>NC_134096.1:119227130-120529942 GCF_000715075.1 Nicotiana tabacum | reverse complement strand
TTCGATGGGAAATAAATTGCACGTTTTTTTGTGCCAAATAATTCCCACCTATAGTCTGTGGGAGCCTTTTTTAAAAAAGGTAAGAGAAAACCCTTCCATATCCCACTGAGTTTTCTAAATTGCAGTGGAAACTGCCATTGATAATATATCTGTGGAAAATTTTCCTAGAAAATTTGCATTTTTCTAGTAGTGTATCAGCAAAGAGACAATATAAAAAATCAAAATTAGTAACTTCTTCTGTGCCATCATAGAGCTCTTGAATGCTCCTTGTCCTTTGCGGTTGCTCATTTAAACTTTGTTGAGAAGAAGGAGATGCAACATTGGTTGGAGAAAGAGGTGGAGTTGTATCCTGCACAAGTTCCACGGTCTCTTGTTCTTCTTCATCGCCAAAGTATGGAAGAAAATCATATGAAGTTTCTTCTTGAGCTTCCCAATTCCATGCCAACTCTTCATCAAATTCAACATCATGACTCACCACCATCTTGTCGCTACTTGGGTTGTATAGCTTGTAGCCTTTTGAATTTGTATCATAGCCAACAAACACATGCTTGACATTTCGATCGTCAAGCTTCGCTCTCCCTTGATGTGGCACATGAGCATAGGCTATGCTCCCAAAGATTCTTAAGTGCTTGACACTTAGCTTTCTTTCACTCCATACTTCTTGAGGGGTTTGATCTCTAACATTCTTTGTTGGAGACCTGTTGTTCAAATAAACTGCACAAGATACAACTTCTGCCCAAAATTCCTTGGGCATAGTTTTAGCTTTTAACATACATCTAGCCATATTAAGAATCGTTCGATTCTTTCTCTCTGCACCTCCATTTTGTTAGGGTGAATAAGGTACCGTTAGAGGGCGCGAATTCCATGAGATTGACAAAAGTCATTAAATTCTTTTGAAGTGAATTCTCCTCCTCTATCGGACCTTAAAACTTTTATTTCATAGCCACTTTTTTTTTCTACAAGTACTTTGAAATTTTTAAAAGCAGCAAAAGCTTCAGATTTTTTGGTTTGAGAAATAAACCCAAGAAAGTATTTACTTTTACCAAAGGAAGGTGGATTGATTGGCCCACACACATTAGTATGAACAAGATGGAGTAGTTTGGTTGATCTTGACATGGACTCCTTTGGAAAACTCCTCCTTGCATGTTTTTTAAGAAGACAAGCTTCACACAATTGATTGGGATAGTTGATTGATGGTATCCCATGCACCATGTTCTTTTCTCCCATTGATTTGAGCACTTCAAAATTCAAGTGCCCAAATCGCATGTGCCAACACTATAATTCATCTTGCACATCGGCCTTCAAATACTTTGTATAAATTATTTTAACATTCAGAGAAAATAATCTATTCTTTGCCATATGCACTTTAGCAATTATAATTCCACCTGAATCTCTAAGCCAAAGATGCATATTTTTCATGTGGACGTCATATTTCTTTTCAAGAAGTTGGCCCAAACTCAAAATATTACTTTTTAATTTTGGCACATAATAAACATCTTGAATTAGCTTGTGACTACCATCTTTACAGGAGATCAGAATCGTACCTATCTCTTCGATTTGAATCTTTGAGGCATCTCCAAAGGACACATTACCTCTCACCGTGTTATTGATATCCACAATTTTTTCTTTGCATCCACACATATGATTGCTTGCTCCATTGTCCAAATACCACGAGCTGCAATCATCCATGTCTTCTTCCTTGAGTGCCATCAACAACGTTGACTCATATTCTTCTTTCTTGTCGTCAACAAGGTTAGATTTTTCTTCAACATTTCTACGACATTCCCAAGAGTTATGGCCAAATTTATGATAATTATATCACTCAATATTTGATTTGTCATATCTTTGTTCATTATTTTCTTAGTAGTAGCCACGTCCTCTTCCTCCTCTATGTCCACGACCACGACCTCTGAATGCCTGGTGGATTTTAACTTCATTGTTGAAGTTATTACAATTGCTTCTTCCTCTTCCATGACCGCCACGGCCTCGTCCCCGTCTATTCCCTCGATAGCTCTTTTCACCTTCATAATCCTTGAAGGATGCCTGAGTTTTAAGAAGTTACTCCAGTGGCACTTCTTGTCTCCTTTTGATCGGCCTGTAAAGAGCCCTCCAATTGATCTACCATCAAGAGTCTAAATCTTTAGACTCCTCAATAGCACACACCGCAAAATTAAATTTAGGTATTAAAGTGTGAAGGATCTTTTCTACCACACAGACATCTTCTATGTCATCCTCGTATCTTCTTAGTTGATTTACAACAACCTTCACTTTTGAATAATAATTCGAAATGCATTCGGATTCTTTCATTTTTAAAACTTCAAAATCAACCCTTAGAGTTTGAAGTTTTACCTTCTTCACCTTGTCAACTCCTTGAAGAGAATTTTGTAAAATCCCCCAAGCTTCCTTTGAGGTGGTAGCATCTGCCACCTTCTCAAACATGACATCATCCAAACATTTGTTGATGAGCGTGAGGGCTTGTTGATCCTTCTTCCTCGTCTTTGCCAAGACCTCTTTTTCATTTTGAGGCAGAGCTTCCTCATTATCGGGTTTTGCATACCCTCTGTCTATGATTTTTCATACATCATGAGAGCCAAGAATGGCTTTCATACATAGACACCATTTCTCATAATTATCTTTTGTGAGACGGGGGTACTGAAAAGATAGCGGACCATTATTCGCCATGGCTCTAAAACCACGTTGTTGGGAAAAAAAAATATCCCGCCCATAAATAATATCCACGTAAAATAATAATAACACAAGAGAGTAACAATGACACCAACTCTTTTAACGAGGTAAATACAATACCCGAGCGGAGTAATATTACCACTATAATATTACAACTTAGTAGTGTCAAGAGACTACTACAAATTTTGAAAGAAATAACACTTTTTATTTAAAACACCTCACTATAATATTACTGTCACTCACTATTTATCTCACAGATAACAATCGGTGGATTACTCTCACTGCTTTGCTTTCTGCTTAGCTTCTCTTTGATTTGGTGTATTTAAGAGAGAGAGCCGCATCTCTATTTATAGGCAAAGTTGCCAATCTCTCAGCCAATCATATTGATTGGTTCTTTGCAATTTTCATCGTCCACACATTATTTTGGTTGCAATTTGCAACCTTTTTCCAGCCTTCCTCATTGTCAACTTGCTTATCTTTTCTTTCTTTTTAATTTGGGGCTGGTCCCACAGTCACTTCTCTTCTAATTTCTTTTCCTGAAATACATTTATGTGTTAATTAGTAGTGAAAACATCGTTAAAATAAACAGTTATCCACCCATATTATCATTAAATAATTAGTTGGAAATGAGCTTTTTAAAAAGCGGGTCAAATAACCATATTATCCACTTAGAAAATGGATAACCAATGAATAAGTAATGAGTTTCTCAAGTTTTTTTTTTGGTAACTAAATTTTTTGTATTAATCACCAAGTAAATATTTACATGACCCATAACAAGGCTACACACAACCTGTTATCTCAAACAAAAAGACCAGAACTAACACTACAAGAAAGTTGATCTATAGTGGCGACTTTAAGTGGCGACTCACTTGGTCGCTACAAAAGACAAGGGTATAGCAGCGATTACTATTGTCGTCGCTGAAAGCAGCCTATCAGTGACGACTGAAATTGAGTCTCTACAAAAACTATTGTATTTTGCCACAGCCCTGATAAAAGCCACAAGTATAAGGGCTTTTGTGGTGACTTTTGGAGTCGCCACTAAACTTATCCTATTTTGTCACCCCCAATTGTCCTATTTTATACAAAAGAACTAAGTGAACAAAAATAAACCCTAAAGTAACAAATATCTTCCTTGTAAAATCTCTAACTTGTTTCACTTCTCAACCCCAAATCACCTTGAACTTGCTCCTCACTGAATAGGGTCACACACTATTGATGGTGAACACGCGCCTTTTTGTGTCATTATCAGGCAAATTGAGCGCTGACTTCCTTCATCGTTTCTTCTCTCTAGATTTGGTGCTCTCTGCTCTGTTGAGGTAAAAAATCTAATTCTATTTCTGTATTGTGATGCTTTACGGACTATGATCATATTCAGGAGAAGAGATTACATCTGATGATGATCGGTGCATTTTTGCGGCATGAGATTTAGGGTAAGCACGATCTTTAGCGATTTTTGGTTATTTATTGTTTCAAAAGTGTACAATTAAGGCTTTTTCATGATATGGGATCTTCTTTTTAATATAATATTTGCACTCTCAAGCTTTAAAATTAGTGGGTTTGATAATATTTTGGAAATTTTAGGGCTTTTTTACTTGAATAACTCGGTGCTTTGGAGTGTTAAAATTTAGGTAATTTTTGAAGCTTTTGGAATGATTTAGTGCTCATTTCTCTTAGTTATTGGTTGCTAATAGCATAGATTTTAGGTCTCCGAGTAAGAATTTGTGTTAATTTGCTTCGTTACTTTTTCAACAAATGTTTTAAGATAGGAAAGCAAAATTGACTTAGGGGTTGGTCCATCTTGTGATTTTTTTGAATGAAAAGAGAATGTGGGATGTCACATGTATTTGGTTACTTGGTTTATTAAGTATTTGAGATGCCCATCTAATCAGATTGGTTGCTAAGTAACTAATTGGCAAAATTGAAACCAACTCCTCTTTGTCATCACCAACTTATGTTTATTTGTTTATTAAACGGATGCCACAAATAGGCTATTTTTACAATCCTAATATTGCAAACAGGTTATTCTTGGAGACATTTTACTTATTGGTGAACTGCATCAAACAATTTGATAGAATATTCTTCTCGTGTTTAATATTACAATAGCCTCCTCTTAGAAACCACCTCATGAACTTCATTCAAGTTTTTATTCTTTTTAATCACCTTGTACTAGTTTTTATCATCGAAGTGTTGTTCCTTAAGGATGTAGAAGTCGGAAAACTAGTTATTAAAAGCTATATTAGTATGTGATTAAGTCGAAAGTATTTTACACTTGGCAAGGTAAATCATTTTTTGATATCTTTAAACCACATTTCTTTCCTCGCTATTTATTTATTTTTTTCCCATGGAGCAAATTTCATCTGAATTTAGTGAGCAAATATTTCCTAAAGAGATTGATATTTCAGCTTACTGGAAACTTAAGGTACAATAACTTTGGTAGGATGCATTGTGGTTAATGAGTTATGATATTGAGATTAAGTGTCTAGATTGTTTTCAAATATTAGTCTTAAGCTCATGTTAGAATAATGGCAGTTAAGTGTTCTAGTTTTGTGATAGAGATATTACATGCATGTCCAAGTTATACATTTATACAAACTTGCGAATTACAAACTTGCGAGTTATACACAAATTTACTTTCCTTAGTCATATGTCTGAATGGCCGCAGGTCAGTGGTTGTATCAGTTGAGTTTCTCATGATTTTTTGGGCTTCAATGTAACGTCCCGATCGGTCGTTTTGCTTTTTAGAACCCCGTCCCCCTAAATAAAAATCCCCGTACGTGCTTCTACTGTTTTATGACTTGCGAGGATGGTTAATTCGGGATTTGGAAGGGTTCGGGTTGAAATCGAAACACTTGGTTCCTAAAGGTACGCTAAAAAGGCTAAGTTTGACTTAGGTCAACATTTGAGTAAACGACCTCGGAATCGGGATTTGACGGTTCCAACAGGTTCGTATGATAATTTCGGACTTGGGCGTATGTTCGGATCAGGTTTTGGATGACCCGGAAGCGTTTAGATGCCTAATAGTGAAAGTTGGTTCTTTGAAGGTTTTGAAGTTCTTTAAATTTGGTTTGGAGTAGGTTTTGGTATTATCGAGGTCCAAATGGGATTCCGAGACTGGGAATAGTTTTGTATGGTTATTTAAGACTTGCACACAAAATTTGGTGTGATCATTCCAAGTAATTTAAGTACGCTTCGGCGCGTTAGGAGTAATTGAAGAACTTGAAGTTCATATTTTGATTCGATTTGGTTTTGGGGTGTGATTCTTGGTTTTGTTGTTGTCTTACGCGTTTCGAGAGCTCCAGCAAGTCCGTATTATGCTTATTAAATTATTGGTATGTTTGGACTAGGCCTCAGGGACCTCGGATGCCTTTCGGACGATGCGCGGATTGAGTCAAGACTCAAAAGGAGTTGCTGGTGCACCAGTTCTGGTGTGACCGCACTTGCAAGCTTTTGGCCGTAGGTGCGATCCCGCAGGTGCGTGTTTTGTGCCGCAGAAGCGGCTTGGGAGCATTTGGCCATGGACCGCAGATGCGTGTGATTTTGTGCACCTGCGAACGCGCATGTGCGATAGTGGAAAGCGTAGAAGCTGTAAGAGCCGCAGAAGCGGCACTCTCGTCGCAGAAGCGGGATCCCATCCCCAGATGCGGCCTACACTGGGCCTGTGGAGTTCCGCAGAAGCGAGCCTTGTGACGCAGAAGCGGCGCCGCAAATGCGGCCCAATTATCGCAGATGCGGAAGTACTGCTGGGCAGAATCCTCATTTAATGACGGGACTTAGGCATTTTAGCTCCCTTATTTCATTTGTTTGGGCGATTCTTGGAGTTCTTAGAGAGGGGATTTCACCTAGCACTTTTAGGTAAGTAATTTCTACACAACGTAAGTTTACATAGTTTGTGGGTAGATTATAACATGTAAATTAGTGAAAATTATGGGTTTAAGTGAAAACCTAGGTTTTTGATAAAAATAAGATTTAACCACGAAATTTGTTATGGAATTTAGTAAAAATCATATATTTGAGCTCATGAGGTTATGAGTAACAACTTTTTCGAATATTTTCGGAATACAGGCACGTGGGCCCGGGGGAGAATTTTAGGGATTTTTCAAATAGGGTTGGAAAATCACTTTGATAGTTAGGATATGAACTTTTGAACATGTATTGATCATTTTATATAACATTTGACTAGTTTCGAGTCGTTGGGCACCGAATTTGAGGGTTTGAGCATAATCTTGGATCGGAAAGTAGGCTTTGAGACAAGGTAAGTCTCTTTTCTAATCTTGTAAGAGGGAATTAACCCCATATATGAACTTAATTAAAATGTGCTTCTATTTGTGTGGGGGGGGGGAGGGGAGGGGGGCTACGTACGCACGAGGTGACGAGAGTCCGTATGTAGCTACTATTTATTCTTATGTCCGAGTAGTTTTAGGTTTACACCATGCTTTGTTGGCACCGTTATTTGATTATGCTTATTAATTGCTTTGAATAGAGTTGAGGTTGAGGATTTCCAAGTTTTTTTAGGGTTCTAGTTAATTTTTCTTATTTTGGAAAGAATTGGGGGATATTATGATAACTTGATGAACTCTATGTTCAACCGCGTCGCAAGTATATTCCGCGAGCGGGGTAAATTTCTACTACTCTCATGGGAGAGGGCCGTTCACCTCGACATGTTAATAAATGCATCTATGGTTCGTGTCGTTCGACCCTCGGCAGTGCACACAATATATGTATATGTATATCGGATCGGCTTGTACGTCCTCGACATAATTCATGCGTAATAATACTGGAAGCCCTGCTATATTTGATATTGTTTCATTGGATTGGGAGGTTAAATGGTTAAGTGAGGGAAGTGATTTGATATTTACTAACGGTGAAAGGATTGATTATTTATTTCCTTCTTCGAGTTCTATTGTCATTTACTTACATCATGTTTAATTAGAATTTCACATACTTTATTGCTGGCCCATAGTAAGTGTCGAAGTTGACCTCTCGTCACTACTTCTTCGAGGTTAGACTAGATACTTACTGGGTACACATTGTTTATATACTCACACTACACTTTTGCACTAATTGTGCAGGATCTGAGGCAGGTGCATCTGGATGTCTGTCTGGCGCGCATCCTTGACTACTCCGAGACTTTGCGGTGAGCTTCCTTCTGAGCCCGTTCTGCAGCAGCCGAAGTCTTCCTTTTGCTTTATTTTCTGTCTATTTCATTTCGGACAGTAGTGTAGTATTCTTTTGTATATTCTACTAGTAGCTCATACACTTGTGACACCAGGGCTTCGTGATTCATGCTAGTAGACACTTGAGGGTTTTGGGGTTATTTTATCTATCTCTCATTTTATTTAAATTCTTACTTCTTATTTGTGCATAATCTAAAAGATCAACAAATTTTTAAACTTTAAAAGAAAGGATCACGAAGCTAGTTCACTGTAGGATTGCCTAGCGGTAACGTTGGGTGCCATCAAGACCTGTAGGAGAATTTGGGTCGTGACAACATGGTATCAGAGCACTAGGTTCACGTAGGTCTCACAAGTTTTGAACATGCCTAATAGAGTTTTGCGGATCGATGCGGAGATGTCTGTACTTATCTTCGAGGGGCTATAGGGTGGTAGGAAACTACTCTTTCTTCATCTCCTATTGTGCAGCGATGTTATACTAAATGTCTTTCTCTTATTCTATCATAGATGGTGAGAACGCGCATGGCAGCTGTTCCGTACCCGGGAGGAGTTGTTCCACCTATTGCTAGAGGCAGAGGCCGGGGGAGGGCACCAACCCGAGGTAGGGGACGAGGACGTCCAGAGTTGCCCCAGCTATACCACCAGCGGATCCAGTAGAGGATCCCGCTATTGAGGAGCAAGGCGAGGTGCCTGCGGCAGAGCCAGCCCCAGTAGATTTCATGTCAGCACCGAGCTTTCGGGAGGTTATGGGCCGTATGCTGCGGTTCATAGATACTATGACCCACGCTGGTTTATTTCCAGCGGACCCAGCCACATCTCAGGCGGGAGGGGGAGCACAGACCCCTACTACTCAGGCTCTGGGACATGCAGCTGCCGTATATCAGACCCCGGGCGCACTACCCGTGGGAGGATCCTAGCCAGTTGCAGCAGCTGTACCTGAGCCCAAACCAGGTGCGGTCGGCGAGCCGCAGAAGTTATTGGATAGATGGACCAGGCTTCACCCTCTTGTCTTCGGAGGTGAGCGACATGAGGAACCCCATGACTTCATTGACAGGTGCAGGGACAGACTGCACAACATGAGTATATAAGAGTCCCATGGGGTGGACTTCACTACTTTTTAGTTGGACGGCAGGGCCCGTAGATGGTGGCAGTCACATCTTCTCGGCAGGCCGGCAGGTTCTCCTCCTATGACTTGGGATCAGTTTACACGCCTTTTCTTGGACAAGTATATTCCACCCTCCCAGAGGGAAGAGTTGCGATCCCAATTCGAGCAGCTCCGGCAGGACTAGGTGTCGGTGTCTGATTATGCGGTGATATTCTCTGAATTGTCTCGCCATGCATTGATGATACTACCTACTGAGACAGAGAGAGTACGTAGGTTCATTGCGGGGTTGCACTCTGATATTCGGTCCACTATGGCCCGAGAGGTTGAGATGGGGACCTCTTACCAGCTAGTTGTAGAGATAGCTCAGAGGATTGAGGGTTATCGTCAGCGGGATTGATAGCAGATGTCGCGGGACAAGCAATTTCGTCATTCGAGAGGATTCAGTGGTGCCACATTCGGGGGCAGAGGTCAGTTTGGGAGGGGTCAGCCTAGCAGGCCTACATATTCAGCACTACCACCTCCTCGAGGTGCTCCAGCGTGACCTTATTTCAGTGCCATGCCAGAGAGTTCTTACCGCCCACCAGCTATTCAGGGTTCTTCCAATGGGTATTCAGGCCATCAAGGTCAGACTTCAGGGCATCAGTCTATTATGCCGAGAGGTTGCTACGAGTGTGGGGATCCGGTCCACATGAATAGGTTTTTGTCCCCGACTTTGAGACAAGGCAGTACAATATGGCCATCAGCCCATGATTACAGCACCAGCCGTCCGACTACCCTGAGGTGGAGGGCAGGCGGGTAGGGGCCATCCTAGAGGTGAAGGCCAGGCAGGGGGAGGTCAGCCAACTACTGTTCAGTCAGGTGGAGGCCAGCCAGTCGGCGCTCCAGCTAGGTTGTATGGTTTTCCAGCCAGACCAGATGTAGTTGCCTCAAATGCCGTGATCACGGGTATTATTTTTGTCTGCGGTAGGAATGCTTTGGTATTATTTGATCTAGGGTCAACCTATTCATATGTGTCATCTCTGTTTGCTCATTTCCTGGATGTTCCTCGTGAGTCCTTGGGTACTCCTGTTTATGTGTCCACTCCTATGGGCGATTATGTTGTTGTGGATTTGATCTATCGGTCCTGTGTGGTCACATTCTGTGGTTACGAGACTAGAGCGGATCTCCTGTTGCTCGATATGACCGACTTCAAGGTTATCCTGGGCATGGACTGGTTATCCCTATATCATGCCATCCTTGATTGCCATGCCATGATTGTTACCTTAGCGATGCCAGAGTTTCCTAGATTGGAGTGGAAGGGTTCGTCTGTTAGTGCATCTAGTCGGGTTATCTCTTTTCTGAAGGCTCGACATATGGTCGATAAGGGTTGTTTGGCTTATCTAGCCTATGCTCGGGATACTACCGCAGAGACTCCAGCGATTGATTCAGTACCAGTAGTCCGGGAGTTCTCCGATGTGTTTCCTTCTGACCTTCCAAGCATGCCACCAGATCATGATGTCGATTTCTATATCGACTTGGCTCCAGGTACCCAGCCTATATCTATCCCACCGTACCGTATGGCTCCGAAAGAGTTGAAGGAGCAGCTTGAGGAGTTGCTAGCAAAGGGGTTTGTCAGGCTGAGTGTATCGCCTTGGGGTGCACCAGTGATGTTTGTGAAGAAGAAAGATAGGACTATGCGGATGTACATTGATTATCGCTAGTTGAACAAATTTACCATCAAGAATAAGTACTCGTTGCCGTGTATTGATGATTTGTTTGACCAGTTGCAGGGTGCTAGGGTGTTCTCTAAGATCGACTTGAGATCAGGGTACCATCAGTTGAAGATTCGAGACTCGAATGTTCCGAAGACTGTTTTTCATACTAGATATGGTCATTATGAGTTTCTAGTGATGTCCTTCGGCTTGACTAATACCCAACGATGTTTATGGATTTGATGAACATGGTGTTCAGGCCATACATTGATTCGTTTGTCATTGTCTTCATTGATGACATTTTGATCTAGTCGCGTAGCATGGAGGAGCACGAGCAGCATTTGAGAGTGGTGCTTCAGACCTTGCGGGAACAGAAGCTATATGCTAAGTTCTCCAAGTGTGAGTTTTGGCTAGATTCTGTAGCATTCTTGGGGCATGTTGTATCAGGCGAGGGTATTGAGATTGATCCCAAGAAGATTGGGGTAGTTCAGAGTTAAGCTCGTCCTACTACGACGACCGAGGTTAGGAGCTTCTTGGGGTTAGCAGCCTATTATCGCCGGTTTGTGGAGGGTTTCTCATATATTGCAACACCTTTAACTAGATTGACCTAGAAGGGTGCTCTGTTCCGTTGGTCCGATGATTGTGAGGCGAGCTTCCAGAAGCTCAAGACAACTTTGACTACAATACCAATTCTAGTGTTGCCTTCCGATTAGAGGATGTATACTGTGTATTGCGATGCTTCACACGTTGGCTTGGGTTGTATATTGATGCAGGAGGGGCGAGTTATTGCATATGCTTCACGTTAGCTGAAGATCCATGAGAAGAATTACCCTGTGCACGATTTAGAGTTAGCCGCGATTGTTCATGCTCTTAAGATCTGGAGGCATTATCTTTGTGAGGTGTCCTGTGAGGTTTATGTGGATCATCGTAGCTTGCTGCAATTGTTCAATCAAAGGGATCTCAATTTGAGGCAGAGCAGATGGCTCGAGCTACTGAAGGATTATGATATCACCATTCTTTATCATCCGACCAAGGCGAATGTAGTCGCGGATGCCTTGAGCAGAAAGGCAAAGAGTATGGGTAGCTTGGCATTCATTTCAGCGGAGGAGAGGCCACTAGCTTTGGACATTCAGTCCCTGGCTAACAGACTCGTGAGGTTGGATATTTCAGAGCCCAGCTGAGTTCTTGCATGAGTAGTTGCCCAGTCTTCACTGTTGGAGCAAATCAAGGCTCGACAGTTTGATGATCCACATTTGATGGTTCTCAGAGAGATGGTACTGAAGGGTAGTGCCAAGAAGGTTTCTATCGGTGAGGATGGTGTTCTGTGACTCCAAGGTCGTCTATGTGTTCCTAATGTTGATGGCTTAAGGGAGAGGATTCTAGAGGAGACACAGTTCTCGGTATTCCATTCATCCAGATGCTACGAAGATGTATCGCGACCGGAGGCATCATTATTGGTGGCGGCAGATGAAGAAAGACATAGTCGAGTATGTAGCTAGATGCATAAATTGTCATCAGGTTAAATACGAGCACCAGAGGCCAGGTGGCCTAATCCAGCAGATGACTATAGAAAGTACGAAAGAATAGTAAACGGAGCACACCTGCCCAATGTTTCCAAATTAGTCCAACTTCGTACCGGAGTGGAAATGGGAGCGCACTACTATAGACTTCGTAGTTAGGTTATCGCGGACTTTGCAGAAGTTTGATACAGTTTGGGTCATTGTCGACAGGTTAACCAAGTCGGCATACTTCATTCCAGTGGTGACTACGTATACTTCAGAGAGGTTGGCCCAGATTTACCCTCAGGAGATAGTTCGGTTGCATGGTGTGCCTGTTTCCATCATATCAGATAGAAGCCCTTAGTTTACTTCGCATTTCTGGAGAGCAGTACAAAGTGAGTTGGGGACCCGTGTAGATCTCAGCACAGTATTTCATCTACAGACCGATGGGCAGTCGGAGCGGACAGTTCAGATCTTGGAGGACATGCTCAGAGCATGTGTGATTGACTTTGGAGGGCAGTGGGATCGATTCTTGCCTTTGGCCGTGTTTTCTTACAACCATAATTATCAGTCTAGCATCGAGATGGCTCCATTTGAGGCTTTATATGGTCGACGATGTTGTTCTCCCATCGGGTGGTTTGAGCCTGGTGAGGCTAAGTTATATGGTACTGATTTGGTGAAGGATGCCTTGGAAAAGGTAAAGTTGATTCAGGAGCGACTCTGCACAGCACAGTCCAGACAGAAGAGCTACGCGGATCAGAAGGCGCGTGATGTATCATTTATGGTGGGCGAGAAGGTTCCCTTGAAAGTCTCGCCGATGAAGGGGATTATGAGGTTCGGCAAGAAGGGCAAGTTGAGCCTAAGGTTCATAGGCCCATTTGAGGTGTTGAAACGAGTTGGAGAGGTTGCTTATGAGCTTGCTTTGCCTACTAGTCTATCGGGAGTTTATCCGGTTTTTCACGTGTCTATACTTCAGAGGTATCATGCCAACTTGTCACACGTGTTATACTTCAGCACGATTTAGTTAGATGAGGGCCTGGGTTATGAGGAGCAGCCAGTTGCCATTGTTGATAGGCAGGTTCGCCAGTTGAGGTCCAAGAGGATTTTTGAGGTAAAGGTATAGTGGAGGGGCCAATCAGTCGAGAAGCGACTTAGGAGTCCGAGGAGGACATGCGGAGCAGATATCCACACTTATTCAGCACTTTAGGTATGATTCTAGACCCGTTCGAGGACAGATGTTTGTTTAAGAGGTAGAGAATGTAACGACCCGACCAGTTGTTTTGCTTTTTAGAATCCCGTCCCCCTAAATAAGACTCCCCGTACGTGCTTCTACTGTTTTATGACTTGCGGGGATGGTTAGTTCGGGATTTGGAAGGGTTCGGGTTGAAATCAGAACACTTGGTTCCTAAAGGTAGGCTAAAAAGGCTAAGTTTGACTTCGGTTAACATTTTGAGTATTCAACCTCGGAATCGCGATTTGACGGTTACAACAGGTTCGTATAATGATTTCGGACTTGGGCGTATATTCGGATCAGGTTTTGGATGACCCGGGAGCATTTCAGCGCCTAATAGTGAAAGTTGGTTCTTTGAAGGTTTTGAAGTTCTTTAAATTTGATTTGGAGTAGGTTTTGGTGTTATCGAGGTCCAAATGGGATTCTGAGACTGGTAATAGTTCTGTATGGTGATTTAAGATTTGCACGCAAAATTTTGTGTCATTCCGAGTAGTTTAAGTACGCTTCGGCGCGTTGGGAGTAATTGAAGAACTTGAAGTTCATATTTTTATTCGATTTGGTTTTGGGGTGTGATTCTTGATTTTGTTGTTATCTTACGCGTTTTGATAGATCGAGCAAGTCCGTATTATGTTTATAGACTTGTTGGTATGTTTGGACGGGGCCTCAGGGGCCCCGGATTCCATTCGGACGATGCGCGGATTGAGTTAAGACTCAAAGGGGCTGCTGGTGCATCGGTTCTAGTGTGACCGCACCTGTGAGCTTTTGGCCACAGGTGCGAGCTTGCCGGTGTGTGTTTTGTGCTGCAGAAGCGTCTTGGGAGCATTTGGCCATGGACCGCAAATGCGTATGATTTTGCGCATCTACGAATGCGCAGGTGCGATAGGGGAAAGCGCAGAAGCGGTAAGAGCCGCCGAAGCGACACTCTCATCGCAGAAGTGGGACCGCAGAAGCGGGATCCCGTTCACAGATGCGGCCTACACAGGGCCTGTAGAGTTCCACAGAAGTGGGCCTTGTGACATAGAAGCGGCGTCGCAAATGCCGAAGTACTGCTGGGCAGAATCCTCATTTATTGACGGGACTTGGGCATTTTAGCTCCCTTATTTCATTTGTTTAGGCGATTCTTGGAGCTCTTAGAGAGCGGATTTCACCTAGCACTTTGAGGTAAGTAATTTCTACTCAACGTGAGTTAAATACATAGTTTATGGGTAGAATATAACATGTAAATTAGTGAAAATCATGGGTTTAGGTGAATATCTAGGTTTTTGATAAAAATGAGATTTAACCATGAAATTTGTTATGGAATTTAGTAAAAATTATATATTTGTGCTCATGAGGTTATGGGTAAAACGTTCTTCGAAAATATTCGAAATCCGGGCACGTGGGCCCGTGGGTGAATTTTAAGGATTTTTCAAATATGGTTGGAAATCACTTTGATAGTTAGGATATGCACTTTTGAACATGTATTGATCATTTTATATAACATTTGACTAGCTTCGTGTCATTGGTGCACCGAATTTGAGGGTTTGAGCACAATCTTGGACCGGAAAGTAGGCTTTGAGACAAGGTAAGTCTCTTTTCTAATATTGTAAGAGGGAATTAACCCCATAGGTGAACTTAATTAAAATATTCTTCTATTTGTGGGGGGGGGGGGAGAGCTACTATTTATGCTTATGTCCGGGTAGTTTCAGGTTTACACCATGCTTTGTTGGCACCGTTATTTGATTATGCTTATTAATTGCTTTGAATAGAGCTGAGGTTGAGTATTTCCAAGTTTTTTTAGGGTTCTAGTTAATTTTTCTTATTTTGGAAAGAATTGGGGGATATTATGATAACTTGATAAACTCTATGTTCAACCGCGTCGCAAGTATATTCCGCGAGCGGGGTAAATTTCCACTACTCTCATGGGAGCGGACCGTTCACCTCGGCAGGTTAATAGGTGCATCTATGGTTCGTTCCGTTCGACCCTCGGCAGTGCACACAGTATATGTATATGTATATTCGGATCGGGTCGTACGTCCTTGGCATAATTTATGCGTAATAATACTGGAAGCCCTACTATATTTGATATTGTTTCATTGGCTTGGGAGGTTAAATGGTTAAGTGAGGGAAGTGATTTGATATCTACTGACGGTAAAAGGATTGTTTATTTATTTCCTGCTCCGAGTTCTATTGGCATTTACTTATATCATGTTTAATTAGAATTTCACATACTTTATTGTTGGCCCATAGTAAGTGTCGAAATTGACCCCTCGTCACTACTTCTTCGAGGTTAGACTAAATACTTATTGGGTACACGTTGTTTATATACTCATGCTACACTTCTGCATTAAATGTGCAGGATCTGAGGCAGGTGCATCTAAATTTCAGTCCGGCGCGCATCCTTGACTGCTCCGAGACTTTGCGGTGAGCTGCCTTCTGAGCCAAAGTCTTCCCTTTGCTTTATTTTCTGTCTATTTCATTTCAGACAGTAGTGTAATATTCTTTTGTATATTCTACTAGTAGCTCATACACTTGTGACACCATGTCTTGGTGATTCATGCTAATAGACACTTGAGGGTTTTTGGGTTATTTCATCTATCTCTCATTTTATTTAAATTCTTATTTCTTATTTATGCACGAACTAAAAGATCAACAAAGTTTTAAATCTTTAAAAGAAAGGATCACAGAGCTAGTTCAATGTAGGCTTGCCTAGCGGTAACGTTGGGCGCCATCACGACCTGTAGCAGAAGTTGGGTCATGACATTGATGTTGGCGAAATCCATGTGGGGCTACATATAGGGAAAACCAAGGGAAAGTAAGCTCTGTTTGACTTTATCCATTTGGTGTGGGTAATTTGTGATTTGATTTGCTGATTTTGTAGGCGCATTTCTTCTGTTATCGTGGAGAACCAGCACTTTTGGTTCTTACTTGTTCGTTTAGTAACTCCATTTTGTCATCAGATGAATACGGCAATTAAAATTTAAAGAATGGTTCAAGTTGTAAACAAATGTTGAAAGCTACTGGAAACTAGTGAATTGACCTATATATGCTGGTCGGTTAATATATAGAATGATCTACAAAAAGTTTCTTGGAGAAAAAAGATGAAATAAGAACATACCTGGAAAGAAAGAAAAGAAAAGCTTGTTGGTAATACACCTGGTAACTCTTGGCATTAGTAGTTGATGCTTGAAATATCTAGAATTTATAACAAGTGTTCAAATAAAAAGTACTCTAATTGAAACCACTTCACAGAACCTGCGATTTATTTCGTGCTATTGGATTATCTATAAGATTTTTATCTTTTGCTGTTATTTTTGTTCAGTTATTTATATTATAGATAGTGGACAACTGTAGAGTATATTAAACTACCATACTGTTTGCTATTGTTGTCATATACCAGTAATAAGTACGTAGTTGGTTCAGCCAAATCTTGCTTCTGCAATTTGTATTCTTTTTTTCACCATTCAGTGATATTCAATAGACTTAAGGATGTTTAAGTCGCATGAGGTTGACCTTATTGTGCAAGGAAAAAGGGATAGAATTGATATTGCACTATGAATACTTCAATCTCATAGGATATAACATTTTCTTGTAGGTCTTCTCAACACACTTTATCTCTGAAATTTAGTTTATGAGTTTTCTGAAGTGCACGTCTTATTTCAACCAAAGTAATATGAGATTAAAGCATGAATGCAGTGAAAGGGAGTAACTTTAGTCTTCATTTTGATCGTGACTTTTAAAAAAGCATATTAATAGGATTAAATCATTCCATTTTTATGGTATCAAAATGTGTTGTCTAATAAATCTTCCGAAATTTCTTCTATAGGTGGTAACGGATCTATCCAAAGTGTGCACAAACAATAATGGCATGTCATCTTATGTAACATCACAAAGGAGTTGCACGTGGGGATACGGCAATATTATTCCCTAGAGGTTTTGTTCAGGATTTTTCTCGCACCTTTGACTGCATTCTAGGATACGAGAGAAAGTCATGGTCTTCAAGAGGAAATGATTCTAGCCAAGGAGGAGTTCCAAGATATTTTATTTTTATGTTGTAACTTTTTGTGTGTTTCATGTGTATACACAATTACTATATATTATGAATTTGTTAATAGAAATTCATGTATCATTTTATTTGAAAATTGTCTTCAATGGTCTCTTATAATGTTAATGGGTTGTTCTAATATACATTTGTGCAATATTAGTATGAATTCGGTGTTGCATTTTTTAAAAATAAAAAATAAAAATCAACTATTTATGGCGACCAAAGTCGTCACTAATACATAACTATATTGTGGCGATAAAGACTTGCCACTGATATGTCAGGATTAAAGAGACACAAGCTCTTCCCAGGCACTTGGTAGATAACAATTCAAGCAGTTCTGCGTTGATTTCAACTCCCTGAAGTCTGAAGGATGATGGTAATAAAGCTTGCATAGTTTCAGAAGCTGTAGAATGTGAAGTAGGAATTTCTTTGATTGTTTCCAGCTCTTGATGGGAATAGATAGCATCGCTCGCAATTGAGCTGAAACACGTGTTGTTCCAAATTTATATGAATTTGGACTTATACAGAATGGAATTGGTGCCAACCACAACTAGTTCGGGCTTGAGGCTACTAGCTATTGTACATATTGAAATTTTGTGTATATCAAGGGCCTTATTTAAATGAAAATATTCACTCTTTATGAGTAGCGTATGATGTATGTCTTTATGTTCGAGTGCTCCTGGATTCTCCCCCCCCCCCCCCCTTTTTCTCCCTTTGGTAAGATTTTGCGCATTTCCATATGGGACCAAGTGAATACTAAATGCATGAGTAGTTAATTGACTCCCTTCTGGAGAGCTCATATAAGTTGAGTAACTATCTTGAGTTCTTTACTTCCTAAGACTTTGTGATGAAAGTTGGGGATATACTAAGTACTACTATTAGGTTGTGTTGTTCGACATTTATTATCACAATGTGTCTATCATACATAACTTGCCGGGCTTTTTGGGAATTCAATCAGCAAGTAAAAATGATAAAAAAAAATTGATGTTACCTTAATACAACCACAATGTTAGTACTACTATAAATAGCGTAGTCACTCCAAGCATTTCATCCACAACATTCAAACACAGACATATTAGATTCAACAGAAAAATTTAGGTAGTGAAAAATGGCTTTGATATCCAATTGGAAGCTTGCTTTTCTAGCTCTACTAGTGTTAGGAATGTGGGCTTCTCAAACCACATCTCGTGACTTGAACGAAGCCTCAATGGTCCAGAAATACGAGCACTGGGTGGCTCGCTTCGGATGTGTGTACAGAGATGATACAGAGAAGGCAAAGAGGTTCAAAATATTCAACGACAACGTTGATTATATTGAGTCAGTCAACAAGGCAGGAATTAGGACTTATAAGTTGGGCATCAACGAATTTGCAGATTTGACAAATGAATACTTTAGAGCGACTCACAATAGATTATTAGGCCATGTTAATAATAACATTTTCTTTAATGAATATGCTAGAAAAAGATAGAATCTTATTAAGCGGATAATGTAGGATGTTGTTGGGCATTTTCTGCTGTTGCTGCTACTGAGGGGATGAACAAGATCAAAACAGGTAAGTTAATATCTTTATCTGAGCAAGAACTCGTGGATTGCGACACAGGTTCTGATATGGGATGTGAGGGAGGTCTTATGGATGATGCTTTTGCGTTCATAATAAAGAACCATGGGCTTACTACAGAATCAAATTATCCATGCGAGGGAACTGATGGCACTTGCAAAATTGGAAAGGAATCCAACCATGTTGTTAAGATTACTGGTTATGAAGATGTTCCAGCCAACAGTGAATTTGCTTTGTTGAGTGTTGTTGCTAACCAACCTGTATCTGTTGCCATTGATGCTAGTGGATCAGATTTTCAATTCTATTCTAGTAGTGTTTTTACCGGAGAATATGGAACTGAGTAAGATCATGGTGTTACAGCAATTGGATATGGGAAAACTAATGATGGGACAAAGTATTGGTTAGTAAAGAACTCGTGGGGGACTAGTTGGGGAGAGAACAGTTATATTAGAATGCAAAGAGGCATTGATGCTGCAGAAGAAATTTGTGGAATTGCTTTGCAAGCTTCTTATCTAACTGCTTAAATAGCTGAGAAGCTTTGGTGCATGGGAATTTTTTGTTGATTCTTCTTTAAACACTATTGTTGTTCTCCTTGTTCATATTTTATGTGATGTATCTACTGTGTATATATGCTACAAATGCCTTGTATGTACATAAGTGTTAAACAAAAGTTTCTATGTGAAAATATTGGTAATACGAGTGAATGATATAAAAAAAATGCTTCCCTTGTTTAAGACTTTAGATTCCATAAACACGAGATTACTGTATATACTTTCTTAGATTCCACTATTCAATATTTGATCATTAGGTTTCTCTGTCTTAGATTCCACAAGTTCTTTCAACTCGTTTCTATCAACACTTGGCCTAAAATAAGTAATTTTTGTATGGACCCAAAAACCAATTACTAGCAGTAAGTAATGTTGGAGAAACATTAGAGGATCGTTTGCCTCAAAATGACAAGCACAACGAGGTATATATAATTGTCAAGAGAGACTTCTACACTCACTTGTAGGCTCTAGTTAATTGAATTTTAAAAATGATCTAAATATCTATCATGATAATGCTTAATTGATCTAGAAGAATCAAAATCCTGCATTTACAAGTTGGGATAACCACTCGTCATAAACAAACACAAAAAGAATGTCCAATCCAAATATTAAGCAACTAATTGGATAGTAGTGTCTAATACATACATCATCTCGTTCTAGGTTTAAAATTTATCCAACTTTCAAAGATAAAATTTATAGCTTTTCTTTAATACTTTAATAAGCTTCTCATTTAGCATCGAATTAATTGTACAATATAATATGAATGTTTTTTTTAAATGTGGTTGTGATTGATCAGCATCAATGTGTAGCTTATAAATTTTGATATTGTCCCAAGACTAATGCTGAGTCTTAACAAAAAAAACACAATTGCTTGAATTAATTTGACATGATAGAAAAATTGAAAGGAATGCCGACTTCTTTAGCAGTATTACAATTTACGCGAGAAAACGAGCTATATACCTATGAATCAAAGGTTGAATATTCAGCAAGCTATATATCACAATCTCCGCAATCCATGTCTACTAACTGGCAAGAAGTAAGAGTATATATCAGCAAGATTAGTCTTTACAATTTGACATGATAGAAAAATTGATTGATAAGTGTTTAGAAGGTTAATTAGTCTTTCACTCAACGGTGGCCATAAGTTTCTATATTATGAGATGATGATATATGTGTCTTAAAACATCCCTACCTATTTACTGATTAAAATTTGTAAGGACTAATAAGTATGAACACCATTAGGCAGTTCTAATAAAGAATATACCATCTGGCAATTCGTGGTAGCTTCTGTACTCTCAAGAGTGGAAATCAATATTGAATAGTGGTGTTTAATTTTAGTCATGTCACTGTTGGGAAAAAAAATAATAATCCCGCCAAAAAATAATATCCACGGAAAATAATAATAACACAAGAGAATAACAATGACACCAACTCTTTTAATGAGGTAAATACAATACCCGAACATATTAAAACTTAGTAGTGTCAAGAGACTACAATAAATTTTGAAAGAAATAACACTCTTTATTTAGAACACCTCACTACAATATTACTATCACTCACTATTTATCTCACATACAACAATCTGTAGATTACTCTCACTGCTTTGCTTTCTGCTTAGCTTCTCTTTGTTTTGGTGTATTTAACAGAGAGGGAAGCATCTCTATTTATAGGCAAAGTTGCCAACCTCTCAGCCAATCATATTGATTGGTTCTTTGCAATTTGCATTGTCCACATAATAGTTTGGTTGCAATTTGCAACCTTTTTCCAACCGCCCTCACTGGCAACTTGCTTATCTTTTCTTTCTTTTTAATTTGGGGCTGGTTCCACAAATCTCTCCCTTAATTTTAATTTTTCTTCTTCATTCCAATTCTTGATCTTAATCTGTGAAAATCTTCAAACTTCAGGGGCTTTGTAAAGATATCCGCAACTTGATCATAAGACTTCACATATTTGAGCTCGACTTCCTTCTTGGCAATGCATTCTCTGATGAAGTGATACCTTGTGTCTATATGCTTGCTTCGATCATGATATACCGGATTCTTCGCGAGTGCCTGTGCGAATTTGTTGTCAATGCAAATCTCTATAGCTTCAATTTGTGATAAATTGAACTCCTTCAACAAATTGCTCAGCCAAATAGCATGTCATGTACAAGATGTTGCTACTATATATTCAGCTTCACAAGTCGAGAGAGTAACAATGAATTATTTCTTTGAACTCCAGAAAATAATAGAATCACCCAAGAAAAATACAAAACCAATTGTACTTTTTCTATCATCAATATCTCCCGCATAATCACTATCACAAAATCCCATAAGGTTGAAATCACTAGAAGAAGAATAAAATAACCCAAAGTCAATCGTACCTTTTAGGTAACGAAAAATTCTCCTAGTGACTTTCAAATGGGTAGAGGTAGGAGCATCCATGAATCGACTTACTACTCCAACTGCAAAGAGTATATCTGTCCTTGTACAAGTCAAGTACCTCAAACTTCCCATAAAACTTTTGAAAAATGTGGGATCAACATTTTCTACTTCATCAAACTTGGATAATTTTGTCCCACTCTCCATCTGTGTGTTCACGGGGTTTCAATCGAGCATTTTGAACTTCTTCAAGATTTTCTTCGTATATCTTTCTTGAGAGATGAAAATTTCATCCTCCATCTACTTTACTTCTAGGCCCAGGTAGTATGACATGAGCCCTACATCTGTCATCTCGAACTCACAAGACATATCTTTCTTAAAAACTTCAAACAAACTTGGGTTATTACCCGTGAAAATAAGATCATCAACATAAAGACAAACAAGCAAGATATCTCTAATAGTATGAACTTTAAGGTAAAGAGCATATTCATGGAGACAATGAGTAAACCCATTGTCTTGAAAATACTTGTCGATGCAATTATTCCATGCTTGTGGGGCTTGCTTTAATCCATATAAAGCTTTCTTCAACTGCAACACTTTATCTTCATGGTTTTTGACCACGAAGTCCAATGGTTCTTCAACATAGACTTCTTCATCAAGATAGCCATTCAAAAAGGCTTACTTGACGTCTAGTTGATGGATCTTCCACTCTATTTGCGCCGCCAAAGAGATCAGCAAACGAGTCATCTCCATGCGGGCAACAAGTGCATAAACTTCTTCACAGTCAATGCCCTGCCTTTGCTTGTAGCCTTTAGCTATAAGCCATGTCTTGTATCTCTCCACATCTCCATCAACACTCTTCATTGTCTTGTATACCCATTTTACTCCAATTGCACGATGACCCTTGGGAAGAGTTGTTAACTCCCAAGTGTTGTTCTTCTCTATTGACTTGACCTCCTCTTCTACGACTTGTCTCCACCTTTTTTCTGTAACAACTTCATCAAAGTTTACTAGTTCACTATCAGCAAAGAGACAATATAAAAAATCAAAATTAGTAACTTCTTCAGTGCCATCATAGAGCTCTTGAATGCGTGAGTTTTAATATGTTGCTCCAATGGCTCTTCTTTTCTCCTTTTTATCTTTTCTTCGTAGGTCTGTAAATAGCATCTGTCACCTTCTCAAACATGCTAGCATCTAAACATTGGTGGATGAGCGTGAGGGCTTATTGATCCTTCTTCCTCGTCTTTGCCAATACCTCTTTTTCATTTTGAGGCAGAGCTTCCTCATTATCGGGTTTTGCATACCCTTTTGACTACGATTTTCCATACATCCAGAGAGCCAAGAATGACTTTCATACGTAGACACCATTTCTCATAATTATCTTTTATGAGACGGGGGTACTGATAAGATAACGGACCATTATTCGCTATGGATCTGATACCACGTTATTGGGGGGAAAAATAATAATCCCGCCCAGAAATAATATCCACGAAAAATAATAATAACACTAGAGAGTAACAACGACACCAACTCTTTTAACGAGGTAAATACAATACTTGAGCGGAGCAATATTACCACTATAATATTACAATTTAGTAGTGTCAAGAGACTTAAACAAATTTTAAAAAAAATAACATTCTTTATTTAAAACACTTCACTACAATATTACTACCACTCACTATTTATCTCAGAGATAACAATCTGTGGATTACTCTCACTGTTTTGCTTTCTGTTTAGCTTCTCTTTGATTTGGTGTATTTAACAGAGAGGGAAGCATCTCTATTTATAGGCAAAGTTGCCAACCTCTCAGCCAATCATATTGATTGGTTCTTTGCAATTTGCATCGTCCACACATTATTTTGGTTGCAATTTGCAACCTTTTTCCGGTCGCCCTCATTGGCAACTTGCTTATCTTTTCTTTCTTTTTAATTTGGGGTTGGTCCCACAGTCACTTCTCTTCTAATTTCTTTTCCTGAAATACATTTATGTGTTATTTAGTAGTGGCAAAATCATTAAAAGAAATAGTTATCCATCCATATTATTCAATTAAAAATTAGTTGGAAATGAGCTTTTTAAAAAGCTGGACAAATAACCATATTATCCATTTAAAAAATGGATAACCAATGGATAAGTAATGAGTTAAACTTTTACATTTGTAAAGCCTCAAATTAGGGTTTCTCGAGTTTTTTTTTTGTAACTAAATTTTTTGTATTAATCACCAAGTAAATATTTACATGATCCATAACAAGGCTACACACAACCTGTTATCTCAAACAAAAAAACCAGAACTTATAACACATAGTTAATCTAGAATTTAAGTGTATGACCAACATTCTGAATTCTAGGGGAAGTTCTAACACTACAAACTATTACAATATCCCTTGCTATGCTCTCCCAGCTTTTGCTTTGTTTCTCAAACACTCTAAGATTCCTTTCTATCCATATTGCCATGTACAAATCCAACATATAAAAGTTTAAAAATCTGTGCAGCTTGTGACTTGCCTTTAGCTCTAGCAATGATATTGTGATTGTACCGATCCCATCCAGCAGCAGTCTGATTTTGTCTATGTACCCACATCATCAACCTGGACCACACACTTTGTGCAAATTCACATTTTCTGAATAAATGATCAACTGTTTCATCATAGGTCTGACGCAATACACACTTAGTTTCCACTTTTAATCCCCATCTGGTTAGTCTATCAGTGGTTTCTCAAGTTTGGGAAATTAGAAATTCTCCCATAGGTGATCATATTCAAGACGCCATGCATAATAAGGTTATCCATATTATCCGCCGGTTAATCCGTTTTTTCATCCGTATAAAATATGGGTCGGGTCGGATAATTTATCCATTTTTTGTATTACCCGTTTTCGACTCACCCACTCCACGTTTATTTAATTTGAAAAAAACAAAAGGGAAAGGAGAAAAAATAATCTCATCTTAGCTTGCACCGGCTTAACAGGCGGAGGAAATTTGCGGAGACTCCATTTGCGCAAAATTTACGTATAAGAACACTAGAAAGTGGGAAGTAATTTCTCCTTTTTAGAACAAAACCACCAAAAGTTTCAAAAGGAACAAAAGCATAAAGAATTATGTAGAGCAGAAAGTAGAATATGAGTCTTTCTAATAAACTTGCCGTGGGCCAGTTAGCGTGGACTTGAAGTTGACAGAACCTTTGAACAACAGCATTTGCATCCTATTAGCCAGGAAGACCAATATGCTACTCTAACAGAGTGCCGTTGGGCAAACGACGAAGACTTCTAGATTAAAGGACTGGCGCTAGGAAAATGCAAGTATGAGGCAGTTAAACATCTAATTAAATTTAGCATTAGTACCTTTTCTGCGTATCCTCATAAATAATACCTGGCTATGAAAATTATTTTGATCAGTATGGCTGTGGAAATTTCCGTTGACCTGGGTCGAAATAACAAGCCGTCACGTAAAAGCTAACAAACAAACTTTCGCGACGATAAATCATACAACAAAGAAATATAAATAAATATGTATAATATACTTTAATATGATTTGTTCAATTGACTTAAATCAATCTACTAATATAAAGAAAAAAAAACGTATATACGTGTATTTTGGGAATGTGTAGAGAACATATATACGTGTTATCCTATTTTAGGAGCAATTATTGCACCATTATGTCAAGATTACGGGATACCAACTTTTGCTATACTTATTGTGTAATTAGTTTAGTTTCTCGATACTATAATCAAAATTTCCTGGAAAAGCATAAGATCGGTGTGCAATCCAGAAATGAATAATCTGAAAAAAAGAATTACTCCCCGAAGATACATAACTTCAGATTTTCTATCAATAAATCCAAATGGTCATAAATCAAAACTACTTTTCCAAGACGGAATTGTTTTAATTTCCAGTTGTTAACTAAAAAGGAGGTTATATTACTGGTAGTCTAGAATAGTACATTGGGATATAATTTCTCATCTACGCGTCTCTATATAAACGCTCTGCTACCAAAGACATTGAATGCAAGCCTTAAACATTTACTTACAACAATATTCTTTGTGATCAAACCATATTTCTCCCTCTGTTATACTTAACCATGGCTATGAAAATCAATTTGATCAGTGTTCTAATATTGTTCTTTGTAGTTGGCATGTACAAATCTCATGCAACTGCTCGAAACCTGCAGCCAGCTGAATTGTCTGTGTCTGAGAGACACGAGCTGTGGATGGCACGTCATGGACGAGTTTACAAGGATGAAGTAGAAAAAGGAAAACGACTCATGATATTTAAAGAAAACATGCAATTCATTGAGTCAGTCAATAGGGCAGGAAATCTGTCTTATAAGTTAGGCATCAATGAATTTGCTGATATTACTTCAGAAGAGTTTTTTGCCAGGTATACTGGATTAAACATGCCTTCACACCTTCCATCTTCTCCAATATCGTCGACGGAATTCAAGATTAATGATCTAACTGATGACATGCCGTCTAACTTGGATTGGAGAGAGAAAGGAGCTGTCACTGAAGTGAAGCAGCAAGGTCACTGTGGTAAGATACAACATCATATGATTTTAACGCACCATGTCCTTAGTGACGGATTTACACTAGATATATAGAAATTACTGCGTACATCTAACTTGTTATATATATATATATGTGCATGAGTGTGCATGCGTGTGGGAAAGATAAAATAGTTACTATACTACATATATAAAGATCAGAAACTCTAAATTCTGGATTCTTAGTACTGCATGTCCTTGCAAGCAGTTATTTATCACCCTTTCCTTTATAAGTATTTCTTTTTTTAATGTTGATGCACCTGTATATGTCTTGATATGATGCGTATAGGATGTTGCTGGGCATTCTCTGCAGTTGGAGCACTAGAAGGAGCATACCAAATTGCAACAGGCCAAAAGGTGGAACTTTCTGAGCAAGAACTTCTCGATTGCACCACCAATAACAATGGCTGCAACGGAGGATTTATGACCAATGCATTTGAGTTCATCATACAAAATGGTGGAATTTCCACTGAATCAGACTACCCTTATGAAACGCAACAAGACACATGCAGAAGCCAAGAGCTCACACCAGCAGTTAAAATAAGTAGCTATCAAGTTGTGCCTGAAAGTGAAACAGCATTATTGCAAGCCGTAACTCAACAACCAGTGTCAATTGGAATTTCTGCTAGCCAAGAGTTCCAATTCTACCAAGGAGGAACTTATCAAGGAAGTTGCGCAGATCGAATTAACCATGCTGTTACAGCGATAGGATATGGAACTGATGAACAAGGTCAAAATTATTGGTTATTGAAGAATTCATGGGGAACATCTTGGGGTGAGAATGGATTCATGAGAATTATAAGAGGTACTGGAGGTCACTGTGACATCACCAAGTTGTCTTCTTATCCAGTCATTTAATTTATCCTACGGAAGTATTCTATATTTCAGTTTCTAATTATATTTTGTAGTAAGAATTAAAAGAAAATATTGGTCGTGCATGCAAAACTGTTTTGCATGCATGCAGTATCCGGGTCTTTTGTATTGGAACTTTAATTTATGGAATTATACAAGTGTATTGATTTTATATTATATGAAGCACAAAATGTAATATTGTGGGGTTGTTGTTGATTAAATAACTATTTTAATTTTCTTAGTTGAAGCTGGAAGTTTATTTTTAAGCGAGTGTTATATAGTCACTTATCCAAATTTAATAAACAATCGACCAGAACTTCTCTATACATGAGTACTTTCCATTTTGAATATTTTTTCCTTCTCTGTCAATCACAAACAATAGCTATCCAAGTAGAGGGGAAAGAGGTGTGATCACACTTAGGATTTAAGAATATCATGTTTCACACAGATTAAAAATCATGCTATCTCAGAGGAGAATTAAAAGTCTTTAAAGATTTTACAATCAGTAATCTTTTGAAGAAAGTAAATGAAGATTCAAGAATTTTTGACACCTCAATTTTCTTAAAGCTAGATATTATTGGCCGTATTCCAATATTTATATTCAAAATTTGTTTCTAGATCCCACATGACCCTGGATTATTGATAGTAGTTTGTTCCCTTTTTCCATATCAATTTTCCTATTCACCTATTTTATCTTCTCGCAAGAAATAAATTACAGAAGGAAAAAGGTTGCCATTAATTGGCGTTTTTCTATAAACAAAGGGACTCTTCATTATATTTCAAGTCTATTTTACACTTCACATTTCTTTTGGGAATATAGATGAAAATACATTGTTCGATTTGTGTTCTTTTCTTGGATAATTTAGTGTTATTACCAAGAATATATATACCGAATTTGAAACGTGAGGAAAAAATCATTCCGAAAACCTTACGTAAGAAGGAAAAGTCCGAAACCCTTACATAAGAAAGGAAAAGTCTATATTGTTTGAGTGACCCCCCAAAAAGAAAAGAATTGCGAACTGCAAAGTGAAGAGAAACCCTAGCATCCAAATCGAAGCAATAGATTGCAGAATAGGCAAATCTTGTTAATCAAAGAAACAGAGAAGCTCCAAGGATGACACAAAAGACAGATCTTTTCAATCAAACCAGTAGAGAAGCTGCAAAGATTGCACGAAAGGCAAATCTTTTCAAAGGCCAGCAAAAGAAGATTGTGTGTACTTATTTTAAAGGGAAGAGAGTTATGAAGCCGTTAAAGAATACAACGCAGATGAACGTTGATCCGGCCATGGGAATTCACTTAGACAGAGAAAATAATTATGATATCCTCAGCAGGTTACCTGTGCAGTCTCTTCTTCCATTCAAATGTGTTTCAAAATTTTGGAAGAACAATAATATTGGATCCTTACTTTAAGATGAAACATCTCAATCATGCCAAAAATAACCAAAATTTCCAAAAACTCCTAATTAGCCAATTCTACATAGATAAGGATGACTTCTTTTCCTTCTATTGTTCTTCTTTGTTGGTTAAGGATGTGCAAAAACGTGATTGTCGTTTAAACATCGAACCAGCGGTCATAGAATCTTTTGTTGTTATGATGGCTTGTCTCTTATTGGGGTTGGTGATTTTCCAGTGAAGACCTCATAATTTTGTTATGGAATCCCTCCACAAGAGAATTAGTAGAACTGCCCCTTCTAGAATTACTGCCAGAGACTAGATTGAGACATGACTCTACTAGTGATGATTATAAGATCCTTAAGATTGATGAGGAAGTACGCAGTAAAATTTTAGCGTTGAAAAGTGGTTCCTATTGGCATCTCCTTTGTCGCGTGGGGTACCGAGTCTTTGTCAACTTTACATGGTGCATTTCATTGGCTTGGTATGTCATTAAATTATTCGGTGGTTTCATTTAGTATTTCAAATGAGGATGGAGAGATACCATTACCAGACCCAAATGCATTTGATTTGAGACGTGGATCACATGGAACATGCATGTCGTTTCAATATTGAGAGGAATGCTTTGTTGTTATTCTACTTCTTATATTCTTGGGAAGGAAGGCACTTTTAAGTTATGGGTATTGAAGGACTATAATGTCAAGGAATCTTGGTATCTATTGGCTATTATAACATGTACCGGTCTTTTTCAATCCAGACCAAAATATTGGTTTGCGGAGCATGAGTTGCTACTCTTTTCCATATATTGTGGAGATGCTGATTTTGTATTTGGAACATCCAACGAACCATTTGAATTACAGCCTCAAAGTGATGCCTTTCGGGAAGGATTTGTATATACGGAAAGTTTGATCTTTTCAAAATTATCTACACTTAATATTTGCTTATGTATGATGGAGGCCCTTGGTTTTTTGTTTTGTTGTACTGATGTTACAACAACCCCTTATTTTTATAAAAAAAATTTGTTGCTCGCCAGTTGTTGGTTTCAAATGTACTTAACAAAGTTGTTAGCTTGCTTTTATGTTTTTAAAAAACAACTCTCCCCCACCCCCCACCCCAAGAAAAAAAAAAGTAACTTAAAAGATAAGTCTACACCCCAAGTAATCAAGTAAATACATATTTAATTACATGTTCAGCACTAATCTGACAAGTTCAGAAGTAATTTCTCTTCAACACTAGATCGAACTCTTAATTAGTTTTTTCCTTATCTCCCTCAAAAAGTGGTTAAAATCAAAGTAAAAGTTTCTTCGTAAATTAATTAACATGTTTCTTTTTATATCAGGTGCTTAGCTTGAGGGAATCTTGAGTTTCTCGTATTCAATTCATACTAGCTGTAATTTCCCCTAAAGAAACATTAAAGAAAATTTATGGGTCATCCGTCAAAAATACTGGTCCTCAAGCTTTTGTGGTGTTTTCGATTTGCTAGAATCTGCAAAGTTCAGACAGTATTTAAGAATATGGGCGGTATTTTATTCTTTTCAAAATCGAGGTTGTGAAACTTATAATGATTTATGTTTTAGTTGTGGTTAAGTTAATATCACAATAATGTATTTCTCATTTGTCTACCAATCACCCTCAGTGGTTTCACATTAATCAACTGTAGAAGAGGAACAGAAAATATCTCTTTAGATGAGAATACGGAATAGACCAAGTGAAAAACGGAATAGACCAAGTGAAAAGCCAATTTTGTATTCAAATTTGAAAGACCAAAGACAGGACAATGACCCGTTTACGCGCTAAACAAATAATAACAACTTTACCTTCACACACTATTTTGATAGGTGGATTTGCAGTCGTACCATATATTTATGTCATCTTTTAACTTGTACCCTATTTTTTAAAGTTATTGATTTGGTAGTCATCTCACAAAAAATCCGTAATAATATGACAATTACACCCCTAACAAAAAATATAAAACGATCTCCTCTTCTCCTCTCAGCAACATTATCAAAAAATAAAAACTTGTTCAGATTTATCTTCAGAATCACATTTGCATGAAGTTGTTTCACCTTGAAGTTAAAACTTCATGTTATTGCAGCATGAAGTTATTTCATGTTAATGTATTATCTTTGATTTTAATTTTTTCATGATTATGGCTTTAGATGTTTGAGTGGACACATGAATGTATAGTACATGCAGTGTTAATTTTGGTCTGAAAATGAAAGAAAATTCAACAATTATACCAAAGTGGGTTGAAGATTATCGTATGTATTCAATTCCTTTGCAATATATATGTGATTCATGTTGCACATTCCGTTACTTGTATTCTTCGGTAATTTTTATCGTTCCCTTTTTCTAGGCGTTGGGGAAATTGTTTTAGTATTTTTGTTAATAGAGTTAATTTTGTTTAGGGTCATTAAACTATATTCAGTAAAACAGTAAGGTTATAAACTTATATTTGTAATCATATTAAAGTAAGTGAATTTTACCTAATATATCTGTGGAATTGCAACGCCACATCATGAAGTTTTAGCTAATGCATACTGAAGTTATTTATGCTGCAGTCTACAGTTTTGTCATAAATTTTATCTGAAATTTCAGTCTAAACATGCTGAAATTATTTAGTTCATTTGCTAAAATTTCAGTCTAAACATGCTGAAGTTATTTAGTTCATTTGCTAAAACTTCAGACTAAACATGCTGAAGTTATTTAGTTCATTTGCTAAAACTTCAGACTAAACGTGCTTAAGTTATTTAGTTCATTTGCTAAAACTTCAGACTAAACGTGCTTAAGTTATTTAGTTCATTTGCTAAAACTTCAGACTAAACGTGCTTAAGTTATTTAGTTCATTTGCTAAAACTTCAGACTAAACATGCTTAAATTTTTTAGTTCATTTGCTAAAACTTAAGACTAAACATCTTAAGTTTTTGTCTTGCAATATGTAATTTTCTAATGAGTTTTTGCTAATGCATGTTGAAGTTATTTAGTTCATTTGCTAAAATTTCAGACAAAACATGCTGAAATTATTTAGTTCATTTGCTAAAACTTCAGACTAAACATGCTGAAGTTTTTTAGCTCATTTGCTAAAATTTCAGACTAAACATGCTTAAATTTTTGTCTTGCAGTATGTAATTTTCTAAAGAGTTTTTGCTCATGCAAACTGAAGTTATTTAGTTCATTTGCTAAAATTTCATACCAAAACATGCTAAAGTTTTGTAACACAGTCTACAGTTTTGTCCTGAGTTTTATCCGAAACTTCAGTCTAAACAAGCTGAAGTTTTTTAGTTTATTTGCTAAAACTTCAGCCTAAACATGTTTAAGTTTTTGTCCTGCAGTTTGTTAATAGTCTTTTATTAAAGAAGGGCAAAATCATCTTTTCAAAATGCTTTTAACAAAAAAATGGGTACGGATGCAAACAAAAATGTATAGAAAAAGTAAGGATAACTAGGGGTTTGCAAGAGAAAATAAAAAACCGAACCAAACAAAAAAAAAATATTTTTTGACTCGGGTTAGTATTAAATTAGTCAAAAAGAAGAAGAAAAAAAGTAGACCGATTCTCTCTCAGCAAACACAGAGACATATCAACTTATAAATTCTATGTAATTCTTTTTTACTTTGTAGGGATTTTTCTCAAAAAAATATATTTTTCCACAAAACAGTTGTCTTGAGATATTGCTAATGGCCTGGATCAGGTTTTGAAAAAAAGGAGTGGTAACAAGGCTCTTGACTTCAGCTCTTAAGCTTTTTGAATAGGGATTTTTTGTGAAAATTAACCAACCAGCTACAACGTATGTGAGTTGGTTAGGGTTTCAGACAAAAGGAGAGAAGAGAGCTCAGAGAAAAATCAATATTTTCATTTATGAGTGTTAAATCTGTACAGACTTCTAGAAACCTATATTTATACTTGGGGCAAAATTGTAAACATACTACCCTCTTTTACATGGACTGTAAACCCGGAAATTTATAAATACACGTGGGCCAAATTTTGGCCCAAAACTAAAACTATCTAATAAAACTAACTAATAACTGAGTTGTATCCAAGATATCACGTAATGCCACCCCCCACCCCCACCTATTAAACACTTAGTAAAAATGTCAGCCATTTGAGAAGAAGTAACAACATGATGCAAAGAGATGAGACCATCAGCCAACTTGGTCCGGATGAAATGACAGACGACCTCAATATGCTTTGTACGCTCGTGAAAGACTGGGTTTTTAGCTATGTGAAGTGCAGCCAAGTTATCACAAAAAACAGGAACTGAGGCAGAAGTAGGCAAGTCTAAATCAGCAAGCAAACGAACTAACCAAACAAGTTGGCATTGCAGTGAAAAATCTGATGCAGCATTAAGAAACACCCCTACATCAAGTGTGTCATTCAAATACCTAAGGATATGCATTGCAGTAGACATATGAGGAATGCGAGGAGACTTGAGGAATTGACTTAAATGTTGGATAGCAAAACATAAGTCTGGTCGAGTGTGGGTGAGAAAGTTCAATTTTTCAATGAGGCTTCTATAAGGCTGAGGATTAGGCAACACCTCACCCTGATCAGATCTCAACTTGACACACAACTCAAGAGAAGAGACTATTGCTGAAGCATCAGTACACCCAAACTCAAAAATTAAATCAGAAGTAAACTTCTTTTAGTGAAGAAGAACCCCAAACTCATCATACAATATTTCAATACTCAGAAAATAATTGAGCAAACCTAAATCCTTGATTTTAAATTGGTCATCAAGGAATTGTTTGAGAGCAGCTATCTCAACAGGATCATTACCAGTTAGAATTATATCATCGACATAAACAGCAAACAAGACAGTGAATGAAGCTAATTTCTTAAAGAAGAGAGAGTAATCATTCAAAGAATGGGTGTATACTCTAGTATAAAGAGCTTGAGATAGCTTAGCATACCATTGTCGGGAGGCTTGCCTCAATCCATAGAGAGATTTTTGAAGCTTACAAACAAGAGTAGAAGCAGAATTTGAGGTAGAAGCAACTGTTAGGCCAGGGGGAAGTTTCATGTACACTTCCTCATCTGAGTCACCATGAAAAAATACATTGTTGATATCTAGTTGAAAAAGAGACCAATTTCTCTTAATAGCAACAACAATTAAGCACCTAATGGTGCACATTTTTACCAAAGGGGAAAATGTCTCATGAAAGTCAACACCATCTACTTGTGTATCACCCCTTACAACCAACCCTGCCTTGTACCTCTGTCACGACCCAAAATCTAACTAGCCGTGATGGTACCTAACCTCATCCGCTAGGTAAGTCCAATAACAATAATCCAATTCAATTAATATTTAACTGACTCTAATTCACTTCCCAAGGACTGGTAGTACAAATCATGAGCTTCTAAAATTAAAAATTATAAGTTGGTATAAAATAAATACATCATCTGTTCGAAATGTACATAAACAGATTTTTATAAATCTAAGGCTACCATGAATAAGAGGCAGCTACATCTAGAATGCAGGTACGTCTTCAAATCTAGCTCCCGTCGATCACAGCAATATCAACATCTAATATATGCATGTAAGGTACAAAAGTGTAGTATGAGTAGAACCGACTCCATGTACTCGATAAGTAACAAACCTAACCTTAGGTTGAAAGTAGTGACGAGCTTGTACCAAGGTCAGAGTCCAACTCCCACAAGCAACAATAATTCGTAACAACACAAAGTAAGTAATAAAAGGAGTAACCCAGATATAAAATGCTCAACTGAATCACGATTTCTGAAAATAGTTCTGCCTTTCAAGTACATCAGTGAAAACTCAAATCGTTTACCGAAGTAGCCAAAAATATGAGTAAGTTGAAAACATTGATATTACCAAAAATCCTTTCCACAATAAATAAGATGTTTCATTTTCTTTCCAGATAGCCAGTGAAAAATGCATCAGTATGCCCATAGGCCAGTAGGTGTACGAAGTCATGAATAACGTGATATCGTACAGCATGAGAAAAATACATATCTATGCATGTATGTCATGTGTGCATGTCAATGTGATGCAAATCAGTGATAAAGACCATATGCATACTCTCATAGTATCATTTCACTCAGTCCTCCCAGTCACTCAGTTCTCACGGTCACTCAGTCCTCATAGTCACTTAGTCCTCACAGTCACTCAGTCCTCCCAATCACTCGACACTCGCACTCAGTAGGTACATGCGCTCACTGGGGTGTGTACAGACTCCAGAGGGGCTCCTTCAGCCCAAGCGCTATAATCTGCAGGGACAACTCACATGATGTACGGACAACTCACATGCTATAGTATCAATATTTGTATCCGCACGGATAACTCATGTGCTATAATAAGTCAATTTGGCCTGCTACAACGGGCAGCCCGATCCCATAATAATAAAATTTATAAAGCCAATATGGCCTGCTGCGGCGTACATCCCGATCCCATAATTATCCTCACAATCAGGCCCTCAGCCTCATTCAGTCGTCAATCTCTCCAGTCTCTCGGGCTCACAATGTCATAAAAATAGCCCGAAAATGATAATATGATGTATTAATAAATAGCAACAGAGAATGAGATATGATATGCAATGAAATGAATATGACTGAGTATGAAATTTCAACTTAAAACAAATAATTCATATCAATATGACCTTTGTGGGTCCCAATAATACTGGCACATAGCCTCAACATGATTTTTAATATGATTCTCAGCTAAATTTCTTCAACACATAAAACTGCATGGAATATGCCAAGATTATTTGACTACAAAATTCCAGAGAGCAATTACGTCACAATTTCTATGGTGCATGTCAACACGCCTGTCACTTAGCATGTGCATCACCTTTACAATTCACATAATACATATATTCAGGGTTCATACCCTTAGCTCCAATATTAGAAAAGTTACTTACCTCGAACAAGCCGAATCCAATGTCGAGCAAGTTAAATAATGTTCCAGAAATTCCATTATACGTGTATCAACTTCCAAACGGCTCGAATCTAATCACAATTAATTTGATTTAGTCAATACAAATTATTGTAATTAATTCCATTAGAAAATACTAATTTTTTAATAAAAATCCAAAATTAACTCAAAAATCTCCTGTGGGCTCACGTCTCGAAACCCGACAAAAGTTACAAAATATAAACGTCCCTTCAACCACGAGTCCAACCATACAAATTTTACTCAAATCCGACATCAACTCGACCCTCCAATCTTCAAATTAAACCAAGAGGGTTTATAAAATTTTCCAACTTAATTCACTAATTTAATGTTAAAAATAACCATGGACGGGTAATTAGACCAATATTGAGTTAAGAACACTTACCCCATTGTTTTTCTTAAAAATCTCTCAAAAATCGCCTCTTCTCGAGCTCCAAATCGGTAAAAATAGAAAATGGGACGAAGTTAAACTCTCTGCCCAGTCACTTCTTCTATGCGATCGCGGACCAACTCACGCGATCGAGAAGCACAATTTTCCATTGCCCAAAAATAACACTACGCGATCGCAGAAAATTTTACGCGATCGCGAAGCACAGTCTCTATAAGCCTACGCAATCGCGAACCTTCTTACACGATCACGAAGCATTAAGCGCGTAGCCCAGCTCCTCCCTCTGTTTCTCTTAGCGAATGCGGCCTAGCCCACGCGTTCGCGATGCACAGCCTGGCCCAACATACACGATCGCGGATGCCTTCACGCGATCGCATAGCACAAAATCTCACTACTCCAACTTAGCCTACGTGATCGCGGACATTCTCATGCGATCACGTAGAAGGAAATCAGTGACAGAAAACCAGCATTTTTCAGTTGGAATGCAAAGTCCAAAATTGATCCGTTAACCGTCTGAAACTCACCCGAGGCCCCCGAGACCTCAACCAAATACACCAACAAGTGCTAAAACATGATACGAACTTAGTCGAAACCTCAAATCACATTCAACAACGCTAAAACTATGAATCATACCCCAATTCAAGCCTAATGAACTTTGAAATTTCCAATTTATACAAACGATGTCGGAACCTATCAAATCACGTTCGATTGACCTAAAATTTTGCACACAAGTCATAAATGACATGATGGAGGTATTCCAATTTTCAGAATCAGGTTCAGACCCCGATATCAAAAAGTCAAACCCCGGTCAAACTTCCAAAAATTCAACTTTCGCCATTTTCAAGCCTAATTCCCCTACGAACCTCCAAATAATTTTTTCCAGATGCGCTCCTAAGTCCAAAATCACCATACAGAACTATTGGAATCATCAGAACTCAAATCCGAGGTCGTTTACACATAAGTCAACATCCGATTAACTTTTCCAATTTAAGTTTTCAATTATGATACTAAGTGTCTCATTTCACCCCGAAATCCTTCCGGACACGAACCAACTAACCCGGTAAGTCATAAAATAATTGTAAAGCAAAAATTGAGCAGTAAATGGAGAAACATAATTATAATACTTAAAACGACCGGCCGGGTCGTTACATTCTCCCCACTTAAACAAACGTTCGTCCTCGAACGTGCCAATGGTTATTTCCAAGCCATCAAGTCACTATTCCATCTTACCACGCACGTACCTGGGGGTGATCCCATATCACCCCATTCCACAAAGGCCTGATAACACAATACAACTGAAAATCCTTAATTTAATCTTAGCCCAAAAACCTTGGAATTCAATTCCCAGCCTTCAGAATTTCTTTTCAAGATATGAATCTTACATTTACACATTGTATGAGTCTGAACAAGATGCATCGAGCTATAACTAAAATCACGGATATAATCACCCAACATATTACACAACTCGCTCGCTCGTAGCACTATTCCTGATCACAGTAACTACTCCAAACCAACAAAGTACTAGCATTAAACCATATATCGAACAAAACCTCATCCCAACACCTTCGTACACTGTTGATAATAAAAGAAACACGCAGAATCTCATAACCCCTTATCAGATCAACAAGTCATGGAGCTCTCTCGCCCCAACCAGAACCATAATAACTTGCTAAGACGACTTTCAATATTTTTCTTCCGAATATATTGTAATCAACCATGATAGTACCCATTCTAGGTCCAATGACCTTACATTATTAAATGAAACTATCCCACGGACACGCCATATCAATATAACTCCAATCACATCTGCGCAATTAGTGTACCCAAATATGGGAGATGTCTCAAAGAAGAGAACTATATTGCAAGTTCAACAAGCACCACCATAACCACAATGTTACAACCAACTCCTCAAATTGTAGAGGAAGGAAATTAATGAATCAGATAAATTATCATAGAAATAAAATTCCCACACACGGCACGTACAACTCACACGCCAATAATATGAATCGCCTGGCATGGTCACATGCCTCTAATCCCAGCGTATCATACATGAGTAATTAAACAAGTACACTTGTATATGATAATGAAATAAGATTCTTATGCTCCTGAACTGGTATAAATAACACACCATAGTGTAAGCATGTGCAAAGTCTGCTATCACACTTTAAATCAACAATTTAACGTAGAAATAGTAATTACCCCATTTATTTAGGGAATTTGCCTCTTTATAACCTCAAGTGTAGCCCAGATAGTTCTCAACAAAGGTAAGAACACGAGAAATATTATAACTTTACGCTTAACAATCAACTCTAGGCATATCATAACCTAAGCATTTTTTCGAGTATAAATACTTGCCCTGATGCCCACACATTGGCTCAAACCTCACATATATACACACGTATAGCGCGTAGCTATCACAAATAATTAACGCAACTAGCGTCTCCACTGAGTTTAAATAAAATACTCACCTCAAACAGGCCGCAACCTGAAACAATATGCTTCTGAGAACTCCCAGTCTCCAAATTCATCGAGCACATGAATCACCATAACTGATCCCAACTCCATCACTAGAATGACTAATACATATTTCGTGCACGATCATCCCACGAGGAATACTTCTATATCTCCCGTGCCACATAGCAAAAATCTGAATATCAGCAGTCAACCAACCAGACGAATCCCACGATACCAACGAAACATCCGTAAGTCAAAACACAATGTGCCCTTCTGAATGTACACTCTTCTTAGGTAATACCACTAGTGCTAATATCTGAAATCGGTTGTGCTCTATAAACTCATGACCTTCCTTTTGAAACTGAATCGTATACTTGTAAATGCAAATCCCAATCTCACTCTACGCACAGCCTCTATTAGGCCATCCAATAAAACTATGAGAACCTCATTAACACTCTGAGTTACAAGCAAAATACATACCCAGTTAGTTAGAAACCTTCCTCTTGCTTCCTTCCAAGAGGAAATCACAATACACAACACATTTTCCACACCAGTAGAAAATATCTGGTTCAAACCATGGTAGAAACCATCAAGAACACTTTGAAATCCATCTGCACATAACCAAGCTATTAGAACTAAATTTCTCTAACTCGACCAAACCACGTAGGTCACCAAAACTCAAGAATATTACCAACAAAACATCTGTAGAATCTCACCACATCATAATTACCCCTATAAATACCATAACCGAAACACCCACTCTGAAAATACCTTATGTGAATTTAAAATTATTCCTCTTCCCTTTTCTTATACTTAAATGTAGAATCCATAGTCATATAGAATTACCGCAAGTCCTGACACCATCTAATGTAACTATCCGATTCTAGTGATATACCAATCCGAAAACTTTTCAATTTCCACTTATACATTTTTGAATTCATTAGCACCTTCTCGAGAGTCACCCACTTTGCTCAATTCTAAATTGCACCTCCCAAATGGGCTGAAAGACACGTGCCCTATTAGCACAACAACACTTAAAGAGGTAATCCTACCTTAACACCACTGATCAAATTCAAACTCCGTGCGCACTACACTATTCACAAATAACAACTCACTCACCCCGTAATTTTTATATACCCATAAAGCGCAATATATTCCGTATTTAAAAATTTCAGTACTCGAGTCATCCTCGATCTCAACTTCTGCAAGTCATTACTAATCCACAAGTATGCCTTAGACCAAACTAAAATTTAACATATAACCATCAATTGAATTGTCAATAGCAGGTTCTCCCACTTGACTCAAAGCCATAGATTAAAATACTTCATAACTCACAATACCCATACTTTATTACTGCCATAATACTACAGTCAGTCCAACGAAAATTCTTCTCAAGCTCATACAACGCCAACCATAAAGTACCTCAATCATCCACTAAACTTGCATTTATTCTCTTGACAGTCAAGTCAACTTTTTCAACCAGCTTCAAATTCAAACCTCCACACATAAGCCCCGTTGGCAGAAAAAAAACTCTCCACTCGCATTATAAGAAAAACACCTACATAGATTACTCCGCAGGGGATAATCCACCTGCTTAGCCTCAAATTGGTATCTTGTTGTACTCTTTCGCCGTCACAATTACTATGCAATCACTTAGTCTATCCGAGTCCAAACTCATTAAACAGACATATTAGTCCAAATGTACAAGTTACAACAGAAGCTACCGAGCCTAAGCTACGGTCCAAACCTGGCCTCAAGTCCTCCAGACTGGCCCATCACCAAAACACAAAATACACATCTCGCACGTCATCCCTAAAATTACAAGCCGGCGATACACAGCTGATACCAGCGTTCACATGCGCGCACGAATGCGTGGAAGGAATTCAAAGAGTTATATTTTAAGCTGAATCAATTACACACGATAAAGAAAGAAAGCTGGAAAATTATCATAAATGCCCTGTGTGAGCACCTAATTTTTGCCCCACATGGAAATTACTCCTAAAAATAGTCCAAAAATAATTTTAATGGTTTTTATAGAATTTTAGGAGTTTTTCTTTTATTTGTTTTGCATTATTCGCAGTGTTCATGCATACTTAGAAATGTTTTTTTTTAAATCGTAAAAATTATCAAAAATATTTTTATCTTTCAGTGTATCAATTGCATTTAGGAATTAATCATAGGTTACAAGCATGGTTAAAACAAAAATCACAAAATATATATAATCTTTAATCAATTAGTTTAATTAATTAGTTAAAATGCTAATTAGGTCATATTTGACAAAACAAATTCAATTAGTAGTAATGTGGCCATTTTTGAAAGATCAAATAAAAGAGGAACAAGGTTTTCTGTTTTTTGTTCCAAATTGGCCCAATTCCAGCGGCTCAAAACTCCACCTGCCGGACTCGCCTGGCCCAACCTACCCCTATTCATTAAAACACTCCACATTCCCCAAAACCTAGAGGACAAACCTTCCTTCCCAAAAAAAAAAACCCTAACAGCCGCCCCATCTCTCACCTCACTCTCACCAGAGGATATTCACTCATCTCTACATACACAATTGTCACCTCTCTTGGAATCATGGATACACACTTATAGATACACATTCATTTACGCATCCTAACTTCCTTCACACTCAAAAACATCCAAATGAAGATCTGAAATCAAATAAAAAGAAGAAGCCAAAAACAAAAGAGACGCTGGAAATTCGAAGGAGAATTGGAAAGGAATTGATTGCTGAATTGTTTTTAAAAAGTTCAAACTCTTTTTTTTCCGGATCTATAAAAAGCTGTCGAAGCTCAAATTGAGTTTGTTTTGCTGTTGATGATCGCGGTCCCGAACTGTAAATTACTGCTGCTTTCGTTGGACCCCATCCTTCCTTTTCAGCTTTCATTTAGCCAAAATTTCAGTTTACTTTGCGAAATTAGGTAAGTCATGAAACCTTTGCACCTCACTTTATTTGAGTAATAAAATTGTGTGAATTCCGAATCAGGATATTTGTGTAATCGTTTACTGTTGATAGATCGAGTTATTATTGTTTTGTTTGAAATTCATGTGTTGCTTAAACTTGAATGATTTAGGATAAATACTCTAATCAAATACTATTGTTATATGGGATCCAAAGAGTTCGCTTGTGATTGTATGGGAGTTGTTTAGTGAAGTATGATGTGGGGAAAAATCACGTTTTGGTCAAGTAGCTGAATCTTCTCATGTTTAAATGTTTAGATACTATACATGAATAATTATTCACGTGATAGGTTTAATAGATTGAATCTCTGTATTTGTGGGTCTGCAATTGAAAATTCCTAGTCTATAGCTAATTGAAACCATTTTGGCCATGTTAATTTTCGATTAATTGGTTTGGAATGTGAAGGTTCTGTTTGATCTTGTAAGAATTTAAGCTTTAAGTTCACATTTGGGTTTAGGTAGAAGCTAGCCCACCTTTCAAGGCAGTAAGTTTGGCTACCGAATTGTTTCGACCATGGCTTGATCGTTTTTGGAAAATGAACTTGGGTGGAATAATTTGATCTTGTTAAGACCCAGAATAATTAATAAGTTATTTTATCTCTGGTAAATTAATAGATAATAATCACCTACGAACATCGTAGCTTGCTTTAGGCGCGATTAATAAATCGCCGTGACTATAGGTACGATTCCCGTGACATAATCATGATACGTAAATCCCAATTCGAGTGCGCGTTTCACGCGACTCGACCATAACTTCAAATAACAATAAAAATAAGCATGTTGTAAGTCGCGGGTGCGTTTCACGTGACGCGATTTACAATGTGTACAAATTAATTCCATAAGGAAATACTAATTTTCAATAAAAATCCGAAATTAACTCAAAAATTATCCGTGGGGCCCACGTCTCGGAACCCGACAAAAGTTACAAAATATGAACGCTCCTTCAACCGCGAGTCCAACCATATAAATTTTACTCAAAGCCGACATCAACTCGACCCTCAAATCTTCAAATTAAACCAAAAGGGTTTTCACAATTTTTCAACTTAATTCACCAATTAAATATTTAAAATAACCATGGATTCAGGTAATTTGACAAATATTGAGTTAACAACACTTACCCATTTTTTTTTGGAAATTCTCCCAAAAATCGCCTCTTCTCCAGTTCCAAATCGGTAAAAATAAAAAATTGGGACGAAGTCCCATTTTCAGAACTTGAACTCTCTGCCCAGTCACTTCTTTTATGCGATCGCGGACCAACTCACGCGATCACGAAGCACAATTTTTCATTGCCCAAAAATAACTCTACGCGATCGGGAAAATTCGACGCGATCGCGAAGCACAGTCTTTGCAAGCCTACGCGATCGCGAACCTTCACACGCGATCGCGAAGCATTAAGCGCGTGGCCCAGCTTCAACCTTTTTTCCTCTTTGCGAACGCGGCCTAGCCCACGCATTCGCGATGTATAGCCTGGCCCAACCTCCGCGATCGCGGATGCCTTCACGCGATCGCATAGCACAAAATCTCACTGCTCCAACTTAGCCTAAGCGATCGCGGACATTCTCATGCGATTGCGTAGAAGAAAACCAGTGATAGAAAACCAGCATTCTTCATCTGGAATACAAAGTCCAGAATTGACCCGTTAGCCGTCCGAAACTCACCCGAGGCCCCCGAGACCTCAACCAAATACATCAACAAGTCCTAAAACATGATACAAACTTAGTCAAAACCTCAAATCACATCCAACAATGCTAAAATCACGAATCATACCCCAATTCAAGCCTAATGAACTTTAAAACTTCCAATTTCTACAAACGACGCCGGAACCTATCAAATCACGTCCGATTGACCTCAAATTTTGTACACAAGTCATAAATGACATAACAGAGGTATTCTAATTTTCAGAATTGGGTTTCGACCCCGATATCAAAAAGTCAAACCCCCGGTCAAACTTTCAAAAATTCGACTTTCGTCATTTCAAGCCTAATTCCGCTACGGACCTCCAAATAATTTTTACCGGACGCGCTCCTAAGTCCAAAATCACCATATAGAGCTATTGGAATCATTAGAATTTAAATCCGAGGTAGTTTACATATAAGTCAACATCTGGTTAACTTTTCCAACTTAAATTTTCAATTATAGACTAAGTATCTTATTTCACCCCGAAATCCTTTCGGACCCGAACCAACTAACCCGGTAAGTCATAAAACAATTGTAAAGAACAAATTGAGCAGTAAATGAAAAAATGGAGTTGTAATACTCAAAACGACCGACCAGGTCGTTACAACCTCTCCACACTACCATCAGCTTTATACTTAATCTTATAGACCCATTTGCACCCTATAACTTTCTTCCCTTGAGGTAATTCAACTATTGTCAAGTGCCATTAGCTTCTAGAGCCTGAAACTCTTTCCTCATGGCTTCTTGCCAAGCAGGGCTGGAAGCAGCCTGAATATAAGAATGAGGCTCAGAAGAAACTGTGTGGGCAGCAGAAAGGGATGTAGTAGTGGAGTTAGAGAGGGAAGGTGGAAGCTGAACAACAAAATCATTTAGGTGCGAGGGAAGAGTGTGATTCCTACTGCTTCTCTTAAGCTGAGAAGGCTGAATTGGATCAGCTGAAGGGGAAGTAGTTACAGGGTCAAGAAGAGGTGCTGAAATAGTAGATGAATCAGGAGGAATAGGCAGAACATCATTAGGAACAGGAGAAGCAAGAGTAATAATGGAAGCAGGAGAAAGGGCAGGGGAAGGAGAATGGGAGGTATCATCAGAAATGAAAGTGGGAAACTGACTGGGAAAAGATAATGAAAGGGAGTAAGGGAATATATATTCATGAAAGATGACATCTCGGGAGACCAACACGGATTTAGTAGACAGATTATACAGCTTGTATCCTTTCTTACCAAATGGATAAGCAAGAAAAACACAAGGTATAGCCCTTGGGTCAAATTTATCCCTATTACATTTAGGAAAAGTGGCATAACAGAGGCAACCAAAAGGCTTTAAGTGGGAATAAGAGAGAGCCTTCCCATATAAGATTTCAAAAGGGGTTTTATTGTGCAAAACTGTGGAAGGAAACCTATTTATTAGATATGTGGCAGTTAGGATACAATCCCCCTAGAATTTGGTAGGTAGTTTGGACTGAAACAATAAAACTCTTGCTGTCTCTAACAAGTGTTTATGTTTTCTTTCAACAATGCCATTTTGTTGAGGTGTATGAGAACAAGTTGTTTGGTAAATGATCCTATTATCTGAAAAATATTGTATGGCAGAAGTAGAAAGGCCAATTTCTAAGGTACTATCACTCCTAATGGTTTTGACTAGAAGATTAAATTGGGTTCTGAGCATGGAGATAAAGACTTTTAGTAAATTGAAAGCATTACTTTTGGTTGCCCTGCTATGATCATCCACAATGGTCAGAAAATACTTTGCACCAGAGTATGTGTTAGTATTATAGGGTCCCGGGTGTCAACATGAATGAGTTCAAACAAACACTTGGAAACTGAGTTATTTGGGGGAAATGGCAGCCTTGCCTGCCTTGGTAGGGGACAAATGGGACACACAAAAGATTGTTTAGAAGATAGTTGAGCAGAAATGGAAGAAATACTTTTCATTCTAGCAAATGGAATATGTCCCACCCTATGATGCTAAAGTACATCATGTTTGTTTATACTAGGAACATCATTACTGGAAACTAAAGGAACACAATTCAATGCAGATTTAGATTGTTTAGTATTGGCAAAGAACCTATCAACACTATTCATACATTGCACATCTTTATTGAAAACAAAATTAGGACTAGAATCAGACTCAGCGGCATGAAGGAGCTTGTAGAGGCCTTGGTCTCGTCTACCAAGCTCCAGAAGCTTCCTCGTGAAATGGGCATGTATCAAAAGGCATGAAGAGGAAGTAAACAAGACCATGCAGTGAAATTGCTGAATCAACTTGTAAACTGAGACTAAATTATATTGAAAACTAGGAATGTATAAGACTCTATCAAGAGTGAAAGAAGTGAACAAGATAACAGAACCAGTATAAGTAACTTTTGCCTTATAACTATTGGGAAGAGTTTCCAAGTAAGGAGTAGGAAGTGGAGTAAGATTAGAAAGTATATTTTTGTTTGAGGTCATATGGTCAGTAGCTCCACTATCTATAATCCAAACATTTCTACTAGCACCATACAGTAAGCAAACATGTGAATCATCATTAATATAAATAGGCAGAGAGAAAGTACTACCTGCAAAGTTGGCAGATCCCATGAGGCTAGTTTGAGAATCAGCAGTCGATGAAACTTGAGTCTATTGTAAGAGAGACATAAGTTGTGCATACTGCTGCTTGGTCAATCCAGGTACTGAAGAGACATGTTCTTCATGGTCAGAAGCAGTGTAAAGTTGAGGTGAATTGTACTGAGGTAGAGTGTAGGCTGTTGCAGGATACTCAGCCTCAACAGTCACATTAGCAGCCATCCTTTTCCCTTTATTGAATTTGAAATTCTGTGGAAATCCATATAACTTGTAGCATTTGTCGATTAGGTGTCCAGGTTTTTTACGATATTTGCATAAAATATTTCCCCTGGACTGATGAAAGTCCATTTTCTGAGTATATTTCTTTGGAGGGAATGTCTTATTGTTGGCATTTGGATGAAAATCTTTATTGTTAGCATTCACATTGAAAGAAGCAGCTTCTGGAACCAGTTGGGGAGTGTATTGAACTTGCCTCTGATTTTCATCTTGAAGCAAAATGTTATATGCACTATCAAGTGTGGGAGGAGGTTGCATCATTAGCAAATTGCTTCTCACTCCTACATAGATTTCATTTAGGCCCATAAGAAACTGATGAAGCTTATCCTCCTCTTCATCCTTTTGAATACCATCTCTTGCATCACACATGCAACGATTTCTATGGTTCTTACGCATTGTACCCAACTCATCCCAGAGCTTCTTTAGTTTATTGAAATATGACGCAATGTCAAGGGAACCTTGTTGTGTGGAGGCCAATTCCTTCTTTATTACAAACACCTTAGTACCATTTACAATACCATACCTACGTTCCAATTGATTCCAAATACTCTCAGTTGTCTCGGAGTACTGAGAGTATGGTTAGTGAAAGTGAGCTGTTAGCCACGAAATCACCATATTGTTGCATCTATCCCATTAACGCAGCTTTGCAATATCAGTGGTAGCTGGCTTAGGACATGAGCCATCGTCAAATCTATTTTATTCTTAGCAGAAAGAGACACTATCATGCTTCTTCTCCATCCTCCATACCCCGACCTAGAGAATGGAGTGCTCACCAAACACATTACAGGTATATTAGACGAGTAGAGAAATAAAGGACTTGTGAGGTCAGGAATGTATGTAGAATTATCACTATAACTAGCATTCACAGGAATTTCAGTATTCACCATTTTAGGAAGGTACAGAACACTTACACTACAATAAAACGCTGAATTTGCGGAGGTTTTATTTACATATTGCGGTGGTCACAAACCTCCGCAATATACTTTTACGGCGGTTTTCAAAACCCCCAATAATGTTCGCCGCAACTAATTTGCGGGATTTTTTGACAGACCGCCGTTATCATATAGCGGCGAATATTTGATGGCGGTATAACCTCCGCAATTTGATAGTTTGGCTATCACTTATTAAAAAATAGCGGAGGTCTAGACCCCCGCAATTTCTTTATTTAACCCCCATATATTTTATAACACAATATTATTATAGGTTAAATAGCGGCAGTTATAACCTCCGCTATTCATTGAATATTTTTTTTCCTGCAATGTTACTCCATAACTGTTCCAATTTCAATTATATTAATATAATGATGCATCAACAAATTATATAAATTGCCTACTGGAATCAAGTAATATCAATATATTAATAAACCACAAAATACATTAAATTAAATTATCATTAGTCTCAAAAATTTTCTTTAAACATAACTACTCCAACCATTAAACACAAAACATCAATATTATAATTAGTCTTAAAACTAACATTAAACAGAATATCCACTCCAGCCTTTATGGACAAAAGATCTACTATGACCGTTCAATCGAGTACGATACTTAATTATCTAATACATTTGCAAGCAACTTCAATGGTTGTCGTTAGGATTACTTCCACCAGATGATCTTCTAATATCCATGGGTGAAATGGATCCGCTAGCCGCATCACTTGGCTACAAAACAATCAAAAAAAAAATATAATTAACAAAAAATACCTCAACAATATCCTAACTAATAATACGTGGACTGAACAATCATACTTTACAAAATTAAATAAGAAAGTTATGAACTATTCTTACCGTTGAACGAGGAGGAGAAACAAATATCCCTGCAAATTCTTCAGGTATCTTCCCTTCTTTCATTATCATATACGCCTTAAAAGCATTCATCATTTGAGTGTTAACATTCATCATTTTTCTGTAGTTCTCTTGGCTTTGATTGTGAGCATTCAACATTTGATTGTACTTCTCTTGGCATTGGGAAGAACATGAACCATTATTATAACTTGAAGCATTCAAATCACTATAACAAGGTCTTATTTATCTAAAAGCTCTGCCAGGAACAACTCCTAATCCTAAGCACCTTACCCTTCCAGAGTGCTCTTTTCCCAATACCTTATCAACAACATCATTTGGCGAAATTTCAGACTCATCCACGGTACTTTGGCTCAATGCTAGTTTAATTTTTTTCTAAATATATTACACACCAAAAGCCAGTGTCCTTACTTCAATCAGTGATTGACAAGTTAAAAAAAAATAATAGAAGAATAATATCATTTTCTATTATAAAACAAGTGCTGAAACTTTGGCACTGCAGTTAGTAACACAAAATTTACCATAATAAGGATTTATTTAACAATCTTTAAAATGTGGATATTATTCACATATTCGAAGTTGTTCTTGGGAAATCATAATCCTATTCTTATTCTGTATACTGGTTTCTTTGCTCTGTTTATGATATAATGCTAATGAAGTGCTTTAATTTGGATCATTCCAATTTTAAAGTCTCATGTCTTCCCTATAGTTTACTTCTCTATTTTGTTCAAGTAGTTGCCTTGGAACTCTATTGTAATTCTTGGTGTTCCTTGACAGTTCTCAATTTGTTTGAAGAATTGACCCAAGCAGCCGTCCACCTAATCTCTTTGATATAATAAAGCTAAGCTAATTAAATCAAACAAACATAGATCCAAAATCAGTTATTCCTTGAGGTTCATTTGAATTTATCTTCCTCCTGTAGCTTCTTTTCGTATCCTCAAAATTCAAACAAATTAGACAAATTCAAAATGGAGCCTTCTCATGGCTATGCATAAGCGTACACTTCAATTGTTAGTGTATGGTTAATGTTATAATAATAAACATATATTTATTCTTCTAAATTACTCCTAGGAATTAGGATATAATGAATGCAAACAATCTGGTTATGTTATGCACCAGAATATATGAGTAAATACTTACTCGTACTTGGTTTTTATTCTAATCAAACAGTTTAACTTAGCAATTAAAAGTTGAAAAGAAAATACATTACTTATTCATGATTTAATTGTAAATATGTATATGAAAACATCTATTGACATAAAACAAAGATATTGTATGCCTCAGTAATTCCTTTATAAATCAATCATAACAACGATGGAAGATTGTCACAGGTAAATCCGGCCATTTCTCAAAGTGAATTGGAAAAATAGGGCAGTCGGTTGCTAAAATTCCGCAAAAGCCTGCAAGAACGCCTTGTCCTTCACCAATGGGAGAATCCGTATCGTCAAAATCAACCACAATGCGTTCTCCATTAGATAAATTTAACACATCCCTTTTTTCACTTAAAGTATCTTGCTAGCTCCTTGCGAATCTTAAAAGATAAAATCAGTGTGAGATAGCACAGATACATAAGAGTTTCTTCCACTAGAAGAATACTAAAGTAAAATAGCCCAACATGAATTGAACAAGCAAAGGATAACAAAGTACTTGAGTCAAGTGAAAATTTGAGCAAGAAAGCAGATGATGGAGAAATAGATATATTTAGTGCAAAAAAATACTTCAATGAAGGGGTTGATGAAGAAAATCAAGAAAATGCCACAAATAGTGAACCACAAAACAAACAAAACTGACTGAATCAGCTAGCATTGCCAGTAAACAAAACTGACAAATAGTGAACCACAAAATGCCACAAAACTCCAAGTATTCATTCAGAATCAAGCTGGAATAGTAGAAGTGCATTATTGCAGAATATTTCAAGAAATCATCAGCATCAGCCACAAGCAAATACCAATAACAAGTCCTATGGCAAGAAATTCCTAGCCAGAATTGGCTGCAATTGTTATTGTAAAGACAGGAATTCTGTTAAGGTTGATGATCAAGTCGGCGAAAAGAGTGTTATATCCTTCTTCAAAATACACCGATTCTACCAAATTTCTGCCGATTCTACCAATCCAAAATATACCGATTCTACCAAATTTCTTCAAAATACACCGATTCTATCAAAGCAAAATCAAAGTAAAGAATGAAAGAGCAAAATCAAAGCAAAATCGAAGAGGAATTTGTATGAAAGAGCAAAATCAAATAAACTTACATCCAATTGATTGATAGATCTAAAGTTTTCTTTCATACCTCTTTCATTTTGCAACAGAGGAGGCGCTGAAGAAAAGCGGAGAGCTATTGTATTTGAAATTTTGCAACTACACGGGCTTGAATTCGGAGGAAATGAAGAAGAAATGGAAGAGATTAAGTGAAGAAGAAATTGAAGAGATTAAGTGAAGAAGAAATGAAAGAGATTAAGTAAAGGAAAAGAGATTGATAGATCTGTAGTCGCTTTAGTTCTATGGGTTTTGATTAAGTGAGAGTGGGCGAGGGTTTTTGAAAATGAAAAATAAGTGAAAATGAGAAAAGGAAAAATAAGCGAAAATTAGAAAGGGGTTTGGGAAAAAATGAGAGGGAAATATTAGGGTTAGTGGGCGCTATTTTTTTAAGGGTTGCGGAGGTTACCGACCGCCGTAAATATAATATATTTACGGGAGTAAATAAACCCCCACAATTTGATATAGATTGCTGAGGTTATAGTAACCGCCGCAATAAAACCTCCGCAAATTTAGCATTTTTTTGTAGTTTTAGATGCAAAAGAAAATATCTAGGGTTTTTCTGTCACAAAAAAGAAAACAAAATCTTCTAAACCAACTCCAAATAAAACTCGGCAAAAGAGAAATACTCACTGAGAATCCAATTTCCAGCAAAAAATCAAAATATTGTCGTCACATGACCAGTCGCAAAAAAAATAGCGAACAAGCAAAACCTTCAATTCAAACGGTGAGGGTAAGATCGATCAACTCCTATCGTCAAGATCTATCTAACGCCCATAGCTCTGATACTATGTGAAAATTAACCAACAAGCTACAACGTATGTGAGTTGGTTAGGGTTTCAGACAAAAGGAGAGAAGAGAGCTCAGAGAAAAATCAATATTTTCATTTATGAGTGTTAAATCTGTACAGACTTCTAGAAACCTATATTTATACTTGGGGACAAAACTGTAAACATACTACCTTTTTTTACATGGGCTGTAAACCCGAAAATTTATAAATACACGTGGGCCAAACTTTGGCCCATATCTGAACTAAAACTATCTAATAAAACCAACTAATAACTGGGTTGTATCCAAGATATCATGTAATGCCAACATTTTTACCTTTCTATACTACATATGAAACTTTATTACCCTCCCTAATCAAGTTTTAACTTAATTACACGGTCATATACAATTTATCAATTATATACAAATAAGTTTTAAATGAGTATCCCTTTATATTAGGAATTGAACAAGGAATATCAGTTATTTTCCCATCCCTTTATACATGCCCCCTCTCTCTCTTCGTCTCTCTCTCTCTCTCTCTCTCTCTCTCTCTCTCTCCCCCTCTCTCTCTCTTCATCTCTCTATCTCTCCTTCTCTCTCTCTCTCTCTCTTTCTCTTCATCTCTCTATCTCTCCTTCTCTGTTTGTTTTTCCAATTTTTCCTCCTTTGGTGTTCTCTATTTTTTTATGCTTTCTTGTTGTATAGAGTTTTAATAAAATTCATTAATGAATTTCAATCATTTTACTATAGAGTTTTAACTTAGAAATTTCCTTTCATCTTGCTCAATTGATGTTCGAATTAAAATTGTCAATCAATAAATTTTGAAGGTGTTTGATTCTCCATCTTTGACAGCCATTAAAAAGTTTTGAAGCTTTGAATTCGAATTTAGGTTTTCAAAAACTATTATTGGTTTGGATAAGGTATTGTTGCAAACAATTAAGAATATTTTTTGGAGTTTATATCTCAATTTTGAGGGTGTTTGGTGAAGATTAGACTTGATTTTGGGCGAATTTCAGATTGAAAATCGAAGAAGAAGAAGAAGAAGAAGAAGAAGAAGAAGAAGAAGAAGAAGAAGAAGAAGAAGAAGAAGAAGAACACATGACATACAATATACTTACAAAATTATATTAAAATTATATTATAGTTGTATGGAAATTGTATTTAAGTTGTATTATATTGCAGTTATATATGTTTTTATTTGAATGTTGTATGAAAGTTGAAAACTATTTGTATAATATATGAATCGTTGAAATAAATTTTTATTTAAGTTATAAATACTATCTTTTTATATAAAGTTGTTGATATGTATCAAAATTGTATTAAGAGAGGAAGTTTGGATTGGAATTTTAGAGAGGAGGAAGAACACACTACATACAAAATATATACAAATCAGATACAAAATACATACAAAAGACATATTGTATAAAATTTGTATGAAAATTGTATTTAAGTTGTATGATGTTGTAGATATATTTAACTGGGTAAAATAATGTATGAAGATTGTAGATAAGTCATAAATATGTTGTATACTATATAATAAGTTGTATAAAATTTATTTTTAGTTTATATATTGTTGTAGATGTATCAAATTTATACGAAATTTTATTTTTAATTTGTATGCTGTTGTACCATACAAATTTATCATTGTCGAATTTCTATTGATGCTGTTGATGGTGCTATATCGATGAAGGTGGAAGCATTGAACATTTTACTTAATTTCGACTAACGTGTTCAGCCACAAAAATCAGCCACTTAAACTAATTTTAAACCCAGCAAAAACAGTTGACAAATCGCACACTTTTAACCTAAAACCAAGCCCAAAACCACCTATCAGAAATATTAATTGTACCAATAAATTTTGACCGGGAGAGTAATAAAACGAATATCAGAAAATATTTTGTACTGTGAACTAACATTATGGATCAGTCTAACATTATGGATCAGTCCAAACTGTTGATTAGATAAAAGATAAATGCATTTGGTCTCACTTGGAGTCTGTGTATGCGTAAATATTGACCAACCTTGCATTTGGTCAATATATTTTCCCACTTTAATAAAAAGGAAAAACACACACACACACACACACACACACACACACACACACACACACACACACACATATATATATATATATATATATATATATATATATATATATATATATATATATATATATATATATATATAGAGAGAGAGAGAGAGAGAGAGAGAGAGAGAGAGAGAGAGAGAGATAGAGAGAGAGAGAGAGAGAGAGAGAGAGAGAGAGAGAGAGAGAGAGTAACTAAATCCCCTAATTTAAGTCACTAATAATAGAATGCATATAATTTGTAATCAATCCTTGTTTAGGGCGGGTAATATACAAAACTAGGACAATTTGATAAAAAGTTTGAGAAAACTACCCCCTATAACCCCTTAAAATTTTAATAGCCCATATTTTTTTCTACTGACACAATATGGCCCTCCGACCCAAACATATTATATCTAATAGACCGAAGTGTCTATTTTATATATTTTTTGTATAGTAACAGTCTATTTTGTATATTTGTTGTATAATAACAGTCTATTTTGTATAGTGACAGTCTATTTTGTATATATTTTGTAATATACCAATATTCAAATTTATTTTTACCGAAATAAATACATAAATATCCATGTAAATATATACTAATGGTGGGCCTGAAATTATGATTCCCATCAAAATAAACTAATGACATATATGTGAAAATTTATATGGTGAAAACCAATGGATTTCCCCAGCAAAGAAAGTTAGCCGAGAAAAAAATGAGGCAATAAGAGAGAGCTTGAGATTTTTATTCAAAGGGTGGTTGCCCCTCTCTGTTTAGCCAATAATTTTCCTTTTTCTCTTTTAAAACAAAATCAACAGTCCTTGAATTCCTGGAAATACGTACTACTATACAGTCATTTCTTCAGCATCAATCAATAACAACAGTCAGATCTCTCTTTCTCTGTCTCTGTTTCTGTGATTTTAGTTCTTCTTTTTTGGTACATAACAAATAAGGCAGTGATGATATTTTATCCGAATTCTGGGCTAATTGGATCGGGCATAGAGACTATCAGATCCGTATCTTGGCCTGGCAAATCACCGGACGGCCGGCGATTCAAAAGTTTTTACTTTGCATGCAATCGGTGATTTTGCAGCCATGGCGTGGTCGCCTCTCTTTTTCGCGATCTGTCTTTGCAGATATGAGCCTCTTAGTTAAGTACTTTTGGGCTAGCCACTAAAATTAATTTTGGGGTATAGAATGTATATTGTAATTTCGGGCTACTGGGTGTTAAAAGTTTGGCCCAAGTGACTACAAATGAATTTTGCTCAATAAGTTTCAAATATTGTATTTTAAGTAAAAAAATCCATTTTGAATATACTCACTATTTTGGTCTGCTAGGAAAAAGGGTCGAACTGTCGTGATAATTCATCCTGAAGACGTTTGGCTTTCTGAATTTTTTTGGGAAAGAAAATAATTAAGGTTATTTTCTTTCAGATTTGGCGGTTGCATGTCAAGATTTGAGTATACCCTAGTGTTAGCTAGATTGAGCTGTTATTTGACGTGCTACATTTATGCCATTGACGTTTTTTTAAAATATATATATATATATATATATATATATATATATATATATATATACTTTGTAATTTCAGCTTATGTATTAACGAAATGCACTGGAGCCAGACTTTCATAGATTGTGACAATTTCTACCTGGCATAGGGACGGATCTAGCCTTTCCGCTATGCATTCATCTGAATCTATAACTTTCGCCACGCGGTATAAATATATATGTAAAAATCTATTAAAATCTCAACAAATATTAGATTTGAACCCAAAATTTTAATGATATAATTAGTTCAGTGCAAAGTTGAACCTATTAAGTTTCAATCTTGGATCCGTCTCGCCTTACCGGCATGCTTAACCGGGACAAGTCAAGTTGGCATAATGGATATGTGATCCCTACAAATTTTTCTTAGGTACGTAGTTTTTTTCATTTTCTTTTAATTTGGCATGCCATGAAAGGGATGGTCGTAGCGGCTTGGTTGGTTATTAGAAATGGGTTTAAATTTAATACACCAATAATTCAAGTAGTTTTTACATTATCAAAGCTACTTAACAATCTGCTACGAGATTTGCCACATGATTGAGATTGTGTGTTCCAGAAAAGTCAAACTTTAGATGCACTACGTTCTAGTTTGTTATAATACATCCAACTTACCACACAAAAAATCTTAAAAACAAATCTGCTAAATTTAATTTTGTATTTTCACTGGCATTGGTAACTCAATTTTTTTTTTTACAGCCAATTAAATTTAATAAATCTTTAAATTATTTAATCACGTAAATATTTTCTATTCAGTAATTCAATAAAAATCGAACCCTTCAATTGATTTAAAAGAAAAAAACCCCATCAGAAAAACGGGAACAATTCTAATCTGCACGGTTGATATGCCCATTTTGAATTGTCTGATGATGGCGAGATGGTGACATTGTTAGCAATAAAAAATTAAAAGCATGTTCCATGACAAGCTCTAATAATTGAAGCCCTTCACTATAAATTGGCATTTGCAGATGGGCAAAATGAAGAACATATCGTAGGGAATTAATAAGCAACAAAGAGAAAAAAATACATAAAATTAAGAAAAAAGGGGCCGGAGAGACATGGTTAACATGGCTGAGAAGTGGGAGCAGCTTAGTGGAAAAAACAATTGGGAAGGGCTATTAAACCCCTTGGATCTTCATCTTCGCAAATATATCATTCAATATGGAGAATTGGCTCAAGCAACTTATGACACTTTCATTACAGAGAAAGCGTCTAAATATGCTGGAGCCAGTAGATACTCAATGGAAAACCTTTTTACTAAGGTTGGACTTGACCCGCTAAAGTATCGCGTAACCAAATTTTTCTATGCTACCTCATCCATTCCACTTCCTGATGCTTTCATTGTAAAATCATTGTCAAGGGAAGCATGGAGTAAAGAATCAAATTTTATGGGGTATATTGCTGTGGCTACTGATGAGGGTAAAGTTGCCCTGGGAAGGAGGGATATTGTGGTTAATTGGAGAGGAACGATGCAAAAGTTAGAGTGGGTGAATGATCTTCAATTTTTAGCTGTCCCAGGACCTAAAGTCTTTGGTGATGGAGGTTTGCTTCCTTTGCTTAAACCTTTGGTGCATCACGGTTTCTACAATATTTATACAACAGAAGATCTACGATCACAGTTTAATCAGGCTAGTGCCCGGGATCAGGTGCGTATTAACTTGCTTATTTGATAAAGCTTCCATGTTTTTACAAGAATATGATTGTTTACTTCACAAGTAATTTTTCTCTTACAAATATCAGAATTTTAAAGATAAATACTTTTGAGTCTTAATAAACAACTGTTCAAAGCCCCGTTTGATCGTAAATAATAAATATTTCAGTATTTTCAAACACTAAAGCAAATATTGAACCTCAATGTTTCGGAAGGCTTGTTAAATATTGAAAAAGTTGTTAGAAGAGTATTTTAAGATCTAGAAATAATGGTTTTAACTTAAAGGTATTCAAACCTTTTCTTTGAAATTCATTTCTAAAACACAAAGTCAACTTCCGTATACTCTTTTTGATCTTCAACATCAAATACATTTTTTCCTTCAAAATATTGTCAAAAACATGCCTACTTGATCTTTTCTCTCTCTCTCTCTCTCTCTCTCTCTCTCTCTCTCTCTCTCTCTCTCTCTCTCTCTCTCTCTCTCTCTCTCTCTCTCTCTCTCTCTCTCTCACAGAAGCTTTTATAATATGTCAGAATTCAAGATGCCTACAGGACGGCGTAACTAAACCCAAAAAAAAAAAAAAAAGATTCCAACAGGAATAATAAATTTGTGATCAACATTTGCGTTTCTTTATTATAATCTAAAGCAATATTAGGTTATAGGGAAACATATCAATTGCATCTTTCTTTCTTTCTTTTAAATTTATATGGATCGAAAGAATTACTAAGTGCCTAGATGAAGCTAAGGAGTATAAAAGTTCATCATTTTCTTCTTTTCAGGTAATTGAAGAAGTAAAAAGATTGGTTGAGGAATATAAGAATGAAGAGGTTAGTATTACTGTAACTGGCCATAGCCTAGGTGCGTCACTTGCAACCCTAAACGCGGTTGACATAGCTTTCAATGGTATCAACAAAACAAGCGAAGGCAAGGAATTCCCCGTGACAGCTTTTGTATTCGCAAGTCCTAAAGTTGGGGATCTCAATTTTCATAAGGCATTTTCGAAGCTGAATAATCTTCATATCTTGAGAATTCATAATGTTTTGGATATTGTCCCCAAATATCCACCCGTTGGCTATATAGACGTTGGCGAGGAACTAATAATTGACACCACAAAATCTCCGTATGTGAAGCCTCCTGGAGAAGTTGTCAGTTGGCATTTGTTGGAGCCATACTTGCACGGAGTTGCAGGCACTCAAGGAATAGGAATTTTAGCCGGTTTTAAACTAGAGGTGAATCGTGATATCTCACTTGTCAATAAGCAGTGGGACATAATAAAAGATGAATATTGTATTCCTGGGCTTTGGTGGGTTGACAAGCACAAAGGGATGGTTCAACAACAGGATGGATCTTGGCTTCTCTTGGATCGTGAGGAGTATGACTTCTGAGAGAGCTAAGGTTTCAAATGTGGTTTTATTTCCTTTCGTGTTATGTTTGAATAAAGGGGTTCGCTACTATATAAATATGTGTTGTGCTTCCTCTTATAACAGAGGATAGACTTGTATGTGCATCTATTTCTTTTAATGCTTAATATGAGTTTTAACTTCTGTGTCCACTTAACTTGTATGCTTTGAATTATTTAAAAGATCGATAATGCTATTAGATATTTGGAAGTACTAGGGAGGCCCCCTGGGAATAAGGCACAGAAATGTGCATATTAGAGAGGTTCTGCATAATTGGTGGAGTGAAAATACCAATAACATTGTGCACAAAACTCTTCTGCAAATTACTCCTATAATAATTTGTTTGGAAAATCTGGAAAGCTTGTTGTGCTTGCAAGTATATATGGGATCAAAAGAATTTCAAGTTGTACAAAATGAAGCAGCAAATAGAATGAACTATTCAGGCTCGATGAATCTTAGCTTCCCTACACGCAATTAGAATGACTCTTGGTTACACATCTGTGAAGTAGTACACAAACTGAGACCTATATCCTTATCTATACTCAAGTATTCTGGAAAAAACCTGAACTTGGTTGGGTCAAGCTAAACACAGATGAAAGCTATTTTTAGAGAGTGGTAAGGCTGGTCAAGGAGGAGTTGTCAGGAATGATATTGGTGATCTTATTATGGCATTTTCTATCGCAGCTGTTTAACCAAACAAAAAATAGATTTCTCAGTTAAAGTCTATATTTAGGAAAAAACGGGTTATTGATAATCAAGTTTTACTTCACTTCCATAATAAACTTTTAGAAAAATAACAAAGGTAATAGAGAAAATTATCAAAGAGAAATAAGGAATGAATCAACAATCAATCCGTAAAATCAAGGCTAGAGACTTTGATAAAGCAGAGAATAATGAAATGTATTTCAGTAGTAATCGTAATCTTCCTCTACAAATGAAATTCTTTATCCTTATATAGGAGCGTACAATCATAACTGTTTCCATACTTAATTTGGATTCATTATGTGCATTAATTGTATTGATTGCCCATTATCATGGATAACCGTAACTGACATATTTATAGCTATAGATTCCTTATAACTGCTCTGATTCCCATTCCTTAGTTACTTCTAGTTCGTGTATCTTCCCCTCTTTTTAACCTTTATTCATTTTGCTCCCGCCTTTTCTTTGACAACTGTCAGGCCCGGTTCTTTTCTCTGTACTATCTCGAGGGTGTTTCTCCCGTACCTTCTCTTAATTCTATTTGAGTGTGCCACTTGTCGCTATACCGTTGTTCCACGCGTCATGTTTCATCAGCTTGCTAATATTCTATGTGTAATGCCTTTTTTTCACCAATACAGATAGTCCCCTCACTTTCTGAATATTCTCAACTGAATATTTGGGAAGTAGTAAGTTTTTATGGCGGGAATTCATTGTCATCATTTTTCCAGTATCATCATGTTTCTTTCAGAAGCGATGCAACGTATGTCACATCCATTTAATGCCCACGCCGTGTGGCTTTCGACGATTGGATCTGTAGTATTTTAGTGCTTTTTAGGGTTTTTTCTGCGGCTGCGCCAGTCACGAAGTGATGGTTAGACCAACTTTAACGACGATCGTGTCTTCTTATAAACACTTCATTCTTTTTTGATTTCTTGGAGTCTTCCTTCTTCAGTATCCATTACATTACTCCTTATTTGTATTTCTGCACCCTTCCTTCTATATTTATTTGAATAATCATGTCTTCGACAACACTAAGACCCCCGCAAAGTTATGATTGTTGATGAACTTGCTCCTTCTACTTCCCCTACTAGAAGTAGGAAAAGTGGTAGATTTCGTAGCCTTGGTTCATTATCTAATCGTGGTTCTTCTTCCCAGAGTAGTTATGTTAAGCCATCCTCTTCTAGACTTAGGGCTCCTCTAACCTCTAGATCTTCTTCTAGGAATAGAGATTTAAATGAACCTGCGCGTGAACCCACAATTGCAGAGATTGTTCCCCAAGAATTTTCTTTTGTAATTGATCATGAAACCATGAGAAATTAAGTTTCTTCTATATCCTCCCTCAATCCTGCTGATCTTTACCCGAGTTTAATCACTACTGGTCTTCTTTTCCTGGTTCGACGAGAGTGTTACTGGAAATCAGATTTTCCAGTTTTAATCCCTGGTGCCAATGAGAGAATCACCTCTTATAATGTCGGTTTCTCCTTTGTTTATACCTACCCTTTTGCGTTAGGGTTCAAGCCACCTATTGATCCAGTAATCATTGAGTTTTGTCGTTACTTCAACGTGTGTCTTGGCCAGAATGGCCCAATAGTATGGAGGGCTATTGCATGCCTTCGTTATTTGCCGGATCTAGTTTTCGTGCCTTTTACCTTTCGACACTTGCTTCATCTCTACTCCCCCAAATTGTTTCGTGAAGGAGGTTTTTCACGTGGCTAGAAGTAAGAGAGTATTGGTTAGCCCTGAAGACGATCCTGACCGTGGCTGGTACGCTCGTTTTGTTGCTGCCCCCTCCCCTCCCCCCCCCCCCACTAGTAGATTAATGGGTGAAGAAAACATGCCTTTTTCGAAGAAATGGAACTTTGCAAGTAAGTTTTTTTATTATATATATATATATATATATATATATATATATATATATATATATATATATATATATATATATATATGTTAAAGAACTTCATGTAATCAAATACCCAATTTTCAGCAACCATGGAAGTTTTTGATGAGATTTCCATCTTCCGTGCTTGGGTGGAAAAATGTTAACTGCTGCTCCTATGGAAAAAAGATCCTGGAAATACCTTTCTCAAAAATTCGGTTGGAAAGTGAAGACGCACAGTACTTTTTCCCTTCATTGTTCTTCTTTTTCTCTTTGTTGCTTATACAAGAATTTTTCATTCTTCCCTTTTCTTTTCTTTAGGATTTGATATTCGCGGCATTAGTCCCACGTCTGTTCCGTCAACCAGGCTTTCCGTGAGTCTTGCCCAAGAGCGAATTTCTAAATGCTTCTTCTTCAAAAAGGAAAACTGACGGAGCTCGTGGCTCTGATGATGAAGAAACAGAGAAAGGTTCTTTGGTGCGAAGGCCACGCGTTAGGAGATGTGTGGTTTTTGAGGATGAAACTCCTTCCTCTCATGACCTTCCATTAAGTTCAATTCCTTTTAGACTTGCGGATGAACCAGAGACTACTTCTTTGGTAATTTCTGATGAAGATGTTGTTGATACTCCCCCAAGTTCTGCTGATAGATTGTTCGATCAAGACTTCGAGGGTGAAGAAGATTTTAGGCCTATTTATGAAGAATTGCCCCTTGCTTCCCTTCTAGCTTCAGTTTTCATTAAACCCCCTGTGTCTTTACCTGACGGTACTCCTGTTGTTACTCACGTGACTGCTTCTACTCTATCTGCTATTCTAGTAGCTGCTTCTCATGCAGAGACCGAACCTTCTAGCAGCATGAGGGAGATGAAAAGAGTTGTTATCGAAGTCCCTGAAGGCGAAAATTTATTGAGAAAATCTGGTCAAGCTGTCGTGTGGTTGAAGTCGCTGCTAAGCCCCGTGGAGAAGAAAAAGTTAAAAAGCCATAACTCACTGACTTTAATGAATGACATTGTTCATTCTTCTTTGAATGTACAAACTTACTTACATTTTCTCTCTCCTTCTTTTTTTATTTATAACTCTTCCCATTTGCCTCTTTTCTTTGCAGATTAATTTGATTGGCACTGAGCTTATGAAAATAGTTTCTCATATGGACCAGCTAATTATGAAATTGCGCACTGAGGCCGACTACTGGAAGGAATAATTCGAGGGTCTTCAACTGAAAAAAGAAGTTTTTGCAGAAGAAAAGAGTGCTTTGGAGCAACAAATGAGGGTGAATTCCGCTAAATTAGCGATTGAAAAAGCTTCTTCTAGCCAGGTTGGAAAGGACAAGGATATAATGGAGTCCTCTTTTGCTGAACAACTTTTCAAGGCAACTGAAGAAATGAGGAGTTTGAAAGAACTCCTGGATAAAAAAGAGGTTTATGCATGAGAATTGGTTCAGACAGTTACTCAAGTTCAGGAAGATCTCCGCACCTCTACGGGTAAGATTCGGTTCTTGGAAAGTTTGCTCGCTCCTTTGAAGACAACTTATGATGCTTCGGAAGTAGAAAAAGAAGAGCTGAGATCTGAGATTGACCATTGGGAGAAGGATTATGAGACTCGAGGATAAACTATAGTTGGATGTGAGCTGGGCTTTCTTAAACACTCGCCTCGAGACTCTAATTGAAGTCACCCAGGAGGGTTTTGACCTTAATGCTAAGATTGCTAGGGCTAAAGAAGCAATTGATAAAACTCAGCAATGTCAAAGCTTTTCCTCACCTAAAGACGAAGGTCCCAAGGGTAATGGAGATGGACTTGTTCTTGGCGGGGCTGATATTCAAGCCTCTTCTTCTCAAGTTAATCCTTCTTCGCCTGTTGATGATGCTCCCGTGGATGAAGCTTCCATTGATGATGCTCCTTAGTTTTCTCTTGCTTTTTTTCTTAGCTTTTATTTAGATCTTCCTTGTGCTATTTTTCTCTTAGCTTAACAACTTTTTGTAAGATTTATTTTTGGCTACCCCTGTCTTCTCTCTCTCTCTCTCTCTCTCTCTCTCTCTCTCTCTCTCTCTCTCTCTATATATATATATATATATATATATATATATATATATATATATATATATATATATATATATATATATATATATATATATATATGTTTCGGTTGCTTTTGCCGCTTATTCTGCTCTTTGATATTTGAGCTTTTTCCTTGCATTAAAAAATGCCTTAACAATCCGTGGCTTTGATAAACACGAATTTTTATAAAAGAGGGCCCTTTTACGTTAACGACACTGATGAAAATGATGTCTCATCTTCATATTGGTGTAAATATATGAAAGATGAAGTATACATGAAAAAAGAAATAATTTGAGGAAGTTTTATGCTTTGAACTTTCAAATAATTTCGTACATCATTTTCATAATTATTCGTATAATATTTTCATAACTACTTTCTTTGTAGCAGATTTTAGAATACAAAATCGGATCTATTATCCCATGACTACATTTTGACTTTAACCTAAAACTCGTAGGAATATAGAATATCTTGCATCTTTTTTGCGAATTCACACCTCTTTGAAAAATTCAAGGTTTCCTCAAGGTTTTTGATTCAAGCTGAACTAAATTATGCCTTTTTAGTTCTCTTTCTTCTATATGCATAGTCCCCCCAGTGTTAGAGTTTTGAAGTATGAAATCTCGAACACTGGATTATTTCATCCTTTTGGTCCATTCACTGAAAAGGAAAATACGAACGGGACTTGGAGATATTCATTTAGATGATGAATGCACAACACTTTTCCATTAGAAAGGCTGCAAACTAGACTGAGAATAATCAGTATTCCGCGTGTCTTTCGGGTTTAGTATCATTATTTGGTACGGGCAAGCTTTTTGCCTATCATCTAAAATTGTTAGTAAAATTCAAAAGAATAAAATAAAATTGAATCTGAGTGATACCTGATCATGGGTACTTTCTTCGTCTAGAAGTAATGCTTCTTCAAATGAACTGCATTCCAGTTTGATGGTAGTACCTTGCCATCCATGGTTTCCAACTCATATGCTCCCTTTCCAGTGATGCCTCGAACCCTATAAGGGCCTTCCTAATTTGGACTCAACTTACCTGCATTGGCCGCTATTGTAGATCGGAACACGTTTTTGAGGACGAAATCCCAATCTTGAAGTATCTCAAGTTAGCTTTCCTGTTGTAATATCGCTCAATCATCTGTTTTTGAGCCGTCATTCTAATTAACACTGCTTCTCTCCTTTCTTCTAATAGATCTAAATTTACTCGCATTTCCTTCTCATTTGACTCTCCAGTAGCATGTGTGTATCTCGTACTTCGTTCACCTATTTTTACCGGAATTTAGGCTTCAACACCATATACAAGTGAAAATAGAGTCTCACCCGTACTTGTGTTTGCTGTCATTCGATAAGCCCACAATACCCCTAGTAACACTTCCGGCCAATTGCCTTTTGACTCCTCTAATCTCTTCTTCAATTTATTAATAATAACTTTGTTTGTGACTCAGCTTGCCCGTTCGCTGTAGGGTGGTAAGGTGCGGATGTAATCCGTTTAATCTATCAACTTTGAAAGAATTCTGTGATTTTCGTGCCTATGAACCGTGGGCCATTATTCCTGTCACACCTTTTTTTTTTTTTTTTTTACCTTAACTACCCTCTTTAAAAAAGATAAAGTTGATTTTAAAGCTCAAAAGGGTTTTCAATTAGAAAGTGACAGAAATTGTGTTTCAAAGGATTTCCAGAGTCGCCACCTGATATTTGATTTCGATGTGCCAGGTCACCGTTTTAAAATGATTTTTCCTTTTAAAAACACATTTAGACTCTAAAACATAGTCTGCACCAGTAATTCTGAGTTAGGGGGTTCATTTGACTCAGGGAGAATGTGTTAGGCATTTTCCGAGTGCCATAACTAGTACGGTTGCATACATGATCCGGTTAGCTTTAAAGGGTATTCAAATTGAGGTAAAACACATAAAAGCAGAAATAAGCACAAAAGGTTCGAGGTTGTCCCCACCTAAAAGAAAAATAAGAGAAAAGAAATTACTAAAGAAAGAATACTAAAAATTCTAATCTATCCTACACTGCTCCCTTCACGATACTCATCACGGCCTCCAAATACAAGTACTACGGGGCATTCCTCGGATGGATTAATTAACTAAGGGGGCGACCTCTCACCTCAAATAAAAGAAAAAAAGAGGCCTAAAGTTTGCCTACTCAAGTGTGGCCGGCCTAAACATGCTACTAGCAAATAATATAACAAATTAAATGAATAAATAAAAGAGAACTAAATAACAAGAAAATTCTAAATCATGCTCATATTCTTTTAACTTCTTATTTCAGGTATTTGACCAAGCCCAATTTTTAAAGCATGTGAGAAATAGTCAATTAATGATGGGCTAAGTTTTTCCCTATCCTACGGCCAAACAACCATTTAAGACACATAATGATCAACCAAATTCAATCATTCAACACGTAAAAGCATTTAAAAAAGTTATCAACTAAACTAAAATGGAACGACAAAATAGGTGGTCTTGAAACATGAGAAGAGCCTCTGAACTTTGATTAACCTCATCCTTGTATATCATCTCTCAATTCCAGTGAACTACGCACTATATGGTGGCTAATCCTATAGCTCTATAAAGTTGCACGAACTCACTGTTCAGTTCAATTCTTATCAATTGCACTCATATTGTATTCATCTACGCTAGCCTCGCGAGTTACCCCAAAATCCATTTTAACAAGTGATTATTTTAAACAAGATCCAATTAAAAGAGGTATGAGCCAAACTATGAGACTAATCCACTAAAGCTCAAAGGTACCGTCAAATAATTCCAACTTGACACTAAGAGGACCTATTAATCTATTGAGAAAATGATCTCCATCAAACATGTGAATAAGATAACTTTCTGTCTAGACACCCATTGACAATAAGAACACTAGTTACATTAAGCTCTAACACTTTGAAGGGAAGATAAAATTCGAATAAACACTTTGTGATAGAAGTAACTTAGGACCTAACAAATCAAGAATAATCTGTGCCGCTCCCGACAATTTAAATGTGCTATGGACAAAATTCTCTATTAATGACTGTGAGCACGTAATATTTGCCTGATAAAATACTCCTATAAAATCCACAAAAATAGATTTTTTCTAATTATTTTTATGTTTCATAGAATTCTAGGAATTTCTTGTTAATTATTGTTTGCATTTAGTTGCATATTTAATATTCTAAAATCATAGAAAACACCAAAAATGCTCAATGTTTCATTGCATAAGCATTTTAGATCTTAATTGTATTTAGGATTTAATCAAACTATTTAATTGCATTATTAAATAAAAAATCACAAAAAATAATGGTCATTCTGACATTTGTAGTTTTTAGTCTTAAATTAGTAATTTTCTTTCGTTAATTTTAAGCTAAATTAATTTTTCAAATGTTAGAAATAGTTAAATAGGTTTATTTTACAAATTAGATTTTATTTAGGATTTAATCTAGGTTTTTAATTAATTAGATTAGGATTTAAAATCAAAGAAAAGGAAAAGAAGAAAGAAAAAACAAAGAAAAGGAAAAACAAAGGATGTTTCGGCCAAATTTCAAGTGGCCCAGTTGCTTAAACCCCAAATCCGCCCCAGCCCAGTTCTCCTTTACCCGGTCCAGCCTCCCCCCCAACCCAAAACGACGCCATTTGGACCAAGTCAATCCCAGCCCTTCATCTAATCTAATCCAACGACTCCCAACTCCCTCCCATCTACTCTTAAAACTGTCTGAAATTCCCCCTCCTAACCCTAGAGACCTCATACTTCACCTCTTTCACTCTCTGTCCCGCCGCTGCTGGAGATCTCCCCACGACGGCGGCCCGTCGCCAAACCACCCCAAATTTTCACCAGACAATCCTCAGCCTTCCCCCATAACTAATCCCCCATTAATTTTTCCAAAATCCTCACCAAGGTCGCCGAATTTCAAATCTGAGATTACAAAAATCCTAATCTTTCCCTCTTCTGATTTCTTGGGCGATGCCAACTCGTTTTGGTCTAGAACTTATGTTAATCGATTGCTATTGACGAGAGCAATCGATTGACATTAGTTTTAGCTCATTTCGAGGTCACCGGATTCCGGCCAACTCCCCCCTAGCCGGCCAAAGCTTCATCATCACCGGCGGTCGTCGTTTTGCTTCAATCGTCGTCTCATTATTGGTCCGAAACAGTGTACCTCTCTTCTCCTATTTCTTTGTTTCTTTTTCTGTTTTAGATTGTCAGTTAGGTTTAATTTTGATTAGATTGGTTATTGATTGCATGATCATTAGTTTAATCGCATGTTTTTAGGTTAATTGAATCAATTTTAATTAATTTAGTAATTTAGCTAGGTTTAATTAGTAGATTGTTTATGTCTGTTCTCTGATTTTTGTATTAATTGGTTGGTTTGTGATGTTTGAATGACAATTAGAAATTAGGGGGTTGAAAGGGTAATGACAGAAACCCTAAAGGGGTAATTGAAATCAAAATTAGGGAATCTGAATAGTTTGCTTAGGATGATTTTAGAAAAGGGCTAAAGTGCAATAAAATGAAAGGAATTAGGTTAGATTGGGGTTAAAAGAGGTAAAATACAGAAGTTAAAAGAGCTAAAAAATATGGGGAATATCTGGATAGATAGCTGTCCAACACCTGCCCATTTTTTGTTAAAAAAGATGCCTTTTCCCTAAGTTTTAGGGACTGACATTCCGGAATTATTCTCTGATTTTTCAGTGCACATAACCAAATTCTCACTCTCTATATAAAGACCTCATCTCCTCTCATTTGATACTCTGAATTCTGAATTACACACAGGATAGAAATCACACACACATTCCCTCATCTTCACAGATTTCTCTCAAAGAAAACACTCAAAAATGAGAGATTTAAAAGGCTGCTTCAAAACTCATCATATTCTTGCATGAATTCTGGGTTCAAGAGCTAGTTTTATTTGAATAAAGTGTTGGTCTTTTGCTGTTGATTTCGAGTTGTATCACTGCTGTCAAGCTGACCTGCAATATGTGGATCTCCTTTTTCTATTTATTTAGATGATGTCTGAGTTTTATTCCTGCTTCTAAACTAGGTACACATGTACCCCTGAGTTTCTTAGTGACTTATGTAGGAATGAAATGAAATTTAATTCAAATTCTTGTTTGATGTGAATCTATGTGTTAACATGTTTGAATGTGATAAGTGACGGATTTATGTATGCCTACTAACTGCGTATGGGTTAATCTAAAGTGAAATCCAATTTTGAGAATCATTGCTTGGATGTAGTATCTGAAGTTATCTGTGAATTCTACTTATTCTGCTCTAGGAATTATGTTAGCTTAACCGAATGGTTCTGATCCAGGTGATATGAAATTAATTGGCTATTTGTTTGTCACAAAAGAAGGAAAAAGGGATTATTGTTCATACATGTTCAATATATAATCTGTAATTCAAAGGACAAGTAGCGGGGCAAGACGCAACATGGATTGTTCGCCAAAATTTGAGAATTGAATCAGTGACGACTTTAATGAATGAAATGGAAAAAGAAGCTCCCAACTAGTGGTCGAATTTTCATTATTTGAAGTAAATAATGAAGTTCTAGATGTTCTGTAAATTAATTTACTTATTTTGTTTAATTTTCTAGTCATACAGATTTGCATTTTTATCTTTGTATGTTAAAAGAGACACTTATTACCATATATTGGACAACTTGACTTCATGAATTCAACTTTAAGCAAGGGGATGAATGTGAAATTGTTCGTATCTATGCCTATGATTTTAAAATCGCGGACCCATTGGTTAGAAAGATGTACAGAGCAGTGATAAACTATGGCTAGCATGAACTCATTTGTGGAGTATTAAATGCTCAGTTATTTGCTTTCATTTGGTTATGTAAAAGTTGTAAATGGTTAGCCTTTGTAATTAATGATTTAGATTCTGCCATGTTTATAAATTACGACTAGTTGCGTTTCGTGGAATTTGGAGTAAATGGACTTCAATATCACGTTGTTAGGCCAATGCCTTGAAGTCTAGTAGGATTTGTTCCACGAACGTAAATAAGCAATTAGGGAACTGATTATAATTATCCTTAGTTTACTTTCACAGAAGCTCAACCAAAAATGAACTATCGTAGTTTGCTTTAGACGCATAAATAAATCACCATGGCCACGGGTACAGTTCCCGTGGCATGGTCACTATACGCAAATCCTATTTGGGTGTGCATTTTATGAGACCTGACCACAACTTCAAATAATAATAAAGTCAACATGTTGTAAATCGCGGGTGCATTTCACGTAGTGCGATTCGTAATGTGTACAAAAACAAATGGGTGTGCGACACCGCGACTTGTTCAAATAAATTTCATAAATACTAAAAGCGGTTAAAAGTTAAAAAATGCACAATAGGTTTCAAATATATATTAAATGAGATAATTAGGCCAATTATTAATAGTTGAGAGATCGTGCTAAAATCACGGAACCCGGGAATGCCTAATACTTTCTCTTGTGTTAACAGAGTTCCTTACCCGATCTTCTAGTTTTTGCAGACTTTAAACAGAGTTAAACTTTCTCGATTTGGGATATAAAAATAAATCGGTGACTTGGGACACCATAACAATTATTCCAAGTGGCGATTCTGAAATTAAATAAATAATCCCACTTCGAACAATGTCAGTTTAATTGAAAAAACTCCATATCCCTTCGGAAAAAAGGAGGTGTGACAGCTCTGGCGACTCTGCTGGGGATCGAACCCAGAATCTCTGGTTCAGGGTTCAGAATTCAAGCTTAGAATAACTGTTAAACTGGGCTTTCTTGTGATTGTTTGATATTACATGTTTGGGCCTAATGTGCTAAATGCCGCTTCTTACCGCTTTGATATTGTTTGAACTGTATATAAAACTGTTACGAAACCCTTCTTCTCTCTGAGTCTTCTAAATCTTCTGTGAAGTGCACGCTGGCGTGACTTCTTTTCTGTTAGTTTAATACCCTAATTTAGAACGAGGATTGGTTCAGTTACAAAGCCGGATGATCTTTTGGTTACCGGTACGTTGCCCCCCTCGGCTCGAGTTGTCCGCTCGGGTAAGGCAGGTCTAGAACAATACATCCAGGTTTTAAACCTAGAATAACATAGCCTCATGTCGGATCCCTTGTAGGAACGCTTTTTTGCATCACGTGCATTTGACCTTGGGGACTCAACACAGGGATTGGGTCCGTCTAGAACAGGTGTACCCGAAATAAAAAGACCATCCTGATACATTTTACGTGCCACTTGTGCATTTATTTATTTCGGCTTGCATGTTGATCGGCTTCTAGAATAGGAAAATATAATCAAGAAAAACCAAGAGTGAGATAGGACAGAAAACACCCGTTTCTGAAAATTTCGGTATTCAAAATATCCCGAAACTCTGCCGAAATCTTGAAAAAAAAAAGAAAGAAAAAGTCATTTCAAAATAAATCATATTTTCCTGTTTGCGTCAAAACTTACCGAACTACGCGGGTTTGATTCTCACCGGATATGGGATACGTAGGCAACCTTCATCGAGTCCGGCCCCGCTTTTGAAAAAATAACAAAAAATATGAAAATGTCAACATTTTGTCATAAATAAAGTTAGGTTATCCCGTTTTTGTCCAAATAGCCAAAAATGTCCCGACAGGATGCCGGAAGGCCTTTTTTGCAAGAATAGCCACCTATGGTCCTTTTTTCTAAATTTTGGCCACTTAACAAGCACAAGCCCTAAAAGCTTCCCATCCAAAGTGCTGAGGGGCCGTATTTGCAAAAGTAGTCATGATTTGTTTTCAGTTGGATTTTGCAAAAAAAAAAAAAAAAAAACTTTTCATGATGAGTTTGTTTTTTAAAAAACAAAATTCACATGTTTTAACCTAGTCACCCTAATTTAAAAATGTGCAGAATGAGCACTATTCAGAATTTACCGGTGAAGGTTATGGATCAGATTTTACTAGCACTCCACATGTGATGGGAAGACTTGGGAAAATAAGGACAAGACTGAGTCAACCAATACCTGGGGGCACTCACTGGACTATTGAAAATTCAACCTAGAACTGATTTGATAGAAGCATTAGTGTCATTTTGGGACCCCGCTCACAATGTTTTACACTTCTCAGAGGGAGTACGAGGGACTAAGGCACAAGTATCTGATATCTCCAAGGACCGTTACTCCCCACAAGTTTCTAGACCTACTGAAAATAAACAGGCATATCAAGACTGAAAGTCTAGCTGGTGGAGCTTCCACCTTTCACTTTCTATACCAGCGGTATGGGCATTTAATGGGATTCAAAAACCCAGAAAATGGACTCTGCAGTAAGGGAAACCGATCAAAGTGGGAAACGCATAGATGCTTTGCCTTCATGGTGGCATTTTTAGGACTTTTGGTGTTTTCGAGGGAGGACGGGCGCATTGATTTGCATGTAACCAGAGTTATCCATGTTTTGACTACCCAGGCCAAGAGTACCCTCGCACCCATGATCGTATTAGATATATTCCGAGCTCTTACATCATGTAAGTCCGGAGTCATATTTTTTTAGGGGTGTAATCTGTTATTGCAAATGTGGATGATCGATCACCTTTGTCACCGTCCTCGACACATGAACTACGGGTCTACGAAAAAAACTGCATCGAAGAGTTTGGTACACGAGTGATAGGATTCGAAATTCCAGAAGGGGTCAAAGATTGGATATCCCGCCTTCGTTCTATAACCACAGATCAGATAAAGTGGACATTGGGTTGTCTTCCCGTTGATGAGATTGTTTACATGCCCGCCATCGGTCCCTACTTCCTTCTAAGGGGTCGGAGCATCCATCCCTATGCTCCGTACCGGGTGTTGAGACAATTTGGAAGATACCAAACAGTTCTTAGAGATAAAGATCTTAGTACTCATGTGGTTGAAATCCGCTCTGAGGCTCAATTTCCTGAAGAAGTGGTTCGCCAAATGTGGAACGAATGCCAGTATTTAGGGGCAAACACCCAAGCACGTGATTTGTCCAGGGATGAGGTTTTACCTGGTTATCTTGCTTGCTATGGAAAGAGAGTCGCGACAAATGATGAATCTGAAAGACCGACTAAAAGGCCTCATATCCAAGAATTTGTCGACGCATTGCAGGAACAATGGGCTTGGTTAGCCAAAGAGGATGAGTACCAGACTACCATAAGCAAACTAGAAGATCAAATCAGAAATATCAAATTTAATAGTAGTTTGCAGGCCACTGTGGATGTAGGGGAAAAGAAAAAGTAGGCTCAGGAAAACGAAGTCCTCTGAGCTTAGATTCAAAAAATGAAAATAGCCGCTGAAAACCCGGTAAGAAGCGAAAAAGATGAAAGACTCATAAGCAATCTGAGGCGAAAAGTGAATGATTATGGGTTTGATCTGACAAAGGCCGAGGATGAATTGGCAAAAGCTCGGGCAAAATTGGCAAAAAATGCAGAAGAATGGACAAGGTTTGTTCAACAGTTAAAGCAAAAGTATGACAGAGGAGTCATGATCTTAAAGAAAAAGCTGACCACTCTTGAAAATGAAATGGTCCAGCAAACAAAGGATTTCAAAGCGGAAAATGAGCATTTCTATATATTGATTTCCCGATTGGAAGAAGACATGCAACAATTGCAAGACCAAAACCACACGGCCACACAAGTTTTGGAGGCCCGGTCTCAGCAAATTGGATGCCTGCTCCAAGAAAAGGGTGTCATTAGAATGAGGATTGAATAAATCACTGATTATGTTGTAATGAAGTGCCATGAATGCGAAGATATGACCATGTCCATGTTCTTTGCTGCTGTGATGACCTTTGTCTGTCAGGTGATGGCTGATTTAGAATACCTTCAAGAAGAGATTGCGTGCAGGCCCGCGTCGAGACCAACTGATGTCCCGCGGGCCTGCAGAGTAGCATTGGAGGCTCTTGTGTATTCTTGACCTTTTTGGCTTTGAGTCTGTATTCTACTTTTTCGAGTTTGTTCGTCCTTTTCAAGTCTTTTGTTTTTCTGTTTTGAGTCGGTATGTTTTTATTTAATCGTTAGTATTTCCAAGTCTTTGTAATAGAAAAATCCAAAAAGATTTTTATTTAATGAAATATTGAAAACCCCAAAATTTTGTCTTTTCTTTTATTCCACATTCGTTCCTTGAACTATGTAATGGTCTGATTCATGCGATGTCATGATACGTAGAAAATCCCCATCAGATTCGATCATAGCCATAGACAATTTGAGTGAAAAATAAATAGAAAAATAAAAAGAAGGGAAAAGAAAAGGAGAAAAATTGAGTGAAAAAAGAAAGAAAATAATGAAAAATAAAAGAGCGAAAAAAACAACAAAAAATAAAAGGGAAAGAAATCAGGATTTGAAATTCGAGAAAAGCAAAGCCAGGATAAAATACACAGCCGTTACAAAAAACATTTAGAAATTGTTTAGGTGCATTGTATCCCCAATCTGCGATTCCCTATCTGTTAAAATGTCTCAAACTAACAAGGTTGTTGGGTGTGAAAATTAGCTAGGTTTTGTTCAGGTGGTTGGTTTTGTTGGTAATCTGGTTTTCTATCTTTACTTCACAATATTTAAAGGCAGTGTTCCTATGGCATCCGAAAGTCATCTACCAATTATTGAGCCCGAGGATAGTCCGGTATCGGCTATTCCACAGTCAGAGTTCGCAGGCGCTAAAGAAAATATGAGGCTGCGCGTCCGCATGTTAGAAATGTGGGACGCTTGGTGAAATGGCAAAGAACCGCCCAGTACAATCCCTAGATTTCCTGAACTACTTCCCAGGACGAGTGGAACCTCCAATGTCCCCATCCCCATAACCAACCCATTCATCCTGTTTGCGTACCCCACTATATCAGCCAATTTCACTGGTATGCCTTCTGACGTTCGCCCCCATGCACCATTTTCGGGGGTACCTTCTACATTATTCACCGCACCGCCAGTCTCTACTATGGCACAACCAACAGTGCCTGGGCCATGCTTCGAGCCTTCAGCTTTCACTTTTCAAGTCCCGCAATTTCACCTAGACACAACTCATGTTACCCCAAAATCTTACCCTCAGCACCCGCAATATGAGTCTCCAATGGAACAGGAAAGAACAGTGAGAAACTCAAAGCAACAGGATATGGCTCGGAAGATGAAAAGCCTCGAACAAAGTCTAAAGAACATACAAGGCCTGAGTGGCCAAAAGAGTGTCTCGTACTCTGATCTGTGCATGTTTCCCCATGTTCACTTGCCCGCTGGCTTTAAGCCGCCAAAATTTGAAAAGTATGACGAGCACGGAGACCCGATCGCTCATCTGAAACAATACTGTAACTATCTGAGGGGTGCTGGTGGAAAAGAAGAATTATTGATGGCTTATTTTGGGGAGAGCTTGATGGGAATTGCGTCAGAATGGTACATGGACCAGGACATCTCCCATTGGCATATATGGGACGACTTGGCCTGATATTTCATTAGGAAATTTCAATACAATGTTGATATAGCTCAAGATAGGAATTCCTTGACCAATTTCAAGAAGAAAACCGCGAAAAGTTTCCGTGAATACGCTATCAAGTGGCGTGAGCAAGCAACTAGAGTGAAACCGCCTATGGATGAGACAGAAATGGTCAATGTTTTCTTACAGGCCCAAGAGGCCGATTACTTTCAGAACATGATGTCTGCCAAGGGTAAACCTTTTGCAGAGGCCATAAAAATCGGAGAAATGGTAGAAAATGGCCTGAAAACTGGCCGAATCATAAGTCAATCTGCTTTGAGAGCCACCTCCCAAGCCATCCAGAACGGCTCGGGGGGTCTAGTAAATTGAAAAAAGAGGGAAGAAGGAGCCATGATGGCTTCAGGTTCGAGAGGCCCCCATCGATCCCGTGATCATTTTTACCTGCCTCCCAGAACCCACAACACTACTACCCCCATCAAGATGCAGCATATGCCGTGGCACCGCCTCCTTATGCGGTGATGAATGCCCAACCCTATACACGGCCACAACAACACTACAACCAAAACTGAGCTCCACCTCCCAGAAATAACCATCCTCACCAAGCTCCATATAACCCCCGTCCACCACAAAACAATTACCAACATAATACACGTCCTCGTCAGCCTCCCAGGAGAAACGACTTCACCCCTATTGGTGAGTCCTACTCTAGCCTATTTCTAAAATTAATCTAGATGGGTCTATTGCAATCTGTACCTCCAAACCGAAAAAATCCGGAATCTCAATCATACTGGCCAGGTACCAGGTGTGCCTATAATTCGGGGGCAGAGGGTCATGATACGGAGGATTGTTGGACTATCAAGAGGGCAGTTGAGAATTTGATAGAACAAAAACGAGTGGTGTTGAGGGATGAGGAAGTCCCCAATGTGACTAACAATCCATTACCGGCTCACAACAACGAGCCGGTCATTGGAATGATTTGTGATGATAAAGAGTTTGATCCAACCTTAAAAGCCATCATCGCCATTGTCGATTCAGAGGCAAGACCCAAAGCGGCGACGAAACAAGCCAGAAATGAGAAGAAAATCACTTCAATTCCTCAAGTTGTAGAAACAAAAACTGGGGCAGCACCTTCTAAGGACGCAATTCTCTAAGTTTCCAGGGCCCCAAGGAAAGAACAGGTCATGTCGAACACTCCCAAAAGATTCGAGCAAAGGAAAGCCGCGCTGAATGTCAAAGTTGTATGTGCCAAAAGGGACTTATGTAGCGCGGGGGCCGGTAATTCCACCAAGGTTGACTGAGCCCGTGGTTATCAGCAGCGCACCACAGAGCCCTGTGAGAGACCCCACTGCAGTTCCCTGGAATTATAACAAAACAATAGTTACTTACAAGGGGAAAGAGATTATAGGAGAGGTGAACGAAATAAACCTATCTGGGAGGTACCACAATCCGAAAGAGTTAAAGAAATCAAAATTGAACAAGGAGAAACTGTTACATCCCGTAATTAAATATTAGAATTAGTCGTAGTAATCCATATGATCTAGAAGGTATTAGGACTATTCATGAGATTATAGAGGATTTGTGACTATGTTACTATAAAACTCTGTACGTTTAACAACATTGATACCGTTAGATATTATGTTAATGTGGTATTTTCTTTTAAGTGGAGTATTTTAGTAAAACTTTTATAAGTATAATTTTGGATAGTTACCATTATTACTGTTTTTGAATATGGTAAATTATACACATAATATAAGAAAGTTTATGAGATTTTCTTTATTGTAAAGATAGAAATTATTTTCTTACAAGAAAAAAAAGTTATCTTTTTACCATTTTAAGAATTAAGCGTACGAGATTTTTTACTCTTTATATGACACTAGGAAAATTGTAATTTGAGAAAATATATGTATTTTTACATGGATGTTTTGATAAAAATAATAATGTAGGTATTTATTTTATGTGGTACCACATGACCATGATAGTATGATATATAAAGTATATCAAAAATATGTAGAATTTTAAGTAATTTGAGATAATTCTTAATTGTGCGGATAATTAGTTAATTACTGGGTAGCGGGATATTACCTAATTAATTAATTGATTATAAGATAAGATTAAAATCCCCAACCCACCCCCACGTGGCAGCAAGTGGAGTAAGATATAGGTAGCTCTTTGTGATGACCCAAAATGTCATCTTATATTTTAAAACTCGAATCTGCGCTCTTCAGCCTTAAAAATCTCATGTTTACCCTCCTCGATTTGCCTGCGCAGTCCGGGCAGGTTTTCGGAAAGCTTTTATGTTGAAAATTGATGAAAATAAGAATTTATGCCTTAAAAACTTGATTTTATTTGACTTCGGTCAATATTTTTGGTAAACGGACTCGGATTCATATTTTGACAGTCCTGGTGGGTCCGTATCGAATTATGGGACCTGGACGTATGCCCAGAATCGAATTCGGAGGTCCCTAGCTTGAGTTATGAATTTTTGATGAAAATTAAAAGTCTGGAGATTATTTGTTTTAAAAATTGATTGATGTTTAGCATTATTAGTATCGGTTCCGTATTTTGGTTTCGAAGCCCGATACAGGTTCATAATGATATTAAAGACTTGTCTGTGAATTTTGGTGTGAAAGGGAATTGATTTGACGTGATTCAGACGTCCAGTTGAGAAATAAGAAATTTAAAGTGTTCTTGGGAATTCCATTTGATTTGGTGCTAAATTCTTAGTTCTAGGTGTTATTTTGGCGATTTGATCGCGTGAGCAAGTTCGTATGATATGTTTAGACTTGTGTGCGTGTTTGGTTTAGAGCCCCGAGAGCTCGGGTGAGTTTCAGATAGGCTACGGGATATTTCGGACTTAGAATTTCTGCTATTTTGCTATTGCTGGTGCATAAGTATTTTGTGGTTCGCGATTGCGAAGTGTAAACTAGGCTGGGAGGTAATTTCTTCTTCGCGAACGTGAAGGACTGGTCGCGAACGTGAAGCATTGGGGGTGGTACCCTTCGCGAACATGATCAGTCTCCAGCGAACGCGATATGTTAAGGGACCTGGGGGAGGGGGTCATGATTTTCTACGCGAATGCATCCACTGGGTCGCGAATGCGAAGTCTTGAGGGGAGATGCATTACACGAACGCATAGAAAGACTCATGAACGCGAAGGCCTTAGGCCGTTGTGCATCACGATCGCGACAGGCCTCTCGCGAACGCGATGAAGGCTTGTCCAGTGTTTTAATTAGGGATTTTGGGAGAATTGGGAATTTTACAAATTTGGGAATTTAGACATTGATTTGAGGTCGAATTCTAGAACTAATTACATACTCGGGCTCAGGGGTGGATGGGTAAACGAATTTTGGTCCGAACCTCGAGTTTGGACCAAGCGGGCCCGGGGTCGATTTTTGACTTTTTAGGGGAAAATTTGGGAAATCTGTAATTATTCATTAAAGTTGATTCCTTTAGCGATAATTGATAGTATTAAGCTATTTGTGACTAGATACGAGTAGTTTGGAGGTGGATTCCAAAGGAAAAACTGTGATTGAGAATTAAGTGGCCTTCGGAGCGAGGTAAGTGTTGTGTCTAACCCTGACAATTAGGAATCTTATATTATTTGCTAAGTAAAATTTATGTGAGTGGCGTATATGTGAGGTGACGAGTACTTATGCACCGCCAATTTACCTGTATTCCATGTTTCTTCCGTTTTCTTATATTGTCACTTTCCTATGCCTAATTGCTACATATTTATACTAGTGTTGTTAAATCGATCGTCATTATCATGGTTACGGATTTTCTGTTGGTAAATGAGTATTCATTTAAAAGTTGAGATTTATATTGTGGAACCAAATGTTGAAGTAAGGTTTTTACTTGTTATTCTATCTCCCTGTTGTTATTTATGAATTGCATTATGGTAAGGGAGAGTGTTAAGGCACGAAGGGTGATGCCGTGCCATATTGTGAATGTTAATGCATGAAGGGTGATGCCGTGCCATATTGTGAGTGTTAATGCACGAAGGGTGATGCCGTGCCATATTGTGAGTGTAAAAGCACGAAGGGTGATGTCGTGCCATGATGTGAGAGTTAATATACGAAGGGTGATGTCGTGCCGTTTCTATTGATTTTATGGTGAGATTGAGAGTAAAAGCACGAAGGGTGAGGTCATGCATTTTTCCTTACTGTATTCACTATTCCTGTTGATTCATGGTATATTGACTGCTCGAGTGATCATTCCGTTGTAGTTCTTTATCTTGTATTCCCCTCAGTATGTTCCCCTCCCGACATTTCCTATTTAGTTCTTCATTTCTGTTATTTGTATATACACTATTAAATTGTATACGTAGATTTATCGGTGCCTTGCCTTAGCCTCGTCGCTACTTCGTTGAGGTTAGGCTCGACAACTTACCAGTACATGGGGTCGGTTGTACTGATACTGCACTCTGCAATTTCTGTGCAGATTTTGATACCGGCTCGGGTTGATCGAAATTTTGCTATTGGTCCGCTGTCTGGAGAGTCAAGGTAGAACTGTCTGCGTTCATGGACCTTGAAGTCCTCGTCTATCTTTTCTGTTCTACTGTTTCTTTCATTTAGACAGTTCTATTTCTTTCAGACTATTACTTGTAGTAAATTTTAGAATGCTCGTGAATTGTGATTCCAAATCCGGGTGGTAGTAATTAATACAGTTTTATGATAGTCCGTACTTATTATATTTCATCTTAGTTAATTATTGTTAATTACTGAATAGAAATAAGGAATTGGTTTAATGATTTTCTAACGTTGGCTTGCCTAACAAGTGAAATGTTAGGCGCCATCACGGTCCCGTCGGTGGGAAATTCCGGGTTGTGACAAGTTTGTATCAGAGCACTAGGTTGCCTAGGTCTCACGATTCACGAGCAAGTTTAGTAGAGTCTGGAGGATCGGTACGGAGATGTCTGTGCTTATATTCCAGAGGCTATGAAGTTTAGGAACAAGTTTCACTTCTATTCTTCTCTGTCGGGCGATTTTGCTTTCTCATACTGATTGAACTCTTCCACTCTTATTCTCTAGCAGATGGCGAGAACACGTACTACTTCCTCAACTGAGCGGTAGCCAGAGCCTCCAGTGGCATCTCCTACGCGGTGTAGAGGTCGAGGCCGAGGCGGTGCCAGAGGCCAAGGCAGGGGCACGGCTCAGCCTAGAGCCCGAGCAGCAACCCCAACAGTGGATCCTCAGATAGAGCTTGACGAGGAGGTTCCAGCCCAGACGTTTCCTATCAGACCAACTCATGTTCCAGAGGGGTTCATTGCTACCCCAGTACTTTAGGACGCTTTCATCCGTTTGGTGGGCCTTATGGAGAGGGTGGCCCAGACTGGCGCATTTCCCATGGCACCAGCAGTCTCTCAGGATGGAGGAGGAGCCCAGACTCCCACCACTCCCTCTTCGGAGTAGATAGCTCCCCAGTGTCAGGCTCTTGCATCTCAGCCAGTCGGATTAGTTTAGCTAGTTATTGCGGCACATTTCGGAGATGGGCCAACTATGTCTGCTGAGGCTTTATGGATATTGGACAGGTTTACCAACCTCTTTCCTGTACACTTCAGTGGTGCTCCTTTATAGGACCCCTTGGAATATCTTGACAGCTATCACGAGGTTCTACGAAACATGGGTATAGTGGAGACCAATGGGGCCGATTTTGCTGCATTTCAGATGACTGGTTCCGCCAAGAAGTGGTGGAGGGATTACTTGTTGACCAGACCAGCTGGGTCGCCTTCTCTTACTTGGGACCAGTTCTCTCAGCTCTTCATAGAGAAGTTTCTGCCTATCACATTGAGAGAGGAGCGCCGCCATTAGTTTGAGCATCTCCAGCAGGGCGGTATGACTGTTACTCAGTATGAGACCCGTTTTGTGGATTTGGCTCGTAATGCTATTCTTCTTCTTCCCACCGAGAGAGAGAGAGGGTGAGGAGGTTTATTGATGGACTTGCTCATCATAATAGATTGCACATGGCTAAGGAGACTGGGAGTGAGATTGCTTTTTGGACGGCTGCTAATGTCGCCAGATAAGTCGAAATGGTTCTTACTCAAGGAGGTCAAGGGTCTGACAAGAGACCTCGTCATTCCAGTGAGTTCAGCGGTGTCGCATCTAGAGGAAGGAGTACTTTTGGTAGAGGCCATCCTCCCAGGCCGTTTCATTCAGCACTCCAGGCATCCCACGGTGCCTCAGGTGGTCGTGGCCCTCAGATGCATTATTCGGACCAGCTAGCCTACGGTGCACCATCAGCTCCTATTAGTGCACCTCCACTCCAGAGTTATCAGGGTGGTTATTTAGGTAGACAGGGTCAGTTTCAGGGTCAGCGGTCTCAGCAGCCGAGGTTATGTTATACTTGTGGTGCTCCGAGGCACATTGTTAGATTTTGCCCTCGGGCAACGGGCAGCTTACAACATCAGAGTTCTCATGCCATGGTTCCGGCACCAGTTGCTGCACCAACTACTCAGCCAGCTAGAGACAGGGGTCAGGAAGCCAGAGGTAGAGGCCAGACTGTTAGAGGTAGAGGTCAGGCCGTTAGAGGTGGAGACCAGCTAGTTAGAGGCCGTCCCAGGGACATAGTTTAGGGTGGTGGGGCCCAGCCCCGGTGTTATACTTTCCCATCTAGGCCTGAGGCTAAGTCATCTGACACTGTTATCAGTTGTACTGTTTCAGTTTGCAGTAGAGATGCTTCAGTTCTATTTGATCAGGGGTCTACTTACTCCTATGTGTCATCCTATTTTGCTTCATATTTGGTTGTGCCCCGTGATTCCTTGAGTGCTCCTGTGTATGTGTCCACACCAGTGGGGGATGCTATTGTTGTGGATTGTGTTTATCGTTAGTGTGTGGTCTCCATTAGGAGTCTTGAGACTCGTGTAGATCTTCTACTTCTCGATATGGTTGATTTTGATGCCATACTAATAATGGATTGGCTGTCACCTTATCATGCTATATTAGATTGTCACGCCAAGACGGTGACCTTAGCCTTGCAGGGATTGCCTCGATTAGAGTGGAAAGGGACTCTTGGCCATTCTAGCAGCAGGGTTATCTCTTATGTCAAGGATTGGCATATGGTCGAGAAGGGATGTCTAGATTATTTGGCTTATGTCCGCGATTCTAGTAAGGAGGTTCCTTCCATGGATTCAGTGTCGGTTGTTTGTGAGTTTCCAGAAGTGTTTCCTGTAGACCTGCCGGGGATGCCACCCGGCAGGAATATTGATTTCTGCATTGATTTGTCTCCGGGCACTCAGCCCATTTCCATTCCGCCATACCGCATGGCCCTGCCATAGTTGAAAGAATTGACGGAGCAGTTGCAAGATTTGCTTGATAAGGCTTCATTAGACCTAGTGTCTCGCCCTGGGGTGCACGTATGTTGTTTGTGAAGAATAAAGATGGAACAATGAGGATGTGTATATATTATCGGCGTTTGAACAAAGTCACCATTAAGAACAAGTATCCATTGCCGAGGATTGATGATTTATTTGATCAGCTTCAGGGTGCCAAAGTGTTTTTAAAGATTGATTTGAGATCTGGGTACCATCAGTTGAGGATTATGGCATCCGATGTTCGTAAGATAGCTTTTCAGACTCGGTATGGGCATTATGAGTTTCTAGTGATGTCATTTGGGCTGACAAATGCCCCAGCAGCATTCATGGATTTGATGAACCGGGTGTTCAAACCCTACTTGGATTCCTTTGTATTTGTGTTTATTGATGATATCTTGATCTACTTCTACTATCGAGAGGAGTATGAGCAGCACCTTTATATCGTTCTTCAGACTCTGAGAGACAGCCAGTTATATGCTAAGTTCTCAAAATACGAGTTTTGGTTGAGTTCAGTTGCTTTCTTGGGTCACATTGTATCAACAGAGGGTATTCAGGTGGATCCTAAGAAGATTAAGGCAGTTTAGAACTGGCCTAGGCCCACCTCACCTATAGAGATCCATAGTTTCCTGGGTTTGACGGGCTATTACCGTCGATTTGTGGAGGGGTTTTCATCCATAGCAGCCCCGTTGACCAGATTGACCCAGAAGGGTGCCCGGTTCAGGTGGTCAGACGAGTGTGAAGTGAGCTTTCATAAGCTCAAGACAGCTTTGACTACGGCACTGGTATTGGTATTACCCACAGGTTTAGGACCTTATACAGTATATTGTGACACATCTCGTATTGGTTTGGGTGCGGTATTGATGCAGGGTGGCAAGGTTATTGCATATGATTCATGGCAGTTGAAGGTTTACGAGAATAATTACCATGTTCATGATCTAGAGCTGGCAGTCATTGTTCATGCGCTGAAGATTTAGAGGCATTTTCTTTATGGCGTGCCTTGTGAGGTATTCAGGGATCATCAGAGCTTGCAATATTTGTTCAAGCAGAAGGAACTCAATTTGAGGCAGAAAAGGTGGTTGGAGCTATTGAAAGATTATGATATCACCATATTGTATCATCTCGGGAAGGCCAATGTGGTGGCCGATGCTTTGAGTAGAAAGTCAGTCAGTATTGGTAGCCTTGCATATATTCCAGTTGGTGAGAGACCGCTTGCATTGGATGTTCAGGCCTTGGCCAACCAGTTTGTGAGGTTGGATGTTTCTGAGCCGAGCTGTGTTCTAGCTTGTACAGTTGCTCGGTCTTCTTTGTTTGAACGCATCAGAGATCGGCAAAATGACGATCCTCATTTACTTGTCCTTAGAGACACATTGCGGCACGGTGGTCCCAAGTAGGTTACTGTTGGAGATGAAGGATTTTTGAGGATGCAGGGTCGTATTTGTGTGCCTAATGTGGATGGACTTCGTGAGTTGATTCTTGAGGAGGCCTACAATTCCCGGTATTCTATTGATCCAGGCGCCGCCAATATGTATCAAGACTTGCAACAACATTATTCGTGGAGGAGGATGAAGAAAGATATTGTTTCATATGTAGCTCGATGTCTAAATTGTCAGCAAGTAAAGTACGAGCATCAGAGACTTGGTGGTTTGACATTGTTAGTACCGGGTCCGTATTTTGGTTCCGGAGCCCGATACAGGTTTATTATGATATTTAAGACTTGTTTGTGAAATTTGGTGAGAAACGGAATTGATTTGACGTGATTCAGATGTCTAGTTGAGAAAATAGAAATTTTAAAGTGTTCTTGAGAATTTTATTTGATTTGGTGCTAAATTTGTAGTTCTAGGTATTATTTTGGCTATTTGATTATGCGATCAAGTTTGTATGATTTTTTTAGACTTGTTCGCATGTTTGGTTTAGAGTCCCGAGGGCTCGGGTGAGTTTCGGATAGGCTACGGGATGTTTCGGACTTAGAATTTCTGCTATTTTGCTGTTGCTGGTGCACAAGTATTTTTGTGCTTCGTGATCTCGAAGTGTAAACTAGGTTGGGAGGTAATTTCTTCTTCGGGAACGCAAAGGACTGGTCGCGAACGCAAAGCATTGGGGGTGGTACCCTTCTCGAACGCGATCAGTCTCCCGCGAACGCGATAGGTTAAGGGACCTGGGGGAGGGGGTCATGTTCTTCTACGCAGACGCTTCCACTGGGTCGTGAACGCGAAGGCTTGGGGGGAGCTACCTTACGTGAATGCATAGAAAGACTCGTGAATGCGAAGGTCTTAGGCCGCTGTGCATCGCGATTGCGACAGGCCTCTCGCGAACGCGATGAAGGCCTGTCAAGTGTTTTAAAACAGACTTCAAAACGTGATTTGTTCAAATTTTCATATTTTCTTCCATAGAACTCGACCTAGGGCGATTTTTGAAGAAGTATTTCGACACCCAATCATAGGTTTGCACTTTCTAACTTGTTTTCTTTAATTTCCCTCATCATTTATTGAATTCTCAGTCTTTAATCTTGTTCTTTAAGGGTAGAAATTAGGGATTTTGGGGGAATTGGGAATTTTATAAATTTGGGGATTTAGACCTCAATTTGAGGTCGGATTCCGGAACTAATTACATACTCGGGTTCGGGGATGAATGGGTAAACGAATTTTGGTCCGAACCTTGAGTTTGGACCAAGCGGGCCCAAGATCGGTTTTTGACTTTTTTGGGAAAATTTGGGAAATATGTAATTATTCATTAAAGTTGATTCCTTTAGCGATAATTGATAGTATTAAGCTATTTGTGACTAGATACGAGTGGTTTGGAGGTGGATTCCAAAGGAAAAGCTATGATTGAGAATAGAGTGGCCTTCGGAGCGAGGTAAGTATTGTGTCTAACCCTTACTTGAGGGAATTAGGAACCTTAGATTATTTGCTAAGTGAAATTCATGTGAGCGGCCTATATGTGAGATGAAGAGTACTTATGCGCTGCCAATTTACCTGTATTCCATGTTTCTTCCATTTTCTTATATTGTCTCTTTCCTAGGCCTAATTGCTATATGTTTATACTAGTGTTGTTAAATCGATCGCTATTATCATGGTTACGGATTTTCTGTTGGTAATTGAGTATTCATTTAAAAGTTGAGATTTATATTGTGGAACCAAATGTTGAAGTAGGGTTTGTACTTGTTATTCTATCTCCCTGTTATTATTTATGCATTGCATTATGGTAAGGAAGAGTGTTAATGCATGAAGGGTGATGTCGTGCCATATTGTGAGTGTTAATGCACGAAGGGTGATGTCGTGCCATATTGTGAGTGTTAATGCACAAAGGGTGATGTCGTGCCATATTGTGAGTGTTAATGCACGAAGGGTGATGTCGTGCCATATTGTGAGTATAAAAGCACGAAGGGTAATGTCTTTCCATGATATGAGAGTTAATGCACGAAGGGTGATGTCGTGCCGTTTCTATTGATTTTATGGTGGGATTTAGAGTAAAAGCACGAAGGGTGATGCCGTGCATTTTTCCTTACTGTATTCACTATTCTTGTTAATTCATGGTATGTTGACTTCTCCGGTGATCATTCTGTTATAGTTCTTTATCTTGTATTCCCCTCAGTATGTTCCTCTCCCGACATTCCGACATTTCCTGTTTAGTTCTTTATTTTTGTTATCTGTATATACACTATTAAATTATACAGGTTGATTTGTAGGTGCCTTTCCTTAGTCTCGTCACTACTTTGTCGAGATTAGGCTCGACACTTACCAGTACATGGGATCGGTTGTACTGATACTGCACTCTGTACTTTCTGTGCAGATTTTGATACCGGCTTGGGTTGATCGAGATTTTGCTATTGGTCCGCTGTCTGGAGACTCAAGGTAGATCTGTCGGCGTTCACAGACCTTGAAGTCCCCGTCTATCTTTTTTGTTCTACTACTTCTTTCATTCAGACAGTTGTATTTCTTTCAGACTATTACTTATAGTAAATTCTAGAATGCTCGTGAATTGTGACTCCAGATCAGGGTGATAGTAATTAATACAGTTTTATGATATTTCATACTTATTATATTTTATCTTAGTTAATTATTTTTAATTACTTAATGGAAATAAGGAATTGGTTTAATGATATTCGAACGTTGGCTTGCCTAGCAAGTGAAATGTTAGGCATCATCACGGTCCCGTCAGTGGGAAATTCCGAGTCGTGAGACTCTTACCTTTTGACAAATCAATTAGTAGGCACCTGGATATCAATATTAAGACATTTACACGTGAAAAGTGAAATGATTTTGGTCTATCTCTAACTTATCTTCAAGGTTATAAAATTCATTTGTTGCAAGGGATTTCCATATATTTTGTAAGTAAGACACTTACGGTGGAAAGTCTTAAACATGATTTTACAAAGTGGCTCTTGTTTCATATACCTTGTTTCATATGACTCTTCTACAAAGTGAGATAGATTGACGTGATTTTTCTCATCAAAGAATTTCATACGAAATTATACTACGTAATAGCAACGGAATTTTGCGATTCTAAGGGAGTACGGTATAATCTTTCTCAAGAAAATTGACTCAGGTATGTTAAGGCTAATCCTTCTTTCTTTTGGCATGATTCAAGTAACGAGACGTAAACGTAATGCTATTCCATAAGTGGTTCTACTCTTAGCAGTTAAGGATATCTATGTTATTCAGTTCCATTATTTACGTGAATCTCTTCTTAGTCCTTGTGAGCGGATAGTCTACTTAGCCAACTTTTCGAGACTGAATTATACTTCAATAACTGAATAAGTATTGCATTGCAAGTAAGGGTGTCATAACTTTATTAGGCGATATTAAAAGATAACAACTGTCTACATGCAAATGTAATGTTTCTGCCAAAGAATGCTGCCAAAGATAAAAGCTTATTCTTTATCCTTGCATTTTACTTTTTATGACTGAAGCTTTTAGAGCCAGTAAGATTGTTTGCAAAAAGTAAGTAAAAGTAACTCTGCTTCAAGTTGTGTATGGTATATGATAGAGAAGTTAATGTTTATAATATAGTGATACATTTACATGCATCTTCATGAGTTTACCATCGTGCTACGGTCGGTCGGGCAGTTATGTATCATTATTTACCGCCGGTTGGGCAGACATGCATATTCATTTACCACCAAGCTACGGACGATTGGGTAGTTACACATTTACCATCGAGCTACGGCCGGTCGGGCAGTCATGCATTTACCACCGAGCTACGACCGGTTAGGCAGTTATACATTTACCACCAAGCTACGGCCGGTTGGGTATTCATGCATTTATCACCACGCTACGACCTGTCGGGCAGTTACCACTGATCAGTTGGGCAGTCATGCATCATATAATATGGATAATAGTCTCAAAGAGAAGCATTGTATATATGTAAGTATAATAAGTATGCATATACGGTGGCACTTCAGAGATTCAGGTTGATTCTTATATATCTTTAATTAATGTTGACTTACTGTTATGTTTCAGTTCTGCCTCATATACTCAGTACATTATTCGTACTGACGTCCTTTTGTTGGGGACGCTGCATTCATGTCTGCAGGTATAGATAATCAGTTTGACAAGCCCTCATAGTAGACGAGATTGGCATTCAACGAAGGATCGGTAAGACTCCACCTCATTCAGAGTGCAGCCGAATCTATAAGTCACCGTGTCAGAGTTTTGCTACAGACTTAGGGGTAGGTCGGTACCCTATCCCATTTGATGTCAAATAATCCTAGAGGCTTTGTAGACAGAGGTTCATTTTGTACAGTATGTTAGAGGCCTTGACTGCCTATATGTATTCATGTTTTAAGAATGATAGTATATTGATACAGTGTTGCCCACTTATAGTTATACATTACGAGTTATGGCCATGTTGGCCCATGATAGTTGCAGAAGAAAAAAAATGAGTTACAGAGTGGTTCGCTCGGGCCAGTACGGCACCGGGTGCCAGCCACGCCTCCCCAGGTTTGGGGTGTGACAGAAACAGTTTCCACCCAAGAAGCCTGTGAGCGCTGAATAAGTAGAAGAGTTCTTCCGAAAAATAAAAACTTCGGAATATGCCATAGTTGACCAACCACTGAAGACTCCTTCCAAGGTCTCACTTTTATCTCTGTTGTTGAGCTCGAATGAGCATTAGAAGTTACTCTTGAAAACATTGAACGAGGAATATGTCCCGGTTGAAACTTCACTTGAACAATTAGAGAGAATGGCTGAACGATTCTTTGAAGTCAACAAGATTTCTTTCAGCCGCGATGATTTTCCCCCAGAGGGATCCGCCCACAACAAAGCCCTTTACTTTACTGTCAAATGTGAAGGTTATTATGTGAAGAGAGTCATGTTAGATGGTGGGTCCAGGGTTGACATTTGCCCTTTCTCTACGCTCCGGAGGATGGAAATTAGAACAGAAAGAATTCAACCAAACAATGTCTGTGTGCGCGCTTTTGATGGTGTCAAGCGAGACACAATAGGGGAAATTGATTTGATTTTGACCATTGGCCCCGTGGATTTCGAAGTGACTTTCTAGGTTCTAGACATGGATACTTCATATAATTTTCTCCTAGGAAGACCATGGATTCACGTTGCCGGGGTTGTGCCCTCCACTCTCCATCAAATGGCCAAATTTGAGTATGAAAACCAAGAAATTGTTGTACATGGGAGGATGAACATTCCATTTACAAGGACCCTTCAGTCTCGTGTCTCGAAGCCAGAGAAGGAAGTGAACACATTGTCTACCAAGTTTTCGAAATTGTGGTTGCCGACCAATGTGAAGATGGGGCCCCGTTCCCTCAACCTTGCTTATCTAATGCATCGGTCATGGTCGCCAGTGAAATGATTAAACATGGGTACAAGCCCGGAAAGGGGCTCGGGGTATCTCTGCAAGGCATCACAGAACCCATCACTTCGACCGCCAATGAGAAGTTCTTCCGCGTAGGTTTCCAAGATACAAATGCCGATATAAGATGGGCTGATGAGCGTAAGAAAAATGGATGGGTCTTGCCCCAGCCCGTTCCGCATCTCGCCAAGTCATTTGTTAAACCCAACAATGTAGAAGAAGAATAAGAAGAAGAAGATGAGGCCTTCACGGCCGAAGAGATTGGGGATATTTATAAAGTCATAAAACAAATGCTGTATGAATCCCACATGGTCCAGCCGGGGGAAGGCACGAGCACTACTGAGGTGTTGTACATGGGACCAAATTCCAAGCTTCAGAATTGTAAAGCTACCCCATTCCCTGTCAGGCGGGAATCCCGGTAGTCTAGTCTTGCCATCTTTTCTACATTAAGAGTTATTCTAGGGTGTAACTCAAATGTTTTACTTTATTGTCTTTTGATTTCGATGTAAACTCTCATATCTTCAATTCAATGAAATGAAATCAATATTTCATCGTCAATGGATGTTCTCCTTTTCTTTATTCTGATTTTTTCTATTTTTCTTATCCTTTTCTTTTCAGTTCTAATAATGCGGACTTAAAAAATATGACATGGTTACGGACTTCATGCCCAGATCCTAAAACGCTGTCTAACTGTGAAATAATGAATCAAGAACTGGAATATGACGAAGATGAGGATTTTAGGGAAATAAATTAAGAACTGGAACAATTTGAGAATAAGCCTAAGTCAAACTTAAATGAAACCGAAACAGTTAATTTGGGCAGTCTAGAAGAGGTCCGAGAAATCATGATAAGCATTCACGCAGATGAAAGAAACAAAGACGTATTGATCCAACTTTTGTTTGAATTCAAAGATGTGTTTGCATGGTCCTATGATGATATGCCAGGGTTGAGTGTTGCTTTGGTGGTACATAGATTGCCAACTTATCCCGGTTACCCACCCGTCCAACAAAAGCAAAGAAAGTTTAAAACAGACATCAGTGATAAGATCAAAGAAGAAGTCACTAAACAATTAAAAGATGGTGTGATCCGATACATCACATGGTTGGCTAATGTGGTCCCAGTGCCAAAGAAGGACGGGAAAACCCGAGTGTGCGTTGATTATCGGGATTTGAACAAATCAAGCCCCAAGGACAACTTTCCATTGCAAAACATAAACATTTTTGTTTACAACTGTGCCAAACATGAGATACAGTCTTTCGTGGATTATTGTGCTGGGTACCACCAGGTTCTGATGGATGAAGAAGACGCAGAAAAGACGGCTTTAACCATACTTTGGGGCACTTACTGTTACAGGGTCATGCCATTTGGTCTGAAAAATGCTGGGAAAACCTACATGAGAGCCATGATTGCCATTTTCCATGACATGATACACCAGGAAATTGAGGTATATATGGATGATGTGATCATTAAGTCCAGAACGCAGGAAGACCATGTGCGGGATTTGAGGAAGTTCTTTAAGCGTCTACGCAGGTATGACTTGAAATTAAATCCAGCTAAATATGCATTCGGAGTTCCATCTGGGAAACTTCTGGGGTTTATAGTTAGCCGGAGGGGTATCGAGTTAGATCCAACAAAGATAAAGTCTATTCGGGATTTGCCACCTCTGAGAACTAAGAAAGAGGTCATGAGTCTACTGGAAGATTGAGTTATATTAGCAGGTTCATTGCTCAGCTTACTACCACATGTGAGCCCATATTTAAGTTGTTGAAGAAAAAAGCGACGATCAAATGGACGGATGAATGTCAAGAGGCTTTTGATAAAATTAAAAAATATCTGCCAAATCCACTAGTGTTGGTTCCACCTAAGCCAGGAATACCTTTATTCTTATACTTGGTGGTCTTGGAAAATTCCTTCGGTTGTGTCCTGGGGCAACATAATGTGACCGGGAAGAGAGAACAAGCCATATACTACTTGAGCAAGAAGTTCACTAGTTATGAAGCAAAATACACTACGTTAGAAAGAAATTGTTGCGCCCTAACTTGGGTCGCCTAGAAGCTCAGACATTATCTTTTGGCCTACACCACATATCTCATAACCAGAACGGATCCTCTGAAGTACATATTCCAGAAACCAATACCCATGGGAAGGTTAGCAAAATGAGAAATCCTGCTTACTAAATTCGACATTGTCTATGTCACCCGCACGACGATGAAAGTTCAAGCCTTGGCGGATCATCTAGATGAGAACCCGGTTGATGATGAATACCAACCCTTGAGTACTTACTTTCCGGACGAGAAAGTAAATTCAGTTGAAGTAATTACATAGGACTCCAATCTTGGAAAATGTTCTTTAATAGAGTTGTAAATGCAAAAGGTGTCGGGATTGGGGAAATTTTGATTTTGCCCACTTGTCAGCACTCTCCAGCCACAGCCCGGTTTTGTTTCTTCTGTACAAACAACAACCCTGAATATGAAGCCCGCATTACGGGCATGAATATGGCAGTCGATCTGGATGTGGAAGAATTATTAATCATGGGAGATTCTGATTTGATCATTCGGCAAGCCCAAGGTGAATGGGAAATTTGAGACATCAAGTTTATCCCATACAGACAACATGTGGAAGATCTTAGAAAACAGTTCAAATCCGTCGAGTTCGTGTATATTCCTTGATTCTTTCAATGAGTTAGGTGATGCACTAGCTACTTTGGCCTCAATGCTGCGGTATCCGGGCAATGTCCATATTGACCTGCTGGAAATCCAAATTCGAGAAAGGCATGATTATTGTAATGCAATTGCAATAGAACCAGATGGTCGGCCATGGTATCATGATATTAAAAGATTTTTGAAAACAAAGGAATATCCTGAGCAAGCCAATGGAGATCAAAAGAGAACTATTAGAAGGCTTGCCAGTGGTTTCTTTTTGAGCGGAGAAGTCTTGTACAACAGAACTCCAGATCTGAATCTTTTGAGGTGCGTAGATGCCCGAGAAGCTGAAAAGATCATGAACGAAGTGCATTCGGGAGTATGTGTGCCTCACATGAACGGATATGTCCTTGCAAAGAAAATCATACGGGCAGGTTATTACTGGATGACCATGGAAAAAGATTGATTCATTTTCGTCCGAAAGTGCCATCAGTGTCAGATACACGATGACCTGATTCATGCACCGCCTTCAGAGTTGCATCCTATGTCAGCACCTTGGCTGTTCGTTGCCTTAGGTATGGATGTCATTGGGCCAATCGAGCCAAAAGCTTCAAATGGGCGCAGATTCATCTTGGTTGCCATTGATTATTTCACAAAGTGGGTTGAAGCAGTCACTTTCAAAGCCGTCACCAAGAAAGCGGTGGTGGACTTCGTGCATTCTAACATTATTAGTTGTTTTGGTATTCCTAATACTATCATTACCGACAATGCTGCAAATCTGAACAGCCACTTGATGAGGGAGGTATGAGAACAATTTAAGATTACGCATCGTAATTCTACCCCTTATCGGCCCAAAGCTAATGGCGCAGTTGAAGCTGCAAACAAGAACATCAAGAAGATCCTCAGGAAAATGATTCCAAGTTCTAGACAGTGGCATGGAAAGATACCTTTTGCATTATTGGGATATCACACCATCGTGCGCACCTTAGTTGGGTCCATGCCCTATTTATTGGTTTACGGTACTGAAGCCGTAATACCTGCAGAAATTGAAATTCCCTCTCTTCGAATCATTGTTGAACCCGAGATCGAGGATGATGAATGGGTCAAGACCCTGTTGGAACAATTAATCATGATTGATGAAAAGCGGATGGCCGCAGTTTTGCCACGGACAGTTGTACCAACAAAGAATGGCCCGTGCCTACAACAAGAAAGCGCGACTCGGGAAATTCGAAGTGGGGCAAATTGTTCTAAGACGTATTCTACCGCATCATGAGGAAGCAAAAGGAAAATTTGCTCCAAACTGGAAAGGACCGTACATTATAAGAAAAATATTGCCAAAAGGAGCGCTCTATTTGGGAGACATCGAAGGAAATGATCCCGAAACAGCTGTCAATACAGATGCGGTCAAAAGGTATTATGTTTAACCCTTTTACGCAGTTTTAATACTCTGTGATTGGGATGACGAAGTCTTTCATTCTCACTACCCAAACACTACCAACCCTTGCAAACCCTTTGAGCCGGCTCCTTTTTCTTTGATTACCCTCTTTAGAACATGGAAGTTATTATTAAAAAAAATGAAATGAAAAATGAATGAAAATAAAGAAAACAAAGGAAATCAAAAACAAAAGTACCTTGAATTACGTTCGACTTGATTTCGAAAGGATACGTAGGCAACCTCTCTCTGGGGTTCAGTGACACAAAACAAAAATCTAAATTCCCCAAAAAGTGAAACTGGGGCAGATGTTATAATGGTTCGGTGATGGTCTCTCCTGAAAGGTTCCAAATTTTTAATTCAATCCAAATGCTTTTTACCCCAAAATCCTGTTCAAGTCCTTCCGATCAATCGGCAAAGAGATTTAAAATGGGAGGATACAGTTACTTGGATAAGATGAAACGAAATGAGAGAAATAAAATGAGAGAGTCTTATTGGTGAAAACTCGCAAAGAGCACTATAAGGAGATGGTGAGAAGAAAAATGAGAGAGGTCAGCTGATGAAAACCCGCAAAGGGCGCCACTGATCGAAAAGAGGATCTTCACGGTCACTGGCACCGGCACAATCCTGGGCAAGGTCTCTCGGTTTCAAGGCAAAAGTTGTGATGAATTTCTGAGAGTCAGACACTTTTACACAGAGCAGGCATCCAGTCCAAAAGGCATGTCATGTTCATTGAAGTCCGCATGTACCAGATAAGTCCTTCTGTCCTTTCCCCGAAAGAGATACCTTTTATCTAAATTCATTGTCCATTTCATTGTTTGTTTTTCTTTGAATCCCTTTCGGTCTAACTCTATTCCAAAACTAAGGCAAAGAAGGGATGGCAAGACTTGATTTACAGGGTTCTTATTTGATACAAGGCAATATGCAAAAAGGCACCCAGCCTCGGCAGGGGCATCAAGTCGACTCCGGCTGGACATGATGGTCGATGCCTCGAAGTCAAACACTCTTGAAATAAGAAAAGCAAATTCAAATGCCCACAAAGGCAAAATAAAGTTGAAACGGTCAAGTCCCACATGGCTAACCGTCTTGGCAAAGTTTGAAAAGCTAAAGGTTCCCCAATGCTCTGAAGTTAAATTTAGAGGAAAGAAGTGAAAATCCTACAAAGGCAAAATAAAGCTGAAAAAGGTTAAGTCCCATGCGACCAACCATCATGGTAAAGTTTTGGAAAAGACAGTTTTTTTCGGGGCCGAAAATGAAATCAGTGTTCAGGGAACAACCAGTTGCAGTTGAATGTACCATCAACGAAGAGGGCTGAGATCAAGTGACTGAAGCACTCAAGGCCGCATAACCAACCACCGTTTCAAACTAACAAATCGTTCTTTGTTTGAACCACAGGAAATAGGTGCCAAAGCAACCTTGCAAGAAGCAGGTGCAACCAAAAGAAAATCACGCGGAGACTGAAATAGCTCTGCAACAACAACCACTCAAAGTAAAATGGGAAGTCTTTTCCAAATTCTTTCCCGCATTTTACTCATTCTCTAAAAAAAGAAAAAAAAAGAAAGAAAGTTCCAAATCATGGTAGTTTAAGGTCTCCAATCCCTAGCTGCGTTTTTCAACATAGGGTCTCCACTCCCTAGTTGATTTTTATTATTAGACATAGGGTCTCCACTCCCTAGTCTGCTTTTCCAACATAGGGCCTCCACTCCCTAGTCGATGATTTTATTTTAGACAAAGAGTCTCCACTCCCTGGTCTCTTTTCCAACATAGGGTCTCCACTCCCTAGTTGATTTTATTTTAGACAGAGGGTCTCCACTCCCTAGTCGCTTTTCCAACATAGGGTCTCCACTCCCTAGTAGATGATTTTTGAACATTGGGTCTCCACTCCTTAGTCTCTTTTCAAACATAGGGTCTCCACACCCTAGTTGATGATTTTTAGACATAGGGTCTCCACTCCCTAGTCGCTTGTCCAACACAGGGTCTCCACTCCCTAGTTGATAATTTTAGACATAGGGTCTCCACTCCCTAGTCGTTTTTCCAACATACGGTCTCCACTCCCTAGTTGATGATTTTTAGACATAGAGTCTCCACTCCCTAGTCACTTTCCTAACATAGGGTCTCCACTCCCTAGTTGATGTTTTTAGACATAGGGTCTTCACTCCCTAGTCGCTTTTCCAACATAGGGTCTCCACTCCTTAGTTGATTTTATTTTAGACATAGGGTCTCTACTCCCTAGTTAATGTTTTTAGACATAGGGTCTCCACTTCCTAGTCGCTTTTCCAACATAGGGCCTCCACTCCCTAGTTGATTGTATTTTAGACATAGGGTCTCCACTCCCTAGTCGCTTTTCCAACATAGGGTTTCCACTCCCTAGTTGATGTTTATTTTATACATAGGGTCTCCACTCCCTAGTCGCCTTTCCAATATAGGGTCTCCACTCCCTAGTTGATTTTATTTTAGACATAGGGTCTCCACTCCCTAGTCACATTTCCAATATAGGGTCTCCACTCCCTAATTGATAATTTTTGGACATAGGGTCTCCACTCCCTAGTCTATTTTCTAACATAGGGTCTTCCCTCCCTAGTTGATTTTATTTCAAATATAGGGTCTCCACTCCCTAGTCGCTTTTTCAACATAGGGTCTCCACTCCCTAGTTGATGATATTTTAGACATAGGGTCTCCACTCCCTAGTCTCTTTTTCAACATAGGATCTCCACTCCCTAGTTGATTTTATTTTAGACATAGGGTATCCACTCCCTAGTCTCTTTTCCAATATAGGATATCCACTCCCTAGTTGATTTTATTTTAGACATAGGGTCTCCACTCCCTAGTCACTTTTCCAACATATGGTGTCCACTCCCTAGTTGATGATTTTGGATATAGGGTCTCCACCCCCCAGTTGATGTTATTTCAGACATAGGGTCTCCACTCCCTAGTCGCTTTTCCAACATATGGTCTCCACTCCCTAGTTGATGATATTTTAGACATAGGGTCTCCACCTCCTAGTCTCTTTTCTAACATAGGGTCTCCGCTCCCTAGTTGGGGCACCATTTTGACAATCAGGGTACACCATTCCCTAAGAATCATGTTTTCTCCTGGTACACCATTCCCGACCTTTTTATTGCTTTTAATAATGAAGTAATATAGAATTTTGTTACAAACAACTCACGAAACTTTCCTAGTGAAAACTGGGGCAGAAACATTTCATTCGTTCATTTGTTTTGGTGGTTGAGCATGTTTTTACCTCGAGGCACAAGGTTTGAGATAACCAAAAAGAAGCCTCAATCCAAAATAGAGAAAGAAATGGAAAAGAAGTGAACTCAAAGTGCAGAAGCGGAGAAAAGATGTGGACTGGTCAAGACATGACTGAAGTCACAAGCTTTTCATGTCTCGCCTTGATCCGAAAAGCTGAAGAAGAATGATCTAGCACCTGCAGGTAACAAGCATCAATATTCAGATCAGAGTCTGTGTGAAGAACCAGTCAAGACTCAAGATCAAGCTTCAGAAGACTTATAGATAGGAATCTTATAACTCATAGTTGATAGGCTTAATTAGTCTTTTCATTTTTGACTTTGGTGTAATATGGATCTCAGCAAGCAGCAACAGCAGTGAAATCACAGCTTCCCATTAGTCCCAGCTATCAAAACTTCCAGAACTACACTGACTTGATTCTTTTACAGCCAAGGATATGTAGGCAACCTCCGAATCAAGGTTCGGTCAAACCTTTTCAAAACGCTTCCCATGGAGTATCCAAACACGCAAAAATTGCTCGTAATTGCTCACTTTATCTTTGCTCGAAAACTCTTCGTGTTTTCGAGCAAAGAGGGGCAGCTGTGAGCACGTAATTTTTGTCTGACAAAATACTCCTATAAAATCCACAAAAATAAATTTATTTCTAATTATTTTTATGTTTCATAGAATTTTAGGAATTTCTTGTTAATTGTTATTTGCATTTAGTTGCATATTTAATATCCTAAAATCATAGAAAATACCAAAAATGTTTAATGTTGCATTGCATAAGCATTTTAGATCTTAATTGCATTTAGGATTTAATTACACTAGTTAATTACATTATTAAATAAAAAAGCACAAAAAATAATGGTCATTCTTACATTTGTAGTTTTTAGTCTTAAATTAGTAATTTTCTTTCGTTAGTTTTAAGCTAAATTAATTGTTCAAATGTTAGAAATAGTTAATTAGGTTTATTTCACAAATTAGATTTGATTTAGGATTTAATCTAGGTTTTTAATTAATTAGATTAGGATTTAAAATCAAAGAAAAAAAAGAAGAAAGAAAAAATAAAGAAAAGGAAAAAAGGGGATGTTTTGGCCAAATTTCAAGTGGCCCGGTTGCTTTAACCCCTAATCCGCCCCAACCCAGTTCCCCTTTACCCGGTACAGCCTCCTCACAACCCAAAACGACGCAGTTAGGACCAAGTCAATCATAGCCCTTCATCTAATCTAATCCAACGGCTCCCATCTCCTCTTACAACTGTCTGAAATTCCCCCTCCTACTCGGAGTTCGCCCCACGGCGGCGGCCCGTCGCCAAACCACCCCAAATTTTCACCAGACAATCCTCAGCTTTCCCCCATAACTAATTCCCCCATTAATTTCCACAAAATCCTTACCAAGATCGCCGAATTTAAAAGCTGAGATTACAGATAACCTACTCTTTTTCTCTTCTGATTTCTTGGGCGATAGCAACTCATTTTGGTCTAGAACGTACGTTAACCGATTGCTCTTGACGAGAGAAATTGATTGACATTAGTTTTAGCTCATTTCAAGGTCACCGGAGTCCAGCCAACTCCCCACTAACCGGCCAAAGCTTCATCATCATCGGTGCTCGTCGTTTTGCTTCAATTGTCGTCTCATTATTGGTCTGAAATAGTGTACCTCTCTTCTCCTGTTTCTTTGTTTCTTTTTCTGTTTTAGATTGTCAGTTAGGTGTAATTTTGATTAGATTGGTTATTGATTGCATGATCATTAGTTTAATCGCGTGTTTTTAGGTTAATTGAATCAATTTTAATTAATTTAGTGATTTAGATAGGTTTAATTAGTAGATTATTTCTGTTTGTTCTCTGATTTTTGTATTAATTGGTTGGTTTGTGATGTTTGAATGACAATTAGAAATTAGGGGGTTGAAAGGGTAATGACAAAAACCCTAAAGGGGGTAATTGAAATCAAAATTAGGGAATCTGAATAGTTTTCTTAGGAAGCTTCTAGAAAAGGGCTAAAGTGCAATAAAATTAAAGGAATTAGGTCAGATTGGGGTTAAAAGAGGTAAAATACAAAAGTTAAAAGGGTTAAAAAAATATGGGGAATATCTGAATAGACAGTTGTCCAACAACTATCCATTTTCTGTTAAAAAAGATATTTTTTCCTAAATTTTAGGGACTGGCATTCCAGAATTATTCTTTGATATTTCTGTGCACATAATCAAATTCTCACTCTCTATATAAAGACCTCATCTCCTCTCATTTGACTCTCTGGATTCTGAATTACACATACGAGAGAAATCACACACACATTCCCTCATCTTCACTGATTTCTCTCAAAGAGCTACTTTGATTTGAAGAGCTACTTCAAAACTCATCATATTCTTGCATGAATTCTGGGTTCAAGAGCTACTTTGATTTGAAGAAAGTATTGGTCTTTTACTGTTGATTTCGAGTTGTATCACTGCTGTCAAGCTGACCTGCAATCTGTGGATCTTTTTTTTTTATTTAGTTGTTGTCTGAGTTTTGTTCCTGCTTCTAAACTAGGTACACATATACCCCTGAGTTTCTTGGTGCCTTACTTATGTAGGAATGGAATGAAATTTAGTTCAATTCTTGTTTGATGTGAATCTATGTGTTAACATGTTTGAATGTGATAAGTGACAGATTTATGTATGCCTACTATTTGCGTTTGGGCTAATCTAAAGTGAAATCTAATTTTGAGAATCATTGCTTGGATGCAGTATCTGAAGTTATCTGTGAATTCTGCTTATTCTGCTCTAGGAATCATGTTAGCTTAACTGAATGGTTCTGATCCAGGTGATGTGAAATTAATTGGCTATTTGTTTGTCACAAAAGAAGGAAAAAGGGATTATTGTTCATACATGTTCAATATATAATCTGTAATTCAAAAGACAAATAGCGGGGCAAGTCGCAACATGGATTGTTCGCCAAAATTTGAGGATTGAATCAGTGACGACTTTAATAAATGAAATGGGAAAAGAAGCTCCAAACTAGTGGTCGAATTTCCATTATTTGAAGTAAAGAATGAAGTTCTAGATGTTCTGTAAATTAATTTACTTCTGTTGTTTATTTTTCTAGTCATGAAGAACAGATTTGCACTTTTATCTTTGTATGTTAAAGAGACACTTATTACCATATATTGGACAACTTGACTTCATGAATTCAACTTTAAGCAAGGGGATGCATGTGAAATTGTTCGTATCTCTGCCTATGATTTTAAAATCGTGGATCCATTGGTTAGAAAGATGTACGAGCAGCGATAACTATGGCTAGCATGAACTCATCTGTGGAGTATTAAATGCTCAGTTATTTGCTTTCATTTTGTTATGTAAAAGTTGTAAATGGTTAGCCTTTGTAATTAATGATTTAGATTCTGCCATGTTTATAAATTACGACTAGTTGCCTTTCATGGAATTTGGAGTAAATGGACTTCAATATCACGTTGTTAGGCCAACGCCTTAAAGTCTAGTAGGATTTGTTCCACGAATGTAAATAAGCAATTAGAGAACTGATTATAATTATCCTTAGTTTACTTTCATCGAAGCTCAACCAAAAATAAACTAGAGTAGTTTGCTTTAGGCGCGTAAATAAATCTTCGTGATCATGGGTACGGTTCCCGTGGCATGGTCACTGTACGTAAATCTCATTTGGGTGTGCATTTCATGTGACCCGACCACAACTTCGAATAATAATAAAATCAACATGTTGTAAATCGCGGGTGCGTTTCACGTAGCGCGATTCGCAATGTGGACAAAAACAAATGAGTGCGTGACACCGCGACTTGTTGAAATAAATTTCATAAATACTTAAAGCGGTTAAAAGTAAAAAAAATGCACAATAGGTTTTAAATATGTATTAAATCAGATAATTAGGGCAATTATTAATAGTTGAGCGACCGTGCTAAAACCACGGAACCCGGGAATGCCTAATACCTTCTCCCAGGTTAAAAGAATTCCTTACCCGCTCTTCTGGTTTTCACAGACTTTAAACAAAGTCAAACTTCCTCGATTTGGGATTTAAAAATAAACCGGTGACTTGGGACATCATAACAATTATTCCAAGTGACGACTCTGAAATAAATAATCCTATTTCGAATAATATCACTTTAATTGAAAAAACTACCTATCCCTTCGGAAAAAAGGAGGTGTGACAATGACTACCCCAATTGCAACTTTAAAAATAATTAATAGAGGAAAACATGAAAACTAACAAGATATAAGCTAATATTGATAAAGCACTAAGGGTCATGATTAGAAAATACAAACAAAGCTCAAAAACCTAATATCGTGCTTAACATTATCACACAATCAGAAACCAAAATAAAAGAAAACTGGGATAATAGGCCAATACTATATTTCAATCACATAGAAGCCAAATATTAAAGAGAAAGAGAGGGAGAAGAGTGGACCTCAACGAGCAAATTCCTTATAATTAACTTTAGTCGAAAGTAGCAACAAATAAAATGTTGACGACGAAAGCTCAACTGAAATAGCAGTTTTCCTTTAATAGCAAAATAAAGCAGGTTGACTACAAACTTTGAGTCTGAAAACCACCGAAACAGGGGCTAATTTAGTCGAGGAACCGGGATCCGAAATCACGAACTCGACAACGAACTCAAACCAAATCTCAGCACCTCAAGTGAATTCCATTGTCGAAATCAAAATAGAAGCCAAATTCTTTTTTGTGACTTTTTGATTCAAAAGAAAAGAGAAACTAAACCTAACGTTTTTGGAATTTTCATTCTGTAAATCTCGGATGGCCGTCAGATTCTCTAAAGAAACAGATGAAATCAAAAATGAAACCTCCCTCAAATCCTAGAACCTTCTTCTTTGTTCTCCCTTTTCCCCCAAAGTTCTTTGTCCAAATATTCCCCACGAAAATCTGAAAAATAGAGTATATATAGAGAACCTAGAATGCTCTCTTCTTCCTCTTCAAGAAACCGAAAATTTCACTTCTTTTCTTCTCATGAAAATCTGAAAATTCGAAAATAAAAACAAGTAAAAGACAAATGGAGGGTGTAGATCGAGTGAGACTCAATCCTATGCTCTCCATTAATCCTATCCTTGCCTTAAAACAAATTTCGTGTGAGAGTGCGTGAGAGAGATGGAATATTTTTGTCAGAAGTTCGTTATGGCTACGGCGACGTGGAAAAAAGATAAAGGGGAAGAGGGGGGACTAAGCACGTGCCGGATTTGGCATTTTCAGGTGAGTTGGACGGCGGTAGCAGATGACTGGTTGGGTGCGGCTGGTGGTTGGAATTTTGGGGCTAGGGTTTGTGTTAATTAGGTTTTTGTGTGATAGTGCGAAAGAATTGTGGCCATTGGATTTGAGTAGGGTGAATGGCTGGGATTAAAAATGTACTGGGTGGGGTAGGACAGAATTGGGCTTCTTTTCTAATCTGAAAGTTCATTAACCAAAAACCCAAAACCTCTTCTATAATAATACAAAATGCTTATAAAAAAAGGTAAAATTACTCACCGTCAATTAGAATATGGAAAAGGGCCTAAAATATCCCTTTACTATATGAAATAGGACAGACTAGCCCTCCGTTAAAAGTTGGTCTCTATTATGCCCTTGTCGTCAACAAATAGGCTCGTATATGCCCTCCATCACTAACGGGAGACTCATAAAGCCACGTGGAATATATGTGAGGGTAAGTTAGACCTAGTTCGAATTGTACAAGGGCATATATGAATCACTTATAATAGTCATTTATCAAACACTTCACAGCTCCATATCAGTTTACTAAGACACCTATTTGACAATACTAAACTAATTATCACAGAAAATAAACTAAGTCATATACACAAACATTCAAATGAACGACAATGACTTCATTAAATTCTTGTACAAAAAATAATGCTTCATTACATAATAAAATATAATAATTAAGCCACAATAACACTTACATTACATATCATTTCCCACTGATCCAAAGAATATAACAAAACATCCCAATATCACACATAAAAATCCACATCTTCTTCCGAAATTTAGCATCAAGCACAACTGAGTACTCTAAATCGGTCACTTTCTTCATTAGAACATTTCTTTCCAAATCCAAGACTTCTATTCCTCCATGATCGACGATCATCATAACATTCTCAAGATCAAATTTTCCTTTGGAGAGCATTTCTTTCACGGATTCGAGCTTTTTTTCCTTCTTTAAACTGCATATGAGATTTGAAACTCTAGGAGGAATCTCTTCATCTTGCCATTCCCAATAGGGATATTTTTCATCATAAAAATCAAAAATAAATAAAACAAATTTACAAGCAAATTGGAATAATTAAAAGAACCCATCAAAAAATTTACTTACATCATGCTTCAGGCACTTGAAAAACCTTCTCCCAGTATTTAAAGGATTCCATGCCATGAAATAACTGGCATCAAGCCCGCAATGAACACCTCCTATTCGACCCCGTTGAGCTACTAGAACATTCCGACATTGTCTTTTGTTGTCTTTTGTTATGATTCGACCCCTTTGAGCTGCTAGGATTTAATGAAGTCATTGCCGTTCATTTGAATGTTTATGTATATGACTTAGTTTATTTGTTGTGATAATTAGTTTGGTGTTGTCAAATAGGTGTCTAAGTAAACTGATATGGAGTTGTGAGGTGTTTGAAAAATGACTAATATAACTGACTCATATATGCCCATGTACAATTCGAACTAGGTCTAACTTGCCATCACATATATTCCACGTGGCTTTATGAGTCTCCCGTTAGTGATGGAGGGCATATACGAGCCCATTTGTTGACGGCAAGGCAGAATAGAGATCAACTTTTAACGGAGAGCTAGCCTGTCCTATTTCATATAGTAAAGGGGCATTTTAGGCCCTTTTTCCGATTAGAATAAACTAATAAAACTAACTATAAAAAGTTAATCTTTTTTTTTTTTGGTATTTTCAAAGATTTTACTTAAATAAAAGTAAAATAAAATAAGCTAGAAGCAATTGCAATATTAAAATGATATTCCTATAAAAACACTAATAACCTAAATTAAATACAAGTAAGATGAAAGTGAAACTATTTTTTTATGTTTTCAAATTTATGTTCTAAAATTAAAATTAAAGTTGAAGATAAAAATTCTAAAAACTCACATAGATATTAAAATACTACGAATACTAAAAATAACTTTAATGTGTGGGTCAAACATTACGTGCTTAAAACTACCCCTCTTTGCTTGGAAACTCGAAGAGTTTTTTAGCAAAGATAAAGCAACATAATTTATTATGACCCGACACTTATTCAAAACAGGATAAAGATGGATAAAAAGATTGTGACCGAACTCTGATATCTGACCGGCCTACATATCCTTGGCTATAAAGAAATCAGGTCACGTGTAGTTCAAAAGTAGAAAGAGTGATGGAGTTTGTTGAGGTAGCGAGCCGATTAAAGTGTCGTCGAGGTTCCGGTAAGCGGTTCCTGTCATTACATAAAAAATAAAATAAAATAAGATAAAATTTAAAAGAGAAACTACAAATTCCTATCTATTCTTCTCTCTTGAATCTTCAACATAAAACTGAAAATCGACCCTATTCTTCAGGTAGGCTTCCTGCTGACTTGAACTTGAAGAAGACTAGAAGTTGACCCTATTCTTCAGGCGGACATCCTGCTGCTTGCACTTGAAATAAACTTGAACTTGGAGTATACTTTAGCTTGCAAACCTTGTTCTTCAGGCGGGCTCGTGCTACTTCTGATTTGAACAAAAAAACACTGGAGGTTACCCCTATTCTTTAGGCGGGATCCTGTCGTCTCTGACGTGAACTTGAAAATTGAAAGTTGATCCTGTTCTTCAGGCAGGCTCCTGGTGCTTCTCTAACTTTAACTCGAAAACTTAAAGTTGACCCTGTTCTTCAGGCGGGCTCCTAGTACTTCCGACTTGAACTGCATTTTCAGGTGAGCTCCTGCTTTTTAAACTCGAAAATTGAAAGTTGACCCTATTCTTCAGAGGGATCATGCTGTCTCTTTGACTTGAACCTAAAACCAATTTCTGAAATACTGCCCCTCATTCTCCAGGTGGGTACCTGCAATCAAAACAAACAAAACAAACAAAATTTTCTGCCCCAGTTTGCACTAGGAAGATTTGTGAGTTGTTAGCAAAATTGTAAATCACCTATGCTATTGATGAAGGATGCAATGATGAGACTAAAACTAAAGACTCGACTAGGATGTGCGTCTCCTGTGAGTAAAACTAAGAAACTTAGACTAAGAAGTGTGTCTCCTAGGGGTAAAATTTGAATGATCCACACTAGAAAGTTCGTCTCCTAGAAGTGAAACTTGAATGACTCAAACTAGGAAGTGCGTCTCCTAGGGGTACGACTAGGATGAACCAGAACTAGGAAATGCGTCTCCTAGATGTGAGATTGAGCTTGAGAAAAACTATAAACTAACCCTATTCTCCAGGTGGGGCCGCTAAACTTAAGAAAAACTAAAGATTAACAACTTAAGAAGCTAAAAACTGACCCTATTCTCCAGGCGAGACCCCTGAACTTAAGATTACCAACTTAAGAAAACTAAATATTGACCCTATTCTCCAGGCGGGGCCCCTGAACTTAAAGAAAGCTAAATATTAATAACTTAAAGAAAGAAAAACTGACACTATTCTCCAGGCGCGACCCCTGAACTTAAAGTAAGTGAAAGATTAATAACTTAAGGAAACTAAAAACTGACCCTATTCTCCAGGCGGAACCCTTGAACTTAAGGAAAGCTAAAGATTAATAACTTAAGGAAACTATAAATTGACCCTATTCTCCAGGCGGGACCCCTAAACTCAAGGAATGCTAAAGATTAACAACTCAAGGAAACTAAAAACTGACCCTATTCTCCAGGCGGGACCCCTGAACTTAAGAAAAACTAAAGATTAACAACTTAAGAAAACTAAAAATTGACCGTATTCTCCAGGCAGGATCCCTGAACTCACGGAAAGCTAAAGATTAATAACTTAAGAAAACTAAAAATTGACCATATTCTCCAGGCGGGACCCCTGAACTCAAGGAATGCTAATGATTAACAACTCAAGGAAACTAAATATTGACCTTACTCTCCAGGTGGGACCCCTGAACTTAAGGAAAGCTAAAGATTAATAACCTGAGGAAACCAGAATTGACCCTATTCTCCAGGCGGGACTCCTAAACTTTAAGAAAGCTAAAGACTCCTCTAAACTAGGGATGCCTAGGAGGTACAGTTCTTCTCAACTAGGGGGGAGGGGGGGGGCATAAGAGGTGTGGTTCTTCTCAAATAGGGAAAATTCTTGGGAGGTGATGATCTTATCAACTAGGGGAATGTCTAGGAGGTAAGAAACCTTCTCAAACAACCTTTGTGCTGACAAAATTTGGGCACGACACCTGAAAAGTTCAAGCTTCAAAGCTTTGATTTGGACATAGTCTTCGTCCCTATTGTAAACAAAGAAAACTTGTGAGTTTAACACATGGTGGTTGGTTTGTGGCCTTGACCTTGAGGGAGATTGCTCCTACACTCTCCATGATAACTTTGATTTTAGCTTGGAAGACCTTGCTTGTTATTGACTCAACAAAGAAAACTTGTGAGTTTAAAACATGGTGGTTGGTTTATGGCCTTGACCTTGAGGGAGATTGCTCCTACACTTGCCATGATAACTTTGATTTCAGCTTGGAAGACCTTGCTTGTTATTGCCTAACCACTTTTCCTGACAACCTTTATCACAGAAAACACCTTTGATCCATTCAAGCCCAATACCCTTTATATCTTGCATTGTACTCATGAATTGACATTTACCGAACCTTTGCATTTCATATAAATCCCAAAGCACGTCAATTGTGACCAACTTAGTGTGCATACTACTATTTTCTGACTTATGCCACTTTGATTTGCTAGCCAAACTCCGCTCTGTGCAATTGGAAAGCTGGTAGCAAATTTTGAAGTCATTTCTCACTTGTTCTAACAAAACAGACTCAAAAAGAGGACTTAAACAAAGTAAAAGGAACATAGTAAGGGGTAAATGGAAAGAGATAATGTCTAACAAGAAAATTACTAAGTAGAAACTTATCTGATGTGGATACCAACTCTAATGATCATGAAATACATTTTGGATTAAGTGGCCTAATATGTCCAGTAAGTCTATTTTTCAATTCTTGTCATACCTTCAACCTTCGGAACTAGGGTCTAATGATCCAATTGTTCTATTAGATTCACAATCCTTATTCGATTTGTGGCTCCCCGAAGGATTTTCACCATCAAGCCTCTCTTATTTTTGTTTTTTTCTCTCAACTCACTATCGTGTTATGGTGCCCGTGAGGGTTTTCACTAATAAGACTCTCTCATTTTGTTATTTTCTTCTTATTTTCTCTGATTCTGCAGATGACAAGGCATTAACCATGGTAAAAATATCATATGCTCCTGGCATGTCTATCTCGGCATTCTCAAAGATTATCTGGAAGGTCTTTTTTGGACTGTAATTTGACTTTTGGACAAGGTTAGAAAGAAAGTAATGCATGAAGGCTCAAATTCAAACTAAGACAAAATGGGGTATAACTTTACTACTTTTGGAACCGTCTTTTATAGAAAACAAAACTTCTGTCCCAGTTTCTTTTAAAGTGAGGAATTTTAGAATTTTTGACTTGGTGTGACCGAACCCAAGAGTAAGGCTGCCTACGTATCTTGTTGACACAAGAATCAGGTTAAACGTAGTACAAAAATAAATATGTTTTGTTGTTGCTATTTTTTTTCTTCTCTTTCTTCTTTTTTTTTTCTTTTTGACTTCTTTTCTTTCTTTATCTCTTTTCCTTTTCTTCTCTTTTTTTTTCTATTTTTCTTTTGGGGTGAACTTTCTAAAACAAACCTTATGAGAACATGAATTTTTTTTAATGACTCTAACTTGATTCCAAAAGAGGGGAGGTCAAAAAATCAACACGGACTCAAAAGGGTACAGAAGGGCATAGAATGTTTGGGTAGCTGAAAGAGGGCCTCCCAATCTTTGAAAATGCCAAGTACAACAATACAACTCGAGGATGAAAAATGAAGATCATGCATAAAATTTCTTTTGTAGCATCGACATTGATATCACATATATGCCTTCCACCTTTCTTTAGTGCCTTGTCAAGTACATAACTCTTGTTGGGTGATTTCTTCTTCACAATGGATATCCTCCGTCAGTTTGGGGCAAACTCCCTTGGCTTTATCTTGTAACTTGAGATGCACTTGAACTCAAAGTTTCTCGCTTCAAATTGTCTAGGACGCACTCTCTTGTAACAAACTCTTGTTTTTCTATTAACTTCCCAAACTATCTACCCCAATTTCACACAATTTAGGATTTAAATGATCTCAAAATATCCAAATATTTACTTATTTCTCTAAAATGTCTCTGTCATCTTCAAAACTTATTTCATTGTTTCATTATTAGATTAACTTTTAAGACCAGGCTGAGAATTTTACGTGCATGTCATATCACTAGAGTCATCATAAAAAGAACTATAAAAGAAAAAGAGAACTAAACAAAAATGGACTATAAATAACAGAAAACAGGAAATTGCATTAGACATATGGTGAAAGGGTGAAAGGGTTTGAATAAAAAAACAAGCAAAATAAACTTGGGTTACAACCCTGGAGAAATCCTAGAAAATACTAGACGAGTTAATAAAACTAAACAAACTAGGAAAAATAAGAGGAAGAAGGGTTTGAGTCACAAGAAAATATCCGGATTACAACCCTGAAACCCGGACAACAGAAATGACAACAAAATAAACCACTAAGACTCCTCTCTGGCTAACCAAGAAAGGAGTGTCTTTCCAATTACCAAGCTCGACATCTTATCCACTGAGTTGCACATCGACATTACTAGGACCTTTACAAGTCTCCATCACATTGACCATAGTAAATTACTTTTGGGTCCCTTTTGCCAACTCGTTCTTAAGATCAATTTTTGGAACTGAGACTGATTGCACTGAAAACTTCACGACAAGTGGCCTGCCAAGGAACTCAGTAAAGTTCACATATTCATTTTTAACACAAATCATGCCCACCATATGCGTCTCATCATGAACAAGCAATGGACTTTAGCTAGTATCCGCTACATCTGGATTTTGCACATTAATGTCACATGCATCAATAAGCTTCTGGACTGCTCTTTTCAAATTCCAACAATTCTCTATGTTGTGCCCCGAGGCATTAGAACAATATGCGCACCTTTGAGAATAATCAAAATTCTTTAGAAGGGGGTTTAGCATTTTTATCTGAATCGGCTTTAACATGTCCAATTGCCTCAGCTTCTGGAATAAACCGGCATATGATTCTCCAATAGAAGTGAATGATTTTTCCTTTTGTTGCTTCATTTTCATTTTGTACCCCGGCCACGGTTAGAACCTCTTGCGGGTAGGTGGTTGATATGCTTGTAGAGGTGGGTAATACATTTGTGGTGGTGTTGCAGGCCATTATGGGTATTGTGGATGTGGAGCATATGGCGGTGCATTGTGGATAGAGTGCTCAGAAGGTGGGGTATGACTTTGGGGATTTTGTGGATAGAAGTAGCATCTAACGACCTGACCGGTCGTTTTGAGCTCTAGCGCGTTATTCAGCAGTTTGAGACCCTGAGCAGCTTCACTTCAGGTATTAGGACTTGTACGCGTGGTCGGAATTTAATTTCGAAAAGTTCGGAGTTGATTTGGAAAGAAAATTATAATTTTGGAAGCTTTAAGTTGGAGAAATTCACTAAAGTATGATTTTTGAGTAGACAACCTAGGAATCGGGATTTGAAGGTTCCAATAGGTTCGTATGATAATTTTGGACTTAGGCGTATGTTCGGATCGGGTTTTGGATGACCCGGGAGCGTTTCAGCGCCTATTGTGGAAGGTTGGCATTTGGAAGAATTTCATAAATTTGAATTGAAGTGCATTACAATGATATCGACGTTCGTTTGGGATTTTGAATCTGGGAATAGCTCCCTATAGTGATTATGGTATTGGGAGCGCGTCCGGATATGGATTTGGAGGTCCGTAGTTCATTTTGGGGTCATTTGGCGAAAGTTAGAAATTTGAAGGTTTTTGAGAAGTTTGACCGGGAGTGGACTTTTTGATATCAGGGTCGGATTCCGATTCTGAATATTGGAGTAGGTCCATAATGTCGAATATGACCTGTGTGCAAAATTTGAGGTCAATCGGACGTGATTTGATAGGTTTTGGCATCGAATGTGGAAGTTCGAAGTTCTAAAGTTCATTAAGCTCGAATGGGGGGTGCGATTCATAATTTTGATGTTGTTTGATGTGATTTGAGGCCTCGAGCAGGTCCATGTTAGGTTATGGGACTGGTTGGTGTGATTGGACGGGGTCCCGGAAGCCCCGGGTATGATTCGGGATGGTTTCGAAACAAGTTAGGTTGCGTTGCTGCTGCTGATATCTAGTTCTAGTTTCGTTCTTCGCGAACGCAAAAGAGTTCACGCGTTCGCGAATAAGGTTTTGATTGGCTGCTGATTTGTGCTTCGCGTTCATGATTGGGTCATCGCGTTCGCGAAGACGAACTGACCCATGGGAGTTTAAACCTTCGCGTTCACGAAGGGTGCAACGCGTTCGCGATGGGTCGCCCGGTTAAGCAACGCGTTCGTGAGCTGCATATCGCATTCACGAAGAGTAATTTTGGAGCTGGAGCTGGAATGTCTTCGCGAACGCGAGGGACTTGCCGCGTTCACGAAGAAGGGTCGCCTAGGCAGTGAGGTTTTTAAATGACGGAATTTGGCCATTTTCCTCCATTTTTCATTTGGTTGGGCGATATTTGGAGCTCTTGGAAGGGAGACTTTCGTCATCCCTGTCAAGGTAAGTGATTTCCACCTATTTCAAGTTAAATACTTGGATTATATATGGATTTAGACTTGAAAATTTGTGAAAATTTGGAATTTTGAAGAAAAACCTAGAAATTGGTATTCTTGGAATTTGATCACGAATTTGGGCATGAAATTGAGAATAAATTATATATTGGAGTTCTTAATGCTATGGGTAGTGTTTATCTTTAAAAGTTTTCGGAATCCGGGCACGTGGGCCCGAGGGTTGCTTTATCGATTTTTCGAGCGGAGTTGAAAATTATTATAAATTGATTAATTATGAATATTAGAGTATATTTTGATTGGGTTGCATCTTATTTGACTAGTTTTGGAGCGTTGGGCATCAGTTTGAGTTATTGGAAGGGCTTGAGAGCCGGTGATAGAACTTCAGAGCTAGGTAAGTCTCCTTTCTAACCTTGTAAGAGGGAATTAACCCCATAGGTGAATTAATTAAATATGTGCTTCTACTTGCGGGGGCTACGTACGCACGAAGTGATGAGAGCCCGTACGTAGCTACTAGCTATGCCTATGTCCGGGTAGTTTTAGATTTACATCCTGCCTTGTTGATATTGTTATTTGATTTGTGGTTACTGTTTGCCTTGAAAGGAAGCAAGATTGATGTTTGCCTATTAATTGTCTTGAGAAGAAATTAAATTGAGGAAATTAAGTTTTCAAAAAGTTTTTCATTTGGACTTCGTATTTTCGAAAAGAAATTTAGGAATATTATAATAACTTAATAAATTTATATTTCACCGTGTCGCATGTATGATCCGCGAGCGGGGTAAAAGAACTTCAAGTCGAATTGTTTTTATTTTGAAAAGAATCAAGAAAAGGATTATGATTTACTGATAATTTATATTTGACCGCGTCACATGTATGATCCGCGAACGGGGTAATAGATGCATGATTTATTGATGAATTTATATTTGACTGCGTCGCATGTATGATCAGCGAGCGGGGTAATAGATGCATCTAAGGTTCGTGTCGTTCGACCCTCAGCAATGCACAATTTATATTTATATGTTAGATCGGGCCGTACGACCTCGGCATGACTTGCGCATGATTGTATTAATTGCTTTGGAAATTATAATAATTGATGCTACTTCATTGGCCTGAGATATAAATCGTTACATGATGAAAAATGAATTTGGAGAAATTTCTTATTAACAAAAGAATTGTTTACTTTTTTGATGATATTGGGTTTACAACCATTCTACGTGATCCATGCTTAATTAAATCATTGGTATATTAATTATAGCCCATAGTAAGTATCCGAGTCGACAACCATTCTACGTGACCATATTAATTATAGTCCAAATTTGTATTCCGGACAGATGTTGTATTTTATTTTATTTCCTAGTTGATACTCACGCATTTGTGACACCGGGTTTTGGGGTAATTATGAGTTGTCCCATATTGAAATTTGTTGAAAACATTATTAGTTATCTTGTAAATTCCATCTCTTATTATTTAATTGAAGGAAAAAATGTGATTTCAAAATATTAAAAACTAGAACCAAATTGAGTATTTATTGTTGGCTTGCCTGACAGCGGTGTCCGGCGCCATCACGACCTCTAATGGATTTTGGGTCGTGACAACATAGTATAAGAGCACTAGGTTCACTTAGGTCTCACGAGTCATGAGCAAGTCTAGTAGAGTCTTGCGGATCGGTACAGAGACGTCTGTACTTATCTTCGAGAGGCTACCAAGCTGATAGGAGCACTTCCCTTCTTGATTCCTCATCGTACGATTCGATTCCTTTGAGGCTTATGCCTTCATTTCCTTCCTATTCAATCTTACGCGACGTGAATAGCTTATTATGAATTGGATTCCAGGAATTTTAATGGACTACTGATGTAGAGCAGGATGTTTCTCCCTGCGTATTCGATTGGGCTAACGTCGTCGCCTTGTGGAAGGATGTTCTGTTATCTCAGCTCAGTAGTTGTATTTCTGATGGTTTTGGGGCTATGCGCCAATTGCTATGACAATTCGTGTGTTGCTATCACACCGTGTTTGTGTAATGGAAGGATGCTTGTCTATGCGTCGAAGCAGCGAATGACTTGGAATGAGGTTTACTCAGTGCATGATTCAGAGATCCAGTATTTTATTTCCGGAGAATGAAAGGAAATCGCACTATGAATGTTCAGGTTTGGGTTGACGGAGTAACGAGACTTGGTATTTCGAGCATGCTAGAAATTTTCATCTGTGATGTGGTGTCGTTGCCATGGATTGAATGTATTAAGTTCGCCGATGTTATGGTCTTCATAAAATTGCCTTCGAGGCAGAGTAGTGTGAGATAGTTCCAGAGAAGTGGCTGTCAGAGATCGCAGTGTGCAGTGGTTCAGGATTGAATCGGTGTTTCGGGTGTTGAGGGATCAAAGAAGATGATCTTCAGGGAGGTTTAAAGTTAGTAGCGATCTATTAGTTCAAGTGCTACAGAGATAGATATTGATTTTAGGCAACAACTGGGCAGCGAAGGATGAGGAAGGACATGTGGGAGGTGTCTTGCGGTGGTTAAACCTCTAAAAGGCCAAGTGTAAGAAAACAAAAGACGAGTATTGCTTAAAAGAGGAGAGTTTGACCAAAGTGGGAGAGTGGCAGAGTAGCATATGGGTTCCGTGGTAGGATAGCCACACGCCTCGAGGGAAGCTTAGAGAAATTTGGGAATCGTGATGGGCAGTGACCAGGACCATGGATTTTATTTGGATGCAACATGACTTCGAGTTTGGAATGCGTTGTTGGACTTTTAGCTGATATGAATAGGGAAGGAGGAACCTTAGCGGGTCCTAGGGTTATGTAATTGTAGTTTCAAGCTAAGTGGGAGAGCCTCACGGCCTATGATTGGATTGCGTAGTTGTCAACTTGTGCGGTTTCTGGTTATCGGTGTATTGATGGGTTATTACGACTAAGGAAAGAAAACATCAATGGTAACTTGGGCAAAGGATTTGAGTAGTGTGTGCTATCTTTGGCCTTATCGGTTCATGTTCAGGTCTTGGGTAGACTCAGAGTCTATGCTTCGTGTGGATGTGATGTACAAGGAAAGAAATTCAGCCGGTTGCTTCTTTGAGAAAGTGTTCATGTGCTAGCAGGGCCTTGGAGTTTGATCATAATTGGGAACAAGTCAGAGTGGGTGACTCTCAACAATGGTCCTAGTGGGTTCAAAAATGTAAAGTGTGGTGCCTAAGGATTTCGAGTCCGTAGTATGGTTAAGTATCGAGCTTTTGCAATGGTTTATGAAAGGGCCTTGGAGTGTTCTACGTTATCTTCGGTCTGCTGTGTGGCATTGGAGGAATGGGAGAAAATAACTTCAGATTCATGGAAGAATTATCAGAATGGGTGTATACGTTGAAGAGGAGAATATGCGCACAAGGAAAATATGTGATGGTTCGTGGGTTTAGAGACAGCATGGTCTCGTGAAATAAGGTTACCCCGGATGAGTGCGGATTTGGGTTCGTTATGTTTTAAATATAGCTATTAGTATCCCTAAGGCAAGTCCGGAGTAAATTAAAGGAAGTCGGATCGGTTAGCAATGGTTGAACTGGCATGATGGTGGCAAAGATCAGTTCCTTCAGCGTGTTGAGTTATACATGTGATTTGTGGCGGTACGTGCGAGATTTGACGGCTGCTGTAATTGATTTTATTTGGAGGCGTTCGAGTATTTTGGCATGTTATGTGTAGATGGATCCCGGAAGAATTGTGGTGGTTTAGACCACCACTCGAGGTTTGTATTTTCTGCGATTATGGGAATTCAGTCACGTGTGGCAATGGTTCTCCTGAAATGAGTTAAGTGAAAAATTTCTATATGATGAAGTGTGTACCCTATTGATGGTTCGGTAATTATGATGAAATTTTTGTACTCTTGCGTATTGGTATGTTAGGTGCAGTGAGTGGCATGGGTATTGGAAGTTGAGGATCAAGGTTGCAGTTAATGTCGACAAGAATGTCACGAGCTTGGATAAGCAGGGAAGGATTCAGATGTTTAGATTAAGCTGGTATTGTCCTTAGCGTCACCTGAGATCAGTGTCTTGTGTAAGAGGCTTTGTGTACTTATTTGCAGCTTCTTGATTTACTTCACAACATTAGTGTGACCGGTGGTATGGATGTGCAGACTTGTTACCTGGTGCGGAGGGTCGTGGGAGTGTATCCCACGAGAAGATTGTATAAGTGTGACATGTAGTCACTTGATTGGTTAAAGATTTAAAACCAGGTATGGAGATTGTGGTACTATCGCTAATGTGAGAATTTATGCCTGAAGGGCGCTCGGTTCATTTGGTTGTGGAATGTGGAAGTTTGTTCCATATTTGACAGTTGTTCTTATGTGTCGTGAATAGGTCATTGTGGGTCCTTGAGAGGCTATTTAGCCAAGCATGGTATGATCAGAATCAGTTTGAGGTTCGTGGATGGATCTAAATGTGAACGTAGGCTCTATATCAGGTCGAATGTGCTCATCTCAGCATAACGTTGTTTTCGGAAGGGTCTTCGGGCCTTAGATGTTATTTCTGTCGTCATCTATTCCGTGTAATATATATTATACCAGGTGGGTCGTGAGGTGGTTTGATTATTCGCACTTGTATTGAGGTCCAGTATGATTTGTGATATTGTGTGAGCAGGATGGCTCTCGAGATGCAGATCATATATCGCACCTTAGTTGTGCTTGAGTTTTATAGCGTGTGACGCTACCCGTCTCCCCAGGAATTGTATTATGCACTTGGCATGCTTATGATTGATATTCGGGCATTTCGTGAGTATAAGCGTTACGACTCGATATGTGTTCTATTTAGATTATTATGTGTGGATCGGGTGGCACGCCACCACGGGTATATGGTTGGATCGGGTGGCACGCTGCCACGGATATGTTGTTTGGATCGGGTGGCACGCCACCACAAGTATTATGGTTGGATTGGGTTGCACACCGCAATAGTATCATATATGGATTGGGTTACACGCCGCAACAGTGTGTTATTGAGTATACTTTCCCACATCTATTATTGTGCGTTTTGCTTTCCATTTCCTGAGGAAGGTTCATAACATCTTTTCGGTTATTTAAATTAGTTGCGTGGGTTGAGTAGATCTTTCCAGAGTTCGTTTCCTTATGTATCGTCTTCGAGTCTGTAGCTCGTTGGCACATTGTGGCATCATACGATATTTTTGGCAATATCTAAGGTGGCTTATTGCTTGAGCATCTTGTACTGGGTGAGACGGGATTATTGGACCCGGGATCTGTGCGATCAGATTTATATGAAGCATATTAAAGAGTAAATATTGTTATTCAGTCTAGAGTGAGGTAATGGTTCTTATCGGGAGGAGAGACTCCATAAATTATGATTCGGCAGGTGGTTATGAGTTATGCACATCTTATCTGTCGTGGCAGTATTGCAAGAGTTGGAACAGGACTTATATGGGTCATGAGGTGTGTTGTGAACATCGGTATTGTGGGATTTCAGTTGTTGTTATCATAGGATGTTATTATGGTCATGTGAATTATGCGGTGTATGGTGTGGATTCTGCAAAGGTATGCAAATATGTATTGGTGCATCGTGTAGTGATTAATACGGTGTTCGTATGTTGGAAACAGACCTGGTAGAGGATTTCAGATGTTAGAATGTGGCTCTAAGGCTTATTTGACTAGATAAAAGGAAGGATTTTCAGGTTTGCTCGAGCAAATGTACTCAACTAGGTTGTGCTAGCACGGGTAGGTGCACGAGGTGTTAAACAATAATTTCGGACAACTCCAGAACAGTTCTTAGCATATTCGAGGACAAATGTATGTTTAAGTGGGAGAGAATGTAATGACCTGACCGGTCGTTTTGAGCTCTAGTGCGTCATTCAATGGTTTGAGATCCTAAGCAGCTTCACTTCAGGTATAATGACTTGTACGCGTGGTCGGAATTTAATTTCGGGAAGTTTGGAGTTGATTTGGAAAGAAAATTGTAATTTCGGAAGCTTTAAGTTGGAGAAATTGATTAAAGTGTGATTTTTGAGTAGACGGCCTCGGAATCGGGATTTGAAGATTCCAACAGGTTTGTATGATGATTTTGGACTTAGGCGTATGTCCGGATCGGGTTTTGGATGACCAGGGAGCATTTCGGCGCCTATTGTGGAAGGTTGGCGTTTGGAAGAATTTCATAAATTTGAGTTGAAGTGCATTTCAATGATATCGACATCCGTTTGGGATTCCGAGTCTGGGAATAGCTCTGTATAGTGATTCTAGTGTTGGGAGCACGTCCGGATGTGGATTTGGAGGTCCGTAGTTCATTTTGGGGTCACTTGGCGAAAGTTAGAAATTTGAAGATTTTTAAGAAGTTTGACCGGGAGTGAACTTTTTGATATCGGGGTCAGATTCCGATTTCGAAAAGTTGTAGTAGGTCCATAATGTCGAATGTGACCTTTGTGCAAAATTTGAGGTCAATCGAACGTGATTTGATAGGTTTCTGCATCAAATGTGGAAGTTCGAAGTTCTAAAGTTCATTAAGCTCAAATTGGGGTGCAATTCATGATTTCGATGTTGTTTGATGTGATTTGTGGCCTCGAGCAAGTCCGTGTTATATTATGGGACTGGTTGGTATGATTAGACGGGGTCCTGGGGTACCCGGGTATGTTTCGGGATGGTTTCAGACCAAGTTGGCCTGCGTTGCTGCTGCTGATATCTGGTTCTGGTTTCGTTCTTCGCGAATGCAAAGATGTTCACGCGTTTACGAAGAAGGTTTTGATTAGCTGCTGATTTGTGCTTCGCGTTCGCGATTGGGTCATCGCATTCGCGAAGAGGAACTGGCCCATGGGAGTTTAAACCTTCGCATTCGCGATGGGTCGCCCGGTTAAGCAACGCGTTCGCGAGCTGCGTCTCACGTTCGCGAAGGGTAATTTTGGAGCTGGAGATGGTATTTCTTCGCGAACGGGAAGGTCTTGCCTCGTTCGCAAATAAGGGTCGCCTAGGCAGTGAGGTTTTTAAAAGACGGGATTTGGCCATTTTCCTCCATTTGTCATTTGGTTGGACGCTTTTTGGAGCTCTTGGAAGGGAGATTTTCGTTATCCATACCAAGGTAAGTGATTCCCACCTATTGCAAGTTAAATACTTGGATTATATATGGATTTAGACTTGAAAATTTGTGAAAATTTAGGATTTTGAAGAAAAACCTAGAAATTGATATTCTTGGAATTTGATCACGAATTTGGGCATGAAATTGAGAATAAATTATATATTGGAGTTCGTAATGCTATGGGTAGTGTTTATCTTCGAAAAGTTTTGTAATCCGGGCACGTGGGCCCAAGGGTTGCTTTATCGATTTTTCGAGCGGAGTTGGAAATTATTATAAATTGATTAATTATGAGTATTAGAGTATATTTTGATTGGGTGGCATCTTATTTGACTAGTTTTGGAGCGTTGGGCATCAGTTTGAATTATTGGAAGGGCTTGAGAGCCGGTGATGGAACTTCGGAGCGAGGTAAGTCTCCTTTCTAACCTTATAAAAGGGAATTAATCTCATAGGTAAATTGATTAAATATGTGTTTCTAATTGCGGGGGCTACGTACGCACGAAGTGACAAAAGTCCGTACGTAACTACTAACTATGCCTATGTCCGAGTAGTATTAGGTTTACATCTTGCCTTGTTGATATTGTTTTTTGATTTGTGGTTATTGTTTGCCTTGAAAGGAAGCAAGATTGAGGTTTGCCTATTAATTGTCTTGAGAAGAAATTAAATTGAGGAAACTAAGTTTTCAAAAAGTTTTTCATTTGGACTTCGTATTTTTGAAAAGAAATTTAGGAATATTATAATAACTTAATAAATTTATATTTGAACGTGTTGCATGTATGATCCGCGAGCGGGGTAAAAAAACTTCAAGTCGAATTGTCTTTATTTTGAAAAGAATCAATAAAAGGATTGTGATTTATTGATAATTTATATTTGACCGCGTCGCATGTATGATCCGCGAGCGGGGTAATGGATGCATGATTTATTGATAAATTTATATTTGACCGCGTCGCATGTATGATCCGCGAGCGGGGTAATAGATGCATCTATGGTTCGTGTCGTTCGACCCTCGGTAATGCACAGTTTATATTTATATATTAGATCGGGTCGTACGACCTCGACATGACTTGCGCATGATTGTATTAATTGCTTTGGAAATTATAATAATTGATGCTGCTTCATTGGCCTAAGATATAAATCGTTAAATGGTGAAAAGTGAATTTGAAGAAATTTCTTATTAACAAAAGAATTGTTTACTTATTTCATGATATTGGGCTTACATCCGTTCTACGTGATCCATGCTTAATTAAATCATTGGTATATTAATTATATCCCATAGTAAGTGTTCGAGTCGATCCCTCGTCACTACTTCTTCGAGGTTAGGCGGGATACTTACTGGGTACGCGTTGATTTACGTACTCATGCTACACTTGCTGCATATTTATTTTGTGCAGGTGTGTGTATATATAGAGAGAGAGAGAGAGAGAGAGGCCTTGTGGGCGCAGAGGCGCGGTTATTGCGGGGACTTAGGTGAGCTGCACTCTCTATTACGATCCGCAACGAACAGAGTCTCCTTTAGAGTATTTATATTTCTCTTGTCCAAATTTGTATTCTGGACAGATATTGTAAGTCATTGTACTTTTTAGTTGATGCTCATGCACTTGTGACACCGGATTTTGGGGTGATTATGGGTTGTCCCGTATTAAAATTTATTGAAAACATTATTAGTTATCTTGTAAATTCCATCTATTATTATTTAATTGAAGGAAGAAAATATGATTTCAAAAATATTAAAAATGAAAACCAAATTGAGTGTTTATTGTTGGCTTGCCTGACAGCGGTGTTCGGCGTCATCACGACCTGTAATGAATTTTGGGTCATGACATAGCATTGGGGAGAATTATCTGGAGTACAAAGATATTCATGGGGTCGATGTTGAGGCTGAAAGCGTAGAGCAAGAACATCCCTGGATCTTGTCGTTGGCGGGGCTCAACAACATCTTTTCTATTTCTCTTTCTTCCACCCAAACTTACTGAGATGTTCTGAATGTCTTCTGTAGTATCTTTCAGAGCAGAGTAGCTCATGATTTTTCCTGACTTGATTCCTTCTTCTACCATCTCCCCCATTTTTACTACATCATTGAAAGACTTACCTAAAGCTGGGATCAAATGATAGAAATAGGTGCGTACCTGAGCTTGTAGGAAAAGCTTAACCATTTCTTCTTCATCAATCGGGAGACTGACCTGAGCAGCTTGTTCCCTGCATCTAAGCCCAAATTCCCTTAAACTTTCCTTGGGCTTCATTTCCATCTTAGACAGGGAGGAGCGGTTTGGGATAATGTCTATATGGTACTGAAAGTATCGAACAAAATATTGAGCCATGTCACCCCATGTATACCACTTACTGACATCTCAACGAGTATACCATTCCAAGGCTGCCCCATTCAATCTCTCACTAAAATACACCATCAACAACTCATATTCACCGCCAACACTTCTCATTTCACTACAATAATCCCTTAGATGGGCTACTGGATCTCCACGCCCGTCATACAAGTTAAACTTTGGTGTCTTAAATCCCGCTGGTAGAGGAATATCAGGAAACATACACAAGTCATTGTAAGACATGTTAATCTGATTTTTCATCCCTTGCATGTTCTTTAAGGATTGTTCTATACCTTTCAGCTTTATAGATATCTCATCTCGCTCGTCTTTCCTTGTGAACTTTTTATTTTCAACTTGAGTCTCATTCTGAGGGCTACAATTATATGAGCTTGGGACTTGGTGGGCCAACACTAGGGAGAAGTGTGTATCAAGAGGTTTGAACTGGTGTTCATTGTTGGACTTATGGAGGAAAGGTTGTTGAGAAATTGTGATAGTGAAGGTACTGGATATGACAGAAGTGCTATTTTCTGGAAATGTAGTTGGAGGACGAATGATGGAGCTACTAGGGAGGTTGGGAAGGCTATGATAAGCGAGAAAATCTGAAGAATATGGTAGATCATCTAACACTATGACCGGAGCTTGGGTGAGGGTAGCATCTAGGAAGCTAGGTGGTGGGGGGGGTGGGGCCTTTCCAGTCATCCAAGCCTGATACATGTCTGCCATGTGTTGTCTTAACATCTTTACCTCTTCAACAAACTCAATGTCTTGTTCAAACAATTGCTTTTGGGCACCAGTATCAACCAACTCAATTTCGTTGTCGTCTGCCATTGTCTTTCGACTTTATGTTGTAAGGAAGAGTTACCAGTTTAAGAACCACAAACCAACCACCATTCTGTTATAATGAAGATAACAAAGAAGAACAAAATGAAGTCATCACGTTAGCGTTAGGGCATTTAACATAAGATAATCTCACATTATGTGCAATGCACCTAGTCACAATTATCTGTTCTAAAATGACTTCGAGGGTACGAAGGTCACATTGGCATCATCCCAAGTTCACTCTTTTTTCCCCTTTTTCTCTTTATTATTTTTCTTGCGCTCCTTGGTTTGCTTATTTTCTTTCATCTCTTTTCTTTCTGATTATCACTCTTTTCTTTCCTCTCATTTCTCACATCCCACAACTTCATCTTCTTCTTTTTTTTCTTTTAATTTTTAAAAATGATTTGATCGAACCCGATGTAGGTTGCCTACGTATCATGTTCCATATGAATCAGATCAAGCGTAGTTCTGGAAAAGTGATGGACAAAATAAACTTAAAACAAAATCTTTTTGAATTTTCATTTATCACTTTTTTGGTTTTTTAAATACAAAATCGGAAGTGCGATGACAGACTCAGCTAGACTACAACAGACTCTGACAACACCTTTAAGTCTCAACACTATGAGACATGACTATAAAGTAGAAGACAACACAAAAACAGACTTAAAGTATAAAAAGTCTCCTCAAGTAGCTCCTAAATGCAACAGTCTTGGTTGAGACGGCCCTAGGGCGTCTCTCATGCTCAAGCTCTGGTAAGTGGATCCATACCTTAATGACAAAAATAAGACCAAATAGAGTTAGTGACTCAGGACACTATGTGAAACCATAACGCTTCCTATTGGGCACATGCAAGGCGCGAGTGGGGTTATTTATGTAAAATGGCCAACGTGGCCAAAATGTGGCTAGAAGTGAAAAATTAATTAGGATGACCTCTAAAACATGGAAACACCTCACGAAGGCTCATAAACTCTCAGGAATCGCGGTCCCTAAAATTGCTTTGCAAAAATGACCCCACTTTGCAAAAATGGCCCACGTGGCCGAAAAATAGCTAAATATGCTAATTCAACAGGAATGGACCTTAAAATGAGAGTATATCTTGTTGTATACTTAGGACTCTAAGACATGGGTTTACAAGTCACTTTGAGAAAATAGCCCTATTTTACAAAAATGACTGATGTGGCCAAACGTGGCTATACATGCAAGATTTGGCTACGACCCTCGAAGCCAAGAACTTAAGATTCACTAGAAAGACCGGACCCTATGTGTGTTGCCTACATATCCCTCCCCAAAAGACGAGAATCAGGTTCACGTAGCTCGTGAAGATTGGATATGGGAGAGAATTTGAAAAAAAAATAACTAATTTGGAGAAAACATATTTTTTGCTTTTTCTTGAAAAATGATGGGAAAGTGTATTTTTTTTGCTATGAAAGAAAAACCTGAATAAAGATCCTACTTGCTTCATTTTTGTACTTCACCCTATTTCCTTTCTCATTTGCCCTCAACCATCATTGGTCTGCCAAATGATCCCTCTGCCCTTAAAGAATGCAGCACGTAGTATATAGGGATAATTAAATGTCTTTTTGGGCCACGATCCCATTTTGATATAATTTGGATAGGCCTTCTACAAAGGGACACGGTGCCTGGGACCGAGCCCTGCTAGGTCTAAATAACATGATGCAAATAAGAATGACCTAAAGGCTGACATAAGTTTGGGGTTCACTAGACAAGGCAATTCGGGGCGGCACGTGGTCAATGGCGGCTGCTCTAGCTGTCCGCCCACTCCACACTCCCATGCCACCCCTCCCCTAAAGACACGGGTGACTCACAAAAAGACCGTGTACGCTCAAACATACTCCGGAAGACTTGTTGCAGAAAGAAGACCTGTAGTTATGCAAATGATGATAATTTTTAAAATAGTAAAGCACATAAAGAAAGCGGTAAACATGTAATCAATAAAGCAAGAAATAAAATAAACAAACCAAATAAAGAAAACAAACACCTCAGCCGAATATTCTAAAAAACCAACTAGATCAAATATCAGCTCGAACCTGCAACTCCACAACGGAGTCGTCAAAGCTATCACACCCTTTTTTTTACCTTAACTACCCTCTTTAAAAATGATAAAGTTGATTTTAAAGCTCAAAAGGATTTTCAATTAGAAAGTGACCGAAATTGTGTTTCAAAAGATTTTCAGAGTCAACATCTGACATTTTGTTTCGATGTGCCATGTCACCGTTTAAAAATAATTTTTCCTTTTGAAAACGCACTTAGACTCTAAAACATAATCTGCACCAGAAATTCTGAGTAAGGGGGTTCATTTAACTCGGGGAGAAGGTGTTAGGCATTTTTCGAGTTCCGTAACTAGTACGGTTGCATACATGATCCGATTGGCTTTAAAGGATATTCAAATTGAGGTAAAACACATAAAAGAAGAAATAAGCACAAAAGGTTCGAGGTCGTCCCCACCTAAAAGAAAAATAAGAGAAAAGAAAGTACTAAAGAAAGTATACTAAAAATTCTAATCTATACTACACCGCTTCCTTCTCGATGCTCGGCACAGCCTCCAAATACAAGTATTACGGGGCATTCCTCGGATGGATTAATTAACTAAGGGGGCGATCTCTCACATCAAATAAAAGAAAAGAAAAAAAGAGGCCTAAAGTTTGCCTACCCGAATGTGGCCAACCTAAATATGCTACTAGAGAATAATATAACAAATTAAATGAATAAATAAAAGAGAATTAAATAACATGAAAATTATAAATCATGCTAATATTCTTTTAACTTCTTATTTCAGGTATTTGACCAAGCCTAATTTTTAAAGCATGTGAGAAATAGTCAATTAATGATGGGCTAAGTTTTTCCCCATCCCTACTGCCAAACAACCATTTAAGACACATAATGATCAACCAAATTCAATCATTCAACACGTAAAAGTATTTAAAAAAAATTATCAACTAAACTAAAATGGAACGACAGAATAGATGGTCTTGAAACATGAGAAGAGCCTCTGAACTTTGATTAACCTCATCCTTGTATATCATCTCTCAATTCTAGGGAACTACGCACTATATGGTGGCTAATCCTATAGCTCTATGAAGTGACACGAACTCACTGTTAAGTTCAATTCTTAACAATTGCACTCATATTGTATTCTTCTACGCTAGCCTCGCGAGTTACCCCAAAACCCATTTTAACAAGTGATCATTTTAAAAAAGATCCAATTAAAGGAGGTATGAGCCAAACTATGAGACTAATCCACTAAAGCTCAAAGGTACCGTCAAATAATTCCAACTTGACACTAAGAGGACCTATTAATCTATTGAGAAAATGATCTCCATCAAACATGTGAATAAGATAACTTTCTGTCTAGACACCCATTGACAATAAGAACACTAGTTACAGTAAGCTCTAACACTTTGAAGGGAATATAAAATTCTAATAAACACTTTGTGATAGAAGTAACTTAGCACCTAACAAATCAAGAATAACTTGTGCCGCTCCCGACAATTTAAATGTGCTATGGACAAAATTCTTTATTAATGACTACCCCAATTGCAACTTTAAAGAGAATTACTAGAGGAGAACATGACTACGCTACTGAAAACTAACAAGATATAAACTAATATTGATGAAGCACTAAGAATCATGATTAGAAAATACAAACAAAGCTCAAAAAGCTAATATCGTGCTTAACGTTATCACACAATCAAAAACCAAAATCAGAGAAAACTGGGATAATAGGCCAATACTATATTTCAATCACATAGAAGCAAAATATTAAAGAGAAAGAGAGGGAGAAGAGTGGACCTCAACGAGCAAATTCCTTATAATTAACTTTGGTCGAAAGTACCAACAAATGAAATGTTGACGGCGAAAGCTCGGCTGAAATAGCAGTTTTTCTTTAATAGCAAAATAAAGCAGGTCGACTACAAACTTTGAGTCTGAAAACCAGCGAAACAAGGGCTAATTTAGTCCAGGAACCGGGATCCGAAATCACGAACTCGACAACGAACTCAAACCAAATCTCAGCACCTCAAGTGAATTCCATGGTCGAAATCAAAATAAAAGCCAAATTCTTTTTTTGTGATATTTGATTCAAAAGAAAAGAGAAACTAAACCTAACGTTTTTGGAATTTTCATTCTGTAAATCTCGGATGGCTATCAGATTCTCTAAAGAAGTAGATGAAATCAAAAATGAAACCTCCCTCAAACTCTAGAACCTTCTCCTCTGTTCTCCCTTTTTCCCCAAAGTTTTCTGTCCAAAAATTCCCCACGAAAATCTGAAAAATGGAGTATATATAGAGAACCTAAAATGTTCTCTCCTTCCTCTCCAAGAAACCGAAAATTTCCCTTCTTTTCTTCTCGTGAAAATCTGAAAATTTGATTTTAAAAATAAGTAAAGGACAAATGGAGGGAGTAGATCGAGTGAGACTCAATCGTACGCTCTCCATTAATCCTATCCTTGCCTTCAAATGAATTTCGTGTGAGAGCGCGTGAGAGAGATGGAATATTTTTGTCAGAAGTTTGTTATGCTATGACCACGTGGAAGAAAGATAAGGGGGAAGAGGGGGGGGGGGGGCAAGCACGTGCCGGATTTGGCATTTTCAGGCAAGTTTAGACGGCGATAGAGGGTGACTGGGTTAGGTGCGGCTGGTGGTGGGAATTTTAAGGTAGCCTTTGTCATACTCCCTCCGTTTCAATTTATGTGAACATGTTTGACTGGGCATGGAGTTTAAGAAAAAATGAAGACTTTTGAAATTTGTGGTCCTAAACAATTCAAAAAGGGGCCCAGAGTATTTGTGTGGTTATAAAAGCTTCTCATTAAGGGTAGAATTATAAGTTTAAGCAAAATTATTTTCAAATTTTAGAAAGGGGTCATTCTTTTTGGAACGGACCAAAAAAGGAAATAGGTTCACATAAACTGGAACGGAGGTAGTAGATTTTTGTGTGATAGTGTGAAAGAATTGTGGCCATTGGGTTGGGTGCGGCTGGTGGTTGGAATTTTGGGGCTAGGGTTTGTGTTAATTAGGTTTTTGTGTGATAGTGCGAAAGAATTGTGGCCATTGGATTTGAGTAGGGTGAATGGCTGGGATTAAAAATGTACTGGGTGGGGTAGGACAGAATTGGGCTTCTTTTCTAATCTGAAAGTTCATTAACCAAAAACCCAAAACCTCTTCTATAATAATACAAAATACTTATAAAAAGGGTAAAAGTACTCACCATCAATTAGAATAAACTAATAAAACTAACTATAATTTTTTTTGGCTTTTTTTTTGGCATTTTTAAAGATTTTACTTAAATAAAAGTAAAACAAAATAAGCTAGAAGCAATAGCAATATTAAAATGATATTCCTATAAAAACACTAATAACCTAAATTAAATACAACTAAGATGAAAGTGAAACTATTTTTTTATGTTTTCAAATTTATGTTCTAAAATTAAAATTAAAATTGAAGATAAAAATTCTAAAAACTCAATTAGATATTAAAATACTACGAATACTAAAAATAACTTTATTGTGCGGGTCAAAAATTATGTGCTTACAGTCACATACGATTTCCTTTGGAACCCCAAATCGGCAGATAATGTTTCGCCAAATAATGTCCATAACTTCTTTTTCTCGCACCTATTTGAATGCACCTGCTTCTACCCATTTTGAAAAATAATCTGTTAAAACTAATAGGAATCGTACCTTTCCCTTAGCTTGTGGCAACAGGCCTACAATATCCATTCCCCACTTCATGAAAGGCCATGGTGAAATAACTGAATGTAACAGTTTTGCTGGGCGATGCATGTTATTGGCATATCGTTGACATTTATCGCACTTGGCTACAAAGCTTTCCGCTTCTTCTTCCATTTTTGGCCAATAATACCCTGCTCTTATTAGTGTCTTTACCAATAATCTTCCCCGGCGTGATTGCTATAGTGCCTCTCATTGTAACGACTCGACCGATCATTTTGAGCTCTGGCGCATCATTCAAGGGTTCTAGGCCTTGAGAAGCTTCACTTCAGGTGTTATGACTTGTACGTGTGGTTGGAATTTAATTTTGGGGAGTTCGGAGTTGGTTTGGAAATAAAATTCTAAATTTAGAAGCATTAAGTTGGAAGAGTTGACCAAACTTTGACTTTTGAGTAAACGACCTCAGAATCGGGATTTAAAGGTTCCAACAGGTTCGTATGATGATTTCAGACTTGGGCGTATGTCCAGATCGGGTTTCGGATAACCCTGGAGCGTTTCCGCGCCTATTGTGGAAGTTGACATTTTGGGAAAGATTTTATAAATTTGAGTTGAAGTGCATTTCAATATTTATCTTCGAAACTTTTCGGAATCCGGGCACGTGGGCCCAGGATGATTTTTGTCGTCTTTTTGATCGGGGTTAGAAATTGTAGTAAATTGAATTATAATGAGTATTATAGTATATATTTATGGATTTGCACATTTATTGACTAGTTTTGGAGCGTTGGACATCGGTTTGAGTTGTTGGAAAGGCTTTGGAGCCGGTTATGGAATTTCGGACAAGGCAAGTCTCCTTTCTAACCTTGTAAGAGGAAATTAACCCCATAGGTGAACTAAATTATTGTGTGCTTCTATTTGTGGGGGGCTACGTACGCACAAGGTGATGAAAGTCCGTACGTAGCTACTAGATATGCCTATGTCCGGGTAGTTTTAGGCTCACGTCATGCCTTGTTGATATTGTTATTGATTTTTGTTTATCGTTTGCCTCGAGAGGGAGCAAGATTGAGTTTTCTTATTAAATGTTTTGAAAGGAGTTGAAATTAAAGAACTTGAGATTTAAAAGGTTTCATTTGAGCTTCGTAATTTCTAAAAGGATTGAGGAATGCTATAATAACTTAAGAAATCTATGTGTGACCGCGTCGCATGTATGTTTCTCGAGCGGGGTAATTTCTTTAAAAGGCTACAAGCTGAATTTCCTTTATTTTTAAAAGAATCAAGAAAGAGATAGGATTTTAATATTAAAATTATATTTGACCGTGTCACAAGTATGATCCGCTATCGGGGAGATTTCCTTAAATTTTTATTTGATCGTGTCGCACGTATGATTCGTGAGCGGGGTATTTCCTTCTACCACTCTTATGGAATCGGGTCATTCGCCTCGGTAGAATTTATGTACCACACTCTTATGGGATCGGGCTGTTCGCCTCGGCAGGATTTATGTACCACACTCTCATGGGAGCGGGCTGTTCGCCTCGGCAGGTTAATAGATGCATCTACGGTTCGTGCCGTTCGACCCTCGGCAGTGCACATTTTACTTTTATGTTGGATCGGGTCGTACGCCTCGGCATTTTCTATATATATTATCCTCATGGAATCGTGCATAATATTAGCAAGAAGCCGGTGTATCTGAGGTTTTTCCCTGATTTAAATTATGACCACCTCTTTGATGAAATCCACCATCTCTATATATGCTCCGGTTACAGAGGGAACTTGTTAGTCCAGAGCTCGAGTAAAATTGTAAAGAGGGGAATTATGTTTATACATGTTTATTTCATATATTTACTCCGTTTCATATCTATTCACTTCTTTATTGTACCTGATATTATTGGATCACTAGTAATTGTCGAAGTCGACCCCTCGTCACTACTTCTTCGAGGTTAGACTGGATACTTTCTGGGTACACGTTGATTTACCTACTCATACTACACTTGCTGCATATTTTTGTGCATGTGCATATATGTCTAGCAACCTTGCGGGTGCAGAGGTGTGGTTAATGCAGAGACTTAGGTGAGCTGCATTTTCATCTATGATCCGTAGCCAGCAGAGCCCCCTTCAGAGTTACTTATGTATTTTTCTATCTAATTTGTATTCTAGACAGGTGTTGTATTTTATTTTATCTTCCTAGTTGACGCTCATGCACTTGTGACACCGGGTTTTGGGATGATTACGGGTTATTCAGTATTGAAATCGTTAGAAACATTATTATTTATTCTGTTAAGTCCATCTTTTACTATTAAATAGAAGAAAAGAATCATGATTTCAAAATACTAAAATGAATTAAGTATTTATTTTTGGCTTGCCTGACAGCGGTGTCCGGCCCTATCACGACCTTTAATGAATTTTGGTTCATGACAACATGGTGTCAGAGCACTAGGTTCACTTAGGTCTCACGAGTCATGATCAAGTCTATTAGAGTCTTGCGTATCGGTACAAAGATGTCTGTACTTATCTTCGGGAGGCTACTGGACTGTTAGGAGCACTTCCCTTCTTGATTCCTCATCGTGCGATTTGATTCCTTTGACGCTTATGCCTATGCTTCTTTCCTATTCAATCTTATACGACGTGAAGTGCTTGTTATAAATCGAGAATCGAGGAATTGTAATGATATTATAGATGTGGTGCAGGATGTTTCTCCCTGCTTATCTGATTGGACTAATGTTATCGCCTTGCGGAAGAATGTTCTGTCATTGCAGCTCGGTAGCGGTATTTCTGATGGTTTTGAGGCTATGCATAGATTGCTAGTATGTTCACCAGTTGTTATCGCATGGTATTGATGTGATGGTAGGATGAATACGCGCATTGAGAAAGTTTAGAGTGATTTGGGATTCATGGTGAACCGTGACTAGGTCTATAAACTTAATCTGGAATATTAGTTATTATACGGGGGAGATTGGATACAACAGAAAAGAGTTTCTTGATATGAAGAAGGGTACAACATGACTCTGGATTGGAATGTATTGTCGCAGTTTTAGTTGATGTCAAATGGGGAGTGAACGGGCTTGTACAGCCGGTGAATGGGCATAGACCCGGGATGATTTATTGGTTTCGTAGTAATTGCATTCGGTGCAGCATCATTGGAAGATTTTGAGGAATTTGGTGGCTCGATAGCGCGAGGTCAGGTCAAAGAGAAAGGATGAACCTTGGTGGATTTCAGAGTTATGCGGTGGTGGCTTCTAGCTAAGTGAGAGAGACCCACCGCCCACGATTAGATGGCATGGTTATCTATTTGTAAGGTTCCTGATTATCGGTGTATTGGTGGGTTATTACGACTAAGGAAAAAGAACATCAGTGGTGATTCGAGCAAAGGATTTAAAGAATGTGTGCTATAAGTGTCCTTATCAATTTATGTTCAGGCTTTGGGAAGACTTAGGATGTATGCTTCGTGTAGAGGTGATATGCAAGGAAAGTGATTCAGCCGAGTGCTTCTTTGAGATAGTGTTCATGTGCTAGTAGAGCCTTGGAGTTGACTATATTAGGGACCAAGTCAGAGTGGGTGACTCTCAACAATAGTCCTAATGGATTCAAAAGTTAAAGTGTGGTGCCTGGGAATTTCGAGTCCGTAGTATAGTTGAGTATCGAGCTTTTGCAGCGGATTATGATAGGGGCTTGGAGTGTTCTGTGTTACCTTCGGTCTGCGGTGTAACATGAGAGGGATGGGAGGAAATGACTTCGGATTCATGGAGGAATTATCAGAATGGGTATACCAGTTGAAGATGCGAATATGCGCACAATGAGGGTATGAGATGGTTCGTGGTATTCGGGACAGTATGGTCTCATGAAATAAGGTCACTTGGGATGAGTGCGGATTTAGGTTCGTGATGTAATGAATGGAGTTATTATTATTTCTAAGGAAAGTTAAGAATAAATTGGGAGAAGACGGGTCGGCTAGCAATGTTTGAATTGGCATGATGATGGCAATGATTAGTTCCTTCAGCGCGTTGAGTTATGCATGTGATTTGTGGCGGTACATGCGAGGCTTAACGGCCGCCGTAATTGATTTTATTTGGAAGTATTCAAGTATTATGGCATGTTGTGTGTAGATGGATCCCGAAAGGATCATGGTAGTTTAGACCACTGCCTGAGGATCATATTTTCCGCGGTTATGAGAATTCAGTCACGTGTTGCTATGGTTCTCCTGAAATGAGTTAAGTGAAAAGGTTTCTAAATGGTGACGTATTTAATCTATTAGTGGTTCAAGAGTTATGATGAAATTCTTGTACTCTCGCATAGTGGCATGATTAGGTGCAGTGAGTAGCATGGGAATTTGGAAGTTGAGAGTCAAAGTTGCAATTGATGTCGACAAGAATGTCAAGTGTTCAGATGAGTGGGGAAGGACTTAGATATTTAGAGTAAGCTAGTATTGCCTTCGGCGTCACCTGAGGTCGGTGACATATGTAAGAGGCCTTGTGTGTTGATTGCGGATCCTTGATTTGCTTTACAACGTTTGTGTGGCCGGTGGTATAGATGTGCAGACTTGTTGTCTGGTGCAGAAGGTCGTGGGAGTGTATTCCCCGGGAAGATTTTATAAGTATTTCATGCAGTCCCTTGATTGATTGAGGATTCAAAACCAAGTGTGGAGATTTTTGGTATTATCGCTAATGTGAGAAATTATGCTTGAAGGGCGCTCGGTTCGTTTGGTTGTGGACTGTGGAAGTGTGTTCTAGATTTGACGGTTGTTCTTATGTATCAGGGGTTATTGTGGATCTTTGAAAGGTTATTAGCCTAGTGCGGTACCATCAGAATCGGTTTGAGGTACGTGGACGAATCAAAAATATGAATATCGGCTCTATATCAGGCCGGATGTGTTCATTTCAGCAAAGAGCTCCTTATGGAGGATTATTCAGACGTTGGATGTTACTTCTATCGTTAGCTATTCCGTGTAATCTATATTATACCCGGTGGGTTGTGAGGTGGTTTGATTATTCGCACTCGTAGTGAGATCCCGCGTAAATTATGGTGTTGTGAGAGCAGAAAGGCTCTCAAGATACAGGACATTTATTGCACCTTAGTTGTGCTTGAGTTTCACATCGTATGACACTATTCGTCTCCCCATGATTTGTATTATGCACTTAGTGTGCTTATGGTTAATATTCGGGCATTTCGTGAGTATAAGCGTTACAGTTCGAGGTGTGTTTTCCTTTGATTATTAAGTGTAAATCGGGTGGCACGCCGCCACGGGTATCATAGGTGAATTGGGTGGCACGCCGCAATAGCGTGACTTTGAGCACAGTTCCCTATATCTATTCCTGTGTGTTTTGTCCCGCATTTGCTGAGAAAGATTCATGACATCTTTTCAGTTGTAAAATTAGTTATGCAGGTTGAGTAGTTCTTTCCAGAGTTTATTTTTCCGTATGTATCGCATTCGAGTTTGTAGCTTGTTGGCGCATTGTTGGAGTCATACGAGATCTTGGTCAGTGTTTGAGGCAGCTTATTGCCTGTGTAGCGTATATTGGGTGAGACGAGACTATTGGACCTGAAATCAGTGCAATCAGATTTATTTAAGGTATATTAAATAACAAATATCACTATTCAATTCAGAATGAGGTAATGGTCCTTGGCAGGAGGAGAGACTCTATGATTTGTTAATTCGGCAAGTGGTTATGAGTTTCTACGCATCTCTTTCATCGTGGCAGTATTTCGAGTATTGGAGCAGGGCTTATATGTGTTATGGGGTGTATTATGGGCTACAGATTCGTGAAAATTTAAAGCTATTTAGCTCGGAGGATGTTATTATGGGCAACCGACTTATGTAGTGCATGGGGTGATTTCAGCACAAGTGCACAATCTTGTTTTGGTACAGTGCGTGGTGATTGGTATAGTGTTCGTGTATTAGAGTCAGGTCTTGTAAAGGAATTCAGAAGTGGGAACTCGATTTTTCTAAAGCTTGTTAACTAAGGTTAAAGGGAGAATTTTCAGTCTGGCTCGAGCTAATGTGCTCAACTGAGTTGTTATGGCACGGGTAGGTGCACGAGGTGTTAAACAATGATTTTGGACAACTCCGGAACAGTCCTTAGCATGTTTAAAGACGAACGTATGTTTAAGTGGGAGAGAATGTAACGACCCGACCGGTCGTTTTGAGCCCTGGCACGTTATTCGGCGGTTCGATTCCTTGAGTAGCTTCACTTTAGGTTTTATGACTTGTACGTGTGGTCGGAATTTAATTTCGGGAAGTTCGGAGTTGGTTTGGAAAGAAAATTCTAAATTTTGAAGCATTAAGTTAGAAGAGTTGACCAAACTTTGACTTTTGAGTAAACGACCTCAGAATCGGGATTTGAAGGTTCCAAAAGGTTCGTATGATGATTTCAGACTTGGGCGTATGTCCGAATTAGGTTTCGGATGACCCTGGAGCGTTTCGGTACCTATTGTAGAGGTTGGCATTTTGGGAAAGATTTCATAAATTTGAGTTGAAGTGCATTTCAATATTTATCCGGGCACGTAGGCCCAAGGGTGATTTTTGTCGACTTTTCGATTGGGGTTAGAAATTGTAGTAAAATGAATTATAAAGAGTATTAGAGTATATATTTATGGATTTTCACATTTATTGACTAGTTTTGGAGCGTTGGGCATCGGTTTGAGTTGTTGGAAAGGCTTTGGAGCTGGTTATGGAATTTCAGAGCGAGGTAAGTCTCCTTTCTAACCTTGTAAGAGGGAATTAACCCTATAGGTGAACTAAATTATTGTGTGCTTCTATTTGTGGGGGCTACGTACACACGAGGTGACGAGAGTCCGTACGTAACTACTAGCTATGTCTATGTCCGGGTAGTTTTAGGCTCACATCATGCCTTGTTGATATTGTTATTGATTTATGTTTATTGTTTGCCTCGAGAGGGAACGGGATTGAGTTTGCTTATTAAATGTTTTGAAAGGAGTTGAAATTGAAGAACTTGAGATTTAAAAGGTTTCATTTGAACTTTGTAATTTCGAAAAGGATTGAGGAATGTTATAATAACTTAAGAAATCTATGTGTGACCGCATCACATGTATGTTTCGCAAGCGGTGTAATTTTCGTTAAAGGCTACAAGCTGAATTTCCCTTATTTTGAAAAGAATCAAGAAAGAGATAGGATTTTAATGTTAAAATTATATTTGACCGCGTCGCAAGTATGATCTGCGAGTGGGGAGATTTCATTCAATTATTATTTGACCGCGTCACACGTATGATTCGCAAGCGGGGTATTTCCTTCTACTACTCTTATGGGATCGGATCGTTTGCCTCGGCAGGATTTATGTACCACACTCTTATGGGATCGGGAAGTTCGCCTCGGCAGGATTTATGTACCACACTCTTATGGGAGCGGGTCGTTCGCCTCAGCAGGTTAATAGATGCATCTATGGTTCGTATCGTTCGACCCTCGACAGTGCACAATTTACTTTTATGTTGGATCGGGCTGTACGCCTCAGCATTTTCTATATATATTATCCTCATGGGATCGTGCGTAATATTGGCAAGAACTCGGTATATCTGAGGTTTTTCCCTGATTTAAATTATGACCACCTCTTTGATGAAATCCACCATCTCTATATATGCTCCGGTTACAGAGGGAACTTGTTAGTCGAGAGCTCGAGTAAAATTGTAAATAGGGGAATTATGCCACGTATTTTATACATGTTTATTTCATATATTTACTCGGTTTCATATCTATTCACTTCTTTACTGTACCTGATATTATTAGACCACTAGTAAGTGTCGAAGTCGACCCCTCGTCACTACTTCTTCGAGGTTAGACTGGATACTTTCTGGGTACACATTAATTTACGTACTCCTACTACACTTTCTATACAATTTTGTGCAGGTTCGTATATGTCTAGCAGCCTTGCGGGCGCAGAGGTGTGGTTAATGTGGAGACTTAGGTGAGCTGCATTTCCATCTACGATCCGCAGCTAGCAGAGCCCTCTTCAGAGTTACTTATGTATTTTTCTGTCTAATTTGTATTCTGGACAAGTGTTGTATTTTATTTTATCTTTCTAGTTGATGCTCATGCACTTGTGACACCGGGTTTTGGGATGATTACGGGTTATTCAGTATTGAAATCGGTAGAAACATTATTATTTATTCTGTTAAGTCCATCTTTTACTATTAAATGGAAGAAAAAAATCATGATTTCAAAATACTAAAATGAGAACCAAATTAAGTATTTATTTTTGGCTTGCCTGACAACGGTGTCCGGCGCCATCACGACCTTTAATGGATTTTGGGTTGTGACACTCATGTACTTCCCTTATCACATACTCCGTTTGCAATGGGCTGAGGCACCGTGCTAAAGGTCCGCCAAACATCTTTCTATATAAATTTTCACGAATTAAGCTACCAGGCGGCTTTTTGACGAAGCAATCGTGACTTCTCCTTGTCTTCGGGTAAGATTTCATACTGCAAAAAGTTAACAAATTCGTTCCTCCAATCCCAAGTTAGGTTATTAAAATTTACCTCGCTCTTGTCTTGATCAACGAATGAAACAAATGTATCACGATAGCATTTTCTGTATTTGTTACTTCAGTGACAGACGCGATATGTGCCAACGCATCTGCTTTTGCATTCTCTTCCCTGGGTATTTGCATGGGCTTCCATGACTGAAATTATTTAAGTAATTCTCGTACCTTTTCCAGGTATTGTTGTATTCATGCTTCTCTTACTATGTAAGTCCCCTGCATCTGGTTAACCACCAGCTGCGAGTCACTTTTGATCAGAATCTGCACTATACCAAGTTCTCGTGCCAGTTCTAAACCTGCAATCATAGCTTCGTACCCTGCCTCATTGTTAGTGATTGGATGATATTTTATTGCTTGTCTTATGTCTTCCCCTGAAGGTGGAATTAGAACGATTCCTAAGTCCGCACCTTTAACATTTGAATAACCATCGGTAAATAAAATCCAAGTCCCCAGATTAGATCCGGTGAATACATGTAGTTCCTTTTCCGCTTCGAGAACTAAATTTGTGCTGAAATCTGCTAAAACCTGAGATTTTATTGCAGTTCTGGGCTGGTATATGATATCATACTCACTGAGTTCTATTGCCCATTTATCTAATCTACCAGATAGTTATATTCCTCAGGGGAAAAGCAGTTATTACAGAAATAGAATGACATTGGAAATAAGGTCTTAACTTTCTAGATGCCATAATTAACGCTAAAGCAAGTTTTTTCAAATGGGGATACCGTGTCTCAGTATCTAACAAAGATTTACTAATATAATAAATTGGAGATTGTTTACCTTCATCCTCTCTTACCAACACCGCGCTTACCGCCACTTCTGACACAGCAAGGTAAATGATTAGCCTTTCTCTGTCTTTTGGTTTGGCTAGCAAAGGCGGTTTTGAAAAATATGATTTTAGGTCCTTGAGGACTTGTTGGCATTCATCATTCCATTCAAACTGATTCTGCTTTTTCAATACTGAAAATAATTTAAAACTCTTTTCTGATAATTTTGATATAAACCTCCCTAGGGCTGCTATTTTTCATGTTAATCTCTACGCTTCTTTTTTTTTTGTGAGTATATCTGGTATTTCCTCGATAGCTTTGATTTGTGTAGGATTCACTTCAATAGCCTGGTTAGAAATAAGAAAGCCTAAAAACTTAACTGAAGCCATGTCAAAAGTACACTTTTCTGGATTTAGCTTCATATTGTACTCGTGGAGAATCTTGAAAGCGTCTGACAAGTGTTGAAAATGATCTCCCGCCTATGCAGACTTGACCAACATATCGTCAATGTAGACTTCCATAGTGTTTTCCTGATGTTGTTAAAATATTTTAGTCATCAATCTTTGGTACGTGGCTCCAACATTTTTTAAACTAAACGGCATGACTTTATAACAGTAAGTCCCCCTTTCATTGATAAATGAAGTTTTTTATTCATCTAGAGGGTCCGTCTTTATTTGGTTATATCCTGAATATACATCTAAAAAAACTTAAAAGCTCATGTCTTGCGGTAGAGTCAATTAGTTGATCTATATGCGGCAAAGGAAATGAATATTTAGGACAAGCCTTATTTAAATCAGTATAATCTACACAAACTCGCCATTTTTCATTCTTTTTGGGAACTACCATAATATTAGATAACCATTTAGGGTACTTTACCTCTCGTATCGACCCAATTTTTAAAAGCTTTTGTACCTCATGGTAGATTACTTGATTTTTAAATGATCCTTAATTCTTCTTCTTTTGCTTGACAGGTGGATATGATGGGTCCTCATTCAGTTTATGTGCCATCACTTCTGGAGGTACACATGTCATATCTGAATGCGACCAAGTAAAGCAATCTGCGTTAACTTGTAAAACTTTAATTAACTTGCCTTTCATTTCTGGGCATAAATTTGCTCTGACGTGAACTTTTCTGTCTGGCCAATGTGTAAACAGCATTATAGATTCGATTTCTTTAGTAGTTGTCTTAATAGTTTCATTTTCTTCTAGCTCTTGAATGACGTCATGTCTTGAATCAACATCGGTCTGTCCTGGAATTCCTTCAGTTGAGGTCTTTGCATCAACATTCTCAACCGAGTGTTGTAGTTGTTATTTCACGTCTGCATCATTAGTTACCATACTCGAAACTACCACTGAGTTGATATTTCTTGAAGCTTTTTGATCTCCACGAATTTGACGGATTCCCCACGGTGAAGGAAATTTGATAACTTGATGTAAAGTAGATGGCACGACATCCATATCGTGTATCCATGGTCTTCCCAGAATTATATTATATGCCATGTCCGCGTCTATTACCTGGAACTTCGTATCCTTCACAACTCCTTCTGCAAACGTAGTGAGCAAAACTTCTCCTTTTGTGATAAAGCTTGAATTATCAAACCCGAATAAAGACCGTGCCTTTGGAATCCCTTTGTCATCAGCTTGCATTTCGTTCACCACTCTTAGTAAAATGATGTTCACTGAACTACCTGGATCAATCAAATTGCGTTTTACGTTAATATTGTGTACAAGTAAAGATATTACTAGTGCATCATTATGAGGAATCATCAAGTCGTCCACGTCTTCATCATCAAATGTTATACTGTCTCCATCCAAGACTTGGCGAACATGCTTCCCATGAGTGACCGTGACTTTTGACATCTTTTTTGCAGCTGTATATGTTACACCATTGACCTCATCTCCCCCGGTTATTACATTGACTATTCTTTTTGGTGATAGAGGTTTCGGAGGTTCCTGTCTGTTCTTCATGTATGATTGTCTTCCTTTCTAACCTGAATAGGTCAGTTAGATAACCTTGCTTCAGCAAATGCTCGACTTCTCCCTGTAGTAATCTACAATCTGTTGTTCTATGGCCATGATCGTTGTGAAATTCACACCAGAAATCTTGATTCCTTTTGCTCAGACCTGATCTCATCTCTTTAGGCCACCGCACCTTATCTCCCATACCTCTTAAAACTACTACTAACTCATAGGTGTTGACATTAAAGCTGTAATCTCCAATCCTCGTATGTGTATTGGAATCGTTGCCTCGTGTATCCTGCTCCTTTCTGAATCTAGATGAAGAACTCGTATCTTTTTGCATTGATCTTGAGTCAAATAGTACATTTTCTTGTTTAGATCGAGAGTATCACCCCGCAGGTCCTATGTAAGGCTCGTACATGTTCTTTCCGGTCCTTTTTTCTTATTCTGAACCTCTCGATCCTACTATTTCATCAGCCATTGGCTGTGCAACTGTATCTTCTTCTATTCGCAGCTTCATATTGTACATGTTGTACACATCGTTCCAAGTTGTTGCTGGAAATTCTCCCAAACTTTTCTTCGGCCTCCTCGTGGCTTCTGAACTTTTCTCGTTTAAATTGCTCGCGAACGCCATAGCTGCCCAGTTGTCAGGTACTCAAGGTAACATCATCCTCTCCCGTTGGAACCTATCTATGAATTCCCTGAGTAACTCTGTATTCCTTTGTTTTACCTTAAAGATGTTTTCCATCCTTTTTTCAACGTTCTGAGCTCCCGAATGTGCTTTTATAAATGAATCTGTAATCTCAGCAAAAGAATCAATAGAGTTTTCAGGTAAAAGAGAATGCCACGTTAATGCTCATTTTGTGAGTGTTTCACCAAACTTTTAAACCAAAACTGATTCGATTTCTTGCTTGGTTAACGTTTCCCTTCACGCCAGTTGTGAACACAGTTACGAGATCTCGAGGGTCAGTTGTTCCATCATATTTTGGAATATCAGACATTTTAAACTTTTTAGGAATAGGCAAAGGTGCTGCATTTGGCTTCCAGGGTTGTTGTGAATATTTATCAATATCTACTCCTTTGATCTCGGGCGGCACGCCAAGTATTTTCTCTATGCGATCATTTTTCTCCTTCAATTATTTCTGCAAAGTTAGTACCAAACTTTGTAAGTCAGAATTATTAGGTGTACCTGACCCTTAATCACGAGATTCATTCGGAGTTCCTCCACATCCAGAATTGTCGAGCCCCAAGCCTGGGTTTTCTAAGGTTGTTGTATTGACTGGTGGAGGAGTTTGTGGCGCATTAGGAAATCCTCTAACAAAGTCTTGAAGATCACTATTCAAGTGTTCTGCAATCAATTGCTTTAGAGCGTCTTGTTTGACAGTTTGTTCGTCCCCTTGTTGATCATTAGCGCGTGATGTAGATCTTTCAGGTGAACCGTCACGGGATTGTCGAGGGGATCCCTTTGGGGAGAGGAGTGGTGGAGTTCCCTCCTGTGGGTTCAACTGGTTATTGCTGTTAACAATTGACATAGTTGGTTGTCAGAAAGCAGAATTTGAAAAGTAAAAAGATTATCAGATTCCTGGTAACGGAACCAATTTATTTAGCAAAAAATAAATTTTTCAGTTAAAGTCTATATTTAGGAGAAAACGGGTTACTCATAACCAAGTTTTACTTCACTTCCACAATAACCTTTTAGAAAAATAACAAAGGTAATAGAGAAAATTATCAAAGAGAAATAAGGAATGAATCAACAATCAATCCCTAAAATCAAGGCTAGAAACTTTGATAAAGCAGAGAATAATGAAATGTATTTCAGTAGTAATCGTAATCGTTTTCTACAAATGAAATTCTTTATCCTGCTAGAAGAGCGTATAATCATAAATGTTTTCACACTTAGTTTGGATTCATTATGGCATTAATTATATTGATTGCCCATTATCATGGATAACCGTAACTGACATATTTATAGGTGTAGATTCCTTATAACTTCTCTGATTTACCTTCTTTATTTACTTCTGGTTCGTGTATCTTCCCCTCTTTTTAACCTTTATTCATTTCGCTCACGCCTTTTCTTTGATAACTGTCAGGTCCGGTTCTTTTCTTTGTACTGTCTTGTGGGTGTTTCTCCTGTACCCTCCTTGTATTCTTAGTTCCACTTGAGTGTGTCACTTATCGCTATATCGTTCTTTCACGTGTCATGTTTCACCAGCTTTCTAATATTCTACGTGTAATGCCTTTTTTTCACCAATATATCAACTAAATGCAGTAGTAACAATTTGAGTGAGGCATTAGCGGCTAGATTTGGATTCCAATGGTGTACTCATAAAGGGTATACCAATTTGGCTTTGGAACTAGACTCGCAGATAGTTACTAAAATGAGTCAAGAGGAGCATACCAACAACTACAAGCTTAAAGGAGTGATTGAAGACATTGCACAAAACATGAACCTGAACCTTGCCAACACAACCATAACTCACTGTTTCCGGGAAGCAAATCAAGTTGTGGACTTCTTGGCAAAGCTGGCAGCTACTTCCGGGAAAGACTCATTCTACTACACTTTTCAGGATCTTCCTAAACATGCTAAGGGTCCTTTTCAACTAGATAAGTGTCAACTTCCAAGCATTAAGACTAGATATGATAAGGCCGATTCCTTTGTAAGTTAAGACGTAGCAGATATGGAGTAGGATCTGATATAATCTACCAACTCTCTTTTTTTCATTCTTGTGTTGTATTTTGAGGTAAGGTCTAACCCCCCTCTGTTATCTTTTGCTTAATACAACTCCTGCCCTATTTATTAATCCCTCAGTTTCAAATTAGATGAGATGTTTTCCTTTTTAGTATGTTTCAAAATAAATGACACATTTCTAAATTTAGAGATAATTCAACTTTAAACTATTTATTTTACCCATTTTACCCTTAATGAAAAGCTTTTATAACCAAACAAATGTCATGGTCCTACAAAACTTTTACCACTTACGTTTTTAAGACCACAAGTTTTAAATATCTTTTTTTTCTTAAATTTTGTGCCGAGTCAAACTAGCTCATCTAAATTAAAACGGATGGGAGTACATGCATTTTCTGAAAAATTTCATGCTTTTAAGTACTTGTACAAAATAAGCAGCGGTGAATGGCCCTTACATTATTGCATGCTCACTTCTTGGATATAGTTTGTGTTAGAGTGTGCGAGAATTGAGTTATGGTTTGGTCCACTATTTCCTTGTATTTCCATCTCGGGCACCTTGTATTAGTAGTAACTATTATGTAATTACAGGTAAATCTCTTGTTCTAATAAGTGAGTAAAAGTTTTATATGATCACATGCTAAGTATTAAAGTGGCATTAGAAATAAGTTTTAAAGTTATATACAAAGTGTTAAAGGGTTTTTTAGTTCTCACAACTTGCTTAACATACTGGGGAAGATCAAGCGTAACCTATTCTGTAGTTAGACAAATAGAATGCATGGATATCAGAAAATCAACTGTCATGTTTTCTAATATAGATGTTACATAAATTGTATCTACGTACTTAGCTACAAATAAAACTTCTGATATGCTTGCTTACATATTTTTTTTTTTTGCATCATTGTATTATCAACCAAAAGTATTTTAGAACAAATTTTAGTTCTAAACAATGTTAAATTATTAAAAAGTGAACTTCAATTTTTTTTATTCGCTTTTTGTTTATATATAGTAAAACTTCCAGATTTACCTTATTACTTAAACTAAAAGTGCACCAATATTGTGATGCAACATAGAGTGAGACCGCGCAACTAACCAAAAGAAAATAATTAGTTTGAACAGTAATTTATCTACAGAAACAATAATTTATCTACCTCCAACAAGTTACTGAAATATGATAGCTAATTATATTAGTATTATATTATTCTTATTATTATTTATAACAGAAAATGACGCGTCCCTTTAAGTAGAGATTTCTAAAATATTACTTGATTACGAGTAAAATATTAGCAAACCCAGCAATAAAATTTGAGACAATATGACGTGTCTACATATAAGCCATATTGCCATCCACGTTGCTTTTTTCTATTTATAAACTTTCCCAATGATACTGCCTCTTGGCATGTCCCTATTTTCTAGGGTACTTTTTGTATTTCCTTTTATCTGGCCTGCTTTAAAAGGTGTGGGCTTAGTGTGTAAGTTGGCACTAGAAATGGGTCTAATAATACACTTATTAATAATTCAGATATTTCTTACCATATCAAAAGCTACTTAACGATCTGCTACATGATTGGAATATGGGATTGTGTTTCCCCATAAAAGTCAAACTATATATGAAATCATCAAGTGCTCATTTTAATAATAAATCAGATTTACCACAGTCAAAAACAATTTGTATAGCAAGTGTGCATTATTTTCAGCTGTAAGTGTGCATGAGTGACTCAAAAAAAGTTAATAATCTTTTACAGCCAGTTGAGGGCATTTGAGAAAGTCCGGTCAGTCGATCAGATGTCTAAATCGACAATGTAATAAAACTTTAGATTAAGAAAACGGAAACAATTGGAATCCGCACGTTGATATATATGCTCATTTTGACGACGTTGAGATGGTGACCTTGTTAACACTAAAAAATCAAAAGCGTGTTTCATGACAATTGACAAACACTAAAAAAGTGAAGTATAAATTGGCATTTCGAGATGGCCAAAATGAAGAGCATATCATAAGAAATTAAGAAGCAACAAAGAGAAAAAATACAGAAAAGGAAAATAGGGGAGATCGAGACATGGCTAGCATGGCTGAGAAATGGGAGCAACTTAGTGGAAAAAATAATTGGGAAGGGCTACTAAATCCCTTGGATCTTGATCTTCGTAAATATCTCATTCAGTATGGGGAATTGGCTCAAGCAACTTATGATACTTTCATTACAGAGGAGAAGTCAAAAAATGCAGGAGCTAGTAGATACTCAATGGAGAATCTTTTTACTAGGGTCGGACTTGATCCATTGAAATATCGCGTAACCAAATTTTTCTATGCTACCTCATCGATTCCACTTCCTGATGGTTTATTTGTAAGATCATTGTCATTGGAAGCATGGAGTAAGGAATCAAATTTTATGGGGTATGTAGCTGTGGCTACTGATGAGGGTAAAGTTGAACTGGGAAGGAGGGATATTGTGATTGCTTGGCGAGGAACTATGGAGAAGTTGGAGTGGGTTAATAACTTTCAATTTGCAGCTGTCCCAGCACCCAAAGTCTTTGGTGATGGAGGTTTGCTTCCTTTGCTCCAACCTTTGGTACATCACGGCTTCTACAATATTTATACAACAAATAATCCACGATCACAGTTTAATCATACTAGTGCCAGGGATCAGGTTCATGTTTACTTAATTGCTTGATAATACTTCCATGTGTTTTTACATGAATATGATAAAGTATTTTTCTTTTTTCAATATCAGACTTTTAATGATTATATTTGTGTTTTAACTACAAGCCTCATTTGACCGTAAATAGTACTAATTCGAAGTAAATGATGAACTTTTCTTTTTATTTATTTTATCTGAAGAGCTTTTATGTTATAGTGATTCACACTTGAAATTTTCTTTGTTTTAATTTTTATCAAAGGGATGGACCTTGAAAACAAAAAGAGAAAAGTATTACGTGCCTTGGTGAAGCTAGCTAAAGAGTCTAACAGCTCATCATTTTTCTTCCTTTTAGGTAATTGAAGAAGTGAAAAGATTGGTTGAGGAATATAAGAATGAAGAGGTTAGTATTACTGTAACTGGCCATAGCCTAGGTGCGTCACTTGCAACCCTAAACGCGGTTGACATAGCTTTCAATGGTATCAACAAAACAAGTGAAGGCAGGGAATTTCCAGTGACAGCTTTTGCATTCGCAAGTCCTAAAGTTGGGGATCTCAAATTTAAGGCAGCATTTGACAAACTGAAAAGTGTCCGTACTTTGAGAATCCATAATCTATGGGATGTTGTTCCGAAGGTACCACCAATTGGCTATATAGACGTGGGCGAGGAACTAATGATTGACACCACAAAATCCCCATATGTAAAGCCTCCTGGAGAAGTTGTTAGCTGGCATTTGTTGGAGCCATACTTGCATGGAATTGCAGGGACTCAAGGTTTAAGAGGTTTTAAACTAGAAGTGGATCGTGATATCTCACTTGTCAACAAGCAGTGGGACATACTAAAAGATGAATATGGAATTCCCGGGCGTTGGTTGGTTGAGAAGAACAAAGGAATGGTTCAACAAAAAGATGGATCTTGGCTTCTCATGGATCGCGAGGAGTATGACTTCTAGAGAGCTTTGGAGTTTAAAACTGGGATTGTTCCCATCAAAATAATGTTTGAATTAATGATAATAATATTAGTAATGCTTGAACAAATGGATTTCATGAGTACGTACCTCATGAAAACACAGGACATCATATACTGAATACTATGTATTATGGTTTCTCTTAATTACCACAGAGGATAAACTTGTATGTCGATCTATTTCTATTTATTGTTTAATAAGAGTTTTAATTTGTGTATCCACTTAACTTGTATGCTAGCTTCAAATTGCATTTTTTTTTAAAATTAAGCCATCACAAAGGCTAGTGCCTTTGGTGTTGGGGGGTTAGGCTTCGAATTACATTTAAAAGACAGATAATGCTCTTAACTTGTATTCCCATATCAGGCAGCTCGTGAAACTTTTTCGCTTAGAAATAGTCACTAAAGAAAGGATTACAGTATTCGTGGTTAAATGAAACAATTCTTATAAACTTTGGTAATTCTATTATTCAATAGATTGTCATCTCCTTCATTTTTGCTCTGTATCGTCGGTTTTAGTGATCGACATTCTAGAAATATATAAACTGAAAAAAACTTGAAAGGGAGGGGATATTAGCGTATTTCCTAACAACCTCAAAAATTGGGATTCGTAATATTAAAAATAAGATAGATTAACTGGTACAACAAGTAAAAATGTCGTGCGATTTCTTATACTTACTATGTAAATAACTTAAACTTTTTTTAATCCCTTTTCTCCCCCACTTGATAAGTCCACTTCAGCCAAAGACCACGGTATCATTAAAAATGAGGCATGCAAGATCCGAAGATCATGCAGATCGGATACAACTATAAATGAATCTTCAAGTTTGTGTTATTGGCCTAAAGAATAGTACATCTGCCAGATGTCCATGTATTTCAAAGAGTTGATTTATTCAATGGCTACTACTCCATCTTTTTTTCAATTTATTTGTCCTACTAACTCTTTAATTCCACCATCTTATATTTCAGGTTTAAGACCATAAGATTCAACAAATATTTTGGTAAAAATTGCACGGGGTGCCTTATTTGGTTGCCCTCATTTAACCTATATCTATATTTTTAAAATTCTTTAACCTATATCCTAATTTTGACAACTTCAGACGCCTCCTCTTCTTCCTCCTGACCTATGCGCTCCTTTCTTCCTCCTCTTCTTTTCTTCTTCTTCTTTTCTCTCTCAAACACATGAGACTTTGTATAAGTATTATTGTTTAGATCTGTAAAGTTTTTATTAAAAATCTTATCAACTACCATATTCTATGTTGAAGGACGAGTAAATAAAACTCCACAAGCTGGTTAAAGTAGATGTGATTTGTGTCTTTCCCTGACCCATCCTTCTTAAACATACAACAACAACTCACTACTACATGTCCTCTCTTCCAAGTTACCTGCCACAAGAATGGCACATGCATGTGAAATTTATTATACACAATAGTTGCTCTCGCGATCCCTTGGAATTAGCTTACCCCTTGCTTTATGATATCATCTGCAGGAAAAACAACAGAAAATGACTGCAGAACTGAAAAATAAAAGATAGAAAAAATAACTTCAGAACATTATCAAAAAAATCAGTTAAAGCTTCAACACAATTTGGCTTAAGTTATATTTTAAAGCCATCTAACTTCAAAGAAAGGCAGAACACAACTTCAGCTCTAAGATTACTGAAGTTTAGCAAATATAAAACAAAAATTTCAGCTCCTAGAATGCTGAAGTTCAGCAAATATAAAATAAAATTTCAGCTCCTAGAATACTGAAGTTTAGCAATTACAAAACAAAACTTCAGCTCCTAGAATGCTGAAGTTCAGCAATTACAAAATAAAACTTCATCTCCTAGAATGTTGAAGTTCAGCAATTACAAAACAAAACTTCAACTCTTAGAATGCTGAAGTTCAGCAATTAAAAAAATAAAACTTCAACTCCTAGAATGCTAAAATCCAGCAATTACAAAACAAAAACTCCAGCCAAAAACATGCTGTAGTTTTATTGAACTGAAGTTTGTCATTGCACTATGAACAGAAATTTGCGTGATTGCCTTTGCAAGTCAGGCCAAACTTCATACAAAAATATCTGAAGTTTTGCTTTGATAAGGTTACACTTCAGGCAAAACATTCTGAAGTTCAAACTTAAGACATAAATTTTTGCTACTTCAGGCCCGTATGTCTGAAGTTACCCGAAAAGTGGGTACGCTTGCAATTTTTTTTGCAAAGCGGGTATAAGTTAAAATGTGACCAAAATCTGGGTATAGATGCAAATCCCCCAATATTTTGATACATTAGACATATTTTTCATTTAAGATTATCAGATTCAAAAATCTTTGTATTTTTTATATTCTATGTCCGGTCAAACTAAAACACATAGTATATTTTCTGAATTTCTAAATGTTGTTGGTTATTATAAACGTTATTCTATTCAAGGATGGACAACCAATGGTTAGACAATTTTGGTGATCGGTGGGTGGACGGTGTAAAAAAGAAATAGACAAGCGAGAAACGAGGTGGGCGGAGGAAATTATATTTTATTGGTGTGTCCGCGCCGTGACACCAAAATAGGTTATCCCTTCTGGTTTAAATTAAATAATATCTTAATTTAATGTTATGCAGATACCACGAAAATAATTTGAGATATCAACTATATAGTGCTTGTTGGAAAATTATCTGAAGTCCGGAATGCTGTGCTGCTAAATCATTGGAAAGAGTAGTTGTCAGACAATTAAAAGTGGTGGCCATTATAATTTGTTATGATTGCTAGGTTCGAAATGATGGTTCAACTTTAACTAAGTGCACGATGTTCTGACCTCGCACTATAATCATTTTGAAATAGTCATTTATAAAACATAATTTATTGACGTTGTATAAATGAATAGAGTTTATTTAATTATATAAATGTAGAAAATCAAACCTTATAATTGAAACATCTCTATACGGTCGAAATCCGGCTCGACTTTTGCATGACAGATCGGGCTCGGAACGCAAGAGGTTGAAGATCGACCCCGAGTCTCATCGAATCAGAACACGAGGCCAGAATGTCCGTCCTCGAGAACATTGAGTCCATAATCCCGGAATCGACCCTGACCCAGAATAAGCTCGAGGAAACATAGCCAGTATAACCAACAAAAGGCCGAAATAACGGAAGGCCGAAATATCCGTAACGGTCGGATATCACGGCGGGAATCTCGGCATGTATCAATAAGGAACCGGCAAATCAGCAAACTAGGAGACTTTTACCTTTTATAGAATTGTTCCTAAAGTAGGACTCCCCTACAATATAAAGGGGGTCTGATTACTTGTGAAACACACTGTAACTCGCATTCAAAAGCAATATATTGTTATTTTTAGTTCTCATTATTCTCTTGTCATTCTGTTCTGATATCAATAAAAGCACTTTTGGTTCGAGGGCGTCTAACCTTCTAAGGCTAAGACAGTTCAACCTGTGTGGTTTGCATTTACTTTCCCATTGTTTATTTCAATTCCAATCTGATTTATCATTTTGTATAAAGTTAGATCACGTATCCTTAAAACCACGTACAAATCTAATTGTTATCCGATTTTGAGGGTAAAAAGTTTCGCGCCCACCGTGGGGCTAAGGATAATAGTGGTTATTTGATACAAATCTCCATAACACACACTACTTTATGCTTGCTCTTTGAAGTGTCTCTGATTGCAGGTTAAAACACAAAATGTCGAACTCTCAATCAGCACCCCTACATGTTGATAACGAGTCCGGTTACTACGGTGAAAATAACAACGTAGCACCCGGTAATGAGGTACCGCCCGCTGATCCCGTCGAAATTCCGGCAGCAGACCCAATTGACGCTAATTTACATGTGGCTATCGACGCAAACTTGCCAACTGACCCCGAGAATAGCGTCTGTGGTGGAGTCCGATCGGCAACTCAAAATATACAAAACATTGAAGAGGGCGGGATCAGTTTGCGGGTGATCTTCGAAATGTTGCAGGCTCAACAAGCGGTGATAGCTCAGTTACAGAACCAAAGCCGTGCACTGAGCAGAGTTGAACCCGATCTACCCCGGAAAGTCACCCGCAGGGATGAACCGATCGCCGAAAGGTCGAATGAACATGAATCGGGGGCTAACCCCGTGATCATAAAGATGCTCGAAGAATTGACAAAACGGATAGAATCGGGGAAGAAGAAAATCGAAACTAATGACAAAAAGATGGAAACCTACAATTCCAAGGTATACTAGATCCCATGAGCACCACCGATATTGAAAGGCCTAGATTCCAAGAAGTTCGTGCAAAGACCTTTTCCTCCGAGCGCGGCTCCGAAGCCGATCCCTAAGAAATTCAGTATGCCCGAGATACCCAAGTATAACGGAATGACCGACCCAAATAAGCATATAACCTCTGTTCTGCTGAAAATATTTGGAGAGACCCTGTCAAAGGGAGCTATGATATAGTATCACAACTTACCTCCTAATTCTATTGACTCATTTGCTATGCTTGTAGATTCTTTCGTGAAAGCAAATGCTGGTGCCATCAAGGTCGAGACCAGGAAGTCGGAACTTTTCAAAGTAAAACAGAAAGATAACGAGATGCTCAGAGAGTTCGTATCCCGATTTTAGATGGAAAGGATGGACCTACCACCGGTTGCTGATGATTGGATTGTTCAAGCTTTCACTCAGGGACTCAATATCCGAAGCTCAGTGGCTTCACAACAGTTAAAACAAAACCTGGCAGAATATCCGGCCGTTACTTGGGCCGATGTGCATAACCGGTATCAATCGAAGATCAGAGTGGAAGATGATCAATTCGAGGCCCTTCGAGGTCTGTTTATCCCTTTAGAAACATCGACAGAGTCAAGAGAGACATCGATCGTGAACCGAGACCAAACATGGATCGGTACCAGCCGTATAATGGAGACCGAAGAAGCAGCTGGTCCGGGCAGAACTCTATGAGAAACAAAAGGAGAAGCGACAGAGTTCATAGCAATCGGGGACTCATGAGCAAAAACAGCTTTGATGGGCCATCGGGCCTAAAGAAGCATCGAGGTTATCGGAATACAACTTTAATATCGATGGTGCCGCCATTATATCAGCTATCGGACGCATTAAGGACACCAAATGGCCTCCACCATTACAATCTGATCCGTCCCAGAGGGATCCTAACTAGATGTATAAATATCATGGCATTCATGGCCACAGAACAGAGGATTGCCGCAATTGAGAGAGGAAGTAGCCCGATTATTCAACAACGAGCATCTTCGAGAATTCCTGAGCGACCGAGCAAAAAATCATTTCAGGAATAGAGATTCTAACAAGCAGGACGAGCAAGAAGAACCTTAACACATCATTAACATAATTATCGGTGGGTCGATGTTCCTTAGGGCCGGTGTTGAAACGCACCAAAGTATCCATCACAAGGGAGAAATGAACTCGAGATTACATACCGGAAGGAACTTTGTCTTTCAACGACGAAGTCGCGAAAGGAATCGTGTAGCCCCACAATGATGCACTGGTAATATCTGTACTCATAAATAAATTCTGAGTTAAACGTGTGTTAATTGACCCAGGTAGCTCCGCCAATATCATCTGATCCAGGGTCGTGGAGCAACTCGGTCTACAAGACCAAATCATGCCTGCAGTCCGAGTTCTAAACGGGTTCAACATGGCGTGTGAAACCATTAAGGGCGAGATAACATTACAAGTAAACACCACCGGGACCATCCAGGAAACTAAATTGTATGTGATCGAATGAGACATGAGGTACAATGCTTTATTCAGAAGGCCATGGATCCACAACATGAGGGCAGTGCCCTCGACACTGCACCAGGAACTGAAATTCCCAACACCTGGCAGAGTCAAAATAGTCTATGGTGAACAAATGACTGCCAAGGAAATGTTTGCAGTCGAGGAGGTGATTCCGGCATCTACAATACCAACATTGAAGGATCCGAACCAGATGGTCAAAAACGGGGCCAAATAGCAATCACTGAAACCAGCCTTGACAGATTCGGACAAACGAGGGGAAGACGATGATGATGATGATTATGGGGTTCCCAGATCTTTTATAGCCCCCGATGATTCCGACGCCACTAAATCAACGGTCGAGGAGCTAGAACAAGTCATATTAAGAGAACACTTGCCCGATCAAAAGGTATATCTGGGCACGGGGTTACGCTACGAGATCAGAAAAAAAACTCATTCAATTTCTTATAACTAATGAAGATTGTTTCGTTTGGTCCCATCTTGATATGACAGGGATCCCACCGGAGATAACCACTCACAAGCTAAGCCTGGACCCGAAATTCCATCTGGTCAAACAGAAGAGGAGGCCCCAGTCCTAGGTCAAACATGCTTTCATCAAGGACGAGGTATCTAAGCTCCTTAAAATAGGGTCCACTCGGGAAGTTAAATACCCATATCGCATAATCGATGCCACGACCAGCCACGAAATTCTCAGTTTTCTTGATGCCTATTCCGGGTACAACCAAATACGGATGGAATCGGGTGATCAGGAAAAAACCTCCTTCATCACAAAGTACGACACATATTGCTATAACGTGATGCCATTTAGATTAAAAAATGCCGGTGCCACTTATCAACGCCTAGTAAACCGGATGTTCGAGGAACAAATAGGAAAATCAATGGAAGTTTACATTGACGACATGTTGGTTAAGTCCCTGCTAGCAGAGGACCATTTAAAACATTTGCAGGAAACCTTCAGCATATTGAAACAATACAATATGAAGTTGAACCCGGAAAAATATGCGTTTGGAGTTGGGTCAGGTAAATTCCTCGGATTCATGGCATCCAACCGGGGAATCTAGATCAACCCCAACAAAATCAAATCCATCGAAGATATCATGGTTGTGGACAACGTGAAGGTCGTGCAAAGACTAACCGGACGCATAGCCGCCCTGGGATGATTCATTTCGAGGTCGTCCGATAAGAGCCACCGATTCTTCGCACTATTGAAGAAGAATAATAACTTCTCATGGACTCCGGAATGTAAACGAGCTTTGGAGGAACTCAAACGGTACTTATCGAGCCAACTACTGCTTCACACATCGAAGGCAGACGAACAACTATACTTGTGCTTGGCAGTTTCGGAGATAGAGGTAAGTGGAGTCCTGGTCCGGGAAGAGGAAGGTACATAATTTCCAATTTACTATGTTAGCAGGGCCCTAGGTGAGACCGAAACTAGGTACCCTCACCTAGAAAAACTGGCGCTCGCTTTGCTAAGCACCTCTAAGAAGCTAAAACTGTACTTCCAGTGTCTCCCCATATGTGTCGTAACTACTTACCCGTTGAGTAAAGTTATGCATAAGCTCGAGCTCTCGGGCCGGTTGGCCAAATGGGCCGTGGATATAAGTGGGTATGATATTGAATATAGAACCCGAACTGCCATTAAGTCTCAAATCTTGGCAGATTTTGTGGCCGACTTTACGCCGACCCTGATACCCGAGGTCGAAAGAGAGTTATTAATTAACTCAGGGACCTATTCGAAAATCTGGACCCTCTTTATGGACGGCGCCTCAAATGCAAAAGGGTCCAGACTTGGCATCGTATTGAAGCCACCAACATGCAACGTAGGTAGACAATTTATTAAGAATGTGAAATTGACTAACAACGAGGCCGAATATGAGGCCATGATTGCAGGCCTTGAATTAGCCAAAAGCTTGGGGGCAGAAGTGATCGAAGCCAAGTGCGACTCCCTCCTTGTGGTAAACCAAGTTAATGGAACATTCGAGGTCAGAGAAGAACGAATGCAAAGATACTTGGACAAGATGTAGGTAACATTACATCGATTCAAAGAATGGACTTTGCAACACGTACCTCGGGATCAAAACAGTGAGGCCGATGCCCTCGCTAACTTAGGGTCATCGGTCGAAGATGATGAGTTCAATACGGGGTCAGTCGTACAACTTATGAGATTGGTGGTGGAAGAAGGCCATGCCGAGATCAACTCGACGAGCCTAACTTGGGATTGGAGAAATAAATATGTAGAATATATTAGGACCGAGAAACTACACTCAGATCCAAAAGAATCAAGGATCGTGCGTACAAAGGCAGCCCAATTTAGCCTGTCCGAGTACGGAACCCTGTTCAGAAGAGCATTCGATGGCCCACTCGCAATATGTCTAGGGCCAGAAGATACAGAGTACGTTCTGAGGGAAATCCACGAAGGTACTTGTGAAAATCATTCGGGCGCCGAATCATTGGTTCAAAAAATAATCAGAGCCAGTTATTACTGGATCGATATGGAAAAAGACGAGAAGGAGTTTGTACGAAAATGTGATGAATGTCAAAGACACGCTATGATGATTCATTAGCCCGGGGAGCTACTGCATTCGGTTTTGTCACCATGGCCATTCATGAAGTGGGGAATGGATATTGTTGGCCCCCTTCCATGGGCTCCCGGTAAGGCTCAATTTATATTATTTATGACTGACTATTTTTGTAAGTGGGTGGAATCCCAGGCATACGAAAAGGTCAGGGAGAAAGAAGTCATTGACTTCATTTGGGATCATGTCATATGCCGATTCGGAATGCCGGCCGAGATCATATGCGACAGCGAGAAATAATTCATCAGCAGCAAGGTAAGCAAATTTCTCGAGGATTATAAGATCAAAAGGATCCTATCAATACCCTACCACCCTAGTGGGAACGGACATGCAGAATCGACAAACAAAACCATACTCCAAAAGCTCAAAAAGAGGTTAACTGACGCCAAAGGAAGATGGAAGGAAATCCTGCTCGAAGTCTTATGGGCATACTGAACGATCTCGAAGTCCAGTACTGGGGCCACCCCATTCTCACTGGTCTATGGCAACGAAGCTCTAATACCGGTCGAAGTCAAAGAACCAAGTCTCATGTGCATATATGCAACCAAGGAATCAAACAACGAGGCTATGAACGCGAGCCTAAATCTACTGGATGAAAGGCGCGAAGCAGCCCTTGTCCGGTTGTCCGCCCAAAAGCATTTTTTTTGAAAGGTATTACAATCGACGGGCCAACCCTCGACACTTCAATGTCGGGGACTTGATACTAAGGAAGGTTACACTAAGCACCCGAAACCCGAACGAAGGGAAGTTGGGTCCGAACTGGGAAGGCCCTTATCAGATTATTGTGATCACCGGTAAAGGATCGTACAAACTTGGAATGATGAACAGTGAGCAACTACCGAACAACTGGAACATAGTTCACTTGAAGCGATACTATTGCTAAGGTACGACCCCATTCATTTCTTTTTATATATCTATTCTGAACTAACACTTGCAGGAAATCATCGAAGAACAATACAATTTTTAGGTCTAAAAGCAATCGTTGCACTCTTTTTCCCTTGAACCGGTTTTGTCCAAAATGGGTTTTCCGATAAGGTTTTTAACGAGGTAACAAGTAAATCGTGCTAACTTAGAATTGAAGGCCGTCTATGAACAAGTGACAAAGATCAAAACAACATTCGAGGCCTCTCTTCGATCAGCCCCGAACACTAGGAGGCATTACCCTCAGATAATAACTTTAGCAAGGAAGGAAACTTTATGATTCAATGGTCTCGGCTCGATTGATAGGATTTACTGTAAGGGTCAAACGGTCACATGAACCGTGCCCGCATAGACTACTCGAGCCCTGGCACAAAACTTTTACACATGTGTAACTATCACGCACAAGACTAAAAGTTTCTACCTTGCGGATAAATATCTTGCCCTTTAAGAATTTCTCTTTTTCTTTTAAGGAATTTCTTACATTCGATCCCCTAAAGGTATCGAGCCCAAGGGCCGCCTTTATCCGGGTTCAAACGATCACTCCCAATTGGAGGCCACCGTCGAAAACAAACTCGGACGACTCGGATTATCGGAGCCCGGGGGCACAAAGCCTATTTGGCGTTGCCCGAATTAAAAGGCTACGACCATTCCGGGATATTGAAACCCGAGTGCACGAAGCTTATTTGGCATTGCCCAAACTCAAAAAAGCTACGGCTAACCCCGTTCAGGGATCGTTATCTAAGGCAAGTCCGAATAACTCGAGGTGACAAGCCCATTGGGTAACACCCGAACTAAAAAGGCTACGACCATACTAAAATGACTCAAAGACGTCCGAGACCCGTTAAAAAAAATAAGGCCTTCAAAATTTCATAACCGGTTCTAAAGGCTACCCTCAACAAACTATAATCTAAACTACTTTGGGAAAAGGTTTTCAGTAATACCGAACCCCCACGATGCCTTAAAACGAAATAATGTTGAAGGCAAGATTTGTTCGAACCTCCGAACGTAACCTAACTATTTCATGCTAAGGCATTTCGATCTTTGCAAATATAAGTAATAAAGAAAATGGAAAATCCAAAAGTTGTTGAAGGGAAAAAGCCTTATATACATATCAAAAATTCTTTTTACAAGGGCCAAACAACCCCGATGCAAATTTTTACAAAGGCCGAACGGCCTCAACAAAAAGTACTAATTACAAAAAGCAAAATGCAAAAAATCTAAAAAGAGCCTAAGAGGCCTAGTCTTCGTCGAGGGCCGCATCATCACTTTTGAGGTCTCCGCCACCCTTAGACTCGCCCGAATCTTCAGACTCCTCATCATCTTTAGGATATGCCAATTTTTTGGCCTTGGCTTCGAGGTCTTTGGCACTGTCAATGTCAGTCGATAAGTCGAAACCCTGAGCATGAATTTCCTCGAGGGTCTCTGATGTCGCGCAAATTCACACCATTGATTGGGATTGTGAAGCGGTCGATGCAATTATAATTACCCAACTTTGAGTCGGGGTCGATTCCTCAGAGAGCTTATATTGGATTAGGTATACACTTAGACTAGGTGTATGACGTGCTTAAAATGCACTTCCATATACTTGGTTGTTTCTTTATACTTCTAAAATTTATGCTATTGTTTGTAAATGTAAAACTATAGAACGATATTTTTTGTGTTGTTGTTTTTCAAGTTTATAAAAAGATCTATCAAGTTTATAAAAAGATCTAGGGATGTGACTTCCACCTAGATGGCTAGCTAATGGGTTGTGGGTTTAGGGACATATTTCGTTGGTCGTGGTATAATATAGCAATCAACACGCGATTACCCACTCGATACCTCTCGGTAGTTAGAGTGGTTTTGCCCAATTTGGCTTTCTTAAGTCCAAATGGGTAATTCACAAAACCGTTGATATATGCTCAATTCGGGTTTTACTATCTCTAGATTCAACTATTTAATTGGGGCTATCAATTTCTTGAGTTCACCCCAATTTCTTGTTAGCCAAGTTTTCCTAGACTTGGTCTCTCTTTCTCAAGTAGAGACCAAGTCAATTAGCCATGAATCAATATTTTCAACCATTAATTCCTAAATTCAAGCAAGAACTAGGCTAAATATCATACACCCAACCTTAAATAAGCCCTAAATCAAACACCCATTAGATACCCACACTAGGGTTGGGTCACAACCCTAGCTAGAGATTTAGCTACTCATAGGTAACAATGAAGAAAATAAGGAAGAAAATAAGATTAAACTCATAATAGATGATAAATGGATGAAAATCCAATGTTAAAATGATAAACTAATACAAAGTTTCCCAAAGCAGTAAAGGAAAAACGGCTATCTACTTTGTGGAGTTCAAAACTTGACCTAAATTTGACAAAAAGATCTATTTATACCCAGCTTAAATTATCGGACAAAATTGCCCCTGCGAAGGTTGTGCGGCCACAGAAATCTATGTGCGGTCTGCACTTTGAAGCTGGCTTGACAGGATGGACTTCTGCGGCCGCACAATTCTGGGGTGCGGCCGCACTTCTTCAGCTTTTTGCGGACCGCACATTTCTGAATGCGGCCGCACTCTTGGACTTGAGCTAGACGTGGGAGATTTCTGTGGACCGCACATTTATGAGTGCGGCCACACTTTTGGATACTGCGATCGCGCAATAATAGTGCGGTCCGCACTTCTTCAGGGACCCAAAACACCATCTCTCTGAACCTCCTCTTCTGCGGCCGCACAATAATTATGCGGTCCGCACTTTGGAAAGGGAATTTGTTAGTGGTTCTTCATAGTCTGCAGTCGCACACAGTATTGTGCGGTCCGCACTTTGCTCTTTTCTGCTTTGTTTTGGTCCTTGTCCAATTTTACTCCTTCTTGAGTTGATTTTCATCTCTTTGGCTCATTTCTCAATATTCATGCAAGAAAGCATATTTCATTAGTTCTTGGGAATACCTTTAAGCATTGTTTAGCTAAAACGAAAGTAAAAGAGTGCAAATAAGTGGTCAAAATTCCTACTTATTAACTCCCCCAATCTTAAGATTTTGCTTGCCCCAAGCAATTAAGGTAATTCCCACCTCCACAAGGAAAGAGCTATTTCAGCTGGCCTAAGTTTAATCAAACACACATCAATTGGGACCAACGATTACCCACACACTCATGAATCATCAACAAGCCTATGTTTTGAATGCTAAAGCACAAATAGCTCTAATGTGATGCTTGAGCATCAAGCGTTGATTTTATTCATCAAGTAAGTTCGCACTTTCATGTAGGTCACTGTGGATCCCAAACTTCTCATCCTATACTCTCTGTAAACTCATCTCACTCAAGAATGAATCACTCAATGCAATGATTCGAGAAAGGTTCGCTCATCACTCTCAAAAGAATGTCACAAGCCTGACTCTAAGTACCATATGCTTGCCCCTCATGTAGATCACCACTAATGTAAGCTTACTCGGCCTGAAATCACGTAGGGCTTTTTCGGCATGTAATGAAGGCTTTTGGACTAAGGAGGGAAATATTGGAATGGATTTGGTTCATCTTTCCTTTAGCACTCCATTTTCTCTTATTGGCTCATACTTTGCCGACTCTTTGAGTTATTTTCTTTTTCCTTAGGGGAACTAGAGAGACTTGACATCACTCTTTCTTGGTCATGCTATTCATAATCTCCTTCTTTGTTTTCTGCATGCTTTGCACTTTTGCTTTCTTTTGAATCTTTTCAACCCTTTCAGATTATTCACTTTCTTTTTGTGTTTTTTTTTTGTTCTTTCTTTCTTTTTCTCTGCCTTTCCTCTTCTTCATTTCTTTTCTCTTTTTGTGCCTTGATACCATCTTCAAACTCCTCGTCTCTCCCCAAACTTATGTTTTCGCCATTTGTTTCTCATGAGTGCTAAAGAAAGCTAGGGTGCCAAGAGAGAGTCACTATAAAACGGGTAAAGGCTTATAACATAGTTATCGAATGAAAAGGGCTTTAGGATCAAAAGGGTTGACTAGGAATAATATCATTGGTGGGCCATGAAAGGTTTCAAAATGGGTCAAGGAGAGCCTACAATCACTTCTCAAACCAAGCTAACTTAGAATTTCACCTAGAAACACATTCGGGGCAAGTTCTAGACCATTCGCACGGGTACTTGGACTTGTAACAAAATACCTCACCTCTCACACAACCGGTTTATTAAAGAGAATAGAGTCGAGGGCCCACAACAACCGTATTAAAGATTGAAAATCACTAATAATTCAACTAAATCACCCGATAATTGCCTAAGTCAACACAAGAGTCACAATGTCACTAACTAGAGCCATTTCTTTCCAAAAACTTATTTTTAACCATAAGCGTGTAGTTAAGTGTGTTGGTACCAAGTGAAGCATACTTGACCCTTATTTATTCATTAATACTACTATTTCTACCTAAACATCAAAAACAGACTCGATCCCTTAAGAAGGTTGTCACGCCATCCATCGTTGGGAAGAGCCACCCGGTTCACACAAAACCCACCTTTGGAAAGAACCGTGGCATTAAGCAAACCAAAGGCTTATTGTTCACTTAAACTTAAAAGAAGCTAACAAATCAAAATTAAGCTATTAAAGTAAATAAGAAGCTATACTATTAAGAAAACAAAATGAAGAAGCTATGAAATAAACTACTGAAAGTAAGGCAAATGAATATACAAACCTAGGGGAATAGAATATACACATCAAAAGAGAGGGAGGAATATATACATAATGAAAGAGAAGATAAAGATAAAATAAAAAGAGTATTAAAGTTATTACAGGCCAATGTCATCAAATGGCATCAAATCAAAACCAAAATAGACCACCCCCTGAATAAAAATAAGCATTGTCCTCAATGCTTAGCAAAACCAGAATAAGGGAGTGTAGAGAGTAAACAAAACTCCCTATGTGGTCTCAGGGTGACTGGAAGCATCACCACCCCGGGCTCCTCCAACTGGATCTCATCATCATCAGGTTGGGGAACAACGGGGATGGTGAACATCTGAAGCACCTCCTCGGCAGTATGGGCAGCAAGGTCTGGCTCGTCAGACTGGCCAGCTGGTGCCTGTGCTGATGGTGTTTCTGGTACTGATGGATCTGTCTCCATCAGTAGGTCAAATGGTAAATCACCAGCAGCTGCAATCTTTGCCACCTCCTTTCTCAATCTCTCCACTGATTTCTTCGAGGCCTGGGATTTCCTCATCTTCTTCGCCTGTTTGCCCAACTCCTCAATAGCTCCCCCATGTGCCACCAGTGTATCCATAATGGTCTTCTGGTTGTCCAAGATCTTCTTCAATGTTTCCTCCACTGACGGAGGAACCTATGGTGCTGCTGGGATGGAAGACTGTGCTGCAACAACACTGGATATATCAGACAGCTTTGAAGTTGTTATCTGCATCCAGTTGTTAAGACTAGCCAATGTTTGGGAGACTCGCAGTGCAGTGAGTGGATATGTGGATGAGGCAGGCACTGGTACTGATGCTGATGGTCTAGAAGATGAAGGTGGTGGCATGTCAGCTATCTCGATGGAAGGACCGACTGCTGTGGAGGGCATAGAAGCTGTAGATAGCTCAGCAGTAGAATCTGTAACCACCACCGATGGCTCGTCAGACTAGCCAACAGTGGCAGTTGCCTTACCCTTGAACTTTGGGTTTCCCGGACCTTGCAAGGAGTACCATGAAAAGGGCTTCTTGGCCCACACTTTTGTATCAAAACTCCTCGGCTCCACCTTTGCATCTGTGAAATATTCTGTGAGGGTGTTGGGATATGGGTAGGAGCTTTCACCTTTTCGGACAACCACTGACATATTGGCCGACATGGTGGCACCCACATTGATTGGGTACCTGGCCATAATAGATGCCACCAAAACTGCTTGGGGGATAGGAAGATTGTTCTCATTCTGGCTTGGGCCTATACGGCTGCACACAAAAGTTTGCCACCCTTTTGCTTCAAAATTGAGGATGGCCCGTGCAATGGGAACCCCCGCTGTGATCCATAGTGGTAGTGGTCCTGGTGCTGCCAACATCTCTGCTAGCCAAGGGCGAGCTGCATTGCCCATAGCAAGCTTCTCCAAGTACTGGATTGCCTCTACCTCCTCGAGCCCCAAGTAAGTGTTTAGAGTGATTTGGTCAAATCTGACTTTCAAGTTCCTCACCTTGGTCACTTTGATACCCTTCTTGATGTATGCCACATTGGCATAGAACTCCCGTACCAAATTCTCCTTGGCATCCATAATACTCTGGGTGAACCACATTTCCCACCCCTTGCGCTCTCTGAACTGTCTAAGCACATTTGGATTGTATCTATCCAAATCCTTCAATAAGAACTGTCGCTAAAGTGTGAGCAATCTCTGGGGCCACTACTCTCTGAACCTTGTGAAGGCCGTCAAACTCACAAATCTATCCTTTCACGCTTCCTTCTTCTTTGACCTCTCTAGGCCGCCCACTCGAGTGTCACCTCCTCTACCCTCATCTAGGACATCGTCACCATCATCTACTACAACTGGTGCAGGAGGAGTAGGTCTAAAGGAGGGCTCTGAACCTTGGCTACCGGCATCGGAACCCTCAGAAGAACTTGCTGTAGTAGAGGGTTCGTTGCACAATTGATATCTCCCAGTGGTTTGTGGTGGTTGGGACTGGGCCTCAGGCTGTACCTATACTGAATGACCCTCGGAGGCTTCCCTAGACGGGGCATATGAACTAGATTCTGAGGGCTCTGTGGCCCTACCTCTCCCAGTAGTCGGCTCTTTGGCGATGGCTTTTGATTGCACTACCAGTGGGTGAGTGCCCTTTCCTCGACCTCGGGAGGGTTCACCTATCCCTTTAGATGCATTGCATATACCTCGTGACCGAACCATTGTCTGCAATACAAGGCAAATAAGTCAGTTAGAGTTCGAAATAGTGTAAATAGTTGCATTACAGTTATAGGAAAACAGTCTACAGAAGAGACAATACGGACCGCACAATTTTGAGTGCGGCCGCAGACTGTCATGTGCGGACTGCACAATTTCAAAGTGCTGTCGAACATCCTGAAGTGCATACTGCACAATTTTGAGTGCGGCCGCACATTCCCAAGTTCAGAACACTGGTACTCTGAAGTTCCAAAGTGCGGTCGCACACATTTTTCCACGGACCGCACAATTTTGTGTGTGGTCCGCACTTTTCATGCAATACATTTGCCCTAATTTAAGATCTGCAGACCGCACAATTTGAATTTAAGCGGCACTGCCTTTAGGTTTTGCAATTTTTGCACAATTTAAATATAGTATATGCAAATAAACATGATTAATAATCTACGTAGTCCCCAACGAACATACATGATATAACCCACATGATTTTAAGCACACATGAATAACATTTGACATTTTAGGCCTACAAATAATTATACTGATCAAGAACAAAAATTAAGAAAAATGGAAAACAATCTAACATGGATTGAACATACCAGTGATGAAGGATGCATGTGAGAATCTAAACTTGATGAAATGAGTATGGAGTGTGAGCTATTTTGTGGTGCATTGTGTTTGCTTAGGTCTTAAGAACTCAGAGTGTGTAAAGTTGTGAATAGTGCTCAGAGGACCTATTTATAGGTTGACCAAGTCGGTCAAAAGTTGAGCTGAGTACGGCCGCACAATTTTGAGTGTGGTCCGCACTTTTTACCTGGACCTTTGCTGAGATTCTGCGGTCCGCACATTTTTGTGTGCGGCTGCAGAATGGCCTATTCTCTACAACTCAAAACTTTAGAGAGTTCACATTTTTGGGTCTCCAGTTGTGTGGCCGCACAAAGAATTGTGCGGCCGTAGACTCCTTTCTGCGGTTGCATTCATTATTGTGCGGTCTGCATAATAAATGTGTGGTCCGCACTTTGTTCAACACTTGGCCAAATCACACTCATTCCTGTAATTCACTTCAAAACCAGTTAGGTCAAAACAAAACCTATCTAACAAAGAAGAAAATGAAAAATGAAAAGAAACATGGGTTGCCTCCCAAGAAGCGCCTGATTTAATGTCGCGGCACGATGCAGATTACCATCAATCACTTGAAATGAATTAACGCCATGGCATGGCCATCATCAACTTTGCCAAGATAATGCTTCACCAGGTGACCATTGACTCTAAACACTTCATCATTTTTATTTTTCAAGTCCAATGCACCGAAGGGTGTCACATGCACAACCTCAAATGGACCACTCCACTTAGACTTCAACTTTCCCGGAAACATTCGTAACCGAGAATTGAACAATAACACAAGATCACCTTCTTTGAACTCCTTGTTCTGGATGTACTTGTCATGGAGGTACTTCATCTTGTCCTTATATAAGGATGAACTTGAATATGCATGGTACCAGAATTCATCAAGCTCATTCAATTTGCCACTCTCAAGTTGGCGGCGACATCCCATTCAAGATTAAGCTTCTTCAATGCCCACATAGCTTTGTGCTCAATTTCCACCGGAAGGTGACAAGCTTTCCCAAACACTAACTGGTACGGAGACATACCAATCGGTATTTTGTAAGCCGTCCTATAAGCCCAAAGAGCATCATCAAGTTTCTTTGACCAATCCGTCCGGTTGACATTCAATGTATTTGACAAAATATTCTCGATCTCCAGGTTGGAGACTTCCACTTGCCCGCTTACTTGAGGATGATAGGGGGTCGACACTTTTTGAGTGACACCATACTTTGTGAGTAAGGTATCAAAAACTTTGTTGCAAAAGTGCGATCCCCCATCACTAATAATGGCCCTTGGAGTATCAAATCTCGTGAAGATGTTCTTTTTCAAAAATGCCACCACACTTCGAGCTTCATTGTTGAGTAAAGCCACGGCTTCAACCCATTTTGACACATAATCCACTGCTACCAAAATGTAAGTGTTCCCACAAGAGCTCATGAACGGACCCATGAAATCAATGCCCCACACATCAAAAATGTCAATCTCCAAGATGGTGCTGAGGGGTATCTCGTTTTTCTTTGAAATTCTACCGACCCTTTGATATTCATCACAATGCTTGACGAGATCGCTAGCGTCCTTGTAAAGAGTAGGCTAATAGAATCCACAACTCAACACTTTTGTCGTCGTTCTAGCTCCCCCATGGTGACCACCATATGGTGAAGAGTGGCAAGCCTCAAGAATTTCCACTTGTTCCTCCTCTGGTACATATCATCGAATCACACCATCGGTACACATCCGGAAGAGATAAGGCTCATCCCAATAATAGTCAAGGCAATCCCGTTTGAGCTTTTTCCTTTGGTTTGAAGAGAACTCATTCGATACAATACCACTCACAAGATAATTGGCTAAGTCGGCGAATCATGGCATCCCGGTCATTGAAATGTCTAGAAGTTGCTCGTCGGGGAAGGAATCATTTATCTCAAGGCCGTCATGTGGCCTCCGCTCCTCCTCCAAATGAGACAAGTGGTCCGCCACTTGGTTTTTACTACCCTTACGGTCTTGAATCTCTAGATCAATCTCTTGCAATATAAGCACCCACCGCATTAACCTTTCCTTTGAATCTTTCTTGCTCATCAAATATCGAAGCGCCGCATGATCAGTGTGGAAAACCACCTTTGTACCAAGTACGGGAGGAACTTTTCCATAGCAAAGACAATAGCAAGGAGCTCTTTTTCGGTCACTGTGTAGTTGACTTAGGCATTATTCATGGTCTTACTAGCATATTAGACCGGATGAAAGATTTTGTTGATACGTTGCCCCAAAACTGCTCCGACCGCCGCATCAGTTGCATCATACATGAGCTCAAAAGCAAGCTCCAATCCGGTGCAGTGATAATAGGAGTAGTAGTCAATTTGAACTTGAGCAATTCGAATGCCTTCATACAATCCTCGTTGAAATGGAACTTGTCATCCTTCTCCAAAAGTTTACACGAGGGATTTACCACCTTAGAAAAGTCCTTGATGAATCGGCGATAGAACCCCGCATAACGCAATAAACTCCTCACTCCCTTCATGAATGTAGGGGGTGGGAGTTTAGAGATCACTTCTATTTTGGCCTTGTTGACAGACGATGCCTTCCTCGACCATGAAGTGACACTTCTCCCAATTCAAAACCAAGTTTGTTTCCTCACATCTTGCCAAGACCTTATCCAAGTTGTTCAAGCAATCATCAAAAGAGTTCCCCGACCACGAAAAAGTCATCCATGAAGACCTCAAGTAAGTCCTCCACTATGTCGGTGAAGATGACCATCATACACCGTTGAAAAGTTATCGGTGCATTTCATAACCCAAATGGCATCCGTGAGAATGTGAAAGTACCATAGGGACAAGTGAAAGTAGTCTTCTCTTGGTCCTCCAGAGCAATAAGAATTTGATTGTAGCCGGAATATCCATCAAGGAAATAATAGAAAGCTCGGCCGACCAACCTATTAAGCATTTGATCAAGAAATGAAAGTGGAAAATGATCTTTCCTTGTGACTTTGTTGATCTTCCGATAGTCCATGCACACTCTCCACCCGGTCACCGTTCTTGTAGGAATCAACTCGTTCTTGTCATTGGTGACCACAGTCATGCCCCCTTTCTTTGGGACACATTGCACCGGAGAGGTCCACGAGCTATCGAAAATGGGGTAAACAACCCCGGCATCCAACCACTTTATAATCTCCTTCTTCACCACCTCTTGAATTGCTTCATTTAGTTTTCTTTGATGTTCAATGGAGGGTTTGGCATCCTCCTCCAAAATAATCTTATGCATGCAAAAGACGGGCTTATACCCCGAATATCCTCCAATGTCCATCCTATAGCTTTCTTCCTCTTTTGGAGCACCTCCAAAGTAGAATCTACCTGCACGTTAGTCAAGCAAGAGGAAAGAATAACCGGTAAAGTAGAACATGGGCCAAAAAACTCATACCTGAGATGTGGAGGCAATGGATTTAACTCCAAAGTAGGAGGCTCCTCGATTGAGAGCTTTGTTGGAGGAGTCTTCCGGTTCTCAAGATCTAAGGACAATTTTCGGGGTTCATAAGTGTGCGACCCCATTCCTTGCAATGCATTTACACATTACACATATCCTTCCTTTTCATCATCATCATCATGATTAAGCAATACGGCTTCCAAAGTATCATCAACATTCATCACGGCACTAGCATCATTGACAATTACTTCGGTTACTAAGTCCACAAACGAACAAACTTCATTGCTATTCGGTTGCCTCATAGATTTGCATACATGGAAAACTACCTTTTCATCGCCCACCCAGAAGGTGAGCTCACCGGCTTCCACATCAACAAGAGCCTTCCCCGTAGCAAGGAAAGGTCTACCCAAGATAATAGGCACCTCATAGTCCACTTTGCAATCAAGAATCACAAAGTCTGTCGGAAGGATGAACTTATCAACACGAACCAACACATCATCAATAATACCCAATGGTCTCTTCATAGTATGATCCGCCATTTGTAGCCTCATAGATGTGGGTCTTGGTTGCCCAATTCCCAAAGTTTTGAACATTGAGTAGGGCATCAAGTTAATACTCACCCCTAGATCACATAGAGCTTTGGCAAAGTCGGTGCTCCCAATAGTGCAAGAGATTGTGAAAGTGCCGGGATCTTCCAATTTTGGAGCCATTGAGTGCACAATAGCACTCACTTGATGTGTCATCTTGATAGTCTCACAATTCATTGATCTTTTCTTTGTCACCAAATCCTTCATGAACTTTGCATAGCCGGGCATTTGTTTCAATGCCTCAACCAATGACACATTAATGGATAAGCTCTTCATCATGTCAATAAACTTCTTGAATTGGTTCTCGCTATTTTTCTTGGCGATCCTTTTAGGGTATGGAGGAGGAGGCCTTGGCATTGGTGCCTTGGCCTTTGGCACTACCGGTTCCAGTATGTCAATCACGTGTTCCCTAGACGGGTTCACTTCTTCTTGAGTCTCCTCCACATTTTCATCAATATCAATTCTCACTTCTTCATTATCTTGAACCACATTGCTTGGAATTTCATCTTCTTGAATCACTACATCATCATCCACAATTCTTCTTTGGTTTGAGGTTGTTTCCTTCCCACCTTTTCCACTCCGTGTGGTTACAGTCATGGCATGTCCCGTGTTGTTCCCACCCTTCGGGTTCACCACCGTGTCACTAGGTAGTGCCCCATTAGGACGAGTGTTTAAAGCTTGTGAGATTTGCCCTAATTTAACCTCCAAATTTTGGATTGAAGTGTTGTGAGAGGCTAGTTGAGCATCAAAGTCGGCATTTTTCTCCATCATCTGTTTGAACATATTTTCAACCTGTCTCATCTTATTATTGGAAGAGCTAGAACCATGGGACGGATAAGGAGGCGGGTTGCTTGGTTATTGATACATTGGGGGCCTTTGAAAGCTCGACCCCCGATTCCCTTGGTTATTAGTCCAAATCCTTGGTTGTTGCCTCCAAAGTATCCTTGATTGTTGCCACCCCAATTGCCTTGGTTGCCTTTATTATTCCAATTGCCCTTATTATTGTTATTGTTCCAATTACCTTGATTGTTGTGACCACCACTCCAATTGCCTTGGTGGTTTTGATTGTTCTAGTTTCCTTAGTTTCCTTGAGAACGCCATTGTTTTTAACTCGGGCCTTGAGAATTGTTTCTTTGCCCTTGGTAGTTATTCACATATTGCACTTCTTCCTCTTGCTCATTGTATGATTCGTCTTGGTCAAACCCACTATCATCTTGCACAAATTGTTCCACACGATTTTGCACCTGTTGACCCTTTTGCCTTCGCTTGTTCACCATCATATTGACACCTTCCATTGCATTTACTTACTTAGGACCTTGAACCTGTTGAAGTTGAGCTTTTGCCAATTGATTTATTGTAGTGGTCAGCTCAGCAATTGCTTGCCCATTATCATGCAATTCTTTGTGTAGGTGAATCATATTTAGATCACCTTGAGGAATATTTGCTCTAATTTGCCATGCCGATGAAGTATCCGCCATTTCATCCAAGATTTCACAAGCTTCGTCATATGGAGTTGTCATGAAATTCCCACCGGCAAGTTGGTTGACCACGCATTGATTGTAGTGTTGATCCCCAGGTAAAAGGTTTGTTGAATCATAGCCTCAGTCATATTATTATTTGGGCACTCTTTTACCATGGTACGGTACCTCTCCCAAATCTCATGCAAAGTCTCATTGGGTTCTTGCTTGAATACTAGAATCTCATCCTGAAGAGTAGCCATATACCCGGGAGAAAAAACTTTGCAATGAATTTTTCCGCCAATTCATCCCCATGTATAGTTGGAATGGTTTGGCAATCTTTCTAACCAATCCAAGGCCTTTCCCCGTAGAGAGAAGGAAAATAGCCTCGACCTTAGAGCATCCTCGGAGACATTGGTCTGTTTACTCCTCCAGTAAGTGTCCACAACTTCTTTCAAGTGTTTGTACACATTTTGATTCGGAGCCACGGTGAAGAATCCCCATTGCTCAAGCAATGTGAGCATAACATTTGTGATTTGAAAGTTGCCTGCCCTAATGCAGGGCGGGATTATAGCACTTGCATACCCTTCATTCGGCAACACCCTGTGTGGAGCCGTTCTTGGTGGATTTGGGGGTGGAATGGGAATGTTGTCTTGAGGCGGCCGACCACGTCTATTTGCTTGAGGTTCAAGAGGAACCTCTTCAAATTGGTCATCTTCTACGTCCATATCCCCCAAAGGCATGTTTCTGAGAGGATCATTGTTAAGAGCCATTTTTGTACCTACAATCGATTCATAACAAGGTTAGTAACCCGGAAGGAAAAGAAGACAAATCACACACAAAACCAAATATATAGCTAAATCCATTTTTAGGTCCCTAGCAACGGCGCCAAAAATTGATGTCGCCCAAATTCATACCACAGATTGGGATTGTGAAGCGGTCGATGCAATTATAATTTCCCAACTTTGAGTCAGGGTCGATTCCTCAGAGAGCTTATATTGGATTAGTTATACACTTAGACTAGGTGTATGATGTGCCTAAAATGCACTTCCACATACTTGGTTGTTTCTTTCTACTTCTAAAATTTATGCTATTGTTAGTAAATGTAAAGCTATAGAACGATATTTTTGGTGTTTTTGTTTTTCAAGTTTATAAAAGATCTAGGGATGTGACTTCCACCTAGGTGGTTACCTAACGGGTTATGGGTTTAGGGACATGTTTAGTTGGTCATGGTATAATATAGCAATCAACACGCGATTACCCACTCGATACCTCTTGGTAGTTAGAGTGGTTTTGCCGAATTTGGCTTTCTCAAGTCCAAATGAGTAATTCACAAAACCGTTGATATATGCTCAATTTGGGTTTTACTATCTCTAGATTTAACTCTTTAATTGGGGCTATCAATTTCTTGAGTTCACCCCAATTTCTTGTTAGCCAAGTTTTCCTAGATTTAGTCTCTCTTTCTAAAGTAGAGACCAAGTCAATTAGGCATGAATCAATGTTTGCAACCATTAATTCCTAAATTCAAGCAAGAACTAGGCTAAATATCATACACCCAACCTTAAACAAGCTCTAAATCAAACACCCATTAGGTACCCACACTAGGGTTGTGTCACAACCCTAGCTAGAGATTTAGCTACTCATAGGCAACAATAAAGAAACTAAGGAAGAAAATAAGATTAAACTCATAATAGATGATAAAGGGATAAAAATCCAATGTTAAAATGATAAACTTATACAAAGTTTTCCAAAGCAGTAAAGGAAAAACGGCTATCTACTTTCTGGAGTTCAAAACTTGACCTAAATTTGACAAAAAAAAAATCTATTTATACCCAGCTGAAATTATCAAACAAAATTGCCCTTGCAGAGGTTGTGCGGCCGCATAATTCTGTGTGCGGTCCGCACTTTGAAGCTGTCTTGACAGGATGGACTTCTGCGGCCGCACAATTCTGGGGTGCGGCCGCACTTCTTCAGATTTTTACGGACTGCATATTTCGGAGTGCTGCCGCACTCTTGGACTTGAGCTAGACATGGGAGATTTCTGCGGACCGCACATTTATGAGTGCGACCGCACTTTTTCATTCTGCGACCGCATAATAATAGTATGGTCCGCACTTCTTCAGGGACCCAAACCACCATCTCTCTAAACCTCGTCTTCTGCGGCCGCACAATAATTGTGCGGTCCGCACTTTGCGAAGGGAATTTATCAGTGGTTCTTCATAGTCTGCGGCCGCACACAGTATTGTGCGGTCCGCACTTTGCTCTTTTCTGCTTTGTTTTGGTCCTTGTCCAATGTTACTCCTTCTTGAGTTGATTTTCATCTCTTTGGCTTATTTTCCAATATTCCTGCAAGAAGGCACATTTTATTAGTTTTCGGGAATACCTTTAAGCATTTTTGAGCTAAAACGAAAGTAAAAGAGTGCAAATAAGTGGTCAAAATCCCTACTTATCAGTATTCAGAAACAAACTTGAGTGCTCAATGATATCCTTTGCTCGAACCTGACCCGCCTCGGCATCGGCCTTTTAAACGGCCACCATCTCGTCGGCATCGACTTTAACTACCTTGGCCTCCGACTTGGCCGTCTCAAGCTCCTTGGCCAGATTTTCTTGATCGAAGACGACCGAACTCAGGTGAGAATGGAGCTCCTTGATTATTTGGCTTGCACAAAGGCCTTTCCTTTATAGCTCGATGCTGGACCTCAGACGAAGCCAATTGTGTCCGGGCAGTCTCCTTTTTCGAGGCCAAGCGGTCCATGTTGCATTTCCATTCTTCGGCCTCGGCCTTTATTGCATCCACTTCTGCCCGGAGCTGTCCGATATGATCAAGCTTCTGTTAGACCTGCGGGTTCGAACCATTAGCCACCATGTCTGACTCATTGTCACTAACTTCAAATTCTCTTCTTACCTGCTCGACCAGGTCGACATGCTCCTTCTGAGCCGCCTCTAACTCAGCCTGGAGTTTCTCGCTGAGAAGTTTGTAAGCATCCCTCTTCTAAGTAAGCCCTCGAGTCTCGGCCTCATGTTGGTTTAACTCTTCTCGATATCGGAGAAAAGTGTCATGGTGAATCACCGAGGCCTACAAACACAAAGAAAAAAGTTACGATTATTTACGACTTAATCTAAGTACATAGTATAAGTCGTCAAGAGGCATCCGAAGTTACCCGATTTAGCGCCTGTTGTGCTTCGTTAAACAGGCAGGGCGTGTCCACCTCATTCATCTTGGCTTGATCCTCTTTGGTCGCCAGGCACCGAAGATAACTGGAAACTCCTACGGGGGCAGAGAGGACCCGGGCATCCTCCGGAATAGACATGATAATCGACCGCTTCTGGTCAGGATTAACACTCGGAGCTGGGAACCAGTTGACTAGTTTCGGACTTGAAGAAGGCCCGTTGGTTCCTGAAGACGGACTCTTCCTTGGCAACGGTAAGTCACCCGAACCGATGACGTCCTCCGAGGTGGTAGAGTCTAAACCATTAAAAAAGTTGTGAACGAAGGTGACTCGGAGAGGTCTATCACTCCAAGTACGTCCTTCAGGGCATTGTCCTCTGCCCTAGAAGCGCCGAATGTGGTTTCTTTTTTGGCCTCCCTAACTTGGGGCAAAACGGCCTCGCCCCTCCCTGGTTCGGAGGCCTCGACCACTACCTCTTCATCGGTCCCCCTGATTTGAGGCAGTTCGATGTCGCCTCGCACGCGGGCCACCAGTTTAGATGCTTCTTCTTCTTCTTCTTCTTCTTCTTCTTCTTCTTCTTCTTCTTTTTCGGACTCTTCCCTCAGCCGATGGAGTGAGTCCGATGGAAGCTCTCGGGTGCAGGTGCTTTCTTTGGATTTACGCAAGATAAGGAGGAAGGAAAGGAGAGTAAAAATGAAACTTTGGGAAAAACAAAACTTTACTTACGTTTTGTGTTTCATTTCTCGGGGAACATCATGTACTCGGCTGGGATCAGGTCCGAGGTCCTCACTCAGACAAATCGGCCTAGCCAACCTCGATCCTAATCTTCATCGATGCTCGAGAATGGGGCTTTGCTAGCCCGACACCCAAGTTTAATCAGTCCCCCCGGAAGAATCGGGGACTTTATAGGCGCATAAGATAGTCAACGGTGAATGAGCATCTGCCAATCTTGCTCACGAAGAACCGGAGAAGAATGACGATCCTCCAGAATGAGAGGTGGATCTGACCGAGGCACACAACGTACCTTTTGCAGAACTGGATGATTACCGGGTCCAACAGGCCGAGCGTAAAGGGATAAGTGTAAGCACTTAAGTATCCCTCGACGTGGGTAGTAATATCTTCATTGGGCCCGGGAACTACCACGTCTTTTCCGACCCAGTTGCAATCCTTTATCTGCAGGGAGAATTTCTTCTATGATCGAGCAGGTGTACCTCGAGACCTTCTTGCACCGACTAGGTACGGGTGAAGGTTTCTCAACCTTAAAATCGGCGGTCACCGAGCACCCGCCAGGAATGAACGTGCTAAGAGGAGGTTCCGCCGATGGTTCCTCACCCGCCAATAGTTCCTCACCGGCCGGCCGCGATGTAGAAGTAGTTTCTTTTTGGGGAACTATTTTTGAAGTTTTCGCCATTTTCTTTTAAAATGAAGGGAAAGAGATGAAAAAAAGGAAGTTAAAGAGATACACTTGATGGTCTGGAATAAAGACAAGCGGAAGTTCTTACAAAGATCTTAAGAAATCAGGATACAAATGCTAGAAAATGTAGAGATTTCTAAGGAACAAGAGTAGAGAAGATTTGAATGTAAAGTTTGAATGAATGAGAAGGAGGTATTTATAATTTCCAAGCAATGGTTCAAAGCCAGGAGTGGCCGACCAGCAACTGACGAGCATTTAATGCCATGAAGACGTGATTGACGAGACGTTTCGTTTATTTTGTCATTTCTGACGCGGAGTACCGAGGTGAGAATCAGAAGCTCATATCGTTTCCCGTCGTTTACTCTTCAAAAAATGAGGGGACTATCTGTATACGGTCAAAATCGGGCTCAACTTTTGCATGACAGATCGGGCTCGAAACGCGAGGGGTTGAAGATCGACCCCGAGTCTCATCGAACCAGAACACGAGGTCAGAATGTCCGTTCTCGAGAACATTGAGTCCATGATCCCGGAATCAACCCCGACTCCGAATAAGCTCGAGGAAACATAGCCGGTATAACCAACAAAAGACCGAAATAACGGAATGACAAAATATTCGTAACCAGTCAGATATCACGGCGGGTATCTCGGCATGTATCAATAAGGAACCGACAAATCAGCAAACCAAGAGATTTTTACCTTTTATAGAATTGTACCTAAAGTAGAACTCCCCTACTATATAAAGGAGTCTGATTACTTGTGAAACACACTGTAACTCGCATTCAAAAGCAATATATTGTTATTTTTAGTTCTCATTATTCTCTTGTCATTCTGTTCTGATATCAATAAAAACACTTTTGGCTTGAGGGCGGCTAACCTTCTAAGGCTAAGACTGTTCAACCTGTGTGGTTTGTATTTATTTTCCATTATTTATTTCAATTTCAATCTAATTTATCATTTTGTATCAAACTAGATCACGTATCTTTAAAACCACGTACAAATCTAATTTTATCCGATTTTGAGGGTAAACAAACATAATAACTAGGACAGAAGATGAGGAGAAAATCTAAAATTAATAAAAAAAAAATTAGAAAAGTTTAGAGCGGATTCACAGATTAAGTGTAAGCTCTAAATTACTGTCGGTCTTGAATAGCAAGTCTGTTAACAAAGACAGATTGGTGCGGAACTAACAACTGTAATTTGCTACTCCTATATATCAAAAGACAGAAAAAACAAGAGACAGCGATGGTAAGCCAAAAAAAGCAGAAGAATTAACTTAAATATCCGGCCAGCCAAGTGTTTAAATTTAAAATAGCAGACAGATGTATATTATATGTATAATTTTTAAATAGCTGAAATATATATATATATAATCGTATATAATTATCATATAATTTATGTACTGATTTTAAAAATTAATATTGAATTTCACCAACTATTTATATAAAGATAAAAAAAAAGTACCCAGAACCTTCTGAAACATGATGGGAAATTGATAAATATGGGGATGGTATTCCCAAGGAAATGATGTACTCCTAGCTTCCTGAACCAATAAATTTGAGTTTTCGCTGGGAACTCTACTTTGGAAAAACCAATAATAATAATATGTTAAATATATAACCCAAAAAAAAAAAGTGGAACACGGCGAGCCCATTAAGACATGCTAATAATGCCATTGACTCTGCAATTAATTCCCATGTGCTTAAATTACTTATTAAGATTTTCAAGTGCCTTTTGCTCTAACAACAATCTTGGAGAACCATGTGAGCGGCAGGCTTGAACATTGATAATTATCAAGTTAATTAAAGTATTTATGTCAAATTATTAGACACGGCTTAACCCAATTCAATAATTTAGGAAATATAAGCATTTCATAACCGGAACACCATAAGATTCCTTGAGTTTTCATGAGTTTATTTTTTCTTGGTCAGAAATATGATAAATTTATAACATGGACGGATCTACACTCATTTTTAATTAATCTTACACAGATCATGATGGTCTTCTTTAGACTAAACTATTGAAAGCACGTTCCAAGAGAAACATTATAAAAAGATGATCTCTTCACTATAAATCAGGAATTCTAATGCGTAATATAGAAACATATCAAGAGAGGAAAGTAGTAAGAGAAAAGAAAAGTAAAAAAAGTAAAGAGAGAGTGTGAGATCAAGAAGCATGACTAGCATAGCTGAAAACTGGGAGCAGCTTAGTGGCAAGGGAAATTGGAAAGGGTTATTAAACCCTCTGGATCTTAATCTTCGAAAATATATCATTCAATATGGAGAATTAGCTCAAGCTACTTACGACACCTTTATTTCAGAAAGAGCATCAAAATATGCGGGAAGTAGCAGGTACTCGAAGGAAAATCTCTTTAAAAGGGTCGGGTTGGATCCAGAAATGTATCACATAACTAAATTTTTTTATGCGACATCATCCTTTCCACTTCCCGAGGCGTTTATGATAAGATCATGGTCAAGGGAAGCATGGAGTAAGGAATCAAATTTTATGGTATTTGTAGCTGTGGCCACAGATAAGGGTAAGGCTGTATTAGGGAGGAGGGACATTGTTATTGCTTGGAGAGGAACAATTAGAACATTGGAATGGGTTAATGATCTTTAGTTTTTACTAATCCCAGCACCCAAAGTTTTTGCTGCTGGGAATTCTATATTGCCTTTGCTTAAACCTTTGGTGCATCAAGGATGGAACAGTGTATATACATCAGACGATCCACGATCACCATTTAATAAGGCCAGTGCTAGAGACCAGGTATGTACATGCATTCTCTTCACTTGTTGGTCGTTCATAGTTTCAGCTAATTAAGTGTTATATTTGACTATTATAATGATGCTACATGATGTAATACCATTGCGCTTTGGCATATTGTGTAAAATAGTAATGAATGACACTAATAATTGATAGTTGCTTTTCCAATTATAAGATTAATAAAAGCTTTTAACAAATACTAGCATATTTAATCGAAGGGAATTTAAGATCAATAGGAGCAACATATATCTTTATTTCCACTTCTCTTGACCAAATATTAAAGTCGGAATAATATCCCTGATCTCTCTTGAAATTTCCTTCTTCTGATCTGTTTTTTTTTTCCAGCATCAAATAATCTATATTATGCTAAATCTTGATTGTAGGTCCTGGAAGAAGTGAAAAGATTGGTCGAGAAGTATAAGAATGAAAAAGTTAGCATAACAGTAACTGGCCACAGCCTAGGTGCAGCACTTGCAACCTTAAATGCAGTTGACATAGTTTACAACGGAATCAACAAAACAAGCAATGGCAAGGAATTCCCAGTGACAGCTTTTGTATTCGCAAGCCCCAACGTTGGGGATTTCAATTTCAGGGCAGCATTTTCCAAACTGAAAAATCTTCATATTTTGAGAATTGATAATCTATTAGATATAGTTCCAAAATATCCACCCATTGGCTATATAGACGTTGGCCAGGTACTAGTAATTGATACTGCCAAATCCGATTACGTGAAGTCTCCAGGAAACATACTCACTTGGCATAATTTGGAGGCGTATATGCATGGAGTTGCAGGCACTCAAGGTGTAGGAATATTACCAGGAGAACTTTTGGGAGAGTTTAAACTAGAAGTGAATCGCGATATCGCTCTTGTTAACAAATCCATGGATGCATTGAAGGAAGAATATGGTGTGCCTGCTAACTGGTGGGTTGAAAAGAATAATGGAATGGTTCAACGGGCAGATAGATCTTGGGTTCTCATGGATCATGAGGACTATGAACTTTGAAAGAGTTTTATGTTCAAATATTATGTTTAATTTGTTTTCGTGTACCATTAAGCTGATTTCTCTTTTATTCTATGTCGTTGGAGGGATATATATTACTACTAATTTGTATTCTCATCAGCATGCATCTATTTTATCCTTTGTCTTCTCTGAATGAATTTGGTTCATTGTTCCCACCGTTATGTTACTACTGATAAGTTACTCTTATCAACCAACAAGTTTCTTCCCCATGGCCAAGAACAAAGAACTCCCTAGTTCCTACGTTAGAACTATTTTCTACCTTTAAGAATAACACTGAGATGTTTTAGGCATAAACAAAGAGCCACAAGACTAAGTTCTGCCTTTGGGACTAGCCTTATGCACGTTTTTATAGTACAGACTGCCCAATTACACTTGGCAGTATCTAAACAAAGCAGTTGACATGCCCCAACAGTTGGGCAAATCTAAACCAATCAAAAAGACATGATATAAAACGTGCCAATCATGGTCACAAAGCAGTTTTCAGCAAAATAACCGCCCAACTGCCTTATGTGCACTGCACACTTGTGCCTGTTTTGCTCAGCTGCGCCCAAGACTCGTACTGTGCCAAGTCTTGGGCCTGCCTTGTCATTCATCCGTCGTGCCAAGCTGCCAACAAGCCTTGCCAACCACTTGGATGCCTTTGTGCACATGTCACTGCCTTACCTTTGCCACGTCATGCCATGGCCTTGGCCTTGGCCTTGTCTTGCCTTGTCCATCTCTTGCCTTGTCATATCTTGGCCCTTGCCTTGACATAGTTTTGCCTTGCCATTGTCATGCCAACTCACACATTCATGTGAAATGCGCCTTGCCTCCGTCAAGATGCATTTGTCAACCCCGCATAGTCCGTCATGCCGAGCTGCCCGTCATGATGTTGTCCCAATATATTAGGTTGTGTGCTAAGACCATCATGAAAATTCTAGTCACAACCCACACATCTGCCGAGGGACCTTGTCAAGGGGCTAACAATAGGGTCCACAATATTACAACTGTTAGCACATACAACTAGACCATGTTTATATTACGGTTCTAATTTGAATTTTCTTGTTTATCGTCTTATCTTAAGGGCGGCATATATATATGATTCATAATCTCCAAGTGGTGACCCCTAAAATAGAGCAAGGAAAAAGAGTTTTCTTTAGAAAGAAAAAGGAGTATTGAAGAATTTCTCTCCACACATACATGTAATTGAATAGTATTATTCTGGATAATGTTTCTTTGGAACTAGTAGTTCCCAATCGCTTCTTGTGTATTTATTTGTAAATTACTATCTATGTACGTGCGATGCACGTAAATATTTAGTTAACTATTTTATATAAGAAATAAATAAATTATGTATATATATATATATATATATATATATATATATATATATATATATATATATATTTTTTTTTTTTTTATAAAAATATCTTAGTAAAAATATGTTGGAGTCTCTTAAAGTGCAAAATCCAGTTCTAGAAGCTAGTGTAAGGTCTAGTAGTAAGAGTATACCACGAGATATGTGGATTAGGCGCATGTAACATATTAGTATTTTGTCGTAGAAAAAAGTTTGGTAATTAAATTAAACAAGGAAGGGAATAATTCGACCAGTTATGGTCTTATACCAATTATGTCCTCTCCAGCATCTGCATCAACATCCCCATCATTCGTCTATGTGTAATCTGCTAAAGAGACAAAAGTACAGCAATCCAATAAAAAGTATAATCAAGAACAAGATCATTTATAGTTAAAATATGTCGAAACCCGATGTAAAGGCAACACTGTAAGTTGCATCTTGAGACTACTATTTAATATACTAAAATCTTGTTAACTCAGAAGAAGTTTTATGTCAATGTAATTAATAGTCACTCCTCCTCCACGGAATCACCATCAAGCGAATTACATGTGCTCGATCGAGAAAATCCATTCACGTATCTGTAGAGCATAAATATTTGAAGTCAACAAAAGTTATCCAAAATATTCAGATTGATTATTTCAGCAAAAATCTTAAAGTCAAACTAAATTTCGAGTAAATACTTCAAGCAATTAAGTAGTTTAACAAAAGAATAAGAACATCAAATACATTATGAATAATGTCCATTACTCATCAACAAACACACTACTTAAAACAGGAATAAATATAACATAAAATAACGTATACCTTAGAGAAAACAATGGGAGTACACAACTGAAGGAGTTGAATTTCGGGAATTACAGCATAAAGCTATACATTATAAAAAGCAAAGGTGAATACAATTTGTATTCAACAAGAACTACAGACAGTTTTCACTTTTGGACAGGGATTCAGAGTCTTAATTACGTGTATGTTCGGTGAGAATAAAATGTAGTATCAATGAAACTCTAAGTAGAGATGGTAATAGGGCGTCAATAGTATTTTGTATCATATGAAATTATGTTTAGAATTCTACACAAATAGCTTTAAAAAGTTGAAATCGATACCTATTTGATTGATCGAAGGATTCACATTCCAATACAAATTATATGACTCCTAGTACTAAAAGTTATTAGGCTACTATCCTCTAAACTGTATTCCCCTCTAAACCATGCATAGTGGCGGTGAGTAGTAGTCCAAATCGATTAGTTCCGAAAAAAATTATACGAATTTTTTTAAGTCGACGAATGTGTAATTAAAATCGAAAAAGAATTTTATCCTTGAGTTATTTACATAATTATCCTTAAATTATACAAATATTTAAAGGCTATCAATATTTCGGGGATATTTTAGTCATTCAATATTTAGCATAAATTATTCATATTTTTATAATAATATAGAATAGATATATATAAATTAATAAATATTGGATCCAAATTAAGGTTATTAATTGTTTTAGATTTAATTAAAATTCAATTTCATTTGGATTAGTTCATTTAGTTGGGTTTCAAAAGGCTGACAAGCCCAAGGACAAAGGTCCAGCGGCTGTATTTCTCATGTTGAGAGTTGATCTATTGCTCCCATCGTCCAAAAATCAAGTTGTTCTCCTCCCACAATTAATTTCACATCTCATATTCAAGATTAGTACGAACCCTTCATCTTTTCAACAATTTAAGAATCTGCTAATAACTAAAATTCCACGAGTAAATGGAAACGCATGATATTAAAAGTCTCTTTGAAATGAGTAGATAGTACGTATGAGAAGTCCCATAGAAAGGATAATAGATCATTATCATTTGAATAGCATAATTATCTCTTAATTCTGAACGCAATTCTAGTCACAATTCAAAGAAACCTAAAATGTTTCAGGCTAAATTATTCTGAGAATATTCAGTTTACACCAATATCACATGAAATAATAAATATAAGTAGCTTGTGTGATTATGGTTCTACCAGTATGTGATTATTAATAACCGTTAAACGTTTTAAAGTTAATTGTGTGTTTCTTGAGTTAATGATTTTGTATCTTCATGCAATAATTAAAGTTTAGGAGATCAAATGACGAGAAGATATTATTTTCCCATCAGCTCATAATATCGGGCATATCAATAATCAACGAAGATGACTTCCACATTATGCCAAAGCAAGTCTTGATCTAGTTTTCATTATATGACAGAAACGTCCCATAAGAAATTCCAAGAAGCAAAGATTCCAACGCAAATTAGTAGACCCAAATGTTTGGAATATAAGGTCATTCAATTCATTGGCTCTCGTCAATTACTTCTTATAACCATAGCATCAGTCCTTTTGGGGACGTACCATGAAATTGGAATGAAACAGACTGGCATGGCACTTGCATAAGCTAATCCGCTCAATTCGACAAATAGTCTGAGCTATGTTCTATTATCAATAATAAGAATTTTAAATTAATAGCGTAAGTAATACAAATACTTCCCTACCGCGTGCTCCATTTGAATGGGAAAAAAGGAAAGAAACAAAACGCTATTTTGTATTGTTTAAGATTTGTGACTTGAAGTCGTCCTAGTCTCCTAGAAAGTTAAAATGGGTTAATTTCTGGGAAAGGAAATGCAAGATAATTAGTCTAATATCAATATCGAAGTGGGAACAAAAATTGGAAAATTTTACGTAAAAATTCTCTATAGTGCGCCTATATAAACTCTGTTAAGATGTGTGCTTAATCATTCACTCAACCTCTCTTCGGGCTTTAAGATATACAGTTCCTATTTCAGTAGCATGGCTTTCAATTTTTGCCTTAAAATTGGTCTTGTCCTTTTTTCCATTCTTAATCTATGTTCTTTCAAAGTTACATCCCGTGACCTACAAGAAGCATCCATGCAGGAAAGGCATGAGAAATGGATAGTTCGTCATGGTCGTGAATACAAAGATGAGATAGAAAAAGAACGCCATTTCAGAATATTTAAGGAAAACGTTGAGTTCATCGAATCATTCAATCAGAATGGAACTCAACGTTATAAGTTAGCCATCAATAAATATGCTGATCTCACCACTGAGGACTTTCTGGCATCATATACGGGGCTTGACACTTCATTCCAGCAAAAATCAAATGCTACAACGTCCTTTAAATATGATAGCCAGCTGGCTGATATTCCTCTTAGCATGGACTGGAGAAAGAGCGGCAGTGTAACAGGAGTCAAGGATCAAGGTCAATGTGGTAAGTCAGTTCTGTTCCTATTCTAACACTTAACTTGTCTCTGACCCAATACTTCCTATCAAAACTTTCCCATCTAATAGCGGCTTAAGCAGTATTTTACACGAGCTATAACAACCTACTCTTACCTTATAGTGATTTTTGGGTTTCGAACTATATATATTGGTTCAATTTATGTTCTCTTTCGTGTATCAAATTGATAGTTACTTATATTATTTTCTAGTAGTATTATAATTAGAGACACCTCTTTCTAAAGTGTGTCTCCACCACTAGTGGCAAAGCCATATTTACTATTAAAAGGGGTTGACTGAATTTCCTTTGTCAAATAATTATACTGAATTTCTTTTGTCAAATAATTATATTGTGTATATAAATAAAATAAAAGATATTTTTTTATATATGTATATAAAAATTATTGAATTCCGTGAACACAATAGAGCATGTTTTTTTAACACGAGTGGTTTACATATCTTGATTACAGGATGTTGTTGGGCATTTTCAGCGGTGGCAGCTATAGAAGGAGCATATCAGATTGCAAACAATGAACTAATCTCACTTTCGGAGCAAGAACTTCTGGATTGTACTACCCAGAATAATGGTTGTAATGGTGGACTAATGACACGAGCCTACGACTTCTTACTTCAAAATGGTGGCGGCATCACCACCGAGACTAATTATCCTTATCAACAAATTCAAAGCGTTTGCAGCACAGAACAATTATCCTCACCAGCAGTGAAAATCAGTGGTTATAAAGTAGTAGAACCAAGCGAGTCCGCGTTACTGCAAGCAGTAGCTAATCAACCAATATCTGTTGGTATTGCTGCTAATAGGGAGTTTCATTTGTATGGAAGTGGAGTATATGTGTATAAAAGTGGAATATATGATGGGAGTTGTTACCCTCAGCTGAATCATGCAGTCACAGTGATAGGTTATGGAACAAGTGAAGATGGTACAAATTATTGGCTAATCAAGAACTCATGGGGGACTACTTGGGGTGAGGAAGGATACATGAAAATTGTTAGAGATGTTGGTGTTGAAGGTGGCCATTGTGGCATTGCCCAGATTGCTTCTTTCCCAACTGTTTGAATTGTTTTAGATAAAGGCAGGCATTCTATTATGTCCAAAAAATTGGTATATGAATTATGATTGCCGCTCTGTTTAGCAGAGTTGAGTAGAGCAACGCTGAGAGAAAGGGAAGTAATTAAAACAAGAAAAAATGTACAGTAAGTACCCAAAAAGTAAAGAATTGAGGATGAGTGAAATTTTTCGGTCTTCTATATTTAAGTTGGATGGTTCAAACCCCATCAACTACAAAATATATTAGTCAAATTCTCGCTCTATATATTTACTTCTTTTCCTTTTGGGTAAGCTAACATGCCGGTCAAAACGACGGGTAGGTAGATTAAGGATAAGGATACTAATCTCCTGAAAGGATATGAGATTATATTTATTTCCTGTTTGGTGGATATTATTTACTGGTGGGATAAATTTAATACCAAAATGATTGAATTAGCTATCCCATGTAAAAGATATGATAGCTAATCTATGATGAAAATAGTACGGGGTAGTCAGTTTTTGGACTGGTAATTGAAAAATAACCAGCGTTTGCAAAGTCATTGAAAATAGCCACTATTTTGCTGCAACACTAAAAATTCCAGCATAATATACTAGAGATTGTTGCACCTATGTATGAACTTCCAGCATATTATGCTGGAACTCCAACACACGGAAAGTTCCAGTATAATATACTGGAGATTGGAGCACCTATGTATGAACTTCCAGCATATTATGCTGGACCAGTATATTATACTGGAAGTCCAGTATATTATGCTGGAATTCCAGTATATTATGCTAGAACTCTAGTATATTATACTGGAAGTCCAGTATATTACACTGGAACTCTAGTATATTATGCTGGAATATTTTTCAAATTTTGAACAGTGTTTTCGTTCAAATTTATCTTTGCATGAAAAGTGACTAAATTTTGATTATTTTTTAAACTGTGGCTATTTTTCAATTACCACTTATAGATCTAGCTATTTTTTAATTTCACCATAATATATGGGATATCCGGCTTATGGGATATCCTTGTCTATCCCTCCTGGTAACCAAACGCACGGGAGGCTCAAGCACATGTGGCCTAAATTTAATATGAAGCCTAAATATTTTTTTAAAAAGTTATAATATATATTTTTATTTGAATTCTAATCTTCTAACTTTTTGAGATACAAAGTTGTTAATAATTTTTTTATAATCGATTTTCTCTAATTATTCATTTTCAAATGATAAAATAGCCAACTCAGTTAATTTTTTTGTTGAGACATTATTGATCTTAGATAAGATTTTATAGAATAGCTTAAAAGTATTGTTGAACACTTGAACTAATGAAATCTTAAAAAAAGAATGTGAGTAGGAATATCAAAGAAAAAGACAGAAAATATATATGTAGGAATTTCTGAAATATGAAGCTAGCGTTTTGACATAGATTTGATTGAAATTTGAAAAAAGAATTTTTGAAGTTGTATTGAAAAATATTTTTGGAAGTTGAAGTTATGTTTGGACATGCATTTTATTTGAAGAAATGTTGATATTTTGTGAGTGGAAAAATAATTTCACTCAAAAACTGCAAACTTGAAAAATTTTGAATTTTTTTCCCCAAAACATGATCATATTTCATAAACAAACAATGTTTTCAATTTTTTTTTGAAAAAATAAAGCCAAAATCTATGGCCAAATGGGAGCGAATAGATTGGGGAAAAGAATGATTGATTTGAACAAACTTTCACGCGTTATCTAATGAAGGAGTAAAAATGAATTGTCAAATCAATTCCAATGGAAACGTTGAAAAAACTATTCATCTACCCATTTTAAGTAAGTTAAATTGTTACTTTATTTATATATCTATAATATTTTTTTTCCTTTTATATGAAAAACTTTAGTACTTTTGTTTTAAAAGTACCAAATATTATTTTTACATATCTATAAGCCTATTATTTTTTGAAAATGGAGTCCTCCAAATTTGGGGACCTAAATCACAAGCCTTACTACTGATGACAAGGTTAGAGCATGCCATGACCAAACGACCCCTTAGAGTTTTCCTATAAAGTATAAACTTTGAAATACAATTTCTTCGTTTCTTTTTGCTGAATTTTGTATATGTTCATCATTACTTTCCTGATTATTGCACTTTATACTACATTTTTCATCCACAGATGAGGAGGAAGCAGAAAATTATGGCCATATGGACCAGTCAAACTATCTGCTTCAGATTTACAGAGAAAAAACAAACTGCTGACGTGGTAAAGGGGTCTATTTTTTTATTTTTTATTTCCACAGAGAACTTATCAATAATTTAGGGTAGAAAGATTTTTTCACCTAAAAAGACATTTTTTCTCGAGATTTCATGTACCATAATTTGGAAGAGAAAGTCCGCCTCCTAATTGCTTGGCCAATGCAACTTGCCATTGACTTGACTGTTGACTTGGGTCTACGCTACACTTCAATTCTATTTGGAAGTTGAAAAGTATAATTTTATTCATGAAGAGGTTTTCACCCCCCCCCCCCCCCCCTTCCCTTTCGTCCTTTATCCCCCAGGCCCCACCTAAAGTACTATGTCCACATATTTGTGGAGCGACTATCTGGAGTACTTTTTACTAATTGGTTATTGTTTTCTTAAGAGTATTTATCTATCTATAATAATATAATATATATATATATATATATATATATATATATATATATATATATATATATATATATATTATATTATTATATAGAAAAGGAAAGTGTGATTAACCAAGGGCAAAAATTGACATTTTGCTTATTCATAATAATGCTTTCCTACTTGCGGCTTCTTTCATTTCAAGGATAGAGAAACATCACCGCTCTTCCCAACTCTTTCGACTACTTTGAAGTACTTTTTGTGAGTTCTCTTCATATTTCATGTTAGTTTTATTCTCAATTTTTCCTCCAATTTCGTTTTTTCCCTAATTCTTTTTAGTTCTCTTCAAACTTCTGAATTTCACGATTGAAAATTATAGCTAATGTCGCTCTTAATCTGTTTAATTCTCGTTCCAGTTTCACGGCTGATGTGAAGGTTTTTCAATTGTCATCCTCCCATAACTGCAATCTTTTCTTTTATAGCTGCAGATTTATTCTTCAAAAAGAAAACAGATTTGTGTCCTTCCCTCGGTTAGCTACGCCCTTGTAGCCGATGAGTTTGCCATTGTTTTATCCTCTTTGTTCATTTCATTGTTACGGTTATAATTTTTTAAATTATTTTTAGTGGCTATTTGTTATTATTATTTAGATGGGTCACTTATGTGAAGCACGATTGTTTTGTAGCAGCTCAAAGTGTTAGAAAAGATTTGTTCTTGACAAAAAATCTCCGTATGTGTTAAAAATATTTTTTTTTAAATATTTTTAATGAGCATTTGCTTTTGTAATTTTATGTCGCTCCACTTACGTCAAACAAAAATATTTTGGTAGTTTAGAAATTGAGGAAATTCAATTCTTGGATAGTGAAAATTCCTTCTTTATTTTATTTTAATTTTAAATTATGAAAGTTTATGTGGATTGATTACGTGAAAGAAGAATATTCTTGCAGCTCGGGATTCAATTCTTTAAGAATAAAATGTTTATCTGGCTTCTGCTCTTAGTTGTCGCGTGCACATTAGTTCTATGTTCGACTGTGTATAATTTTACAATGTCTTTAGTTGTGTGTGGCTACATGCAGTAGAATCAAGGAGTTTCTTTTTTATAGTAAAGGATGTTGTCAAATTCTAACTTCATATCTAGATGAAAGAGAAAAGGAATTGTTGTTTCTGGTTTGACATTCATAGCAGAACATCGAATAAACGAATGAAATCGTGAATGATTTATGCTTGGTTACACATATTGAATGATTATTATCTTGGATAATATATGCTTGGTTACCTAAAGAAGTCTCAAATTCTAAAAGTTAGTGTTAAGACAGAGATAGATATCTTGAGCCTTTGCCTTGGAGGAATTTTCGAATTTATAACTTTTGAGTTTCATATATTTTATTAACCGTTTCTTTAAAAACACTTGATTACTGAATTGTAACTTTAATATCTATATGTGCAGGTATAGTACAACTTATCTTTCTTCCTGCCTCCCCCTTTATCCTCCCTAGAAATACTAACGCACATATGTAGTTCTTCGGATGGAGTATTATATATGTACCGTGTGCCAATTTTATGTCATAAGAATAAGATCGTATATACTTCTAAAAGAATGTATCTTCGATATCCCTATAAATTAATTGATATAATCTATATTAGATACAATGGTATATGATCTACTTGTTTATTAATTTTTTCTTTCTTTTTGTTTAACAATCAGTCCATATATATCTGGAGAAATAAGGAATACATCAATGCCAGCTTAGAAGTGGTGTTGAGATGGATGCATGAGCATATTCAGATGATATTTTAAAAACTTACGATCGATCGAATCAGTATCTTTGACCAGCTTTCCTCAAAGAGGCTCATAAGACTCATTGTTTCATGACTTGCATTTATGTAATCTATAACGATCCGACCGGTCATTTCGAGTATTACAGCCTTATTCCCTTATTTACTGCTTAATCTGTGCTTTACAGTTGTTATATGACTTGCCAGGATAATTGGTTTGGGTCCGGTGAGGTCTTGGAATGAATGGGAACACTTAGTTCCAAAGTTTAAAACTTAAGTTGAAACGGTTGGCTGGATGTCGACTTATGTGTAAACGACCCCGGAATAGAATTTTTATGATTCCAATAGCTCCGTATGGTGATTTTGGACTTAGGAGCGTGTCCAAAAAATTTTATGGAAGTCCGTAGTTAAATTAGGCTTGAAATGCCTAAAATAAAAATTTAAGTTTGGAAGTTTGACCGGAAAGTTGACTTTTTGATATCGGGATTGAAATCCGATTCTGAAAATTGGAATAGGCTCGTTATGTCATTTATGACTTGTGTGCAAAATTTGAGGTCAATCAGACTTGATTTGATAGGTTTCGGCATCGAATGTAGAAGTTGGAATTTCTTAGTTTCATTAAGCTTGAATTGGCGTATGATTAGTGGTTTTAATATTGTTTGATGTGATTTGAGGATTCGACTAAGTTCGTATGGTGCTTTAGGACTTGTTGGTGTATTTGGTTGAGGTCCCGGGGGCCTCGGGTGAGTTTTGGATGGCTAACGGACTAAATTTTGGACTTGGAAGAAATCTAGAAATTTCTGCCTTCTGATACAATCGCACCTGCGGAATTTGGCTCGCAGGTGCGAGCTCGCAGAAGCGAGCCTAGCATCGTAGAAGCGGGAAGTCCGCAGAAGCGGACACAATCTCGCAGAAGCGAGTCCGCTGAAGCTACACCAAGGTCGCAGATGCGGAGGCAGGGGAGGCTAGGCAAAACCGCAGAAGCGGACATCTTGTCCGCAGAAGCGGTTGGTTTCCCTCATCTGCGGGACCGCATAAGCGGCTAAGTGAGTCGCAGGTGCGGAACCCCTGGACAGTATACATTCGAAGGGGTTCCGAGTTATGCCATTTTTGGCCTTCAAAGACGGTTTTTGGGGCGATTTTCAGAGAGAATTCACGGGAAACTTGAGGTATGTCAATTGTGATCATTTGTACTCCATAATATTGAATTATCATCGAATAATCTGACTAGATTACGTGTTTTAGAGGTGTAAATCGGAAATTTGGACCTAGGGATTTGGACATAAGATTTGATGATTTAGAGGTCGAGTTGATGTCAGAATTTGATAAAATTTGTATGGTTAGACTCGTGGTTGAGTGGGCGTTCATATTTTTATAACTTTTATCGGGTTCCGATACGTGGGCCCCACAGATGATTTTTGAGTTTTATTTCGGATTATGTTGGAAAATTAGTATTTTCATATGAAATTAATTCCAATAATTTGTATTGACTAGGTCGAATTAATTATGATTAGATACGAGGATTTTAGAGATCAATTTGCGAGGCAAAGGCATAGCGGAGTAAGGAATTACACGGTTTGAGGTAAGTAACTCTTCCAAACTTGGTTCTGAAGGTATAAATCCCTGAATTTCGTGTTATGTGAATTGTATGAAGCTGACGCACATGCTATATGACAGGCGTGTGGGCGTGCAATATAGAAATTGTGACTTAAATAAATTCTGTGGAGTTGTAAAATTAAAGAATCATGTTATTATCCAAATATTCTCAACTTGTTAGGAAATTGAGATGAGACTTGTATTGAAGATCATGATTAGGCCACATACCGATATTTTTGGGACCCACAGGATTGTGTTGATGTTGAATTTAATTGTTTAAAATGTACATTTCATACTCTGTCATGTTCATCAATTATGAGGATATTTATGGGATCGGGGCTGCCCGCTTGCAGTAGGCCATATTGGCTTTATATACATTACTATTATATGGAACGGGGTTGCCCGCCTGCAGCAGACCTTATAGGCTTTATCATTATATGGATCGGGGATGACCGCCTGCAGCAGACCATATCGGCTGGATAAATTAACCAGGCCTGGATTGGCCTGATACGGTACTGAGTGACTGACTGTCAGTTGATATATATATATATATATATATATATATATATATATATATATATATACGGGATGGAACTTCCCTGGGCTGGATTGGCCATATACAGTACGGAGTTTAAATGTTGAGCTTGAAAGTATGCCTATAATTCTGTACTGTAATTTCTATACTGGACGGTACCTGCTAAGCTTGTCACTACTTTCAGCCCAAAGGTTAGTCTTGTTACTTATTGAGTTGGTTGTACTCATACTACACTCTGCACCTCGTGTGCAGATCTAGGTGCTTCCGTACACGACGACTGTTAGACCTCTGTGTGTTACCAGTTGGAGACTATCAAGGTAGCTGCTTGGTGTCCACTGACCTTGTCTCTCTTCCTTTTGGTTATTATACTGTTCTATATTTTCAGACAGTGTTTTTATCTGTCATACTTTGTATTCATTTAGATGCTCATGTACTTAGTGACACCGGGTTTTGGGAGTGTTTTGTATATGTAATTGTGAGGCATTCTATTGAATTCAAGTATTATGTTTTCAAACTTAAAAGATATTGTGCTTTACTGAGGTTGTCGGCTTGCCTAATATTGAGATAGGCGCCATCACGATAGGTGAGAATTTGGGTCGTGACAAGTTGGTGTCAGACCCTAGGTTACATAAGTCTCACGAGTCATGAGCAGGTTTAGTAGAGTCTTGCGGATCGGTACAGAGACGTCTGTACTTATCTTCGAGAGGCTGCCGAACCCTTAAAAAAATTTCACTTTCTTGTACTCTATCGTGCAAATTTGTTGATTCCGGGAACTAAATTTATGTTATTCTATTCTCTCACAAATGGTGAGGAGAAGTACTATCGGATCGAACAGTCAGCCACTACTGCCACCGGTTAGGGCCACGAGAGGTTGGGGCCCTGGTAGAGCCCGGGGCCGAGGTAGAGGTCGAGGTGTAGCTCGTACAACAGTTGGAGTAGCACCACCAGTTGCTGCAGCTCAGGAGTAGATTCCAGACATAGCTGAGCTGACAGAACCAGCGCAGGCATCAACTGTGCCCATTGTGATTCCAGGCCTTCAGGAGGCTTTGGCCCAGATATTGACAATTTGCACTGGCTTTGCTCTGGTGGTTTCGGCTCAGGACGCACCGGCCACTTCTCAGACCGGAGAGGTACTCATACCCCTGTTTCCCATACTCCAGAGAAGGTAGTGCAGGGACTTCAGATACCGGAGGCACCACCAGTCCAGCCAGTTACAGCTACTCAGGCCCTGGTAGTCCCCGTTATGGATGATGATAAGCAGAAGAGACTATAGATATTTGGGAGGCTTCAACCTCCGTCATTTAGCAGTGCTGAGTGAGAGGATGCTCAGGGTTTTCTAGATAAGTGCCAGCGGATGCTTCGGACATCGAGTATTCTGGAGACTAGTGGGGTCTCGTTCACTACTTTTCAGTTTTTTGGGGTGGCCTTCAGATGGTGGGAGACTTATGAGAGGAGCAGACCAGTTAGTGCAGCACCACTTTCATGGAATGAGTTCTCCGTATTATTTCTGAAGAAGTTTGTGCCACAGACCCACAGAGAGGAACTGCGCAGGCAGTTCGAGTATTTACGGAAGGACGATATGTCCGTGACTCAGTATGGGATGTGTTTTCAGAGTTGGCCCGTCATGCAGTTTGGTTAGTTCCGATAGAGAGAGAATCAGTAGGTTCATTAATGGCCTCAACCAGCAGTTCCATTTTGTTATGACTCTGGGAATGTAGCAAGTGCTAGATTCGATGAGGTGGTTGACAATGCTCGACGACTAGAGATGGTTCGTACTCAAGAGCTAGAGGAGAGAGAGGTCTATAGGTCTCGTGGTCCGGGTAATTCCAGCGGTGTTCCTATTGGGGGACAGCCCTATCACAATAGGGGTCATCATTATAGGCTCGTTCAGTTCATCGTTGCACATCAGCTAGTCATGGTCCATACAGTGGTCGATAGAGTCAGTCTTCTCTTGGTGCACTTCCAGCTCAGAGTTCATCTCGTGCACCATTAGTTCAGGGTTCATCTGTACCAGGTTCTTCTGGTTTTCGAGGTCCGCCTCAGAACTCACCACTATTTTTTTTAGAGGGATTGCTATGAGCGTGGAGAGCTGGATCATGTGAGGAAATATTTTCCCCGCCTTACACGGGGTTCAGCTCAGTAGAGGAGTCAGGCTACGGCTTCTGTACTAGTTGCTCCACCACCCGCCCAACCAGCTCGGGGCGGGGCTTAATCAGCTAGGAGTCACCCTAGAGGGGGAGGCCGATCAGGTGGCGGTCATGCCCGATTCTATGATTTCCCTTCTAGGCCAGATATCATTGCTTCAGATGTATTGATCACAGGTATCGTCTCAGTGTGCCACAGGGAAGCTTCTATATTATTTGACCCTGGTTCCACATATTAGTATGTTTCGTCATATTTTGTTTATTATCTGGATATGCCTTGTGAGTCCTTAGTTCCCCCTGTTCATGTATCTACGTCGGTGGGCGATACTATTATTGTGGATCGTGTGTATCGGTTGTGTGTTTTAACTATTGAAGGACTGGAGACTAGAGTTGATCTTTTATTGCTTAGTATGGTTGATTTTGATGTGGGTATGGATTGGTTGTCTCCATGTCATGCTATTCTGAACTGCCACGCAAAAATGGTGACATTGGCGATACCGGGATTGCCGAAGGTCGAGTGGAGAGGTTCTCCAGATTATGTTCCCAGCAGGGTAATTTCTTACTTGATGGCTTAGCATATGGTTGGGAAGGGGTGTTTGTCATATTTGGCCTTTGTGAGAGATGTTGAGGCAGATACTCCTACAATTGATTCAATATTGGTAGTGCAGGATTTTCCGGATGTATTCCCTGTAGACCTGCCGGGTATGCCACCCGACAGGGATATCACTCAGCCCATTTCTATCCCTCTGTATCGTATGACACCATCTGAATTGAAAGAATTGAAAGAGCAACTTCATGAACTCCTTTATAAGGGTTTTATTAGGCCTAGTATGTCACCTTGGGGTGCACCGGTTCTATTTGTGAAAATTAAAGATGGCACTATGCGGATGTACATCGATTATAGGCAGTTGAACAAAGTTACAATCAAGAATAAATATCCTTTGTCGTGTATTGATGATTTATTTGACAAGTTTCAGGGAGCGAGGGTATTCTCCAAAATTGATTTGTGATCCGGGTATCACCAGTTGAAAATTCGAGATTCAGATATTCTAAAGATAGCATTCAGGACTCGTTGTGGCCACTATGAATTTCTCGTGATGTCTTTTGGGCTGACCAATGCCCCAACAACATTTATGCATTTCATTAATAGTGTATTCTAGCCATATCTTGACTCATTTGTCGTAGTATTTATTGATGATATTCTGGTGTACTCACGTAGCCAGAATACTTGATTATTGTATTACAAAGGCTGAGAGAGGAGAGACTTAATGCCAAAGGAGTTCTGGCTTAGTTCGGTGGCTTTCTTGGGACACATAATGTCCAGTGAAGGAAATAAGGTGGATCCGAAGAAAATAGAGGCAGTTTAGAGTTGGCACAGGCCATCTTTAGCTACTGAGATTCAGAGTTTTCTTGGCTTGGCTGGGTATTATCGTCGCTTTGTGGAGGGTTTATCGTCTATTGCATCGCCCTTGACTAAATTGACCCAGAAAGGTGCTCCATTCAAGTGGTCGGATAAGTATGAAGAGAGCTTTCAGAAGCTCAAGACTTCCTTGACCACAACTCTAGTTCTAGTTTTGCCTTCAGCTTCAGGCTTTTATACAGTGTATTGTGATGCTTCTTGGATTGGTATTGGGTGTGTCTTAATGCAGGAGCATAGAGTGATTGCTTATGCTTTGCGCCAGTTGAAGCCATATGAAAAGAACTAGCGTGTCCGTGATTTAGAATTAGCAACCATTGTTCATGCATTGAAGATTTGGAGGCACTATCTCTATGGTGTGTCTTGTGATGTATTTATAGATCATCGGAGTCTTCAACACTTTATTCAAATAGAAGGATCTAAATTAGAGGCAACGGATATGGTTGGAGATGCTAAAGGACTATGATATCACTATTCTATATCATCCCGGGAAGGCCAATATGGTGGCCGATGCCTTGAGTAGAAAGGCGATGAGTATGGGTAGCCTTGCATTCATTCCTATTGGTGAAAGGCCTTTTGCAGTTGATATTCAGACCCTGGCCAATCATTTTGTGAGATTAGATATTTCGGAGCCCAGACGAGTTCTAGATCGTATGGTCTCTCGGTCTTCTTTAGATGATTGCATCAGAGAACGCCAGTATGATGATCCCCATTTGCTTGTCCTTAAGGACAAAGTTTAGCACGGTGATGCCAGAGATGTTACCATTGCGGATGATAGGGTATTGAGTATGCAAGGTCGGATTTGGTGTGCCTAATGTAGATGGGTTGCGTGAATTGATTCTTGAAAAAGCCCACAATTCGCGGTATTCCATTCATCCGGGTGTTGCTAAGATGTACCAGGACTTGAGGCAACACTATTGGTGGAGAAAAATGAACAAATATATAGTTGAGTTTGTAGCTCGGTGTATAAATTGTCAACAAGTGAAATACGAGCATCAGAGACCGGGTGGATTGCTTCAGAAACTTGAAATTCCGGAATAGAAATGAGAGCGTATTACCATGAACTTCTGTAATGAACCGGCCGACTGTTTTGAGTATTAGAACCCCGTTTCCCCATTTACTTCTCATTTTATGTTTTACAATTATTTTATGACTTACCGGGTTAATTGGTTCGGGTCCGGTGAGGTTTTGGAATGAATTGGAACACTTAGTTTCAAGGTTTAAAGCTTAAGTTAAAATAGTGATCGGATGTCGACTTATGTGTAAACGACCCCAGAATGGAGTTTTGATGATTCCAATAGCTCCGTATGCTGATTTTGGACTTAGGAGCGTGTCCGGAAAATTATTTGAAAGTCCGTAGTGGAATTTGGCTTGAAATCGCGAAAAAAGAATTTTCGGGAAGTTTGACCGGGGACTTGACTTTTTGATAACGGGGTCGGAATCCAGTTCTAAAAATTTTTATAGCTCTGTTATGTCATTTATATCTTGCGTACAAAATTTGATGTCATTCCGGATTGATTTGATATGTTTCGGTACAAGATATAGAATTTGAAAGTTCAAAGTTCATAGATTTTGATTTGAGGTAAGATTCATCATTTTGATATTGTTTGATGTGATTTGAGACCTCGAGTAGGTCCGTGTTATGTTATAGGACCTGTTGGTATATCTGGTTGAGGTCCCAGGGGCCTCGGGTGAGTTTCAGATGGTTAAACGGATCAAATTTGGACTTAGGACAAAGCTGGAAATTTGCTACCTACTGATGCAATCGCATCTGCGGAGTTTGGCTCGCAGGCGCGAGCCCGCAGAAGTGAGCTTGGCAAGCGTAGAAGCGGCAAGGGGCTGGTGAGGCAGAGTGCAAAGGTGCGAGAATTTTACCGCACCTGCGAGGCCGCAGGTGCGAGAAGGAACGCGCAGAAGCTGAGGGAGCATTTTGGGCGATCGCAAATGTGGATGAGTTCCGAGTTTTGCCATATTTGGACCTTCAAGCAAGGGTTTTGGGGCGATTTTCAGAGAGAAATCAATGGAAAATTGAGGTAAGTCACTTGTGATCATTTCTACTTCATAATATTGAATTTTCATTGAATAATCCGACTAGATTACGTATTTTTGAGGTGTAAATCGGGAATTTGAACCTAGGGATTTGAAAATAAGATTTGAGGGTTTGAAGGTCGAGTTGAGGTCGGATTTTGGTAAAATTAGTATAGTTAGACTCGTGGTCTAATGGGCTTTCAGATTTTGTAACTTTTGTTGGGTTTCGAGACGTGGGCCCCAAAGACGATTTTTGGGTGAAATTTCAAATTTTGATGGAAGATTTATATTTCTTACGGAATTAATTCCTATAATTTTTAGTATAAGTACGCCATAGTCGGTACCCAGTAAATATCAAGACTAACCTCAGTGGAGTAGTGACGAGGTACAGTCAAGGCACTCACTAGTCTAATAACATGTGCAATATAGTATACAAAACTAATTAGAAATATAACAATGATGGCAACAATAATAAACCAGTGATATACACAGCAGGGAAACAAGAACACCATAAATATTGCTTAACAAATAATGAATACAAGTACAATCAATTAATCAAGTCATTCAAATATAAATCTTTCGCCTATATATTTTTCAAATAATAATCTTCAGGATATAATACTTTCCAATAAATATATTTCGAATATACTCCCTTCAAATAAATATCTTTCAAATATAATTTCTTCAAATAAATATCTTTCAAATATAATTCTTTCAAATAAAACTCTTTCAAATAAATATCTTTCGAATAAAAATCACTCTGTGACACCTCATATCAAAATCATAAAATACGGATCTCAGCCCACTTTCATATTTCCACAGCACCTCGTGCTAATTTCTCTATCACAACCGCACTGATAACTCGCGTGCCAATATCATCATCATTTACTCACAGCACCTTGTGCCCACATTTATATCACAACTGCACGAACAATTCACGTGCCAATATCATCATTATTTACTCACGGCACCTCGTGCCCACATTTTATTTCATAATCCGTCGGGCAATAGCCACAGACTCCCAATTTCAACATAGATCATACTATTATCAATTTACCAACAACAAGACAAATTGCACAAGATATAAAAATAAACACAAGGAAAATCACAACATAGAAAATTACCAACGGAATAACCCACATCATCACATAAAAATTATCAACATAATAACTCCACATCATCACGTGTCATCCCTGACAATAGCCATCCTTATCTCTCCTATAACCACTTTTATCACTCCTATAATAGCCCCCTTATCCCTCCGCCCTCACAATATCAATAGCCACCCTTATCGTTCTGTATAATAGCCACCCTTATCACTCTGCCCAGATAATATCCCAACACACATAACCACAGTAAAATACCACCCTTATACCCACATAATATCAACAGTGAAATACCACCTTATATCCTCGTAATAATAACTCAAATTACACAATAATTTACACGGAATATTATCATGACAACACAACACAATCAATTCCTATCACAATTTTTTTAATGACCACAACCAATTCCAATGATATAGTAAAATCAATAAATTTCTCAAAAATAGCCCAAGGCTCCACACAACGTATATAAACCTCAAAATAATCAACAGAGATGGAAAAGTAACTAATCATAGGACAACACTTTCTTTAATCCAGATTTTAATAAATATAAATTAATGCCTCATTTTAAACTTATTTAATAATTATTTGCAGATAAGGATTTTCATAATGAATTTAATTCCAAGAAAATATCAAATCAACAAGCACACAGAATTCACATAAAAATTCAAGTGACAATAACAACAAATTATCATATAGGATACAATTTTGACAAACAAGGGACGAGGCATGACACATAAAGGATTTAATAAGTGCCAATATTTATAATTTAATACATAAGGACGTCTACAATTTTAACTGATATAATTTGCACATATAAACCAAGTACGTACTCGTCACCTCGCGTACATGGTTTTCATCTACAGAATTTCCACATAAGACTCAATGCCTAAGGGGTAATTCCCCCACTAAAGGTTAGGCAAGATACTTACCCTTTTAAAGTTATGCCGATATTCCAAAATAGCCGTCTTGCTTGAATAAATCCTCTGGACAGCTCATATCTATTCAAATTAATTGTATAGCTTCATTAAAATTCATCGAAAATAATTTCGGATAATATAACGTCGACTTAAAAATTTTATATTAAAAGTCAACCAAAAGTCAATGCGGGGCCCGCCTCTCGGAACCCAATGGGATTTTCACAAAATACGAATACCCATTTCGATACGAGTTTAACCGTACTAATTTTATCAAATTCCGATAACGAATCGACCTCCAAATCCTCAATTTAAAGTCAATAAAATTTCTACCATTTTTAATCCAAAACACTAATTTAATGATAAAAACAACAATAGATTCGGGTAATTTAACAACTCTTGCCCCGATGTTTCCCTTGAAAATCCCCCGAACATCGTCTCTCCCCGAGCTCCAACAACCTTGTCCAACTTCTTTCGGACAGCCTCTAGTATAACAGTCATAACCTTTTGTACAGATATCCAAAATATCCTTTACTTCATTATAACGTTATTGTTTTCTCATTGAAGCGTTATTGGCTACGTACATTCTTATATAGCCGTGGCCAGCACGAACTATATATATTGGTTCAATTTAAGTTCTCTGTCGTGTATCAAATTGATAGTTACTTTATATTATTTTCTAGTAGTATTATAATTTGAGACACCTCTTTCTAAAGTGTGACTCCACCACTAGTGGCAAAGCCATATTTACTATTAAAAGGGGTTGACTGTATTTCCTTTGTCAAATAATTATAGTGTCTGAATTTTCTTTTGTCAAATAATTATATTGTGTATATAGATAAAATAAAAGATATTTTTTTTATATGTGTATATAAAAATTATTGAATTCCGTGAACACAATAGAGCATGTTTTTTTAACACGAGTGGCTTACATATCTTGATTACAGGATGTTGTTGGGCATTTTCAGCGGTGGCAGCTATAGAAGGAGCATATCAGATTGCAAACAATGAACTAATGTCACTTTCGGAGCAAGAACTTCTGGATTGTACTACCCAGAATAATGGTTGTAATGGTGGACTAATGACACGAGCCTACGACTTCTTACTTCAAAATGGTGGCGGCATCACCACCGAGACTAATTATCCTTATCAACAAATTCAAAGCGTTTGCAGCACAGAACAATTATCCTCACCAGCAGTGAAAATCAGTGGTTATAAAGTAGTAGAACCAAGCGAGTCCGCGTTACTGCAAGCAGTAGCTAATCAACCAATATCTGTTGGTATTGCTGCTAATAGGGAGTTTCATTTGTATGGAAGTGGAGTATATGTGTATAAAAGTGGAATATATGATGGGAGTTGTTACCCTCAGCTGAATCATGCAGTCACAGTGATAGGTTATGGAACAAGTGAAGATGGTACAAATTATTGGCTAATCAAGAACTCATGGGGGACTACTTGGGGTGAGGAAGGATACATGAAAATTGTTAGAGATGTTGGTGTTGAAGATGGCCATTGTGGCATTGCCCAGATTGCTTCTTTCCCAACTGTTTGAATTGTTTTAGACAAAGGCAGGCATTCTATTATGTCCAAAAAATTGGTATATGAATTATGATTGCCGCTCTGTTTAGCAGAGTTGAATAGAGCAACGCTGAGAGAAAGGGAAGTAATTAAAACAAGAAAAAATGTACAGTAAGTACCCAAAAAGTAAAGAATTGAGGATGAATGAAATTTTTCGGTCTTCTATATTTAAGTTGGATGGTTCAAACCCCATCAACTAAAAAATATATTAGTCAAATTCTCGCTCTATATATTTACTTCTTTTCCTTTTGGGTAAGCTAACATGCCGGTCAAAACGACGGGTAGGTAGATTAAGGATAAAGGATACTAATCTCCTGGAAGGATATGAGATTATATTTATTTCCTGTTTGGTGGATATTATTTACTGGTGGGATAAATTTAATACCAAAATGATAGCTATCCTATATAAAAGATATGATAGCTAATCTATGGTGAAAATAGTACAGGCTAGCTAGTTTTTGGACTGGTAATTGAAAAATAACCAGCGTTTGCAAAGTCATTGTAAATAGCCACTATTTTGCTGCAACACGAAAAATTCCAGCATAATATACTGGAGATTGGTGCACCTATGTATGAACTTCCAGCATATTATGCTGGAACTCCAACACACGGAAAGTTCCAGCATAATATACTGAAGATTAGAGCACCTGTGTATGAACTTCCAGCATATTATGCTGGACCAGTATATTATGCTGGAACTCCAGTATATTATGCTGGAACTCCAGTATATTATGCTGGAACTCTAGTATATTATGCTGGAATATTTTCCGGATTTTGAACAGTGTTTTCGTTCAAATTTATCTTTGCATGAAAAGTGGCTAAATTTTGATTATTTTTTAAAATGTGGATATTTTTCAATTACCACTTATAGATCCGGCTATTTTTGAATTTCACCCTAATATATGGGATATCCGGCTTATAGGATATCCTTGTCTATCCCTTCTGGTAACCAAACGCACGGGAGGCTCAAGCACATGTGGCCTAAATTTAATGTGAGGCCTAAATTTTAAAAAAAAAATTATAATATATTTTTTTATTTGAATTCTAATCTTCTAAATTTTTGAGATACAAAGTTGTTAATAATTTTTTTATAATCGATTTCCTATAATTATTCCTTTTCAATTGATAAAATAGCCAACTCAGTTAATTTTTTTGTTGAGACATTATTGATCTTAGATAAGATTTTATAGAATAGATTAAAAGTATTGTTGAACACTTGAACTAATGAAATCTTGGAAATAGAAGGTGAGTAGGAATATCAAAGAAAAAGACAGAAAATATATATGTAGGAATTTCTGAAATATGAAGCTAGCGTTTTGACATAAATTTGATTGAAACTTGAAAAAAGTGTTTTTGAAGTTGTATTGAAAAATATTTTTGGAAGTTGAAGTTATGTTTGGACATGCATTTTATTTGAAGAAAAGTTGATGTTTTGTGAGTGGAAAAAAAGATTTCACTCAAAAACTGCGAACTTGAAATTTTTTGAATTTTTTCCCCCTAAAACATGATCATATTTCATAAACAAACAATGTTTTCAATTTTTTTTTTGAAAAAATAAAGCCAAAATCTATGGCCAAACGAGAGCGAATAGATTGGGAAAAAGAAAGATTGACTTGGACAAATTAAGGAAGGGGGAATGAAACTTTCACGTGTTATCTAATGAAAGAATAAAAATGAATTGTCAAATCAATTCCAATGAAAAAGTTGATAAAACTATTCATCTACTCATTTTTATTTTTAAGTAAGTTAAATTGTTACTTTATTTATATATCTAAAATAATTTTTTTTCCTTTTATATGAAAAACTTTAGTACTTTTGTATCAAAAGTACCCAATATTATTTTAAAATACCTATAAGCCTATTATTTTTTGAAAATGGAGCCCTACAAATTTGGAGGCCTAAAGCACAAGCTTTACTACTGATGATAAGGTTAGAGCAGGCCATGACCAAACGACCCCTTAGAGTTTTGGAAAAAAAAAATAACTAGCCAATATTTAAAGAAAATTTGCATATCCTTAGCCACAATCGTTAATTGTCATTCTATGGCACCTGAATATTAACATAGCATAGCAGATTCAATAAAAATCCCTAAAAATCAAGCTAGACAATAATCAACCCTAACATATCATTCCTATTTTTTCGCCCATAATTAAATCCCCAAAGATTCCTTCTCAAACAAAGGCAATAAATCATACACTTCAAAGTTAGGATTCATACACCTAAATTTAAGGATCTGTATAATCATTTTCTAAAGAAAATGAAACAATATGACCTATAATTTTTCTTTTATAATTCAAATTAGGATACTACAAATTCTGTTTTAACATGTTATAAATTTATTGGTGGACCGAGAATAACTATCCAAATAATCACTTCTTTTTTCTTGCTATAAATATTCTCCTTATATATTTTCTTTCATTTTGTATCATTTATAAAATATGAAACTAATAAATCTAGAATATATAATGTATAATAATATACATATGAAATCAACAAATTATAAAATAATATCAAATATTACTGTTATAAATTGAGTATAACAACTAAAATAATACTACAACATTCAATATTCCATGTATTTTTTTAAAACAATTACATCAAAATATATACACTGTTTATTTAATGTATATCATTATGAAATATACATTATATTTTATTATGTTTGCAAAGGCATGAAGAAGTCCAAAAAATATTTCATGTCAAATATACATAAAGTATATTTAGATTACACCCAAAATACATAAATGATACATTAAATATGTGCATGTGCTTACAAGTCATATATGCAGTAATGTATAAATTATAAATATAAATGTATGTATATACAAAGAAGAAGTAGCGTGAAGGCAGAAAAAAATTGGAATAGCAAAGGCAAAATAAAAATTGGAATAGCAAAATTATTAGGTAAGATTTGAAAAGAATTTATGTAGATTAAAAAATGATCTCCACCACCCAAACCTAACGTGAGATAGAGAAAAGTCAGTTATATTAAATTCCTTATTTAGTGGCATTCCTTAATTTGTGCATTCATTAATTGTGGCATAATTTTTTCAGTATGCTAAGATTGTAAAAAAAATTGCTATTTATGGAATAAACTAAAATTAATATCATTTTGTTAAATAATTTTTAAAAAATGCTCAGCCATGTAAAAATCTCAAAACTAAACTGTTCTAGAATTATTATGGGGAAAAAACATAATAGTGCAATATTTACAAAAATTTTACAAAGTCTTAGCAGGATTCATTAATTAAAATTTTTTGGCAAAGAAATATTAACATATCATAAAAGATTCTAATAGAACAAAGCAATTCAGCCGAGAATCACATGAATATAACCGTAAATGATTCACGTCCTATGTTTTCATTCTAAGATATTAACTTATATAACTGAAATAGAAATGCCCCCAAGTCCCTATTCATTATATTCAACACATTCCTTGTATTCTACAATAAGAACACACAGAAAAAAGTATTACCGCAGCTTGTTAAATATGGTATATTGATATTTCATGTATTTTTATGTATGCCATTTGGATATGGTATATATAGTTTGATACTGGTATAATAATTATATTCAGATGCTTCAGATGTATTTTTTTATGTAACTTATTTGCAGGTATTATATATGGTATAATTCTAGTATCATACTAGTATTTGATGATTCATGGAATAATTTAAGTATGATACATGGAATAATACTTGTATAATAATGGTATTGTATCATGAGTACTTTCATATGTGTTATCATATAAGTTATTTTCAGATATAATATATGGTATAATTATTGTATAATAACGAAATCTTGATATTTCAGATGTATTTTGTTATGTAGTTTATTTGCAAGTGTTATAATTGCAGTAATACCTGAATAATAATATGAGTGTTTATGTTTTTATCTAAGTTATTTTTAATATTGCTAAAAAGAATTGAGCAAATCCTATGTGAAAGGTGTGTGATGTTGTGAAGAAGATTGAGTGAAAGAAAGTTGTCGAGTCAGTGGCTAAGAAAAAACAATGGAAAGATTTGGAGAGAAAGAATATTTCTCTAAGATGAGGGAGAAAGTGTAAAGATTAATAAGGACTTAAATACTAGTAATTCCTTAATTTGTGGGTCTGTAAGTTTTTTTAATCTGTTGTCATTTAATGCATAATCTTTGAGATATCTAAAACTGTAAATTTTTTTTGCTATTTTTAAAATAAACCAAAAGTAGTATTATTTATGTGAATAAATCTAGATAAGTGATTTACTCGGTAAAAATCTCTAGAGTTTTCCTATAAAGTATAAACTTTGAAATACAATTTCCTCGTTTCTTTTTGCTGAATTTTGTATATGTTCATCATTACTTTCCTTATTATTGCACTTTATACTACATTTTTCATCCACAGATGAGGAGGAAGCACAAAATTATGGCCATATGGACCAGTCAAACTATCTGCTTCAGATTTCCAGAGAAAAAACAAACTGCTGACGTGGTAAAGGGGTCTATTTTTTTTATTTCCACAGAGAACTTATCAATAATTTAGGGTGGAAAGATTTTTTCACCTAAAAAGACATTTTTTCTCGAGATTTCATGTACCATAATTTGGAAGAGAAAGTCCGCCTCCTAATTGGTTGGCCAATGCAACCTGCCATTGACTTGACTGTTGGCTTGGGTCTACGCTACACTTCAATTCTATTTGGAAGTTGAAAAGTATAATTTTATTCATGAAGAGGTTTTCCCCCCCCCCCCCCCCCTTCCCTTTCGTCCTTTATCCCCCAGGCCCCACCTAAAGTCCTATGTCCACATATTTGTGGAGCGACTATCTGGAGTACTTTTTACTAATTGGTTATTGTTTTCCTAAGAGTATGATTTCTATCCATTATATATATATATATATATATATATATATATATATTGGGATCCTTTTTCATTATTTTATCCCAAAAATTATTATAAAAGGTCTTGTATAAGCACGAGACTTGTTCTTCGGTGAATCCAACTTCTGGAGTCCATTTATGAATCCAAGGAATAGAGAATTCCAGAAAGAAATAAATCTAGTCAATTTTTTCTGGATAACAGATATGATCTGTATGATATAAATTGTTTATAAAAGGGAAAATTTTTATCCATTCTTTGTATAACATGAGAAATGGATCAGGTAAATTTTTTACTGTCGGACCGTGGTATGACCACCAGTTTAGAAACCAATTAGGAATAGTCTCTGCAAATATCTTTGCACATACTTTAATAAACCAAGTATGTTTGTGTCGATCATTATTGTAGTATAACACTTTATCAAATGCCTGGATATAATCCCAATAGGTAAAACTCATTCGAGATTTGTTAAGGCTTATTTGTCTTTCTTTCATTGTGGATATACCCCAGTCTTCAACAGATATACTTTGTTTAATTATAATCTTCGAGAAGTTATAAACGTTCTCGTTTGTGCTATAACCAGAAAAGTGCTGAAACTCTGCACTGCCAGTACTGGTGAGTATTTTTTCATAATAAGAGCGGGTTTTGTATGACTCACTCGGATAATACAATCCATTTATCAAATACCTTTAGAATATCTTCCACGGCTCTTCTTTTCTCTGAATATTAGAATTTTCTAAAAGAAATATCATTTCTTTTTTAGACACTTTCTCATATGACTTGATATCATCATTGTCATCTTTTGTAATGAAAGCAAAAGTATCACTTTGCTTAGCAAGAGTATCCTTTTGTTTTTGAGCAGTCAAATATGCCTGCAAGTGTGCGTATAACGGACTATCTTCTGGAATATCTTCCAGATGGACGGATGGTCCGATCGATGATTCTTCTCTGAGAGATATCCTCTCATTGGTTAAACTCTTTCTTCCCATTTGTATAACTAGGGAGTTTGATGTGGATCCGTATGACGATCCTGAAGGTGACGATCTTCCTCTGGACTGTGGGGATGATCTTCCCCAACCTCTACCTCTTCCCCTACCCCAGAGGGGTTCCATCCTGTAAATATTCACGAGATAAGAAATCTGGCAGAGAATTATCAATTCCCTTTTTGTATTGTATTTCAAAATCAAAAGGGGCTAATTGAGCCTGCCATCTTGCAAATATCATTTTTGAGGCATCATGTTTAAAGTCTTTGTTAAACATATATTTAACAAATTGTGCGTCAGTTTTTATCAAAAACTTTTGATTGTATAAATCGTTTTGAAATTTTAAAACACATTTTACTATGGTTAACATTTCATGTGCCACAATAGCGTATTTTTTCTGGGCTTCAGACCATTTACCAGAGTAGAATCTAATCAGATATTCTTGCTTATTATTGAGATTTATTTTTTTCAAAATCCTTCCGTAACCAATATTAGACGCATCAGTCTCGATAATCTTTTGCCATGCAGGATTAGCAAGGTTCAAGCAAGGTAGAGATTTAATACGTTGCTTAATATTTTTAACCAAAGTAGTATAACTATCAGTCCAAGGGTTTTTATAAATTTTTTTTAGCCTATCATATAAGGGGGCTAAATCTCGCGATAAATCTTTATAAAAAGGTGATATATAATTTAAACTTCCCAAAAATCTTTGTAACTGAGTTCTATCAGTAATAACATCGGGAAATTTTGAAGCAAAATCGATCGATCTTTGAATAGGAGTAATCTTTCCATGACAAATATAATGTCCTAAAAATCGAATGTTAGTTTGGAATAAACTCATTTTTTGTTTTGAGATAACCAAACCATTTTGTATAACAATTCTTTTAAAAATATCTAAATGCTTAATATGCATTTCAAGTGTTTTGAAAAATACCAAAATGTCATCGATATAAAAAATGATAAAGTCTAGATAGGGGTTGAAAATATCATTCATAATTTTTTGGAATTCAGAAGGGGCATTCTTCAAACCAAAAGGTATAACATTCCATTCATATTACCCAAATGGAATATTAAAAGCAGTTCTATAAGTATGTTCTTTAAATATTTGAATCTGCCAATATCCAGATTTTAAATCAAATTTTGAAAATATATTGGCATTATATTGGGAATAGGATACCTAACCCACTTCAAATATTTATTCAAGGGTTTATAATTAATGACCAATCTAGGAATACCACATTCTTTTTCAGCTGCGTTATTAACATAAAAAGCTGTGCAAGACCAAGGAGATTTTGAGGGTTTTATCAAACCCTTATATAACAAATTATCAATCTCTTTTTTGCAGAATTCCACTAATTCCGCGTTCATCTGACAAGGTCGAGATTTAGTAGGAATATCATCCTCAGAGAAATTATCTTCATAAGGCAGAGTGACAATATGCTTTTTTCTATTCCAAAAAGCACTGGGATGTTCTGCACAAATATAAATAGCAATATTTTTGAAAATCAATTTGATCTTTTCCTGTACTTTAGTAGAATTTAAAGTATCAAATATATTCATACTAAACAATTCTAACTGCAAAGAATCAATATGTTTCTGCTTCATATCAATTAAAGCATTAATATCTCTAGTTACTGGATCTGTAACAAAAGTATAACTTATCTCTTTATCCTTATAAGTAGCAGTAAAATCTTTCGAGTCTATGCTAGTAAAAGGATAAATGGCATTAATAAACGGTGTTTCAAGTATAATAGGAGGGTATAACTGATTTTTAACCAAAAAAAAGAAGTGAGGAATACAGATTTTATTCTGACAAATACCCGTATTAGGTAATTTATACTTTATATTTAAAGCATGTCCGGATGCAGATTTAACCATATGAGTAGTTTTTTGAAAATATTTCGTACGTATTAAACCTTCTTGAATGCAACTAACATCTGCTCCACTATCAATCATGGCAATGTTTGTAATAGAAAAACTACTATCAATGAGAATAGTACATTTGATATACCATTTATGAGCAACAATAATTTGCATAATTCCTAAAAACATATCATGTTTAGGATCAAAACTAATAGGTTTTTCTTCAATATCATTTTCAGAAATACCTTTATTTTTATCATTAGATTTCTCAGCTGGAGAATTGATTTTCTCAATCTGAGTAATCCTATGATCACAAATCATTTGATTTTGTTTAAGAGATTTGATCTCTCGTTTCAAGTTTTTAACTTTAACTTTTAAATCATCGAAAGAAGAATCTCTTGCTGGAGTTGTATTTTTATTTAAAAGACGGTTATTAACTTCTAGCAAAGAATAAGGCGGGGAATATTCAAATTCTTTTTCAAAAGGTTTATTAAAATTAGAACTTGAACTAGCAACCAAATTAATAATTTTTTCACGAAGTTTTTCATCAGTAACTTCTTATAAAAGTTCTATCACATTATCAGATGTAATAGTTTTCATGTTCAAATCTTGGAACTGAGATTGCAATTTATAAAATTCATCATCATCACAAGTGCATGTATTACCATTGCAAGTTGTACAAGTATTATCAATATTTTTATCACTATCAGATAAATCAAGTAAATCTACTTCAGCTTCAGATTTTGACTCAGAATAATAATCAGATTCTGATCCACAAGTGTATAACAAACCATAAACCTTATCACGTAACTCATCGTCTAGTCCTAAGGTTTTCAGCTTTTGAAGCTTATAATTCGGGGCTATATGGCCAAATTTACCACATTTGTAACACTTAATGTCAGCAAGATCTCGCTTAGACTTATTTTTGGTAAATCTAGTAGCCTTACGCTGGGTTTTCTTAGCTTCTCGTTCTTCTTTGGATCTATATCTAGATCTCTTTCTCCTATAAGGACTGTCTTGATTAGGGTATCTATGATACTTATATTTTTTCTTCTTATGAGTAGAAGTCTCGGGTAAATCGGGTAAACCGAACTAGGTGCAAAAGTTTCCTAATTGGTTTCTTTCCTTAAGCTTATCTATCTTAAGCTGTCTGGACAATTTTAACTCATTGCACAAGTTTAACCCTTCCTGTGTGCAAATTCCTATCAACTTACCATAGGTATAATCATTGTACGGAATTTCACCATAGCTATCTCTTAGAACCTTTTTAACTCTTTCAGCAAATAAGGAGGGAAGGCCATCTATAAACCTAGCTTTCCAATGGTCAAACTTGTTTTCGGGTAATTCCATAACCCTGCTCATAAAGGTGTCTTTATACCATCTAAATGTACCTAAGGTCCTGCATTTAAGACCATTAAGTAGAGTACGAACTGTCTCATGCGGGTTGGTAAATCTACCATTGAAGTGTTCTAAAATAGTAAGAACAAGGGTATAAACAACATCTTCTCTATTTGCCACTAGAGCCATGCCTAAGTTATCACCTCCTTCGTCAGGGGTTTTAACATTAATAACCATTGCCCTTTCATCGACAGTCAAATAATTATCCCACCAGCCAAGAAGTTGGCCAGTAAAACCTGCAACAATCATTTTGCAAATAGTTCTATCTGTATTTTTCACATTTTTACAGATAGTTGCATACATAAGCATTCTATGTACAAAAATAGTTAATTGTCTATCAGTCAAACTATCAAGATTCTATTCATAAATTTCGGAACCACTGTATGATGTATTAGTCTGATTCCAGTAACGTTCCTCGATTAAAATATCTTGAGGAGTAGGACGATTGTAATAATAAGTTTGCATTCTAGGTTTATCAGCATATCTGCTATCCACAAACTTACTGTTCTTTTTGGGATAACCTCTGAGTTTATTAAACTCTGACCAAACATCATTTTTATAATCAAAAGTAGTATCCAATTTATCAGCAAAATCTTTTGATAAATCTATAGGTTTGATATTTAAACCAGATAACTTTTTATCAAGAAGTTCTTCTAAATTATTTAAAGATTTAAATTTAAAATTCTGAATCTCATGGGGTGTTTGAACATGAGTAAGAACAATTTGAGCTCCTAACTTGCTTCCTGAAGTAGAGGCAATATCAGTTGTTTTCTTGCTAGTACTCATATCCTTTATCAAAACTGTTAAATTTTCAAGTTTTTTATCAAGAAAACTGATTTGTTCTCCCAAAACTTTAACATATAAGCTCAATTTGAGAAATTAATTTATTAATTTATGCGACGCTGACTGCAGCAACATCTTCATCAATAAATTTTTGAAATGCAGTAAAAGAAATACCTGTATTATTAGGTAAAACAAAAGGTGCTTGAGGAGGGTAAATGGCTTTAGTAATATTGCCACTCCCGTCTTTATAAGATCTTTCCAAAACTTTTATAAAAAGTGATAAATATGTGGTTATAAACTAAGGAACAAAATACATAATTTGATTATGTAAAGCACAAATTTCATAAAATTCTTGAGAAATATTATTTAAATCTTCTTTACTATAAGTATAAAAAACCAAGTTTTAAATCGGTTCCATTTATCACTGAAAAATTCCTTTTGAATATAACCTCTAGCTTGTGACCCTGAACTAAAATCAATTTGGTGTGGAATAATTTAAACTTCATTTGGGTCAAAATCCATCTCGGACGCAGAAGGAATATCCTTATCAGAAATATTATCACTATCCTGAACAATATTTGTCTAGGGGTTAATCTTAACCCTTTCAACTGGCTTATCACCCACTTTAGTAGAAATTATGTGTAAAGATGCAGCACGATTTCTAACTGGTCCATAGACTGGTTCAACAGGAGAAATGTGTTGAATATCAGGCAACAGTCTACGACTAGTAAAAGAATGTCTATTAGAATTAGAACTAGTAGCAGGCAAAAGTCTATTATTAGAAAATGACTGCCTATTATAAGTGGAACTATTTTTATCAAACTGAATGCAAATCCTACCATCCGGATTTTGAGTAATATGGGAATATTCAGTATTACTAACAACATTTGTAATCTGACTTGGTGATATAACCGAGTCCAAAGTCCATGTAGTTGGAAAATTAATTTCTTCCCAGTTAATAGGTCTCCTCGTGGTGACCTTAGACTTTGTAAAATTGGTTTCCACGAATATAGTCTAATCAGATGTATCATATAATTTACATCTAGGGTTTAACGTAGATAGTAATTTAAAATAAATTCTATACGATAAACATATAAGTTCGGAACCAGGTGCATAATTATAACCATACGTTTTTACATTTAATGTCAATGCATCAAGTATATTAACATCAGATAGAGATAATTGGAGATTGGGTTGAGTATTAAAATATACTGGACCGTAGGCCACAGTAGATTCAATAGAACCCATTAGAGACTGTCTGAAATTCAGATTTCTAGCATCTCTAAGAGCAGCTAAAAACGTCTCTGGTAACCCTTTAAGGGTTAATGGCTTAAAAGCAATTTGAACCATACCAATATGCAGATAATTATACTGATTTTTATAAATATCTATATCATGTTTGTTTAACAAACGAATAGTCTGTTCAGACGAATTTAAAGCTAAAGATTGCTCTGTTGTTTTAACAAGTTGTTTAGAAGAAAGTTTATCAAACCATCCATAATCATAGATTGTTCTAATAGGGACTTTAGGAATCGTCCATTTGTTTAACAAATCAAGGTTTTGAGGTATTTCTACCTTAAGCTTATCTATCTTAAGCTGTCTGGACAATTTTAACTCATTGCACAGGTTTAACCCTTCCTGTGTGCAAATTCCTATCAACTTACCATAGGCATAATCATTGTACGGAATTTCACCATAGCTACCTCTTAGAACCTTTTTAACTCTTTCAGCAAATAAGGAAGGAAGGCCATCTATAAACCTAGCTTTCCAATGGTCAAACTTGTTTTCGGGTAATTCCATAACCCTGCTCATAAAGGTGTCTTTATACCATCTAAATGTACCTAAGGTCCTACATTTAAGACCATTAAGTAGAGTACGAACTGTCTCATGATGGTTGGTAAATCTACCATTGAAGTGTTCTAAAATAGTAAGAGCAAGGGTATAAACAGCATCTTCTCTATTTGCCACTAGAGCCATGCCTAAGTTATCAACTCCTTCGTCAGGGGCTTTAGCATTATATATATATATATATATATATATATATATATATAGAGAGAGAGAGAGAGAGAGAAAGAGAGAGAGAGAGAAAAGGAAAGTGTGATTAACCAAGGGCAAAATTGACATTTTGCTTATTCATAATAATGCTTTCCTACTTACGGCTTCTTTCAAATATGGAAGAATTTCAAGGATAGAGAAACATCACCGCTCTTCCCAACTCTTTGGACTACTTTGAAGTACTTTTTGTGAGTTCTTTTCATATTTCATGTCAGTTTTATTCTCAATTTTCCCTCCAATTTCGTTTTTTCCCTAATTCTTTTTAGTTCTCTTCAAACTTCTGAATTTCACGATTGAAAATTATGGCTAATGTCGCTCTTAATCTGTTTAATTCTCGTTCCACTTTCACAGCTGATGTGAAGGTTTTTCAATTGTCATGCTCCCATAACTGCAATCTTTTCTTTTATAGCTGCAGATTTATTCTTCAAAAAGAAAACAAATTTGTGCCCTTCCCTCGGTTAGCTACGCCCTTGTAGCCGATGAGTTTGCCATTGTTTTATCCTCTTTGTTCGTTTCATTGTTACAGTTATAATTTTTTAAATTATTTTTAGTGGCTATTTGTTATTATTATTTAGATGGGTCACTTACGTGAAGCACGATTGTTTTGTAGCAGCTCAAAGTGTTAGAAAAGATTTGTTCTTGACAAAAAATCTCCGTATGTGTTAAAAATATTTTTAAAAAAAATATTTTTAATGAGCATTTGCTTTTGTAATTCTATGTGGCTCCACTTACGTCAAACAAAAATATTTTGGTAGTTCAGAAATTGAGGAAATTCAGTTCTTGAATAGTGAAAATTCCTTCTTTATTTTATTTTAATTTTAAATTATGAAAGTTTATGTGGATTGATTACGTGAAAGAAGAATATTCTTGCAGCTCGGGATTCAATTCTTTAAGAATAAAATATTTATCTGGCTTCTGCTCTTAGTTGTCGCGTGCACATTAGTTCTATGTTCGACTGTATATAATTTTACAATGTCTTTAGTTGTGTATGGCTACATGCAGTAGAATCAAGGAGTTTCTTTTTTATAGTACTGGATGTTGTCAAATTCTAATTTCATATCCAGATGAAAAAGAAAAGGAATTGTTGTTTCTGGTTTGACATTCATAGCATAACATCGAATAAACGAATGAAATCGTGAATGATTTATGCTTGGTTACACACATTGAATGATTATTATCTTGGATAATATATGCTTGGTTACCTAAAGAAGTCTCAAATTCTAAAAGTTAGTGTTAAGATAGAGATAGATATCTTGAACCTTTGCCTTGGAGGAGTTTTCGAATTTATAACTTTTGAGTTTCATATATTTTATTAACCGTTTCTTTAAAAACACTTGATTACTGAATTGTAACTTTAATATCTATATGTGCAGGTATAGTACAACTTATCTTTCTTCCTGCCTCCCCCTTTATCCTCCCTAGAAATACTAACGCACATATGTAGTTCTTCGGATGGAGTATTATATATGTACCGTGTGCCAATTTTATGTCATAAGAATAAGATCGTATATACTTCTAAAAGAATGTATCTTCGATATCCCTATAAATTAATTGATATAATCTATATTAGATACAAGGGTATACGTTCTACTTGTTTATTAATTTTTTTTTCTTTTTGTTTAACAATCAGTCCATATATATCTAGAGAAATAAGGAATACATCAATGCCAGCTTGGAAGTGGTGTTGAGATGGATCCACGAGCATATTCAGATGATATTTTAAAAACTTACGATCGATCGAATCAGTATCTTTGACCAGCTTTCCTCAAAGAGGCTCATAAGACTCATTGTTTCAGGACTTGCATTCATGTAATCTGTAACGATCCGACCGGTCGTTTCGAGTATTACAGCCCTGTTCCCTCATTTACTGCTTAATCTGTGCTTTACAATTGTTATATGACTTGCCGAGATAATTGGTTTGGGTCCGGTGAGGTCTTGGAATGAATGAGAATACTTAGTTCCAAAGTTTAAAACTTAAGTTGAAACGGTTGACGGGATGTCGACTTATGTGTAAACGACCCCGAAATAGAATTTTTATGATTTCAATAGCTCCGTATGGTGATTTTGGACTTAAGAGCGTGTCCAAAATTTTTTATGGAAGTCCGTAGTTAAATTAGGCTTGAAATGCCTAAAATAAAAATTTAAGTTTGGAAGTTTGACCGGGAAGTTGACTTTTTGATATCGGGGTTGGAATCCGATTCTGAAAATTGGAATAGGCCCGTTATGTCATTTATGACTTGTGTGCAAAATTTGAGGTCAATCAGACTTGATTTGATAGGTTTCGGCATCGAATGTAGAAGTTGGAATTTCTTAGTTTCATTAAGCTTGAATTAGGGTATGATTCGTGGTTTTAATATTGTTTGATGTGATTTGAGGATTCGACTTAGTTCGTATGATGTTTTAGGACTTGTTGATATATTTGGTTGAGGTCCCGGGGGCCACGGCTGAGTTTTGGATGGCTAACGGACTAAATTTTGAACTTGGAAGAAATCTGGAAATTTCTGCCTTCTGATACAATTGCACCTGCGGAATTTGGCTCGCAGGTGCGAGCTCGCAGAAGCGAGCCTAGCATCGTAGAAGCGGGAAGTCCGCAGAAGCGGACACAATCTCGCAGAAGCGAGTCCGCTGAAGCGACACCAAGGTCGTAGATGCGGAGGCAGGAGAGGCTAGGCAAAACCGCAGAAGCGGACATCTTTTCCGCAGAAGCGGACATCTTGTCCGCAGAAGCGGTTGGTTTCCTTCATCTGCGGGACCGCATAAGCGGCTAAGTGAGTCGCAGGTGCGGAACCCCTGGACAGTATACATTCGAAGGGGTTCCGAGTTATGCCATTTTTGGCCTTCAATCACGGTTTTTGGGGCGATTTTCAGAGAGAATTCACGGGAAACTTGAGGAATGTCAATTGTGATCATTTGTACTCCATAATATTGAATTATCATCGAATAATCCGACTAGATTACGTGTTTTAGAGGTGTAAATCGGGAATTTGGACCTAGGGATTTGGACATAAGATTTGATGATTTGGAGGTCGAGTTAGACTCGTGGTTAAATGGGCGTTCATATTTTATAACTTTTGTCGGGTTCTGATCCGTGGGTCCCACAGATGATTTTTGAGTTTTATTTCGGATTATGTTGGAAAATTAGTATTTTCATATGGAATTAATTCCAATAATTTGTATTGACTGGGTCAAATTAATTATGATTAGATACGAGAATTTCGGAGATCAATTTGTGAGGCAAAGGCATAGCGGAGTAAGGAATTACACGGTTTGAGGTAAGTAACTCTTCCAAACTTGGTTCTGAAGGTATAAATCCCTGAATTTCGTGTTATGTGAATTTTATGAAGCTGACGCACATGCTAGGTGATAGGCGTATGGGCGTGCAACATAGAAATTGTAACTTAAATAAATTCTGTGGAGTTGTAAAATTAAAGAATCATGTTATTATCCGAATATTCTTCACGTGTTAGGAAATTGAGCTGAGACTTGTATTGAAGATCATGATTAGGCTACATGCCGATATTTTTGGGACCCACAGGGTTGTGTTGCTGTTGAATTTAATTGTTTAAAATGTACATTTCATACTTTGTCATGTTCATCAATTATGAGGATATTTATGGGATCGGGGATGCCCGCTTGCAGTAGGCTATATTTGCTTTATATACATTACTATTATATTGAACGGGGTTGCCCGCTGCAGCAGACCTTATAGGCTTTATCATTATATGGATCGGGGATGACCGCCTGCAGCAGACCATATCGGCTGGATAAATTAACCAGGCCTGGATTGGCCTGATACGGTACTGAGTGACTGACTGTCAGTTGATGTATATATATATACGGGATGGAACTTTCCTGGGCTGGATTGGCCATATACAGCACGAAGTTTAAATGTTGAACTTGAAAGTATGCCTATATTTCTGTACTGTTACTGGACGGTACCTGCTGAGCTCGTCACTACTTTCAGCCCAAAGGTTAGTCTTGTTACTTATTGAGTTGGTTGTACTCATACTACATTCTGCACCTCGTGTGCAGATCCAGGTGCTTCCGTACACGACGATTGTTAGACCTCTGTGTGTTACCAGTTGGAGACTATCAAGGTAGCTGCTTGGTGTCCACTGACCTTGTCTCTCTTCCTTTCAGTTATTATAATGTTCTATATTTTCAGACAGTGTTTTTATCTGTCATACTTTGTATTCATTTAGATGCTCATGTACTCAGTGACACCGGGTTTTGGGAGTGTTTTGTATATGTAATTGTGAGGCATTCTATTGAATTCAAGTATTGTGTTTTCAAACTTAAAAGATATTGTGTTTTATTGAGGTTGTCGGCTTGCCTAATATTGAGATAGGCACCATCACGACATGTGAGATTTTGGGTCGTGACAAGTTGGTATCAAAGCCTAGGTTACATAAGTCTCACGAGTCATGAGCAGGTTTAGTAGAGTCTTGCGGATCGGTACGGAGACATCTGTACTTATCTTCGAGAGGCTGCCAAACCCTTAGGAAAATTTCACTTTCTTGTACTCTATCATGCAAATTTGTTGATTCCGGGAACTAAATTTATGTTATTCTATTCTCTCACAAATGGTGAGGACAAGTACTACCAGATCGAACAGTCAGCCACCACTGCCACAAGTTAGGGCCACGAGAGGTTGGGGTCGTGGTAGAGGCCGGGGCCGAGGTGTAGCTCGTACAACAGTTGGAGTAGCACCACCATTTGCTGCAGCTTAGGAGTAGATTCCAAACATAGCTGAGCTGACAGAACCAGCTCAGGCACCAGCTGTGCCCATTGTGATTCCAGGCCTTCAGGAGGCTTTGGCCCAGATATTGACAGTTTGCATTGGCCTTGCTCAGGTGGTTTCGGCTCAGGCCACACCAGCCACTTCTCAGACCGGGGGAGGTACTCATACCCATGTTTCCCGTACTCCAGAGAAGGTAGTGCAGGGACTTCAGATATCGGAGGCACCACCAGTCCAACCAGTTACAGCTCCTAGGCCCCGGTAGTTATCGTTATGGATGATGATAAGCAGAAGAGACTATAGAGATTTGGGAGGCTTCAACCTCCGTCATTTAGCAGTGCTGAGTGAGAGGATGCTCAAGGTTTTCTGGATAAGTGTCAGGGATGCTTCGGACAACGGGTATTTTGGAGACTAGTAGGGTCTCGTTCACTACTTTTTAGTTTTCTGGGGCGGCCTTCAGATGGTGGGAGACTTATGAGAGGAGCAGACCAGTTGGTGCAGCGCCACTTTCATGGAATGAGTTCTCCGTATTATTTCTGAAGAATTTTGTGCCACAGACCTACAGAGAAGAATTGCGCAAGCAGTTTGAGTATTTACGGAAGGAGGATATGTCCGTGACTCAGTATGGGATGTGTTTTCAGAGTTGGCCCGTCATGCAGTTTGGTTAGTTCTGATAGAGAGAGGATCAGTAGGTTCGTTAATGGCCTCAACCAGCAGTTCCGTTTTGTTATGATTCTGGGGAATATAGCAAGTGCTAGATTCGATGAGGTGGTTGACAATGCTCGACGACTAGAGATGGTTCGTACTCAAGAGCTAGAGGAGAGAGAGGTCTAAAGGTCTCGTGGTCCGGGTAATTCCAGCGGTGTTCCTTTTGGGGGACAGCCCTATCACAATAGGGGTCGTCATTATAGGCTCGTTCAGTTCATCGTTGCGCATCAGCTAGTCATGGTCCATACAGTGGTCGATAGAGTCAGTCTTCTCTTGGTGCACTTCCAGCTCAGAGTTCATCTCGTGCACCATTAGTTCAGGGTTCATCTGTACCAGGTTCTTCTGGTTCTCGAGGTCCGCCTCAGAACTCACCACTGTTTTTTGAGAGGGATTGCTATGAGCGTGGAGAGCTGGTTCATGTGAGGAAATATTTTCCCCGCCTTACACGGGGTTCAGCTCAGTAGAGGAGTCAGGCTACGGCTTATGTACTAGTTGCTCCACCACCCGCCCAACCAGCTCGGGGCGGGGCTTAATCAGCTAGGAGTCACCCTAGAGGGGGAGGCCGATCAGGTGGCTGTCATGCCCGATTCTATGATTTCCCTTCTAGGCCAGATATCATTGCTTCAGATGTATTGATCACAGGTATCGTCTCAGTGTGCCACAGGGAAGCTTCTATATTATTTGACCCTGGTTTCACATATTAGTATGTTTCGTCATATTTTGTTTATTATCTGGATATACCTTGTGAGTCCTTAGTTTCCCCTGTTCATGTATCTACGTCGGTGGGCGATACTATTATTGTGGGTCGTGTGTATCGGTTGTGTGTTTTAACTATTGAAGGACTGGAGACTAGAGTTGATCTTTTATTGCTTAGTATGGTTGATTTTGATGTGGGTATGGATTGGTTGTCTCCATGTCATGCTATTCTGAACTGCCATGCAAAAATGGTGACATTGGCGATACCGGGATTGCCGAAGGTCGAGTGGAGAGGTTCTCCAGATTATGTTCCCAGCAGGGTAATTTCTTACTTGATGGCTCAGCATATGGTTGGGAAGGGGTGTTTGTCATATTTGGCCTTTGTGAGAGATGTTGAGGCAGATACTCCTACAATTGATTCAATATTGGTAGTGCAGGATTTTCCGGATGTATTCCCTGTAGACCTGCCGGGTATGCCACCCGACAGGGATATCACTCAGCCCATTTCTATCCCTCTGTATCGTATGACACCATCTGAATTGAAAGAATTGAAAGAGCAACTTCATGAACTCCTTTATAAGGGTTTTATTAGGCCTAGTATGTCACCTTGGGGTGCACCGGTTCTATTTGTGAAAATTAAAGATGGCACTATGCGGATGTACATCGATTATAGGCAGTTGAACAAAGTTACAATCAAGAATAAATATCCTTTGTCGTGTATTGATGATTTATTTGACAAGTTTCAGGGAGCGAGGGTATTCTCCAAAATTGATTTGTGATCCGGGTATCACCAGTTGAAAATTCGAGATTCAGATATTCTAAATATAGCATTCAGGACTCGTTGTGGCCACTATGAATTTCTCGTGATGTCTTTTGGGCTGACCAACGCCCTGACAACATTTATGCATTTGATTAATAGTGTATTCCAGCCATATCTTGACTCATTTGTCGTAGTATTTATTGATGATATCCTGGTGTACTCACGTAGCCAGAATACTTGATTATTGTATTACAAAGGCTGAGAGATGAGAGACTTTATGCCAAAGGAGTTCTGGCTTAGTTTGGTGGCTTTCTTGGGACACATAATGTCGAGTGAAGGAAATAAGGTGGATCCGAAGAAAATAGAGGCAGTTCAGAGTTGGCACAGGCCATATTCAGCTACTGAGATTCAGAGTTTTCTTGGCTTGGCCGGGTATTATTGTCGCTTTGTGGAGGGCTTCTCGTCTACTGCATCGCCCTTGACTAAATTGACCCGGAAAGGTGCTCCATTCAGGTGGTCGGATAAGTATGAAGAGAGCTTTCAGAAGCTCAAGACTTCCTTAACCACAACTCTAGTTCTAGTTTTGCCTTCAGCTTCAGGCTTTTATACAGTGTATTGTGATGCTTCTTGGATTGGTATTGGGTGTGTCTTAATGTAGGATCATAGAGTGATTGCTTATGCGTTACGCCAATTGAAGCCACATGAAAAGAACTAGCCTGTCCATGATTTAGAATTGGCAACCATTGTTCATGCATTGAAGATTTGGAGGCACTATCTCTATGGTGTGTCTTGTGATGTATTTACAGATCATCAGAGTCTTCAACACTTTATTCAAATAGAAGGATCTAAATTAGAGGCAGCGGAGATGGTTGGAGATGCTAAAGGACTATGATATCACTATTCTATATCATCTCGGGAAGGCCAATATGGTGGCCGATGCCTTGAGTAGAAAGGCGGTGAGTATGGGTAGCCTTGTATTCATTCCTGTTGGTGAAAGGCCTTTTGCAGTTGATATTCAGACCCTGGCCAATCAGTTTGTGAGATTAGATATTTCGGAGCCCAGTCGAGTTCTAGATCGTGTGGTCTCTCGGTCTTCTTTATATGATTCCAACAGAGAACGCCAGTATGATGATCCCCATTTGCTTGTCCTTAAGGAAAAAGTTTAGCACGGTGATGCCAGAGATGTTACCATTGTGGATGATAGGGTATTAAGGATGCAGGGTCGAATTTAGTGTGCCTAATGTAGATGGGCTGCGTGAATTGATTCTTGAAAAAGCCCACAGTTCGCAGTATTCCATTCATCCGGGAGCTGCTAAGATGTACCAGGACTTGAGGCAACACTATTGGTGGAGAAAAATAAACAAATATATAGTTGGGTTTGTAGCTCGGTGTATAAATTGTCAACAAGTGAAATACGAGCATCAGAGACCGAGCGGATTGCTTCAGAAACTTGAAATTCCGGAATAGAAATGAGAGCATATTACCATGAACTTCTGTAATGACCCGGCCAACTGTTTTGAGTATTACAACCCCGTTTCCCCATTTACTTCTCAATTTATGTTTTACAGTTATTTTATGACTTACCGGGTTAATTGGTTCGGGTTCGGTGAGGTTTTGGAATGAATTGGAACACTTAGTTTCAAGGTTTAAAGCTTAAGTTAAAATAGTAATCGGATGTCGACTTATGTGTAAACGACCCCGGAATAGAGTTTTAATAATTCCAATAGCTCCGTATGGTGATTTTGGACTTAGGAGCGTGTCCGAAAAATTATTTGAAAGTCCGTAGTGGAATTTGGCTTGAAATGGCGAAAAAAGAATTTTCGGGAAGTTTGATCGGGGACTTGACTTTTTGATAACGGGGTCGGAATCCAGTTGTGAAAATTTTCATAGCTCCGATATGTCATTTATGTCTTATGTGCAAAATTTGATGTCATTCCGGATTGATTTGATATGTTTCGGCACAAGATATAGAATTTGAAAGTTCAAAGTTCATAGATTTTGATTTGAGGTGAGATTCGTCGTTTTGATATTGTTTGATATGATTTGAGGCCTCGAGTAGGTCCGTGTTATGTTATAGGACCTGTTGGTATATCTGGTTGAGGTCCCGGGGGCTTCGGGTGAGTTTCAGATGGTTAAACGGATCAAATTTGGACTTAGGACAAAGCTAGAAATTTGCTACCTACTGATGCAATCGCACCTGCGGAGTTTGGCTCGCAGGTGCATGCCCGCAGAAGTGAGCTTGACAAGTGCAGAAGCGGCAAGGAGCTGGTGAGGCAGAGTGCGACGGTGCGAGAATTTTATCGCACCTGCGAGGCCGCAGGTGCGAGAAGGAACGCGTAGAAGCGGAGGGAGCATTTTGGGAGATCGCAGATGTGGACGAGTTACGAGTTTTGCCATATTTGGACCTTCAAGCACGGGTGTTGGGGCGATTTTCAGAGAGAAATCAATGGGAACTTGAGGTAAGTCACTTGTGATCATTTCTACTTCATAATATTGAATTATCATTGAATAATCCGACAAGATTACGTGTTTTTGAGGTGTAAATCGGGAATTTGAACCTAGGGATTTGAAAATAAGATTTGAGGGTTTGAAGGTCGAGTTGAGGTCGGATTTTGGTAAAATTAGTATAGTTAGACTCGTGGTCTAATGGGCTTTTAGATTTTGTAACTTTTGTTGGGTTTCGAGATGTGGGCCCCACAGACGATTTTTGGGTAAAATTTCGAATTTTGATGGAAGATTTATATTTCTTACGGAATTAATTCCTATAATTTTTATTGACTGAATCATATTATTTGTGGCTAGATTCGAGGCGTTTGGAGACCAATTCACGAGGCAACGGCCTAGCGGAATAAATAATTACACGGTTTGAGGTAAGTAACACTTCTAAACTTGGTTCTGAGGGTATGATTCCCCGAATTGGTGTTATACAAACTGTTTGGAGGTGACGCACATGATAGTTGACGAGCGTGTGGACGTGCACCATACAAATTATGACTTGAATAAATCCTGTGAAGTTGTAAAAATTAAAGAATCATGTTATTATCTGAACATTTCTCACGTGTTAAAGAAATTGAGTGAGGCTTTTATTAAAGATCATGTTTAGGCTACGTGCCAATATTTTTGGGACCCATGGGTTCGTGTTGCTGTTGAATTAATTATTTCAAAAATAATATACATTTCACGCTCAATCATATTCGTCCATTGTGAGGATATTTATGGGATCGAGCTACATGCCACAACAGGCCATATTGACTTTATATAAGTTATCATTAAATGGATCGGGACTGGCCGCCTGCTGCAGGCCATAATGGTTTTATACATTATTATTATATGGATCGGGGTTGCCTGCCTGCAGCAGGCCTTATAGGCTTTACTATTATATGGATCGGGGCTGCTCGCCTGTAGCAGGCCTTATAGGCTTTATTATTATATGGATCTGGACTGCCCTCCTGCAGTAGGCCATAGAGGCTTTATATCACGCTTGGGCTGAAGGAGCCCCTCTGGAGTCTGTACACACCCCCAATGAGCGTAGATGATTATATATATTCGGGATGGATTTTTCCAGGGCATGATCTTGCCTTATTTATATTGTAATGAATTTACCTAGACATGGATCTTGTCCGTATCATTTACATTTAGGGATAAATTACCCCAGGGCTGGATTGGCCTTATACGATACTGAGTGACTGACTGTCAGTCAATGTGTATTTATATACGGGTTGGAACACCCCTGGGTTGGATTGGCCATAAACTGTACCGAGTGATCGAATAATTTGTGACCAGTATTTACATGAAGTCTCTCTAATGAGATGTCATATTCCTCATATCATGCAGTATTGATCTATTTCACTTGTACTTAGTTTAACTGCTGAAGTTGAAAGTATACCTACATTTTTGTACCATTATTTATACTGGACTGTACCTGCGGAGCTCGTAATTACTTTCAGCCTAGAGGTTAGTCTTGTTACTTATTGAGTTAGTTGTACTCATACTACACTCTGCACCTCGTGTGCAGATCCAGGTGCTCCCGGATACGGCGACTGCTAGATTTCAAAGTTATTTATGTTGGGAACTATCAAGGTAGTTGCTTGATGTCCGCAAACTCGATTCCTTTCCTATTTAATCATTGTATTATTCTATATTTTCAGACAGTGATTTTTATCGGTCAGACTTTGTATTCATATTAGATGCACATGTACTCAGTGACACCGGATTTTAGGAGTGTTATATTTGAAATTGTGAGTTTCTTCCACTGAATTTAATTATTATGTTTTCAAATTTAAAAGATATGGTGGTTTATTGAGGTTGTCGGCTTGCCTAATATTGAGATAGGCGCCATCACGACAGGTGAGATTTTGGGTCGTGACAAGTTGGTATTAGAGCCTAGGTTACATAGGTATCACGAGTCATGAGCAGGTTTAGTAGAGTCTTGCGGATCGGTACAGAGATATCTGTACTTATCTTCGAGAGGTTGCCGAACCCTTAGGAAAATTTCACTTTCTTGTATTTTGTCGTGCGAATTTTGTTGATTCTGGAAACTAAATTTATGTTATCCTATTCTCTCACAGATGGTGAGGACATGTACTACCGAATCGGATGGTCAACCACCATTGCCATCAGTTAAGGCCGCGAGAGGCCGGGGCCGAGGTAGAGGTCGAGGTGTAGCTTGAACAACAGTTGGAGCAGCATCTGTAGCACCACTAATTGCTCCAGCTCGGGAGCAGATTCCGGATATAGTTGAGCAGGTGGGACCAGCTCAGGCACCTATTGTGATTCCAGGCCTTCAGGAGGCTCTGGCCCAGATATTGACAGTTTGCACTGGTCTTACTTAGGTGGTTCCGGCTCGGGCCACACCTGCCACTTCTCAGGCCGGGGAAGATACTCATACCCCTGTTACCCGTACTCCAGATCAGGTAGTACAAGGACTTCAGATACTGGGGGCACTACCAGCCCAACCAGTTGCAGCCAGATCAGGTAGTCCCTGTTATGACAGATGATGAGCGAAGAAGACTTAAGAGATTTGGTAGTCTTCGAACTCTATCATTTAGCGATGCTGAGTCAGAGGATGCTCCGGGTTTTCTGTATAGGTGCCAGTGGATGCTTCAGACAATAGGTATTCTGGAGACCAGTAGGGTCTCGAACTCTACTTTTCAGTTTTTTGGGGCTGCCTTCAGATGGTAGGAGGCTTATAATAGACGCAGGCTAGATGGTGCAGTACCACTTACATGGCAGGAATTCTCCATTCTCTTTTTGGAGAAGTTCATGCCGCAGTCTCGCAAAGAGGAGCTGCGCAGACAGTTTGAGCAGTTACGTCAGGATGGCATGTCTGTGACGCAGTACGAGATGAGATTTTCTGAGTTGGTTCATCACGCAGCTTGGTTTGGTTCTCAATGATAGGGAGAGGATCATGAGGTTCATTGATGGCCTCACGTATCAACTGCGGTTTCTTATGACTAGGGGGAGGGTATCTTGTGCCACTTTTGACGAGGTGGTTGATATTGCTCGACAGATAGAGGTGGTCCATAGCCAGGAGCGTGGTGACGAGAGGCTAAGAGGCCTCGAGGTTCGGGCAGTTTTGGTAGGGTACCTTCTGGAGGGCAGTTCTACCATAACAGGGATCGTCCAATTCACCGTGGTGCATCATCCAGACATAGTTCATAGAATTCTCATCAGAGTCAGTCATCTCTTAGTGCACTTCTTGCCCCGAGTATGCCCCATGCACCATGAGTTCAGGGATCATATGTACCAGGTCCTTCTGGTAGTTATTCTAGTTCCCGAGGTCCGCCTCAGAATTCGCCACCATTCTTCGAGATGGAGTGCTATGAGTGTGGAGAGATGAGTCATGTGAGAAATATTGTCCACGCCATATGCGAGGTCCAGTTCAACAGAGGAGTCAAGCTACTACTTCTACACCAGTTGTTCTACCACCCGCCCAGCCAGCTCGGGGTGGGGCTCAGTCAGCTAGGGGTCGCCCAAGAGGGGGAGGTCGATCTGGTGGTGGTCAGGGCCGATTCTATGCTTTTCCTGCCAGACCAGATGTTATTGCTTCAGATGCAGTGATCACATGTATTGTCTTAGTGTTCCATAGGGATGCATCTATATTATTTGACGTTGAATCCACATATTCGTATGTTTCATCATATTTTGTTCATTTTCTGGATATGCCCCGTGAGTCCTTAGTTTCACCTGTTCATGTATCTACTCCGGTAGGCGATACTATAATTGTGTACCGTGTGTATCGGTCGTGTGTGGAAATTATTGCGGGACGAGACCAGAGTTGATCTTTTATTGCTTAGTATGGTCAATTTAGATATTATCTAGGTATGGTAAGATATCAGATGTTTTGTTATATGGCTTTGGGCCGAGTGAGGAAGTCTGCTATCTACGATTTGATTGCACGATTATATGTGGTATTGGTTTCATTCCGAGGTACACTTGTGGATTAGTTATGACTTGTAGAGGTTGAGATCGGGGATGACTTGAGTAAGAAACATTTCTTGAATGCGGGTTATATTGCACTTTATGAAAAAAAAAATCATGAGATGATTAAATTGTTTTTTTGAAGGATGTAGTGCGTACGAATTATGGATTTGATTGGTGGTGTTAAGGTAGGGTTACTTCTTTGGGGGCCATTGTGCTAATGGGGGCTTGCGATAATTCTGTATCACTATGGATTCCACATTCCAGTATAATAAGGGTAAAAGAATAATTTTAAATTCACATGTGGTATTTTCAGAGTGGGCATTTTGGCTGTGGTACTTATGGGGTTGCTTAAGAAGAATATAGTACCTTATGGGCATTAGGGCGATGCGATTTTATGTTAGGATGTCTTGTTGTGAGTTTAGGGCAAGGATCGTAGTGTTCTGACAAGGGGAAGTGACAGCTGGAGGGTAATTCAGAAGAAACAAATCGGAGAAAATATGGCAATCGGGTATGAAATTTGCTGGTGACTCAGAGTTTATAATGAGATTCTTGTACTTGTGACATGATGGCATGATATATGTGGTGTGTTGTGTGGGATTAAGATTTACATGTACAAGGTGGCAGTTCATTCTTAAAGGGAAGGTCATGAATTATAGACAACATGGTCAGTTTCAGATATTTAGATGAATGTTATAACTGTCCGGTAATCCGTGAGAAGGGCGCGTATTCCAGAAGGTGCATTGTGTTCTGACTTTCGGATGTCATCGGTATTGCTATACTCACCTAGTTAATAGACTACTGATATACGAGTTATTGATATATGGCATAAAGGAATTATGAAAATATTCCTAGTGGGATGATCGTGCATCAATGATGTGATAGCCATGCGAGTGCTGGAGTTGTGATCAGTTACGATGGTTCATGTGTACTTATTTGATTGCTCATGTATGATATGCTTGGATTAGAGGCCTGTGACCATGTCAGGTGGATTATGTTATGGGCACGTGAGTTGTCCGTGTGGGTCCAAATATTTATATTATTGGCACGTGACTTGTCCGTGCGGGTCCAGATATCGATACTATAGCACGTGAGTTGTCTGTGCGAGTGATGTTAATGTGAGCTCTAGAAGAGCTGGTTACTGTTATTAAATTTGTGTATCTTGGTTCTACTATATATAATGAGCTTATAGCATTACAATTGTGGTGGTGCTTGTTGAACTTACAATACCGTTCTCTTCTTTGAGACATCTTCCATTTTGGGTACAAGGTTGCGCAGTTGTGGCTTGAGTTGTATTGGTGTGGCATGTTAGTGGGATAGTTGTGTTTAATAATATATGGTCATTGGACCAAGAATGAGTACTATCGGGTTTGATTACAGTATATTCGGAAGGATAATATTGAAAGTCCGCTTAGAAAGTGATTATGTTTCTGGTTGGGGCGAGAGAGCTCCATGACTTGTTGATCTAATAAGTGGTTATGAAATTCCACGCGTTTCTTTAAATATCAGCAGTGTACGAAGTTTATGCAACGAGGTTTGGCTTGATATGGGGTTTAATACTATTACCGGGTTAGTTAGGAGTAGTTACTATGATCGAAAATAGTGCTGTGAGCATGCGAGTTGTGTAGTATGTTAAGTGATTATATATGGGGTTATGGCTAAGGCCTAATACAGCTTATTAAAACTCAAATAGTGTGCAGATGTGAGATTCAGACCTTGAATATAAATTTTTGGATGTTGGAAATTGGACTCCAAGGTTAATGGGCTAAGGCTAAATTAGTGATTTTCAGTTATGTGGTGTTGTCAGGCCTATATGGTATAGGGTGACGTGGGATCACCCCCCGGGTATGTACGTGGTAGATGGAATAGTGATGTGATGGCTTGGAAACAACTCTTGGCACGTTCGAGGACGAACATATGTTTAAGTGGGAGAGAATGTAACGACCCGGCCGGCTGTTTTGAGTATTACAACCCTGTTTCCCCATTTACTGCTCAATTTATGCTTTACAGTTCTTTTATGACTTACCGGGTTAATTGGTTCGGGTCCGGTGAGGTTTTGGAATGAATTGGAACACTTAGTTCCAAGGTGTAAATCTTAAGTTAAAATAGTGACCGGATGTCGACTTATGTGTAAACGACCCCGAAATGGAGTTTTGATGATTCCAATAGCTTCGTATGGTGATTTTGGACTTAAGAGCATGTCCGAAAAAATATTTGAAAGTCCGTAGTGGAATTTGGCTTGAAATGGCAAAAAATGAATTTTCGGGAAGTTTGACCGGGGACTTGACATTTTGTTATCGGGGTCGGAATCCTGTTCTGAAACTTTTCATAGCTCCGTTATGTCATTTATGACTTGTGTGCCAAATTTGAAGTCATTCCGGATTGATTTGATATGTTTCGGCACAAGATATAGAATTTAAAAGTTCAAAGTTCATAGATTTTGATTTGAGGTGAGATTCATCGTTTTGATGTTGTTTGATGTAATTTGAGGCCTCGAGTAGGTCCGTGTTATGTTATAGAACTTTTTGGTATATTTAGTTGAGGCCCCGGGGGCCTCGGGTGAGTTTCAGATGGTTAAACGGATCAAATTTGGACTTAGAACAAAGCTTGAAATTCCCTACCTAGTGATGCAATTGCACCTGTGAAGTTTGGCTCGTAGGTGCGAGCCCGCAGAAGCGAGCTTGACAAGCATAGAAACGGCAAGGGGCTGGTGAGGCAAAGTGCGCAGGTGCGAGAATTTTACCGCACCTGCGAGGTTGCAGGTGCGAGAAGGAATCGCAGAAGCGGAGGGAGCATTTTGGGCAACCGTAGATGCAGACTTTTCGTCGCACCTGCGAGACCGTAGATGCAGCTAATCTGGTCGCAGGTGCGACAGGCCCTGGACAGAATAAAATTCGAGGAGTTCCGAGTTTTGCCATTTTTGGACCTTTAAGCACGGGGTTTGGGGCGATTTTCAGAGAGAATTCAAGGGGAACTTGAGGTAAGTCACTTGTGATCATTTCTACTTCATAATATTGAATTATCATCGAATAATCCGACTAGATTACGTGTTTTTGAGGTGTAGGGAATTTGAACATAGGAATTTGAAAATAAGATTTGAGGGTTTGGAGGTAGAGTTGAGGTCTGATTTTGGGAAAATTAGTATGGTTAGACTCGTGGTTGAATGGGATTTCGGATTTTGTAACTTATGTTGGGTTCCGAGACGTGGGCCCCACGAGCGATTTTTGGGTGAAATTTCGGATTTTGATGGAAATTTTTTATTTCTTATTGAATTAATTCTTATAATTTTTATTGACTGAATCAGATTGTTTTTGGCTAGATTTGAGGAGTTTGGAGACCAATTCACGAGGCAAGGGCCTAGCGGAATAAAGAGTTATACGGTTTGAGGTAAGTAACACTTCTAAACTTAGTTCCGAGGGTATGAATCCCCAAATTGGTAATATACAAACTGTTTGGAGGTGACACACACGATAGTTGACGAGCGTATGGACGTGCACCATAGAAATTGTGACTTGAATAAATCCTGTTAAGTTGTAAAAATTAAAGAATCATGTTATTATCTGAACATTTCCCACGTGTTAAAGAAATTGAGTTGAGGCTTTTATTAAAGATCATGTTTAGGCTTCGTGCCAATATTTTTGGGATCTATGTGGTCGTGTTGCTGTTGAATTAATTATTTCAAAAATAATATACATTTCACACTTAATCATATTCGTCCATTGTGAGGATATTTATGGGATCGAGCTACATGCCACAGCAGGCCATATTGGCTTTATATAAGTTATCATTAAATGGATCGGGGCTGGCCGCCTGCAGCAGGCCATAATGGTTTTATACATTATTATTATATGGATCGGGGTTGCCTGCCTGCAGCAGGCCTTATAGGCTTTACTATTATACGGATCAGAGCTTCTCGCCTGTAGCAGGCCTTATAGGCTTTATTATTATACGGATCGTGACTGCCCGCCTGCAGTAGGCCATAAAGGCTTTATATCACACTTGGGCTAAAGGAGCCCCTTCGGAGTCTGTACACACCCCCAGTGAGCGTAGATGATTATATATATTCGGGATGGATTTTTCCAGGGCATGGACTTGCCTTATTTATATTGTAATGAATTTACCTGGACATGGATCTTATCCATATCATTTACATTTGGGGATTAAATATCCCAGAGCTGGATTGGCCTTATACGGTACTGAGTGACTGACTGTCAGTCGATGTGTATTTATATACGGGTTGGAATACCCCTGGGCTGGATTGGCCATAAACAGTATCGAGTGACCGAATAATTTGTGACCAGTATTTACATGAAGTCTCTCTACTGAGATATCATATTCCTCATATAATTCATTATTGATTTATTTCACTGGTACTGAGTTTAACTGTTGAACTTGAAAGCATGCCTACATTTTTGTACCATTATTTATACTGGACTGTACCTGCGGAGCTCGTCATTACTTTCAGCCTAGAGGTTAGTCTTATTACTTATTGAGTTAGTTGTACTCATACTACACTCTGCACCTCGTTTGCAGATCCAGGTGCTCCCGGATACGGCGGCTGCTAGATTTCAAAGTTAATTCTATTGGGAACTATCAAGGTAGGTGCTTGACGTCCGCAAACTTGATTCCTTTCCTATTTAATCATTGTACTATTCTGTATTTTCAGACAATGATTTTTATCCGTCAGACTTTGTACTCATATTAGATGCTCATTTAATTAGTGACACCGGGTTTTGTGAGTGTTATATTTGAAATTGTCAGTTTCTTCTGCTGAATTTAATTATTATGTTTTCAAATTTAAAAGATATGGTGGTTTATTGAGGTTGTCGGCTTGCCTAGTATTGAGATAAGCTCCATCACGACATGTGAGATTTTGGGTCGTGACAACTTCGTAGTTGGACTCCCACGGACTTTGAGGAAGTTTAATGTTGTTTGGGTGATTGTAGATCGATTGACCAAGTCCACGCATTTTATTCCAGTTGGTACTACTTATTCTTCGGAGCGGTTGGCTAAAATTTATATCCGCGAGATTGTTCGCCTACACGGTGTGCCAGTGTCCATCATTTCAGATCGGGGCACATAGTTTATATAACAGTTTTGGAGAGCAGTACAACGAGAATTATGTACACAGGTTCAGCTGAGTACAAAATTTCACCCTCAGACGGACGGACAGTCCGAGCGCACTATTCAGATACTGAAAGATATGCTACGCGCTTGAGTTATAGATTTTGAAGGTTTTTGGGATCAATTTCTGCCACTTGCAGAGTTTGCTTACAATAACAACTACCAATCGAGCATTCAGATGGCTGCGTATGAGGCCTTATATGGGAGACGGTGTCGGTCTCCGGTGGGTTAGTTTGAACCGGGTGAGGCTAGGCTAGGCTATTGGGTACTGATTTAGTTCAGAATACTTTGGAAAAGGTTAAATTGAGTCAGGAACAACTTTGCACGACGCAGTCTAGACAAAAGAGTTATACCGACTGGAAGGTTCGCGATGTTGCTTACATGGTAGGAGAGAAGGTACTACTTCGAGTTTCGCCTATGAAGGGTGTTATGAGATTTGGGATGAAGGGCAAGTTGAGTCCTAGGTATATTGGACCTTTTGAAATACTTAAGAAGATTGGAGAGTTGGCTTATGAACTTGCATTGCCTCCTAATCTATCGGGTGTTCATTCAGTGTTTCATGTATCTATGCTTCAGAAGTATGTCGGGGATCCGTCTCATGTTTTGGATTTCAACATAGTGCAATTGGATGGTAATTTGACTTATGATGTGGAGCCGATGGCCATTTTAGACCGACATGTTCGAAAGTTGAGATCAAAGAACATAGCTTCAGTGAAAGCATAGTGGAGAGGCTAGCCAGTTGGAGAAGCTACCTGGGAGACTGAGCGGGAGATGCAGAGAAAATATACACATGTATTTGAGGCTCCAGGTATGATTCTAAACTCGTTTGAGGACGAATTATTGTTTTAGAGGTTGAGAATGTAACGACCCGGCTGGTAATTTTGAGTATTACAACCATGTTCCCCCATTTACTGATCAATTTGTGCTTTACAGTTGTTATATGACTTGCCAGGATAATTGGTTTGGGTCCGGTGAGGTCTTGGAATGAATGGGAACACTTAGTTCCAAATTTTAAAACTTAAGTTGAAAAGGTTGGCTGGATGTCAACTTATGTGTAAACGACTCTGAAATAGAATTGTTATAATTTCAATAGCTCCGTATGGTGATTTTGCACTTAGGAGCATGTCCGAAATATTTTATGGAAGTCCATAGTTAAATTAGGCTTGAAATGCCTAAAATAAAAATTTAAGTTTGGAGGTTTGACCGGGGAGTTGACTCTTTGATATCGGGGTCGGAATCCGATTCTGGAATTTGGAATAGGTTTGTTATGTCATTTATGACTTGTGTGCGAAGTCTGAGGTCAATCAGACTTGATTTGATAGGTTTCGGCATCGAATGTAGAAGTTGGAATTTCTTAGTTTCATTAAGCTTGAATTGGGGTAAGATTCATGGTTATAGTGTTGTTTGATGTGATTTGAGGATTCGACTAAGTTTGTCTGATATTTTAGAACTTGTTGGTGTATTTGGTTGAGGTCCCGGGGGCCTCGGGTGAATTTTGGATGGTTAACGGACTAAATTTTGGACTTGGAAGAAATCTAATTTTTTTTGCCTTCTAATGGAATCGCACCTGCAGAATTTAGCTCACAGGAGCTCGCAGAAGCGAGCTTGGCATCGCAGAAGCAGGAGGTCCGCAGAAGCGAACACAATGGCGCAGAAGCGAGTCCGCATAAGTGACACCAAGGTCGCAGATGCGGAGGCAAGGGAGGCTGGGCAAAACCGCAGAAGCGGGGGCAGTCGCAAAAGCGGTTGGTTTCTCACATCTGCGGGACTGAAGAATCGGCTAAGTGAGTCGCAGGTGCGGAACCCCTAGACAATATACATTTCGAAGGGGTTCCGAGTTTTGCCATTTTTGGACCTTCAAGCACGGATTTTGGGGCGATTTTCAGAGAGAATTCACGGAAAACTTGAGGTAAGTCTCTTGTGATCATTTCTACTCCATAATATTGAATTATCATCGAATAATCTGACTAGATTATATGTTTTAGAGGTGTAAATCGGGAATTTGGAAATAAGAATTGATAATTTGGAGGTTGAGTTGATGTCAGAATTTGGTAAAGTTTGTATGGTTAGACTCGTGGTTAAACGGGCGCTCATATTTAATAACTTTTGTCGGGTTTCGAGACGTGGGCCCCAAGGGCAATTTTTGCATTATATTTCGGATTATGTTGGAAAATTAGTATTTTAATATGGAATTAATTCTAATAATTTATATTGACTGAATTGAATTAATTATGACTAGATACGTGTCACGACCCGAAATTTTCACCTTCGGACCGGGATGGCGCCTAACATTTCACTTGCTAGGCAAGCCAACGTTAGAATATTATTATCCATTTTTAAAACAGTTTTAAATTTATTAATAACAAGGAAACAAATGCGGAAGCAAAGTTTGAAATATAGTGAAATAATCCATCAAATAAAGGTGTCTAAATACCATCCCAGAATTGGTGTCACAAGTGCACGAGCTTCTAGAATAAATACAAATAAAGGTCTGAATAAAATAAAGCTGTCTGGAAATAAACACACAGCCAAAGTAAAAAAGATGGGGACTTCAGAACTGCGGACACCATGCAGTTATACCTCAAGTCTCCTCTGAATAATTGAAATCCAAGCAAAACTATGGTACGCCGCTGGGACCAACTCCAAAATCTGCACAAGAAGTGCAGAGTGTAGTATCAGTACAACCGACTTCATGTACTGGTAAGTGCTGAGCCTAACCTCGATGAAGTAGTGACGAGGCTAAGGCGGGTCACTTACATTACCTGTACGCAATATTAGAAACAACAACAATAATAGATATAAATCAAGTAACTCATTTATAATAATAGAAGCCAACTCAGCAGTCATAACCAATTATCATTTCCATCAATTCAGTTGTAGCGTGCAACCCGCTCTCACAATATATTCTCATTCAATTCTGTTGCAGCGTGCAACCCGCTATCACAATATATTGACTTTTAATAAGTCTGTTGCGGCGTGCAACCCGATCCTCCAATATTGACTTTTTAATAAGTCTGTTGCGGCGTGCAACCCGATCCTCCAATATTGACTTTTAATAAGTCTATTGCGGTGTGTAACCCGATCCTCCAATATGGACTTTTAATAAGTCTGTTGCGGCATGCAACCCGATCCTCCAATATTGACTTTTAATAAGTCTGTTGCGGCGTGCAACCCGATCCTCCAATATTGACTTTTAATAAGTCTGTTGCGGCGTGCAACCCGATCCTCCAATATTGACTTTTAATAAGTCTGTTGCGGCGTGCAACCCGATCCTCCAATATATTCATTATAATCAATCATGTTGCGGCGTGCAACCCGCTCTTCCAACATATTCATTTACCAATCAATTCTTATAGAAGAAATTCTCCAATAAACGCAACAATTAATATAAAATCATAAGACAACAAGTATACAATAATTATGATTTAATTATGAAGCAAACAATGACAAATAGCAAATTATTATGGAAATCAGGGAGCAGATAAGCAGTTTAATATTTAATATGCTAAATGTCAAATAACAATTAAGGCACATAATTCAAATAACATGTAACAATTAATGCAGGAATTCAAGAATTAATATTTGACAGAGAATAACAGAGAAACAATTATTATAATATTTAATTTATGATTAAAAACAATTTATGATTTTTCAAGTAAGCAGGCAAATAATTAATTTGACGACGTATAGACACTCGTCACCTCGCCTATACGTCGTTCACATGCAATTCACATAACAAATAATTTAAGGGTTCTATTCCCTCAAATCAAGGTTAACCCCGACACTTACCTCGCTTTGCAAATTCTAATCAATTATTCAACCACAGCTTTTCCTTTTAAATTTGCCTCCGAAAGCTTCAAATCTATTCACAAATAATTCAATATATTCAATACTAATCATAGGAATTAATTCCATATGAATTTATAATTTTTTCGGATAAAAATCTAAAATTCATTAAAATATTCGGCAGTGGGACCCATGTCTCAAATCCTAGAAAAACTCACGAAGTCCGAACACCCGTTCCAATACGAGTTCAACCATACCAAATTTGTCCAATTTCGATATCAAATAAACCTTCAAATCTAAATTTTTTGTTTTTGAAAAATTTTACAAAAAATCCAATTTCTTCCATCTAAATCCGAAATAAATGATGAATATAGATATGGATTTGTGAAATATAATCACTTTATGATAAAGAACACTTACCCAGTTCAAAGTCGTGAAAATCCCCCTGGAAATCGCCCAAATCCGAGACTTAAAACTCAAAAATGAGTAAAAATGGCTAAGACCCGATTTTATGTATGCTGCCCAGCATTTTCGCATTTGCAGACTATATTTTCGCACCTGCGGTCTCGCATTTGCGAGACAAAGCTCGCATTTGCGAAGTGGGGCTGCCAGGCGAGGTTCCGCACATGCGGTCAAAATGTCGCACCTGCGACGTCCGCTTCTTCACAAAAGGGACGCACCTGCGAAGACCGCATCTGCGATACAAGTCTCGCTTCTGCGAGTCGCACCTGCGGTCAAAATTCCGCAGGTGCGATTACACCAGAACTCAAAATTTCAGATTTTTCTTAAGTCCAATTCTTGTTCCGATTTCAATCCGTTTTACTCTCGGGGTACTCGGGACCCCACTCGAATATACCAACAAGTCTCGTAACATAATACGAACTGACTTGGGGTCTAAAATCACGTCAAACAACACTGAAATTATAATTCACACCCCGATTCGAACTTTGAGTTTTAAACTTTTAATTTGCAAATCTCGTGCCAAAACATATTAAGTGAATCCGGAATGACTTCAAATTTGGCACACAAATCAAAAATGACATAACAGAGCAGTTCAAATTTCCAGAATCGGATTCCGGCTCCGATATCAAAAAGTCAACCCCGTGGTCAAACTTGAAACATTTAGCCTTTAAATTGCTAGTTTCGTTAAATGGTCATAACTTGAGCTTGAGACCTCCAAATTAAATTTCGGGCATACGCCCAAGTCCCAATTCACGATACGGAGTTGCAGAAACTGTCAAAATACTGATCTGGGTCCGTTTGCTAAACATGTTGACTAAGGTCAACTCACTTGAATTTTAAAGCTCTATTTCCCATTTTAATCCATTTTTACATAAAACTTTCCGAAAATTTTTTCGGACTGCGCACGCAAGTCGAGGAATGATAAATGGTACTTTTTGAGGTTTTAGAACACAAAATTACTTATTAAATTTAAAGATGACATTTTGGGTCATCACAATACGAGGCTTTCAGAGACCAATTCGCAAGGCAAAGGCATATAGGAGTAAGGAATTACACGGTTTGAGGTAAGTAACACTTCTAATCTTGGTTATGAGGGTATAAATCCTTGAATTTCGTGTTATGTGAATTGTATGAAGCTGACGCACATGCTAGGTGATGGGCGTGTGGGCGTGCACCATAGAAATTGAGACTTAAATAAATTCTGTGGAGTTTTAAAATTAAAGAATCATATTATTATCTGAATATTCTCCAGGTGTTAGGAAATTGAGTCGAGACTCATATTGAAGATCATGATTAGGCTACGTGCCGATATTTTTGGGACCCACAGGGTCGTGTTGATGTTGAATTTAATTGTTTAAAAATATACATTTCATACTCTGTCATGTTCATCCATTATGAGGATATTTATGGGATCGGGACTGCCCACCTGCAGTAGGCTATATTGGCTTTATATACATTACTATTATATGGAACGGGGCTGCCCGCCTGCAGCATGCCTTATAGGCTTTATCATTATATGGGTCGGGATTGCCCGCCTGCAGTAGGCCATATCGGCTTTATATCACGCTTGAGCTGAAGGAGCCCCTCCGGAGTTTGCACTTCCCACAGTGAGCATAGATTATTTATATTCGGGATGGACTTCCCCAGGCATGGACTTGCCTTACTTATTTATATTTATGATGAATTTCCCTAGACATTGATCTTGTCCGAATCATTTATATTTTGGGATAAATTACCTAGGGCTGGATTGGCCTTATACGGTACTGAGTGACTGACTGTCAGTTGATGTATATATATACGGGATGGAACTTCCCTGGTTTGGATTGGCCATATACAGTACGGAATTTAACTGTTGAACTTGAAAGAATGCCTACATTTATGTACTGTTATTTCTATACTGGACTGTACTTGCTGAGCTCGTCACTACTTTCAACCCAAAGGTTAGTCTTGTTACTTATTGAGTTGGTTGTACTCATACTACACTCTGCACCTCGTGTGCAGATCCAGGTGCTTCCGGACATAGTGACTGTTAGACCTTAGTGTGTTACCTGTTGGAGACTATCAAGGTAGGTACTTGGCATCCACTGACCTTGTCTCTCTTCCTTTCAGTTATTGTACTGTTCTATATTTTTAGACAGTATTTTTATCTGTCAGACTTTGTATTCATTTAGATGTTCATGTACTCAGTGACACCGGATTTTGGGAGTGTTTTGTATATGTAATTGTGAGGATTTCTATTGAATTCAAGTATTATGTTTTCAAACTTAAAAGATATTGTATTTTATTGAGGTTGTCGGCTTGCCTAATATTGAGATAGGTGTTATCACGACATGTGAGATTTTGGGTCGTGACATAATCGAAACTAAGGTGACAAAGTTGGACACCATGAAAAGGTCAAGGTCCTAAGGTTTGAGCAAAAGAATAGCAAGGAAAGTCAATAGATTAGGTATTTGATATGTGATGCACCAACTCTTTTAACTGTGTAACCTAATAATAAAATAAGAATTCACTTGTTTTGTTGTCTGTTGGTTACTTTCTATTACTTCTTTGACCATCCCAGTTGGATTTCAAGTGAATTCTCCAAAGCATAATTAGAGAATGATAGTCATATCCAGTTAGATCATGTAATCTATCCAGGAAAATTAGCAATTCATGATAAAACAAGGAACCAAAAGCTTAAACATAGTTTCTAGCTTGATTAAGAGAGCTCATGTAGTTGTGTAAGTAAATAAAGTATGTCATAAGTAGAAATAATATCAAATCAAGGCATAAAGTAGCTTAAATCTGATTCAAATCAGCAAGGTTGGGCCCGTGCTCTGCATGGGTAGTCCTCATCTAGTTGAAATATATTTTGGGAGGCAATTTATGTTACGACCATAAATCTATATACTTTGTTGACATTAAATTGAACTTTATTTTAAAACATTGTAACAACTAACAAGCTGTTTTTTAATGTATATTGTTGAAACGAATGAAAAAAAATGGATATTGAAGTGGCACCGATAAAAATGAAATGACATATTTAAGATCTTCGGCTGCCATTTTATTGGTAGAAATGAAATTGTATGTCTAAGGTCATGAGATTAAAAAAAATATTTTTGGAATATTGACGAGCTCTGGATGTATATGATTTTTTCTGCTCGTACTTTGTCAAATTATAGTAAAATTTAAGATATCGTCCAACAGAAATTGGAAGCACCTAGGCTACAGATTTGTATTGTCTTTGTCACTATTTGAGAGAATCAAATTGGTAAAGACAGATTTGTTGAAAAAATAGTAAAATAAAAGCAATAAATATTTATAGTTTTATAGCAAAAGATAGAGGTTGGGATATTATGAATCAGCAAGATAAAACTATTATAATAAAATCAAAATTTTATTATTTATTTCTTTGTTTAATGAAATGATCGCTTATTTCTAATTCAACCAAATCACATACAAATATCCAATTAATAACTCCTATTTCGATTATTGTAATTAATCGATTAACAGTCAAACAAAAATCTTGTTTAAAGAATGACCACTTATTTCTAAGACAATCACTCCATATAACAACAATATATAAATAGCACCACCCACGCTTAGTTTTATCAATTTATTGACAGTTAGTGATGTTAAACAATAATTGATTAATAACACCTCTTTCGATTAGTGTAGTTAACCAATTAAAGTAATAGCTTCAAGCAATAATTATCTTAGTTAAGTACACCAAGTGAGAAAAAAGCCTCTTTCGATTAGCCTTTTATAAATTTATAAACTTGTTTAAATCTTTCTCTTCTCCTGAATAAGAAATAATTAACAAGATAAAGATTTTGATAAGTGTATATAATAATATTAGATAATAGATATAATTAATATTAAATACCTTGGTGTATAAAGATGATAAAGAGAAAATCTCAACATAAGAAGATAATAAAATTAAGATAGTTGTTATAATACTATTCCTACTATAAAAGAAAACTCTTAAGGCTAAAACAAAGCCAATATTAAATTTGGTGTTCTCTGCACAAGAATGGTTCTTTCTTCCACAGAAAAGTCATGCATATTTATAGGAAATTATGCCCATAAAATCAAGGATGTCGTCCTTGGATTGGGGATGAAATCCCTCTCTCTTGAATCAATTTCTTTCAGGTGCCTCTTTCCACGGTTGGCATCCTTAGAATTGAGGATGACATCCTAAAAGAACTTGATAACTGGAGGAAGAGTAAACATCCCAATAGAAAATCCGAAAGCTCTTCAAGTAGTTCTATTCCAAGATCCAGAAAAAAAAAAAGACATGAGGAAGAGGAACTATGGAAGACAAAGCTGCATAAGAACTCAAGTTCAAAGAAAAATACTCAGGTAGCAAAGGAAAAAATTATCTATGGTAACAAGTTTGTAGTTTTAAGAAATGATGAGGAACATTAGAGACATACGAATGATGGATAAGGGTCAATCAAAGAACCTAAAAAATAAAAAACCACTTCGAGTGAGAAAGAACCTCCTGATGAATGGGCAGACAATACCACCACTGAAAAGGAGGAATCGGCAGAGGATTCAACTGAAGAAGATACTACTGATGAGGAAATTGAGTTATTGACACAGTCTGTTTGTGGAAAAAAATCAAACACAAAAGCTAAGGGAGTCCAGAAGTCTATTGACAAAGCTTGTAAGAAAAATGGGTTGTGTGATGACCCAAATTGTCATCTTTAATTTAAACATTTATTTCTGTATTATAAGACCTAAAAAAGCACTATTCATCATTCCTCAACTTGCATGCACAATCCGTATAATTTTTCAGAAAGTTTTTATGTGAAAAATAGATTAAAATGTGAAATAGAGTTTTAAAACTCAATTGAGTTGATTTCGATAAACATTTTGAGAAAACGGACCCGGATCAGTATTTTAACAGTTCTGGTAGGTCTGTGTCGTAATTTGGGACTTGAGCGTATGCCCGAAATTTAATTTGGAGGTCCCAAGCTTGAGTTATCGCCATTTGTTGAAAATTTGAAGTTTGAAAGCTTATAGATTCCAAAGTTTGACCGCGAATTTGACTTTATTGATATCGGGGTCGGAACCTGATTCTGGAAATTTGAGTAGCTCCGTTATGTCATTTATGGCTTGTGCGCCAAATCTAAAGTTATTCCGGATTCATTTAATACGTTTCGGCGCAGGTTTTGTAAAGTGAAAAGTTTGAAACTCATAAGTTCGCATCGAGGTGTGAATTGTAATTTTGATGTTATTTGACGTGATTTGAGACCCCGAGTAAGTCTGCTTTATGTTACGAGACTGGTTGATATAGTTGGACGAGGTCCCGAGTGGCTCGGATGAGTTTCGGACGTGTTTCAGACCATTTTGGTAAACTTTTACAGGTCTGGTTCTGGTGTTAGCAACTTTTGGAGTGCAGGTGCGGCCCCGCTTCTTCGGAGACCTTGTCGCTTCTGCAAATTTGGGAGCTTAGGTAGCCTTCTCGCTTCTGCGAGCTAATGACCGCAGATGCGGCCATCGCTTCTGCGGTTAGGAGACCACAAATGCGAAGAAATCGGTCATGCGGCTCCTTCATGCGCTTCTGCGCAGCAGCAAATGCGGCCCATTTTCTACAGATGCGGACACCCATTTTATAACGACCCGACCGATCGTTTTGAGAGTTATAGCCCTGATCCACTATTAAGTGCTTCCCCCGTATCGTTTTCTGCTTATGTGACTTGTTGGGAGGTTTTATTTTTGGTTTCGGAGTGTTTTGGGATACTTAGTCCCTAAACGGAAGCTTAAGCCTTAGGATTTTGACCGTAGTCAGAACTATATGAAGACGACTGCGGAATGGAGTTTCGTCGGTTCCGTTAGCTCCGTTGAGTGATTTTGGACTTAGGAGCGTGTCCGGACTGTGAATTCGAGGTCCTTAGCTGATTTAGGCTTGAATTGGCGAAAGTCGAATTTTTGGAGATTTTGACCGAAAGAGGACTTTTTGATATCAGGGTCGGATTCCGATTCCGGAAGTTGGAGTAGATCCGTAATATTTAATATTACTTGTGTGCAAAATTTGAGGTCAATCGTACGTGGTTCGATAGGTTTCAGCATCGGTTGTAGAAATTTGAAGTTTCAAGTTCATTAAGTTTGGATTGGAGGGTGATTCGTATTTTTAGCATTGTTTGATGTGATTTGAAGGCTCAACTAAGTTCGTATGGTATTTTAGGACTGATTGGTATGTTTGGTTGAGGTCCCCGGGGCCTCGGGTGAGTTTCAGATGCTTAACGGATCATTTTGGACTTATGAAAGATAGTAGATTTTTTGGTTTTCCCAGTTGCTGGTTTCCTTCTTCGCATTCACGAGGGGTGTTCCACGTTCGCGAAGAGGAGCTGGAGGTAGGAGGAAGATTGTTCTTCGCGTTCGCAAAGTGGGGGTCGTGTTCGCAAAGGGGTTGTTGGCAGTGCATCGCGAACGCGATAAGGGCATCGCATTCGCGTAGAGAACGTTGAGCGGCTGGCACCCCAGACCTTTTTGCCTACGCGTTCGCGATGTTGGTCTAGGTACTTCTTATCAGCCCTTCTATTAGTTGAGGGTGATTGCTGCCATACAAAGACTTTAAGGCACATATGCCGCAGACCTAGGATCCCCCCTCCTTCTCGTGTGGAAATTGTTGACTTCAAAATTAAAAACTTTTGTATTCTATTCTATCACAGATGGTGAGGACACGTACAGGCGGATCTGAGGACCAGTCACCCACGCCCCTCCTAGAGCCGCGAGTGGCCGGGTCCGGGGTACAGGTTGAGGACGTCCATGTGGTGCAGCCAGAGCACCCGCGCGAGCTGCTACAGAGGAGCCCCTAGTAGCTCCAGTTGGACGGCAGAAACCTAAGGTACCTGTTGGTGCACCAGCCCTCCAAGAGACTCTAGCCCAGTTTCTGAGCATGTTCAGCACCTTAGCTCAGGCTGGATTGATTCCACTTGCTCCTGCCACATCTCAGGCCGGAGGAGGAGCACAGACTCTCGTCGCCGGTACTCCAGAGCAGCGGGTTCAGGTCGACCAGGTTCCAGAGATTATACCGATGCAGCCGGTAGCTCCAGCTCAGCCCGAGGTTAGGGAAACAATTTCTGAGGTGGAGAAGCTCAGACTTGAGAGGTACAAGAAGTACCACCCTCCTACCTTTAGTGGATTGGCGTCAGAGAATGCCCAGGGTTTTCTGGAGGAGTGGCACCGTATTCTCCGTACTATGGGTGTAGTGGAGTCGAGTGGGGTTTCTTTTACTGCATTCCATCTTAGAGGAGCAGCCTACCAGTAGTGGCGTGCTTATTAGTTGAGTAGTCCGACTGAGGCAGCTTCACTTATATAGACTTAGTTCTCAGACATGTTTTTGAGAGAGTATGTCCCTCAAAGCCTCAGGGACGCATGGCGCACGGAGTTGAGCAGCTGTGCCAGGGTGGTATGACTATGTCAGAGTATGCAATTCATTTCAGTGATTTGGTCCCACATGCACCGGCCTTGGTTGCCACTGTTCGAGAGAGGGTTTGTCTGTTTATTGAGGGACTCTACCCCAGTATCAGGATTAGTATGGCCTGGGAGTTGGAGATAGATATTTCTTACCAGCAGGTTGTGAGTATTGATAGGAGATTGGAGGGCATGCTCGCTTGGGATAGAGAGGAGAGGGAGGCCAAGAGGTCCCGAGAGTCTGGCACTTATAGTGGTACTCGTGCCCAGCTGTAGTTCGCCATGGTAGGGGATATCAGAGTCACCCCGTCCATTCAGCACTTCCAGCCGCCAGTGGTATTCCGGTTCTATCTATGCCCCATGAGCCTTATTATGAACCGCCAGTATCTAGTGCACCTCCTGCAAGGGGTGCTTTTAGCAGTCAGTTCAGCATACCTGGCTTGAGCCAGTCACATCAGCCATGCCCTCCGAGAGCTTGTTTTGAGTGTGGCGACACTCGCCATATGGTGAGGATTTGCCCCAGACATAGGAGGGGTGCACCTCCATAGACTTCTCAGCCACAGCATGCTCCACCGGGTCCTCAGGCCATGCTTCCAGCACCAGCTGCTACCCCACCTCCTCAGCCAGCTCGAGGTGGAGGTCGGGGAGGTCGAGGTTGCCCTAGAGGGGAGGCCAGGCCAGGTACTATGCCCTTCCATCCCGTTCAGAGGCCGTTGCTTCAGATTCAGTTATTACAGGTATTGTTACGGTCTGTCATAGAGACGCGTTGGTCTTATTTGATCCAGGCTCTACATATTCCTATGTGTCCTCTTATTTTGCCCCGTATTTGGGCGTATCTCGAGACTCCTTGAGTTCCCCTGTTTATGTGTCTACTCCTGTGGGAGATTCTCTTATTATGGGCTGCATGTATCGGTCGTGTTTGATTGCTCTTAGTGGTTTTGAGACCATAGCCGATTTATTATAGCTCAGTATGGTAGAATTTGATGTTATCTTGGGTATGGACTGGTTGTCGCCCCATTATGCTATTCTTGATTGTCACGTTAAGACTGTGACACTGGCTATGCCAGGATTACCGCAATTAGAGTGGAGAGGTACCTTAGAGTACACTCCCAGCAGAGTTATTTTGTTTCTTAAAGCTCAACTAATGGTTGAGAAGGGGTGTGATGTGTATCTAGCTTATGTGAGAAATGTCAGTATTGATACCCCTACAGTTGAGTCCGTCCTAATAGTGAGGGATTTCCCTCATGTATTTCCAGCTGATCTTTCGGGCATGCCGCCCGACAGAGATATCGACTTTGGTATTGATTTGTTGCCGGGCACTCAGCCCATCTCTATTCCTCTATATCATATGGCTCCTCCTGAGTTGAAGGAGTTGAAGGAACAGTTACAGGAATTGCTTGATAAGGACTTCACTCGGCCCAGTGTGTCACCTTGGGGTACTCCTGTCTTATTTGTGAAGAAGAAGGATGGTTCTATGTGGATGTGTATTGATTACCGCCAGTTGAACAAAGTCACAGTGAAGAATAGGTATCCATTACCTCGTATTGATGATTTATTTGATCAACTACAGGGTGCCAGAGTGTTTTCCAAGATTGACTTACGTTCAGGCTATCATTAGTTGATGATTTGAGAACCAAATATCCTGAAAACTGCCTTCAGGAGTCGGTATGGTCACTACGAGTTCCTTATGATGTCATTTGGGATGACCAATTCCCCAATAGATTTTATGCACTTGATGCACAGTGTGTTCCGGCCCTATCTTGACTCATTCATCATTGTGTTTATTGACGACATTCTGGTGTACTCCCGGACTCGGGAGGATCATGAGCAACACCTGAAGACTGTGCTTCAGACCTTGAGAGAAAAAAAGTTATTTGCAAAATTTTCAAAGTGTGAGTTTTGGCAAGATTTCGTGGCATTCTTGGGTCACGTAGTATCGAGTGATGGGATTCATGTGGATCCGAAGAAGGTTGAAGCAGTGTAGAGTTGGCCCAGACCGTCCTCAACTACGGAGATCTGGAGTTTTCTTGGTTTGGCGGGGTATTACTGTCGATTTGTAGAGGGTTTCTCATCTATTGCAGCACCTATGACCAGGATGACCCATAAGGGTGCTCCATTCAGGTGGACAGAGGAGTGTGAGGAGAGCTTTTAGAAGCTCAAGACAGCTTTGACTACATCCCTAGTATTGATATTGCCTACAGGTTCAGGATCTTATACTGTATATTGCGATGCGTCGCAGATTGGTCTCAATGCGGTGTTGATGCAGGACGGTAGGGTGATTGCCTATGCGTCCAGACAGCTGAAGGTGCATGAAAAGACATATCCTATCCACGACCTTGAGTTAGCAACTATTGTTCATGCCTTGAAGATTTGGCGCCACTATTTGTATGGTGTCCCTTGTGAGATTTACATCGATCCCCAAATTTGCAGCATCTGTTCAAGCAAAAGGATCTTAACTTGTATCAGCAGAGGTGGTTGGAACTGCTTAAAGATTATGATATCACCATTTTGTACCATCCCGAGAAGGCCAATGTGGTGGCCGATGCTTTGAGTCACCGGGCGGAGAGTTTGGGGAGCTTAGCATATCTACCGGCAGCAGAGAGGCCATTGGTGTTGGATGTTTAGGCCTAAGTCAGCCAGTTTGTTAGATTGGATATTTCTAAGCCGAGTCGAGTATTGGCTTATGTGGTCTCTCGGCCTTCTCTTTATGATCGTATCAGGGAGCATCAGTATGATGGCCCCCATCTGCTTGTCCTTAAGGACACGTTTCAGCACGGTGATGCTAATGAGGTCACTATTGTGGATGATGGTGCATTGAGGATGCAAGGCAGGCTATATGTGCCCAATGTAGATGGTTTGCGTGAGTTGGTTCTCCAGGAGGCTCACAGCTCGTGGTACTCCATTCATCCGGGTGCCGCGAAGATGTACCAGGACTTGAGGCAACATTACTGGTGGAGGAGGATGAAAAAGGACACAGTGGAGTATGTAGCTCGGTGTCTAAATTGCCAGTAGGTGAAGTATGAGCATCAGCGGCCAGGTGGGTTACTTTAGAAGTTAGAGATTCCGGAGTGAAAATGGGAGCGGCTCACTATAGATTTCGGTGTTGGACTCCCACGGACTCAGCAGAGGTTTGATGCAGTTTGGGTGATTGTGGATAGGCTGACCAAGTCAGCTCATTTTCTTCCTGTGATGACTACCTATTCTTCCGAGCAGCTGGCTCGAATTTATATCCGCGAGATCGTCAGGATTCATGGCGTACCAGTATCTATCATCTCTGACCGGGGTACTCAGTTTACATCACGGTTCTGAAGGGCCGTACAATATGAGCTGGGTACTCGAGTGGAGCTGAGCACATCATTTCACCCTCAGACGAATGGACAATCCGAGCGCACTATTCAGACATTAGAAGATATGCTCTATATGTGTGTGATAGATTTTTGGAGGTTCTTAGGATCAGTTCTTGCCACTTTCGGAGTTTGCCTACAACAACAGTTATTAGTCGAGTAGTTAGATGGCACCGTATGAGGCTCTGTATGGTAGGCAGTGTCGTTCTCCAGTGGGTTGGTTCGAGCTGGGCGAGGCTAGATTATTGGGTATAGACTTGGTTCAGGATGCCCTGGATAAGGTGAAGGTGATTCAAGATCGACTTCACATAGCCCGGTCCAGACAGAAGAGTTATGCGGATCGGAAGGTTCGCGATATTGCATTCATGGTTGGAGAGTGGGTCTTGCTCTGGGTTTCGCATATGAAAGGCGTTATGAGGTTCGGGAAGAAGGGCAAGTTGAGCCCAAGGTTCATTGGTCCATTTGAGGTGTTGCGGCGAGTTGGAAAAATTACTTATGAGCTTGCCTTACCTCCTAGTCTAGCAGGAGTTCATCCTGTATTCCATGTCTCTATGCTCCGGAAGTATCACGGTGATCCATCTCATGTGTTGGATTTCAGCTCAGTCCAGGTTAAGAAGGATCTATCTTATGTTGAGAAGCCGGTTTCTATTTTGGACAGGCAGGTTCGAAAGCTGAGGTCAAAGAACATTTTTTCAGTGAAGGTTCGGTAAAGGGGTTAGCCAGTCAAGGAGGTGACTTGGGAGAACGAGCAGGATATGCACAAATGTTATCCTCATCTTTTCATCACTTCAGGTATGTCTCTATGCTCGTTCGAGGACGGACGATTGTTTTTAAAGGGGGGATGTAACGCCCCGGTCGATCATTTTGAGAGTTATAGCCCCGATCCCCTATTAACTGCTTCCCCCGTATCTTTTTCTACTTATATGACTTGCCGGGAGGTTTTGTTTTTGGTTTCGAAGTGTTTTGGGACACTTAGTCCCTAAACGGAAGCTTAAGCCTTAAGAATTTGACCGTAGTCGGAACTGTATGAATATCACTCCGGAATAGAGTTCCATCAGTTCTATTATCTCTGTTGGGTGATTTTGGAGTTAGGAGCATGTCCGGACTGTGAATTGGAGGTCTGTAGCTGATTTAGGCTTGAATTAGCCAAAGTCAAATTTTTGGAGATTTTAACCGGAAGTAAACTTTTTTATATCGGGGTCGGATTCCGATTCGGGAAGTTGGAGTAGGTACGTAATGTTGAATATGACCTGTGTGCACAATGTGAGGTCAATCGGACGTGATTTGATAGGTATCAGCATCGGTTGTAGAAATTTGAAGTTTCAAGTTCGTTAAGTTTGGATTGGAGGGTGATTCATGTTTTTAGCGTTGTTTGATGTGATTTGAGGGCTCTACTAAGTTCGTATGGTATTTTAGGACAGGTTGGTATGTTTGGTTGAGGTCCCGGGGGCCTCGGATGAGTTTCGGATGCTTAACAGATCATTTTGGACTTGTGAAAGATAGCTGACTTTTTGGTTTTCCCAGTTGTTGGTTTCCTTCTTCGTGTTCGCGAAGAGGAGCTAGAGGTAGGAGGAAGATTGTTCTTTGTGTTCGCGAAGTGGGGGTCGCATTCGCGAAGGGGTTCTTGGCAGTGCATCGCGTTCGCGTAGAGAAAGTTGAGCGGCTTGGACCCTAGGCCTTTTTGCCTACACGTTCGCGATGTTGGTCCCGCGTTCGCGTAGGGTTGAGCTGAGTGGTCTTTGCGTTCACAACAAGGGTATCGCATTCGCGATGAAGGGATTCTGGGTCAAAGTAAGTTTGTGCTTCACGAATGCGAGGGTCCTTTCGCGTTCGCGAAGAAGGATTTGCCTCGGCAGAATATAAGATTTCAAAAACGAGGGTTTGGCAATTTTTATCAAAACTTGAGTTTGAGAGCTCGGATTTGGACGATATTTTGAGGGATTTTCAGAGACATCAATTGGGTAACGATTCTTTAATTGATTTTGGTTATATCCCACTAATCTATTACTAAGTTCATCTTTTAATTTCGTATTTGGGTGGAAAAATTGGGAAAAATTAGGAAGAAGTTCTTCAACTAAGATTTTGGGTTTTGATTGAGATTTTGATATCGAATTTAGATAATTTTGGTACGAGTGAACTCGTGAGTGAATGGGTGTTCATAATTTGTGACTTTTACCCGATTCTGAGACGTGGGCCCGAGGAGACTTTTTAGGGCAATTTTCAAAATTCTTGTTATTGTATTGATTTCATTAATTAAATTAGTCTATTATAGTTGTATTTATGGTATGAAATTATTTTTGGCTAGATTTGGGCCATTCGGAGTTGGATAATCGAGGAAAGGGCATTCTTACTGATTGATTGAGCTTGGTTCGAGGTAAGTGGCTTACCTAACCTTGTGTGGGGGAAATCCCCTTAGGATTTGGTACTGTTGTGATATGTGAGCGCCGTGTACGTGAGGTGATGAGTATGTACACGGGCTACTTGTTGTAAAACCCGATTTATTTTACTGAGTAGTAACCTGTTTTTCCTTTAATTTGAGTTATATCGTTTAAATGAGTATTAGTCTATTTTCATTCTTAATTGAGCTATTCCAATATGTGTAGTTATCCTGTTTAGTCTAATATCGCATGTCTACGTGCTTTGACTGCTTATTTGAACTCTGTGAAGCATGACTAGTTGATTTTCCTGCGTTTTCCTTGTTCTTTATCAGTATAACTGTAGAAATCTTGATGTTAACTGTCGTATTTATCGGTTTGAGATGTGTTTGCTTTTGAGACTACGAGGCGGTTCCTCGAGAGTTCTCCCTGCATATTTACTTTTGAGACTACGAGGCAGTACCTCAGGAGTTCTCCCTGCATATTTACTTTTGAGACTACGAGGCGGTTCCTCGGGAGTTCTCCCTGCACATTTACTTATGAGACTACAAGGCGGTACCTCGGGAGTTCTCCATGCACATTTACTTTTGAGACTACGAGGCAGTACCTCGGGAGTTCTCCCTGCACATTTACTTTTGAGACAACGAGGCGGTACCTCGGGAGTTCTCCCTCCATATTTACTTTTGAGGCTACGAGGCGGTTCCTCGGGAGTTCTCCCTGCACATTTACTTTTGAGGCTACGAGGCAGTACCTCGGGAGTTCTCCCTGCATATTTACTTTTGAGACTACGAGGTAGTACCTCGGGATTTCTCCATGCACATTTACTTTTGAGACTACGAGGCGGTACCTCAGGAGTTCTCCCTGCATATTTACTTTTGAGACTACGAGGCGGTTCCTCGGGAGTTCTTCCTGCACATTTACTTTTGAAACTACGAGGCGGTACCTCGGGAGTTCTCCCTGCACATTTACTTTTGAGACTACGAGGCAGTATCTCGGGAGATCCCCTGCTGTTTACCCCTGTGTTGTACTGCTATTTTTGCTGTGTTTTCCTTTTTGTTAAATTCTAGTCTCTTAATATACTGTAATATTCCCCTGCTTTATTAATTATATACTAGTGGGCCTGACCTGACCTCGTCACTACTCGACCGAGGTTAGGCTTGTCACTTATTGGGTAACGTTGTGGTGTACTCATACTACTCTTCGGTACATATTTTTATGTGCAGATCCAGTGACTTCTTATCAGCCCCGCTATTAGCTGAAAGTGCTTGCTGCCGTACGGAGACTTCAAGGTACATCTGCCACGTCCGCAGACCTAGGAGTCCCCTTCTATTCTCCCCTATGTCGAACACTTCATGTATTCCTTTTATTAGACTCTGGTGTATAGAGATGATATTTTCTTTCTGTAGCTTGTGACTTACGATGTTTCGGGTTTGGGAAGACTGTATTTATAGTGTATTGGTTATTGTACATGCCGAGAGGCATTGTTACTAGTTATTTAGTTATCCACTGTTATTAGTTGCCAAGTTTTACTTTCGTTTTGTTATTTTCCGCAATTTGTTAGGCTTACCTAGTCGTAGAGACTAGGTACCGTCACGACGTTATATGGAGGGGAGTTTGGTTCGTGACACGTTTAGTAAGCTCTTTTCGCAGATGCAAGATTTTTCTCGCAAATGGGAGCTCGCAGATGCGGATATTTGTCCGTATATGCGAAAATGTTGGACAGAATACATAAAATCGGGTGTTAGCCATTTGTTTTACTCATTTTTGAGTTTTGAGTCTCGGATTTGGGCAATTTCAAAGGGATTTTCACGACTTCGACTTGGGTAAGTGTTCTATACCCGATAGCGATTATATTTCATAAATCCATGTTTATATTCATCGTTTATTTAGGATTTAGATGGAAGAAATTGGAATTTTTGTAAAACTTTCCAAAAATGAAAATTTAGGATTTGAAGGTCCATTTGACATCGGAATTTGATAATTTTTGTATGGTTGGACTCATCGGAACAGGTGTTCGGATTTTGTGAATTTTTACGGGATTCAAGACGTGGGTCCCACTGTCGATATTTAAAATGAATTTTAGATTTTGATCCGAAAAATTAGCAATTTCATATTGAATTAGTTCTTACGATTTGTATTGAGTGTATTGAATTGTTTGTGACTAGATTCAAAGCTGCCGGACTGGAATTCGCGAGGCAAAGGTTTATTGGAATCTTGAATTTGGTTGCGAAGCAATGTAAGTGTTGTGGTTAACCTTGACCCGAGGGAATAGAACCCTTGAATTATTTGTTATGTGAAATTCATGTAAACGACGTATAGGCAAGGTGACGAGTGTCTGTACTTCATCAAATTAATTGTTTGCATAATTATTTAAAAATCATAAATTATTTTAAGACACGAATTAATTATTATAATAATTATTTCTCTCATATTCCTTGCTCAATATAATGCCTTGAATCCATGCTATAATTGCTACAAGTTTATTTGACTTATGTGACTTAATTGCTACTTGACATTTAGTATATTAGAAATTAAATTGCCTATTTTCCCCTAATTTCCACAATTAATTGCTACTTGTCATTACTTGTTCTTAAATAATTTATAAATATTGTGTGCTTTTTTGCCTAATAATTTCTTACTAAATGTGGTATTTATTAGAGTATTTTTATTACATTTAAGAGTTGCTAAGTTTATATTATTGGAGTGGGTTGCACGCCGCAACAGAAATGAAAATGAATATATTGGGGGATCGGGTTGCACGCCGCAACGGAAATGAAAATAAATATATTGGAGGATTGGGTTGCACACCGCAACGGATTATATTTTAAGTTTATATTGTTGGAGCGGGTTGCACGCCGCAACGAAAATTTATTGAGGAATTATATTATTGGAACAGGTTGCACGCCGCAACGGAAATTTATTGAGGAATTATATTGTTGGAACGGGTTGCATACCGCAACGGAAATGAGAAAAGAAATAATTGATTGCGACTGCTGAAATGATTTCAATTATTGACGCGATTTACATGTTTTACCTATATTCCTGTTGTTATTATTATTATTGCGTACAGGTTAATGTAAGTGACTTGACTTAGCCTCGTCACTACTTCGTCGAGGTTAGGCTCGGTACTTACAGAGTTATGGGATCGGTTGTACTCATACTATACTCTGCACTTCCTTTGCAGATTCCGGAGTTTGCTCCAACGGCGTACTGTAGATTTGCTCGGATTCAGCTACCCAGAGGAGACTTGAGGTATAACTGCACAGCGTCCGTGTTGATACCCAATTTTACCCTCATATTTTTCAAATATGTGTATATACTTTCAAAAATATCATTTTGCATCATTATTTAATGTACAAGATTTATGCAAGCATTTTCTACAATTTTTCATAATTTTAAAGCTTTAAAATCAATTTTCTTGCATTTAAATTGTTCAAATATTTATTATTTATCCTTTAAATTATTTTGTGATGACTCAATCTTCCAATTTATTATTTTGCACCCATATATATGCTTCATGATATTTTACTTTGTTTTACATAATTATATTTTTGTATTTTTAGGCTATTTACATAATTTTGCAATAATAGCCTATGCGCTATGCATAATTACATTTGTTTTTACATTATTTGGGCTAAAATCATATTTTTATATTTTCATAATGTTAATTTATTATTTTTAATCATTTTATTGCACAAGTAGTATTTTATTATCTATTAATTATTTTTATAAATTATATTTTAAATTAATATTTCGCGTATTTAATTTATAGCCCAGTGTAAGGCCAATTCCGGACCAATTCAATGGCCTAAACATCCAAATCTCTGGCGCAACCCCCCTAAGCTTAATCCAAACGATCCTTTATCCCTGACCCAGTCCAATAACCTGCCCCAGCCTTTTTTTTTATCCTGACCGTTGATCTTAAAAGATCAATGGCCCACAATCAACCCCTCCTTTTAATTACCCTAGACCTAAAACCCTAACCCCATTATCTCTAAGACGCCGCCTTTGAATCCTCTCTTCTTATAATGACCCAACCGGTAATTTTAACTTTTAGAACCTCATTCCCTAAAATAAATTTTTTCGTATATGCTTTTATTAATTTTTGACTTGCGGGAATTTTTGGTTCGGGATTTGGAAGCGTTTGGGTTGAAATCGGAACACTTGGTTCCTTAAGTTAGCCTTAAACGGCCAAGTTTGACTTCGGTCAATATTTTGAGAAAATGACCTCGGAATCGGGATTTGATGGTTCCAATAGGTTTGTATAATGATTTTGGACTTGGGCGTATGTCTGAATCGGGTTTTTGATAACCCGGGAGCGTTTTGACGATTAATAGTAAAAATCAACTATTTGAAGGTTTGAAATTCTTTAAATTTGGTTTGGAGTACGATTTTGAGTAATTGAAGTCCGTTTGGAATTCCGAGTTTGGAAATAGTTTCGTAAAATGATTTAAGACTTGCACGCAAAATTTCGTGTCATTTAGAGTAGTTTAAGTATATTTCTGCGCATTGGAATTAATTTGAAGAACTTAAAATTCTTAAGCTTGAATCAATTTGGTTTAGGGTATGATTCTTAGATTTGATGATGTTTTACATGTTCCGAGAGTTCGAACAAGTTCCTTTTATGATTTCAAACCTGTTGGTATGTTCGGGCGGGGTCCCGGGGACCTCGAGTATCAATCGGACGAGGCTCGGACCAAGTTGGAAGTTGGGAGACAAAACTGAAGCTCCCAGCTACTATCAGAATCACACCTGCGCTTGGCCAGTCGCAGGTGCGACATTCGCAGATGCAACAGAAGCTTTAGGCGCTGCACTCACATATGCGAGATTTTGAGCGCAGAAGCGGAAAAGGGAAGGGGGCAATCCACCGCAGATGCAGACGATTTGTGCAACTGCGAACACGCAGGTGCAAAACTTTGTGCGCAAATGCGAGAATTGGCCAGGCAAGTCAAACTCGCACCTGCGAGGTGTTTTCCGCAGGTGCGTTCCAACTTTCGCAGGTGCGAAAGACATGTTTGGCAGAAAGCTTAAAAGAACAGGAATTCACCATTTTTGCCCATTTTCTTCCATGTTTGGGCGATTTCAGAGCTTTTTGAGAGGAGATTTCAACTAGCAATTTGGAGGTGAGTTAATTCTACACCCCTTGAGTTAAATACATAGATTATAGATTATAACTAGTAAATCTTAGAAATTAAAGGTTTAGGTGAAAAACCTAGATTTTTATAAAAATGAGATTTTAATCATGAAAATAGTTATGGAATTGGGTAGAAATTATATGTTTGAGTTCTTGAGATTATGGGTAACGTTTCCATTCAAAAATTTCCAGAATCCGAGCACGTGGGCCCGGGGTGAATTTTAGGAATTTTACCATTTTGGATAGGGTAATTTATTCATAGATAAATTTCAAATTTTTGAACATATATTAATTATTTTATATAAGTTTTGGATAATTTCAGATTTTTCGGCATTGAATCGAGAATTTTACGCGATGCGATAATCGAAAAGTGGACTTTGAGACGAGGTAAGTCTCTTGTCTAATCTTGTGACGGAAAAATTACCCCATAGGGATTAAATTAAATATTGTTGCTAATTGTGGGGGCTACGTACGCATGAGGTAACGAGTGTCCATGCGTAGCTACTATAAATGCTAAAGTCCGGGTAGTTTAGGACTCAAAGCATGAATTACTTGTGTAAATTATATTCCTTGATTAATTAATATTAATTGATATATATGAATATATTATGAATTGTTAGATAAAGATATTAAAGGATGGAAATCTCATATGCTCAATTTTCTGTTTAAATTAATTAATTGTTAAAAAGAAATTATTCTTCCTCCCAAATTTATCTTATAATAAATATACTCTCCTTCCGGAGGCACATATAAAAATGTCCTCCTTTCTTGTGGAGCGGGCCGAACGCCTCGGCAGGATAGATGCATCTATGGATCGCGCCGCACGTCCCTCGGCAGTGTACACGACACTCTGGATTGGGCCGTACGTCCTCGACATAAATTGTGCTTAATAACAATAATAATTACACGATACTTTAATAGCTTATTTCAGCTTGCGAAGCTAATTGATAAATTGAAAAATCCTTTGAATTTAATGAATTATTATTCTTGCTTGTTAAAGAATTAATTGTTATTCCTGTAAATGATATTTAATTAATAAATTGGAAATTATTTGAATTGAAGGAATTAATTAATATATTGAAAATTGTTGCATTTGAAGAAATTTTATTATTTTCGCTGATTAAATAAATTATTTTAAATTCTGTAAATAATGTTGATTTAAATATCCTAGTTGTATTTCAATTATTATTATTGACCCATAGTGAGTGTCAAAGTCGGCCATCTCGTCTCTACCACTTCGAGATTAGGCTTGATACTTACTGGGTACACGTTATTTACGTACTCATACTACACTTGCTGCACTTTTTGTGCAGGAACTGAGGCAAGTACTAGTGGGGGACCTATCGTCTTACACCCACGTTATCCAGGGGCATAGTGGTGAGCTGTTTCTCTGATTCGTTCTGTAGCTACTAGTGTCTCTCTTTGTATTTTTCATTCTGTGTATTTTTATTTCAGACAATATTTGAGGTTTTGTATAATCTACTAGATGCTCATACACTTGTGATACCAGGTCTTGGCACATACATTGGTAGAATTTGGGTTTTATTATTTCTATTGGTTTTAAATTTTGTCAATGAATACTTAATTTATTAAGTTAGCTTACCTAGCCGTAGTGTTGGGTGCCATCATGACCTGTAGGTGAAATTGGGTCATGAAAACATGGTATCAGAGCACTAGGTTCACGTAGGTCTCACAAGTTATGAGCAGGCCTAATAGAGTCTTGCGGATCGGTACGGAGACATCTGTACTTATCTTCGAGAGGCTATAGGGTGTTTGGAAATTACCTTTCTTCATATTCCATCGTGCAATTAATGTAGTACTAAATATCCTTCTCTTATTCTCTCACAGATGGTGAGAACGCGCTCGAATGAAGTTCCAGACCAGGGAAGAGTTGGGGGTGAGCGACATGAGGATCCACAAGACTTCATTGATCGGTGCAAGGATACACTGTACAACATGAGGATATTGGAGTCTCATGGGGTAGACTTTGCTACTTTTCAGTTAGAGGGCAGATCCCGTAGATGGTGGCAGTCTTATGTTCTTGGCAGACCAACAGATTCTCCTCCTATGACTTGGGACAGGTTCACCCGTATCTTCCTGGATAGGTATATTCCACCCTCCCAGAGGGAAGAGTTGCGGTTTCAGTTTGAGCAGCTCCAGCAGGGTCAGATGTCAGTGACTGATTATGAGGCAAGGTTTTCTGAATTATCTCGCCATGCACTTATGATACTCCCTACTGAGGCGGAGAGAGTGCGGAGGTTTGTAGCCGGTTTACATACTGGTATTCAGGCCACTATGGCTCGAGAGGTTGAGATGTGTACTTCTTATGAGCGAGTTGTGGAGATAGCCCGTAGGATTGAGGGTGTGCGTCAACGGAGCAAGAGCAGATTATGAGAGATAAGTGGTTCAGGTACTCTGGAGAGTTTAGAGGTGCTCCGTTTGGGGGTAGAGGTCAGTTCGTGAGGGGGCAGTCCAGCAGACCCCCATATCCAGCACCACCACCTCCTTGAGGTGCTCCAGTGCGACCTTATCTCAGTGCTATACCAGAGAGTTCTTACCGCCCACCAGCTATTCAGGGTCCTCCCAGTGGGTATTCATTTCCCCATAGCCCGACACTTAGTCAGCAGCCCATCACACCGAAGAGTTGTTACGAGTGCGGGGATCTCAGTCACATGTGGAGGTTTTGCCCCCGGCTTCAGGGTAGACCAGTACAGTAGGGTCAACAGCCTATGCTTACCGGACTAGTTGCTCCACCAGTAGTCCGACCACCAAGAGGTGGAGGACAGGTGGGTAGGGGTCATCCTAGAGGTGGAGGCCAGCCAGTTGGCGCTCCAGCTCGGTTCTATGCTTTTCCGGCTAGACCAGATGCAGAGGCCTCAGATGTTGTGATTACATGTATTATTTCTGTTTGCGGCAAAGATGCCTCAGTATTATTTGATCCAGGATCCACGTATTCATATGTGTCGTCTCTATTTGCTTCATTCCTGGGTGTTTCTTGTGAGTCCTTGAGTACTACTGTTTATGTGTCCACTCCTGTAGGCGATTCTGTTATTGTGAACTGGATCTACCGGTCCTGTATTATTACATTCTATGGATATGAAACTAGATCAGATCTCTTATTGCTCGAGATGATCGATTTTGAAATTATTCTGGGTATGGACTGGTTATCTCCATATCATGCTTTTCTAGATTGTCATGCCAAAACTGTTACCTTGGCTATTCCGTCTTTTCCTAGGCTGGAGTGGAAGGGTTCGTCGGTTAGTTCATTTAATCAGGTTATTTATTTTATAAAGGCTCAACACATGGTTGAGAAGGGTTGTTTGGCTTATCTAGCCTATGTTCGGGATACTACTGTAGAGACTCCGGCTATTGATTCAGTGCCAGTAGTTCGGGAGTTCTCCGATGTATTTCCTTTAGGTCTTCCAGGTATGCCACCTAATCGTGATATTGATTTCTGTATTGACTTGGATCCAGATACTCAGCCTATATCTATCCCACCGTATCACATGGCTCCGAAAGAATTGAAAGAATTAAAAGAACAACTTGAAGAGTTACTAGCCAAAGGGTTTGTCAGACCGAGTGTTTCGCCTTGGGGTGCACCGGTATTATTGCTGAAAAAGAAGGATGGAACAATGTGAATGTGTATTAATTATCGCCAATTAAAAAAACTTACTATTAAGAACAAGTACCCATTGCCACGTATTGATGATCTATTTGACCATTTGCAGGGTGCTAGGTTGTTTTCTAAGATCGACTTGAGGTCGGGGTATCACTAGTTGAAGATTCGAGATTCGGATGTTCCGAAAACTGCTTTATGTACTAGATGTGGTCATTATGAGTTTCTAGTAATGTCTTTCGGTTTAACTAATGCCCCGACAACGTTTATGGATCTGATGAACAGGGTATTCAGGCCATATATTGATTCGTTTGTCATTGTCTTCATTGATGACATTTTGATCTACTCGCGCAGCAAGGAGGAACATGAGCAGCATATGAGAGTAGTGCTTAAGACATTGCGGGAACAAAAGCTATATGCTAAGTTCTCTAAATGTGAGTTTTGGCAAGAGTCTATAGCATTTTGGGGACATATTGTATCAGGCGAAAGTATTAAAGTTGATCCCAAAAAGATTGAGGCAGTTCAGAATTGGCATCGTCCCACTTCGGCGACTGAGATCAGGAGTTTTCTGGATTTAGCAGGTTATTATCGTCGGTTCATGGAAGGGTTTTCATCTATTGCAGCACCTTTGACCAAATTAACCCAGAAGGGTGTTCAGTTCCGATGGTCCGATGATTGTGAGTCAAGCTTTCAGAAACTCAAGACAGCATTGACTACAACACTAGTGTTAGTATTACCTTCCGGTTCGGGGATGTATACAGTGTATTGCGACGCTTCACGCGTTGGTTTGGGTTGTGTATTAATGCATGAAGGCGAGTTATTGCATATGCTTCATGTCAGTTGAATCCCCACGAGCATAATTATCCGGTACATGATTTGGAGTTAGCTGCGATTGTTCACGCCCTTAAGATTTGGAGGAATTATCTTTATGGGGTGTCCTGTGAAGTTTATACTGATCATCATAGTTTGCAGCATTTGTTCAAGCAGAGGGACTAAAATTTAAGGCAGCGAAGATGGCTAGAATTACTAAAAGATTATGATATTACTATCCTATATCATCCAGGTAAAGCAAATGTAGTTGTAGATGCCTTGAGTAGAAAGGCGAAGAGTATGGGTAGTTTGGCTTTCATTTCAGCAGAAGAGAGGCCATTAGCTTTGGATATGCATTCCTTGACCAACAAACTTGTGCGACTAGATATTTCAGAGCCCAGCCAAGTTCTTGCATGTGTCATAGCTCAGTCTTCACTATTTGATCACATCAAGGCTCGCTAGTATGATGACTCACACCTAATGGTTCTTCGAGAAACAGTACTACGAGGTGGTGCCAAGGAAGTCACTATTGGTGCAGATGGTGTTCTGCGACTCCAGGATCGTCTGTGTCTTCGTAATGTTGATGAACTGAGGAAAAAGATCCTAGAGGAGGCACACAGTTCTCGGTATTCTATTCATCCAGGTGCTACGAAAATGTATCGTGACTTAAGGCAGCATTATTGGTGGCGACGAATGAAAAAGGACATAGTTGAGTATGTAGCTAGGTGTCTAAATTTCCAGCAAGTTATATATGAGCACCAGAGGCCAGGTGTCCTACTTCAGCAGATGACTATACCGGAATGGAAATGGGAACGCATCACTATGGACTTTGTAGTTGGGTTGCCGTGGACCTTGAGGAAGTTTGATGCAGTTTGGGTGATTGTTGATAGGTTGACCAAGTCGGCACATTTTATTCCTGTTGTGACGTGACTACGTATACTTCAGAGAGGTTGGCCCAGATTTATATTCAATAGATAGTTCGGTTGCACGGTGTGCCAATTTCTATCATATCAGATAGAGGTCCTCAGTTTACTTCACATTTCTGGAGAGTAGTACAGAGTGAGTTGGGGACCCGTGTAGAGCTCAGCACAGCCTTTCATCTGCAGACCAACGAGTAGTCAGAGCGGACAATTCAGATGTTAGAGGATATGCTTAGGGCATGTGTGATTGACTTTGGAGGTCAGTGGGATCATTTCTTTCCTTTGGCCGAGTTTGCTTATAATAATAGTTACCAATCCAGCATCGAGATGGCTCCATTTGAGGATTTATATGGCCGTCGATGTCGTTCACCTATCGGATGGTTTGGGCCCGGTGAGGCTAAGTTATATTGTACTGATTTGGTGAGGGATGCCTTGGAAAAGGTAAAGTTGATTCAGGAGAAACTTCGTACAATACAGTCCAGACAGAAGAGTTACGCAGATTAGAAAGCGCGTGATATATCATTTATGGTAGGTGAAAAAGTTCTCTTGAAGGTTTTGGCCGATAAAGGGAATTATGAGATTCAGGAAGAAGGGCAAGTTGAGCCCAAGGTTTATAGGCCCATTTGAGGTGTTGAGCCGAGTTGGGGAGGTTGCTTATGAGCTTGCATTACCTCCCAGACTATCGGGAGTTCATCCGGTTTTCCATGTATCTATGCTCCGTAAGTATCATGCTGACCTATCACATGTGTTGGACTTTAGCACAGTTCATCTAGATCAAAGTTTGGGTTATGAAGAAGAGCCATTTGCCATTGTTGATAAACAAGTTCGCCAGTTGAGGTCCAAAAGGATTTCTGCAGTAAAGGTCCAGTGGAGGGGCCAACCAGTCGAGGAAGCGACTTGGGAAGCCGAGTAGGATATGCGGAGCAAATATCCACACTTATTTTGCACTCCGGGTATTATTCTAAACCCGTTCGAGGACGAACGTTTGTTTAAGAGGTGGAGAATGTAATGACCCAACCGGTCATTTTAAATTTTAGAACTCCGTTTCCTAAAATAAAATTTCCCATATATGCTTTTATTAATTTATGACTTGTGGGGATTGTTAGTTCGGGATTTGGAAGCGTTTGGGTTGAAATCGGAACACTTGGTTCCTTAAGTTAGCCTTAAAAGGCCAAGTTTGACTTCGGTCAACATTTTGAGAAAACGACCCCGGAATCGGGATTTGATGGTTCCAATAGGTTTGTATGATAATTTTGGACTTGGGCGTATATCCGAATCGGGTTTTTGATAACCCGAAAGCGTTTTGACGCTTAATAGTAAAAATCAACTATTTGAAGGTTTTAAATTTTTTAAATTTGGTTAGGAGTAGGATTTTGAGTAATTGAAGTCCGTTTAGAATTCCGAGTTTGGAAATAGTTCCGTATAATGATTTAAGACTTGCATGCAAAATTTCGTGTCATTCCGAGTAGTTTAAGTATATTTCGGCGCATTGGAAGTAAATTAAAGAACTTGAAATTCTTAAGTTTGAATCAATTTTGTTTAGGGTATGATTCTTCAATTTGATGATGGTTTACACGTTCCGAGAGTTCGAGCAAGTCCGTTTTATGATTTCAAACCTGTTAGTATGTTCGGGCAGGGTTCCGGAGACCCCGAGTGTCAATCGAACGAGGCTCGGACCAAGTTGGAAGTTTGTAGCCAAAACTGAAGCTCCCAGCTACTGTCAGAATCGCACCTGTGCTTGCCCAGTCGCAGGTGCGACATTCGCAGATGAGACAGAAGCTCGCAGGCACGGCACTCGCATATGCGAGATTTTGAGCGTAGAAGCAGAAAAGGGAAGGGGGCAATCCACCGCAGATGCATACGATTTGCGCACCTGCGAACGCGCAGGTGTGAAGCTTTGTGCGCAAATGCGAGAATTGGCCAGGCAAGTCAAATTCGCACCTGCGAGGAGTTTTCCGCAGGTGCGGAGCCGCAAGTGCGTTCCAAATTCCGCAGGTGCGAAAGACCTGTTTGGTAGAAAGCTTAAAAGAACGGGAATTCACCAGTTTTGCTCATTTTCTTCCATGTTTGTGCGATTTTAGAGCTTTTTGAGAAGAGATTTCAACTAGCAATTTGGAGGTAAGTTAATTCTACACCCTTTGAGTTAAATACATAGATTATAAATAGATTATAACTAGTAAACTTTAGAAATCAAAAGTTTAGGTGAAAAACCTAGATTTTTATAACAATGATATTTTAACTACGAAAATAGTTATGGAATTGGGTAGAAATTATATATTTGAGTTCTTGAGATTATGGGTAACGTTTCCATCCAAAAATTTCCAGAATCCGGGCACGTGGGCCCGGGGTGAATTTTAGAAATTTTACCATATTGGATAGGTTAATTTATTAATAGATGAATTTCGAATTTTTGAAAATATATTAATTATTTTATATAACTTTTGGATAGTTTCAAATTTTTCGGCATTGAATCGAGAATTTTACGCGATGCGATAATCGAAAAGTGAACTTTGAGACGAGGTAAGTCTCTTGTCTAATCTTGTGAGGGAGAAATTACCCCATAGGGATTAAATTGAATATTGTTGTTAAATGTGGGGGCTACGTACGCACGAGGTGACGAGAGTCTGTGCGTAGCTACTATAAATGCTAAAGTCCGGGTAGTTTAGGACTCAAAGCATGAATTACTTGTGTAAATTGTATTCCTTGATTAATTAATATTAATTGATATATATGAATATATTATGAATTGTTAGATAAATATATTAAAGGATGGAAATCTCACATGCTTGATTTTCTGTTTAAATTAATTAATTGTTAAAAAGAAATTGTTCTTCCTCCCAAATGTATCTTATTATAAATATACTCTCCTTCCGTAGGTACATATAAAAATGTGCTCCATTCTTGTGGAGCGGGCCGAATGCCTCGGCAGGATAGATGCATCTATGGATTGCGTCGTACGTCCCTCGGCAGTGTACACGACACTCTGGATTGGGCCGCACGTCCTCGGCAAAAATCGTGTTTAAAAATAATAATAATTACACGATACTCTAATAGCTTATTTCAGCTTGCGAAGCTAATTGATACATTGGAAAATCCTTAGAATTTAATGAATTATTATTCTTTCTTGTTAAAGAATTAATTGGTATTCCTGTAAATGATATTTAATTGATAAATTAGAAATTATTTGAATTGAAGGAATTTAATTAATATATTGAGAATTGTTGCATTTGAAAATTTTTGATTATTTCCGCTGATTAAATAAATTATTTTAAATTCTGTAAATCATGCTGATTTAAATATCCTAGTTGTATTTCAATTATTATTATTGACCCATAGTGAGTGTCAAAGTCGGCCACCTCGTCTCTACCACTTTGAGATTAGGCTTGATACTTACTGGTACACGTTGTTTACGTACTCATACTACACTTGCTGCACTTTTAGTGCAGGAACTGAGGCAAGTACTAGTAGGGGACCTATCGTCTTACACCCACGTTATCCAGGAGCATAGGGGTGAGCTGCCTTTCTGAGCCGTTCTGCAACTACTAGTGTCTCTCTTTGTATTTTCCATTCTGTCTATTTTTATTTCAGACAGTATTTGAGGCTTTATATAATCTACTAGATGCTCATACACTTGTGACATAGGTCTTGGCACACACATTGGTAGAATTTGATGTTTTATTATTTTTCTTGGTTTTAAATTTTGTCAATGTATGCTTAATATATTAAGTTGGCTTGCCTAGCTGTAGTGTTGGGCACCATCACGACCTATAGGTGAAATTGGGTCGTGACATGCGGGCACACCAGAACTGGTGCACCAGCAGCCCCCTTTGAGTTTCCTGGCCGTTGATCTTAAGAGATCAACGGCCCATAATCAACCACTCCTTTTAATTACCCTAGACCTGAAACACTAACCCCATTATCCCTGAGATGCCGCTTTTGAATCCTCTCTTCTCCTCTCCTCAGAAACCCTAGTCGACCTCTCAATTTTCTCCAAATCTGTCTCAATCATGGATTCTTTCCATGATTTCCTCACCTTTTATGTGTTATCTCGGTACTAGTTGCAAAGCTATGGTATCACTTAGGACTTGCCTAAGCATGGCAAGTACTATCTCTCAAAATTCGGCCATTCAACTTCAATCGCTTGAATCTGGACAGTATTTAGTCCATATACATCACGACCATGGCTATATGGGTCTGATTAGCCAAGATTTCCGGCCAATCTTCGATTTCTGTCAACTAGGGTTTACCTATTTTTTTCCCCAATCCGATTTTTTATTGATTCTGTATGTTATTACTTCCTTATTTGTGTTTGATTTTATAGTTTTCCTTGTTTACTTGTTCAATTTCTGTCACTTTATAAACCCCTCCCCATTCCCCTTTGATTTAGACTGGAATCGCTATTTTATCACTAAAAATTGGAACATTGTTATGCCATTCCCTCATTCTCTTGTTCTGTATTCTACTTTTGGCCGGCCGAAAGCCAAGGCCACTAAGATTCTATTATTCAACCTTCTTTGGTGCGAGCATTGCCTGGGGTTCCTTTGAATCTCTTGGGAACTTTGACGCATTAAGATTCTGGGTTCTTGTGGAATTTTGTTCTTTATTATTGTCCATTTAACTGGTAAGTCACTTGACCTTTCACAATTTTGTTTTTATATGTCTGTGATTTGCATATGTTCTCACTTCTGATATTCATAGCTTAATGTAAAGGCTTCCACGAGATACAAGTAGGAGGTATGAATGTGAAGGAGTTTGATGGATCTCATAGGGCCACAATTGGAGAGGTCAACCTCAGCCTACAGATGGGCCCAGCTTGGTTTGATGTCGAGTTTCAAGTGCTGGATATATCTGCTACCTATAATCTATTGTTGGGGAAACCCTAGATACATGCCGCTGGGGCCGTAGCTTCTACTCTACATCAGGCTGTGAAGTTTGAATGGAATCATCAGGAATTGATCGTCCATGGAGATGAAAGTAATCCCATTTATAACAATCAGACTATTCCAGTCATCGAGAATAGAAGGAAGCTAGGTGGAGAAACATACCATCACATTGAGCGCGTTAACACAATTGAAAAAGACGAATCGTAGAGCAACAAGATAGAAAGCATATTGCTATGGACAGGGTATGAGCCTGGCAAGGGTCTCGACAAGAATCTCTAAGGGATCACCAAACCGGTACAGCTAAAGTGTCATGGTACAACGTTCGGGCTTGGGTATGAATACACTTGGCAAGAGTACCAGGATTGGTCGCCGCCATGGCGAGGTCCTTATTATCCGCTGGAACAACCAGTACCACATTTGCACCAGACATTTCATCAAGCTGATGTGATGTGGGGATCTGAGGAAGATGAAGTCTTAGCCGACATGAGGAAGCTATTTCAGGATGATGAAGACATGGATTGCAGTGCGATATTTGAGGAGGAGGAGTACCTTACTATTCTGACTGTGGAGAAAGGAGATGTTCTCAAGAACTGGACTGCTGCACCATCGAGGGCGTTCCTGGGTAGCCTGGAAATTAGCATCACTTATTTTTAAAGCAATTTTATGAGCATCTAAGACATTTTCAGTATTTTGTTTTGAACATATTTTGTTTCAAAATAATTGCTCGAGTCATCGAGTTGTACTTGTTTGACGTTTTCAAGATTTATTTAATGCGTTGTTATTTTTAATATTTATTATTATTCTTTATATTTTTCTCTATAGCGTTATTATTACTTATCCCGATGAACCTACGAGTGTGACATGTAATGAGACAACGCAACATAAGGATAGTGATTTAGAGGATCTGGAAGATGATATAATACCTAAGGAAATTGTCAGAGAAGTGGAAAGCTTTGAAAACAATCCTAAGTCTAATTTGGATGAGACTAAGACAGTTGACTTAGGAGATTCCGAAACAGTCAAGGAAACACATGTAAGCATTCATCTATCACCGTCAGCAAAGGAAGAATACATCCGGTTCCTGAAAGAGTATAAAGATATTTTTGCATGGTTCTACGATGATATAACTGGTTTGAGCAGATCCATAGTGGCTCACAAGCTACCTACCGATCCCATGTGTCCACCTGTAAAACAGAAACTCAGAAAATTCAAGCAAGATATTAGTTTGAAAATAAAAGAGAAAGTCACTAAGCAAATCAAAGCCAAGGTTCTCAGGGTAGTTGAGTATCCGACTTGGCTGGCCAACATCGTGCCAGTCCTAAAGAAAGATGGGAAGGTCAGAGTGTGTGTCGACTATCGGGATTTAAATAGAGCAAGTCCCAAAGATGATTTCCCATTGCCCAATATACACATACTCATCGATAACTGTGCCAAGTATGAACTCCAGCCTTTTGTGGATTGCTTCGCGGGGTATCATCAGATCTGGATCGATGAAGAGGATGCTGAAAAGATAGCCTTTATCACACTATGGGGAGTGTATTGCAATAAAATGATGTCGTTTGGCCTGAAGAATGCTGGCGCCACTTACATGAGAGCTATGACAGCTATTTTGCATGACATTATACACAAAGAAATAGAGGTGTACGTGGATGACGTCATCATCAAATCTAGAAAAAGCATAGATCATATAGCAGAATTAAAGAAATTTGTCGATCGAGTTCGAAGATATAATATGAAATTGAATCCCGCAAAGTGTGCCTTCATAGTCCCCGCCGAAAAATTGCTAAGATTCATCGTCAGCCGCCAAGGGATTGAATTGGATCCGTCAAAGGTCAAAGCTATCCAGGACTTGCCACCTCCGAAGAACAAAATCAAGGAATATTTATCTAAACCACCTGTTCTGGTCCCACCGGAACCAGGGAGACATTTGCTGCTTTATTTATCCGTACTAGATGGGGCTTTTTGTTATATTTTGGGACAACACGATGAGATGGAAATAAAGGAGCATGCCATATATTATCTGAGTAAGAAATTCAAGTCCTATGAAGCACGGTACTCTTTGCTGAAGCGCACCTGCTGCGCTTTGACATGGATAGCTCAAAAGTTGATGCACTATTTCTGTGCCTACACCACATATCTCATATCAAGGATGGATCCGCTAAAATACATCCTCCAGAAACCCATGCCTACGGGAAAGTTAGCAAAATGGCAGATATTGCTGAGTGAGTTTGACATCATCTATGTAACTCAGAAGGCGGTCAAAGGACAAGCGTTGGCGGATCATTTGGCAAATATCCTATAGACGGATAATACGAACCCTTGAAAACGTATTTTCCTGATGATGAAGTATCATTCGTAGGAGAAGATATCACTGAAGCATATGAGGGTTGGATAATGTTCTTCGATGGAGCTGCAAACTTCAAAGGAGTGGGTATTGGAGTTGTCTTAGTGTCAAAAACAGGACAACACTATCCGGTATCCGCAAAACTCAGGTTTCCATGTACCAACAATATGGCAGAATATGAGGCCTGCATCTTAGGACTCAGGTTAGCCATTGACATGAATGTTCAGGAATTGCTGTCGATGGGAGATTCCGACCTTTTGGTACATCAAGTTTTAGGAGAATGGGCTATAAAGAATACCAAAATATTGCCATATTTGTACTATGTACAAGAGCTGATCAAGAGGTTCACGAAGATAGAATTCAAACATGTTCCAAGGGTCCAGAATGAGTTCGCAGATGCATTGGCCACTTTATCTTCCATGATACAACACCCGAACAAGAATTTCATCGATCCTATCCCAATAAGAATTCATAAGCAGCCAACTTATAGTGCTCATATTGAAGAAGAAAGTGATGGAAATCCATTGTTCCAAAATATCAAAGAATACTTGGCAAAAGAAGAGTACCCGGAGCACGCAAATCACACTCAGAAACACACACTCCGAAGGTTAGCCAACCACTTCTTTCAAAGCGAAGGAATTCTAAATAGAAGGACTCCAGACCTAGGGTCGTTTCGATGTGTCGATGCCAAGGAAGAAACCAGATTGCTCGAGGAAATATATGTCGAAACTTGCGGACCACACATGAACGGCTTTGTCTTAGCCAAGAAAATACTAAGAGAAGGATATTTCTGGATGACTATGGAAACAATCTGCGACAAGTATGTGCAGAAGTGTCACCAATGCTAGATACATGCTGATATGATACGAGTGCCACCCAATGAACTCAATGCAACAAGTGCACCCTGGACTTTCTCCGCTTGGGGGATGGATGTCATCGGTCCAATTGAACCCACTGCTTCAAATGGGCATAGGTTCATTCTAGTGGCCAAAGACTATTTCATAAAATGGGTTGAAGCCGCATCTTACAAGGCTGTAACTAAAAAGGTTGTTGCAGATTTTGTTCGGGATCACATTGTTTGTCGATTCAGGGTACCATAATCAATCAAGACCGATAACGCCGCCAACCTTAAAAGTGATCTGATGAAGGCCATGTGTGAGAACTTCAAGATCAAGCATAAGAATTCCACAGCATACATGCCGCAAATGAATGGAGCTGTAAAAGCCGCCAACAAGAACATCAAGAAGATATTGAGGAAAATGATAGATAATTACAAATAATGGCACGAGAGGCTGCCATTTGCTTTGCTTGGATATCGTACCATGGTTCGCACATCAACAGGGGCAACTCCTTACCTGCTGGTCTATGGTACTGAAGCTGTTATTACGGCCGAAGTGGAATTTCCTTCTTTGAGAATCATACAAGAAATTGAGCTTAGCGTCGCAGAATGGGTACAAAACAGCTATGAACAACTGGCCCTCATTGATGGTCACCGGGGCAGTTGGTGCTGAAATGGATCTTCCAGCATCAGGATGAAGCCAAGGGGAAGTTTTCACCCAACTGGCAAGGTCCCTACATGATTCACCGAGTACTAACAGGAGGAGCATTAATACTTGCAGAAATGGACGGAGAGATTTGGCCAAAACCTATCAACTTAGACGCAGTCAAGAGATACTATGTTTAGGATCGTTTACATTTCTTTATTTAATGTAATTGAACTACGCTTGACCTGATTCCCATTTAAGAGGGGATACGTAGGCAGCCTTGTAGGTTCGGCCACATCTTAATAAAATCTTCATTTTTTCCATGATCAGAAACTGGGGCAGAATTTTGAGGAAGACCCTCAAAATTCTAAAGCAAGTCCAGCAGCCAAAAAACATTGTCAGAAGTATGCATTTAAACTAGGGCAGAATTTTGAGGAGGACCCTCAAAATTCTAAAGCAAGGAGGTTGCAATGTCTCTAAATGCGTCACAGTCACCGGTTCATCTAAATTATTTGATATCACATACTGCAATACATTTCAAAAAACTATATTTTTTGCAAATAATTTATCAAATGCATTGCATATGTTTCAAACATTTTGTTTCTATGACAGCCAGATGTTGCCCAGGGTAACTCAAGCAGGATCCCAAAACAGGAGCAGAGGCCGAGCAAAAAGACAAAAGCACGAACCAACCTTCCCCCACATAACTCACGATTTTTCTTTGGATGCAGGCACAATAAAACAACATTATCCGCAGATACATCAAGACACTACCTTCATGACGACAAATTACCTAGCGCAAACACCTCCAGCTAAGAAATACTTTACTTTCTCACCGTCCCTCATCGTTCTCTTGCATAAGGCTAAGCATTGCCTTTATTCGCATGAGACTAAGCATTGTCTCTTCTTCTTGCATGAGGCTAAGCATTGCCTCCCCAATTGCATAAGGCTAAGCATTTCCTTTCCCTACATGATACTAAGAATTGTCTATTCTTCTTGCATGAGGATAAGCATTGCCTCCCTAATTGCATAAGACTAAGCACTGTCTCCATGAGACTAAGCATTGTCTCCTCTTCTTGCATTAAGCTAAACATTGCCTTTCCTTGCATGAGACTAAGCACTGTCTCCCCTAATTGCATTAGACCAAGCATTGTCTCCTCTTCTTGCATAAGGCTAAGCATTTCCTTTCCTGCATGAGACTAAGCATTGTCTCCTTTTCTTGAATGAGGCTAAGCATTGCCTCCCTAATTGTAAAAGGCTAAGCACTGCCTTTCATGTATAAGACTAAGCGTTGTCTCCTCTTCTTGAATGAGGCTAAGCATTGCCTCCCTAATTGCATAAGGCTAAGCACTACCCTTCCCTGCATGAGACTAAGCATTGTCTCCTCTTTGCATGAGGCTAAGCACTGCCTCCTTTCTTGCATAAGGCTAAGCACTACCATTCCCGCAAGAGACTAAGCATTGTCTCTTTCTTTGCATGTAGCTAAGCACTGCCTCCCTTCTTGCATAAGGCTAAGCACTGCCTTTCCCGCAACAGACTAAGCATTGTCTCTTTCTTTGCATGTGGCTAAGCACTTCCTCCCTTCTTGCATAAGGCTAAGCACTGCCTTTCCTTGCATGAGACTAAGCATTGTCTCCCTCTTTCCATGAGGCTAAGTATTGCCTCCCAAATTGCATAAGGCTAAGCATTGCCTTTCCCGCATGAGACTAAGTGTTGTCTCTTTCTTTGCATGAGGCTAAGCACTACCTACCTTCTTGCATAAGGCTAAGCACTACCTTTTCCTCAAGATTAAATACTATCTCCATTATGCTATGTTAGACTTGGCACTATCCTCTATTCACCTGGGCTAAGCACTGCTCTCATCTTAAACAAGACTAAGCCTTGTCTTGTTTCATTTCGCATATGACCAAGCATCATATCTTTGCATTTCACGGGCTGAAACATCGCCATTTTGTCCAAAGGCTTCATAGTCCGAAGGCATCATCCTCAAAGCTGGAAGACACCATTCCATGGCCTGAGAATCTCAAAGTGCACATCATTATTCAAAGCCGTCATAGTCCAGAGGCACCATCCTCATGGACCGAGGATATCATTTCATGGCCTGTGAATCCCTCATTACACGATTCGTGGCCCAAGACGTCATAGTCTAAGGATATTATCCTCATCGTCCAAAGACAACTTTCATGGTCCAAAGGGAATTTGCATCATGTTTAAATTCTCGCAATAATCCATATATACTTGCATGCATCGTGTTTTTAAGTTTTACAGGTAATCCAGTAAGTAACCGTTCTTCAAACGGGATCAATCTTCGCTCCGGTTTCCGTTCATAACGTTCACATCCTGCAATTGTTTCAACGTAACCAACCACCTTCAATTACCCGCCTTTTACCTTATGACCGTTCAGATAATCGCTCTATGATACATCCATAATGTTTCAGAGTCACATTCATGATTTCACATAAATTCATCTGAAACTGTCCTTCCCAAAAAAACCTTTCTGAAACATACGACCATTCCTATAACAATTCCATCGGTTTCGTTCACCGTTGGATCTAGAACTACATACGACCTGATTCCCGTAACACCAGGGATATGTAGGCAACTCAGGAACAAGGGTTCGGCCCCCATTTTTTCCAAATCATATCATCCCTCATTTAGTTTGGCCAAATTGGTCATCAGTTTCTTTACCCGACAACTCTTTCATCATTCCCAAGTAAAGAGGGGTAGCTGTTGATACCCAATTTTGGCCTCATATTTTTCAAATAAGTGTATATACTTTCAAAAATATCATTTTGCATCATTATTTAATGTAAAAGATTTATGCAAGCATTTTCTACAATATTTCATAATTTTAAAGCTTTAAAATCAATTTTCTTGCATTTATATTGTTCAAATATTTAGTAATTACCCTTTAAAATATTTTGTGATGACTCAATCATCCAATTTATTATTTTGCACCCATATATATGCTTCATGATATTTTACTTTGTTTTACATAATTATATTATTGTATTTTTAGGCTATTTACATAATTTTGCAATAATAGCCTATGCGTTATGCATAATTATATTGTTTTACATTATTTGGGCTAAAATCACATTTTTATATTTCCATAATGTTAAGTTATTATTTTTAATCATTTTATTGCATAAATAGTATTTTATTATCTATTAATTATTTTTATAAATTATTTTTTAAAATAATATTTCGCGTATTTAATTTATAGCCCAGTGTAAGGCCAATTCAAGACCAATTCAATGGCCCAAACACCCAAATCTCTGGCCCACCCCCCGTAAGCCCAATCCAAACAACCCTTTATCCCTGACCCAGTCTAATAACCCGCCCCAGTCTTTTTTTTATCCTGGCCGTTGATCTTAAGAGATCAATGGCCTACAATCAACCACTCATTTTAATTACCCTAGACCTGAAACCCTAGCCCCATTATCCCTGAGATGCCACCTTTGAATCCTCTCTTCTCCTCTCCTCAGAAACCCTAGTCGACCTCTTAATTTTCTCCAAATTTGTCTCAATCATGGATTCTTTCCATGATTTCCTCACCTTTTATGTGATATCTTGGTACTACTTGCAAAGCTATGGTATCACTTAGTACGTGCCTAAACATGGCAAGTACTATCTCTCAGAATTGGGCTATTAAACTTCAATCTCTTGAATCTGGACAATATTTAGTCCATATACATCACGACCATGGCTATATGGGTCCGATTAGCCAAGATTTCCGGCCAATCTTAGATGTCTGTCAAATAGGGTTTACCTATTTTTTTCCCCAATCCGAAGTTTTATTGATTTTATATGTTATTACTTTCTTATTTGTGTTTGATTTTACAGTTTTCCTTATTTAATTGTTCAATTTCTGTCACTATATAAGCCTCTCCCCATTCCCCTTTGATTTAGACTGGAATCGCTATTTTTCACTAAAAATTGGAACTTTGTTCTGCCATTCCCTCATTCTCTTGTTCTGTATTCTGTTTTTGGCCGGCTAAAAGCCAAGGCCACTAAGATTCTGTTATTCAACCTTCTCTTGGTGCGAGCTTTGCCAGGGGTTCCTTTGAAGCTCGTGGAAACTTTGACGCATTAAGATTTTGGGTTCTTGTGGAATTTTGTTCTTTATTATTATCCGTTTAACTGGTAAGTCACTTGACCTTTCGCAATTTCGTTTTTATATGTCTGTGATTTGCATATGTTCTCACTTCTGAAATTCATAGCTTAATGTGTTCTTTATTAATGTTGCTAGCTTTAAAACATTCTTATGCCTAATTTGAGTAATTTAGATTCCCTTAAGTCCGTTTAGCCAATGTGTTCTGAGCTATTTCTGTTTGTGACCTTTACACTTGTTTGAACCTCTTTAGTATTTAAGTCTACCTAAAACTGTCAATTCTATTATGTGAACTTTACACTTGTTTGAACCTCTTTAGTATTTAAATCTACCTAAAACTGTCAATTCTGTTATTTGAATGTGCTTCATCTGAATAATTTGGACTTTCTTTAGTTAATTAGTCTATTGTGTCAATACCTGAATGCCTATATTTACTATCTGACATGAATCCCTGTAATGGTAATCTTGCATATGTAGTGTGTTCTAATCTGTGTTAAGACCCTTTTCTATCAACCATGACTGGCTCCCTTGTTAATATGTCCATCAGCATGTTTTTGGCTCATTTGATTAACTATCCCTTCAGTAGTAATTGTCCTAATATGTACTTCCCTGCCATGTCTGATGTTGTTTCTTAATGTGAGTTAACATGACCATCTTGTAACATTAGGATTTATGCTTAGCATAATTTCCAACCATGTTTCAACTTGTTTCTCCCTTAACCCTTTCAATATGATTCTGTCTATGTGTTGTTTTGCTAAGTGATGAACTTGTTTCTAAGCCTTGTTGGCCTTTTGATTAACTGTTCTGTATTGTAAAATTTGCTATGTCTGCTTCCTAAAACTAAGTATAATTATGTCCCTTAACCATTGTCCACTCTCCCTCACTTGTTACCTATGCTATCTCAAACTTCTTATTCTTAGCTGGCTGAAAGCCAAGGCTACCAGGGCTCTTACTACTGACCTCCCTAGTGTGAGCACTTCTCGGAGTCTATTTGAGACCCTTGTGAACTCTGACACACTAGGATTTGGGTCTTTAGTCACTCTCTAAAACTTGAACTACCCCGCTCAACCCTTTCTCTCTATTATCTACTGAATATCTAAGCTGGTTTGTTTAAGTAATTCCATGCTTGGCAATATGGTTATATGATTTGGATTTGGGCTCTTCTATGGATTCTGGGTTGTGTTGATGAATATGGCTCCTTGTCGAAGACTGGGTATGCTGCATGAAAATTGCTAAAGGCCCAAACAGTGCTCAGTATTTCTTTTGGGCCTGCTATGGGCCTACTGTCATTCTTTGTATATATTTGTAATCATATTCATTATTGGGCAAGTAATAACTTTGTATAAACAGTTGGGGTGTTAGTAAAAATGGGGAATGGGTAGATTCTTAATATTTGCGTACAAAAGGGTAGACAATATGCCTATAAGACTCAGTGATATACTTGCTATATATGCTATTCAATCACTATGTGCACTATAGAAATCATGCCATTAGGGGAAGCGCACACACACACACCCCTACTGTCTGCTAGCAAACATGAATTTAAAATGCTGCAATTATGCTCATTGCTACGTGCTACTAGAAAATCTGCCTATAGGAATAAATGTCACTGATTTCAATTTGCATCAGCACATTCACTAGAAATCATACCTATAGGATTTTGATTATCCCGTTTGCCACTGTTCACCTATAAAATATGCCTATAGGGTTAAGGTATGACAATAAAATCGGCTCTAAGTGCTAATCGTTAGAGATCCTACCTATAGGGTATAATTACTTGCCCTAATTTGTTAATGTTGAACTGCTCAAACACTGTTTATTGCTTATTCATGCTATTTTTAGAAAGCATAAGTAATTCTGGGGCTTTTTCTCCAATAGATTTTACATTACTTTACTGCGTAAATCACCTAGGCATAGCACCTATAGGTTTAATAACTTGAAACATGCAATCTCAATAATCAACTTGTAATAATTGTATAATCCTGTCTATGAGCAAAACCTTGCATCTAAAACTGCCTGTATGTTTTAATGCGCAGTAACCTAGAAATCATATCTATAGGGCCTAAGGTTCTTAAGCGTGTATTTGTTGCTTATGTGTGGAGGCTAACTTGAGCCCTTAATTGCCCATATTTGAAGTCCAATGTGTTTTGTATTAGGTAAAGTCTAGAACTATCTAAATAAAGGTCCAAAACCTTCTGGACCATAGGTATGGGACGAGTAATGCACGCATAAGGCATGACTTAGAATTGAATTAGAGCGCTTTTAGGTAAACAACTTTAGCATAGTAATCCGGTAGCAGAAGATGATAGTCTGTGTCCGCTAAATAATATGAGTAACTCCCTACCCCAAGGGAGTTGTGAAATATTATTTATGTTGCACGAGGTGATCCTTTAGGCTAAAAAAATTTAGGACCCCCCCCCCCCCATCTTTGTTTGCTATTAGAATTAGAATAGTTGTATCTCTATATTCGTATTAAGATTGTTGTAATAAAATTCTTTGACCTTTATATTCCTTTGTTTATTTTATCACTTAGCCTAATCCACATAATTTTAAGTTCGGCCGGGACCCACAGTTGTGGACCTCGAAGAGTGCCTAACACCTTCTCTTTGAGGTAATTTGAGACCTTACCCGATTTTTGGTGGCGTTGACTAGTAAACAGAGCTATCTGCACAATAGGTGCCCTAACGCACCTTAAAAATTATTAGGCGGTGACTCTTCTCCTTTAGCACTCTATCTCCCATTCTAAAAAGGAGTTGTCACGTGTCGAAACCCGCCTTTCGTGAGAAAAACAGGGCGCGACAGCGTGGCAACTCTGCTGGGGATACTTAGGCTCTTACCATAATGAACTTGGCTTATGTGGATTAGTTTTATTTGTTATAAAACGCACATTCCTTTTCCATCTTTATTTGTTAAATTTTTCTATTACATGCACATCCCTTTCCCGTTCACCTTTACTTGTTTAAACCCGTTATAACATGCACATCCCTTCCCTTCTCCACCTTTATTTGCTTAAATTTGTTATAACATGCACTTGCCCTTTCCCTATTCGCCCTTGTTTGCTCTAACTGCTCTTCATTTGTTTAAAGAGTGTTATATCATGCCTCTCCCGTCCCTACTCCCTTGCTTGATTTATTACATTCTCATATATTCCACGAACTAACTTCTTCCTTTGTCTTTCTTTTATGCCTTTCATGTTTTACCTTAATATTGTATTTACTGCTTTAACATATTTACCATGCAAATACTTGACAATGTGTTATTATCTTTGCATAAAGTATGCTCCACATCATACTCCACTCGTGCTAATTATCAACATAGCGGCGCTTGATGAGTGTCTGCGCTCTTGTAAAATTACCCCTTTAAATTAGAAAGGCTTTTTGCGGTAGACTAGTCGATCAGCGGTGCAGTCGACGGTCCCGTGCCTTTCCCTCTCAAGTTGTCCACTTGAGAGTACCAGTCTAGGCCAACCTAGAAACTTTACTCCAATATCAAATGTACATGCATCATGCTAAACCTAGTACGGGTTAGAACGTTATTAATATCCCGCTAAGATAAGCCTTATCCAAAGTCCGACGGGATTTCCACAATCCCAATGGACACCGTCATATTATGTGAATTACTTGGAGAAAATATGCCAATACGTTGATCTTTAGTGTGTAAATAGTCGAATCCGGAGGTGGAAAGGGCTAACTTTATTTGTTTGCAGAGAATGAAGCACGAAGTCCCCAGGTTCGGCATGGTCCAAAACATCCCACATGTGTTGCTTGACTAGTGGAAAAATCTCGCGCCTAGCGACAAGAATCACGTGAGAAGGGTCCTTGGTAATTTAGCATCTTTGCTAGACATCCGGCCAAATAGAGCATTGATTGAGGACGCCACTATGTTTTCGGATGATAAAAGGGCCATCTTCCGCTTTGGTGACATAGAAATGACTCCTCTCCTAGAAGAAATAGGAGGCTTCACTAAGCTGGCATGGGATAGTCCAAGTTTATTAGTGCCAAAGAATCGTACTCCCAACGGTTTTCTGAAAATATTGGGTTTCAAGAAAAATGATGAGTTGCTTTATTTGAAGAAGTCATATATCCCAGTTGAATTCCTTTATGAGCATTATGGGCACAACAAGTCATATCGCCTTCATCATGATGAACTTTCCATTACTTCCTTGGGTTGGACACACCGTCGAGTTTATGTGTTCATTGTCTGCTTCTTGGGGTTGCTAATATTTCCGATGAAAGGGGGAATGATCCACACTCGCTTAGATATGGTCGCCAGGACTCTAATGGAAGGAATCGAGGGACATACTTATACCATCATACCCATGATCCTAGCCGAAATGTACCGCGCTCTAGATCGATGCAAGCAGGGGTTTGGACACTTAGAGGGTTGTAATCAGTTACTGCAAGTTTGGTTATTGGAACATTTTCAGAGGGGAGAATATCGTCAGGAACTTTTATGACGACCATTAAACGACTACATAGCTTACCATCACCAAAAGAGAATGACATTTATCCTAGACAAGTTTGTATAACCGGGAAATGCTGTGAGCTGGGTGCATTTATGAGAAAGTATATTGGATGTGTGAATGGTGCCCTAGCAGTGAATTCATCATCAAGTCAAGAGAGACTACTCATCTAGTATTGATCGGGTTAAGGGGAATCTATCCTTATACTCCTATAAGGGTAATGAGGCAAGCGGGAAGAAAACAGGTAATACCTCGTGTTTCCAACATGGTCCAGTACAAAGCAGATTTTAAAGGGGACATCATCCTATTCAAGTTCGAGGCACAACATATGTGGAACCAGAAGGTCATTGTGGAAAAGTATATTATCGAGCCAGACAGGTATCATGCGGGCCGTGTGTGCTTCTACCCATCATGGTTGGTACACAACATAGCAGGAGACGTCAAATCGGGATTAATCTGAAAACCAGGATCATAGATGACGCTGCCGAAGCACATGTCAAGTATAGGATGTTGCGCAAAAGGGTATTCGAGTCTGAAGCTAGGCATTTGAAACAACACACAGTGGATATGGAAGCAATCAATGAATGTAGAGAAATTGCTACTAAGTCAACATAGAAATTGGAATATTTGGAGCAAGGGTTGATGGAGCTTGAGGGAAAGATGAGGAAGAGACTCTCAGATTGTCAGAACACGGATGGCAATGAAGGAGGGCATCTAGAAAAGGCTTACCTACTATTGGATATGCGCGACCTGGGAAACCTGATTGATGGATCTAAAAGAGCCAGACATGGGGAAGGTTCTTCTGTGGCCAAGTAGATTAGGAAACAATGTTCTTTACTGCTTTCTAGATTCGTTTTAGACTTCTATCAAATAAGGCAAATTCCATTAGTAACTCTCTTATTAGTATCGATTTAGTAAGGATTTGATTCATTTTAGCATTAATGAGATGACGCAATTATTGGCATCAATTTTCTCCAAGTCTATATGTCGCTTAGGCCTACCTCAGGCACAATGAGGTCCCCCAAATTAGGACGCAAATTTATTAATCTTGCAAAGCATGTTCAATATTGCAAGCATTCTTTCAATATCCCTTACTGACTTGGTTACCTTTTGTTTTTCTTTTTTCTGATTATTCCCATTCCCCAAGGTTGGTTCGTGCATACTGACATCATCCGTATATCACACTAGATCCAGAGGTCCTCCACCTCCTCCTCCACCAAGTCATCCTAATTGCAGAAGTAAAGGGAAAGGAAAGATAGACGATTTAAGTGGTATTAGAAAGGACAATGCAGAAAACGTTGAAACTTCGGATGGTCGGAGTACTCCAGCACAGAATGAATTGGTCCTACGCCTGGAACAAAAAATACTGGAGCTACAAGGAGAACCTGAGCAGGTCCGGAACTTGGCAAACCTTTCCCTCACCCTAAACGTCACTGATATCAACCAACAAAACACAAACGCCCAAAACCCAGCACCTCCCCAAAACACTCAGAACCAAAATCCACCGCCAAACCCTCCCGTGCCATATCAATACGCCACACCTCCTCAGAACCATAACCCTCCACTGGTACCTACTCCTCCACAACACCATCACCATCCAACTCAATACCCACAAACCACCACTTACCACACTCCTCAAAATGCACCGCAACCTACTCCTGATCCCCAAAACTCAACCAATCACTACCATTATGCCCAAATTTCCGGAGTCCACCAAAGCAATCCCATATATGTGGAAACTTTACCCCACACCCCACAACAAACCCTATATATACCGGAATCCACCGAGAAGGACCTGTTCATCAAGAACATGGCAGAAGAACTCAAGAAGCTCACTGGCAGAGTTCAAAGTGTCGAAGGTGGTAAGGGTATCGAAGGTTTGAATTATGAGTACTTGTGCATTCAACCAGATGTAGAACTGCCAGAGGGTTACGAACCTCCCAAATTCGAAATGTTCGATGGAACTGGTGATCCGAAAGTGCATCTAAAAACATATTGTGACAAACTTGTGGGGGTTGGCAAAGATGAACGAATTCGTATGTTGTTCATGAGGAGCCTAACTGGAGATGCTTTGTCTTGGTACATCAGTTAGAACCCAAAGAAGTGGGTTAATTGGGTGAGCATGGCGTCATATTTCATGGATCGGTTCAGGTTCAACACAGAAAATGCACCAGACATTTTATACATTCAAAATCTCAAGAAGAAACCAATGGAAACCTTCCACGAGTATGCTACTCGATGGAGGTATGAAGCCCCGATAGTAAGGCCGGAACTTGAAGAAGAACAGATGAATAAGGTTTTCGTTAGAGCTCAAGACCCGTAATACTACGAAAGGTTGATGGTTATTGAAAACCATAAATTTTCTGACTTCATCAAGCTGGGAGAAAGAATAGAAGAATGGATCAAAGGCAGAATAATGACAAATTACGAAGAACACCAAGCCACAAATAAAGCTTTGCAGTCAGGAGATATCTCCAAGAAGAAAGAAGTGGGTACAGTAATGGTAGCCCAAGATCCAAAGTCCTCTCACATAAAAAACACCTCCACCTACATAGCAGCCTTCACCCCCAGATACCAACAACCTGCCGGCATCTACCATTAAGGATGGGCATAAAATCAGAAAAATTGAATTACGAACCGAACCAAATTAATTTGGTCTTTTGGTATCCGATTTTTTTGGTTTTTCGGTATTATTTGGTGTAGATATTTCGGTATTTTGATATTTCGGTACGGTACTCGGTATTGAGTTTCTGATATTTCGGTGTATCGAAGTATATTAAGTCCAAGTCCACCTCTATTTCTATTTTTTAGCCCAATAAAGAATAAATCTGAGTCCAACACCCCAAGCCCCCTAATCCCTTAGGCCTTAGTTAGTCCCTTAGGGCTTAGAGACTTAAAGGGCACGAGCAGACACAAAACTTGGCTTCTGCTTCCCCCTTTGGCCCTTTCCCTTTTCTATTTTCTAACCTTAAATCCCTAATGTCTCTCAAAAATATTACTTGACTGCTGTTGTAAATCACGACTACAATAGCAGAGACGACGACAACGACTTCACGACCTCGGCGACGGTGACTCCTTTCCTCGTTGATTGCTTATTTTCTCATTGTTGACCTTTATTCTTCAATTTTCAAGTCTTCAACAAGTTCACAATTTCTTCATTCTTCATTCTTCAGGTTTTATGTTAGTTTCGACTTGTTATATTTCATTAAGTTTCTTATGTCGACAATAATCAGTTTTTGAGCATTTAAATAATCATTGTTTTGGGGGTTTTAGCTAGTGAAAAGATCTGAGTTAAACATGAACTTGTATGGAGTTAAGAATTTAATAATCATTATTTTTGCTAAACTCAGTCTTAAACTTTTCTTTTCAAGAAAATTGCCGTCAAAGAGCACTGATGTTTCCAGCAAAGAAATTTGCCTATGGATACTGTTCAACAAAAATAAAGCTTTCTCATTTCTAGCAAAAGAACTTAAATTCAAGATGTGTGAATATTTAGTTAAACATGTATTCTCTTAAATTCTCTGTTCAACAAAATTTGCGACTCTTTTCTGATTCTTTTAATCGCATGAACTTGTATGGAGTTAAACATGCCTTCTGTTTCAAAGCAAAAGGATGTGTGAATATTTAGTTACTTCTTATTTCTTAGTAAATTTTAGAATTCTGTTTAAGTGAAAGATGTCTTCTACTATAATACATTGAGTTAAGGATATGTTTAGGTTTTTAGTAAAAAACTTGCAACTGAACTCGATGCTTATTTGGAATCTCAATTTGTATTTGTATTTGTTTTAATTTTGTATAGATGGCGGATGAAAATAGAGTAAGTGATGCTGGTTCAACTGAAAGCTTACCTATTACTGATGATAGCAATGCCAACACAATTCATACTCAAGATTCTAACAGAGGAGTCTACTTGGAATCTTGGACTGTGTTTAGACTTAAGTGTTTTATTTTTCTATATGGTAAAACTAATTGGGTTAAGTGTAAAGTTCTTAATTTGTTTTGTTTTAGTACCAAGTATTCTATTTATTTTTAATCGGTCTTGTTCGTTAAATTCTTTATTTAAGTTGGAGTTCTATGGTTTCTGCATATAGTAGCTCTCCTTTTTCTATGGTTTCTGCGTATAGTAGTTCTATGTTTTCTAGGATAATAAGATTTACCTCTTCATGTTTCTGCATATGGTTTCTGACTTTCTGGCTTCTGCATATAGTAGTAGTTCTATGGTTTCTGCATTGCTTCAGAAACTGAGAAGTGAGAAACAAGTTGTTTTGTAGTACCTTGCGTTAATTGATACATATATTGTTATGTGCAAATTAAGTGTTCTGTCACGGAGTGGGACTGTGAGTGTGTTATAACTTATAACTGCATCATTAATAGGGACGGACAGACGGTGCGATACCGAAATCGTACCGAATCGTACCGAACCAAACTAGAAAATATCAAACCATACCGAACTACTTTGGTACGGTATTTGGTATGCACAATTGATATACCGAATACCTAAGTACCGAACCGTAATGCATAAATACCGTACCGAAGTAGCGAAAGCCCACCCTACCTACCACACTTATAACACCCAACCCAAATATTACCACTCACCACCAGCCCACCAAAATTACCAAAAACCAAGACCAAATTTCGACCGCAGACCACCCAGACAATAAACTCCGATTGTTGAACCCATAGACCAAATATACTAGAGACTGAAGGTTGTTGGTTATGTCACTCCCATTCTCGCTGTTTCTATGGAAAACACTTCTCAGTGGGTTAACAAAACAAGACATGTGCTTATCGCTCAGGCAGAAGGGTCATACCATTGATGAATGTCGCACTTTGAAGGAAAAGATTCAGATATTAATTGACACCAAACTCATATAGGCAAAGAAGACTACACCCAATGTTCGTAACAATCCTCTCCCAGATCACAGAGGTGAGGGAGTAAATGTGATAGAGACCGATGAAGAATAGGATCCGGAAGGATCAATTGAACTCATTCGGAAGGGGGATAATCCTAAAACATCTCCAGTCACCCTCATGCCCATTGTAGTCCAAACACATGCGCCGATTGAAGTTGAAGTAGCCGCACCAACGCCATTTGAAGTCGAGGTAACCACACCCTTCACTGTAATGGTAACACCTATGCCATCTTATAAGTCTAATGCCATGCTATAGGATTATGTTGCGGAAGCAAGAAGGAAAGAAAAAGCGAAAATGGAAGAAACAGGTGCAGCATAAGGCATGACTAGAACAGGTAGGGTTTACACACCCAAGCACTTAGGAGGAACAAGCAAAGAAGCTGCATCTAAGCCGCCCATCATTGAGACCGGCCCTGACGACCTTTGGAGAAAAGCGAAAGCAAGAGAATACTCTCTGGTTGACCATCTGAACAAAACTCCTTCTCAGATATCCATTTTAGCACTGCTACAAAACTCCGAGACATATATGAATGCCCTGATAAAGGTGCTAAGTGAAGCCTATGTACCCACCAACATCACCAGTGGAGAAATGGCGAACATGGTGGGGCAGGTACTGGAAATCCATAAAATCACTTTTCATGAAGACGAGCTGCCACCGGAAGGACTAAGTCATAACAGGGCACTACATATCACAGTGCAATTTGAGGATAAATTCATCACCAGGGTCCTGATAGATGGGGGCTCGAGTCTCAATATATGTCCATTAACTACTCTGAAGAGGCTGGGTAAAGGCCTGCACGAGATACGAGAATGATGTATGAATGTGAAGGCGTTTGATGGATCTCAAAGGGCCACAATTGGATGTATTATTGGGGCGACCCTGGATACATGTCGTTGGGGCCGTAGCTTCTAATCTACATCAGGCTGTGAAGTTTTAATGGAATCATCAGGAAGTGATAATCCATGAAGACGGGAGTAATCCTATTTATACCAATCAGACTGTTCCAGTCATCGAGAACAGAAGGAAGTTGGGTGGAGAAACATACCATCGCATTGAGCACGTCAACGCAATTGAAAAACACAAATGGTGGAGCAAAAAGATAGAAAGCATATTGCTATGAATAAGGTATGAGAATGGCAAGGGTCTCGGCAAGAATCTCCAAGGGATCACCAAACCGGTACATCTAAAGTGTCGTGGTACAACTTTCGGGCTTGGGTATGAATACACTTGGCAAGAGTACCAGGTTGGTCACTGCCATGGCGTGGTCCTTATTATCCGCTGGAATAACTAGTACCACATTTGCACCAGACTTTTCATCAAGCTGACGTGATGTGGGGGTCTGAGGAAGATGAAGTCTTAGCCTGCATGAGGAAGCTATTTCTGGATGATAAAGACATGGATTACAGTGCGATAGTTGAAGAGGAGGAGTACCTTACTATTCAGACTGTGGAGAAAGGAGTTGTTCTCAAGAACTAGACTGTTGCACCATCGAGGGCCCGTCGAGTTCCTGGGTAGCCTGGCAATTAGCATCACTTATTTTTTAAAGCAATTTTATGAGCATCTAAGACATTTTCAGTATTTTGTTTTGAACATATTTTGTTTTAAAATAATTGCTTGAGTCATCGAGCCATACTTGTTTGACATTTTCAAGATTTACTTAATGCAATGTTATTTTTAGTATTTATTACTATTCTTTACATTTTTCTCTCTACAACGTTATTATTACGTATCCCGATGAACCTACGACTGTGACATGTAATGATACAACGCAACATAAGGATAGTGATTTACAGGATCTGGAAGATGATATAATACCTGAGGAAATTGTCAGAGAAGTGAAAAACTTTAAAAACAAGCCTAAGTCTAATTTGGACGAGACTGAGATAGTTGACGTAGGAGATACCGAAATAGTCAAGGAAATACGTGTATGCATTCATCTATCACCGTCAGAGAAGGAAGAATACATCCAGTTCCTAAAAGATTATGAAGATATTTTTTCATGGTCCTACGATGATATGATTGGTTTGAGCACATCCATAGTGGCTACACAAGCTACCTACCGATCCCATGTGTCCACCTGTAAAACAGAAACTCAGAAAATTCAAGCCAGATATGAGTTTGAAAATAAAAGAGGAAGTCACTAAGCAAATCAAAGCCAAGGTTCTCAGGGTATTTGAGTACCTGACTTGGCTGGCCAACATCGTGCCAGTCCCAAAGAAAGATGGGAAGGTCGGAGTGTGTGTCAACTGTCGGGATTTAAACAGAGCAAGTCCCAAAAATGATTTCCCATTGCCCAATATACACATACTGATCGTCAACAGTGCCAAGCATGAACTCCAGTCTTTTGTGGATTACTTCGCGGGGTATCATCAGATCTGGATGGATGAAGAGGATGCCGAAAAAATAGCCTTTATCACACCAAGGGGAGTGTATTGCTATAAAATGATGTCGTTTGGCCTGAAGAATGCTGGAGCCACTTACATGAGAGCTATGACAACTATTTTCCATGACATGATCCACAAAGAAATAGAGGTGTACGTGGATGACGTCATCATCAAATCCAGAAAAAGCATAGATCATATAGCAGACTTAAAGCAATTCTTTGATCGACTTCGAAGATACAATCTGAAATTGAATCCCGCAAAGTGTACCTTCGGAGTCCCCGCAAGAAAATTGCTAGGATTTATCATCAGCCGCCGAGGGATTGAATTGGACCCGTCAAAGGTCAAAGCTATCCAGTACTTGCCACCTCCGAAGAACAAGAAAGATGTAATGAGTTTCTTAGGGCGTCTCAACTACATCAGTCATTTCATAGCACAATCAACTGTGATCTGTGAACCGATTTTCAAAATATTGAAGAAAGATACTACAACAAGTTGGACTGAAGAATGTCAGAAAGCCCTCGACAAAATCAAGAAATTTTTATCTAAACAACCTGTTCTGGTCCCACCGGAACCAGAGAGACATTTGCTGCTTTATTTATCCGTACTAGATGGGACTTTTGGTTGTGTTCTGGGACAACACGATGAGACGGGAAGAAAGGAGCAGGCCATATATTATCTGAGTAAGAAATTCACGTCCTATGAAGCATGGTACTCTTTGCTGGAGCGTACCTACTATGCTTTGGCATGGATAGCTCAAAAGTTGAGGCACTACTTCTGTGCCTACAACACATATCTCATATAAAGGATGGATCCGCTAAAATACATCCTCGAGAAAACCATGCCTACGGGAAAGTTAGCAAAATGGCAGATATTGCTGAGTAGGTTCGACGTCAACTATGTAACTCAGAAGGCGGTCAAAGGACAAGCGTTGGCAGATCATTTGGCAGAAAATCTTATAGACGGAGAATACGAACCCTTGACAACGTATTTTCCTAACGAGGAAGTATCATTCGTAGGAGAAGATATCACTGAAGCATATGAGGGTTGTAGAATGTTCTTCGATGGAGATGCAAACTTCAAAGGAGTGACTATCGAAGCTGCTTAGTGTCAAAAAGAGGCCAACACTATCCGGTATCCGCAAAACTCAAGTTTCCATGTACCAACAATATGGCAGAATATGAGGCATGCATCTTAGTACTCAGGTTAGCCATTGACATGAATGATCAGGAATTGTTGGTGATGGGTGATTCCGACCTTTTGGTACATCAAGTTTTAGGAGAATGGGCTACAAAGAATACCAAAATATTGCCATATTTGTACTATGTACAAGAGCTGATCAAAAGGTTCACGAAGATAGAATTCAAACATGTTCTGAGGGTCCAGAATGAGTTCGCAGATGCATTGGCCACTTTATCTTCCATGATACAACACCCGGACAAGAATTTCATCGATCCTATCCCAATAGGAATTCATAAGCAGCCAGCTTATTATGCTCATGTTGAAGAAGAAAGTGATAGAAATCAATGGTTCCACAATATCAAAGAATACTTGGCAAAAGGAGAGTACTCGGAGCATGCAAATCACACTCTAAAACGCACACTCCGAAGGTTAGCCAACCACTTCTATCAAAGCAGAGGAATTCTGTACAGAAGAACTCCAGACCTGGGGTTGTTGCGATGTGTCGATGCCAAGGAAGCATCCAGATTGCTCGAGGAAATACATGCCGGAACTTGCGGACCACACATGAACGGCTTTGTCTTAGCCAAGAACATACAAAGAGCAGGATATTTCTGGATGACTATGGAAATAGACTGCGTCAAGTATGTCCAGAAGTGTCACCAATACTAGATACATGCTGATATGATACGAGTGCCACCCAATGAACTCAATGCAACAAGTGCACCCTAGCCTTTCTTCGCTTGGGGGATGGATGTCATCGGTCCAATCGAACCCGCTGCTTCAAATGGGCATAGGTTCATTCTAGTGGCCATAGACTATTTCACAAAATAGGTTGAAGCCGCATCTTACAAGGCTGTAACTAAAAAGGTCGTTACAGATTTTGTTCGGGATCACATTTTTTGTCGATTCGGGGTATCAGAATCAATCATCACCGACAACGCCGCCAACCTTAATAGTGATCTGATGAAAGCCATATGTGAGACCTTCAAGATCAAGCATAAGAATTCCACATCATACAGGTTGCAAATGAATGGAGCTGTAGAAGCCGCCAACAAGAACATTAAGAAGATTTTGAGGAAAATGGTAGATAATTACAAACAATGGCACGAGAGGCTACCATTTTCTTTGCTTGGATATCGTACCACGGTTCGCACATCAACAGGGGCAACTCCTTACCTGCTGGTCTATGGTACTGAAGTTGTTATTCCTGCCAAAGTGGAAATTCCTTCTTTGTGAATCATATAAGAAGCTGAGCTCAGCGACGCAGAATGGGTACAAAGCCGCTATGAATAACTGGCCCTCATTGATGGAAAGAGGATGAACGCAGTATGTCACAGTCAACTCTACCAGAATAGAATAGAGAGAGCTTTCAAATAAATGGTTAGGCCAAGGCAATTCACACTGGGGCAGTTGGTGCTGAAACGGATCTTCCCACATAAGGATGAAGCCAAGGGGAAGTTTTCACCCAACTGGCAAGGTCCCTACATGGTTCACCGAGTACTAACAAGAGGAGTATTCATACTTGCAGAAATGGACGGAGAGATTTGGCCAAAACCTATTAACTCAGATGCAGTTAAGAGATACTATGTTTAGGATCGTTTACATTTCTTCATTTAATGTAACTGAACAATGCTTGACTTGATTCCTGTTTAAGAGGGGATATGTAAGCAGCCCTGTGGGTTCGGTCACATCTTAATAAATTCTTCATTTTCTCCATGATCAGAAACTGGGGAAGAATTTTGAGGAAGGCCCTCAAAATTCTAAAGCAAGTCCAGCCAACTTCGTCATACGCGTCACAATCACCGGTTCATCTAAATTATTTGATATCACATACTGCAATACATTTCAAACAACTATAGTTTTTGCAAATAATTTATCAAATGCATTGCATATATTTCGAAAATTTTATTTCTATGACAGCTAGATGTTGCCCAGGGTAACTCAAACATGATCCCAAAACAGGAGCATAGGGCGAGCAAGAAGACAAAAGTACGAACCAAACTTCCCCCACATAACTTACAATTTTTCTCTGGATGCAGGCACAATAAAACAACATTATCTGCAGACACATCAAGTCACTACCTTCATGATGACAAATTACCTAGCACAAATACCTCCAGCTAAGAAATACTTTACTTTCTCACCGCCACTCATCGTTCTCTTGCATAAGGCTAAGAAATGCCTTTCTTCGCATGAGACTAAGCATTGTCTCTTCTTCTTGCATGAGGCTAAGCATTGCCTCCCCAATTGTATAAGCCTAAGCACTGCCTTTCCCTGCATGAGACTAAGCATTGTCTCTTCTTCTTGCATGAGGCTAAGCATTGCCTCCCTAATTGCATGAGACTAAGCACTGTCTCCATGAGACTAAGCATTGTCTCCTCTTCTTGCATTAGGCTAAACATTGTCTTTCCTTGCATGAGACTAAGCACTGTCTACCCTAATTGTATGAGACCAAGCATTGTCTCCTCTTCTTGCATAAGGCTAAGAATTGCCTTTCCTGCATGAGACTAAGCATTATCTCCTTTTCTTGTATGAGGCTAAGCATTGCCTCCCTAATTGCATAAGTCTAAGCACCGCCTTTCGTGCACAAGACTAAGCGTTGTCTCCTCTTCTTGCATGAGGCTAAGCATTGCCTCCCTAATTACATAAGGCTAAGCACTGCCTTTCCCTGCATGATACTAAGCGTTGTCTCCTCTTCTTGCATGAGACTAAGCATTGTCTCCCTCTTTGCATGAGGCTAAGCATTGCCTCCCTAATTGCATAAGGCTAAGCATTGCCTTTCCCACATGAGACTAAGCATTGTCTCTTTCTTTGCATGAGTCTAAGCACTACCTCTCTTCTTGCATAAGGCTGAGCACTGCCTTTTTCTCAAGATTAAATTCTATCTCCATTATGCTATCAAAGACTTGGCACTATCCTCTATTCACCTGGGCTAAGCACTGCCCTCATCTTAAACAAGACTAAGCTTTGTCTTGTTTCATTTCGCATATGACCAAGCATCATATCTTTGCATTTCACGGGCTGAAACATCGCCATTTTGTCCAAAGGCGTCATAGTACGAAGGCATCATCCTCATAACCGGAAGACACCATTCCATGGCCTCAGGATCTCAAAGTGCACATCATTATTCAAAACAGTCATAGTCCAGAGGCACCATCCTCATGGCCCGAGGATTTCATTTCATGGCCTGCGAATCCCTTATTACACGATTCATGGCCCCAGACGTCATAGTCTAAGGACATCATCCTCATCGTCCAAAGACAACTTTCATGGTCCAAAGGGAATTTGCATCATGTTTAAATTCTCGTAATAATCCATATATACTTGCATGCATCATGTTTTAAGTTTTGCAGGTAATCGAGGAAGTAACTGTTCTTCAAATGGGAGCAATCTTCGCTCCGATTTCCATTCATAATGTTCACATCCTGCAATTGTTTCAACGTAACCAACCACCATCAATTACCCGACTTTTACCCTATGACCGTTCAGATAATCGTTCTATGATACATCCGTAATTTTTCAGAGTAACATTCATGATTTCGCATAAATTCATCTGACATTGTCCCACCCAAAAGAACCCCTTCCAAAACATACGACCATTCCGATAACAATTCCATCGGTTTCGCTCACCGTTGGATCCAGAACTACACACGGATATGTAGGCAATGCAGGAACTAGGGTTCGACTCCCATTGTTTCCAAATCACATCATCCCTCATTTAATTCGTCCAAAATTGGTCATCATTTTTTTTACCCGACAACTCTTTCATCATTCCTAGGTAAGTGTATATACTTTTAAAAATATCATTTTGCATCATTATTTAATGTGCAAGATTTATGCAAGCATTTTCTATAATGTTTCATAATTTTAAATCTTTAAAATCAATTTTCTTGCATTTAAATTGTTCAAATATTTATTAATTACCCTTTAAATTATTTTGTGATAACTCAATCATCCAATTTATTATTTTGTACCCATATATATGCTTCATGATATTTTACTTTATTTTACATAATTATAGTTTTGTATTTTTAGGCTATTTACATAATTTTACAATAATAGCTTATGCGTTATGCATAATTACATTTGTTTTTACATTATTTGGGCTAAAATCATATTTTTATATTTTCATAATGTTAAGTTATTATTTTTAATCATTTTATTTCAAAAGAGGTATTTTATTATCTATTAATTATTTTTATAAATTATTTTTTAAAATAATTTTTTGCGTATTTAATTTATAGCCTAGTGTAAGGCCAATTCCGGACCAATTCAATGGCCCAAACACCCAAATCTCTAGCCCAACCCCCTAAGCCCAATCCAAACGACCTTTTATCCCTGACCCAGTCCAATAACCCACCCCAGCCTTTTTTTATCCTGGCCGTTGATCTTATGAGATCAACGACCCACAATCAACCCCTCCTGTTAATTACCATAGACCCGAAACCCTAAGCCCATTATCCATGAGACGCCGCCTTTGAATCCTCTCTTCTCCTCTCCTCAGAAACCCTAGCCGACCTCTCAATTTTCTCCAAATGTGTCTCAATCATGGATTCTTTCCATGATTTCCTCACCTTTTATGTGTTATCTCGGTACTACTTGCAAAGCTATGGTATCACTTAGTACATGCCTAAACATGGCAAGTAATATCTCTCAGAATTCGGCCATTCAACTTCAATCACTTGAATCTGGACAGTATTTAGTCCATATACTTCATGACCATGGCTATATGGGTCTGATTAGCCAAGATTTCGGGCCTATCTTCGATTTCTGTCAACTAGGGTATACCTATTTTTTTCCCCAATCCGATTTTTTATTGAGTCTATATGCTATTACTTCCTTATTTGTGTTTGATTTTATAGTTTTCCTTGTTTACTTGTTCAATTTTTGTCACTATATACCCCTCCCCCCCCCCAGTCCCATTGATTTAGATTGGAATCGATGTTTTTACACTACGAATTGGAGCTTTGTTCTGCCATTCCCTCATTCTCTTGTTCTGTATTCTGTTTTTGGCCGACTGAAAGCCAAGGCCACTAAGATTCTATTATTCAACCTTCTCTTGGTGAGAGCATTGCCCGGATTCCTTTGAATCTCTTGGGAACTTTGACGCATTAAGATTCTGGGTTCTTGTGGAATTTTGTTCTTTATTATTGTCCGTTTAACTTGTAAGTGACTTGACCTTTCGCAATTTTGTTTTTATATGTCTGTGATATGCATATGTTCTCACTTCTGAAATTCATAGCTTAATGTATTTCTGGGCTACTCTTGTGTGCAACTCTACTAGCTTTACAGTAGTTTTAAGTCTCTTTAGCATTCAATTTCACATAATGTTGCTAGCTCTGCAACATGATTATGCCTAATTTGAGTAATTTAGATTCTCTTAAGTCCGTTTAGCCAATGTGTTCTGAGCTATTTCTGTGTGTGACATTTACACTTGTTTAAACCTTTTTAGTATTTAAGTCTACCTAAAACTGTCAATTATTTTATTTGAATGTGCTTTATCTGAATAATTTGGACTTTCTTTAGTTAATTAGTCTATTGTGTCAATACCTGAATGCCTAGATTTACTATCTGACATGAATCTCTGTAATGGTAATCTTGCATATGTAGTGTGTTCTAATCTGTGTTAAGACCATTTTCTATCAACCATGACTGGCTCCCTTGTTAATATGTTCATCAGCATATTTTTGGCTCATTTGATTCACTATTCCTTCAGTAGTAATTGTCCTAATATGTACTTCCCTTCCATGTCTGATGCTATTTCTTAATGTGAGTTAACATGGCCATTTTGTAACATTAGGATGTATGCTTAGCATAATTTCTAACCATGTTTCAACATGTTTGGTATCATGCACCTGTGTATGATAATCTTTTGTAATCCTGCAAACTTGTTTCTCCCTTAACTCTTTCAATATGATTCTGCCTATGTGTTGTTTTGCTAAGTGATGAACCTGTTTCTAAGCCTTGTTGGCCTTTTGATTAACTGTTCTGTGTTTTAAAATTTGCTATGCCTGCTTCCTAAAACTAAGTACAATTCTGTCCCTTAACCATTATCCACTCTCCCTCACTTGTTACCTATGCTATCTCGAACTTCTCATTTTTAGCCGACTAAAAGCCAAGGCTACTAGGGCTCTTACTACCGACCTCCTTAGTGTGAGCACTGCTCGGGTCCATTTGAGACCTACTGTCATTATTTTTATATATTTGTAATCATATTCATTATTGGGCCTATAATAACTTTGTATAAACAGTTGGGGTGTTAGTAAAAATGGGAAATGGGTAGATTCTTAATATTTGCGTACAAAGGGGTAGACAATATGCTTATAGGACTCAGTGATTTACTTGCTATATATGCTATTTAATCACTATGTGCACTATAGAAATCATGACATTAGGGTAAGCACACATACACACCTATTGTCTGCTAGCATACGTGAATTCAAAATGCTACAATTATGCTCACTGCTACGTGCTACTAGAAAATCTGCCTATAGGAATAAATGTCACTGATTTCAATTTGCATTAGCACATTCACTAAAAATCATGCCTATAGGATTTTGATTATCCTGTTTGCCACTGTTCACCTAGAAAATATGCCTATAGGGTTAAGTATGACAATAAAATCGGCTCTAAGTGCTAATCGTTAGAGCTCCTGCCTATAGGGTATAATTACTCGCCCTAATTTGTTAATGTTGAACGGCTCAAACACTGTTTATTGCTTATTCATGCTATTGTTATAAAGCATAAGTAATTCTGGGACTTTTTCTCCAATAGATTTTACTGTACTTTACTGTGTAAATCACCTAGGCATAGCACCTATAGGTTTAATAACTTGAAACCTGCAATCTCAATAATCAGCTTGTAATACTGTATAATCCTGTCTATGAGCAACACCTTGCATATGAAACTGCCTGTATGTTTTAATTCAAAGTCACCTTGAAATCTTATCTATAGGGCCTAAGGTTCTTAATTCTGAACTTCCTAACCTGAACATTTGTTTCGCGTGCATTTGTTGCTTTAGTGTAGAGGCTAACTTGAGCCTTTAACTGCCCATATTTGAAGCCCAATGTGTTTTCTATGTCGCCTAGTTTTAACATTTTGAGCAACTTAGGTAAAGTCTAGAACTACCTAAATAGAGGTCCAAAACCTCCTGGACCATAGGTATGGGACAGGTAATGCACGCATACGGCACGACTTAGAATTGAATTAGAGCGCTTTTAGGTAAACAACATTAACATAGTAATCGGGTAGCAGGAGATGATAGTCTATGCCCCCTGAATAATATGACTAACTCCCTACCCCAAGGGAGTTGCGAAATATTATTTATGTTGCACGGGGTGATCCTTTAGGCTAAAAAACTTAGGACCACCCCCCTTTCCTTTCTATGTTTTCTATTAGAAATGGAATAGTTGTATCTCTATATTTGTATTAAGATTTTTGTAATAAAATTCTTTGACCTTTATATTCTCTTTGCTTATTTGATCACTTAGCCTAATCCACATAATTTTGTGTTCGGTCGCGACCCACAGTCGTGGACCTCGAATAGTGCCTAACACCTTTTCTTTGAGGTAATTTGAGCCCTTACCCGATCTTTGGTGGTGTTGACTAGTCAAACAGAGTTATCTGCATAATAGGTACCCTAACGCACCTTAAAAATTGTTAGGTGGCGACTCTTCTTTTAGCAATATATCTCCCACTCTAAAAATGAGTTGTCACTACGTAGAAACCCGCTTTCACGAGAAAACAGGGCGCGACAGTCCGCAGTTCTGAAGTCCCCTTCTATCTTATCTTAGTTGTGTATTATCTTTCAAATAGCTTGAATTTTATTCAGACCGTTATTTGTATTATTCTAGTAGCTCGTGCACTTGTGACACCAGATTCGGGGATGTATTTGGATGATTCGTTTGTTATGGTCTTCCGTAATTTATTTTAGTGATGGACTTCTGTTTAATTTAATTTGCTTAAAAATGGTTAAGATTATTCTAACATTGGCTTGCCTGGCAAGTGAAATGTTAGGCGCCATCACTGTCCCGGAGGTGGGAAATTTTTGTCGTGACAAGTTGGTATCAGAGCCCTGGGTTACTTCGGTATCATGAGTCACGAGCAAGATTAGTACAGTCTGAAGGATTGGTATGGAGACGTCTGTAGTTATCTTTCAGAGGCTATGAAGTTTAGGAACAATATCACTTCTTTCTTACTCTGTCGTGTGATTCTAATTCTATCACCAATGATTGAACCATTCTATTCTTATTCTCTGGCAGATGGTGAGAACACGTAATACATCTACTGATGGACAAGGACCAGAACCCCCGGTGGCAACTATGACCAGGGGTAAAGGCCGAGGTCGAGGTCGTGCCAGAGGCCGAGGTAGAGGCAGAGGCAGAGATCAATCTACCGCTCAAGCATCAACACCTGTTGTAGAACCTCAGGTGGATTTAGAAGCGGAGGTTCTAGCTCAAACGTACCTATTGGACCAGTTAAGGTCCCAGAAGGATTCATAGCTACTCCAGTGCTTCAGGACGCTCTAGTCCGTTTGGTGAGTCTCATGGAGGGCATGGTCCAGAATGGTACATTTCCAGTGGCACCAGCCGTCTCACAGGCTGGGGGAAGAGCACAGACTCCCACTACTCCCGCTCCGGAGTAGATGGCTCCCCAAAATCAGGCTCCAGCAACCCCGCTAGTTGGGGTAGTTCAGCCAGTTATTGCAGCATAGGCCGGTGATAGGCCCGCCATGTTTTCTAAGGATTTACTAAGGTTGGACAAGTTTATTAAGCTCTTTCTAGTTCACTTCAGTGATACACCTTCTGAGGACCCACAGGATTATCTTGATCGCTGCCATGAGGTGTTACGGAACATGGGTATAGTTGAGACCAATGGGGTCTGATAAGATGCCTCGTTAGTTCGGTGGGTTTAGTGGTGCCTTGTGTGGAGGTAGGGCTAATTTTGGTAGAGGCCATCCTCCCAGGCCATTTCATTAAGCGCGCCAGGCATCCCACAGTGCTTCAGGTGGTCAGGGCCCTCATATGTCTTATTCCGACTAGCTAGCTTACAGTGCACCACCAGCTCCTATTAATGCACCTCCGATCCGAAGTCATTAGAGTGGTTATCCAGGTTGACATGGCCAGTTCCAGGGTCAGCAGTCCCAACAGCCGAGGACCTGTTATACTTGTGGTGATCTGAGGCACATTGCTAGATTTTGCCCTCGGGCATAGGGCAGTTCACCACAGCAGGGTTCTCGTGCTATGATTCCAGCACCAGATGTTCTGCCACCCGCCCAGCCAGCTAGGGGTAGGGGTCAGACATCTAGAGGTGGAGGTCAGGCCATTAGAGGTGGAGGCCAGCCAGTTAGAGGCCGTCCAAGGGACGCAGTTCAGAGTGGTGAGGCCCAGCCCTGATTTGTTTGCTTTTCCAGCTAGGTCTGAGGCCGAGTAATCCGATGTCATGATTACAGGTATTTTCCTAGTTTTCCATAGAGATGCTTCAGTTCTATTTGATCCAGGATCTACTTATTCTTATGTGTTCTCCTATTTTGCTTCATATCTGGTTGTACCTCGTGATTCTCTGAGTGCTCCTGTGCGTATGTCCACGCCGGTGGGAGATTTTGTTGTAGTATATCATGACTATAGTTCGTGTGCGGTTACTATTTAGAGGTTGGAGACTAGCGTGGATCTTCTACTTCTTGGTATGGTAGATTCTGATGTCATCTTGGGTTGGATTGGCTGTCACCTTATCATGCTATATTGCATTGTCACGCCAAAACGGTGACCTTAGCCATGCTGGGGTTACCTCGAATAGAGTGGAAAGGTACTTTTGGCCATTATACCAGTAGGGTTATCTCTTATGTGAAGGCTCGACGTGTGGTCGGGAAGGGCTGTCTAGCTTATTTGGCTCATATTCGCGATTCTAGTACGGATGTTCCTTCTATGGATTCAATCCCAGTTGTCCGTGAGTTACCAAATGTATTTCTTGCAGATTTATCGAGGATACCACCCGACAGAGATATTGATTTCTGTATTGATTTGGCTCCGGGCACCCAGCCCATTTCTATTCTACCATACCGTATGGCCCCGCCGGAGTTGAAGAATTTAAAAGAACAGTCACAAGAATTGTTTGATTAAGGATTCATTAGACCTAGTGTCTTGCCTTAGGGTGCGCCCGTGTTATTCGTGAAGAAGCAATATGGGTCGATGAGAATGTGTATAGATTATTGGTAGTTGAATAAAGTCACTATCAAGAACAAGTATCTATTGCCGAGAATTGAGGACTTATTCAACCAGCTTTAGGTTTCCAAGGTATTTTCAAAGATCTATTAAGGTCTGGTTATAATCAATTGAAGATTAGGGCATCTGATGTCCCTAAGACAGCTTTTCGGACTCGGTATGAGCATTACAAATTCCTAGTGATGTCATTTGGGCTGACAAATTCCCCAACAACATTGATGGGTTTGATGAATTGGGTTTTCAAGCCTTATTTGGATTCCTTTGTGGTTGTGTTCATTGATGATATCTTGATTTACTCTAGCAGTCGAGAGGAGCATGAGCAGCATTTTCGGATTGTCCTTCAGACTTTGAAGAATAATTAGTTATATGCTAAATTTTCAAAATGTGAATTTTGATTAGGCTCAATTGCCTTTTTGGGGCATGTAGTATCTGCTGAAGGCATGAAAATGGATCATAAGAAGATTGAGGCAGTTCAAAATTGGCCTACACCTATGTAACACCCCGAAAAATTTTGAAGTACTTAAGTGTAAAGCCCGGTAAAGTTTGCTAAGAAAATAATGTTTCATGGTACCGAACTAGGCTTACGTGTTTGAGGACTGTGGAAATTCTTCGCGGCGAGCTTGCTCCCCGCGGCTCAGACTTTTTGGGTTGAGAAATGAACCGGAAAGTAAAGAAAATCTTTTGGCTAAAAAAGTGCATTTCTGCGGTCCATTATGCGACCACAGAACCACTCTGCAGACCGCACAATGGCCACAGACTGAGGAAGTTAATTGGGTTAGTTGGAAATAACTATGCGGTCGACTATGCGACCGCATAACAGTTATGCGGACCGCATAGTGACCGCATACACAGACAGTTCTTTTGGCTACTTTGTAACCAATTATGCGACTGATATGTGGTCCGCATATCGGTTATGCGATCGCATACCTTGTTCCGGAGCTCCATTTTTTGGTTTTTAAAACCCGACCCTATTTCGTTAAATACACTCTTTGGGCCATTTTTGAGACATAATCTGATATTTTAGAGTGAGAAATAGTGCCCTAGAGTGAGAAGGTGTTCTTCAATAATATTTCTTCAATTCTTGCTCAAGTTTTGAAAGATTAAGAAGGGAATCTCACTAGGTCTTCATCCTAGAGGTAAGATTCTACACCCTAAACCCTAATTTCAAAATTTTCTGAAAATGGGTAACTAACAAGATAACTTTTAGGCATGAGAGTTGTTTATTTTACATGCATGTGTTATCAAAGGGTGTAGGAAGATTGTTGAGCTAAAAATGGTAAAGATTGGGTTGTGGGATGATGGAATTCTCCATAAAAGGGATCTTGGAACCTTAATGCACATCTAGTGTTTGATAAAATGCTCAAATGAGATCGAACCATGATCACCTTCCTAAATTTGATTCAATTTGTTATATTTCTACAATAGATTGAAGTTGCTAAGAATTCCGGAATATTTAGAGTGTAAGGAAGCTCAAGTGAGGTATGTTGGATAAACTCTTCTCTTAGAATTGAATCCCACGATATTCATGTAAATTACGTAAGTCCTGAGTGATTCATTATGAAATTGGCTATTTCGAGTAAGATTGGGTTGAAAGATATATGTTCAACAAACATCCCAAATGCTCTATTCATGTTATGTTACCAATTGAGGATATGTTAAAATACGGGCTGTGTATTAATAATGCTTCGACTTTAAGTGAAGTTCAAATGAATGCTATTATGCCAAATTTTGTGAAATATCTCAATGTGCATTAGACTCTAAATTGCTCACATATGTACTACACACTTTGATTTGAATTGTGTTTGTTGTTGATGATGAGGATGATATTTGAAATTTATAATGTGAGCATGAAATACCGAATATGGCCAACGTGCCAAGAACGATCTTATAATTATGGCCACTAGGGCCAATAAAATGAAAAGATGTGAAAGTATTATAAAATGCGATGATTGATATAAAAAGATTGATGTTTCAAATAAGACAGCCTAGCTGGTCGGGTCGTAATCGGACACCATGCCGCACACATGGTGGTGATTGTGCTGAAAATTGTAATTGAAATTGTGATTGTGGTCGATGTCCCTAATGGATAGTCTAGCCGATCAGGTCATGATCAGACTCCGTGTTAAAGACGGTGGTATTGATATTGAGAGAAATTGTGGTTGATGTCTCTACTGAGATAGCCTAGCCGATCGGGTCGTGATCGGACTCTCTGCTAAGAGTGCGGTGGTACTGGTTTTATAAATAATGGTATTGTGAATAGTGGTATTGGTATGGTGAATAATGGTACTACAATGTTATATCGATACTAAAAATCTCCCAATGTGAGATATGGAAATTAATTTGAACACTATCTTTATCCTAAATTGAGGTTTGATGTTGATTAAGGCTTTCATTGATATTATGATAATCTTGTTTGTATTATTTGTCATTCTATTGAGAGGATGTTTAGTTATACATACTAGTGCTATTCGACGATAGTAACATCCCTTTTGCCGGGGGCGCTGCATCTTTCAATAGATGCAGGTGGTTCCACAGCAGGAGATATTGATCAGTGATAGAAGTACACTTTCTTTCCAGCTGAATTGGTGAGCCCCACTGCATCCCAGGGTCATGTATCTTTTGTAATTTGTGTATTTTGTTTGAGGTATAGCCGGGGCCTTATTGCCGGCATTATCATTGTACTCTTCTTTATCTATAGAGGCTCTGTAGACATAGTGTGGGTTGTGTATTGGTGCTGGGGAAAGACAAACTATATTATGTTTTGGTTGTATTACTAGTCTATTTGAGACTTTAAAGAAATGATGAAACTATTGGAATTGAATTGGTATTGTAGACATGAACATATTTTCGTCTAATTAATGATAATATGTGTTATCTCTATTCATGGATGATTTTAGGTAGAATGAAATCTAACAGGCTTGCTCGGTCGGATTCAGTCGGTTGAGCGCCGGTCGCGCTCCTCGATTTTGGGGCGTGACAACCTACTTCAGCAACAGAGATCCGGAGTTTCCTAGGTCTGATAGGTTATTATCGCCGGTTTGTGGAGAGATTTTCATCTATAGCATCTCCATTGACCAAATTGACCCAGAAGGGTGCCCCATTCAGATGGTCAGACGAGTGTGAGTTGAGCTTTCAAAAGCTCAAGACCGCTTTGACTACGACGCCAGTGTTGGTATTGCCCACAGGTTCAGGATCGTATACGGTGCATTGTGATGCATATCGCGTTGGGCTTGGTGCAGTATTGATGTAAGATGGTTGGGTGATTGCATATATGTCACGACAGTTGAAAGTTTACGAGAAGAATTATCTTGTTCATGACTTAGAATTGGCAGTCATTGTTCATATGCTAAAGATTTGGAGGCATTACCTTTACGGTGTCTCGTGTGAGGTATTTAATGATCATCGTAGCCTTCAGTATTTGTTCAAACAAAAAGATCTTAATTTGAGGTAGAAAAGATGGTTGGAGCTGTTGAAAGACTATGATATCATCATTTTGTATCACCCTGGAAAGGCTAATGTGTTGGTTGATGCTTTGAGTAGAAAGGCTGTGAGTATGGGCAGCCTTGCGTATATTCCGGTTAGTGAGAGACCGTTAGCTGCAGATGTTCAGACTTTGGCTAATCAGTTCGTGGGGTTAGATGTTTCAGAACCCAGTCGGGTTCTAGCTTAAACAGTTGCTCGGTCTTCTTTATATGAGCGTATCAGAGAGAGACAGTATGATGATCCTCATTTGCTTGTCCTTAAGTACACGGTACGACATGGTGGTGCCAAACAGGTTGTTGTGGGGGAAGATGGAGTTCTGCGGATGCAGGGTCGTATTTGTGTGCCTAATGTGGATGGGCTTCGTGAATTAATTCTTGGAGAGGACCACAGTTCCCGATATTCTATTCATCCGGGTGCCACCAAAATGTATCAAGATTTGTGGCAACATTAATGGGGGAGGAGAATGAAGAAGGATATAGTTGCATATGTAGCTCGGTGTCTAAATTGTCAGCAAGTCAAGTACGAGCATCATAGACCTGGTGTTTTGCTTCAGAAGTTAGAAATTCCTGAGTGGAAGTGGGAGCGTATCACTATGGATTTTGTTGTTGGGCTTCCACAGGCTCAAAGAAAGTTCGACGCAGTAAGGGTCATTGAGGACAGGTTGACCAAGTCAGTACATTTCATTCCAGTAGCAGTTACCTATTCTTCAGAGTAGTTAGAAGAGATTTACATCTGCGAGATTGTACGGCTTCACGGTGTGCCCGTGTTTATCATTTCTGATCGTGGTACGCAGTTTACCTCACACTTCTGGAGAGTTGTACAACGTGAGTTGGTCACGCGAGTTGAGTTGAGTACAGCATTTCATCCTCAGACGGACGGACAGTCCGAGCACACTATTCAGATATTGGAAGATATGCTTCACGCTTGTGTTATAGACTTTGGAGGTTCTTGGGATCAGTTCTTGACACTTGCGGAGTTTGCCTATAATAACAACTACTAGTCAAGCATTCAGATGGCTCCATATGAATCATTATACGGGAGGCGATGTCGTTCTCCAGTTGGCTGGTATGAACCGGGAGAGGCTCAGTTGTTGGGTATCGATTTGGTACAGGATGCCTTGTATAAGGTGAAGATAATTCAGTATCGACTTCGCGCAGCTCAGTCTAGGCAAAAGAGTTATGCTGACCATAAAGTTCGTGCTATTGCATTCATGGTTGGAGAAAGAGTATTGCTCCGGGTTTCACCTATGAAAGGTGTAATGAGATTCGGAAAGAAGGGCAAGTTAAGCCCTAGGTATAGTAGACCCTTTGAAATTCTTGAAAGGGTGGGTGAAATAGCCTATAAGCTTACACTACCACCTAGCTTATTAGCAGTTCATCTAGTATTCCATGTATCCATGCTCTGTAAGTATCACGGTGATCCGTCCCATGTGTTAGACTTCAGCTCAGTCCAACTGCACAATGATTTGACTTATGAGGAGGAGCCGGTGGCTATTCTAACCCGGCAGGTTCGATAGTTGATGTATAAGAGTTATCCTTCAGTTCTAGTACAATGGAGAGGTCACCCCATTGAGGCAGCTACTTGGGAGTCCGAGTCGGACATGCGAAGTAGATATCCACACCTTTTCACCAACCCAGGTACTTTTCTATGTCCGTTCGAGGACGGATATTTGTTTTAGAGGTGGAGAGTGTGATGACCCAAAATGTCATCTTTAATTTAATCATTCATTTATGTGTTATGAGACCTCAAAAAACACTATTCATCATTTCTCGACTTGCGTGCGTAGACCGTATAATTTTTCAAAAAGTTTTTATGTGAAAAATGGATTAAAATGTGTAATAGAGCTTTAAAACTCTATTGAGATAACTTCGGTCAACATTTTGAGCAAATGGACCCAGATCAGTATTTTGACAGTTCCGATAGGTTCGTATCGTGATTAGGGACTTGGGCGTATGCCCAGAATTTAATTTGGAGGTCCCTAGCTTGAGTTATCGCCATTTGTTGAAAATTAAAAGTTTGAAATAGATTCTAAAGTTTGACCGCAGATTTGAATTTATTGATATCGTGGTCGGAACCCGATTCTGGAAAATTGAGTAGCTCCATTATGTCATTTATGACTTGTGCGCCAAATTTGAAATCATTTCGGATTCATTTAATACGTTTCGGCACAGGTTTTGTAAAGTGAAAAGTTCAAAAACTCATAAATTCGAATAGAGGTGTGAATTATAATTTTGATATTATTTGACATGATTTGAGATCCCGAGTAAGTCTGTGTTATGTTACGGGACTGGTTGGTATAGTTATACGAGGTCCCGAGTGGCTCGGGTGAGTTTCGGACGTGTTTCGGACCATTTTGGTAAATATTTGCAGGTCTGGTTTTGGTGTTTCACACCTGCGACTTTTGGATCGCAGGTGCGGCCCCGCTTCTGCGGAGACCTTGTCGCTTCTGCAAATTTGGCAGCATGGGCAGACTTCTCGCTTCTGCGAGCAAATGACTGCAGATGCAGCCATCGCTTCTGCGGCTAGGCCACCGCAAATGCGAAGAAATTCCTCCTGCGGCTCCTTCATACGCTTCTGCGCAGCTGCAAAGGCGGCCCATTTTACGCAGATGCGGACACCCGGATAGTAAGCTCTTTTCACAGATGCGAGATTTTTCTCAAAAATGCGAGCTCACAGATGTGGACATTTGTCCGCAAATGCGAAAATGCTGGATAGAATACTTAAAATCGAGTGTTAGCCATTGTTTTTACTCATTTTTGAGTTTTGAGTCTCAGATTTCGGCGATTTCAAAGGGAGTTTTCACGACTTCGACTTGGGTAAGTGTTCTATACCCGAAAGTGATAATATTTCATAAATCCATCTTTATATTCATCGTTTATTTCGGATTTAGATGGAAGAAATTTTAATTTTTGTAAAACTTTCCAAAATGAAAATTTAGGATTTGAAGGTCCATTTGACATCGGAATTTGATAATTTTTTATGGTTGGACTCGTCTCAGAACGAGTGTTCGGATTTCGAAATTTTTTTGAGATTCAAGACATGGGTCTCACTGTTGAGTTTTAAAATGAATTTTGAATTTTAATCTGGAAAATTAGAAATTTCATATGGAATTAGTTCCTACGATTCGTATTGAGTGTAGTGAATTGTTTGTGACCAGATTTGAAGCTTCCAGACACAAATTCACAAGGCAAAGGTTTATTGGAATCTTGAATTTGGTTGCGAAGCGAGGTAAATGTCGTGATTAACCTTGACTCGAGGGAATAGAACCCTTGAATTATTTGTCATGTGAAATTCATGTGAACGACGTATAGGCAAGGTGACGAGTGTCTAAACGTCTTCAAATTAATTGTTTGCATAATTATTTGAAAATCATAAATTATTTTAAGACACGAATTAATTATTATAATAATTATTTCTCTCATATTCCTTGCTCAATATTATGCCTTGAATCCATGCTATAATTTCTACAAGTTTATTTGTCTTATGTGAATTAATTGCAACTTGACATTTAGTATATTAGAAATTAAATTGCCTATTTCTCCCTGATTTTCACAATTAATTGCTACTTGTCATTACTTGTTCCTAAATAATTTATAAATATTGTGTGCTTTGTTGCCTAATAATTTCTTACTGAATGTGATATTTATTAGAGTATTTTTATTACCTTTAAGAGCTGCTAAGTTTATATTGTTGGAGCGCATTGCACGCCGCAACGGAAATGAAAATGAATATATTGGGGGATCGGGTTGCACACCGCAACAGATTAAATTTTAAGTTTATATTGTTGGAGCAGGTTGCACGTCGCAACGGAAATTTATTGAGGAATTATATTGTTGGAACGGGTTGCACACTGCAACGGAAATGAGAAAAGAAATAATTGATTGTGACTGCTGAAATGATTTCAATTATTGACGTGATTTACCCGTTTTACCTCTATTCCTGTTGTTATTATTATTATTGCATACAAGTTAATGTAAGCGACTTGCCTTAGGCTCGTCGCTACTTCGTCGAGGTTAGGCTCGGCACTTACAAAGTACATGGGGTCAGTTGTACTCATACTACACTCAGCACTTCTTGTGCAGATTTTGAAGTTGGTCCCAATGGCGTACTGTAGATTTGCTCGGATTCAGCTACCCAGAGGAGACTTGAGGTATAACTGCACAGCGTCCGCAGTTCTGAAGTCCCCTTTTATCTTATCTTAGTTGTGTATTATCTTTCAAACAGCTTGAATTTTATTCAGACCATTATTTGTATTATTCTAGTAGATCGTGCACTTGTGACACCAAATTCGAGGATGTATTTGGATGATTCGTTTGTTATGATCTTCCGCACTTTATTTTAGAAATGGACTTCTGTTTAATTTAATTTATTTAAAAATGGTTAAGATTATTCTAACATTGGCTTGCCTGACAAGTGAAATATTAGGCGCCATCACGGTCCCGAAGGTGAAAATTTCGGGCTGTGACAGGTTGTCACCAAGGAAAGCAACAAAGAAGAAGGAAAATGGAAATCTCGTTATTTAGTACGAATCGGTGAAATGACAGAATCCATAAAGATTATTCAACAGGCTCTGGAAGGAATTCCAGGAGGGCCTTACGAAAATTTAGAAATTCGACGTTTTGACCAAATACCATAAAGTATCTTTTGTGTCTATACAAGAACCTTTTATGTAAGATACTACAATTGATTTCTACAAAAATATGATGGGTATGCATGGTAGTTTTTCAAATAGTAGTAATAAGATTTAGGTCTTCTGAAGATCTAAATTGAACTACATATGTCTTTGCAAATCATGAACAGTTGGTTACGTGCAAAATTACTCCTAGTAATCCTTGTAAGGATATATTTATCTCGGTTGTATATGCAAAATTCAAAGCAGCATTAAGGGAAGATTTATGGGAATATATGAGAGTTTTTGCCTCAATCATCTCTAATCCCTGGGCTGTTATATAAGATTTTAATAATATTCTGAGCATCGGTGAAAAGCTGGGTGGCACCCCTCACAAATTATCCAAAAGTCTTCATTTTTTTGAATGTTTTCAGGATTGTGAATTAGTGGATATGTGCTATACTGGGCAAGCTTTCACCTGGTGTAATGAAAGAAAAGAGAGAGATATTATTTGGAAAACATTAGATAGGTTGGTTTCAAATGATGGATGTAATGCATGATTTTCCAAAATAACTATTCAACACCTAATAAGAATAAGTTCTGATCACTGCCTATTATTGATGATTGCGGAGAATGATGTAGATAACTACATCAAGTACTTCAAGTTTTTGAATTTCTGGGTGGATGAAGATGACTTTATAGATATTGTTCGTCACAATTAGGAAACAGAGATGTTGTCACAACTCAAAATCCTAACCTGTAGTGATGGCGCCTATCTCATTACTAGGCAAGCCGACAACCTCAATAAATCATAATTTCTTTCAAGTTTGAAAACATAATATTTAAATCCAATGGAAAAATCTCACAAATACATATATAAATACACTCCCAAAACCCGATGTCACTGATGTACATGAGCATCTAAATGAATACCATGTCTGACTGATAAAAACTCTGTCTGAAAATACAGAACAGTACAATAACTGAAAGAAAGAGAGACAAGGTCAGCGGCAACAAGCAGCAACCTTGATAGTCTCCAACTGGTAACACACTAGGTCTAACAGTCGCCGTTTCCAGAAGCACCTGGATCTGCACATGAGGTGCAGAGTGTAGTATGAGTACAACCAAGTCAATAAGTAACAAGACTAACCTTTGGACTGAAAGTAGTGAAAGCTCCACAATTACAGTCCAATATAGAAATAACAGTGCAGAAATGTAGGCAAGCTTTCAATTTCGACAGTTAAACTCAGTACAGGTAAGATCGATCAATATTGAATGATATGAGGAATATGACATCTCAGTGGTAAACCTCGTGTACTCATGATCACTAATCACTCGGTCACTCGATACTGTTTATGGCTAATCCAGCCTAAGGATGTTCCATCCCGTATATATATTTATGCATCGACTGATAGTCAGTCACTCAGTACCATATAAGGCCAATCCAGCCCTGGGGTAATTTATCCCCAAATGTAAATAATTCGGACAAGATCCGTGTACATGGAAATTCATCACAAAAAAAACTAAGGCAAGTCCATGCTTTGGGAAGTCCATCCCGAATATAAATCATCTACGCTCACTGTGGAGGTGCAGACTCTGGAGGGGCTCCTTCAGCCCAAGTGTGATATAAAGTCGATATGGCCTTCTGCAGGCGGGAAGCCCCGATCCATATAATAATAAAGCCGATATAGCCTGTTGCAGGCGGGCAGCCCCAATCCATATAATAATAATATATATAAAGCCGATATGGTATGCTGCAGGCGGGCAGCCCTGATCCCATAAATATCATCACATTTATGAATATGACTGATTATGAAATATACATTTTTAAAGAAATTAAATTCAACAACAACACGACCATGTGGGTCCTAAAATATCGGCACGTAACCAAATCATGATCTTTAATACGAGTCTCAGTTCAATTTCCTAACAAATGAAGAATATGCGAATAATAACATGATTCTTTAATTTTACAACTTCACAGGATTTATTCAAGTCACAATTTCTATGGTGCACGCCCACACGCTCGTCACCTAGCATGTGCGTCACCTCCAACAATTGATATAACACAAAATTCAGGAATACATACCCTCAGAACCAAGTTTAGAAGTGTTACTTACCTTAAACCGTGTAATTCTTTACTCCGCTATACCCTTGCCTCGCGAATCAGCCTCCGATCACCTTGAATCCAGTCACAATTAATTCGATTCAGTCAATACAAATTATTGGAATTAATTCTATATGAAAATACTAATATTCCAACCATACAAATTTTACCAAATTTCGACATCAACTCGACCCTTAAATGTTCAAATTAAACCAAGAGGGTTTTCTAAATTGTCCAACTCAATTGACCAATAAAATGTTAAAAACAATCATGGATTCAGATAATTTAACCAATATTGAGTTAAGAACACTTACAACGTTGTTTTCCTTTAAAATCTCCCAAAAGTCACCTCCTCCCGAGCTCCAATTTGTCAAAAATGGAAAGTCCCATTTCAGAACTTAAAATTTCATTCCATGCGTTTCTTCTTCGTGAACGTGGAAGCTTCCTCGCGATGTGCTGCCTGGATTTTCTCCTTTGCGAATGCGAGCTCGGTCCCGTGAACGCGAAGACCAAATTTCCCCCAGGACGACTTTCCCTTCTGGGAATGCGAGGCCTCGATTGCGAACGCATAGCTTTTCCCCTCGACCCTTCGCGAACGCGTGCCCTTGGTCGGGGACGTGTAACTTTTCCCCTCGACCCTTCACGAACGCGTGCCCTTGGTAGCGAACGCGAACCACAAAATGGGCCAGTCCAAATTTCCTCTTCGCGAACGCGAGACTCCCTTCGCGAACGGGATGAAGGAAACCAGATACAGGCATCAGAATATTCCAGCAGCTGTGTAAGTCCAAATTTCGATCCGTTAACCATCTGAAACTCACCCGAGGCCCCCGGGACATCAACAAAATACACCAACAAGTACTAAAACTTCATACGAACTTAGTTGAAACCTCAAATCACATCAAACAACACTAATATCACAAATCACACCCCAATTCAAGCTTAACGAAAACTAACGAATTCCAACTTCTACATTGTCGAAACCTATCAATTCAATTCTTATTGACTTCAAATTTTGCAAAAAATTCATAAATGACATAACAGAGCTATGAAAATTTTCAGAACTAGATTTCGACTCCGATATCAAAAAGTCAACTCCCCGATCAAACTTCCAAACTTAAATTTCTATTTTAGCCATTTCAAGCCTAATTTAACTATGGACTTCCAATTGATTTTCCGCACACGCTCCTAAGTACAAAATCACCATACGGAGTTATTGGAATCATCAATACTTTATTCCATACACATAGGTCGACATGTAACCAACCTTTTCAACTTAAGTTTTAAACTTTGAAACTAAGTGTTCCCATTCATTCCAAGACCTCACCGGACCCGAACCAAATACCTCGGCAAGTCATATAACAACTATAAAGCACAAATTGAGTAGTAAATGGGGGAACATGGATGTAATACTCAATGCGATCGGCCGGGTCATTACATTCTTCCCCTCTTAAACAAACGTTCGTCCTCGAATGGTTTTAGAATCATACCTTCAGCCTCAAATAAGTGCGGATATTTTCTCAGCATCTCTCGCTCAGCCTCCCTAGTAGCTTCTCTGACTGGCTGGCCTCTCCACTGTACTTTCACTAAAGTTATGTTCTTGGATCTCAACTTTCAAACTTGCCAGTCTAAAATGGCCACCGGCTTCATATCATAAATCAAATTACCATCCAATTGCACTGTACTGAAATCCAAAACATGAGATGGATCTCTGACATACTTCCGAAGCATAGATACATGAAACACTGGATGAACACCCGATAGATTAGGTGGCAATTCAAGTTCATAAGCTATCTTTCCAATCTTATAAAGTATTTCAAAAGGCCCAATATACCTAGGACTCAACTTGCCCTTCTTCCCAAACCTCATAACACCCTTCGTAGGCGAAACTCGGAGTAATACCTTCTTTCTTACCATGTAAGCAACATCGCGAACCTTCCAGTTGGCATAAATGTTCTGTCTAGACTGCGTCAGGCAAAGTCGTTCCTGAATCAATTTAACCTTTTCCAAAGCATTCTGAACTAAATCAATACGCAATATCCTAGCCTCACCCAGCTCAAACCAACCTACTGGAGATCGATAGCATCTCCCATATAAAGCCTCATACGGAACCATCTGAATGCTCGATTGGTAGCTATTATTGTAAGCAAACTCTGCAAGTGGCAGAAACTTATCCCAAGAACCCCTCAAATCAATGACACAAGTATGTCGGACTGTCCGTCGTCTGAGGGTGAAATGATGTACTCAATTGAACTTGCGTGCCTAACTCTCGCTACACTGCTCTCCAAAACTATGATGTAAACTGTGTGCCCCGATCCGAAATGATGGACACTGGCACACCGTGAAGGCGAACAATTTCTCGGATATACATATCGGCCAACCGCTCTGAGGAATAAGTAGTACCAACTGGAATAAAATACGCAGACTTGGTCAACCGGTCTACAATCACCCAAACAACATCAAACTTCCTCAAAGTCCGTGGGAGTCCAACTACGAAGTCCATGGTAATACGCTCCCACTTCCATTCCGGAATTTCAAGTTTCTGAAGCAATCTGCCCGATCTCTGATGCTCGTATTTCTCTTGTTGACAATTTAAACACCGAGCTACAAATCCAACTATATCTTTCTTCATTTTTCTTCACCAATAGTGTTGTCTCAAGTCCTGATACATCTTTGCGGTACCCAGATGAATGGAATACCACGAACTATGGGCATTTTCAAGAATCAATTCACGCATCCCATTTACATTTGTGACACAAATCCGACCCTGCATCCTCTGCATCCCATCATCTCCAATAGTAACATCTTTGGCATCTCCGTGCTGAACTGTGTCCTTCAGGACAAACAAGTGGGGTTCATCATACTGGCGCTATTTGATGAGGTCATATAAGGAAGATCGTGAAATCACACAGTCTGGAACCCGACGGGGCTCCGAAACATCTAACCTCACGAACTGATCAGCCAAGGTCTGAACATCAACTGCAAAAAGGCCTTTCACCAACAAGAATGAATGCAAGGCTATCCATACTTATCGTCTTTCTACTTAAGGCATCGACCACCATATTGGCCTTCCCGAGATGATATAGAATAATGATATCATAGTCCTTTAGTAGCTCCAACCATCTCCGCTGCCTCAAATTTAGATCCTTCTATTTGACTAAGTGCTGAAGACTCCGATGATCTGTAAATACCTCACAAGACACACCATAGAGATAGTGCCTCTAAATATTTAATGCATGAATAATGGCTACCAATTCTAAATCATGGACAGGGTAGTTATTTTCATGTGGCTTCAACTGGCGCGAAGCATAAGCAATCACTCTACCCTCCTGCATTAAGACACACCCAATACCAATCCGAGAAGCATCACAATACACTGTATAAGATCCTGAAGCTGAAGGCAAAACTAGAACTGGAGCTGTGGTCAAGGAAGTCTTGAGCTTCTGAAAGCTCTCTTCACACTCATCCGACCACCTGAACAGAGCACCTTTTTGGGTCAATTTAGTCAAGGGTGATGCAATAGACGAGAATCCCTTCAAAAAGCGACAATAATAACCAGCCAAGCCAAGAAAACTTCAAATCTCAGTAGCTGAAGATGGCATGTGCCAACTCTTAACTGCCTCTATTTTCTTCGGATCCAACTTAATTCCTTCATTGGACACTATGTGTCCCAAGAATGTCACCAAGCTAAGCTAAAACTCACATTTAGAGAATTTGGCATAAAGTTTCTCCTCTCTCAGCCTCTGTAGAACAATACTCAAGTGTCGTGCATGCTCCTCCTGATTACGTGAGTACACCAGGATATCATCAATAAATACTACGATAAATGAGTCAAGATATGGCTGGAATACACTATTCATCAAGTGCATAAATGTTGTTGGGGCGTTGGTCAGCCCAAAAGACATCACGAGAAATTCATAGTGACCATAACGGGTCCTGAATGCCATCTTTAGAATATCTGAATCCCGAATTTTCAACTGGTGGTACCCGAATCTCAAATAAATTCTGGAGAATACCCTCACTACCTGAAGCTGGTCAAATAAATCATCAATACATGACAAAGGATATTTATTCTTGATTGTAACTTTGTTCAACTGCCTGTAGTCGATGCACATCCGCATAGTACCATCTTTCCTTTTCACAAACAGAACCGGTGCACCCCAAGGTGACACACTAGGCATAATAAACCCCTTTTCAAGAAGTTCTTGAGGTTGCTCTTTTAATTCTTTCAATTCAGCTAGTGTCATACGATACGGATGAATAGAAATGGGCTGAGTGCCCGGAACCAAGTAAATACCAAAATCAATATCCCTATCAGGTGGCATACCCGGCAGGTCTGCGGGAAATACATCTGAAAAATCCCATACTATCGATACTGAATCAATAGTAGGAGTATTTGCCTCAACATCTCTCACAGAGGACAAATATGACAAACACCCCTTCCCAACCATACGTTGAGACTTCAAGTAAGAAATTACACTACTGGAAACATAATCTGGAGAACCCCTCCACTCGACTTTCTGCAATCTCGGTATCTCCAATGTCATGGTTTTTGCATGACAGTCTAGAATAGCATGACATGGAGACAACCAATCCAAACCCAAGATGACTTCGAAATCGACCATACTAAGTAATAAAATATCAACTCTAGTCTCCAGTACCCCAAAGGTTACCACACACGACCGATACACACGGTCCACAATAATCGTATCGCTCACCGGCGTAGATACATGAACAGGTAAAACTAAGGACTCACGGGGCATATTCAAATAACGTACAAAATATGATGAAACATACAAATATGTGGATCCGGGGTCAAATAATATAGAAGCTTCCCTATGGCACACTGAGACAATACCTATGATCACTGCTTCAGAAGTAACGACATCTGGCCTGGCAGGAAAAGCATAAAAGTGGGCTTGACCGCCACCTGATCGACCTCCCCCTCTTGGGCGACCCCTAGCTGACTGGGGCCCACCCCGATCTGGTAGTGCGGGTGGTAGAGAAACTGGTGCAAGAGTCGTAGCCTAACTTCTCTATTGAACTGGACCTCGCGTAAGGCGGGGATAATATTTTCTCAGATTACCCAACTCTCCACACTCATAGCAATCCTTCTCGAAAAATGGTGGCTAATTCTGAGGCAAAATTACTACCAGAAGAACCTGGTACAGATGAACCCTGAACTGATAGTGCACGAGATGAACTCTGAGTTGGAACTGCACCAAGAGAAGACAGACTCTGTTGAGCACCGTATGAAACATGGCTAGCTGATGTGCCATGATGGGCTGAATAAGACATTTGAGCGGGCATATAAGGATAACCCCTATTGTGATAGGGTTGTCCTCCAGAAGGAACACCGCTGGAATTACCCATACCACGAGACCTTTTGGCCTCCCTCTCCTCACACTCCAGAGTACAGACCTTTCTCTAGTCATCGAGCACAGTCAACTACCTCGTCGAATCTAGCACCTGCTATATTCCCCAGAGTCATAACAAAACAGAACTATTGTTTGAGGCCATTAATGAACCTCCTGATCTTTTCTCTCTCAGTCAGAACCAACCAAACTGCATGACGAGCCAATTTCGAAAACCGCATCTCATACTGAGTCACGAACAAGTCCTTCTAACATAAATATTCGAACTGCCTGTGCAGTTCCTCTCTATGGGTCTGTGGCACAAGCTTCTCCAGAAATAATATGGAGAACTCATGCCATGAAAGTGGTGCTGCACCAACTGGTCTGCTACTCTTATAAGTTTCCCACCATCTGAAGGCTGCCCCGGTCAGCTGAAAAAATAGTAAATGAGACCCCACTGGTCTCTAGAATACCCCTTGTATGAAGCATCCGCTGGCATTTGTCCAAGAAATCCTGAGCATCCTCTGACTCAGTTCCAGTGAAAGTTGGAGGATGGAGTCTCCCAAACCTCTCTAATATTTTCTTCTCCTCGTCATTCATAATAGGACCCATCTGGGCCTGAGCAGCTGCAACCGGTTGGACTGGTAGTGCTCCCGATGTCTAAAGTCCCTACACTACCTACTCTGAAGTATGGGAGATAGGGGTATGCATACCTTCCCCGTCCTGAGAAGTGGTTGGTGCGGCCTGAGCCGAAACCAACTGAGCAAGGCCAGTGCAAACAGTCAAAATCTGGGCTAAAGCCCCCTGAAGGCCTAGAATCACAATAGGCACAGCTGGTGCCTGAGCTGGTCCTGTCGGCTCAGCTATATCAGGAATCCGCTCCTGAGCTAGAGCAACTAGTGGTGCTACAGGTGCTACTCCAACTACTATACGAGCTACACCTTGACCTCTACCTCGGCCCCGGCCTCTACCACAGCCCCGACCTCTCGCGGCCCTAACTGGTGGCTGACCGTCCGATCCGGTAGTACGTGTCCTCACCATATGTGAGAGAATAGAATAACATAAATTTATTTCCCGGAATCAAAAAATACACACGATAAATTACAAGAAAGTGAAATTTTCTTAAGGGTTCGGCAGCCTCTTGAAGGTAAGTACAGACGACTCCTCACCGATCCACAAGACTCTACTAAACCAGCTCATGACTCGTGAGACCTATGTAACCTAGTCTCTCATACCATCTTGTCACGACCCAAAATTCTAACTTGTCATGATGGCGCCTATCTCATTACTAGGCAAGCCGACAATCTCAATAAACAACAATTTCTTTCAAGTTTAAAAACATAATATTTAAATCCAGTGGAAAAATCTCACAAATACATAAATAAATACACTCCCAAAACCCGGTGTCACTGATATACGTGAGCATCTAAATGAATACCAAGTCTGAGTGATAAAAACTCTGTCTGAAAATATAGAACAATACAATAACTAAAAGGAAGAGAGACAAGGTCAGCGGACGCCAAGCAGCTACCTTGATAGTCTCCAACAGGTAACACACTGAGGTCTAACAGTCACCGTGTCCGGAAGCACCCGGATCTGCACACGAGGTGCAGAGTTTAGTATGAGTACAACCAACTCAATAAGTAACAAGACTAACCTTTGGACTGAAAGTAGTGACGAGCTCCACATGTTTAGTCCAGTATAGAATAACGGTACAGAAATATAGGCATGCTTTCATGTTCGACAGTTAAACTGAGTACAAGTAAGATAGATCAATACTGCATGATATGCGGAATATGACATCTCAGTGGAAAACCTCGTGTACTCACGATCACTAATCACTCGGTCACTCGGTACTGTTTATGGCCAATCCAGCTTAAGGATGTTCCATCCCGTGTATATATTTATGCATCGACTGATAGTCAGTTACTCAGTACCGTATAATGCCAATCCAGCCCTGGGGTAATTTATCCCCAAATGTAAATGATTCGTACAAGATCCATGTCCAGGGAAATTCATAACAAATATAAATAAGTAAGGCAAGTCCATGCCCTGGGAAGTCTATCCCGAATATAAATCATTTACGCTCACTATGGGGGGTGCAGACTCCGGAGGGGCACCTTCAGCCCAAGCATGATATAAAGCCAATATGGTCTGCTGCAGGCGGGCAGCCCCGATCCATATAATGATAAAGCCAATATGGCCTGCTGCAGGCAGGCAGCCCCGATACATATAATAATATATATAAAGTCGATATGGCCTGCTACGGGCGGGCAGCCCCGATCCATAAATATCCTCACATTTATGAACATGACTGATTATGAAATATACATTTTTAAAGCAATTAAATTCAACAACAACACGACCCTGTGGGTCCTAAAATATCGGCACGTAGCCAAATCATGATCTTTAATACAAGTATCAGCTCAATTTCCTAACATGTGAAGAATATACGAATAATAACATGCTTCTTTAATTTTACAACTTCAAAGGATTTATTCAAGTCACAATTTCTATGGTGCATGCCCATACGCTCGTCACCTATCATGTGCGTCACCTCCAACAATTGATATAACACAAAATTCAGATATTCATACCCTCAGAACCAAGTTTAGAAGTGTTACTTATCTCAAACCATGTAATTCTTTACTCCGCTATACCCTTGCCTCACGAATCAGCCTCTGAACGCCTCGAATCTAGTCATAATTAATTCGATTCAGTCAATACAAATTATTAGAATTAATTCCATATGAAAATACTAATATTCCAACAAAATCTGAAATATGAACGCCCATTCAACCACGAGTCCAACCATACCAATTTTACCATACATCAACTCGACCCTCAAATCTTCAAATTAAACCAAGAGGGTTTTCTAAATTTTCCAACTCAATTCACCAATAAAATGTTAAAAACAACCATGGATTCGGGTAATTTAACCAATAATGAGTTAAGAACACTTACCCCGCTATTTTTCTTGAAACTATCTCGAAAATTGCCACTTCCCGAGCTCCAATTTGTCAAAAATGGAAAATGGAACGAAGTCCCATTTTCAGAACTTGAAGTTTCTGTCCAGACGTTTCTTCTTCGTGAACGTGGAAGCTTCCTCGCGTTCGCAAAGAACAAAATTGTGCTGCCCGGGTTTCCTCCTTCGCGAACGCGAGCCCGGTCTCGCGAACGCGAAGACCAAATTTCTCCCAGTCCGACTTTCCCTTCCGAGAACGCAAAGCCTCGATCGTGAATGCGTAGCTTTTCCCCTCGACCCTTCGCGAACGCGTGCCCTCGGTCGCGGATGCATAACTTTGCCTCTCGACCCTTCACGAACGCGTGCCCTCGGTCGCGAATGCGTAACTTTGCCCCTCGACCCTTCGCAAATGGGTGCCCACGATCGCAAATGCGAAGCACAAAATGGGCCTGTCCAAATTTCCTCTTTGTGAATGCGAGACTCCCCTCGCGAACGTGATGAAGGAAACCAGATACAGGCATCAGAAAATTCCAACAGTTGTTTGAGTCCAAATTTTGATCTGTAAACCATCTGAAACTCACCCGAGGCCCCCGGGATCTCAACCACATACCCCGGCAAGTCATATAACAATTATAAAGCACAAATTGAGTAGTAAATGGGGGAACAGGGATGTAATACTCAAAACGACCGGCCGGGTCGTTACATTCTCCCCCTCTTAAACAAACGTTCGTCCTCGAACAGGTTTAGAATCATACCTTGAGCCTCAAATAGGTGCGAGTATTTGCTCCGTATCTCCCGCTCAGTCTCCCAAGTAGCTTCTCCGACTGGTTGGCCTCTCCACTGTACTTTCACTAAAGTTATGTTCTTTGATCTCAACTTTCAAACATGCTAGTCTAAAATGGCCACCGGCTCCATATCATAAGTCAAATTACCATCCAATTGCACTGTGATGAAATTCAAAACATGAGACGCATCTCTGACATACTTTTGGAGCATAAATACATGAAATAATGGATGAACACCCGATAGATTAGGTGGCAATTCAAGTTCATAAGCTATCTCTCCAATCTTCTTAAGTATTTCAAATTGCCCAATATAGCTAGGACTCAACTTGTGCTTCTTCCCAAACCTCATAACACCCTTCGTAGGCGAAACTTGGAGTAATACCTTTTTTTCCTACCATGTAAGCAACATCGCGAACCTTCCGGTTGGCATAAATCTTCTGTCTAGACTCTGCCGGGCGAAGTCGTTCCTGAATCAATTTACCTTTTCCAAAGAATTCTAAACTAAATCAGTACACAATAGCCTTGCCTCACCCGGCTCAAACCAACCCACTAGAGACCGACACCGTATCCCATATAAAGCCTCATACGGAGCCATCTGAATGCTCGATTGGTAGCTGTTATTGTAAGCAAACTCTGCAAGTGGAAGAAACTGATCCCAAGGACCCCCAAAATCAATGACACAAGTGCGTAGCACATCCTCCAATATCTGAATAGTGCGCTCGGACTGTCCGTCCATTTGAGGGTGAAATGTTATACTCAATTGAACTTGCTTGCCTAACTCTCATTGCACTGCTCTCCAAAACTATAATGTTAATTGTGTGCCCCGATCCAAAATGATGGACATTGGCACACCGTGAAGCCGAACAATCCCGCAAATATAAATATCGACCAACCGCTCCGAAGAATAAGTAGTACCAACCGGAATAAAATGCGCGGACTTGGTCAACAGATCTACAATCACACAAACAGCATCAAACTTCCTCAAAGTCTTTGGGAGTCCAACTACGAAGTCCACGGTAATACGCTTCCACTTCCATTCCAGAATTTCAAGTTTTCGAAGCAATCCACCAGGTCTTTGATGCTTGTATTTCACCTGTTGACAATTTATACACTGAGCTACAAACCCAACTATATCTTTCTTCATTTTTCTCCACCAATAGTGTTGTCTCAAGTCATGATACATCTTTGTGGTACCCGGATGAATGGAATACCACGAAATATGGGCTTCTTCAAGAATCAATTCACGCAGCCCATCTACATTTGGCACACAAATCTGATCCTGCATCCTCAGCATCCCATCATCTCCAATAGTAACATCTTTGGAATCTCATATAATAACAGTAAAGCACAAATTGAGTAGTAAATGGGAGAAGAGGGTTGTAATACTCAAAATGACAGGCCGAGTCGTTACATTCTCCCCCTCATAAACAAATGTCCGTCCTCGAACGGGTTTGGAATCATACCTGGAGCCTCAAATAGGTGTGGATATTTGCTCCGCATCTCCCGCTCTATCTCCCAAGTAGCTTCTCCGACTGGCTGGTCTCTCCATTATACTTTCACTGAAGCTATGTTCTTTGATCTCAACTTTCAAACCCATCGGTCTAAAAAGGCCACCAGGTCCATATCATAAGTCAAATTACCATCCAATTGCACTGTGCTGAAATCCAAAACATGAGACGGATCTCCGACATACTTCCGGAGCATAAATACATGAAACACTGGATGAACACCCGATAGATTAGGTGGCAATGCGAGTTCACAAGCTACATCTCCAATCTTCTTAAGTATTTCAAAAGGCCCAATATACCTAGGATTTAACTTTCCCTTATTCCCAAACCTCAAAACACCCTTCATAGGCAAAACTCTGAGTAATACCTTCTCTCCTACCATGTAAGCAACATCGCAAAACTTCCGGTCGGCATAACTCTTCTGTCTAGACTACACCGTGCAAAGTCATTCCTGAATCAATTTAACCTTTTCCAAAGCATCCTGAACTATATCAGTACCCAATAGCCTACCCTCACCCGGCTCAAACTAACCCGCCGGAGACTGATACCGTCTCCCATATAAAGCCTCATACGAAGCCATCTGAATGCTCAATTGCTAGCTATTATTGTAAGCAAACTCTGCAAGTGGAAGAAACTGATCTCAAGAACCCCCAAAATCAATGACACAAAGCGCGTAGCATATCCTCCAATATTTGAATAGTGCGCTCGGACTGTCCGTCCGTCTGAGAGTGAAATGTTGTACTCAATTGAACCTGCGTGCCTAACTTCGCTGCACTGCTCTCCAAAACTATGATGTAAAGTACGTGCCCCAATCCGAAATGATGGACACTGGCACACCGTGAAGGCGAACAATCTCGCGGATATAAATATCGGCCAACCACTCCGAAGAATAAGTAGTACCAACTAGAATAAAATGCGCGGACTTGGTCAACCGGTCTACAATCACCCAAACAACATCAAACTTCCTCAAAGTCCGTGGGAGTCCAACTACGAAGTCCATGGTAATACGCTCCCACTTCCATTCCGGAATTTCATGTTTCTGAAGCAATCCGCCCGGTCTTTGATACTCGTATTTCTCTTGTAGACAATTTAAACACCGAGCTACAAACCCTACTATATCTTTCTTAATATTTCTCCACCAATAGTGCTGTCTCAAGTCCTGATACATCTTTGCGGTACCCGGATGAATGGAATACCTCGAACTGTGGGCTTCTTCAAGAATCAATTCACGCAACCCATCTACATTTGGCACACAAATCCGACCATGCATCATCAACATCCCATCATCTCCAATCGTAACATCTTTGGCATCTTCGTACTAAACTGTGTCCTTCAGGACAAGCAAATTGGGATCATCATACTGGCGCTCTCTGATGCGGTCATATAAGGAAGACCGTGAAATCATACAGGCTAGAACCCGACTGGGCTCCGAAACATATAACCTCACGAACTGATTAGCTAAGGTCTGAACATCAACTGCGAAAGGCGTTTCACCAACGGGAATGAATGCAAGGCTACGCATACTTCTGGCCTTGATGGTTTTAACAGCTTATTCTTCCAGCGAACTTGGAGTATTATTGGAGAGGATATGGTAAAACTAGTTAGAGTAGTGTTAATGGGGATCAAATGCCTAGAATTTTTACCAGTACTTGTATGGTTCTCATACCTAAAATAGACTCTCCTCAAGCATTCTCGGATTTCAGACCTATTAGTCTTAGTAATGTCACTCAGAAGATGGTCTCAAAGGAGATGAATGATCGATTGTCCAGGTTGCTTCCTAAGATTATCTCACACAATCAAAGTGGCTTCAAAAAAGGCTGAGCTATTGGGAAAAATGTTTTGTTGGCTCAGGAGATTATACATGAAATAATAAAACCTACTAAGAGAGGCAATGTCGTAGTCAAACTAGATATGAACTGTCACGACCCAAAATTCCACCTCAGGCGTCCTGGTGGCACTTAGTCTCTAAGACTAGGTAAGCCGATTACAATCTCATTTCAAGACATTTTTTTTAATTCATATGATTTAATACAAGTGTCGAAACCAAAAGCGAAAACAAACATAACAACTTCCCAAGACTGGAAATACTGAGTCTCGAAATCTAACTGAATACATGCAACGATCTCAAGGATCGAATATACAATACTGTTCAAATAAGAGTTGACAGTACAATAAAATGGAAAGACTCCAAGGGACTGCGACGACTAAGCACCTCTACCTTGAATCCTTGCGATCACGCTCTAACTCTGTCCGAGTCTGTATCTCCAATACCTGGATCTGCACAAAAATATGCAGAAGTGTAGTATGAGTACACCATAATCGATACCCAGTAAGTATCAAGACTAACCTCGGTGGAGTAGTGATGATGTACAATCAAGACACTCACTAGTCAAATAACCTGTGCAATATAACATTATACAATAGTACTGGAAAACAACTACCAATGATAGCAACAAAAATCAACCAGTGATATAAATAGCAAGGCAACAAGAACATCATTAATATTGCTCAAACGAATAATAAACACAAGTACAACCAATTAATCAAGTCCTTCAAAATATACATCTTTTACATATAATTCTTTCTAATAAATATCTGTCAAATATACTTCTTTCAAATAAATATCTTTCGAATATAATTCTTTCAAATAAATATCTTTCGAATATACTTCTTTCAAATATAATTCTTTCCAAATAAAAGTCACTCTGTGACACCTCATTTCATAATCATAAAACATGGGTCTCAACCACTTTTATATTTCCACGACACCTCGTGCCCATATTTCTATCATAACCGCACAGACAACTCACGTGCCAATAATAAAATTATCATATCTCCCCGGCATTTGGTACCACATTTCATATCTGTTGCGGCGTGCAACCCGATCCCATATAACATTAATCATACCCATTGCGGCGTACAACCCGATCCCATATAACATTAATCATATCTGTTGCGGTGTGCAACCCGATACCATATAACATAATCCGTCCGGCAATAGCCACAGGCTCACAATTTCAACATATATCAGACTATTATCAGGTTTACCGAAACAACAAGACAAGTTGCACAAGATATAAAAATAAACACAAGGAAAATCACAACATCACATGAAAATTACCAATGCAATAACCTCACATCATCACATATCATCCCTGATAATAGCCACCCTTATCTCTCCTATATCCACCCGTATCACTCCACAATAATAGCCACCATTATCCCTCCGCCCTGACAATATCAATAGCCACCCTTATCGCTCCTATAACCACCCTTATCACACCTATAATAGCCTCTCTTATTGCTAAGTTTAATAGCCTCAATTATCACTCCGCCAGATAATATCCCAACACACATACAACAGTGAAATGTTGTCACGACCAAAACTCCCTCCGTATAATGTTGTGACGGCGCCTAGTCTCTCCGACTAGGTAAGCCTAACAATTTAGGGAAAATAACAAAGCGAAAGTAAAACTTGGGCACTAACAGCAGTGGATAACTAAATAACTAGTAACAATGCCGCTCGGCATGTACAAAAACCAATACTCTATAATTACACAGTCTTCCCAAAACCCGGAACATCGTAAGTCACAAGCTACAGAAGGAAAATAGCATCTCTATACACTAGAGTCTAATAAAAGGAATGCAGGAAGTGTTTGACATAGGGGAAAATTGAGGGGGACTCCTAGGTCTGAGGATGTGGCAAATGTACCTTGAAATCTCTGTACAACAGCAAGCACTCTCAGCTAATAGCGGGGCTGATAAGAAGTACCCGGATCTGCACATAAAAACATGTGCAGAAGAGTAGCATGAGTATACCACAATGGTACCCAGTAAGTGCCAAGCCTAACCTCGGTCGAGTAGTGACGAGGTCAGGTCAGGCCCACAGGTATATAATAAATAAGGAAGGAGAATATACAATATATTAAGAGACTGGAATTTAACAAAAGGAAAACACAGCTAAAATAGCAGTACAACATATGGGTAAACAGTAGGGGATCTCCCGAGATACCGTCTCGTAGTCCCGAAGTAAATATACAGGGAGAACTCCTAAGGTGTCGCCTCATAATCTCAAAAGTAAATATGCAAGAAAAACTCCTGAGGTACTGCCTCGTAGTCTCAAAAGTAAATGTGTAGGGAGAATTCCCAAGAAACCGCCTCGTAGTCTCAAAAGTAAATATGCAGGGAGAACTCCCTAGGTACCGCCTCATAGTCTCAAAATTAAATATACAGGGAGAACTCCTGAGGAACCGCCTCGTAGTCTCAAAAGTAAACACACAGCTCAAACCGATAAATACCACAGTTAACAGCAAGATTTCTACAGTTATACTGATAAAGAATAAGGAAAAACAGGAATCAACTAGGCATGCTTCACAGAGCTCAAATAAGCAGTTAAAGCATGTAGACATGCGATATTAGACTAAACAGGATAACTACACATATTGGAATAGCTCAATTAAGAATGAAAACAGACTAATACTCATTTAAACGATATAACTCAAATTAAAGGAAAAACAGGTTACTACTCGGTAAAATAAATCGGGTTTTACAACAAATAGCCTGTGTACGTACTCGTCACCTCACGTACACGGCGCTCACATATCACAACAGTACCAAATCATAAGGGGATTTCCTACACACAAGGTTAGGCAAGCCACTTACCTCAAACCAAGCTCAATCAATCGGTAACGATGCCTATCCGACTCCGAATGGCCCAAATCTAGCCAAAATCAATTACATACCATAAATGCAACTATAGGAAACTAATCTAATTAATTAAATCAAAGCTAAAGCAAGAAATTAGAAAATCTCCCCAAAAAGCCTCTCCGAGCCCACGTCTCAGAATCGGGTAAAAGTCATAAAATCTGAACACCCATTCACTCACGAGTTCACTCGTACAAAAATTATCCAAATCTGATATCAAAATCTCAATCAAAACCCAAAATCTTAGTTGAAAAACTTCTTCCCATTTTCACCAAAATTTCCACCCAAATCCGAAATTAAAAGATGAAAATAGTGATAAATTAGTGGGATATAACCAAAAATAAGTGAAGAATCATTACCTAATCGATGCCTCTGAAAATCCCTCAAACTCTCGTCCAAATTCGAGCTCTCTATCTCAAGTTTTGATAAAAATGGCTAACCCTAGTTTTTGGAAACTTTAATACTGCCCAGACATCCCTTCTTCGCGAACGCGGCCATACCCTCGCGTTTGCGAAGCACAAAAATTGCTTCAGTCCAAAATCCTTCATCGCGAACACGATGCCCTTGTTGCGAACGTGAAGACCACTAAGCTCGACCCTGCGCGAACACGGGACCAACTTCGCGAACGCGTAGGCAAAAAGGGCCTGGGGACCCAGTTGGCCAATACTTCTACACGAACGCGGGACCTCCATAGCGAACGCGTAGACCAAGTACCTCAGTGCTTCACGAACGCGGGACATCCATCACGAACGCGAAGCACAAAATCTCGCCTTCCTCTAGTTCCTCTTCGCGAATGCGAGACTCCCCTCGCAAACACGAAGAAGGAAACCAAAACTGAAGAACACCAAAAATCTGCAATCTCTCCTAAGTCCAAAATGATCCGTTAGCTACCCGAAATCAACCCGAGGCCCCCGGGACCTCACCAAAAATACCAACAAGTCCTCAAACACCATACTAACTTAGTCGAGCCCTCAAAACACGTCAAACAACAACAAAAACACGAATCACCCTCCAATCCAAACTTAACGAACTTGAAACTTCAAATTTCTACAACCGATGCTGAAACCTATCAAAACACGTCTGATTGACCTCAAATTTTGCACACAAGTCATATTCAACATTACGGACCTACTCCAACTTCCGGAACCGGAATCCGGCCCCGATATCAAAAAGTCCACTTCCGGTCAAAATCTCCAAATATTTGACTTTCGCCAATTCAAGCCTAAATCAGCTACAGACCTCCAAAACACAATCCGGACACGCCCCTAAGTCCAAAATCACCCAACGGAGCTAACAGAACTCCACTCCGGAGTCGTCTTCACACAATTTCGACTACGGTCAAAATCCTAAGACCTAAGCTTCCATTTTAGGGACTAAGTGTCCCAAATCACTCCGAAACCACAACATAATCTCCCGGCAAGTCTCATAAGAACAGAAAGATATGGGGGAAGTAGTAAATAGGGGATTGGGGCTAATACACTCAAAACGACCGGCCGGGTCATTACAAATGCCACCCTTATACCTACATTATATCAATAATGAAATGCCACACTTATACACCGCATAATAGTAACCCAAATCACACAACAATTCACACATAAAATTATCACAACAATACCACATAATCACTCGCATTTACAAATTTGCCCGTAGGCCACAACCTTTTCAAAGGTACAACGAAATCAATTAATTTCACACCAAATAGCCCAAGGCTCCACACAATGTATATAAAATCTCAAAAGCAACAACAAAGATGGAAAAATAACTCTACAAGAACAACCTATTCTTTAATCCAAATTTCTGATAAATATATTAACGCCTCAATTTAAACTTATTTAATTAATTATTTATAGATGAAAAATTCATAATGTGATTATTTCCAAGAAATATCAAATCAGCAAACACACGAAATTCACATAAAAATCCAAGTGGCAATCCCACCGAATTATCATATAAATTACAAACTCGACGAACAAGGAATGAGGTATGCTAAATCAAGGATTTACTAAGTTCCAACAATTTTTCAATTTAATACATAAGGGTATCTACGAATTTCACCCGATATAATTTGCACATATAAACCAAGTACGTACTCGTCACCTCGTGTACATGGTTTTCAATCATATAATTTTCACATAAGACTCAATGCCTAAGGGAAAATTCCCCCACACAAGCTTAGACAAAATACTTACCTTTTTGAAATTAGGCCGATATTCCAAAATAGCCTTCTTGCTTGAATTGACCTCCGGACAGCTTAAATCTATTCAAATTAATTGTATAACTTTATTAAAATTTATCGAAATCAATTCTGGATAATAAAACATCGACTTAAAATTTTACATTAAAAATTGAACCAAAAGTGCAATATTGCGATGAACAGTGTTCACAATTGCGAATGAACAGTGTTCGCAATTGTAAATGAACAGTGCCACACCAGAAAATCAGCAAAATCCAAACTTCTCCGAAATGATCTGAAACTCATCCGGAACCTCCCGTACACAAACCATATATGAATTTCAATCATAAAACATGCGACGGACTTGGTCCCGCACTCATAACACAAAAAAGAGATTGTCTTGACCCGATATTGACCATGGTCAAACTCCCAGATTTCTTAACTTTACTAGTCTCTCAACCAATAATCTAAAAATACACCCAAGCCCTTCGGGACCCCGTCAAATCATACCAAAAAGTCCCAAAACATGATACAAACTTAGTCGAGGCATCAAATTACATCAAACAACACCGAAACTATGAATCGTGCCTCTAATCGAATTATGAGTTATGAAATTTCCAAATTCTATAATTTGCACCGAAGCGTATCAAATCAATCCGGAATGACTTCAAATTTTGCACACAAGTCATAAATGATATAATGGAGCTGTTCCAATTTTCGAAATTGAATTTCGACCCCGATATCAATAAAGTCAACTCCCGGTCAAACTTTCTAAAAATCTTTCATTTTTCAACTTTTGCCAAAATGCGTCAAATTGTCCTACGGACTTTAAAATCCAAATCCGGACATGCGCCTAAGTCCGAAATCACCATACGAAGCTATTGACATCATCAAAATCCCATTCCGGAGTCGTTTGCTCAAAACTCTAACTCTAGTCAACTATTTTTATTTAAGCTTCAAAAATAAGGATTGTTCTTCCAATTTAATTCTGAATCTTCCAAAACCAAACTCGACCGAACATGCAAGTCATAATACATATTACGAAGTTTCTCGGGACCTTATTTCACTGAACGGAACGTTAATTCTCAAAACGACAAGTCGGGTCGTTACACGAACCCCTCTTAAACATACGTTCGTCCTCGAACGTGCCAAGAATTATTCTGAGGACATTAAATTATTGAGTGTATTCTTACACACATACTCGTGGATGATTCTACGTCACCGTCCGACAACACCATCTCAATTGAGATTATTTCTTTTATCCATATTTATACACTTTAAAACCAATTTCTTACACTCCAAACATTTTCAAAAGACCTAATTTTCACATCAACACATGGTATTAGTCTCAACCGAATGTAGCAACTCGTGCCTACACACACGTCATACGTATGCCCATAACCACATCTCTTATCATAATAGTTGTTCATAATTAATTCAAGCATCGTCAATTAACCTCATGTTGACTAAAATCTCATTTCAAACCTTCACCTTACTAACAATGAGACATGAGGCATGAAGACCTCATAATTATTTACCTGAATTAACGAGTCACATTTAACGCCACATGGGTACACATCTCGTAGGCTAAAACTTAAAAATTATAGCACAAATATGGCTAAATATGCACAGAAAAATACATACAAGATTTATCAAATAAGCCCAACAGTCATGACTCTCTATTAGTAATATAGTACGAATTAAATTTCACAAAGAGAGAATTTAAAACACATAGATTTGATCACAAGGATCTCATCCTTCTATAACTTCCACCGCAGCATGTAGCCCAGGTTAAACATATCAAATCACAATAAACCGCGAGGATCCCATTCTCAACTCTGAATCACAAGTACTTTGTACATTGTGCCAACTGAAATTTTCCATTTCCTTTCTTTCTTCTTTTTAATTAATTCCGTGAAATAATTTCACAACACATAATGAACCCCCATCCAGGTAGGGCATTAAATTCACAATTGTAATCAATTATCCCAAAATTACATCAAACCCCACTGTAGTGAGTAATAGAAATTCACTTTTGGAATCATAGCCCTCAATAGTGTACAAAACAAAATGAAGGACACGACTATCGCAAAAAAATCTCCCAACAGGGGAAAACACATAAGTAGGTTACAGAATTACAAAGCTCACCCATAAGTAGAGTATAATAGAAGGACTCGCCTCGATACTCAGAACTGAATCAAACTAAGAAAAATATTCCTTTATAACAAATCGGGATCGTACCTGTAATGACACCATCTGGTTTAGTGGCCTCGTCCATACCATAGCAATTATATCAACGGGCTGGGCCTTCCCCTCTTGGGCATCCTCTACCCGCCTGTCCTTCACCCCTAACTGGCTGTGCATGTGGGGTAGTAACTGGAATAAAGCTTGTAGCCTGAGTGTTCTGATAAAATCCACCTCTCCCAAGTCTAGTACAATCTCTCATGATGTGCCTAGTATCACCACACTCATAACAACCCTTCTACGGTCGCAGCTGCTCGTACTGAGTCTGTGCCAGATAACTAGAATAACCACTATAAGAACCGCGTGCCAGTGGTGCACTAAAAGTATTAACTGGAGCACTACGAATACTCTGAATTGCGAAATGGTCTAACCGATTGCCCGAGCCTCCGTGATGATGAGTCATAGCTGCAGAGTAGAATCCACTAAATCCTCTAGAGTACCGAGACATTTTGGCCTCTTTAGACTCATTTTTCTCACTTTGAACACGTTCTAACATCCTGGCAATCTCTACTACTTGCTGAAATGGAATGTTAGTCTGCAACTCTCAAGCCATACATATTTTAAAATCATAACCGAGCCCTTCGATGAATCTGGGGACTCGCTCTCTAACTGTAGCAACCAAGATAGGTGCATGACAGGCTAACTCATTGAACCTGATAGCATACTCTGACACCGTCATGGTGCCCTGATGCAACCATTCAAACTCTGTGCGCCACGCATCCTGGAGAGTCTAGGAAACAAACTCTTTCGAAAACATCTCCGAAAATTAAGCTCAAGTTGGTGGCATTGCATCGGCTGGTCTACCTTCTTCATAAACTTGCCACCACTGATAAGTTGCCGCTGACAACTGAAATGTAGTAAAGGCAATGCCACTCACTTCTACAATACCCATGGTGCGGAGAATACGGGGACACATTTCTAGAAATCCCTGGGCATCCTTGGTAGCTATGCCACTAAAGGTAGGTGGACTATACCTTTTAAATCTTTCAAGTCTCTTTTGTTCTTCTTCTGATACCCCTGGCCTAACCTCAGGCTGAACCGGAATAATAGGTTGTACCGGTATTATACCCGGAGCCTGGCCAATATGAACATGCTGCTCTTGAATACAGGCGGTAGGAGTCTGAACTCCTCCCCCAATCTGTGAAATATTTGGTGAAACGGAGATCAATCTCGCCTGAGTCAATATACCAAACATGTTCAGGAACTGTGCTAAAGTGTCATGAAGTCCGGGGGTAACAACAGGTATCTCTGGTGCTTATCCCCCAACTGGAGCTACTGGCAGCTCCTCGACTGCTGCTCTACCAGGTGCTCTAGTTGCGGCACGTGCCCTTCCTCGGCCTCTACCTCGACCTCTACCTCGGCACTGACCTCATGCGGCCCTAGTAGAATGCACTAGTGTCTGCTTCATTGACATGGTAGCACATGTCCTCACCATCTATGAGAGAATAAAGATACAAAGGCTCAAACTCCAAAATCAACAAATTTCGCACGACAGAAATGAAAGAAGTGGAAATTTCCTAATAGTTCTGTAGCCTCTCGAAGATAAGTACAGACAAGTCTGTGCTGATCAGCAAGACTCTACTAAAATCGTTTGTGACTCATAGAACCTATGAACCTAGAGCTCTGATGCCAACTTGTCACGACCCAAAATTTTACCTCAAGGCGTCGTGATGGCACTTGGTCTCTAAGATTAGATAAGCCGATTACAATCTCATTTCAAGCCATTTGTTTAAATTCATATGATTTAATACAAGTGTCGAAACCAAAAGCGAAAACAAACATAACAACTTCCCAATACTGGAAATACTGAGTCTCGAAATCTAACTGAATACATGCAACGATCTCAAGGATCGAATATACAATACTGTTCAAATAAGAGTTGACAGTACAATAAAATGGAAAGACTCCAAGGGACTGCGACGACTAAGCAGCTCTATCTTGAATCCTTGCGATCACGCTCTAACTCTGTCCGAGTCTGTATCTCCAATACCTGGATCTGCACAAAAATATGCAGAAGTGTAGTATGAGTACACCATAATCGATACCCAGTAAGTATCAAGACTAACCTCGGTGGAGTAGTGATGATGTACAATCAAGACACTCACTAGTCAAATAACCTGTGCAATATAACATTATACAATAGTACTGGAAAACAACTACCAATGATAGCAACAAAAATCAACCAGTGATATAAATAGCAAGGCAACAAGAACATCCATAAATATTGCTCAAATGAATAATAAACACAAGTACAACCAATTAATCAAGTCCTTCAAAATATACATCGTATACATATAATTCTTTCTAATAAATATCTGTCAAATATACTTCTTTCAAATAAATATCTTTCGAATATAATTCTTTCAAATAAATATCTTTCGAATATACTTCTTTTAAATAAATATCTTTCGAATATAATTCTTCCAAATAAAAGTCACGCTATGATACCTCATTTCATAATCATAAAATACGGGTCTCAACCCACTTTCATATTTTCGTAACACGAGTCTCATCCCACTTTCATATTTCCACTGCACCTCGTGTTCATATTTCTATCATAACCGCACGAACAAGTCACGTGCCAAAAAAAAGATCATCATATTTCCCTGGCACCTCGTGTCCAAATTTCATATTTGTTGCGGCATGCAACCCGATCCCATATAACATTAATCATACTTGTTACGGCGTGCAACCCGATACCATATAACATTAATCATATTTGTTGTGGCGTGCAATGCGATCCCATATAACATAATCCACCCGACAATAGCCACAGGCTCACAATTTCAACATAGATCAGACTATTATGAGGTTTACCGAAACAACAAGACAAGTTGCACAAGATAAAAAATAAACACAAGGAAAATCACAACATCACATGAAAATTACCAACGCAATAACCCCACATCATCACATATCATCCCTGACAATAGTCATCCTTATCTCTTCTATAGCCACCCGTATCACTCCATAATAATAGCCACCCTTATCTCCCGTCGTGACAATATCAATAGCCACCCTTATCGCTCCTATAGCCACCCTTATCGCTCCTATAATAGCCTCTCTTATTGCTCTGTTTAATAGCCTCCCTTATCACTCTGCCCAGACAATATCCCAACACACATACAACAGTGAAATGCCACCCTTATGCCTACATTATATCAATAATGGAATGCCACTCTTATACACCGCATAACAGTAACCCAAATCACACAACAATTTATATAGAAAATTATCACAACAACACCACATAATCACTCGCATTTACAAATTTGCCTGTTGGCCACAACTTTTTCAAAGGTACAAGGAAATCAATTAATTTCACAGAAAATAGACCAAGGCTCCACACAATGTATATAAAATCTCAAAAGCAACAGCAAAGATGGAAAAGTAACTCTACATGAACAACCTCGTCTTTAATCCAAATTTCTGATAAATATATTAACGCCTCAATTTAAACTTATTTAATTAATTATTTACAAAAATAACCCTGTATAATCCCACTAGTGGGGTCTGGAGAGGGTAGTGTGTATGTAGACCTTACCCCTACCCTGGGGTAGAGAGGTTGTTTCCGATAGACCTTCAACTCCCTCCCTCCAAGAACTCCCCACCTTGCTCTTGGAGTGACTCGAACTCACAACCTCTTGGTTGGAAGTGGAGGGCGCTCACCACTAGAGCAACCCACTCTTGTCAATATTTAATTAATTATTTACAGATAAAAAATCAATAATGTGATTATTTTCAAGAAATATCAAATCAATAAATACACGGAATTCACATAAAAATCTAAGTGGCAATCACACCAAATTATCATATAAAATACAAAGTCGACGAACAAGGAATGAGGCATGACAAATCAAGAATTTACTAAGTTCCAACAATTTTTCAATTTAATACATAAGGGTGTCTACGAATTTCAGCCGATATAATTTGCACATATAAACTGAGTAGATACTCATCACCTCGTGTAGATGGTTGTTAATCATACAATTTTCACATAAGACTCAATGCCTAAGGGAAAATTCCCCCACACAAAGTTAGGCAAAATACTTACCTTTTTTATATTAGGCTGATATTCCAAAATAGTCTTCTTGCTTGAATTGACCTCCGGACAACTTAAATCTATCCAAATTAATTGTATAACTTCATTAAAATTCATCGGAAATAATTTTGGATAATAAAATATCAACTTAAAATTTTACATTAAAAAGTCAACCAAAAGTCAACGCGGGGCCCACCTCTTGGAACCCGACAGAATTTTTATGAAAATAGAACACACATTACGATACGAGTTCAACCATACCAATTTTATCAAATTCCAATAACAACTCGATCTCCAATTCTTAAATTTTCGTTCTTGAAAAGTTTTGCAAAAACCTTGATTTCTTCCATTAACACTCAAATTACACGATGAATATGACCATGGATTTATGAAATATAATAACTTTTGGATATAGAACACTTACCCTAGTTGATGTCGTGAAGAAATTCTTAAAATCGCCCAAAACCCGAGCTCCAAAAATCCCAATCAAAAATGAAGAAATGACAGATTTTCAATCCTTAAATTTCTATCCAGGTTCGCATTTGCAGACAAATATTTTGCATTTGCAAATGAACAATAAAATCCAATGAACAGTGTTCGCAATTGCAATAAACGGTGTTCGCAATTGCGGATGAACATTGTTCACAATTGCGAATGAACAGTGCCACACCAGAAACCAGCAAACCCCAAACTTCTCCGAAATGATCTGAAATCACTTTGAAACTCATCTGGAACCTCTCGGACACAAACCGTATATGAATTTCAATCATAAAATATGCTACGGACCTTATCGCGCACTCAAAATACTGAAAAATGGTTATCTTGACCTGATATTGACCATGGTCAAACTCAAAACACCGAGAAAATAAATAAGGGTAATTCCAATTTTTGGTGGGACAACTCGACTGGCTTTGGAGCTCTAGCTCGGTTTGGAGAAGCATCAAGATCTATCAGATTTCATGTTTCTACATATATTAAAATGAAGAATGGAATATTTCAAAGCTCAGTCAACAACTCCCTTTACATATTATTCATCAAATCATGGGAGTTAACATTGGTTCTTTCACTCTAAACGATCAGCCAGTATGCACTATTTCAATAGATGGGAGATTCAATTGTAACTCGGCATGGAACAGTCAAAGAGAAAAGAATGGTACTTCTTTGATAAATAAGATGATGTGGCACAAGAAGAGCCCTTTTAAAGTATCCTTTTTCTTATGGAGATTACTCAAGCATAAAATATCTGTAGATGCCAATATGGGTAGATTTGGAGTTCAACTTCCCTCGAAGTGTTCTTTCTATATCAATTCAAGTCAGAAGGATGAGGAGCATTTGTTTATTCACGGCAGAATAGCACAAGATGTCTGAAAATTCTTTAATCAGATGTTAGGAATTAGGAGGGAACAGAGGAACATCAAACATATGGTCATCACATAGTGGTTAGAAAATTATCAAAATCCTCTTCATAAAATGATTCTCCAGATCCTTCCAGGTATTATTATTTGGAAAATTTAGAAAGCAAGGTGTACTAGTAGATATGAAGGGGGGAGAATATCTTCAAACAGAATCATCTTGAGCATCTCTCAACAGATCAACATAATCGTTCATAAGCAATTCCCTAGAATTCCATCCTTTATGAGATAAAATCATTTCTTTGATCTTGTTGACAAGGTTCTCCATTGCTATAAAATGGAATCCTCTCCCTAATGGTTGGATGAAGTTGAACTCTAATGGATGCTCTAAAGGTAATCCAGGTCCTAGTGGTGGTGGTGGCATTGCCAGAAATGAAAAAAGGGAGATGATTATTGCCTATGCAATGCCCCTGGGTATAGTGACTAACAACACTGCAGAAACTCTTGCATTAAAAGCTGGAATTGAATGGTGCATTGATTAAAACGTAAAAAAACTTGAAATAGAAAGTGATTCTCTAATGTTGGTCCAGTGGTTAACAAATATAGCTAATATACCCTGGAGTTTACAAAATAAGGTGCAGGACATAAGAAGCAAGATAGAGCTATCTGAGGAGACAAAGGTAAAGCACTGCTACAGGGAAGGCAACAAAGTGGCGGACAATTTATCTAATTGTGTTCTGAATTATAGCGTCATAACATGGTATACAACCTTTCAACACCTCCCAAGGGAGGCCAGAGGGGAGGCTAATATAGATAAGCTCCAATTCCCTTCATTCAGGGTGAAACAAAAGAAGAACGACTTTACATTGGATCGACATCTGCTTAGACAATACAATTTTGATGTACCTTGATTTACCTTTCTGTAGTATAGGGAAGATTATCATTCCCTACCCTCTTTTGTTATCATATCTGAAGGTCAACATATGTACTGGTTGCCGCATTACACCTCTGTAGAACAGAGTGTTTAGGATGCCAACTCCTCTGTCTTTTGTACTCCCTGTTGGAATGAAATAAAATAGGTCCGTTGAATTAAAAACAATCCTTGGATTGGGGATGCCATCCTTGGCCTTTTTGTTGTCTCTGCTTGAATACTCTTCTTTCTTCTCTTTTTCTTTTCTTTTCTTTTCCTGTAGAATTTATTAATAGTTTGTACAAATATTGAAGAAAAAGTTATATCCTTAAATAAAGTATTTATTTATTTAATATAATATATACATAAAAACGTGCATAATATGACGTCAATATGTTATACACAAATTTAATTTTAAATCACAAGATTCAAAAGTTTTATTTACCTTCTTCATTAAATTTTTTGTTTAGTTAAATTAAGACCATAAAATTGTGTGATCATCCCTTCTAAATGAAAATGTTGAATCTCCATGCGGATATGTTTTATTTGTTTATTTTTAAAAAAAACACTAGGATAGGGGAAGGCAGAAAATAGGGGAGGGAATTACAAGGTGGGAAAACGTACCATTATCAACAAGCTGAAAGTTTTGGCAGGGGTGGGCATTCAGGCACTTTGAATTGCATATGAAAATTTTGGTTTGGATTTTCAGTTTTCGGATTGAAAAAATGACAATCCAAATCCAATCCGAATATTATCGGATTGGATCAGATTTTTAAGCTCGGTTTGGATATTTTTGATTTTCGGTTTTGAGCTTATAAGTTGAGATGTTTCTTCTTTTTAGAAAAATAAAATACTCTTGTTAAATTGCCTGAAAAATTTTTTATTCTCACCGCAATAATCCAAATGAAGTATTCAAGTAATGGAATCATTATCAAAAAATAAATAGAGACATTAATACGGCAGATAAAAAGTAGAAATAGTAAAATCATGTCAAAATAAAAAGTATTCTCACAGTAACTTAGTAATTAATATTGAATAAATCTAATGGGTAGGGTATTGAACTATTGACATATGGACAATGGACTAAATATAAAGTATAAGAATTTCGAATTTTCGAATATCCAAAAATTTGAAATACCAAATCCAATATCCAATTCGAAATTCATTTAAAAATTAAATCCAAAATTCAATTCGTAATACAAAAATCCAAAAATTTAGATTTCGGGTTTTCCCAAACTATACCCGCCCCTCGTTTAGTTAGCCAACCAACTAAGTAAAGGATACGTAACAACGACAATGGAGATTGGTTAGGACAACGAGTACAACAGTGGAGATTGGTTAAATTAAGTACCTCGTACATTCTCACTGCATAGTCAAGGATAGTGGTCCCTTTAATTTCCCTGCCCTTTGGGGAACTCTAATAAGCAGAAATAGGTAGCAAATCAGGAAAGAGATAGCTTAGCAGGACGAGGACTTTGGTTGGTGAAGAATAAATTTGAATAGCATTATATTCTCTTAATTCTGAACGCAATTTTTGTGACAATTCAAAGAAACCTAAAATATTTCAGGCTACATTATATTGAGATTATCAATTGCCACCAATATCACATGAAATAATAAATATAATTAGCTTGTGTAATTATGGTTCTACCACCATGTGATTATTAATAATCATTAAACGTTTTAAAGTTAATTCTGTGTTTGTTGAGTTAAAGATTTTTTATGTTCATGCAATAATTAAAGTTTTGGAGGAATGACGAGAAGATTTTATTTTCCCATCAATTCATAATAGTGGGCAGATCAATACTCGACGAAGATTCCTACGCAAATTTGTAGACCCAAATGTTTGGAATATAATGCCATTCAATTCATTGGCTCTAGTTAATTACTTCTTCTAACCATATCAATTATTAGGGGTTACAAATGGGCGGGTTGGATCGAATTTGGGCGGATCAAAATAGGTTGAATCAATAATTAGGCGGATCAAATGACCCGTCCAAAAGTAACTTGGGCTAAGATAGGTTGGATCAAGATAGACTAAAATTTGGGTCTTAGCCCAACCCGCCCAACTCTTATTAAGTTTTACTTAATATATGTTGTTTTCTTATGAATTGTATAATTACTAAATAAATAAAAATTTCTTTTGTTATGGTCATATATAACATATCAAATCAAAAAAAAATATTTCTAAGATATTTTAGTAAAGTTACTCATTAATCAATTTGGACTAAAAATTAGTCCAACTTTAAAGGGGTTTTAACGCCGTATACCCCTTTATAAATCTCTTTACTCACTATGCCTTAATTATGAAAGTTACATTGCATACCCATAAAGAAATTACATCGCATATCTTGATAGAGAATCTTATGCGTGTAACAATCACTATTAATAAGAGGATAATATCCCTTAAATATAGCCTTAATTATTGAAACGTGTACTCAGTGAATTTTGAGATTCACATATCTCCTAATTAAACAATATTCCTATTTTCCATCAGAACTTCATGTGATATTGTATACTCTATACTTTCAAATCTTCCCATATATTATGAACATACCACAATATTCTAATTTGGAATACAATTGAAATCGAATATATCACAATATTCTAATGACAAGTATAATATCTAAACCAAGTATATCACAATATTCTAATTTAGAATATATTATTCAAACTAAATATACCATAATATTTTAATTTGTAATATATTTTTCAAATACTATAATATTCTAATTTGGAATACAACATTCAAACTAAATATACCATAATATTCTAATTTGGAATACAGTATTCAAACCGAACATACTATAATATTCTAATTTGGAATACAGTATTCAAACCGAACATACTATAATATTCTAATTTGGAATACTATATTCAAATAATATTTTAATTTGGAATACAATATCAAACCAAATATTTTATAATTTTTTAATTTGAAAAATCTTGTTTGAATATTGTATTCCAAATTAGAATAGTGTGGTATATTTGATTTGAATACTATATTAAAAATTAGAATATTATTGTATGTTTAATTTGAATATTATATTCCAAATTAGAATATTGTGTTATGTTCGATTTGAATACTGTATTTCAAATTAGAATATTATAGTTGTTTGATTTGAATATTGTATTTTTCATTAGGATATTGTGATGTATTGGTTTGAATAGCATATTCTAATATTTTATTTTAGTTTAGATATTATATCCCTAATTAGAACATTTTCATCTTATTTTATTTTATTTTTCTTTTGATTACATAGATGAAAGAGAAGAAAAATAATTATGGAGGACTTCATAGAGAAATTACTGGGTTTGGACTTTTTGGTGAACATGTATAATTTCAATTTCTTAAAACGTCACGATGGAGTGTTTTAAGGGATTTATTAAGTTGGAGTGAGAGATAATTTAGTTCCTTAAAAGGTGGGATTTATTTAATGGCATATAATGATATTAAAAGTTTAAAAGTAATAAATTTTTATAAAGTAGGTATATAAGGTAGTAAAATAAATATTTTAAAGGTATATGGAGTTAATTAGCATTTTCAGTGAGTATACCGTTTAGATAAGTTGAGATGGAATAAATCAAGATGGTTGAGTTCAATTAATGTGTGTGTCAATAACCAGCCCAATCTTGAACGGGTTGGACGGGTCATTTGGGCTTGAGCCAAAATCGACAGCCCCTTCGGGAATGTACAATGAAATTGGAATGAAACGGACTGGCATGGCACTTGCATAAGCTGATACGCGCAACTCGACAAATAGTTTGAGCTATGTTATATTATCAGTTATACGAATTTTAAATTAATAGCGTAAGTAATACAAATACTTCCCTACCGCGTGCTCTATTTGAATGGGGAAAAAAGGAAAGAAACAACACCCTGTTTTGCATTGTTTAAGCTTTGTGACTTGAAGTCGTCCTAGTCTCCTAGAAAGTTAAAATGGGTTAGTTTCTGGGAAAGGAAATGATAGATAATTAGTCTAATATTTTTTTTATTAATTCATCGGCCAGGCTTTCACCTCCTATGGTGACGTGACGTTTCACATTGACCCTACCTTATTTATTAATATATAAAAAAAAGGAGTATAAAAGAAGGGGGACATAAAACCAAACCTCCCATTAATAAGTGCCTCTTAGGATCGAAAAAATCAGGTATCATGCGAAAGCTAGCAAAGTAAATTATAATGATCCGGTCGGTCATTTTGAGTATTTGAGCCCCGATCCCCTATTTGTTGCCTCCTCTATGTTATATTGTGATTATGTGACTTGTAGAGGTGTTTGATTTTGGTTTCGGGTGAGTTTCGGAGTCAAATGGGACATATAGTCCCTAAGTTGGAGTTTTAAGTTGATAGAGTTGACCATAATTTGACTTTTGTGTAGACGATTCCAGAATAGAGTTTTGACGGTTCCAATAGCTCTGTATGGTGATTTTGGACTTAGGAACGAGTCCGGATGTCGATTTGGAGGTTCGTATGTCGCTTCAACGTGAATTGGCGAAAGTTAGAAAATTAAAAGTTTGGAAGATTGGAAAGTTTGACCGTGAGTTGACTTTATTGATATCGGGGTCGGATTCCGATTTCGAAAGTTATAATAGGTCTGTCACGTCATTTATGACTTGTGTGCAAAAATTGAAGTCGATCGGAATTGTTTTGGTATAAAACGACATTAGTTTTGAAATTCAAAAGTTCATAAGTTCATTAGGCTTGAATCGATGTGCGATTCGTGGTTCTAGTGTTGTTTGATGTGATTTGACACTTCGAGCGTGTTCCTGTGATGTTTTAAGAGTTATTGGTACGTTTGGTTGAGGTCCCCGGAGCCTCGGGTGTAATTCAGACCATGTTCGTCGCATTTTGAAACCTTGAGGATTGCTGAAGCTACTGGTTTTCTACAGGTCTGGTTTCCTTCTATGCATAAGCGAAGGTTGTCCCGCGTTCGCGTAGAGTCTTCAGGGGTTGCTGGAAATTTACCCGTCGCATTCGCGAAGGTTTAGTGTGTTTGTGCACTGCGATCATGGGCTGGGATCCGCGTTCGCGAAGGAGAGAGACAGGCTGGGGGACCTCACGTGTATGGTTTACACATTCGCGAATGAGGCTTCACGTTCGCGAAGTTTAGGATCGTTTGGTCACTGCGTTCGCGAGTGGGTTATTGCATTCGCGTAAGAGGAATTTGGACAGCAGCATAATTTGTGCTTCGCAAACGCGAGGCACTTTCCGCGTTCGCGAAGAAGAAATCACTCGGCAGCAGAATAAAATTTCAAAAACTAGTGTTCATCTCATTTTTCATATTTTGAACCTTGAGATCTCAGTGTGAGGCGATATTTCGAGGATATTTCAAGGAGATTGTTGAGGTAAGTGTTTCTAAACCATATTGGACAATATTTCATGAATCTATTATTATTTTCATTGTCTAATTAGGGATTTGAGTTTGAAATTTAAAAAAAATTATGAAAACTTCCTAGACTAAATTTTGGATTTTTGAAAGGAGATTTCAGGTCGAATTTGAGTAATTCGTGAATGGTTGGACTCGTTATCAAATGAGTATTCGGATTTTGTAATTTTGGTTAGGTTTTGTAATTCGTGAATAGACTTTTTGAGTTGAATTTTTATCTCTTTTCAAAGATCGTAACTTTATTATTCGAATTAGCTTCCTATAGTTTATATTTATGGTATGAAGTTGTTTTGGCTAGATTCGAGCCTTTCGGAGTTCGATAATCAAGGGAAAGGCCTACTAGTGGATTGAGTTAGCGTGTTTTGAGGTAAGTGTCTTGCCTAACCTTGTGTGGGGGGAACTACCCTTAAGATTTGGTATTGTTTGTGATAATTGTGATGTGTGGAAGCCGTGTACGCAAGGTGACGAGTGTGTACACGGGCTAAATATGAAAATTTACCGGTTTTAGCTATGTAGATTCCTTTCATACCTTAATTGAGTTATCTTAACATGTTATATTCATTATCATTAGTCTATTTTTACATGTTCTACTTGTCTTATCTCTTACTTGCTAATTGTTCTACATGTTTAGTTGAAGTTCTTGTTTCCCTTATTCCATTTAACCGTTGAAATCTTTGCTTGAAGTTGTTATTCTTGTAATATCTTGTTGTTGAAATTGGTATTGAGTTATAAAGGTCGTGATTCACATTGAAGCAAGGTGTTAAGTTGTGAAATACTATTCTGTTGAGTTATTCACTTCTGGTTGTTATTGTTGAGACTCTTGTGTATATTGTGGTTGAGCCATTGGCTCTTTACTGTGAAAATATTGTTATTGTTGGTTCCTTTGGCAAGTTATGTAAGTGGGCACTTGAGGTGCGATTGGTGATACGTCGTGATATTGATACGCATGCGGTGGTATAAGGTTTTGGGATTGAAACGCATGCAGTGAGACAAGGTGGGCTTGATACGCTTGGCTAGTAGGGGAACTACTAGAAGTCATGTGGTGTGATAAAGTGGGCTAAAACGCAGGATGCTATTCAGAAAAATAATTTTTAAAATCAAATACAAGGCTCCCGCGGCGATATAATATTTTGAATTGATTTGTGATTGAGACTACGAGGCAGTACCGCGGTAGTGACTCTTGTTAATACTTCTATTTCATCACTTGTATTCTATTGTTTTGTTCCTTATTATAGATCCCTTGTTTTCTTCTGTAAAGTATTATTTGCCTTAGTTCAGTGTAGCTATTCTCGGTGTACTTCTTTAATTGCCTCATTTCTATTGTTGTACACTTGTTCAGTTTCTTATTTATTCTAGTAGAGCCTTGGCATGACCTCGTCAGTACTTTACCGAGGTTAGGCTTGGCACTTATTGGGTACCGTTGTGGTGTGCTCATGCTACGCTTCTGCACATCTTTTTATGCAGATCCAGGTACCTTCTACCAGTCCAGGCACTAGTGAGAGCCCGGTTTTCGGAGACTTCAAGGCATACCTACCGGAGTCCGCAGGCCTCGGAGTCCCCCCCTACCCACCTAGTTTATTTCATTCCCTTATCCTTTATTAGACACAGATGTATAGAGATATTCAATATCACTTCATAGAGCTTGTGACTTGTATTTCGTCGGTTTTTGGGCAATTATATACATACTGAGTTGTGGAGATTTTCTTTATATTAGCTGTTGAGTTTTGAGACTTTAATTATTGTTTCGGTTATTTCTGCATGAATGTTAGGTTTATCTAGTATTAGAGACTAGGTGCCATCACGACATCCTAAGGAGGAAAATTGGGGTCTTGACAAGTTGGTATCGGTGCTCTAGGTTCATAGGTGTTATGAGTCACAAGCAAGTTTAGTAGAGTCTCTCGGATCGGTAACGGAGACGACGTCTACACTTATCTTCAGGAGGCTATGAAACTGTTAGGAAAAGCTTCTCTTCTTTGATTCCTTATCGTGCAAATTTGTTGACTTCAAAATTCTAAATCCCTATCTTTCTATTCTCTCACAGATGGTGAGGACACGCACTGCTGGATCTGATGATTAGATATTTGCGCCCCTGCTAGAGTCGCAAGAGGCCGGGGTCGGGGCAGAGGCAGAGAGCGGCCACATTATGCAGCTAAAGCACCTACCCGAGCTGCTACAGAGGAGCCACCAATAGCTCTAATTGGAGAGCAGGGACCTGAGATGCCTGTTACTACCCCTGCACTTCAGGAGACACTCGCCAGGTTTTGAGCATGTTCGGTTCTTTAGCTCAGGCGGGGCTAATTCCACTTGCTCAAGTCACATCTCAGGCCGGGGGAGGAGTACAGACCCCCGCCGCCCGTACCCCAGAGCAGCGGGTCTAGGTTGACCAGGTCCCAGAGGGCATACCAGTGTAGCCGATCACCCAGTTCAGCCCGAGGTTGGGGCAGCAGCTTCTGAGGGGGAGCAACTCAGGATCGAGAGGTATAAGAAGTACCACCCTCCTACTTTCAGCGTTTCGGCTTCATAGGATGCCCAGGGTTTTCTTGAGGAGTGCCACAGTATCCTCCGTACTATGGGTATAGTGGATTCGAGTGGGGTTGCTTTCACTACATTCCAGCTTAAGGGAGCGGCTTATCAGTGGTGGCGAGCGTATGAGTTCGGTAGCCCGGCCGAGGCAGCTTCACTCACCTGGGCTTGGTTCTCGGAGATGTTCATGAGGGAGTTTGTTCCCCCAAAGTCTTAGGGATGCATGTCGTGCATAGTTTGAGCAGTTGCACCAGGGTGCTATGACCGTATCAGAGTATGCAGTCATGTTCAGCGAGTTTGTCCAGACATGCACCTACATTAGTTTCCACTGTTAGAGAGAGAGTTCGTCGATTTATGGAGGGGCTTAACCCTGGTATTAGATTTAGTATGGCTCGAGAGTTGTAGATTGACATCCCATACCAGAAGGTAGTGGAGATCGCTAATAGATTGGAGGGTATGTGGGGCCGGGAGAGAGAGGAGAGTGAGGCCAAAAGGCCTCGAGATTCTAGCACATATGATAGTGCCCGTGCCCCAGTTACAGCCCGTCATGGTAGAGGCTATGCGAGTTGTCCTGTTCATTCAGCACTTCTAGCTTTCATCGGTATTCCGGCCACTTCTAGGCCTCAGGTTGCCCATTATGCACCGCCACTATCTAGTGCACCACCTGCACGGGGTACTTTCAGCGGTCAGTCCAGCCGATCAGGCCCGAGCTAGTTCTAGCAGCCACGTCCTTCGAGAGCTTATTTTGAGTGTGGTGACACTCGTCATATGGTGAGGGACTACCCCAGACTCAGGAGGGGTGCACCTCCATAGACTACTCAGGCCCCACGTATTCTACAGGGTCCTCAGTCTTCTCAGGTTGTGGTTAACGCACCAATTGCCACTCCACCAGCACAGCCAGCTAGAGGTGGAGGTCGGGCGGGTAGAGGTCGCCCTAGAGTGGGAGGCTAGGCCAGATTTTATGCTCTTCCTACTACAACACAGGCGGTTGCATCCGACTCAATTATCACAGGTATTGTTCCGGTTTGTCATAGAGATGCATCAGTCTTATTTGATCCATGCTCCACTTATTCCTATGCATTATCTTACTTTGTTCCATATTTGGGTATATCTTGTGATTCTTTGAGTTCTCCTGTCTATGTGTCCACGCCTATGGGAGATTCCATTATTGTTAACCGTGTGTATCGGTCGTGTTTAGTTGTTCTTGGTGGTTTTGAGACCAGAGCCGACCTATTGTTACTCAATATGGTAGATTTTGATGTTATCTTGGGTATGGACTAGTTATCGCTCTATCATGCTATTCTTGATTGTTACGTCAAGACGGTGACGTTGGCTATTCCAGGTTTGCCACGGTTGGAGTGGATGGGTACTTTGGATCATATTCCTTGTAGGGTGATGTCTTTCCTTAAGGCACAGCGGATGGTTGGGAAGGGATGTGAGTCATATATAGCCTTTGTGAGAGATGTCAGTATTGATACTCCTACCGTGGAGTCAGTTCTAGTAGTGAGGGACTATCCATATGTGTTTCCAGCGGATCTTCCGGGCATGCCGCCCGATAGGGATATCGATTTTGGTATTGATATATTGCCGGCCACTCAACCCATTTCTATTCCACCATATCGAATGACCCCAACAGAGTTGAAGGAGTTAAAAGAGCAGTTGCAAGAATTGCTTGATAAGGGTTTCATTCGGCCTAGTGTTTCACCTTGGGGTGCTCCAGTCTTGTTTGTAAAGAAGAAGGATGGTTCGATGCTCATGTGTATGGATTATTGGCAGTTGATCAAGGTTACAATGAAGAACATGTATCCATTGCCACACGTTGATGACCTATTTGATAAGCTACAGGGTGCCAGAGTGTTCTCAAAGATTGATTTGCGGTCAGGCTATCATCAGTTGAAGATTCGGGAGCCAGATATCCTGAAAACTTCCTTCAGGACTCGGTATGGTCATTACGAGTTCCTTGTGATGTCATTTGGGCTGACCAACGCCCCAACATCATTCATGCACTTGATGAACAGTATATTCCAGCCCTATCTTGACTCATTCGTTATTGTGTTTATTGACAGCATCTTAGTGTACTCCCGGAGCCAGGAGGAACATGAGCAGCACATGAGGACCCTGCTCCAGACCTTAAGAGAAAAGAAGTTGTATGCAAAATTTTCAAAGTGTGAATTCTGGCTTGATTCATTGGCGTTTTTGGGTCATATAGTGTCGAGTGAGGGGATCAAGGTAAATATGAAGAAGATTGAAGCAATGCAGACTTGGCCCAAACCGTCTTCAACTACTGATATCCGGAATTTTCTTGGTTTGGCAGGGTATTATCGCCGATTCGTATAGGTTTTCTCATCTATTACTGAACTTATGACCAGATTCATCTAGAAGGGTGCACCGTTCAGGTGGACTGAGGGGTGTGAGGAGAGATTTCAAAAGCCCAAGACTACTTTGACTACGGGTTTGGGGTGTTGGTGTTGCCTACGGGTTTGGGGTCTTACACTGTGTACTGTGATGCATCGCGTGTTGGCCTCGGTGCGGTGTTGATACAAGACGGTAGGGTGATTGCCTATGTGTCTAGATAGTTGAAGGTGCATGAGAAGAACTATCATGTCCACGACCTACATTTAGCAGCTATTATTCATGCCCTGAATATTTGGCGGCACTATTTGTACGGTGTCCCTTGTGAGGTCTATACCGATCACCCGAGTCTACAGCATCTGTTCAAACAAAAGGATTTTAACTTGCGGCAGCGGAGGTGGTTAGAGTTGCTTAAGTACTATGATATCACTATTCTATATCATTCTGGAAAGTCCAATATGGTGGCCGATGCCTTGAGTCTCAAGGCGGAGAACTTGGGCAGTTTAGGATATCTACCGATATCGGAGAGGCCATTAGTATTGGATGTTCAGGCCTTGGCCAACAAGTTTGTTAGATTGGATGTTTCAGAGCCGAGTCGAGTTTTGGCTTGTGTGGTTTCTCGGTCTTCTCTATATGATCGTATCATGGAGCGCCAATATGACGACCCCCGTCTGCTTGCCCTCAAGAACACGGTTCAGCATGACGATGCCAAGGAGATCACAATTAAGGATGACGGTGTGTTACAGATGCCGGGCAGGATATGTGTGCCCAATATTGATAGTTTGTGTAAGTTGATTCTTTAGAAGGCCCACAGTTCACAGTACTCCATTCATCCAGGTGCCGCCAAGATGTATCAGTACTTGAGGCAACACTATTGGTGGAGGAGAATGAATAAGGACATAGTAGAGTATGTAGCTCGGTGCCTAAATTTCCAGTATGTGAAGTATGAGCATCAACTGCCAAGCAGATTGCTTCAGAGGCTAGAGATTCCAGAGTGGAAATGGGAGCGGGTTATTATGGATTTTGTTGTTGGACTCCCACAGACTCAGAGGAAGTTTGATGCAGTATGGGTGATTATGGATAGGTTGACCAAGTCGGCTCATTTCATTCCAGTGGTGACTACTTATTCTTCAGAGCAACTGGCTCAGGTCTATATTCGCGAGATTGTCAGACTTAATGGCATGCCGGTATCCATCATCTCTGACCGGGGTAAGCAGTTTACATTGAGGTTCTGGAGGGTCGTGCAACGTAAGTTAGGCATGCGTGTGGAGTTGAGTACATCATTTCCCCCTCAGATGGATGGACAATCCGAGCGCACTATTCAGATATTGGAGGATATGCTCCGTGCGTGTGTGATGGAGTTTGGGGGCTCTTGGGATCAGTTCTTGCCGCTTGCGGAGTTTGCCTAAAATAACAGCTACCATTCGAGCATTCAGATGGCTCCGTATGAGGCCTTGTATGGGAGACGGTGTCGGTCTCCGGTGGCTTGGTTCGAACCTGGTGATGCTAGGCTATTGGGTATAGACTTGGTTCAGGATTCTTTGGAAATGGTTAAATTGATTCAAGATCGACTTCGTACAGCCCAATCTAGACAGAAGAGTTATGCGAATCGGAAGGTTCACGATGTTGTATTCATGGTTGGGGAGCGGGTCATGCTCCGCGTTTCGCCCATGAAGGGTGTTATGAGGTTCGGGAAGAAGGTCTAGTTAAGCCCTAGGTATATCGTACCTTTTGAGATTCTTGAGAGGATTTGAGAGGTGGCCTATAAGTTTGCACTGCCACCTAGTCTAGCTACAGTTCATCCAGTATTCCATGTTTCTATGCTCCGGAAGTATCACAGTGATCCTTCTAATGTGTTAGACTTCATCTCAGTCCAATTGAACAAGGATTTGTCTTATTTTGAGGAGCCGGTGGCCATTTTGGACATGCAGGTCCGAAAGTTGAGGTCAAAGAACATTACTTCAGTGAAGGTTCGGTGGAGGGGTCATCCAGTCGAGGAGGCGACTTGGGAGACCGAGCATGATATGCGTAGCTGTTATCCTCATCCTTTCACCACTTCAGGTAGGTCTCTATACTCATTCGAGGACGAACGTTTATTTTAAGAGGGGGATGATGTAACGACCCATCCGGTCGTTTTGAGTATTTGAGCCATGATCTCCTATTTGTTGCCTCCTCTATGTTATATTATGATTATGTGACTCACCGGGGTATTTTGTTTTGGTTTCGGGTGAGTTTCAGAGTGAAATGGGACACATAGTCCCTAAGTTGGAGTCTTAAGTTGATAAAGTTGACCGTAGTTTGACTTTTCTGTAGACGACTCTGAAATTGAGTTTTGACGGTTCCAACAGCTTCGTATGGTGATTTTGGACTTAGAAGCGTGTCCATATGCCGATTTGGAGATCCGTAGGTCGTTTCGGCGTGAATTGGCAAAAGTTAAAAAATTGAAGGTTTGAAGATTAGAAAGTTTGACGAGGAGTTGACTTTATTGATATCGAGATCGGATTTCGATTCTGGAAGTTGGAATATGTCTATCATGTCATTTATGACTTGTTTGCAAAATTTGAAGTTATCGGAATTGTTTTGGAATAGTTCATTAGGCTTGAATCGATGCGTGATTCGTGGTTCTAGTGTTTTTTGATGTGATTTGACGCTTCGATCATGTTCGTATGATGTTTTAGGACTTGTTGGTATATTATTTTGAGGTCTCGGGTGCCTCGGGTGTAATTCAAAACATGTACGGCGCATTTCGAAACCTTGAGGATTGCTGAAGCTACTGGTTTTCTACAGGTCCGGTTTCCTTCTACGCATTCGCGAAGGTTGTCCCGCGTTCGCGTATAGTCTTCAGGGGTTGCCGGAAATTTACCCGTCACGTTCGCAAAGGTTTAGTGTGTTTTTTCACTGCGATCGTGGGCAGGGATCCACGTTCGCGAAGGAGAGAGACAGGCTGGGGGACCTTATGTGTATGGTCTACGCGTTCGTGAATGAGGCTTCACGTTCGCGAAGCTTAGGATAGTTTGGTCATTGCATTCGCGAGTGGGTTCTCGCGTTCGCGTAAGAGGAATTTGGACAGTAGCATAATTTGTGCTTGGCAAACGCGAGGCACTTTCCGCGTTCGCGAAGAAAAAATCACTAGGCAACAGAATAAAAGTTCAAAAACGAGGGTTCATCTCATTTTTCATAATTTAGACCTAGAGAGCTCGGTGTGAGGCGATTTTTCGAGGGTATTTCAAGGAGATTGTTGAGGTAAGTGATTCTAACCTGTATTGGACTATATTTTATGAATCTATTATTATTTTCAATATCTAATTAGGGATTTGAGTTTGAAATTTGGGGAAAATTTGTGAAAACTTCCTAGACTAAATTTTGGAGTTTTGAAAGGAGATTTAGTCGGGTTTCGAGACGCGGGTCCAAGATGACGTTTTGAGTTGAATTTTTATTTCTTTTCAAAGATCGTAACTTTATTATTTGAATTAGCTTCCTATAGTTTATATTTAGGGTATGAAGTTATTTTGGCTAGATTCGAGCCTTTCGGAGTTCGATAATCGAGGGAAAGGCCTACTAGTGGATTGAGTTAGCGTGTTTTGAGGTAAGTGTCTTGCTTAACCTTGTGTGGGGGAACTACCCTTAGGATTTGGTGTTGTTTGTGATAATTGTGATGTGTGGAAGCCGTGTACGCAAGGTGACGAATGTGTACACAGGCTAAATATGAAAATTTATCGGTTTTAGCTATGCAGATTACTTTCATGCCTTAATTGAGTTACTTAACATGTTATATTCATCATCATTAGTCTATTTTTACATGTTCTACTTGTCTTATCTCTTACTTGCTAATTGTTCTACATGTTTAGTTGAAATTCTTGTTTCCCTTATTCCATATTCTTTATTTAACCGTTGAAATCTTTGCTTGAAGTTATTATTCTTGTAATATCTTGTTGTTGAAATTGGTATTGAGTTATAAAGGCTGTGATTCACATTGAAACAAAGTGTTAAGTTGTGAAATACTATTCTGTTGAGTTATTCACTTCCGGTTATTATTGTTGAGACTCTTGTGTACATTGTGGTTGAGCCATTGGCTCTTTACTATGAAAATATTGTTATTGTTGGTTTCTTTGGCAAGTTATGTTATTGGGCACTTGAGGTGCGATTTATGATACGTCGTGATATTGATATGCATGCGGTGGTATAAGGTTTTGGGGTTGAAACGCATGCGGTGAGATAAGGTGGGCTTGATACGCGTGACTAGTAGGGGAACTACTAGAAGTCATGTGGTGTGATAAAGTGGTTCATAAAACGCAGGATGCAATTCGGGAAAATGATTTTTAAAATCAAATACAAGGCTCCCGCGGTAATATAAGAAAATATGTTGAATTGATTTGTGATTGAGACTACGAGGCGGTACCTCGGTAGTGACTATTGCTGATACTTCTATTTCATCACTTGTGTTCTATTGTTTTGTTTCTTGTTATAGATCCCTTGTTTTCTTCTGTAAAGTATTATTTGCTTTAGTTCAGTGTAGCTATTCTCGGTGTACTTCTTTAATTGCCTCATTTCTATTGTTGTCATTATTTCACTGTTATACACTTGTTCAGTTTCTTATTTATTCCAGTAGGGCCTTGACCTGACCTTGTCACTACTCTACCGAGGTTAGGCTTGGCACTTACTGGGTACCGTTATGGTGTACTCATGCTACACTTTTGCACATCTTTGTTTGCAGATCGAGGTACCTCCTACCAGTCTAGGCACTAGCGAGAGCCCGATTTTCGGAGACTTCAAGGTATACCTGCCGGCGTCCACAGGCTTTGGAGTCCCCCTCTACCTAGTTTATTTTATTCACTTATCCTTTATCAGACAATGATGTATAGAGATATTTAGTATCACTTCATAGAGCTTGTGACTTTTATTTTGTCGGATTTTGAGAAATTATATACATACTGAGTTGTGGAGATTTTCCTTATATTAACTTTTGAGTTTTGAGACTTTAATTATTGTTTCAGTTATTTCTGCATGAATGTTAGGCTTACTTAGTCATTGAGACTAGGTACCATCACGACATCTTACAGAGGGAAATTGGGGTCGTGACACAAAACTTGAACAAAGATAAGTTAGACAACTAAGAGAAATATACTAAAAGAGACACAAATATTTAACGTGGTTCGGTCAATTGACCTACGTGCACGGACGGAGATGAGCAATCCACTAAATAAAAGAGAGTAAAACAACCTTACAAGTAGGCAAACACAAGTGACAAACTAGCACTTGTCCCCAAAAGTTCTCCCCCTAAACAAGACTCTCAAATCCCATATGGCTACATTGTGGATGCTATTGAATGAGAAGGAAGGATCCTCAATTTTTAGAAGTCCAAACCTTTTCCTCAAAGAAAAGGGACTAGCCAAATATGGGAGATTTATATGTTCCTTCTAAAAAAGAAAAAGAAAATTCAATTATAGTAAATATTTTGTCCTTTCCTTCAAGAGATATGAAAACCAAATATGGTAAGAAAATCAGGACAACACCTAACAATTCTCATCCTTGACCTGAATTTTTTGACAAATAAATTTGATCCGCCTTTTTCATATAACCTTCAACAGCTCGCATCTTCAAATCTCCACCACAACGTTTGTCTCAACTTGAGTAGCACTCCAGTCAAATTTCTTAGACAAAAATTATGATTACCGTCAAATACGTTGCGACTAGAACTAAACCTCTCAAGATGAACCTATCTTGAACCTCCCTATTTTAGGCTATCTTCTACCTTAACAACTAGTATCAGAGCCCAGGTTCGGTGGGACAAGTATGGAGATAGCAAAGTGATGGTGCGGGCCGGCGCGCACACAAGAAGAAGCTAGTTGCGGACTTCGATTGCCATAATACTCTAACAATGTGGGCAGCACACAGTTAATCTCGAAAATTGACCCATGGATCGTGGTAATGAGTCACGTAGAACTTAGTTCAAGGGGAGACCCGTGGATCGTGGTGATGGGCCACGTGAAACTTAGTTCGAAGGGACGATTGTTGGGTGTGCAAACAAAATCCCACATTGGTAGCTGAAAAGATTGGGAGCCTACATATAAGATGTATAAATCTCTTTAATGGTGTGAGGTCTTTTAGAAAAAACCGTGCGGACTTGACCCAAATTGAACAATATCACACAATGTTAAGAGTGTGATTGGACCGTTTTAGCCCAACAGTGCCATCGAGAAATACGACCTTACCAGTACATAAAACAAAACCAATGAAGAACCATAGATCAGTAAGATGTGCTGACTAGCAAAAGATCTACTGCACCAAGACTAAGCTTTTAAAATGTATAAAGACTAGAACCTTTACAAAAGAAGGGTACCAGGTACAAAGAATCTTGTACAAAAAAATTGCTAACAACTTTGTGCCTTAAATTAGGAACCTGCATCCTGTCGAGTCTGGAGTGGCCAATAGCTTACTTGGGAAGGTTCATTTGATAATCAGTCTAGTATCAGTGTCGAAGTGGGAACAAAATTGGAAATATTTACACAAAAATTCTCAATATTGCGCCTATATAAACTCTGTTAAGATGAATGCTTAATCATTCACTCAACCTCTCTTTCGGGCTTTAAGATATAGTTCCTATATCATTAGGATGGCTTTCAATTTTTGCCTTAAAATTGGTATTGTCCTTTTTTCCATTCTTAATCTATGTTCTTTCAAAGTTACGTCCCGTGACCAACAAGAGCTATCCATGCAGGAAAGGCATGAGAAATGGATAGTCCGTCATGGACGTGAATGCTTTTTACTGATTGGTCATTGTTTTCGTAAGAGTATGAGATGAATATATTTTGAGAGGCAATTTGTGTTGTAATGAGTCCATAAATATACTTTGTTGACATTAAACTAAACTTTATTTTAAACTATAGTAACAAGCTGTTTTTACAGTATATTGTTGAAATGAATGGGAAAAAATGGACATTGAAGTGGCGCCGGTAGATATGAAATGGCATGTTTAAGATCTTGGTCCGCCCTTATATTGATAGCAATGAAATTGTATGTTTATGATCACGAGATTAAAAATTTATTTTTGGTATGTTATACAGACATTTTGTTTTAAATCACAGGATTCAAAAGTTTTCTTTACCTTCTTAACTAAATTTTGTGCATAATCAAATTAAGACCATAAAATTGTGTGATCAATATTGCTTCTAAATAGAAGTAATGGTTATGTTAGAACAACGACAATGGAGATTGGTTTAATTAAGTACATTCTCACTTCGTAGTCAAGGATAGTGGTTCCTTTAATTTCCATGTCCTTAGGGGAACTGTAATAAGCAGAAACAGGAAGCAAATTAGGAAAGAGATAGCTTAGCAGGACGAAGAGTTTGCAACTTAGCTTATTTTGACCTTGGCGTGATACTTCCTTTCATATAACTCCTTTGGTACTGAGAATCCATGTTCATATATTATTAAGATGATATTAAAATTATGATCCATCTAATATGAAGTGTAAGTGTGTGGGATTAGTATGCAAACCCTATTAATTAATTTCCTTTTCCAACTAACTCTACTAATTAAGAAACATAAAACATTGGGAAATGGCCAGATTTGATCTAATTAATAATTTTTCATGTAACATGTTAAGGCTTTTGAAGGGAAGATTTATTTTTTTGGGTGAGTTAATGGATAATGTTTGATGTTCGAGCTGGAAAACAGATAAGAGGCATGTATATAACTGCAAATCTGCAATAATATTCGACAAAACAAAACGGAATTAGTACATAGTATTGATATGCAATTTTCTTAGCTAGGATTGATTACTATTTTATTGACTTGCAAGTGTTACCATTAATTCGAAGCAAGTTACTGTCAAGGAAGAAAAATCTACTTGTCTAAACGCCTATTATTTCATACTAGTATATCCATGCATACGTAGGCCACAAAAAGCTGGAAAAAACATAGGTGGACCCGTACAGAAAATGAAATGGCATGAGAACTTAGCTTGCTCCATCAATTCTTCGATCAACATCATAGTGGGAACGCCTATCGCATATTGTGGAAAATAATTCACATTTACTCCTATAAATGCCTTTTCATAAAGTTTTAGTTTCAGGAATTCTGATACCTCATCTTTTCTTTTGGTATAACATAGTTTCAGATTTTAACAATGGCATTGAAATTTTGCAGGTTAAGCCTTGTTGCAATTTTGCTAGTGGTCGGAATTTTTGGGTTCCAGGCCACATCCCGTGACTTGCAGGTGTATTCCATGCTCGAAAGGCATGAAAAATGGATGAGCAACCATGGACGTGTGTATAAAGATGATGTTGAAAAGGCAAAGCGATTCAACATATTTAAAGAACATGTCGACTTTATCGACTCTTTCAATAATGATGCAACTCATTCTTACCAGCTTGGCCTCAATAAATTTGCAGATCTTACTAACGAGGAGTTCCAATCTATGGTTGGTAAATATAATAATCTATCTTTCATTCCAAAGACATCAAATTTGCAACCATTCAGCTACGAAAGTAAAATTACCATTCCTGATAGTTGGAACTGGAGAGAGAAAGGTGCTGTTACTGACGTCAAAGACCAGGGTAGATGTGGTAAGTCGATCCCAACAGAAAAAAAAAACGAATCAAAGTGCATATTAATTACTTTTTATACTGTAGTTGATATGTTATTACTCTATTTTTTCGGTTATTATTGTTGTAAAGAGTTACCTAGTACTCGATTAATTTGATGATATAAAAAATCAATGCACTGTGTCACTTTGTCGGTCCACAAAACCTAAACTCCAAATCAATTGATAAATTACTAGCTAGTCATATTACTTGAAAATTAAAAATTATATTGCAGGGTCATGTTGGGCATTTTCTGCAGTAGCAGCAGTGGAAGGAATAAACCAGATAAAAACTGGTGATTTGGTTTCACTATCTGAACAACAACTTCTAGATTGCGAGAACACAAATAACGATGGTTGTGGGGGTGGTATCAGGACTGAAGCATTTGAATACATAGCTGAAAACGGAGGTCTCACAACAGAATCAAATTACCCATACACAGGAATCCCGGGGACATGCGATAGTCAAAAGGCAGAATCAAGTGTAGTTACAATATCAGGATACAGAAGTGTGGATGCAAGTGAATCAGCACTGTTACAGGCAGTGGCAAATCAGCCAGTCTCTGCAGGTATTACTATCGGCAGTGATGAATTTCGCTTTTACAACGGTGGAATTTTCAATGGGAAATGTGGGATGACTTCGCGTCATGCAGTGACAGTGGTAGGGTATGGAACAAGTACTGAGGATGGAATTAACTATTGGTTGGTGAAGAATTCATGGGGAGAGAAATGGGGTGAAGGTGGATTTATGAGAATGGCTAGAGATATTGAAGATGGTGGAGTTTGTGGCCTTGCTACTCGGGCTTCTTTCCCTACTGCTTAATTAACGCTTAATTAAGCCCTAAGTGTCGTATACTCAGGCACAACCATACTATGTATGTTGGACCTTGCATTCTCGTTTTCTTCTAAATGAGTATCCTGTTTCTTGTGACATCAACTTATTAATAAGAATTTTGATAACTTTTATTAAAAAAATATAATCTTTATTTGTTCTGAAATAATATTTCATGGTATATAATCTTGTGTCCCTTCCAGGACTATCATTTAATACGACTAACTTCAATTAGAAAGTTACGTTGGATGAAATATGAAGCTTGAAACATCTAGTTCCTGGAGGCCAGAGGACACAAAATTAGTACTAGGTCACTTTCCCATCTTAAAGCCAGTCAAACTAATTTAATTTGCAACTTCGTAGTGGAAATACGCGTAATCTGGTAGGAGTTACTCTAGAGCAAAGTCTAATTGTTATGACTCAAATTAGTACGGGCAAATTCAGATTTTTAAGAGGATTGATGCACTATTATATGAAAAGATGAATCCAAAATTCACTATTTAGGTTAAACTTTTGAGTTTTTACTATGATCTTATTATATTTTTGAAATTATATGTTCAAATACATTTTTTTCTTCTAATTTTAGTATCATATCTACACTATGCGTCGCAATTGTTTGGATTAGCTAAACCGTCGACTATATGATACATCCTCTTCTCCTACAAGTTTTAAAATTGACCTCTGATTTGACTATATAAAAGTAGAATAGGAATTTTAATCTGTCAAAACTTGGAAATTTTGAAAGATCAAATCAAACAAAAATTAGAAAACAAATACTTAATTGAGATTTCATACATGGTCATAATTCCGATGGGTGGGCACAATTTTTTTTTTTAAAAGGACAAAACGAAAGGAAAAAATAGCAATGCCGACATAGGATTTGAAATTCCAACTTTATTTGCACATATGCACCTAGAAATCATTGCATCATATCATAAGATTCTTTGTGCTAGAATACGCACATGTATATTTAAGTAATTTTGGACAGATATACGCATTATTATAATTCTCTCCATTCACTTTTACTCGTCAACAATTGACTTTACGCCTCTTAAGAAATAATAATTGTAGTATGTATTTTACCATATATTACCTCCGTTTACTTTTACTTGTCCATTATGGCCTTTGCACACCCCTTAAGAAATAATAAATGATGTACATAATTTATCATGATACCCATATTAATTTATGCATATTTTTAATGGATTTAAAAAAATAATTTGAAATGAGTAATTAATACTGTGGGTATAACAGGAAAAAAAATTGTCTTCTCTTGATATGCTAAAAGTGACAAGTAAAAGTGAGTAAAAGTGAATGAAGGGACTAACTCCTAATACTGATAAATAGTCTCAATAATTGATACAGTGCCCCAAGTATGGTTGTTGAAAAAAAATATCTTTCTCTTGATTTGCTAAAATGTACAAGTAGAAGTAAAAATCTATTTTTAGCATAGTGGACAAGTAAAAATGAACGTAAGAAGTGTAATATAAGAAAATGAGTATGGCTTCACATGAATCGACAACGAGAAAATGAGCCTTCATGACCATTTACAATGTTGAAATTAAGAAAGTGTTCTTTTTAAAATCTCTTATGTGTAAAAGAAAGATCTCTTATGTGTAAAAAAATATAGGATCATAAAATTAAAAACAAGTTTGTATAGACCGTCAACAACCCTTCACCCAAATACGCCCAACTCAAAGTCGTCATGTTGCCTCCATCAGGACGCTATGGAAACTTTACCTGAGCCTCCAGCCCTCCACAATGTACCGCAACACAATATTGTAAGGGGTCGTTTGGTAGGGTGAATAAGAATAGTATAGAATATAGTGTATTAGTAATGCAGAGATTAGTAATGCATGGGTTAGTAATGGAAGCATTAGTTATGCAGATATTATTTTTTATAAACTGTTTGGTGTGGTGTATTAAAAATTATAATGCATTGCATAATTTTTAAGAAAAATAGTTGTTTACAAAAATGCCCTCCATATTCTCTAGCTTTAAGGGACTTTAAGGATAATTTTATCTTTAACCATACTAATGCATTGCATTAATAACCTTGGTATTACTAATGTCATGATTTTTTATGCATTACTTATACATAGGCTAATACCAAGTATGATGTATAACTAATGCAAGTATTAGTTATATATAGGTTGAAAAAATGTACCAAACAAGGTATTAGTAATGCACAAAGCTAATGCTTGCATTATTTTTTCTAATACCTCCTACCAAACGACCCCTAAGCGCGTTGCGGTGGTTATGTGCGCACCAGAATCAGGGGCATACTCAAAATAATTTGTAAACGGTGTCGAAAACTATAGAAGAACGAGAATAATAATTTTAAATATCATATTTTAGACAAAAAATAGCTTAGTCTAATAATTTTGTTGATTCTTAAGTTAGAAAAGGTCTTAAGTTCAATTTTACTTCATCACAAATTTTAACCACATATGCTCTCTCAAATATTTACAAAAAAAATGCATTAGTTGAGGTTTAACCCTCTAATCTCTTAGAGCAAAATCAAACACATAACCAATACGCCAAGAAATAATTTATGTTAAGTAGTGTCATCTTTTCCAACTTATTTGCTTCCTCACCGTATTAATATATATATATTTAGTAACAAAAATTAACGAAGCGGTGTCGCGTGACACCGCTTGATTAAATGTGCATCCGCCCCTGACCTGAATGGTTTTTCCTCCTTTTTCTTTGTTCTTAGCTTGCTCCAACAAATATATCTCTTGTCCACAGAAAATTTTCCATGTCAGAACACACTGCATCTATTTAGAGTCATAATATAACATGCTCTGGGATCAGAGTTCTATTACATTCAAACTTCACTTCCTTAAGTTTTAAAAATAGCATTTGCATAATAATTTCAAACTAAATCAAGCGTATTACAAGTCAACTTTTATAGATAAAAATACTTAGAAATGTTCTTAGCCTTTTCTTTTTTTTCCCCTTCATGCTCTTATTTATGAATTTCCTTTGGAAATGCTCTTAGCCTTTTCTTTCCTCTCAAAGACTTATAATTATTGCGAAGTTGATAACAATAAGAAATGAAAGTGAACGGAAAAGAACAAGTGAAGGCAACATATTCCTTTAAAAATTAATTAGCTACGTTACGTCTTCATGTGGTTGGAGGGTCTGTTAGTATTCCCTCTTAAGACGATTTCTGAATAGTTGGACTTCTTTGAATTATATAAATACTACCCAAGTAAAAGGAAATAGGCCAAAAATGAAAAGGCACAAAAAGTTTAGTAGTTGTGAGTTGTGACAGCAGCAACTTATTGCAATATATTTGGTTCCTAAAAAAGGAAGCAGAAAGATGCAGAAGAAGCAAGGAAACTGAAACTAAAGTGGTTTATATTTCTAAAACAAACTTTTAAAAAAAACTGTTCATCATTTACTTTCAAATTTTAAATTTTTTTATTTAAAGGATGCAAAAAAAAAAATCAGAATATTTTCTGGAAAATATTTCTCTAATTACCTATTAAGAACTGTAAAAATATCAATATATATAAATTAAACTCTCTTCAATTGATTTAACTTACAATTATTGTCAGTATCACAAAAGTTTAACATTATCAATACATTTACCTGTTTCCAGTTCCACGCCACTCCTATTTTACTATACCAAACAAGACAAATGGCCAAATACCAACCTCTATTCGACACAACAACGAAGCATTAAGGAATATGGTAAAGAATGAAAAACACGTATACAAATTAAGGAAAGTCAACTACCCAACAAGCAAGAACTTTCCAACTTATTTCCCTTCTCTCTTCTCCCTGCAGCTTCATAGAAACCCAAGAATTTATCAACTCGTAGAACAGCCCGAGAAACATCTTCAGCATTTGAACATCATCACTTCGACGACTACACGTTTATACCTGACTCTTGACAAAGAAAATTAACGTCTTCAACTGGCCATAATTTTCAGAGTATATATAAATGGCCGGGAATCTCATCGGAGGTGCAGCTTTAGGACAAGCATTCGGAATGTTATCCGAATCAATCTCACAAGCTGGCCAAACTTCCGTCTGTTTCGATTCCAATTTTAGACGACTAAATTCGATCCTACTGTCAGTTAAGCCTGTGCTTGAGGATATAGAGAGACTGAACAAAGCCTTGGAAGGCAGAGAATCAGAGATTGAGATATTCAAGAAGCGATTGGAGGAAGGGGAGAAGCTTGTTCGTAAATGCTCGAAAATCAAACGTTACAATCTGTGTAAAAGGTGGTACTATTCTAGGAAATTGGCGGATCTTGAAAACTCCACCCTCAAGTTCTTTTCGGTTCATGGCTTAATACAAACATGCAGAGATCGGAAACAAATACTTGTTGCACTCAAAGAAGAAGGCGAGAAGTTGGACGAAATTTACTCAATTTTGAAGAATATGAAGCTTGATAAAAGCCGACAGATCTCTTCCAGATAAACTGCATATTATCTGCCATCACCAGCTAGCATGTTTCGTTATATATCCTACTCTTCTACTGTTCTACATGGTCACGACTCACGGTTGTCAGAAGATTAATTTTCACTTATGTCAAACTACGATTTTTGCTTCACGTATACAATCTCACACATCATAAAAAAAGATGTAGTCATACATAAATAATGCAATTTTTTTTTTACAACTGGGATTTCAGATTCATCAATTGATAATGTAAAAAAATGCTTACAATCTAGTCATGTAAATTTAAAAGCTGCTTGCTTCTTGCTAGAAAGTTTCGGGTATAAGTTGGTGGAGTTTAAGTTGGTAATAACGTACAAAAGTTGGTATGCTTTTTAAGTCATTCAAATTAAAGTGATTGTGTAAATGCGTGAAGAAATGTTATTCATATAGCTATTTATATTCCTGAGACGATGTTTTTTTTGGTCTAAATAAAATTATGAGAAGCATATTTGTGCAAGTACTCTACCTTTTCTTTTATTTCGATCAATTCCAAAATTTTCTTCATTTTGTGGAATTTGGAATCGCAGGGTCATCATAATGAATAATGTGGAAACATTAAATTAAAAAACGCATAGTTTTTGTCGAACTAACGTTTTGATTTTGAGAAAGACATGTTCAAACAAAACTTAAAAGTAAAAGCGTATAATAGATGATAGACAACTATCTTTATATTTTAGTAATGAGGTGACGTTATTTACCAAATATTTTGTTTATTGTATTTATCTACAATAAATTCGACCAGTATCCCATAGAAAAAAAAAGGAAAAGAACTGTAGATCCTCCATTTATTAAATTCCCTTGTAATCCTTATATTATAGTCTCTTGATATTCGAAAACACTGTAACGATCCGGACGGTCATTTTGAGCTCTAGCGCGTCGTTCGGCAGTTTGAGGCCTCAAGTAGCTTCACTTCATGCTTTATGACTTGTACGTGTGGTCGAAATTGAATTTCGAAAAGTTACGGAGTTGTTTCGGAAGGAAATAAATTCGAAAGCTTTACGTTGGGAGAGTTGACCAAGATTTGACTTTTGAGCAAACGACTCCGGAATGGAATTTTTATGATTTCAATAGCTTTGTATGGCGATTTCGGACTTAGGCGTATGTCCGAATTTGGATTTGGATGTTCGTAGGACAATTCGGCGCAAATTGGCGAAAAGTTGGAAAGTTGAAGTTTTGAAATATTCATAAATTTGACCGGAAGTTGACTTGATTGATATCGAGCTCGGATTTTGATTACGAAAATTGGAACGTGTCCATTATATTATTTATGACTTGTGTGCAAAACTTGAAGTCATTCCGGATTGATTTGATACGCTTTGGCGCAAATTATAGAATTTGGAATTTTCATAACTCATAATTGGATTCGAGGCGTGATTCGTAGTTTCAGTGTTGTTTGATGTGATTTGAGGCCTCGACTAAGTTTGTATCATATTTTAAAATATTTTGGTATGATTTGACAGGGTCCCGAGGGGTTTGGGTATTTTTTGGATCATTGGTTGAGAGAGTAGTAAAGTTAAGAAATTTGAAATTTGACCATGGTCAATATCGCATCAAGACGACCTCTTTTTAGTGTTTTGAGTATGCGAGCAAGTCCGTAGCGTATTTTATGATTGAAATTCATATATAGTTTGTGTCCGGGAGGTTCCGAATGATTTTCGGGGTGGTTTCGAATCATTTCGGAGAAGTTTGGGTTTTCTCGTTTCTGGTGAGGCACTGTTTATTCGCAATTGCGAACACTGTTCATTCGCAATTTGCAAACATTGTTCATTCGCAATTGCGAACAATTATTTTGGAGTTTAATGTTCATTCGTAAATGCAAAATTTTTGTCCGCGAATGCGAACCTGGGCAGAAGACTTAAGGATCGAACTTGGTCATTTTTTCATTTTCGTTTTGGATTTTGGAGCTCGGTTTTTGGGCGATTTTGAATTCTTCACGACTTTGACTTGGGTAAGTGTTCTATATCCGAAAGTGATTATATTTCATGATTCCATGGTTATATTCATCAATTATTAGTGAATCAATCGGAAGAAAATGAGATTTTTGGCAAAATCTTTCAAAAATGAAAAATGAAGATTTGGAGGTCGATTCGTTATCGGAATTTGATAAAATTGGTATGGTTGAACTCGTATCGGAATGAGTATTCGAATTTTATGAATTTTCATCGGGTTCTGAGATGCGGGCCCTGGGTTAACTTTCGTGTTGAGCTTTTAAAGTAAAATTCAAAGTCGACATTTTATTATCCGAAATTATTTTCGATAAATTTTAATGATGTTATGTAATTAATTTGGCTAGATTTGAGCCGTTTGGAGGTCATTTCACGTGAGAAGGCTATTTTGGATTACCATCTTCGTTTAGGTAAGTCTCATGTCTAACCTTGTGAGGTGCAAAACTACCCCTAGGTGACGTGAGTGTTATGTGCTACTAGTTGTGGGTGCTACGTACGCACGATGTGACGAGAGTCCGTACGTAGTTAAAGTATGTTTATGTCCTGGTAGACTAAGGACTTTATCATGCAATATTTAAATTATTTGAACTTATTCCGCTGGCTTAATTAATCAAATTTATAAATTGAAATTGATTTAGAGACACATGTATATATGTTAGGTCGAGCCTTATCACCTTGAGAAACGTTTTATTATCCGGAATTATTTTCGATAAATTTTAATGATGTTATGTAATTAATTTGGCTAGATTTGAGCCGTCCGGAGGTCATTTCACGCGAGAAGGCTATTTTAGAATATCGGCTTCGTTTAGGTAAGTCTCACGTCTTACCTTGTGAGGGGGAAAACTATCCCTAGGTGACGTGATTGTTATGTGCTATTAGTTATGAGTGCTACATACGCACGAGGTGACGAGAGTCTGTATGTAGTTAAAGTATATTTATGTCCGGGTAGACTTAGGATTTTGTCATATAGTATTTGAATTATATGAACTTATTCTGTTGGCTTAATCAATCGAATTTGTAAATTGAAATTGATTTAGAAACACATGTATATATGTTAGGCCGAGCCTTATCACCTTGAGTTATTGGAAGTTATTTGAGAAACGATAAAGGTTGCATTCACTTTATACTCATGCACTGTATTATAGTCACGTGTCTCATAATGCGATAAGTTTCTTCCTTTCTTGTGGAGCGGGCCGAACGCCTCGACAGTATAATAGATGCATCTATGATTCGTGCTGCTCGACCCTCGACAGTGTACACATTATTCTGGATCGGGCCGTACGACCTCAGTATAATCGTGCATTATATCGCTAGCAGTCAGAATGTTTATGAGATTATCCTTCCACTGATGCCCGGCACATTATATGATATTTCTTTATCCGCTTGATATTGGCACTTGATATTTCTGAGTTGTTGAGATAGAATACGAGATTGAGAGATTGATATCGTTAAAAGAATTTTTGGAAGATTATGTTAGTTACAGATTTACCTCACTACTATTGTTGTGCTTATTATCTGTTTATGATTTACCATATTGATTTATTAGACCATTAGTAAGTGTTGATGTCGACCCCTCGTCAGTACTTCTCCGGGGTTAAGTTAGATATGTAACGACCCGGCCGGTCATTTTGAGTATTATAATCCCGTTTCTCATTTACTGCTCAAGTTATGCTTTACAGTTATTTTATGATATACCGAGTTAGTTGGTTCGGGTCCGGAAGGATTTCGGAGTGAAATGAGACACTTAGTCTCATAATTAAAAACTTAAGTTGGAAAAGTTGACCAGATATTGACTTATGTGTAAACGACCTCGGGTTCGAATTCTGATGATTTCAATATCTCCGTATGGTGATTTTGGACATAGGAGCGTGTCCGAAAAATTATCTGGAGGTCCGTAGTAGAATTAGGCTTGAAATGGTGAAAGTCGAATTTTTGAAAAGTTTGACCGGGGGTTGACTTTTTGATATTAGGGTCGAAATTCGATTCTGAAAAATTTAATAGGTTAGTTATGTCATGTATGACTTATGTGCAAAGTTTGAGGAGGTTCTGGCGTTGTTTGTGGAAACTTGAAATTTCAAAGTTCATTAGTCTTGAATTGGGGTATGATTCATGATTTTAGCATTATTTGAGGTGATTTGAGGGTTCGACTAAGTTCGTATGATATTTTAGGACTTATTAGTATATTTGGTTGAGGTTCCGAGGGCCTCGGGTGAGTTTCGGGTGGTTAACGGATCAAATTCGAACTTAGAAGAAAAGCTGAAGTTTCTGCCTTCTGGTGCAATCGCACCTGCGGAATTTGGCTCGCAAGTGAGAGCACGCAGAAGCGCAATGGGCATAGCAGGTGCGTAAGGTCCGCAGAAGCATACAGAAAACTCGCAAAAGCGAGCTCGGAGGTGCGAGCTGGGATGCGCAGAAGCGGAGGCTGGGCTGGTAGACTGTGGAGCGCATATGCGGAACGCATTTCGCATGTGCAGACTCGCACTGCGCGTGGGGGATCGCAGAAGAGAGAGTTGGTGCAGAAACGGGAGAAAATCCGCTGAAGCGGTTGTGCAAAAGCAGATAAAAATCCTGCAGAAGCGGAAACCCCTGGACATTACAAAAACAGAGGGTTCCGAGCTTTTGCCATTTTTGGGCATTTCAAGCTCGGGCTGGGCGATTTTGAGCGAGATTTTCACGGAAAATCGTGAGGTAAATCACTTGTGATAATTTCTACTCCATAATATTGAATTATCATCGAATAATCCGACTAGATTACATGTTTTTGAGGTGTAAATCGTGGATTTAAACTTAAAGATTTGAAAATAAGATTTGAAGATTTGGAGGTCGAGTTGAGGTCAGATTTTGGTAAAATTGGTATGGTTAGACTCGTGATTGAATGGGCTTTCGGATTTTATAACTTTTTTCTGGTTCCGAGACGTGGGCCCCACGGGCGATTTTTGAGCTAAATTTTGGATTTTGATGGAAAATTAATATTTTCTTATGGAATTAATTCCAATAAATTTTATTGACTGAATCGAATTATTTGTGGCTAGATTCGAGGCGTATGGAGGTCAATTCACGAGGCAAAGACATTGCAGAATAAAGAATTACACGGTTTGAGGTAAGTAACAGTTCTAAATTTGGTCCTAAGGGTATAAAACCCCGAATTATGTGTTATGTGATTGGTTTTGAGGTGACGTGCATGCTAGGTGACGGGCGTGTGGGCATGCACCGTAGGAATTGTGACTTGGTCAAATTCTATGGAACTGTATAGTTGTATAACATGTTGATACCAGTACATTCTCTATGTGTTAGAGAAAGATTGAGTTGAGACTCGTATTATAAATCATGCTTAGACATATGCTGTTATTACTGGTACCCACTGAGGTCATTTATGTGGTTGAATAATATGTTCAAATTGTAATTTCACACTCAATCATGTTTATTCATTTCATATCATATCTCAGTCTCTGTTGCTATTTATTAATACATCATATTATCATTTTGGGCTGATTATCATGATTTCTGAGAGCCCGAGAGACTGGAGAAGTTTGATGACTGAGTGAGGCCGAGGACCTAATTGTGAGGATATTACGGGATCGGGTTGCACGTCGCAACATATTTTATTGATTTATGCCATAATTGGTTTGATTTAGAGCTTGGGCTGAAGGAGCCTCTCCGGAATCTGTACACACCCCCAGTGAGCGCTGGTACCTACTGAGTGCGAGTGCGAGTGTCGAGTGCCGAGTGCCGAGTGTTGAGTGATTGGGAGGAATGAGTAACTATGAGGAAAGAGTGACTGTAAGGCTGGAGTGAATGGGAGGACTGAGTGACTGTTACTCTGAGAGGATGCACTGATTTCATTACTGCTGCATTTCAGCCGTCATATATCATTGTTTTGGAAAATTTCTAAAAGACATCCTCTTCTATTTCATTCGAAGTTGTTATAAAATTACTGTGGAGTTTTAAATGTTGAACTTGAAAGCATACCTACTTTTTTATGTTGGAAAGTACTGTATTTGGACTTAGCCGAGAAGCTCGTCACTACTTTCAGTTCCTTATTTATTATTATCACTTACTGAGTTAGTTATACTCATACTATACCCTGCACTTTATGTGCAGATCCAGGTGATCCCGGACACAGAGGGTGTTGATTCTTTCACGCAGCCGATTTTCCGGAGATTCAGAGGTAGCTGCCATGTTTTGCAGACCTTGTCTCTCCTTCCCTATCCTTTTGTTTATTGTATTTGGTCTCAGATTATTATAGACCGTATTTTCCTGACTTGTAATGTATAGATGCTCATGTACTCAGTGACATCAGGTTTTGAAAGTGTTTGTATCGGTATTTGCGAGATTTATGGATTGTGTTTAAATATTATATTTTCAAACTTAAAAAAAATTATGGTTTATTGAGGTTGTCAGCTTGCCTAGTATCGAGATAGGCGCCATCACGACATGTTAGGATTTTGGGTCATGACAAGATACTTACTGGGTACGCGTTGATTTACGTACTCATGCTGCACTTCTGCACTAAATGTGCAGGATCTAACAGGTTCATTTGGTGATCATCCTGGCGCGTAGGCGCAACTGTTGAGGAGACTTTATGTGAGCTGCATTCCAGGCTACGCATCGCAGTCCACAGAGTCCCCATTGTACTATTCACCTTTTCCTATCTTATTTACATTTTAGACAGATGTTTTATATTATTGTACTCCTTAGTAAATGCTGATACACTTGTGATACCGGATTTTGGGATATACTAGTTAATGCTTACGGTTCTGTATATTATCATCGCCTTTCATTTCTTTTATAAACTACTAATTTTGTACGTTCTCGTAGATTTAAAAATGTAAAATTCCTTCCTTATTAAAATTTATGATTTCAAAAGTAATAGAATGAACAACTAATGTGATAGTTCACCGTTGGCTTACCTCACGACGACGTTGGGCGTCATCACGATCTATAGCGGGTTTTGGATCATGACACGATTATTGTACGCACGCGTAATTTTGAAATAGGAGTACTATTTTCAGATATATGGATTATAATTTGAATTTATATTTTGTAAATTCTAAGTGAAAAATTCTTTTAAGAACTTTTGCGACAAAGGTAGAAAAAAGTATTTTGACAAAAGAAAAGAAAAAGGGCTAAGGTAAATTCTTTACCATGTCCTGGAGTTTCGCGTGGAATTTTAAACTCCATGACAGTGGTTATTTTTCTATTACAAAGCTAAAAAGCAGCTATTTTGTAAATTTTATCCCTGGTAAAGCTTGGCGAAGAAGATCAGAAAAACTTAGGTAAGTCTGAATGTTTATAGTTGATTCGGTATGAAAGGCCCACTTTTTTGGCTCATATAAATAGCTGGCCCAGATTGAATGTTTAATTTTTTTAGTCGGTATATGTAGATTGTATATTAATTATACACTGTTATTTATATATTATATATGAATTATACATATATATAATATATTTATCGGTTATTTTTAGTTTAAGAGATCAGGTGTACGGCTTTTGAATTAATTCTTCAATCGTTTTTGTCACTCACCAATAGGCCCGAGAAACTTTTTGGAGCAAGCAAGTTATCTCTCCTTAATAATGGTCATCTTAGATTAGCGGAGTAAGTGGACTTCAGATATAGAATAGTTCAAAAAATAAAAAGTTTGCCGTTTCCATTTCAGAATTTTCTACACGTCCACGGTCAAGTTTAAGTTAATAGATTACTCGAGTATTGTTGAAAGGAAAGAAAGATTAATCCCGTATTCTCTGTTTCGAAATGAAAACTTACGTTTCCAAAGGTTTAGACTTATTCTTCCAGTTACAAATTTACATCAAAAAAAAAAAAAAGGTTGTTCTTTATTAGTTGTGTTCAATGAATCAAATGTCAGAGGAATAGAAAAACTTTTGATCCAAAGAATTTCACAATTTAACAGATAATAGTATCAACGAATGAAAACAAATAAAATAAAATAAATAAATTTCAGTCAGGCATGTAATTCGTTTTTTTAGCAGTTTTCCATCAAAGATATAAATATGGAATCTTTACACAAATAGCCGAGAGGATTTGATGTTTTCTTTTTCGGTATAGATATATTATACATTGATTGTAAACATATTATATATATATATATATATATATATATATATATATATATATATATATATATATATATATATATATATAGTTTATATGTATTAGAGATATATATAATGAATAATGTTTTAAAAAGAATTACAAAAATATTATATAAAAAATATATTTCAGTTATAAAATAAAGGTTAAGCTCTCGAAATTGAAAAATATTCTACTTATATTACGAACTCAATAAAAAACCTACGTGCTGGTAAACGAAAACCACCTCGACCGGATCAGAGTAAACAAGAATGTCGAATCAGGCCGCCCTTTGCTTTGAAAGAATTCACACGCGGCCACTAGCTTTCCCACAATAAAAAAAACTATGTTCATAAAGTCCTCAATCATCATTCAAATATATTCACCTTAAATTTTGTTCTAGTTTTATAATTTTATCATCTCAATTTCACAAGTTATTGTATTTTCTTTTTAGTTTCACGAAGAACACATCACTCTTGAAGTTGTAAGAGTTTTTCTGAAAATATTTTTATCAAATTTTTTCGAGAAGACAAATAGAATTAGCTATACTTTTATTATGATTCTCAAAAATTTGTAAAATAACATAAATTGAAGAATTGAATCTTATGTCTTCTCAATTTATTTTTCCTCAAAGGGTACAATGTTACCTTGTAGTGAGGATTTAGTTACTAAAATTAAAAAATAATGATTAATGATGACTCAGTTTCATTACATTGTTATTGTTTGATTAATATAATTATTTCTCCTATTTCTTATTTATGGAATCGTTTGGGTCATCCTATATTTTAGTAGAAGTAACCTGAAGATGGTAAGGATACTTTATCAAACGTAACATCTAAATGAGTTTTAAGTCTTAAATATTAGGATTTTAACCTAATTCAAATAAGAAAAAGTTTAATAACTAAAATTTTAATTTATTTCAAAATCCTAAATATTAAGTGAATAATTAAATGATAATTTTGTGTAATTTAAAATTTATTTTTAAAGGGTAAGAAAGACGAACGACATTTTGCTAAAGGCTTTCGTGCTTTTAATATAGTACCAACATTAGAGTACGCGCGTTGCGCGTGAACCTATGATAATAAGTATAAGATTATGAAAATTAGATAAAATTTTTTATTTAATATGTTTGAGATATAAATAAAATTAAAATGAGCTCATGAAAATGATGAATACAAAGTCTCTAAAATGAATATTATTGAGTTAATATTCTAGAACAATAGTTCAGGTAGATATAGTTCAAAATCAAAAAAACTCTACAACTTTAGGAATTTATATTGATTAAATAGATCAAAGTAGCAATACTATCTATTGTACTTTTCAATCAGCTTGTGTTTACCCGAAAAACGGTACAGTTTAATTTGTTCGTGGTTTCTAGACAAGTGAAATAATTTAATCCAAAAAGTAATGAAATAACTTATGAGATATAAAATACTTAGCCTTAGAATGTAGATAGAACGACGGAGCTAATGAGTCCGGAAACAGGGTTTTTGGGCGCAACAATGATAATATCAGAGGCGAGAAAGTAAAATTGTACTACAATGTTGCATAAAATGTAGTGCAAGTTAGCCAGAAAATTTATGTTCCTTACAATGATAACTGAGCTCTCTAGGGAAGGAAGTCCTAGTATCATGCCCTTCTTTAATGTCAATTATGAGGGCCATTGATGAAGATGTAACGTTAGACATAAATACAAAATTCCTTGTAACGGGCCATCATCCTTAATGCTGTAAAATATTCCGTATTAAATGTTACCGGACCAAAGCATTTAATACTCCTTTTATGATTGTTATTCCTTCCGGTGACAAGAGGAGTAGCTATGTTCGGTGGCCATCTCCATCTTGTGTTCCACGTGTCCTTCCTTTAAGCGGCCACGTGTCATGTCGTATTTTTTCCTATACAGATAGTCTCCCTGCTTTCCGATGACATAATTTTGTGTTACCGGAAAGTTGGTAGAAATACTCTTTTGGCAGAAATTACTATAATTCCTTTTGAAGGCCACTGACGGTTGATTAGACGTCTGTCTCTCCGTATTTAATGCCCCAAACACGTGTCTTCCCATGATTTAGCACGCCTTTTGCCGATTATCGAGATAATCATGGTCATGAATTTAGCCACCAAAATTTTAGTTATATGCATCATCCTCCTCTTATGTACTTCATAATTTCTGAAACTTCTAACTTGCATCTTTATTTCCCAACTTTTCTCTGATCTTCTTCGAACTAGAAATTTTCCTTCCTTCTATTCCAATGGCTTCTTCTTCAAAACGTGCTAGTTTTCCAAAGGGCAAGAACAAAATCGGGGATTCCGCTCTTCCAACAGAGGATTCAATCATCCCAAGAAAGCTTAGTACTTTGAAGGATTTTGAAGAGAAATTTCGTACTGCTAACCCTTGTACATGGGTTGTTAGTAGATACCCTTCTTCCGTTCGCCCTTCCAGTATTTCTTCTGTGAAGGAGGACTGCCGCTGCCCTGAGTTAGATATTATTGCTCCTGATTTATCGGAGAGAGTGACCCTTTCCAAGGAAGGTTTTACATAGTTCTTCATGTATCCCTTTACTTTGGGTATGTTTTCTTTGAGCGGAGAGCTTAATTCCATAATTGCAAAGTTTTGCCTCCGTTACAAGGTGTGCTTGGCACAGGTAATTCCTTCAGTGTGGAGGACGATCACCTGCCTTCGGCGTTTGTGCCAAGAAACTGAAGAAGAGCTAACCCTAGCTCATATGATGAATCTTTGTTCCCCCAAAATCTTCCGCGGGGGAATGATAAACCTTTGCAAGTGTGGCCACAATGCTTTACTGTCTAGCATGGATGACGACAACGACCGTGGGTGGATAGAACGGTTCGTTGCAGTTGCCACCAATGACATTATTCTAACTACGGATTCATCCTTTCCGGTTGCTTGGAACCGCTCTCGTAAGTTCCCTTTAATAAACATTTTCCTACTAAATATTCTTTCATGCTCGTATTGATCCTTCAACCTTCATTTGTTATAGCGACTCGATGGATCCCACCGATGATAGAAGGCTTGGACCAGTGGGTTCATAAGATCTTGGACATCATAATGCCCAAAACCCGTTTGTGGAAAGAGTTGTCCCTTAAATATGGGTGGAAGGCCAAAAATCATGGTAACTTTAATTTACCTTGTTTCTATTTTTGTATACGAAGAACTCGGTTGAACCCTTCTGACTTGTTCATGAAATTAGGTCTACCTGCGGGCTCAGTTGATCTCCCCGAGGAGGATATTTTGGCTGACCCTGCTGATGCAGCGAGGCTATTTCATGAGGCACTTACTCGAACAGGTATCTCCGGGCCTGCTTCGGGCGCAAACATTTCTTCACGGAGTCCCCGGCTAGAGAACAAGCAACCAAGTAGAAGACGTTCCTCTGCGGCCGAGGAAAAGAATAAGAGGGCAAATGTTGATGCCCCCGAGTCATCTCTAGTGGCGATGGTGACTGGTCATTTTTTCGGGCCGGTCATAGAAACTGTGATGATTGATGATGATGAATAAGCTAGTGATGATGGAGCTTCTCTTCATAGGAGGCAACGATCCTTATCATCTCAACAGGATGCTCAACCTGTAGAGATAGTCATACCAACCGAGGATGATGTCTCGGCACTTTGGGGAGAATTTGATTTGGTAGATAATGCCAACTCTCATTCTCGGGCCCCAATTTTGTGCCCGGTACTGCGAGGTAGAGTACCGGGTCCTTGCCGTCTTCGGTTGCCGAGCACCCAACATCCAGTATTGTTTTTGACGCAACTGTTTCTCATTCTTCTACCCCATCAGCTTCATCACCACCTTCTCCAATACCAACAACTGCTACATCACTTCCATCTTCATCCACTCTTCCACCAGCAGTATCATCTCCATCGGCCGCACCTGACCATAAAGAAGGTAGTCCCCAGTTCATGGGAATTTGGGGCAAAATTATGTTGCCCCTTCTGAAGATTCACAAAGGAGGAGGAGTATTACCATTTCGATCTCTACCGGGTGCAACTTGCTTTCGAGGCCGGTGGAGCTTGCTAACTATCTGAAGCCTTTATCTTCAGAAAAATACTGGGAGAAGATTCATACACTCTCGAGAGAGTGTTTGTTGAACAATGCTATGCATAACGCCGCAGCGGTACGTTCCTTTCTTCTTCTGTTATTTCTTCTACTTTTGAACAAATGTACTCTAAGTTTTACCTCTTCTTGTTTTGTAGGCCAATTTTCTTACTTCTGAGGACCTTCAAAGGCTGATTCGTGAGAAGGAAGAACTTACTTCTGAACGGAATCAGCTTTTGGCAGAACGGGACCAGACTGTTCTTTGCCTCTCGGAACTGGAAACCAAGGCTACCGAGGCCCTTTTTTGGAGGCATGTTTGCAGCAAAGCGAGCAAGAAGTGATAACTATTAGCTAAGAAATTGGGCCACTAAGGGTTAGATTTGATGAAGCCAAGGCTAAATGGGCAGAAGTCTAGAATGTCGTTATTGCTGCAAATAATCGTGAGGCTGCCTCCACTGAAAGGGTGATTAACTTGGAGGCAGCCTTAAACTCCAAAAGTGAAGAGCTTGATGCTGTGGTGGCGAAACATGCCCAGCTAGAAGAGAAATATAGGAAAATTATAAAGCATAATAGGCTCTTTAGTTCAACTGTCCGTGAGCTCGACGTCAGTTTCAAATCTGCTAGGTCGCCGGGAAAATGTTTTCGCCGAAGTTACTCAACTCAAAGAAGAACTCAAGCGCCGAGCGGCTTCCCTCATTGTTGAAAAAACTTATTTCATGTATAGCATGAGGATAAAAACCTTGGAAGAGGCCAAGACTGGTATTATTGATATTGATGCCGAAATTACTAAGGATCGAGAGCTTGAGTTGGCTGTAAAAAATGGACTCCCGGCGCAGTTTGATGCTCCAGGTTCTTCTGATTCCGGTTTCAAGTTTTCGGAAATTGAAGAGGGATCGGAAGGCGATGATGCCGAAGACTAAACTGGGAAAACACTGAGCCATCAGTGGAATCATCTACTACTCCCCGGGATGCGGATACTTCTCTTCCTCCTGATTTCGGAGACGCTGCAGTTTAGATTTTTCTTTCTTTTTCTATTTTTTACCTTTATCATTTTGACGCATCCTTGTAAGTAAAAGTATTTTTTTCTGCTCAAGTATCGTTTGAGTCTTACTTTCGTTTGAATATTCATGCAAGTCTTTAACTTTCATACTTGCTCAAGTATTATGCGCATGTTGTTTTATTCGCGCTTTATTATGTGTAATCTCGGATGCTTTTTCTTCGAAGCATTTTGATTCCGAGTATTATCCCTTTTTCGTGAGGGTTTTCATGAGTATTTGCGCAAGTTTTATTTTTGTGTCTTTTTCGTATGTGGCTTCGGGTGTATTTTTCCCCGATGGCTTGATTCTTCCGGAACCAGCCCTTTAACATGAGGGTTTTTATAAGAGAGGGCCCTCTTATATTTACGGTGCTCTTGAAGACGGACGTCTCCTATTCATTACGGCACTAACATTTGAAGTACTTGTTTAACTTTCAAATGGCAAAATTAACTCATCGTTCAGACAAGAAACAAGATAAAAAGATTTCATTTCATTTAATTGCTTCTATTTTCAAAAGTACATAAGCATTTTGCTATGCAGAAAACAAATTGCCATGACTTGTGGCTATCTTGTACAACTTGTTTCTACAGGGTTGGCTGCGCAGTCCCCTGTCCCGATGATATGTTCTGTTCCCGAATTTTTGTTCCCCGATTGACGTGGCATTCGGTGTTTCCGTATTCTCATACCATCCCCCCAGTGTTCGAATGCGAATTGGAACACTGGAAGTCTTGTATCCTCGAAGATCCCATCAATGAATTACTAGGTAATCCTTTACTCGACAACATATCGACTTTCCCCTTAGGAACCTATGCTATCGAGCGAAATAATACCTTACAATCCTCTAGAGATTTTTGCTCGTGAACGGTCGGGTAACCTCCGTTCGGTAGCAAACTTAACTTCTTGGTGGGAATTTGCTATCGAAGCAAAGATTATCTAATCGTCCCCGAGTGGAAACTTGTTTGTTTTCCTTTTTATGAAAGGTCTTATCACTGTTGTCTTCTTAGTATGCTTTCCGTCCCTGCCTCATTAAAAACCTTGCCAGAAAAACCCAATTGGGACAAAAACTGAACGAAGAGAAAATGAGTGCAGCACATACTTTCCGGTTGACTGTTGTTCGTCAGCAGTAATATCTTTTTAGGTGAGCCATGTTCCAGTTGTTGGGTAACTTGTCTTCGTTCTGGTTCTCCAACTTGTATGATCCTTTCCCAGTGATAGCTGAAACCCAGTAAGGGCCTTCCCATGTTAGGCCTAACTTGCCCGCGTTGAGTTCCCGGGTGTTTTGAGTTACCTTCCTCAAGACCAAGTCTCTTAATTTTAAATAATGGAGGTTATCTCTTTGATTATAATATCGCTCCATTCTCTGCTTTTGAGCCGCCATTCTGACATACGCCAAGTCACTGCATTTCTCGAGCAGATCCAAGCTGATTAGCATTGCCTCGTTGTTCGATTCTTCGTTCGCCTGGAAATACCTTAAGGTTGGTTCCCCTACTTCCACCGGTATCAAAGCTTCTGCGCCGTACACAAGGGGAAAAAAGGGTTTCTCCCATGCTTGACTTGGCCGTTGTTCGGTAGGCCCAAAGAACCCCAGGTAATTCTTCAGGCCAGTTGCCTTTTGTGACTTCCAACCTTTTCTTTAGATTTTGTATAATCACTTTGTTTGTTGACTCTGCTTGACCATTTGCGCTCGGATGATAGGGTGAAGAGGTAATCCTCTTTATCTTCAAATCATCAAGGAACTTTGTAACTTTTGTGCCGATGAACTGCAGCCCATTGTTGCATGCAACCTCTTTTGGTATTCCAAACCTGCAAATTATGTTTTTCCACAGGAAGTCGACCACTTTGCGTTCTTCGATCTTCTGATAAGGACCTGCTTCCACCCATTTAGAAAAATAGTCAGTCAAAATTAAAAGAAACCTTACCTTTCTAGGGGCCGGTGGTAACGGTCCGACGATGTCCATTCCCCACTTCATGAACAGCCACAGGGACAAAACCGAATATAGGGGTTCTGCCGGTTGATGTACTAGTGGTGCGTAGCCTTGGCACTTATCACATTTTCGTACGAAGTCTTTGGCATCTCATTCCATACGGGGCGAGTAATATCCTGCCCGAACTAATTTTAGCACCAAAGAATCTTCACCTGAGTGGTTGCCACATATCCCTTCGTGGACTTCTCTCATGACATAGTTAGCTTCTGACGCTCCTAAGCACCGGGCTAACGGTCCTTGAAAGGATTTTCTGTGTAATTGGCCTTTTTTGAAGCTATAACGTGCATCTTTGGTGCGTAACACTCTTGACGCTTTGGGGTCTTCGGTAAACTTGCCATGCTTGAGATAATCGATTATTTTGTTTCTCCAGTTCCAGACCAAACTAGTCGAATTCACCTCATAGTAACCATCTGTGTCCAAGATTGAGTTCATCAGTTGTGCTACCGTTCCTGATTTTGATCCTTAGACTTCTGTCGATGAGCCCAAATTTGCCAATGCATCTGCTTCCGCATTATCTTCCTTCGGGATATGAGTAATTGACCATTCTCGGAATCGTGCCAATAAAGCCTGAACTTTTACCACGTATTGCTGCATATGTTCTTCTTTGGTGTCAGAAATTCCGTAGACTTGATTCACTACCAACTGCAAATCACAATTGATTTCGATGACTTCAGAGTCAAGTCTCTGGGCCAATTCGAGCCCTGCAATCAAAGCTTCGTACTCTACTTCATTGTTAGTTAAAGGAATAGTTCTTATGGCTACCCTTAAGGTTTCCCCCGAAGGTGTGATCAAGACTATTCTGAGCCCGGACCCTCTTACATTTAAAGCTCCATCCGTAAATAAGGTCCAAACTCCCGATGTCGATTCTGACACCATTATTGCCTCCTTGTCTGCCAGAGGCAATAGTCCCGGACTAAAATCGGCCACGAAGTCAGCCAAGACTTGCCACTTAATTGCAGTCCTCGGTTTATACTCTATATCGAATTCACTGATTTCAATGACCTATTTGGCCAATCTACCCGAGAGCTCGGGTTTATGGAGGATATTTCTCAGAGGGAAAGTAGTCACCACAGCTATCGGTTGGCATTGGAAGTAGGGCCTCAGCTTCCGGGCGGCAACTACGAGAGCTAAGGCCAACTTTTCCAGATGTGCGTAGCGAGTTTCTGCCCCCGTTAAAATTTTGCTAACGTAATAAATGGGAGATTGCGTACCTTCGTCCTCTCGGACTAAAACTGCACTTACCGCAACTTCTGAAACCGCGAGTTAGACTAGCAATGTTTCTCCTTCTTTCAGTTTTGAGAGCAACGGATGGCTTGACAAATATTTCTTCAACTCCTCCAAAGCTTGCTGACACTCCGGTGTCCACTCTAAATTGTTTTTCTTTTTGAGTAATGCTAATAAGCGATGACATTTTTTTGCTGAACGGGAAATGAACCTTCTCAAAGCTGCTAATCTCCCTGTGAGTGATGAGTGGGGATTTTGAGTACTTATTAGCACCTTTTTACTTTCGTTTTAATCCAAAAGCATTTAATTATATTCCCGAAAATTGATGAAATATGCTTAATTGCAGGAGTAATTGGAAAATGAGCCACTAAGATGAAATCTAACTTAAGAATGAGTGATCTGAACTCAAGGACAAAATCAAGCACAAAAGCTCAAAGTGCGGACCGCAGATTTCCATCTGCGGCCGGAGATTGTGAAGGAAAGTTTATAAGAGTCCAAGTGCATTGTGCGGTCCGCACAAGTCCATCTGCGGCCGCGCTAAAAAATGTGCGGTCCGTACTTCCCCACCCTGCAACATGTTTTGTTCTGCAAATTTTCTGCTTACCTGCACTTGAACTAGAACTGACTCTTATTGCCGTTTTGTGCAGAATATGGTTATATCATGTGGTCGTGGTGATACATCAAAAGGGAGGGGTGAACCTTCCAGAGGTAGAGGCAAAATCACATTACCCCTAGCCCTCCAAAAAGTGATCAGTTGAAGGCAACAACATGTCGAGGTAGATAGCTGGAGCCCTCCGAATCAAGTACATATGCCCCGTCTAGGGAAGCATCGGAGGGCGACTCAGTGTAAAGACAACCTATTATGCAATCACAACCACAACTGCCTCAGGACATATACTAATTGAGAAATGAGCCTACCTCTTCTGAGAGTACTTCTGAGGGGTCGGAAGGGAACAGTTAGGCTTCAGAGCATTCATTTACACATGCCCCCAATGCATCAACTACAATAGTTGATTAAGATGATATTCCGGATGATGGCCGAGGGGGTGATACCAGAGTTGCCGGCCTTGAGAGGTCGAAGATGAAAGAAGTTTGGGAAGATAGGTTCGTTAGCCTGATTACATTTAACAGATTCCGAGAGTGGTGGCCACAGAGATAGCTCACTCTTAAGCGTTAGTTTTTATTGAAAGATTTAGATAGATACAACCCAGTAGTGTCAAGATAATTCTGGGAGAGGAAATGATGGACATGGTTCACTCAAAGTGACTTTTACGCCAATGTGGCGCATATAAAGAAGGGGACCAAGGTGATGAAAGTGAGAAACTTAAAGGTGAAATTTGACCAGAGCACCCTGCACACATACCTAAGGCTTGAAGATGTAGAGCTGGTGCAATATCTGAAGAAGTTCACACTGGGTGATGCAGCTCGCCCATAGAAAGCTGAGATCTTAGCAGCTCCGGGACCACCACCACCGTGGATCACATCAGGGGTTCCTATTCATCGGAACACCCTCAATTTTGAGGCTAAAGGGTGGCAGACATTTGTGTGCAACAGATTAGACCCATGCCAAAATAAAACCAATCTCCCAATCCCACGTGCAGTACTAGTTGCTTCAATCATGGCTGGGTACCCAATCAATGTGGGTGCCATGATGTCGGCCAACATGTCTCTGGTTGGAAGGCAAAGTGACAACTCCTACCCGTATCCCAACACTATCACAGAGTACCTTACGGATGCGGGAGTGGAGTCAAAGAGCTTTGACACAAAGGTTCGGGCAAAGAAGCCCTTCACTTGGTATTCTCTGAAAGACCCGAGGAACCCGAAGAATAAGGGTCAGCTGACTACTACCGTGGGCCAGTCTGATGAGCCTTCGGTGGAAGCTGCAGATGCAGTATGGTTTTCCACCAGTACATATTCCATACCTCCACCTCCATCTTCAGGGCCTTCAACATCAGTTCCCTCCACTTCTACTCTAAGGCCGGTGCCTATGCCTGCTCATCCACTCTCTGTGTTGCGAGTCTCCCAGATACTGGCGAGCCTCAACAACTAGATGCAAATAGCTACTGCAAAGCTGTCTGACTTATCCAATGGTGTTGCAGCACAGACAGCTCCCCCGGCACCCCAGCTTCCTCCGATAGTGGGGGACACATTGAAGAAGATTTTGGAGAACCGGAAGACCATTATGGACACCTTGGTGGCACATGGAGGAGTGATTGAGGAGCTTGGGAAGCAGGTAAAGAAAATGAAAAAATCCCAGCGTCCAAGAAATCAGTTAACAGACTGATGATAGAGGTGACCAAGATAGAAGCATCTGGTGACCTTCTATTTGTTTTGCTGATGGGGACAGATCCAACAGCAACAGTAGAACCAGCCGCACCATCAGCATTAGCTGGCCAGTCTGAGGAGCCAGACCTTGCTGTCGACACTGCTGAGGCGGTGCGACAGATGTTCACAAACCCAGCTACTCCCAGAGCGGAGGATGATGAGATGCAGTTAGAGGAGGCTGAGGATGGTGACGTTGCTATGGACACAGAGATGTCTAAGGCCACACAGGGAGTCCTCTTTACTCTTACCTTTCCTTATTCTTATTTTGTTAAGCATTGGGAACAATGCTTATTTTTATTCAGGGGGGTGGAGTCTATTTGATATTTGGATAATTTGACATTTGGTTTGTAATAACTGATAACATTTTCTTTTCTTTTATTTTCTTTTCATTATGTATACATTCTTCTCTCTCTCTCTCTCTCTCTCTCTCTCTCTCTCTATTGATGTATATATTTTCTCTTTTCCTCTCTCATTATGTATATTCATTTATGCTTTGTAGCTTCTTTATTTTGTTTTCTTATTAGTCAATGTTTAATTCAATAGCTTTTTGTTTAATCTAATAGCTTCTTGTTAATTTTGTAGCTTCTTTTTTATGTTTTTAGTAGTCAATAAGCCTTTGGTTTTCTTAATGCCACGATTCTTTCCAAAGGTAGTTTTTGTGTGAACCGGGTGATTCTTCCTAACGATGGATGGCGTGACAACCTTCTTTAAGAGATTGAGTCTGTTTTTGGTGTTTAGGTAAGAATAGTAATAATAATGAATAAAAGAGTCAAACATGCTTCACTTGGTACCAACATACTTAATTACATGCTTATGGTTAAAAATAAGTTTTTTCTGGAAAGAAGTAGCTCTAGTTAGTGACCTTGTGACTCTTGCGTTGGCATAGGCAATCATCGAGTGGTTTAGCTATCCATAATGATTTTCAATCTTGAATATGGTCGTTGTGGGCCCTCAACTCTATCCTTTTTAACAATCCAGCTGCGTGAGAGGTGAGATGATTTTGTTGCAAGTCCAAGTACCCGTGCAAATGGTCTAGAACTTGCCCCGAATGTATTTCTAGGCGAAATTTTAAGTTTTGCTTGGCTTGAGAAGTGATTATAGGCTCTCCTTGACCCACTTGAAAATTTTCCATGACCCACCAATGTTGTAATTCATTGTCAACCCATTTTAGCCTAAAACCTTTCTCACTTGATCACCATGTTACAAGCCTATGCCCGTTCTGTCTTGACCCTCTCTTGGCACCCAAGCTTTCCTTAATACTCTTGTAAAATAATTGGCTAAACAAGTAGGTTTGGGGGAGAGACAAGGAGTTTGAAAAAGGTATCAAGGCATAAAAAGAGAAAAAGAAGTGAAGAAAAGGGAAGGCAAGAAAAAGAAAGAAGAACAAAAAGAAAAATGCAAAAAGAAAGTGGATAAGTTGAAAAGTTGAAGGGATTTCAAAGAATGGTAATGATACAAAGCATGGAGAAAACAAAGAAGGAGGAAATGAATATCATGACCAAGAAAGAGTGACGCTAAGTCTCTATAACCCCCCCCCCCCATGGGAAAGAAAATGCCTCAAAAAAGTGGCAAAGCATGAGCTGATGATAAGAGAAAATGAAGCGCTTAAGGAAAGATGAACCCGTTCTATCATAGTATATCCAACCTTAGTCCAAAAGTCTTCATTACATAGAATATAATGACCAAGAAAGAGTGATGGTAAGTCTCTCTAAACCCCCCCCCCCCAGGAAAGAAAATGCCTTAAAAAAGTGGCAAAGCATGAGCCGATAAGAGAAAATGGAGTGCTTAAGAAAGATGAACCCGTTCTATCATAGTATATCCAACCTTAGTCCAAAAGCCTTCATTACATTCCCAAAAAGCCCTACGAGATTTCAAGCCGAGTGAGCTTATATTAGTGATGATTTACATGAGGGTCAAGCCTATGGTACTTAAAGCCGTACTTGCGACGTTCTTTTGAGAGAGATGAGCGAACCTTTCACAAAACTTTGAATTGAGTGCTATATTCTTAAGTGAGGTGCAAACGGATAGTAGAAGAGGAGGAGATTGGGATCCATAATGACCTACATGAAAGAGCGAGCTTCCTTGATGAATTAAGTCAACTCTTGATGCTCAAGTGTCACATTAGAACTATTTATGCTTAAAAGCTCAATCCATTGCCTTGTTAATAATTCATGAGTGTGTGGGTAATTATTGGTCCTAATTGAGGTGTGATTGATGCATTTTTAATTGGCTGGAATAGCTCTTAACTTGGGGAGGTGGGAATTACTTTATTTGCTTGAGGACAAGCAAAAGCTTATGTTTGGGGGAGTTGATGAGTGGGAATTTTGACTACTTATTAGAACCTTTTTACTTTTGTTTTAATCCAAAAGCGTTGAATTATATTACCGAAAACTGATGAAATATGCTTAATTGCATGAGTAATTGGAAAATGAGCCACTAAGATGAAATCCAACTCAAGAAGGAGTGATCTGAACTCAAGGACAAAATCAGGCACAAAAACCGCATATGCAAATTGTGAAGGAAAGTTTATCAGAGTCCAAGTGCAAAGTGCGGTCCGCACATGAAATGTGCGGCCGCAGAAGCTAAGCAAGATCAGAAGTTCAGAGAGTTCTCATTCCAAGCTCAAAGAAAGTGCGGACCGCACAATTATTGTGCGTTCGTAGAAGTCAGCTACGCGGTCGCACTCAAAAATGTGTGGTCCGCAGAAGAGCCTTGTGCGGCCGCACCCAAAAAAGTGCGGACCGCAGCATATGAGAGATGCGGCCGCGGTTCAGAATTGTGCGGCCGCAGATTCAAATCCTGTCAAGACTGAAGCAGAGTGCGGACCACACATGGAATTGTACGGCCGAAGAACCTCCGAGAAGGGCAATTTTGTCCGAAAATTCTAGCACTGTATAAATAGAATAGTTTCACCTTTTTAGGTTAACTTTTGTACCTTTTGACATCAGCAGCCGTTTACTTTGCTTCTTTTAGTTATTTTAGCCATTTTGAGCTTTTTGAATATTAGTTTTATCTTTTCAATAATTAATATGGGTTTAATTATCATTTTTTCTTCTTTATCTTCTAATTTAAGCATGAGTAGTTAGATTTTTACTAGGGTTGTGACCTAACCCTAGTGTGTAAACTTAATGGGTGTCTGATTTATTGCTTGTTTATGATTGGGTGTTGATTATCTAGCCATGTTCTTGTTTTTAATTGAAGATTTAATGGTTGCAAACATTATTTCATGCCTAATTGACTTGGCCTCTACTTGAGAAAGAGATGCTTAGTCTAGGAAAATTTGGCTAGAAAGGAATTGGGTCACTCGAGAGATTGATAAACCCAATTAAAGGGTTGAATCTAGATATAGTAAAACCCGACTTGACCTTATTATCAACTGTTTTGTTCAATACCCATTTGAACTTGAGAAAGCCAAATTGGGCAAAATCACTCTCTGACCGAGAGGTATTGAGTGGGTATTTGAGTGTTGATAGCTATAATATACCCCGACCAAGAAAATAAGCTTTAAGGCTTACAACCCATTAAGTGAACACCTAGGTAAAGGTCATAGCCCTAGGCCTTTTTACTATTTAAAAAACAAACAAAAATAAGTTGCTAGTTTTAATTCTTAGTTTAAAATAGATTTAAAAACAAACCAACTTTTGTGGAAGTGTAATCCGAGATAATTCAAGCTCATTCACTCGAATATATACTCCTAAGTCCCATTCATAGCTCCCTGTGAAAAATCAACCCTGACTCCTTGTTGGGTACTATTATTGCTCCGACCGTTTCACAACCTCATATAGAGGTGTGGCTTGGACGAGATCAGTGAGCTTCTAGGCTTCTTTTACATTACAAAATTGATCCGGGATGTCTTCTATGGCCTTGATTTTATCGCAATTCACCTTAATTCCCCTTTGTGAGACTAGGAATCCTAGGAATTTACCCGAACTGACCCCGAACGCACACTTCTCGGGGTTAAGATTTATATTATGCCCCCTCAGGATGTCAAATGTTTCTTGCAGATGCTTCAGGTAGTCACCTACATTCAAAGACTTAACGAGCATATCGTCTATATGTACTTCCATAGTCTTTCCTATTTGTTTTTTGAACATCTTATTCATGAGCCGTTGATAAGTGGCTCCAACGTTTTTTCATCCGAAGGGCATTACGTTGTAACAATATGTACAAAAGTTTGCTATAAACAAAGTCTTTTCCTGGTCTTCTGGTTTCATCTTGATTTGAGTGTACCTAGAATAAGCATCGAGAAAACTCATTAACTCGTGCCCGGCCGTGGCATCAATCATTTGATCGATATTTGGCAATGTGAATGAGTCTTTCGGGCATGCCTTATTAATATCCTTATAATATATGCACATGCAAAATTTATTATTTTTCTTAAAAATTACTACTACATTTGCTAGCCAGTCCGGATATCTTACCTCTCGGATAGAACCAATCTTAAGTAAACGGGTTACCTCTTCTTTGACGAATTTATTCCTTGCTTTAGCAATAGGGCACTTTTTGTGCCTTACCGGCGGTATGTTGTGATCCAAGCTTATCTTGTGTAAGACTATCTCCGTCGGAATTCCTGTTATATCCTCGTGCGACCATACAAAACAATCGGCGTTATTTTTAAGGAATTCAATAAAAGCATACCAATGTTCAGGGTGCATCCCTATTCCCAAATGGAATTTCCTTTCTAGGAATTCTTCAAACAACGCAACATGCTCCAGTTCTTCTGCCGTGGACTTTGTCGCAACCGTCTCTTCTGGTACTTGAAAATACCTCGGTACTTGGTATTGTTCCGACTCTTCTGTCCCCGAGTTATCTTCCTCTAGTTCGGGGGAAGGTGCCGGTTCCAGTAATAGCTATGCCGCATGTTACTTTCCTTTGCTACTGGAGACCAAAATTACATTCATCTCCCTTGCCGCCGGTTGATCACCCCTTATATGTTTGATCCCCTCGGGTGTCGAAAATTTTAACAATTGGTGATATGTTGAAGGCACAACTTTCATCTCGTGCAACCACGGTCTTCCTAAGATGATGTTATACCCCATGTCTCCACTACCACTTTGAAGAGAGTTGTCTTTATTACTCCCTCAGCATTTGTGAGCAGCAAAATTTCTCCCCGGGTTGTCACGCTTGCGAGGCTGAATCTGGCGAGGAGTTTCATTGCCGGGATAATTCTTCAGTACTCTCATTGTGCGGTAACAGTAATCCGTCTGCATCTTCATCCGTAAATGTGATATCGTCTTCCCGGAGCCTTTTACTATGAGTTATCGATACTTTTATCTTCTTCGCTGCCGAAAAGGTGACTCCATTAATATCATTCCCTCCGAAGATCATGTTGATCATTTGGCGTGGAGGTTCCTCTCCTGCTTTCAAGGTTTCCATGTCACCCATGTTCCGACCATAGTTGTTTTTAGCTTGATCACTCAAGAATTCTCTGAGGTGACCATTCTTTAACAGTGTTGCCACTTCTTCCCGGAGGTGTCGGCAGTCCCCAGTCGGCTGGCCGTTAGTGTCATGGTATTCACACCATAAATTGGGATCCCTCTGGCTAGGATCAGATTTCATAGGTCTTGGAAATTGTGCCTCTTTGATATTCCTCATGGCCAACACCAACTCTACTACACTGGCATTGAAGTTATACTCTGATAACTTTGGGTAAGAAGAATCTCGCGACCCCCAGATTTCTTTATCCTATAGCGATATGTTGTTCCGGCCATGATCAGTCCTTCTATTAACGGTGAACTTGTCTGCTGTTCGAAAGCTCCTGCCACGGCCTTCTGTCCGTTCGTAGGGCAAAAACCGGCCCCTCGAAGTCTGCCTATCCATGTCAATATCATTTTTCATTTTTTCGACAGCCCACCCGATTGTCTTCGATTCTTATTTTTGACTCGTATCGGTTGTGGACATCCGTCCAAGTCGTCGCTTGGAACTCGAGCAGACTTTCTTTCAACTTCCGAGAAGTGTCCAAACTTATCGGATTTAAACCTTTGTAGAATACCTCAGTTGCCCATTCATCCGGGACTGCTTGTAGTAACATCCTTTCCTTCTGGAACCGGGTAACGAAATCTCGTAATAACTCGGATTCTCCCTGCGCGATCCTGAATATGTCGGCCTTTTTGGGCTTGTACCTTTCTGACATCGGTATGAGCCTTGATAAAAGAATCTGCGAGGATCTCAAAGGAATCTACAGAATGCTCGGGCAATAATGAATACCACATTAAAGCTCCACTCGTGAGAGTCTCACCAAATTTCTTTAACAGTACAGACTCAATTTCGTGAGGAGCCAAATCATTTCCTTTCACCGCTGTTGTGTAGGTGGTAATGTGCTCCTGTGGATCTGAAGTTCCGTCATACTTCGGCACTTCGGGCATTTTAAACCGCTTCGGGATTAATTCCGAGGTCGCACTCGGCTTGTACGGTAATTGAATATACTTCTTCGAGTTCGGGCCTTTCAATACTGGTGGCGCGCCCGGGATTTGATCCATGCAGGCATTTACTTCCTTCATGAATCGCAACAGTTCCTCCTTGAATGGATCGTTACCGTTGTTGAGGCCGTATCTACTCCCCTCGGCCCCTTCGGAGCCAACTTCGTCCTTGGGAGTGTTGTTGTCGGTTCTTTGCGTCATTTGGTATGCGGGAACATCGGGAGGAATTGGATCTCGCCTGTTCGCATAATTTGAAGCACCTGATAGCGCCTGCTTTAATTCCGTCATAACCTGATCCTGCCGCGTGAGATGGCCTAGAATGATTGCATGTTGCTCTTGGAGGACCCTTACTGCATCCGCTACATGCTCCTCATCAGCATCATCACGAGTCGTCTCTCGAACCTGTCGAGGGTACCGCTCATCATGCACTGGTGTGGCGTCATTCCTCTCATTGCGAGTGTCACTGATTAAATCCTCGAAATGAGGCTGCTCCCCTTGAATTTCAGGGTTGCGTATGCCCTTAGCACTGTTATCTGCCATTTCTTTTGTGATTTTTTCTAAAACAAAATAATCAAACATGTTACTTAAAAAAAAGCAAGGATCAATTTAACTGCACGGCTGTCTAGGCCCCAGGGTGGGCGCCAAACTGTTTACCCGAAAAATGGTACAGTTGAATTTGTTCGTGATTTCTAGACAAGTGAATTAATTTGATCCAAAAAGTAATGAAATAACTGATGAAATATAAAATACTTAGCCTTAGAATGTAAATGGAATGGCGGAGCTAAAGAGTCCAGGAACAAGGTTTTCGGGCACAACAATGATAAGATCAAAGGCAATAAAGTAAAATTGTATTAAAATATTGTATAGAATGTAGTGCAAGTTAGCGAGAAAATTTATATCCCTTACAATAATAACTGAGCTCTCTATTTATAGCTATGTCTAGGGAAGAAGGTCCTAGGATCATGCCCTTTTTTAATGCCAATTGTGAGAGCCATTGATGAAGATATAACGTTAGACATAAATGCCAAATTCCTTGTAACGGGCCATCGTTCCTAATGCTGCAAAATATTCCGTATTAAATGTTACCGGGCACAAAGCATTTAATACTCCTTTTATGATCGTTATTCCTTCTGGTGACAAGCGGAATAGCTATGTTCGGTGGCCATCTCCATCTTGTGTTCCACGTGTCCTTCCTTTAAGCGGCCACGTGTCATGTCGTATTTTTCCCTATACAACTTCTCAATACGAAAGTCAAACTGTTTAATTTTCGTCTTAATATGTCAGTTTGTTAACTTTTTGCATTATAAACTATAGGTATTAGGAAAATAAAATTTCTTTAATTAAAAGTATTTAGTAGAAGTATTAAGTCTTAGCAAAAAAAAAACATAATCCTCAATCAATATAACGTGGCTTAAAATGAACAAAAGAAGTAGCTTTTCATCTATAAAAACATAAAAGAAGAATTAATAAGAAATAAATAAATATTATCAATTCTAAAATTTCCTTTTGCATTTATGAAAGAGAGAACTTATTGATAAATAATTGAAAAATAAATTTAAAATTTCATAAAACTTATATTATAGTAATATGGGCAAAGTCAATTAATGATATACAATAAGAACGTTTTTACTTATGTCGAGTCGTTAAAGATTGATATACCACGTAAAAATACGTTCTAAAATGATTTATTAATAAGGAGGTCTTTTATAAATAAAAGTAGTTAATTAAGGTACAAATATTAAGAAAAGTAACATGCATTATAATTTTTCTATACGTAGTTCAAACAAGAAATAATTTATATAAGTTAATATTCTGAGTGATTTTAAAATTTTAATAATATTAGAGAACTTTTAACATATTTCAAATAAGAAAATATTTACTAATAAATTTGAAATTTTATGTGATTTCAAAGTGCGAACATTTTAATACAATATAACTATATTGTTCCTACAAATTGTTAGGTTTATAATATAAATCTTTGTAATTGTGATTAAATTTAGTTTAGAGAAAATAGAAGGATGATAGCAATACGATTATTTAATTTTGAGTGAATCTAGAACATTTCTTTTGTATTTTATTTTTGGTTTTGAAATTAAACAAACGAAAGCCAAAATGCGAAACAAAAAAAAGTCGAAGACTTATCTTACCCTATCTTTTATTTTGAACGTGTTAGTATTTTTCCTTTTGAAGATCTGTTATATTACACATATGTTAAATAAGGAAGGTTTTGGGACACAAAATCTAGTTGATTTTGTAGTCTTAAATATTTGAAAAATAATTAAATGATTATTCCTAAATATTAGGGAGGTAATTAAAATGACTATATTGTTTAGTATAAGAACTTTTTTTAAAGGGCAAAAACGGCGAACGACATTTTGTTAAGGACCTTCGTCTTTTAATATAGTACTAGTCATAGGGTACGCGCTTCACGCGTGTACCCCATCTCGATGAGTAAATATATTTTTAAAATAATTATATAAATATTATATTAAAATTATATTTAAGTTATAAATTAAAAAATTTACATGATTTAAATAAGAAAAAGAATTCATATAATATATGTAATATTAAAAATTTATATACAATTCAAATTGTGAAGGATTTAATGCATATTTAATTAATTAAAAATTTTGAAATATAAGGGGAAATTTAAATAATGATAATAAGTATACAATTACCGCTTGACACACAATTTATAGTTCCATCTATTGTTTAATAACGTTCAAAATTAAATGGTGACGATTTTGGACTTCCGATTTTGGTGCCTCCGATTACGTTGTTGAAGTTATATGTTCTTCTTTATTTTGGAATTAATTAATATAATATACTTGATATACATAAATTAAATGATAAGGATGTAATAATAAATATCTTTTCTCCTCTAAAATTGGATGTATCATTTGAACTTGACGTGCAATTGTTAAGTGTCCTTTTATTAATTAAATATTTCTAGAATTTGATATTGAATTAAAGAGTATAATATATACTTATTTTTTATACACAAATATTATAGAATGAGTGCTTGTTTTTAAGGCTAAAAGATCGTTCAATTTTACATAAGGATTTGATTTAACGATTTTGTGTGAATTTAAAAAGAATATCCTTTAACTATATCTTTTGAAAAATATTATTATTTGTGTGACATAATATTAAATCTAAAATTGTGGATATTTTGTTACTCCATATGCTTTTATCACAATTTCTCAAAGATTTATAAATTGATACAAATAACTTAATATATGTAAAATTACATTGAGTCATTTGGTGGAATCAATGGAAAAAGAAAAAGGTTTTCTAATGGTGAATTTTGTATTTAGGCAGGGGCAGAGCTAGAGCTTTGATAACGGGTTCGGTCGAACCCAGTAATTTTAGTCCAAATCATATATTTGTCTTAAGAAATTCATTGAATAGGTACAAAATCTTACTTTAGAACCCAGTGATATAAAAATATTAAAATCTTGAACCTAGTAACTTCAAATCCGGGCTCCACCTTTGTATTTAGCTGAACACAAAACCACAAGATTTGGTAGGATATTTAGAAGTACTTTGGTGTTCGTAGGCTTTAAACTTGTTTTCATTTAAAAAGACTTTTGTTTGAGAATAAAGGTGGCAAATTCATTAATGATCTCAAACTCCTAGATATAAGTAGTTTATTTATCAAAGGAGATTTAGTGCATTTAATTTCATTATACAAAGAGATACATATTTTAAATAAGAAAATATTTAATAGTCAAAATTTTAGCTAATTTTAAAGTCTTTAAATTTAGGAAATAACTAAATTACTATTTTGTCTAATGTATAATTTATTTTTAAGGGTTTGAAAAAGAACGAAACTTTCCAAGTGAGGGGTTGAAAATCAAACGTAACTTTGTTAGTGAAGGAATGGAAAAGAACTAAACTTTCGTATTGAACGAATTGAAAAATTAAATTAATTCTCTAAGATTTAAGCTTTCCTAGTGTGAATTGAACGTCATTGAACTCCTAGAATGGAAGGAAATTCAAATATCAAAGCTCTAAATATTAAAAAAAATAATTAATTGACTATTCTTACATATTAGGAAATTAACTAAATAAATATTTCAAAATATTAGAAAAATAGTCAAATGACTATTTTGTTCAGTATTGTAACGACCCGACTGGTCGTTTTAAGCTCTAGCACGTCGTTCGGTGGTTTGAGGCCTTGAGTAGTTTCGCTTCATGTATTATGACTTGTACGTATAGTCGGATTTGAATTTCGGGAAGTTCGGAGTTGATTTAGAAGGAAAATTAGATTTGAAGGTTCCAATAGGTTCGTATGATCATTTTGGACTTGGGCGTATGTTCGGGTTAAGTATCGGATGGTCCGGGAGCATTTCAGCGTTGATTGTGGAAAGCTGGCATTCTGAAGGTTTTAGAATTCCCAAGTTCGAGTTGAAGTAGACTTTAGTGTTATTGATGTACGTTTGGGATTCCGAGCCTTGGAATAGGTTCGTATTGTGATTTGTGGCTTGTACGCAAAATTTGGCGTCATTCTAAAATGTTTACGCGTGATTCAGACGCGTTCGACGAGGGATGAATGTTTGAAAGTTAAGAGAGTTTAAGAAATTGAGTTTGATCCTTAATTCTTGGTTTCGATATTGTAATTTGTGTTCCGAGCCTTCAAACAAGTTTACATAGGGTATATAAACTTGTTAGAATGATTGAACGGGGTTCCTCGGACCTCGGGTGAGTTTTGGGGTAGTTTCAGACCACTTTTAAGTCTTTTGGAATTGCTGATAACTGGTGTCGGAGGTGTGCTATGCGATTGCGGAGGTCTGGGTCGCGATCGCGAAGAGTAAAGTGCGATCCGGGCCTTGTGAATCGCGATTGCGGAAGGAAGGGTCGTGATCGCGTAGATGGAATTTCTGCTGACAGTCGCCTGGCTTCGGGAGCTCATATCTTGCAATCTATAAGGAATTCGAAGATAATTCAAAAATGAAAGTTGAATCCCTTTGAATCTAATTATCAGAAAATTAAACCATTTATCATTTAGAATTTTTTACAAAATGTTATGGCCATTAAACCGAAGGGTGTTTGTGAAGAAGAAAATAAAATATTGTACATCGCGATAGCATAATTTTGGTCACGATCGCAATGAAGGAAACGATGCTGGGACTTTTGTTAACCGCGATCGCATGGGTAATGACTGCAATCGTGAAGGAGGTGGCCTGATAGGTGTATTAAATGTCACGACCCAATTCTGGTTTAGGCAGTGATGGCGCCCAACACCGTTGCTAGGCAAGCCGACAGTGGACAATCTAGTGATTCCCATTTTTAATAAGTTTTTCAACAGCTAACTTTCCTTAATTTAAAAAAAAAGGATTTAACAAATAACAAAATTTAAAGTGAGCAAAACGAAAGTAGCTGAAAGAAATCATAACCGTAGAAATACAACCCAAAAAAAATCATAAGTCTACTAGTGTGTGTCAAGACCCGATATCACAAGTGTATGGGCTACTAGTAGAATATACAAAAGAATTCTAATCTACTGCCTGAAATTGAATAGACAGAACAAATAAACAAAAGAAAGAATCTGGCTGCTGTAGAACGGCTCAGAAGGGCAGCTCATCGTATAGTCTCGTAGTAGGGGATCAAATATGCGCACCGAACTGGTAACCAGATGTACCTGCCTCAGATCCTGCACAGTCAACTGCAGAAGTGTAAGAGTGAGTACATAGACAACATGTACCCAGTAAGTATCCAGTCTAACCTCGAAGAAGTAGTGACGAGGGGTCGACTTTGACACTTACGATGGGCCAACAATGATATATCAAATTTTATACTAAGCATGGATTTCATGACAATACTGAAAGCTCAAATATCAGGAGAATAGTAAATTCTTATTTCGCAAATATTACATCCCAAGTTTAGTTTCATTATTTAACATCTCGTATTTCAAGGCATTTTAAGCAATATAAATCATGAATAGTTCCAAAGATTTTCATGCGCATATTATGTCGAGGTCGTACGGCCCGATCCAATTTAATATTTAAAATGTGCATTGCCGAGGGTCGAACGGCATGAACCATAGATGCATCTATCTGCTATTGAGGCATTCGGCTCGCTCCAAAAATAGAAAACATTTCAGATAACACACAAATTCTCATTTATAGTCAAATGTTCCATTCGCAACTTTGAGTAAGTGAATTTAACGTTTTACAATTCTTTTATCAACTTCCAATATGACTTAGGCAATAAAATCAACAAGTAGGATACAAATATTTCAAGTATAACATGGTATGGGTCTTAGACTACCCGGACAATAGCATAATTAGTGGCTATGTACGGACTCTCGTCACCTTGTACGTATAAAGCCCCCACACGTAGGAGTACATATTAGTTATAATTTACCTATGGGGTAAATTCCCTCTTACAAGGTTAGACAAGAGACTTACCTCGTCTCAAGGCCTACTTTCCGGTCCAAGGTCGTGCTCAAACCTCCAAATTCGGTGCCAAACGACTCGAAACTAGTCAAACATTATATAAATTAATCAATTTATGTTCAAAAGTTCATATCCTAACTATTAAAGTGATTACCCAACTCTAAATGCAAGATTCCTAAAATTTACCCCGGGCCCACGTGCCTGGATCCCGGAAATATTTGAATAAAGTCGTTACCCATACTCTTAGGAACATAAATATATGATTTTCACTAAGTTCCATAACCATTTTCGTGGTAAAATTGCATTTTTATCAAAACCTAGATTTTTCATCTAAACTCATGATTTCTACAAATTTTTATGTTAAAACTCACCCCTAATCTATGTATTAAACTCACATCAGGTAGAAATTACTTACCTTATAAAGCTAGGTCGAAATCCCCTTCTTAAAAGCTCTCAACTCGCCCAAGAGTGTAATAAATGACCCCAAAAAATGCCTAAGTCCCGTTTTAAATGAACCCTCACTGCCCAGTGATTTTCGCACCTGCGGTGCCTTGGTTGTATCTGCGGTCTCGCACCTACGGCAATTGCCTCGCATATGCATTTTTCCCTTACCTGGTCTTACTCTGCATCTGCGGACAGAAGGGACCGCTTCTGCGAGCCTAGCCGCACCTGCGACCACAGCTCTCGCACCTACGGTCACGTAGGTGCGCCCAAATCTTCCCCATCTGCGGTTTTAGGACTGCCCTTGATATTTCACTTCTGCGGCTCGTGGCTCACATCTGCGAGCCCGCACCTGCGGCTGGCCAAGCGCAGGTACGATTATCACAGATCTGGGAGCTTCAGTTGTTGCTCTAAGCTCCAAACTTGGCCCGAGCCTCGTCCGATCGGCACTCAGGGCCCCCGGGGCCCCGCCCGAACATACCAGCAAGTTTGAAATCATAAAACGGACTTACTTGAACTCTCGGAATGCCCGAAACAACATTAAAACTAAGAATCGCACCCCAAAACTCATTGAATCAAACTTATAAACTTCAAGTTCTTTAATTTACTCCAAATGGGCCGAAACATACTTAAACTACCCGGATTGACACCAAAGTTTGCGTGCAAGTCTTAAATGATATTATGGAACTATTCCCGATCTCGGAATTTCATTAGGACCTCAATATCACAAAAACCCGCTCCAAACCAAATTTAAAGAACTTATAAAACCTTCAAAGAACCAACTTTCACTATTAGGCGCCAAAACGCTCCCGGGTCATCCAAAACCCGATCCGAACATACGCCCAAGTCCAAAATCATCATACGAACCTATTGGAACCGTCAACTCCCAATTCTGAGGTCGTTTACTCAAAATGTTGACCGAAGTCAAACTTACCCTTTTTAGCCAATCTTAAGGAACCAAGTGTTCCTATTTCAACTTGAACCCTTCCAAATCCCGAACTAACCATCCCGCAAGTCATAAAGCAGTAAAAGCACGTACGTGATGTCTTATTTAGGGGAACAAGGTTCTAGAAAGCAAAATGACCAGTCGGGTCGTTACATTTAATATCTAATTTCGAGATTTTGAGCTCATTTCCTTCACTTTTAAGTTCTTGGAGCACATGTGGGGAGATTTGGGGCGATTTTTGAAGATCATTGTAATGACCCGACCGGTCGTTTTGAGATATAGCACGTCATTTAGTGGTTTGAGACCCTGAGAAGCTTCACTTTAGGTATTATTACTTGTGCATATGGTCGGAATTGAATTTCAGGAAGTTCGGAGTTGATTTGGAAAGAAAATTCTAATTTTGGAAGCTTTAAGTTGGAAGAATTGACTAAGGTTTGATTTTTAAGTAAACGACCTCGGAATCATGATTTGAAGATTCTTACAGGTTCGTATAATGATTTTAGACTTAGGCGTATCTCCGGATCGGGTTTTGGATGACCCAGGAGCGTTTCGGCGCCTATTGTAGAAGTTAGCATTTTGGAAGAATTTCATAAATTTGGGTTGAATTGCATTTCAATAATATCGACGTTCGTTTGGGATTCCGAGTCTGGGAATAGCTCCGTATGATGATTCTGGTCTTAGGAGTGCGTCCGGAAGTGGATTTGGAGGTCTGTAGGTCATTTTGGGGTCATTTGGGCAGAAGTTGGAAATTTGGATAATTTTAAGAAGTTTGACCGGGAGTGGAATTTTTAATATCGGGGTTGGATTCCAATTCCGGAAGTTGGAATAGGTTCGTAATGTCGAATGTGATTTGTGTGCTAAATTTGAGGTTAATCGGATGTGATTTGATAGGTTTCGGCATCGATTGTAGAAGTTTGAAGTTCCAAAGTTCATTAAGATTGAAATGGAGGGTGATTCATATTTTTAATGTTGTTTGATGTGATTCAAAGGCTCGACTAAGTTCGTAATGTATTTTGGGATGTGTTGGTATATTTGTTTAAGGTTCCGGGGGCCTCGGGTGGGTCCCGGATGGTTAACGGAGCAAGTTTTGGACTTGAGGAATGGCTGAAGTGCACTAGTTCTGGTGTAATCGCACCTGCGCAAGTTTGACCGCAGGTGCGTGACCACAGAAGCGAGGAAATGGACGCAAGTGTGGTTTGGGCGAAGCTGGGCAGTGACCGCAGGTGCGAAAGGTTGTCCGCACCTGCGAGGTCACAAATACGGAGGTGCGTCGCAGGTGCGAGATTGAGAGAAGAGCCTGGGGGCGCAGGTGCAGAAGCATATCCGCAGATGCGGATGCGCATCTGCGCATAGGAGACCGCATATGCAGAAATGGGCTGGAATCCCTAGATCGCAGAAGCGATGGGAGGTCCGCAGAAGCGGGACCGCAAATGCAGTCAAGTAATCTGCAGAAGCGGAAACTGGGCAGAACATAAGGGATTGAACTTGGTCATTTCTTCATTTTCATTTGGGATATTTTGAGCTCGGTTCTTGGGCGATTTTGAGGAGTTTTCATCAAGAAACACAAGGTAAGTGATTCCCACTTATTATAGGTTAAATACATGGTTTGTATAAGGATTTAAATATGGAAATTAGTAGAAATTGTGGAATTTTTGGTAGAAAACCTAAATTTTGGTATTTTTGGATTTTGACCACGAAATTGGACATGCAATTTAGAATAAATTATATATTTGAGTTCGTGGTATCATGGGTAAAGTTATCTTCAAAACTTTTCGGAATTCGGGCACGTGGGCCCGAGGGTTATTTTTATCGACTTTTCAAGCGGAGTTAGGAATTGTTGTAAATTGAATTATAATGAGTATTAGAGTATATATTTATGGATTTGCACATTTATTGACTAGTTTGGGAGCGTTGGGCATCGGTTTGAGTTGTTGGAAGGGCTTGGGAGCCGGTTGTAGAATTTCAGAGCGAGGTAAGTCTCTTTTCTAACCTTGTAAGAGGGAATTAACCCCATAGGTGAATCAAATCATTATGTGTTTCTATTTGTGGGGGGCTACATACGCACGAGGTGATGAGAATCCGTGTTTAGCTACTATTATGCTTATGTCTGGGTAGTCTAGGACCCATATCATATTGTACTTGCGATGTTTGCACCCTACTTGTTAATTTAATTGTTTAAGATATTTAGAAACTCGATAAAAGAATTGTAAAAAGGTTAAACTTCATTTACTTGACCTTTAAATGAGAATATGAAATTCTGGAATATTTTCCTCTTAATAAATCTTGAATTGGTTATTTAATGTGTTTTCTCTTTTGAGGAGCGGGCCGAACGCCTTGACATGTTAAATAGATGCATCTATGGTTCGTGTCGTTCGACCCTCGGCAGTGCACAGTTTAAATATTATGTTAGATCGGGCCGTACGACCTCCGCATGATTTGCGCATGATTTAATTGGTTGCTTGAAATTTATGATAATTTATATTTCTTCATTGGCCTGAGATACAAACTGATAAACGATAAAAAAAGATATTTGGAAATTTCTTATTAACAAAAGAATTATTCACTTATTTCATGATATTGAGCTTACAGCCGTTCTACGTAATTCATTCTTAGTTATATCATTGATATTTTATTATAGCCCATAGTAAATGTTGAAGTCGACCCCTCGTCACTACTTTTTCGAGGTTAGGCGGGATACTTACTGGGTACGCGTTGATTTACGTACTCATACTATACTTGCTGCACATTTTTGTGCAGGTACATATATGTTTATAGTGGCCTTGGAGGTGCAGAGGCGTGGTTATGGCGGGGACTTAGGTGAGCTGCATTCTATACTACGATCTGTAGCCAGCAGAGTCTCCTTCAGAGTACTTACATTTTTCCTGTCCAATTTGTATTCTGGACAACTGTTGTATTTTATTTTATATTCTTAGTTAATGCTTATACACTTGTGACACCGGGTTTTGGGATGATTATGGGTTGTTTTGTATTGAATTTGTTAAAAGTATTATCATTTATTCTGTAAATCCCCATTCTTTACTATTTAAATTGAAGGAAAATATGATTTCAAAAGTAACAAAATGAGAACCTAATTAAGTATTTATTGTTGGCTTGCCTGACAGTGATGTCCGGTGCCATCACGACCTTTATGGATTTTGGGTCGTGACAACATGGTATCAGAGCACTAGGTTCACATAGGTCTCACGAGTCATGAGCGAGTCTAGTAGAGACTTGCGGATCGGTACGGAAACGTCTGTACTTATCTTCGAAGGCTATAGGACTGTTAGGAGCACTTCCCTTCTTGATTTCTCATCGTGCGGTTCGATTCCTTTGAGGCTTATGCCTTCATTCCATTCCTATTCAGTCTTATATGCCGTGAAGTGCTTGTTATAAATTGGGAATCGAGGAATTTTAATGGTACTACAGATGTGGTGCAGGATGTTCCTCCCTGTGTATTTGATTGGGCTATTGTCGTCACCTTGTGGAAGGTCGTTCTGTCGTTGCAACTCAATATCAGTATTACCTAAGGTTTTGAGGTTTGGCATTGATTGTTATGACGATTCGTGCATTGCTATCGCACCGTGTTTGTGTAATAGTAGGATGCTTGTCTATGCGTAGAAGCAGTGAATAACTTGGAAGGAGGTTTACTCAGTGCATGATTCAGAGATCCAATATTTTAATTCTGGCAAAGGAAAGGCTATCGGACTATGAATGTTCAGGTTTGGGTTGACGGAGTAACGAAACTTGGTATTTCGAGCATGGTGGAATTTTCATCTGTGATGTGGTGTTGTCGCCCTGGATTGAATGTGTTAAGTTTGCCAATGTTATGGTCTTCATCAATTTGCCTTCGGGGCAGGGTAGTGTGAAATAGTGTCGGGGAAGCGGCTGTCAGATATCGCAGTGTGCGGTGGTTCAGGACTTAATCGGTGGTGCGGGTGTTGAGGGCTCAAGGAAGATGATCTTCGAAAAGGTTTAAAGTTGGTAGCGATCGATTGGTTCAAGTGATACAGAGGTAGATTTTGATTTAAGGCAACAACTGGGCAGCGAAGGATGAGGAAGAACATGTGGGAGGTGTCTTGCGGTGGTTAAATTTCTAGAAGGCCAAGTGTGAGAAACAAAAGTTGGGTAGTTGCTTAAAAGAGAGGGTTTGACCATAGTGGGAGAGTGGCAGAGTATCAGATGGGTTCTGTGGTAAGATATCTACACGCATTGGGAAAATTTTAGTGTGATTTGGAACTCATGGTGGACAGTGACTAAGTCTACAAAATTAATTTGTAATATTGGCTGCTATACGGAGAAGGGTTGGATACGACGGACAAGAGTTGCATGATATGAAGGATACAACATGACTTTGGATTGGAATATATTGTCGCACCTTTAGTTGATGTCCATGGGGAGTGAACGAACTTGTACAGCTGGTAAATGAGCACGGGCTCAGGGTGATTTATTGATTTCGTAGTAATTGTACTCGGTGAAGCGCTATTGGGAGATGTCGGCATGTAATTTCCACAGGTGGGTTATCTCCTATGAGGATGTTAGCGATCGTATGTTGTTGACGAAGCCCCTACGAAGGATTTTACTGGCTACCCGGCGAGAGGTTGAATATGAAAACGTGGCTAGTGATTCAGAGTGTTCATGAAATGGTTAACAGGAAGATTTTGAGGCAAATTGGCAGGTTGATTGTGCAAGATCATGTCAATAGGGGGATAAGGAATCTTGGTGGATTCCAGAATTATTCAATGGTAGCTTCAAGCTGAGTGGGAGAGCCCCCACTGCCTACGATTGGATTGCATAGTTGTCTATTTGTGAGATTTCTGGTTATCGGCATATTGATGGGTTATTACGACTAAGGAAAGAGAACATCAGCGGTAATTTGAGCAAAGGATTGAGGAATGTGTGCTATAATTGGCCTTATTGACTCATGTTCAGGATTTGGGAAGATTTAGGATTTATGCTTCGTGTAGAGGTGATTTACAAGAAAAGTGATTCAGCCGGGTGCATCTTGAGAGGGCGTTCATGTGCTAGTGGAGCCTTGGAGTTTGATTATTATTCGGGACCAAGTCAGAGTGGGTGACTGTGATGACCCAAAAGGTCATCTTATGTTTTAGAACTTGAATATGTGCTCTTAAGCCTTAAAAATCTCATTTTTACCCTCCTCGATTTGCGTGCACAGTCTGGGCAGGTTTGTGAAAAGCTTTTATGTTAAAAACTAATGAAAATAAGAATTTTGCCTTAAAAATTAATTTTAGTTGACTTCGGTCAACATTTTTGGTAAATGGACCCGGCTCCGTGCTTTGATGGTCCCGGTAGGTCCATATCGAATTATGGGACCTGGGCATATGCCCGGAATCGAATTCGGATGTCCCTAGCTTGAGTTTTGAATTTTTGATGAAAATTAAAAATTTGAAAATTATTTGTTTTTAAGAATTGATTGATATTTGGCATTGTTAGTATCGGGTCCGTATTTTAGTTTTGGAGCTCGGTACAGGTTTATTATGATATTTAAGACCTGTCTGTGAAATTTTGTGAGAAATAGAGTTTATTTGATGTGATTCGGACATCCAGTTGAGAAGATAGAAATTTTAAAGTGTTCTTAAGAATTTCATTTGATTTGGTGCTAAATTCGTAGTTCTAGGTGTTATTTTGGCGATTTGATCGCACGAGCAAGTTCATATGATGTTTTTAGACTTGCGTGCATGTTTGGTTTGGAGCCCCGAGGGCTCAGGTGCCATTCGGGCGATGCGTGAGTTGAGTTCAAACCTCAACAAGGCTGTTGGTGCACCAAATCTGGTGTGCCCGCACCTGCGAGCCTTTGGTCGTAGGTGCGAGCGATATCCCCGCACGTGCGACCCAGGCCTGGACTTCATTTTTCCATAGATGCGGACTTTTCTCCGCAGGAGCGGGACCGCAGAAGCGGAACCCTGTCCGCAGGTGCGGCCCCAGTTGGCCTAGTCCTTTTCCGCAGAAGCGCACATCCTGTCCGCATGTGGGGTATGACTAAAGCACCGTAGGTGCGAAGGTCGCTGGGCAGTGAATTCATTTAATTCGGACTCCAACCATTTTTCTTCTCGTTTTCAAAAGGATAGGAGGTCTAGGGCGATTTTTCAAAGACATTTTCTTCCCCAAATCATAGGTAAGTGTTCCTTAACTCGTTTCTTTCAATCTTTTACTTCATATTACTAGAATTCAACCTAAAATCTAGAGTTTTCATGGTAGAATTATGGGTTAGGGTAGAAACTAGGGATTTCGAAAATTTGGGGATTTAGACCTCGATTTGAGGTCGGATTCTAAAACTAATTACATATTCGGGCTCGGGGGGTAAATGGGTAAAAGGATTTTTGTCCGAACTTCGGGTTTTGACCAAGCGGGCCCGGGGTCGTTTTTTTGACTTTTTGGAGGAAAATTTTGAAAATTTAATTTATGAAATATAATTGATTCCTTTAGCAATATTTGATATTATTGAGTCATTTTTGAATAGATATGAGTGGTTTAGAGTTGAATTCCAAAGGAAAAGCTGTGATTGAGAATTAAGTGACCTTCGGAGCGAGGTAAGTGTCGTGTCTAACTTTGGCTTGAGGGAATAGGTACTATGTGTTTATTTGCTACATGTTTGGTTGTTAAATACGATGAATAGGTGACTTGATGAGCATCTATGCATCATTGTCAAGTCATAGCATGCGAGTGAAATTCTATTCTTATCTATTTTGTAGCCTTAAATTCTACTATCCATGCTTAGCGGGTTATTTGAAATGTTGGGTGACTCCTATCTGGTTTCACTGAGATTTGGTAACTTTCCAATATTAATTCAAAGTTGAGATTACATTGTGCTATTGATTATGGGTAAAATACTGGTTTCTTTGTGATACTCTTATCTGTCCGTTGTTATTGATCCTGTGATTTGTGAGGAGGAGTGTAAAAGAACGAAGGGTGATGTCGTGCATGCATTATTTATATTGTGAGAAAAAGTGTAAAGCACGAAGGGTGATGCCGTGTATATTATGAGAGGTTTAATGCACGGAGGGTGATGCCGTGTCATTCTATTTAATTTTTTGGGTGAGGTTGAGAGTAAAAGCACGAAGGGTGATGCCGTGCAGTTTTCCTTTGATGTTTTAATTGCTCAATTCGTTTGAGGCTTTTCTGTGTAATTCTGTCTTTTCATTATTCTCACTCTTTATGTTGTATTCCCCCACTGTATGTTCCCTTCCCATTATCTGTGCGTTATTGCTTTACTTACTGTTGTTTCCACTATCATGATTATACTGTTCAGGTTATATGTGGGAGTCTTGTCCTAGCCTCGTCACTACTTTGCCGAGATTAGGCTCGACACTTACCAGTACATGGGGTCGGTTGTACTGATGCCGCACTCTACACTTTCTGTGCAGATTTTGATACCGGCTCAGGTTGATCGAGATTTGCTACTGGTCTGCTGTCCGGAGACTCAAGGTAGACCTGTCGGCGTTCACAGATCTTGAAGTCCCTGTCTATCTTTTATGTCGTACTATTTTCTTTCATTCAGACAGTTGTATTTCTTTCAGATTATTACTTGTAGTAAATTCTAGAATGCTCGTGAATTGTGACTCCAGATCTGGGTAGTAGTAATTAATACAGTTTTATGATATTCCGCACTTATTATATTTTATCTTAGTTAATTATTGTTATTTACTGAATGAAAATAAGAAATTGGTTTAACGATTTTCTAACGTTGGCTTGCCTAGTAAGTGAAATGTTAGGTGCCATCATGGTCCCGTCGGTGGGAAATTTCGGGTCATGACAATTGGTATCAGAGCACTAGGTTGCCTAGGTCTCACGATTCCTGAGTAAGCTTAGTAGAGTCTGGAGGATCGGTACGGAGATGTCTGTGCTTATCTTCTAGAGGCTATGAAGTTTAGGAACAAGTTTCACTTGTATTCTACTCTGTCGTGCGATTTTTATTTCTCAATACTGATTGAACTCTTCTACTCTTATTCTCTCACAGATGGCGAGAACACGTACCGCTTCCTTAGTTGAGCAGCAGCCAGAGCCTCCAATGATAGCTCATACGCGGGACAGAGGTCGAGGCCTATGTGTTATCCTATTTTGCTTCCTATTTGGATGTGCCCCATGATTCTTTGAGTGCTCCTGTGTTTGTGTCCACACTAGTGGGAGATGCTATTGTTGTAGATCATGTTTATCATTCGTGTGTGGTCACCATTGGGAGTCTTGAGACTCGTGTAGATCTTCTACTTCTCGACATGGTTGATTTTGATGTCATACTAGGTATGGATTGGCTGTCACCTTATCATGCTATATTAGATTGTCACGCCAAGACGGTGACCTTAGCCTTTTAGGGGTTGCCTCAATTAGAGTGGAGAGGGAATCTTGTCCATTCTACCAGCAGGGTTATCTCTTATGTGAAGGCTCGGCATATGGTCGAGAAGGGGTGTCTAGCTTATTTGGCTTATGTCCACGAATCTAGTGCGGAGGTTCCTTCCATAGAGTCGGTGCCGGTTGTTCGTGAGTTTTCCAGAGGTATTTTCTGTCGACCTACCGGGGATGCCACCCAACAGGGATATTGATTTCTGCATTGATTTGGCTTTGGGCACTCAGCCTATTTCCGTTCCGCCATATCGCATGGCCCCGCCAGAGTTGAACGAATTGAAGGAGAAGTTGCAAGATTTGCTTGATAAGGGCTTCATTAGACCTAGTGTCTCGCCCTGGGGTGCACCTGTATTGTTTGTGAAGAAGAAAGATGGATCGATGAGGATATGTATAGATTATCGGCAGTTGAACAAAGTCACCATCAAGAACAAGTATCCATTGCCGAGGATTGATGATTTATTTGATCAGCTTCAGGGTGCCAAGGTGTTTTCAAAGATTGATTTGAGATCTGGCTACCATCAATTGAGGATTAGGGCATCCGATGTTCCTAAGATAGCTTTTCCGACTCGGTATGGGCATTATAAGTTTCTAGTGATGTCATTTGGGATGACAAATGCTCCAGCAGCATTCATGGATTTGATGAACCGGGTGTTCAAACCCTACTTGGATTCCTTTGTGGTTGTGTTTATTGATGATATCTTGATCTACTCCCACAGTCGAGAGGAGCATAGGCAGCACCTTCGGATCGTTCTTCAGACTCTGAAAGACATCCAGTTATATGCTAAGTTCTCAAAGTGCTAGTTTTGGTTGAGTTCAGTTGCTTTATTGGGTCACGTTGTATCAGCAGAGGGTATTCAGGTGGATCCTAAGAAGATTGAGGCAGTTCAGAACTGGCCTAGACCCACATCAGCTGCAGAGATCCGTAGTTTCCTGGGTTTGGCGGGCTATTACAGTCGATTTGTGGAGGGGTTTTCATCCATAGCAGCCCCATTGACCAGATTGACCCAGAAGGGTGCCCCGTTCAGGTGGTCAGACGAGTGTGAAGCGAGATTTTAGAAGCTCAAGATAGCTTTGACTACGGCACCGGTATTGGTGTTACCCACAGGTTCAGGATTTTATACAGTATATTGTGATGCATCTCGTATTGGTCTGGGTACGGTATTGATGCAGGGTGGCAAGGTTATTGCATATGTTTTATGCCAGCTGAAGGTTCACGAGAAGAATTACCCTGTTCATGATCTAGAGCTGGCAGCCATTGTTCACGCGCTGAAGATTTGGAGGCACTATCTTTATAGCGTGTCATGTGAGGTCTTCACTGATCATCGGAGCTTGCAGTATTTGTTCAAGCAGAAGGAACTAAATTTGAGGCAGAGGAGGTGGCTGGAGCTATTGAAAGACTATGATATCACCATATTGTATCATCCCGGGAAGGCCAACGTGGTGGCCGACGCTTTGAGTAGAAAGCCAGTCAGTATGGGTAGCCTTGCATATATTCCAGTTGGTGAGAGACCACCTACATTGGATGTTCAGGCCTTGGCCAACCAGTTCGTGAGGTTAGATGTTTCTGAGCCCAACCGTGTTCTAGCTTGTACAGTCGCTCGGTATTCCTTGTTTGAGTGCATCAGAGATTGGCAGGATGACGATCCGCATTTATTGTCCTTAGAGACACAGTGCGGCACGGTGGTGCCAAGCAGGTTACTATTAGAGATGACGGAGTGTTGAGGATGCAGGGTCATATTTGTGTGCCTAATGTTGATGGACTTCATGAGTTGATCCTTGAGGAGTCCCACAGTTCCCGATATTCTATTCATCCGGGCACCGCCAAGATGTATCAGGACTTGAGGCAGCATTATTTGTGGAGGCGAATGAAGAAGTACATAGTTTCCTATATAGCTCGGTGCCTAAATTGCCAGCAGGTAAAGTGTGAGCATTAGAGACCTGGTGGTTTACTTCAGAGGTTAGATATTCTTGAGTGGAAGTGGGAACGTATCACTATGGATTTTGTTGTTGGGCTCCCATGGACTCAGAGAAATTTCGATGCAGTTTGGGTTATTGTGGACATGCTAACTAAGTCAGCGCATTTCATTCCTGTGGCAGTTACCTATTCCTCGAAGCAGTTGGCATAGATTTATATTTGGGAGATCGTCTTTCTTCACGGTGTGCCCGTGTCTATCATTTCTGATCGAGGTACGCAGTTTACGCGGGTTGTTGGGTACGCAGGTTGAGTTGAGAACAACATTTCATCCTCAGACGAACGGGCAATCCGAGCGTACTATTCAGAACTTGGAGGATATGCTACGTGCTTGTGTTATAGACTTCGGAGGATCGTGGGATCAGTTCTTGCCCCTTGCAGAGTTTGCCTACAATAACAGCTACCAGTCGAGCATTCAGATGGCTCCCTATGAGGCATTATATGGTAGGTGGTGTCGGTCGCCAGTTGGGTGGTTCGAGCCGGGAAAGGCTCGGTTGTTGGGCACAAACTTAGTACAGGATGCCTTGGATAAGGTCAAGATTATTCAGGATTGACTTCTCACAGCTCAGTCCAAGAAGAAGAGTTATGCCGACCGTAGAGTTCATGATGTTGCAATCATGGTCGGAGAGAGAGTGTTACTTTGGGTATCACCCATGAAGGGTGTAATGAGGTTCGAAAAGAAGGGCAAGTTGAGCCCTAGGTATATCGGACCTTTTGAGATTCTGGAGAGAGTGTGAGAGGTGGCTTACAGGCTTGCGTTGCCACCCAGTTTAGCACTTGTTCATCCGGTATTCCATGTGTCCATGCTTCAAAAGTATCACGGCAATCCGTCCCATGTGTTAGATTTCAGCTCTATCCAGTTGGACAAGGATTTGACTTACGAGGAGGAGCCGGTGAAAATTCTAGTCCGACAAGTTCACTAGTTGAGATCAAAGAGTTACCCTTCAATTCGAGTGTAGTGGAGAGGTCAGCCTATTGAGGCAGCTACTTCGGAGTCCGAGTCCGATATGCGGAGTAGATATCCCCACCTTTTCACCAGCCCAGGTACTTTTCTATCTCCGTTCGAGAACAAACGGTTGTTTTAGAGGTGGAGAATGTGATGACCCAAAAGGTCATCTTATATTTTAGAAATCTAATCTGCTCTCTTAAGCCTTAAAAATATCATTTTTACCCTCGTTGATTTGCATGCGCAGTCCTGGCAGGTTTTCAGAAAGCTTTTATGTTGAAAACTAATGAAAACAGTAATTTTTGCCTTAAAAGTTAATTTTAGTTGACTTCGGTCAACCTTTTTGGTAAATGGGCCCGGATTCGTGCTTTAACGGTCCCGGTAGGTCCGTATCGAACTATGGGACCTGGGCGTATGCCCGGAATCGAATTCGGAGGTCCCTAGCTTGAGTTATGAATTTTTGATGAAAATTATTTATTTTTAAGAATTGATTGATATTTGGCATTGTTAATATTGGGTCCATATTTTAGTTCCAGAGCCCGGTACATGTTCATTATGATATTTAAGACCTGTCTGTGAAATTTGGTGAGAAACAGAGTTGATTTGACATGATTCGGACGTCCAGTTGAGAAGATAGGAATTTTAAAGTGTTCTTGAGAATTTCATTTGATTTGGTGCTAAATTCGTAGTTCTAGGTGTTATTTTGGCGATTTGATCGCACGAGCAAGTTCGTATGATGCTTTTAGACTTGCGTGCATATTTGGGTTGGAGCCCCGATGGCTCGGGTGCCACTCGGGAGATGCGCGAGTTGAGTTCAAACCTCAACAAGGCTGCTGGTGCACCAAATCTGGTGTGCCCGCAGGTGCGAGCGATAGCCCCACAGGTGCGACCCAGGCCTGGACTTCATTTTTCCGCAGATGCGGACTATTCTCCGCAGAGGCGGGACTGCAGAAGTGGAACCCTGTCCGCAGGTGCGGCCCTAGTTGGCCCAGTCCTTTTCTGCAGAAGCGCACATCATGTCCGCACGTGCGGATGCACAGGTGCGACCAAAGCACCGCAGGTGCGAATGTCGCTGGGCAGTGAGTTCATTTAATTCGGACTCCAACCATTTTTCTTCTTGTTTTCAAAAGGATAGGAGGCCTAGGGCGATTTTTCAAAGACATTTTCTTCCCCAAATCATAGGTAAGTGTTCCTTAACTCGTTTCTTTCAATCTTTTACTTCATTTTACTAGAATTCAACCTAAAATCTAGAGTTTTCATGGTAGAATTATGGGTTAGGGTAGAAACTAGGAATTTCGGGAATTTGGGGATTTAGGCCTCGATTTGATGTCGGATTCAAAAAATAATTACATATTCGGGCTCGGGGGTGAATGGGTAAAAGGATTTTGGTCCGAACCTCGGGTTTTGACCAAGAGGGCCCGGAGTCGGTTTTTTTGACTTTTTGGAGGAAAATTTTCGAAATTTAATTTATGAAATATAATTGATTCCTTTAGAAATATTGGATATTATTGGGTCATTTTTGAATAGATACGAGTGGTTTAGAGGTGAATTCCAAAGGAAAAGCTGTGATTGAGAATTAAGTGGCCTTCGGAGCGAGGTAAATGTCGTGTCTAACTTTGGCTTGAGGGAATAGGTACTATGTGTTCATTTGCTACATGTTTGGTTGTTAAATACAATGTATAGGTGAGGTGACGAGCATCTATGCGTCGTTGTCGAGTAATAGCATGCGAGTGAAATTCTATTCTTGTCTATTTTGTAGCCTTAAATTCTACTATCCATGCTTAGCGGGTTATTTGAAATGTTGGGTGACTCCTATCTTGATGAGGAGGTTCCAGCCTCAGATAGAGCTTGATGAGGAGGTTTCAGCCCAGATTGTTCCTGCTGGACTAGCTCAGGTTCTGGAGGGGTTCATTGCTACCCAGTACTTCAGGATCCTTTGGTCCGTTTGGTGGGCCTTATAGAGAGTGTGGCCCAGACTGGCGCATTTCCCATGGCACCAGCAGTCTCTCAGGTTGGAGGAGGAGCCCAAACTCCTACCACTCCCGCTCCAGAGCAGATAGCTCCCCAGTATCAGGTTCCAGTAGCTTAGCCAGTTGGATTAGTTCAGCCGGTTATTGCAGCACAGGTCGGAGATGGGCCAGCTATGTCTTCTGAGGCTTTATGGAGATTGGACAGGTTTATCAAGCACTTTCCTGTTCACTTCAGTGGTGCTCCTTCAGAGGATCTCCAGGAGTATCTTGATAGCTGTCACGAGGTTTTACGGAACATGTGTATAGTGGAGACCAATGAGGTCGATTTTGCTACATTTCATATGACTGGTTCCGCCAAGAAATGGTGGAGAGATTACTTGTTGACCAGACTAGCTGGGTCGCCTGATCTTACTTGGGACCAGTTCTCTCAGCTCTTCATAGAGAAGTTTCTGCCTATCACATTAAGAGAGGAGCGTCGCCATCGGTTTGTGCGTCTCCAGCAGGGCAGTATGACTGTTTCTCAGTATCAGACCCGCTTTGTGGATTTGGCCCGTCATGCTATTCTTCTGCTTCCCACCGAGAGAGAGAGAGAGAGAGAGAGAGAGAGAGAGAGAGAGAGAGAGAGAGAGAGAGAGAGAGAGAGAGAGAGAGGGTGAGGAGGTTTATTGATGGACTTGCTCAGCCTATCAGATTGCAGATGGCTAAGGAGACTGGGAGTGAGATTTCTTTTCAGGCGGCTGCTAATGTCGCCAGACGAGTCGAAATGGTTCTTACTCGGGGAGGTCAGGGGTCTGACAAGAGACCTCGTCATTCCGGTGAGTTCAGCGGTGCCTCATATAGAGGCAGGAGTACTTTTGGTAGAGGCCATCCTCCCAGGCCGTTTCATTCGGCGCTCCAGGCATCCCACGGTGCCTCAGGTGGTCGTGGCCCTCAGATGCATTATTCCGACCAGCTAGCCTACAGTGCACTACCAGCTCCTATTAGTGCACCTCTACTCCAGAGTTATAAGGGTGGTTATTCAGGTCGACAGGGTCAGTTTTAGGGTCAGCAGTCACAATAGCTGAGGTTACGTTATACTTGTGGCGATCCGAGGCACATTGCTAGATTTTTCCCTTGGGCAGCGGGCAGCTCACAGCATCAGAATTCTCGTGCCATGGTTCCGGCACCAGTTGCTGCACCACCTGCTCGGCCAGCCAGAGGCAAGGGTCAGGCAGCCAAAGGTAGGAGCCAGACAGTTAGAGGTGGAGATCAGGCCGTTAGAGATGGAGACCAGCCAGCTAGAGGCAATCCCAGGGACGTAGTTCAGGGTGGTGGGGCCCAGCCCCGGTGTTATGCTTTCCCAGCCAAGCCTGAGACTGAGTCATCTGATGCTGTTATCACAGGTACTGTTTCAGTTTGTAGTAGAGATGCTTCAGTTCTATTTGATCCGGGATCTACTTACTCCTATGTGTCATCCTATTTTGCTTCAGTTCTATGTGATCTCACAGGTGCGAGCGATAGCCCCGTAGGTGCGACCCAGGCCTGGACTTCATTTTTCCGCAGATGCGGACTTTTCTCCGCAGGAGCGGAACCCTGTCTGCAGGTGCGGCCCCAGTTGGCCCAGTCCTTTTCTGCAGAAGCGCACATCCTGTCCGCATGTGCGGATGCACAGGTGCGACCAAAGCACCGCAGGTGCGAAGATCGCTGGGCAGTGAGTTCATTTAATTCAGACTCCAACCATTTTTCTTCTCGTTTTCAAAAGGATAGGAGGCCTAGTACGATTTTTCAAAGACATTTTCTTCCCCAAATCATAGGTAAGTGTTCCTTAACTCGTTTCTTTCAATCTTTTACTTCATTGTACTAGAATTCAACCTAAAATCTAGAGTTTACATGGTAGAATTATGGGTTAGGGTAGAAACTTGGGATTTCAAGAATTTGGGGATTTAGACCTCGATTTGAGGTCAGATTCCAAAACTAATTACATATTCAGGCTCGGGGGTGAATGGGTAAAAGAATTTGGGTCCGAACCTCGGGTTTTGACCAAGCGGGCCTGGGTTTCATTGTTTTGACTTTTTGGAGGAAAATTTTGGAAATTTAATTTATGAAATATAATTGACTCCTATAGCAATATTTGATATTATTGAGTCATTTTTGAATAGATATGAGTGGTTTAGAGGTGAATTCCAAAGGAAAAGATGTGATTGAGAATTAAGTGGCCTTTGGAGCGAGTTAAGTGTCGTGTCTAACTTTGGCTTGAGGGAATATATACTGCGTGTTCATTTGCTACATGTTTGGTTGTTAAATACGATGTATAAGTGAGGTGATGGGCATCTATGCGTCATTGTCGAGTCATAGCATGTGAGTGAAATTCTATTCTTATCCATTTCGTAGCCTTAAATTCTACTATCCATGCTTAGCGGGTTATTTGAAATGTTGGGTGACTCCTACCTGGTTTCACTGAGATTTGGTAACTTTCGAATATTGATTCAAGGTTGAGATTACATTGTGCTATTGATTATGGGTAAAATACTGGTTTCTTTGTGATACTCTTATCTGTCCGTTGTTATTGATCATGTGATTTGTGAGGAGGAGTGTAAAAGCACGAAGGGTGATGCCGTGTATGCATTATTTATATCGTGAGGAAGAGTGTAAAGCACGAAGGGTGATGCCGTGTATATTATGATAGGTTTAATGCATGAAGGGTGATGCCGTGCCGTTCTATTTAATTATTTGGGTGAGGTTGAGAGTAAAAGCACGAAGGGTGATGCCGTGCCGTTCTATTTATTTATTTGGTGAGGTTGAGAGTAAAAGCATGAAGGGTGATGCCGTGCAATTTTCTTTTGTTGTTTTTATTGCTCAATTCATTTACGGATTTTCTGTGTAATTCCGTCTTTTCGTTATTCTCAGTCTTTATGTTGTATTCCCCCACCGTATGTTCCCTTCCCATTATCTCTGCGTTATTTCTTTACTTACTGTTATTGCCACTAGCATGATTATACTGTTCAGGTTATATGTGGGAGTCTTGTCCTAGCCTCGTCACTACTTCGCCGAGGTTAGGCTTGACACTTACCTGTACATGGGGTCGGTTGTACTGATGTTGCACTCTCCACTTTCTGTGCAGATTTTGATACCGGCTCAGGTTGATCGAGATTTGCTACTGGTCCCCTGTCTGGAGACTCAATGTAGACCTGTCGGCGTTCACAGACCTTGAAGTCCCCGTCTATCTTTTATGTCCTACTGTTTTCTTTCATTCAGACAGTTGTATTTCTTTCAGACTATTACTTGTAGTAAATTCTAGAATGCTCGTGAATTGTGACTCCAGATCCGAGTGGTAATAATTAATATAGTTTTATGATATTCCGCACTTATTATATTTCATCTTAGTTAATTATTGTTATTTACTGAATGAAAATAAGGAATTGGTTTAACGATTTTCTAACATTGGCTTGCCTAGCAAATAAAATGTTAGGCGTCATCACGGTCCCGTCGGTGGGAAATTTTGGGTCGGGACATTGACTCTCAACAACGGTCCTAGTGGATTCAAAAGTTAAAGTGTGGTGCCTAAGGATTTTGAGTCCGTAGTATGGTTAAGTATTGAGCTGTTGCAGCGGATTATAAAAGGGGCTTGGAGTGTTCTACGTTATCTTCGGTATGCGGTGTAGCAGTGGAAAAATGGGAGAATATAACTTCGGAATCATAGGGAAATTATCAGAATGAGTGTACCCGTTGAAGATGTGAATATGCGCACAAGGAAAGTATGTGATGGTTCGTGGGTTTTGAGACAGCATGGTCTCATGAAATAAGGTCACTCCAGATAAGTGCGGATTTGGGTTCATGATGTTTTGAATGGGGCTATTATTATTTCTAGGGCAAGTCACGAGTAAAGTAGAAGAAGTGGCTCGGTTGGTAATGGTTGAATCAGCACAGTTATGGTAGTGACCAGTTTCTCCAGCGCAAAGTTATACATGTGGTTTGTGGTTGTACACTTGGGCTTGAGCGCCACTACAACTTGGTTAATTTGGGAGGTATTCGTATGGCTTTGTGGTGTAAAGGGATTTTCGGAAGAGTTATGGTGGTTTAGACCACTACTTGAGGTTTATATTTTCTACGGTTATGGGAATTCATGTGTCGCTATGGTTCTCCTGAAATGAGTTAAGTGAAAGGTTTTTATGATGAAGTGTGTACCCTATTAGTGGTTCAGGAGTTATGATGAAATTCTTGTACATTTGCGTATTGGCATGATTAGGTGCAGGAGGTAGCATGGGAATTGGAAGTCGAGGATCAAGGTTGCCATATGGTTTTGGCAGGAATATCACAAGCTCAGATTAGCGAGAAAAGACTCAGATGGTTAGAGTCAGCTGGTATTGTCTTTGGCATCACCTGAGATCGGTATCTTGTATGGGAGGTTTTGCGTACTGATTGTAGATTCTTGATTTCTTTACAGCGTTTGTGTGGCCGGTGGCATGGATGTGTAGACTTGTTGTCTGGTACGGAAGGTCATGGGAGTGTATCCCATGGGAAGATTGTATAAGTGTGACATGTAGTCACTTGATTGATTAAAGATTGAAACCAAGTATGGAGATTTGGTACTATCGCTAATGTGAGAGTTTAGGCCTGAAAGGCGCTCTATTCAGTTGGTTGTAAATTTTGGAAGTTTTTTCCGGATTCGACGACTGTTATTGTATGTCATGGGAAAAGGGTCATTGTGGATCCTTGAGAGGGTACTTTCCCAAGCATGTTATGATCATGATCGACTTGAGGTCCGTGGATGGATCTAAAATATGAACGTGGGCTCTATCTCATGCCGGATGTGTTCATCTCAACATAGCGCTCCTTATGGAGGAGTATTCGAATGTTGGATGTTATTTCATCGTCGGCTATTTCATGTAATACTATATTGTGTTGTGTGGGTTGTAAAATGGCTTGATTAATTTCATATGTATTGAGGTTCCGCGTAGTGATGGTGTTATGTGAGAAGGATGGCTCTCGAGATGCAGATCATATATCGCACCTTAGTCATGCTTGAGTTTTGTAGCGTATGGCGCTACCCGTCTCCTCAGGATTTGTATTATGCACTTGCCGTGCTTATGGTTGATATTCGGGCATTTCATGAGTACAAGCGTTATGGCTCAATGTGTTGTTTCTTGAGATTATTATGTGTGGATCGGGTGGCACACCGCCACAGATATGTTGTTTGGATCGGGTGGCACGTCGCCACGGGTATCATAGTTGGATCAGGTTGCACGCCGCAACGGTATCATGTGTGGATCGGGTTGCACGCCGCAACAGTGTGTTATTGAGTATAGTCCCCATATATATTATTGCGTGTTTTGCTTCTCATTTCCCGAGGAAGGTTCATAACATCCTTTCGGTTGTTTAATTAGTTACGTGGGTTGAGTAGTTCTTTCCAGAGTTCATTTTTCCTTATGTATCACATACGAGTATGTGGATTGTTGGCGTATGATGGCATCATAGGAGACCTTTGGTAGTGTTGTGGTGGCTTATTTCCAGAACAACTTATACTGGGTGAGACGAGATTATTGGACCCAGGATCCGTGCAATCGGATTATATGAGGCATATTAAAAAAAAAGTAAATATCGTTATTTGGTTCATAATGGGGTAATGGTCCTTGTTAGGAGGAGGGACTCAATGATTTATCGACTCGGAAGTTGGTTATGAATTTCTACACATCCTTTCTGTTGTGGCAGTATTGCGAGAGTTGAAACAGGACTTATATGCTTTGTGAGGTGCATGTGGGCATCAGATTCGTGGGATTTCGACTATTGTTATCAGAGGATGTTATTATGGTCATGTGGGTTATACGGTGCATGGTATGAATTCAGTAAAGGTATGCAATCATGTATTGGTGCATCGTGTAGTGATGGATACGGTGTTCGTATGTTGAAAACAGACCTGGTAGAGAATTTCAGATGTTGGAATTTGGCTCTAAGGCTTATTTGACTAGATAAAAGGGAGGATTTTCAGGTTTGCTCGTGCAAATGTGCTCATCTGGGTTGTGGTAGCACGGGTAGGTGCACAAGGTGTTAAACAATGATTTCGGACAACTCTAGAGCAATTCTTAGCACGTTTGAGGACGAACGTATGTTTAAGTGGGAGAGAATGTAACGACCCGACCGGTCGTTTTGAGCTCTAGCGTGTCATTCAGTGGTTTGAGACCCTGAGCAGCTTCACTTCAGGTATTATGACTTGTGCGTATGGTCGGAATTGAATTTTTGGAAGTTCGGAGTTGATTTGGAAAGAAAATTCTAATTTTTGAAGCTTTAAGTTGGAAGAATTAACTAAGTTTTGATTTTTATGTAAACGACCTTGAAATCGGGATTTGAAGGTTCCTACAGGTTCGTATGATGATTTTAGAATTGGGCGTATGTCCGGATTGGGTTTTGGATGACCCGGGAGCGTTTCGGTGCATATTGTAGAAGTTGGCATTTTGGAAGAATTTCATAAATTTGGGTTGAAGTGCATTTCAATGATAACGACATCCGTTTAGGATTCCAAGTCTGGGAATAGCTCCGTATGATAATTCCGGTCTTAGGAGCGCGTCCGGAGGTGGATTTGGAGGTTCGTAGGTCATTTTGGGGTCATTTGGGCGAAAGTTGGAAATTTGGATAATTTTAAGAAGTTTGACCGGGAGTGGACTTTTTGATATCGGGGTCGGATTCTGATTCCGGAAGTTGGAATAGGTCCGTAATGTCGAATGTGACTTTTGTGCCAAATTTAAGGTCAGTCGGACGTGATTTGATAGGTTTCAACATCGATTGTAGAAGTTTGAAGTTCCAAAGTTCATTAAGTTTGAATTGGAGGGTGATTCATGTTTTTAACGTTCTTTGATGTGATTTGAAGGCTCGACTAAGTTCTTAATGTGTTTTGGGACGTGTTGGTATATTTGGTTTAGGTTCCGGGCGTCTTGGGTGGGTCCTGGATGGTTAACGAAGCAAGTTTTGGACTTGAGGAATGGTTGAAGTGCACCAGTTCTGGTGTAATCGCACCTGCGCAAGTTTGACCACAGGTGCATAATCGCAGAAGCAAGGAAATGGTCGCAGGTGCGGTTTGGGCAAAGCTGGGCAGTGACCGCAGGTGCGAAAGGTTGTCCGCACCTACGAGGTCGCAGATGCGGAGGTGCGTCGCAGGTGCGAGATTGCGAGAAGAGCCTGGGGGCACAAGTGCGGAAGCATATCCGCTGATGCGGATGCGCATCTGCGCATGGGAGACCGCATATGCGGAAATGGGCTGGAAGCTCTGGATCGCAAAAGCGATGGAGGTCCGCAGAAGCGGGACCGCAAATGCGGTCTAGTAATTCACAAAAGCGAAAACTGGGCAGAACATAAGGGATCGAGCTTGGTCATTTCTTCATTTTCATTTGGGATTTCTGGGGCTCGGTTCTTGGGCGATTTTGAGGAGTTTTCATCAAGAAACACAAGGTAAGTGATTCCCACTTATTATAGGTTAAATACATGGTTTGTATAATGATTTAAACATGAAAATTAGTAGAAATTGTGGGATTTTTGGTAGAAAACCTAAAATTTGGTATTTTTAGATTTTGACCACGAAATTTGACATGAAATTTGGAATGAATTATATATTTGAGTTCGTGGTGTCATGGGTAAAGTTTATCTTCGAAAATTTTCGGAATTCGTGCACGCGTGCCCGAGGGTGATTTTTATTGACTTTTCAAGTGGCGTTAAGAATTGTTGTAAATTAAATTATAATGAGTATTAGAGTATATATTTATGGGTTTGCACATTTATTGACTAGTTTGGGAGCGTTGGGCATCGGCTTGAGTTGTTGGAAGGTCTTGGGAGCCGGTTGTGGAGTTTCGGTGTGAGGTAAGTCTTCTTTCTAATCTTGTGAGGGGAAAATTACCTCATAGGTGATTAAAATTAAATAATTGTTGCTAATTGTGGGGGGGCTACGTACGCACGAGGTGACGAGAGTCCATGCGTAGCTACTATTATGCTTATGTCTGGGTAGTCTAGGACCCATATCATGTTGTACTTGTGATGTTTGCGCCCTACTTGTTAATTTAATTGTTTAAGATATTTAGAAACTCGATAAAGGAATTGTAAAAAGGTTAAACTTCATTTACTTAACCGTTAAATGAGAATTAGAAATTCTGGAATATTTGCCTCTTAATAAATCTTGAATTGGTTGTTTAATGTGTTTTCTCTTTTGAGGAGCGGGCCGAACGCCTCAATATTATGTTAGGATCGGACCGTACGACCTCGGCATAATTTGCGCATGATTTAATTGGTTGCTTGAAATTTGTGATAATTTATATTGCTTCATTGGCCTGATATACAAACTGATAAACGATGAAAAATAAATTTGGAAATTTCTTATTAACAAAAGAATTATTCACTTATTTCATGATATTGAGCTTACAGTCGTCCTACGTAATCCATGCTTAGTTATATCATTGATATTTTATTATAGCCCATAGTAAGTGTCGAAGTAGATCCCTCGTCGCTACTTCTTGTGGGCGCAGAGGCGCGGTTATGGCGGGAACTTAGGTGAGCTGCATTTTATACTACGATCCGCAGCTAGCAGAGTCTCCTTTAGAGTACTTACATTTTTCCTGTCCAATTTGGGATGATTATTTTATTTTATATTCCTAGTTAATGCTCATGCACTTATGACACTGGGTTTTGGGATGATTATGGGTTGTTCTGTATTGAATTTGTTAAAAGTATTATCATTTACTCTGTAAATCCCCATTTTTTACTATTTAAATTAAAGGAAAATATGATTTCAAATGTAACAAAATGAGAACCCAATTAAGTATTTATTGTTGGCTTGCCTGACAGTGGGGCCCGGCGCTATCACGATCTTTATGGATTTTGGGTCGTGACAATCATTTTCTCTATATATCATGAGGTAAGTTATTACTACTTGTTGTAAGATAAATACATGGATTATATATGGATTAAAACATGGAATTTTGTAGAAATTGTGGGATTTCGAAGAAAATCTAGAATTTAGTATTTTTGGATTTTGACCACGAAATTGGGCATGAAATTAGGAATAAATTATATATTTGAGTTCGTGGTGTTATGGGTAATGTTTATCTTCGAACATTTTCGAAATTCGGGCACGTGGGCCCGATGGTTGACTTTTCGAGCGAAGTTGAGAATTGTTATAAATTGATTAATTATGAGTGTTGGAGTATATTTTTATTGGTTTTCATGATTGTTTGACTAGTTTCGGATCGATGGTCATTGGTTTGAGGTGCTAGTGAGGCGATGGAGCCGGTTATGAAATTTCGAAGCGAGGTAAGTTTCCTGTCTAACCTTGTGAGGGGGAAATTACCCCCTAGGTGATGTAATTGTTATGTGCTACTAGTTGTTGGTGCTACGTACCCACGAGGGGATGAGAGTGTAACACCCCAAATATTTACTAATATTTGCATTCTCAATTGAGCATCTTTATAATGAGGAGATATTTTACTTCGCACTTCCTAAACGGGAAATTTACAATATATGAAAATTTCTTACTTTAGGTTGTGTTAATATTGACAAAGAAGTTCCATGGTGTTTCTATGTGTAACACTTAATATTATTTTGATGAATTATTATTTTTATACATTATATAATTAAGATTTTGGGCTTCCACCCTTTTGTATTTATCTAAAGATATTTAGAAGGTTGGGCAGCCACATTTTTCATATTTATCCAAAGTTTTTATATTTCTTTTGTGACATACTTTTTCATAACCTCATCTCATTTTCAGTCCTTAATGCCAAAGAAAACCCCATCTATCGCTCTCCTTCTTATCACCTGAAAAATTGCATGAAAACCATCATAAACTTACACTAAACCAACCTGCAAAATTTGTTCTTGGTAAAGCTCAAGTTGCTCCTCTCTTTTGTGGTAAGTTACTAAACTGTTTTTACACTAGACAACTATTAGTATTTTCTTCATATCTTTTTATATAGAGATTCGTTTTAAGTGATCCAAGACTTTCTGGAAAGCTACTTCATAAATCTATAACTTTTATGAAGGAAATAAAACCTGGTTTGTCTTTTATTTACCCAAAAATAGGTGATGAAGAAGTACAGAGCAGGTGCTGCCTAAATTTTATGTTTTACAAACCCTCCCTGTACTACTATTGATAATTTTAGGATAGAGTTTTATAAAAAAATGATATGGGGATGATTCAAGATGTTATAAAACGCTAAGACACATATCTACAACTATAAAGAAGACCACACAGTCTAGTTTGTCCTTTTTCATCTTCAAATCTGAGTCACAATACAAGCCAGTGATACTGTCCAGAATTTCTGTTTCAAACATTTTGGGTAATTTTAACCAATATCATATTTAGTTTGACATGTTAAATCACTGAACTTATATAGATATTTGATTATATATTTAAGGTATATATACCCTTGTAAAATCTAAGGGCAAGTATTTGAGGAAGTGGACGGATTTGGTTTGTCTATGGCGTAGACGATTCGAACATCCTCAAGTTGTGGTTGAACTGTTTTGTGGTAACACACCAAGGTTTGTATATAATCTTTGTACTCTTTTTACTTGCTGGATTATTTTGAAATAACCTGATATTTTATGTCTTCAATTAATAGCATTGTATTCGTGTTATATCAAGTATTGCAAGATATTTACTAAATCGCCCACTCGTACGGATTGTTTGATCATTTTGCATTCTTGTTGAGACTTTGTCCTTCTTGTGGCAGTGACTTTGTCACTCATCTTGGCATGTCTCTTGATTTGGATCTTTTGCCATCTTGACTTTGGATTTGTAGTTCATCTTAAATTATGGAACTTGTGTGTTAAGTATGAACTAGGAAGCCATTTTTAATATGGTTCTTGATTCTCTTGACTATTGGGTTTTGACCCTACTTGATTTGGGGCTTCGATCCATCTTGATATCTGATTTTGTTTAGTGTGATGGCATGACGTACACATGGGGCGAAAAATGGATATTTGACAAACTCTCTTGGATTGAGAGTATATGCTTTCTCAACTCTTGAATCTTGAATCTTGAATATTGTTATTGATATTTGGAAACACTTCAAGGGTTGATATTTAATACTTTTGATATATTTGTTCACTTGTTTTAAATTATGTTTTATTTGAGCTACCTATGACTGAAAATGAGAATTGGAGAAGTCAATGGCCCCAAGCCTAAAGTTTATATGCCACTAAGCTTTATGCTTAGCGATAGTTGTTTTCTATCGTAGGTAATGTACGGGATAAAATTTGAAAACGGACTTATGAAGTAGTCTTTTTGGGAGCACTTATGGAGATCACATTTGCATATGCACCATGGTTTTGTATAGTTTTGGGACACGTACATGATATATATGTCACACTTGTGTATGTTATTTGGAGGCTTGTTGGATCTTAAGACCAAAATCTTGTAACTTGAATTTAGTAGCTTATTTTGTTATTTTAGGGTGTGTTTATAACTTAAGTCTTGTAATATGCTGAATTTACACTTTGTGTTGTAAATATGTATAAAGGAGAAAATTAGTTTTCCTTTTTATACCCGATAGTTTAAAATTTATGTATAATACAAACTTGTAGTGATGTTGAATGAAAGTATAATTTTGTTAGGAAGTTGCTTTAACATGTTAATTATTCAAAAGAAAAAAGGTTTATATCACCTTATGTTTATATTTTGACATTATATTTCATTTTAAAAAAAATAATAATTATAAAGAGTATTTTCAAAAATAAAAATTTTACACTTTGGACCTCATCGCATGGGCCTATTTCCGCTACTAAATTATATTGAATGTTTTTTTTAATTAATATCTTCTTAATGTTGTAAGTAGTAAATTAGATTTGTTTCGTAAGTAGCACCCTCCCAAAGGGGTTGCTACAAGTTTTGGTATCAGAGCCTAGGTTTGTGATTCTGGGATTTTTGTTGTGATCGTACCTAATATTTTTGTTATTTTCTTTCTTGAAAATGACTTGGAGATTATAAATTTTAGCATACTTGTTTAACGTAATTTTATGTATTCCTTGTGCATATGCATCATATACATGTCCCTAATAAAATGTGATCTTATCTTTTATAGAAATTTTAATATGGCCTCTTCTTCGAATAGAGCTATTGAATCCGTTGATGAAATTCAAGCCCATTATAATGCTCCACCTCACCTCCAAGAAGGAGATAATGAGCCCTTACCTAACCTAATCATCCTTGTATTAGTGAAATGAAGTGGGTAGTAATCCAAGAGCAATGGGTCATAGTACTCCTATTATGACTCCTCCATTTCATCAGATGGTTGAGTTCTTTCGTCACTTGGCTGGGACAATGTCAGAACCTAGTGAAATGAATTTTGAGAAGATGAGGAAAATAGGTGGAGTTGAATTTGAAGGCACTATTGATCCCACGGTAGCTGAACAATGGCTCGAGCGCATGGAGAGGGTCTTTGAACAACTAGAGTGTACTAACGCTGCCAAATTTAAGTATGCTATCTCTCTTTTACAAAAAGATACCTATAATTGGTGGGTAAGTGTGCCAAATGTAAAAGCAAAACCTCCGGTGCTGACTTGGGATGACTTTATGAAAAATATTTGTGCGAAATATGTCTCCCCTGTCTATTGTGATGCTAAGAAAAAAAAGTTTCTAAATTTAAGATAAGGAAGTATGTCTATTGCAGAGTATCAACAAAAATTTCTCATGCTTTCTCGCTATGCTGGAGGTATTATTGATGGTGAAAGAGACAAGTGCAGAAGATTTGAAGAAGGTTTGAATGGTTACATTCGAAAGTCTGTGGCAATCTTGCAACTTGAGGATTTTTCCAAGCTAATTCCAGATGCTCTTACTTGGGAAAGAATTAACAAAGAAGAAGCTAGTAGGAGAGAAAACAGGTTTAGGAAGGGTAATTCAGATTATGGCGGTCCATCCAAGAAGGGAAAATTTGACTATTCCAAGACTGAAAGTGCACAGAAGTCATCATATCATAAGCAGAATAAGCCAAATTTCTCTACTGCTAGTACTCCAAGTTATGTCCAAGGCAAAACCTATACACCTACTTGTGCACAATGCGGAAAGAATCACTATGGTGCCTGTAGAAAAGCGTCTAGTGCTTGTTTTAATTGTGGAAGTCTGGATCATAAAGTGAAGGATTTTCCTAATCCTAATCCTCTTTCTTATACACATACAGAGGGCTCAGTTCAAAAGCCTGTCACTACCCATTCTCAAGCTAATAGCGGTGCAAGACCTAGAAATGTACAAGCAGCGGGTTCGGTGGAGCTAATCAGGCTAGTGGATCGAGAGCTGCTGCACGAGTTTATGCTATGAGACAGAAGAATGACCAGGATGGTCCGGACGTAGTTGCTGGTAAATTTCACTTATTTGGCATATCTATTGTTACATTATTTGATCCTGGATCTTCGCACTCTTATGTTTGCTCATCACTTGCATTTCCCGATACTGTTAAATCTGTGAGACTTAACTTTGATGTGCTGGTCACAAGTCCATTAGGTCATCAGGTTGTTGTTAACAGGATTTACCGAGATTGTCCATTCATGATTCAAAATCTGGTCTTCCCTGCAGACTTGCTTGAAATGCCCTTCCAAGACTATGATTTTATTATTGGTATGGATTGGCTCCATAGCTATATGCATTGGTTGATTGTAGGTTGAAGCAAGTGACTTTTAGAACTCCTGCATATTCACACATAGTAGTTCAAGAAGAGAGATCATTGGCATCTAATATTATTTCTGCGGTCTTCGCAAGGAAGATGATTTGTCAAGGTTGCGATGCCTATCTTTCTCATATAGTCGATACAGAATTGGGGAGTCCAAGTCTTAAGGACATACCCACCGTGTGCGACTTTCCTGATGTATTTCCTGATGCTCTTCCTGGGTTGCCTCCAGAAAGGAAGATTGAATTTCCTATAGAGCTTGTCCCTGGAACTACTCCTATTTCTATCAATCCTTATAGAATGTCTCCAGCTGAATTAAAAGAGTTGAAGGCTCAATTGCAAGAACTTCTTGAGAAAGGTTTTATCCATCCCAGTATTTCGCCTTAGGGAGCTCCTGTTTTATTTGTGAAAAAGAAAGGTAGCACTCTTAGGCTTTGCATTGATTACCGATAGCTGAACAAGGTAACAATCAAGAAGAAATACCAGTGCCTAGAATCGATGACTTGTTTGACCAATTGAAGGGTGCCAACTTGTTCTCAAAAATTGACTTGAGGTCTGGATATTTTCAGTTGCACGTGAGGGAGCAAGAAATTTCTTAAAACTGCTTTTAGGACCAGGTATGGCTATTATGAATTTTTGGTAATGCCATTTGGTTTGACAAATGCTCCTGCTGCATTTATGGATATAATGAATCGTGTATTCAAGCCTTACCTTGATCAATTTGTGGTGGTATTTATTGATGACATTTTAGTCTATTCCAAGAATAGAGAAGATCATGATAAACATCTCCGGATTGTCATGAAAATTCTGAAAGAGAGGCAACTCTACGCGAAGCTTTCCAAATGTGAATTTTGGCTAAGTGAAGTGGCGTTTTTGGGGCATATTGTATTAGCTGAAGGTATGAAGGTTGATCCTAGTAAGATTCAAGCTATTGTTGATTGGAAACCTCCTAAAACTCCAACTGAGATAAGAAGTTTCTTGGGTTTAGCAGGATACTATAAGAGGTTTGTGAAGGGCTTCTCTATTATAGCTTCTCCTTTGACCAAACTTTTGGGTAAAGACGCCAAGTTTGTGTGGGATGACAAGTGTCAAGAGACCTTTGAAAAGCTCAAATCCTTGTTGACACAAGCTCCAATACTTTCTTTGCTAGCTGAAGGGAAAGATTATATGATATACAATGATGCATCTCATCGTGGCTTGGGTTGTGTTTTGATGCAAGAAGGGAAAGTAATTGCTTATGCCTCTCGAAATTTGAAATCACATTAGTTGAATTATCCCACTCACGATCTTGAACTTGCTGCCATTGTTTTTGCCTTAAAAATTTGGAGGCATTACTTGTACGGGGAGAAGTGTCACATATTTACTAATCACAAGAGTTTGAAGTACTTGGGTACACAAAAAAAGTTAAAACTTTAGACAACGTAGATGGCTTGAACTCATCAAATATTATGATTGCACGGTTGATTATCATCCTGGTAAAGCCAATGTGGTTGCAGATGCGTTGAGTCGCAATTCCCTTTGAAGTTTAACTCTAAGTCCTTTGCCTTTGCTTCTTGAATTAAGAGCCATGAATGCTTGTCTTTCATTTAATTATAATGGTTCTATCATTGCTAATTTTCTAGTCAAGCTAGTCTTACTTGAGCAGGTTCAAGAAGCACAGAAGTTAGATGAGAAGCTTATGAAACGGGTTGAAGAAGTCCAAAATGGAAGAGAATGAGATTTTACATTGAAGAAAGATGATACCTTATTTTATAAAAATATGTTGTGTGTTCCTAATGATGATGAATTGAGGAAGCAGATCTTGATTGAAATACATAGTTCACCTTATGCAATGCATCCTGGAGGTACTAAAATGTATCAGACCATCAAGGAGCACTACTGGTGGAGTGGTATGAAGAAAGACATTGCAGAATTCATTTCTAAATGCTTGGTATGTCAACAAATAAAAGTTGAACATCAAGTCCAAGCTGGTCTACTGCAACCCTTGTTAATACCTGAGTGGAAATGGGAAAGGATAACAATGGACTTTGTTTCTGGACTTCCACGCACTCAAATGAATCATGATGCAATTTTGGTCATTGTAGATAGACTAACTAAGAGTGCTCATTTCTTGGAAATCAAAATGGACTACTCACTAGAACGTTTGGCAGAATTATACATTAATGAGATTGTGAGGCTACATGGAATCCCTATTTCTATTGTGTATGACAGAGGACCAAGGTTTACATCCAGATTTTGGTCTAGATTGCAAGAAGCTTTGGGTTCCACGTTGAATTTTAGTACTGTTTTCCATCCATAAATAGACGGCCAGTCTGAGAGGGTAATACAAATCTTGGAGGATATGCTTCGAGCCAGCATTATTGAGTTTGAGGGTAGTTGGGACAAACACTTAGCCCTGATAGAATTTGCTTACAATAGTAGCTACCAATCAAGTCTATATGGGAGAAAATGTAGAACGCCTCTTTGTTGGAACGAGGTTGGTGAAAGAAAATTGGTGGGTCCTGAGATTGTGCAACAAACTGAAGATAAGGTAAAAATCATCAAGGATCGCTTAAACATTGCCTCAGACAGACAAAAGTCCTATGCTAATCTTAAGAGGCGTGAAATTGAGTATAAAGTGGGCGATAAGGTATTTTTAAAAGTTTTTCCATGGAAGAAGATTATGAGATTTGGCCAAAAAGGTAAACTTAGTCCACGATTTATTAGACATTATGAAGTGCTTGAGAGAGTTGACCCAGTTGCTTATAAACTAGCTCTTCCACTAGAGTTAGATAAGATCCACAATGTCTTCCATGTTTCTATGCTTAGAAGATACCGCTCAGATCCATCTCATGTTCTTCCTATTGAATCTATTGAGGTCAATCCTGATTTGACATATGGAGAAGAACCAATCCAAATCTTAGCGCATGAGTTAAAAGATATTAGAAACAAGAGCATCCCCTTAGTGAAAGTTCTTTGAAAAAATCATTCTGGCGAAGAAGCTACTTGGGAGCAAGAAGAGGATATGCGAGTTCAATATCCACATTTGTTTAGGGACTAGTACAAGGTAAATTTCGGGACGAAATTTATTTAAGGGGGAGAGAGTTATAACACCCCAAATTTTTACTAATATTTGTATTCTCGATTGAGCATCTTTATAATGGGGAGATATTTTACTTCGCACTTCCTAAACATGAAATTTACAATATATGAAAATTTCTTACTTTAGGTTGTGTTAATATTGACAAAGAAGTTCCATGGTGTTGCTATGTGTAACACTTAATATTATTTTGATGAATTGTTATTATTATATATTATATAATTAAGGTTTTGGACTGCCACCCTTTTGTATTTATCTAAAGATATTTAGTAGGTTGGGCAGCCACATTTTTCATATTTATCCAAAGTTTTTATATTTCTTTTGTGACATGCTTTTTCATAACCTCACCTCATTTTCAGTCCTTAATGCCAAAGAAAATCCCATCTCTCTCTCTCTCTCCTTCTTATCACCTCAAAAACTCCATGAAAACCATCATAAATTTTCACTAAACCAACCAGCAAAATTCGTTCTTAGTGAAGCTTAAGTTGCTCCTCTCTTTTGTGGTAAGTTACTAAACCCGTTTTTATACTAGACAGCTATTAGTGTTTTCCTCATATCCTTTTATATAGAGATCCGTTTTAAGTGATCCAAGACTTTCTATAAATCTACTTCATAGATCTATAACTCTTATGAAGGAACAAAAATCTGGTTTGTCTTTTATTTACACAAAAATAGGTGATGAAGTACGGGGAAGGTGCTGCCCAGATTTTCTGTTTTACAAACCCTCCCTGTACTACTATTAGTAATTTTAGCATAGAGTTTTGTACAAATTGATATGGGGGTGATTCAAGATGTTATGAAATGCTAAGACACATATCTACAACTGTAAAGAAGACCACACAGTCTAGTTTGTCCTTTTTCATCTTCAAATCTGAGTCACAATACGAGACAGTGATACTGTCCAGAATTTCCATTTCAAACATTTTGGGTAATTTTTACCAATATCATGTTTAGTTTGACATGTTAAATCACTGAAATTATATAGATATTTGATTATGTATTTAAGGTATATATACCCTTGAAAAATCTAAGGGGAAGTATTTGAGGAAGTGGACGGATTTGGTTTGTCTATGGCATAGACGATTCGAATGTCCTCAAGTTGTGGTTGAATTATTTTGTGGTAAGAAACCAAGGTTTGTGTATAAACTTTGTACTCTTTTTACTTGTTGGAATATTTTGAAATAACCTTATATTTTGTTTTTCTTGTCTTCAACTAACAGTATTGTATTCGTGTTATATCAAGTATTGCAAGATATTTGCTAAATCGCCTACTCGTACAGATTGTTTGATCATTTTGTATTCTTGTCGGGACTTTGTCCTTCTTGTGGCAGTGACTTTGTCACTCATTTTGGCATGCCTCTTGATTTAGATCTTTTGCCATCTTCTTAAATTATGGAACTTGTCCGTGTTAAGTACGAACTAGGAAGATATTTTTAATATGGTTCTTGATTCTCTTGACTATTGGGTTTTGACCCTACTTGATTTGGAGCTTCGGTCCATCTTGATATATGATTTTTCTTAGTGTGATGGCATGACATACACATTGGACGAAAAATGGATATTTGACAAACTCTCTTGGATTGATAGTATATGCTTTCTCAACTCTTGAATCTTGAACATTGTTATTGATATTTGGAAACACTTCAAGGGTTTATATTTGATACTTTTAATATATTTGTTCACTTATTTTAAATTATATTTTATTTGAGCTACCTATGACTGAAAATGGGAATTGGAGAAGTTAATGGCTCCAGGCCTAAAGTTTATACGCCACCAAGCTTTATGCTTAGCGATAGTTATTTCCTATCGTAGGTAATGTACGAGATGAAAGTTGAAGACGGCCTTATGAAGTAGTCTTTTTGCGAGCACTTATGGAGATCACATTTGTATATGCACCATGGTTTTGTATAGTTTTCGGACATGTACATGATATATATGTCACACTTATGTATGTTATTTGGAGACTTGTTGGATCTTAAGACCAAAATCTTGTAACTTGGATTTAGTAACTTATTTTGTTATTTTAGGGTGTGTTAATAACTTAAGTCTTGTAATATACTAAATTTACACTTTGTCTTGTAAATATGTACAAAGGAGAAAACTAGTTTTCCTTTTTATACCCGATAATTTGAAATTTATGTACAATATAAACTTGCAGTGATGTTAAATGTAAGTATAATTTTGTTAGGAAGTTGCTTTAACATGTTAATTATTCAAAAACAAGGGTTATATCACCTTATGTTGATATTTTGACATTGTATTTTATTTTTATTTTTTTAAAATAACTATAAAGAGTATTTTCAAAAATAAAAATATTGCACTTTGGACCTCATCGCATGGGCCTATTTTCGCTACTAAATTATTATGAATATTTTTTTTAATTAATATCTTCTTAATGTTGTAAGTAATAAATTAGATTTGTTTTGTAAGTATCACCCTCTCAAAGGGGTTGCTACATAGAGTCTGTACGTAGCTAAAGCATGTTTATGTCCGGTAGACTTAGGATTTTATCATGTAATATTTGAATTGTTTGAATTCATTCTGCTGGCTTAATTGATTGAATTTATAATTGAAATTGATTTAGAGTTATTGGCAAATTATTTGAGAAACGGTAAAGGCTATATTCACAATTATGCACCTGTATGTATGTTGTAATCACGTGACTCGTAATTCGATAAGTTTCTTCCTTTATTGTGGAGCAGGCCGAACATCACGACAGTATAATAGATACATCTATGGTTCGTGCCGCTCGACCGTCGGCAGTGTATACATTATTCTGGATTGGGCCAAACGACCTCGGCATAATCATGCGTTAATAGTGCATTATATCACTTACAGATTTACCACATTATTGTTTTGTGCTTCATATCTACTTATGATTTGTTATATTGCTTTATTGGACCTCTAGCAAGTGTTGATGTCGACCCCTCGTCACTACTTCTCCGGAGTTAGGCTAGATACTTACTCGGTACGTATTGATTTACGTACTCATGCTACACTTCTGCACTAAATGTGCAGAATCTGACAGGTTCAATTGGTGGTTATCTTGGCGCGTAGGCACAGCCGCTGAGGAGACTTTATGGTGAGCTGCATTCTATAACGACCTGGTCAGTCATTTTGAGAATTTAAGTCCCGTTCGGCGGCATAAGGCCCTGAGCAGTTTTGTATTATGTTTATTGACATGCGTGCGTGGTTGAATTCAATTACCGGATGATTCGAAGGGATTTGGGACGCTTAGTCCCTAAAACGGAAGCTTAAGCCTTAGGATTTTGACCATTGTCGGAACTGTGTGAAGACGACTCTGGAATAGAGTTTTGTCGGTTCCATTAGCTCCATTGGGTGATTTTGAACTTAGGAGCGTGTCCGGACTGTGAATTTGAAGTCTGTAACTGATTTAGGCATGAAATGGCGAAAGTCGAATTTTTGGAGATTTTGACCGGAAGTGGACTTTTTGATATCGAGGTCGGATTCTGATTCCGTAAGTTGGAGTAGCTCCCTAATGTTGAATATGACTTGCCTACAATATTTTACGTCATTCCAGGTTGATTTGATAGGTTTCGGCATCGGTTGTAGAAATTTGAAGTTTCAAGTTCATTAAGTTTGAATTGGAGGGTGATTCCTGTTTTTAGTATTGTTTGATGTGAGTTGAGGGCTCGACTAAGTTTGTATGGTGATTTAGGACTATTTGGTATGTTTGGTTGAGGTCCCGGGGGTTCGGGTATGTTTCGGATGCTTTACAGATTGAGATTTGGACTTCTGTAGTTGCTGAAGCTTTCAAGCTTCTGGTGTAATCGCACCTGCGGTGGGGTGCCTACATGTGCGAACTCACACATGCAGTAAGAGGAGCGTAGGTGCGGTTTGGTCAAGCTGGGTCTATGGGCACAGGTACGAGATTGGCCCGCAGAAGCGAAGCCGCATCTGCGAAAGATGTAGCGCTGAAGCGGACGGGGCCTGGAGCGTAAGGATCGCAGAAGCGGAAGATATCCGCAGGAGCAGGCGCGCAGGTGCGGCCCCTTGCTCGCAGATGCGGACCAGTCTCCTTAAGTCATTTCCGCACCTCCAAGGGTAATTCCGTAGGTGCGGCGTTACAGGTGCGGCGTCGCAGGTGCGACCGATGATCCGCAGATGCGGTAATGCCTAGGCAGAACCCTTTTAAGCGAGGCTTTGAGATATTTGGCCATTTTCTTCATTTTTGAGCTCGGGTTGGCGATTTTTTGAGAGCATTTTCGAGGTATTTCGTGAGGTAAGTTCCTTTGTGCTTATTTTTGATCAATAATCTTGCTTCCCCAATTATTTGTCCCACTAGCTAGTGTGTATTTAAGGTGGAATTTGGGAGTTTGAGGCTAGGGATTTGAAGAGTTTGATTTTGGGTTTTGAGTGGTCATTTGAGGTTAGATTTTGATAAATTTGGTATGGTTAAACTCGTGAGTGAATGGGCTTTCAGATTTTGTAATTTTTTCCTGATTTCGAGATGTGGGCCCGGGTTGACTTTTTAGGATGGATTTCAGAATTTTTGTTAAAGTCTTGATTTCATCAATTAGATTAGTCTATTATATTTGTATTTATGATATGTAATGGTTACCGATTGATTGAGCTTGGTTCGAGGTAAGTATCTTGCCTATCTTCGTGTGGGGGAACTACCCCTTAGGATTTGAGTCTTCTATGCTAATTGTAGTTCGTGTACGCGAGGTGACGAGTACATGCTTGGAATTATTTGTGAAAATTTGGCCTTTCAGGGTTCTTAGGTCCTTGTATTCACTGATTATGCAGTTGTTATGTTATGAATACGTCTCTTAATTACTAATTTCACCTCTACCTCCTTTAATTAGAATTAAATTGCTTCATGATCCGCCCTTGATGCTTATTTGAGTCATCTGTGCCTTAACCGATATTGTTATCTCTTCTATTGCCATGTTATATTTCCCCTAACTACTTATCTTTATTTGAAGTTATAATTGTCTCTTCTGTAATTGTCCATCCTTAATTGAGACTATGATTATCTTTCTGCTGCTTATCCTTAATTGAATTTGTTGTGTCTATTTCGTAATTGCTCGGCCTTAAAAGAAGTTTAGATATCCTATATCTTAGTTGACTTGTCCTTATTTGGAATCATTCGACTTGTGTTATCTCCCTTGTTGTTGAACTGTACATTGCGGACCATTGTTACATATTACTTCCTTTCTTATTGAGTTGTTCTTATTATGACTAGCATTCTCTATTGTGGCCACTCCTTGTGAAATTATTTCCTCCATTCCCTTGAGTTCTGGAATTTCTGAGTTGATTTATTTACCGTACCCTTGTATTAGTGTTATTGTTATTGTTGTACTTGTTGTTCTTGCATATTTACTTTGGGACTACGAGGCGGTACCTCGGGAGATCCCCCTGTCTTGCATGTTTACTTTGGGACTACGAGGCGGTAACTCGGAAGATCCCCCTATCTTGCATATTTACTTTGGGACTACGAGGCGATACCTCGGGAGATCCCCCTGTCTTGCATATTTACTTTGGGACTACGAGGCGGTACCTTAGGAGATACGAGGCAGTACCTCAGGAGATCCCCTGTCTTGCATATTTACTTTGGGACTACGAGGTGGTACCTCGGGAGATCCCCCTGTCTTGCACATTTACGTTTGGGACTACGAGACGGTATCTCGGGAGTGCCCTTTATTGACATCTCTTTGTTATGGGGTTGCACGAGGTTTCTGCCATGCTATTATTACTATTGATATTTGTACATGTGGCATGACAAGGCGGGATATATATATGTGGGTTGCGCATGTGGCGAGACAAGGTGGGAACATTATTATGCACGTGTCGAGACAAGGTGGGATATGTCAGGGATTGATTTGTGATGATTTGTAATGGCTTGGGGGCATTCTTGTTGTTGATATTTGTGTAGTGGTACACTGACCTGTGTGAGCTTTATCTTGTGAAAGTTATGAGAAAACATTCTACGTGTTGTCCGTTCGTTTCCTTATGCTCACTAGTTGTATGAACTATGTTAGGACACTTGCACAAGCATACACCTAGTTAAGCACTCTTATCGGATAAGAGGTTTTCTTGATATTGTTGAGTATAAACGCACACCCTTGCTTACTTGCCTTCTATGTGAGAATGGCTCTATTTGGCACGCAAATCGTCAGTTCGGTTATGAGGTGTAATGAGGGCACATGATGCCAAGTGTTAGGGTTTAGGTATTGAGACCCGTGAGTTATGATTTGTCCGAGGTTTGATACCTCGTGGAGTTTGTTGACTCAAACCTGATGTGAAAGCGGTCGTTGTTGCTGTGTTATTATTTGTTCTTGTTGTACCTGTAACGACCCGACCTATCGTTTTGAGCTCTAGCACATCGTTCGGAGGTTTGAGGCCATGAGCAGCTTCACTTCAGGTATTATGACTTGTACGGGTGGTCGGGATTGAATTTCGAGAAGTTCGGAGTTGAATTGGAAAGAAAATTCTCATTTCGAAAGCTTTAAGTTGGAAGAATTGACTAAGATTTAGATTTTAGAGTAAACTGCCTCGAAATCAGGATTTGAAGGTTCCAGCAGGTTCGTATGATGATTTCGGACTTGGGCGTATGTTCGGATCGGGTTTTGGATGCCCCGGGAGCATTTCGGCACCTATTATGGAAGTTAGCATTTCGGAATAATTCCATAAATTTGGGTTGAAGTGCATTTCAATGTTATCGATGTCCGTTTGGAATTCCGAGTCTGAGAATAGCTCCGTATGATGATTCCGATATTGGGAGCGCTTCCAGAAGTGGATTAGAAGGTCCGTAGGTCATTTTGGAGTCGTTTGGCGAAAGTTAGGAAATTGATGGTTTTTGAGAAGTTTGACCGGAAGTGGACTTTTTGATATCAGGGTCGGATTTCGATTCCGAAAGTTGGAGTGGGTCCGTAATGTGAAATGTGACTTGTGTGCAAAATTTGAGGTCAACCGGACGTGATTTGATAGGTTTCGGCATCGAATGTAGAAGTTTGAAATTCTAAAGTTCATTAAGCTTGAAATGGGATGCGATTCATGAATTCGACGTTGTTTGATGTGATTTGAAGGCTCGACTAAGTTCGTAATGAGTTTTGGGATGTGTTGGTATAATTGGTTGAGGTCCCGAGGGCCTCGGGTGGATTCTGGATGGTCAACGGATCGAGTTTGGACTTAGAAGAAAAGATGAGGCAGCTGATATCTGGTGTGATCGCACCTGCGCAAAAGGGCCGCAGGTGCGAGCCAATGGTCGCAGGTATGGTTTGGGCGAAGCTGGGCATTGATCGCAGGTATGAAGGGTTGTCCGCAACTGCGAAGGTGCAGATGCGAAAAGAAAGGCGCATATGCGGAGTCGAGCTAGGCAGAAGGAATGTGCAGGTGCGAGGTTTTTGCCGCACCTGCGAGACCGCAGATGCAACGAAGAGGCCGCAGGTGCGGAAGTCGGGGCTGCGTAGTGTCTCCTTTAAAGCGAGGGTTTGGCACTATCTCATTTCATTTTCGCCCACGGGAGCCGATTTTGGAGCACATTGGAGTGCCATCTTCATCAATCATAATGGGGTAAGTGCTTTCTTCACAATTTTGAGTTAAATACATGAGTTTATATGGATTCGAACATGGAAATTAGTATAAATTGTGGAGTTTTTGGTAGAAAAACCTAGAATTTGGTATTTTCAATTTTGACCACGAATTTGGGCATGGAATTGGGAATAAATCATATATTTGAGTTCATAAGGTTATGGGTAAAGTTTATCTTCAAAAAATTTTGGAATTCGGGCACGTGGGCCCGAGGGTAATTTTTATTGACTTTTCGATCGGGGTTAGAAATTGTTATAAATTGGATTATATTGAGTATTTGAGTATATATTAATGGGTTTGCATAATTATTGGCTAGTTATGGAGCGTTGGGCATCGATTTGAGTTGATTGAATGGCTTGGGAGCCGATTATGGAACTTCGAAGCGAGGTAAGTCTCCTTTCTAACCTTGTAAGGGGGAATTAAACCCATAGCTAAACTAAATTATTGTGTGCTCTTATTTGTGGGGGCTACGTAAGCACGAGGTGACGAGAGTCCGTACGTAGCTACTAGTTATGCCTACGTCCGGGTTGTTTTAGGCTCACATCATGCCTTGTTGATATTGTTATTGATTTATGTTTATTGTTTGCCTTGAGAGGGAGCAAGATTGAGTCTACTTATTAAATGTTTTGAAAGGAGTTGAAATTTAAGAACTTAAGATTTAAAAGGTTTCATTTGAACTTCGTAATTCCGAAAAGAATTGAGGAATAATATAATAGCTGAAGAAATCTATGTGTAATCGCGTTGCATGTATGATTCGCGAGCGGGGTAATTTTCTTAAAACGCTACAAGCTGAATTTCCCTTATTTTGAATAGAATCAAGAAAGAAATATGATTTTAATGTAAAATTTGTATTTGACCGCGTCGCAAGTATGATCCGCGAGCGGGGTGATTCCTTAAATTTATGTTTGACCGCATCGCAGGTGTGATTCGCGAACGGGATAATTCCTTAAATTTACATTTGACCGCGTTGCGTGTATGATTTGTCAGCGGGGTAATAGATGCATCTATGGTTCGCACCATTCGACCCTCTGGCAGTGCACAGTTTAAATATTTGTTGGATCGGATCGTACGACCTCGGCATGATTTGCGCATGATTGTATTGCTTGCCTTGAAATTTATAAATAATGATATTGCCTCCTCGGCCTGAGTCAAATTGTTAAATAATGGAAGATAAATTTGGAGATTTCTTAATTATAAAACAAAATGCTTACTTACTTCAAAATATTAAGCTTGCAACCATTCATATAATCCATGCTTAATTATATCATTGATATCCTATTTATAGCCCATAGTAAGTATCGAAGTTGACCCCTCGTCACTACTTATTCGGGGTTAGGCGGGATACTTACTGGGTACGCGTTGATTTACGTACTCATACTACACTTGCTGCATATTTTTGTGCAGGTACACATATGTTTAGCGGCCTTGTGGGTGCAGAGGCGCGATTTTGGAGGGGACTTAGGTGAGCTGCATTCTATACGACGCTCCGCAGCCAGCAGAGTCTTCTTCAGAGTATTGTATTTTCCTTCCTGTCCAAATTTGTATTCCGGATATTTATTGTATTTTATTTTAAATTCCTAGAAAAGGCTCATGCACTTATGACACGCGTTTTGGGATGATTATGGGATGTTCAATATTGAAATTGGAAAACATTGTTATTTATTCTGTAAATTCATCTTTTACTAGATAAATTAAAGTAAATTTACGATTACAAAAATATTAAAATAAGAATTTAATTAACTATTTAGTGTTGGCTTGCTTGACAATGGTGTCCGGCGTCATAATGACCTCTAACGGATTTTGGTTCGTGACAACCAACCTCAACGGATCGAGTATGGACTTGGAAGAAAAGATGAGGCAGCTGATATCTGGTGTGATCGCACCTGAGCAAAAGGGCTGCAGGTGCGAGCCAACGGTCGCAGGTACGGTTTGGGCAAAGCTGGGCAGTGATCGCAGGTGCGAAGGGTTGTCCACACCTGCGAAGGTGCAGATGCGGAAGGAAAGGTGCATGTGCGGAGTCAAGTTAGGCAGAGGGAATGCGCAGGTGCGAGGATTTGGCCGCACCTGCGAGACCGTAGATGCGACAAAGAGGCCGCAGGTGCGGAAGTCGGGGCTGGGCAGTGTCTCCTTTAAAGCGAGGGTTTGGCTCTATCTCATTTCATTTTCGCCCATGGGAGCCGATTTTGGAGCACATTGGAGTGCCATCTTCATCAATCATAAAGGGGTAAGTGCTTTCTTCACAATTTTGAGTTAAATACATGAGTTTATATGGATTCGAACATGGAAATTAGTATAAATTGTGGGGTTTTTGGTAGAAAAACCTAGAATTTGGTATTTTGGATTTTGACTACGAATTTGGGCATGGAATTGGGAATAAATCATTTATTTGAGTTCATAAAGTTATGGGTAAAGTTTATCTTCAAAAATTTTTGGAATTCGGGCACGTACGCCCGAGGGTGATTTTTATCGACTTTTCGATCGGGGTTAGAAATTGCTATAAATTAGATTATATTGAGTATTTGAGTATATATTAATGGGTTTGCATAATTATTGGCTAGTTATGGAGTGTTTGGCATCTATTTGAGTTGATTGAATGGCTTAGGAGCCTATTATGGAACTTCAGAGCGAGGTAAGTCTCCTTTCTAACCTTGTAAGGGGGAATTAACCCCATAGGTGAACTAAATTATTGTGTGCTCCTATTTGTGGGGGCTACGTACGCACAAGGTGACGAGAGTCCGTACGTAGCTACTAGCTATGCCTACGTCCGGGTAATTTTAGGCTCACATCATGTCTTGTTGATATTGTTATTGATTTATGTTTATTGTTTGCCTTGAGAGGGAGCGAGATTGAGTCTACTTATTAAATATTTTGAAAGGAGTTGAAATTGAAGAACTTAAGATTTAAAAGGTTTCATTTGAACTTCGTAATTTCGAAAAGAATTGAGGAATAATATAATAGCTAAAGAAATCTATGTGTAATCGCATTACATGTATGATTCGCGAGCGGGCTAATTTTCTTAAAAAGCTACAAGCTGAATTTCCCTTATTTTGAAAAGAATCAAGAAAGAGATCTGATTTTAATTTAAAATTTGTATTTGACCGCGTCGCAAGTATGATCCGCGAGCGGGGTGATTCCTTAAATTTATGTTTGACCGCGTCGCAGGTGTGATTCGCGAGCGGGGTAATTCCTTAAATTTACATTTGACCGCGTCGCGTGTATGATTCGCGAGCGGGGTAATAGATGCATCTATGGTTCGCGCCATTCGACCCTCTGGCAGTGCACAGTTTAAATATTTGTTGGATCGGGCCGTACAACCTCGGCATGATTTGCGCATGCTTGTATTGCTTGCCTTGATATTTATAAATAATGATATTGCCTCCTCGGCCTGAGTTAAATTGTTAAATAATGGGAGATAAATTTGGAGATTTCTTAATTATAAAAGAAATGCTTACTTACTTCAAAATATTGAGCTTGCAACCGTTCATATAATCCATGCTTTATTATATCATTGATATCCTATTTATATCCCATAGTAAGTGTCGAAGTCGACCCCTCGTCACTACTTCTTCGGGGTTAGGCGGGATACTTACTGGGTACGCGTTGATTTAAGTACTCACACTACACTTGCTGGACATTTTTTTGCAGGTACACATATGTTTAGCGGCCTTGTGAGTGCAGGGGCGCGATTATGGCAGGGACTTAAGTGAGCTGCATTCTATACGACGCTCCGTAGCCAGCAGAGACTCCTTCAGAGTATTGTATTTTTTTTCCTGTCCAAATTTGTATTCTGGACAGTTATTGTATTTTATTTTAAATTCCTAGAAAAGGCTCATGCACCTGTGACACCGGGTTCTGGGATAATTATGGGATGTTCCGTATTGAAATTGGAAAACATTGTTATTTATTCTGTAAATTCATCTTTTACTAGATAAATTGAAGTAAATTTACTATTTCAAAAATATAAAATGAGAATTTAATTAACTATTTAGTGTTGGCTTGCCTGACAGTGGTGTCCGGCGCCATCACGACCTCTAACGTATTTTGGGTTGTGACAGTACCTGTGATTTCGGATTTAGGTTATGTTTACGTTCACCCTTCTATGTAATTATTATGGTATTCCGCTGATATTTGTTGTTGTCCTTTCCTATTGCAATTATTGTATTGTTAGTCGTATCGCGTAGTCTTTATATAGATATTATTCTCTGTTGTTTCTATACTTATACTTGGTTCAAGTCATTTAGTCCAGTAGGTGTCTTGATTGTTCCTCGTCACTACTCCACTAAGGTTAGTCTTGATACTTGTTGGGTACCGCCGTGGTGTACTCATACTACACTTCTGCATATTTTTGTGCAGATCCAGGTATTTCGAAGTCAGTTGATCATTAGCTAGCTGTGCAGATTTTTGCTGTGGAGACTCAAGGTAAACCTGATGCTGCGTTCGCAGGCTTCGGAGTCACCTTCTGATTTGTATTCATACTGTTACTTTATTCCAAACAGTTGTATTTAGAAGAATTGTAGCAAACTCTGTAGAGCTTATGACTTGTACTACCGGTTTTGGGAATTGTAAATTTTATAGAGATTTCTATTTCAAAAAATTGTTAGATGTTATTTATTATTGTTGTTATACAGTAAATGTTAGGATTACCTAGTCCCTAAGACTAGGTGCCATCATGATACCCAACGAAGGGGAAATTGGGTTGTGACACATTCTAGACTACGTATCGCAGCCCACAAAGTCTCCATCGTACTAGTTACTTTATCCTGTCTTATTAAAATTCCAAACAGATATTGTATTATGATTGTACTCCTTAGTAACTGCTCATGCACTTGTGACACCGGGTTTTTGGGATACTCTAGTGGATGTTTATGGTTCGGCTTGATATTGTCATTTTTTATTTTATATCTTACTAAACTTTTAAGTATTCATGATTTTTAAGCGCATTAAATCCTTTACTCAATAAGACTTATGGTTTTTAAAAATAATAAAATGAATAATTGAATTGATAGTTCACCATTGGCTTGCCTAACGGCGATGTTGGGCGCCATCACGAACTATAGTGGAATATTGGGTCGTGACAACTTGATATCAGAGCTCTAGGTTCATTTGGGTCTCACGAGTCATGAGCAAGTCTAGTAGAGTCTTGCAGATCAGTACGGAAACGTGTGTACTTATCTTCGAGAGGCTACAGGGCATTTAGGAGCACTTCCATTCTTGATTCCTCATCGTGCGATTTGATTCCATTGAAGCTTATGCCTTCATTTCCTTCCTACTCAATCTTATGCGACGTGGAGTGCTTGTTATCAGTTGGGCATCAAGGAGTTGTAGTGGTACTACAGACGTGGTGCAGGATATTTCTCCCTGCATATTCAGGTGGGCTATTATCATCACCTTGCGGAAGGGTGTTCTGTCGTTTCAGCTCAATATCTATATTTCCTATAGTTTCGAGGCTATGCACAGATTCTTATGATGTTCATGCGTTATTATCCCACAGTATTAGTGTAATACTAGGGTGCTTGTTTATGTGTCGAGGCAGTGAATGACTCGAAAGGAGGATTTCTCAATGCATGGTTTAAAGGTTCGACATTTATTTCCAACGGAGGAAACGCAATCGGACTATGGATGTTCAGGCTTTGGTTGATGGAGTAACAAGTCTTGATATTGTCGAGTGTGGTGGAATTCTCATTTGTGATGTGGTGTCGTCATCCTTGTTTGAATGCATTAAGGTTCATAGGTGTTATATTCTTCTTTGATTGGCTTCAGGGTAGGGTGTTGTGAAATGGTGCCTGAGTAGCGGTTGTTAGAGATAGCGGTGTATAGTAGTTTCAGAATCGAATTAGTTTTCTAATGTTGATGGCTCGAGAAAGATGATCTTCGAAGAGGCTTAGAGTTGGTAGCAATTTATTAGTTCGGGTGCTACAGAGATGGATTTTGATTTGAGGCAGCATTTGGGAAGCAAAGGATGAGGAAGTACATGGTGGGAGGTGTCTCGCGATGGTAGAATTGCTAGCATGTCTAGTATGAAAAGCAGAGGTCGAGAAGTTGCTTAAAGGAGATGGTTTAACCGAAGTGGGAGTGGCAGAGTAGCATATGGATTATGTGGTAGGATAGCCACATGCCTTGAGAAGATTTAAAGTGATTTGGGGATCATGGTGGACAGTGACTAGGTCTACGGATTTTATTTAGAATAGTGGCTATTGTGCTGAGGTAGGTTGAATATTACGGAAGGAAGTTTGCTTGGAGTGTTTAGGGGTGTAAGAGCTTGATCATAGTTATGGGATACGACGTGACTTCGAGTTTGGAATGTATTGTCGGACTTTCAGTTGATGTCAATGGGAAATGAACAGACTTGTACAGCCGATAGACGAGCATGGACTCAGGAGGGTTTACTGATTCCATAGTAGTTGTACCCAGTGCAGCATCGTTGAAAGATATCGTTATGGAATTCCACAGGTGGGTTATCTCCTGTGAGCAGGTTAGCGATTGCGTGATTTTGATGAAGTTTCTATGAAGAGTCCTACTTACTACCCGGCAGAAGGTTGAATATGCGATTGTGGCTGATAATTCGGAATGTTCATGAAACGTTTGACAAGGGACTACGAGAAATTTGGTGAGTTGACGGTGCGAGATCATGGTAATTGAGAAAGAGGAATCTTTCCGGGTTCTACATTATGTGATGAGCTAAGTGGGGGAGCCCACCACCTACGATTGGATCACGTGGTTATCTGCTTGTGCGGTTTCTGGTTAACGATGCATTGGTGGATTATTTATGGTTAAGAAAAGAAAACACTAGGTGTAACTCGAGCAAATAACTTGATGGATGTGTGCTATATTTCGCCTTATCGATTCATGTGTAGGTTATAGGAAGACTCAGAGTTTATGCTTCTTGTGGATGTGATGTATAAGGAAAAGAATTCATCTGGTTGCTTTTTTGGGAGTGTTCATGAGCTAACAGAGCATTGGAGTTGGATTATATTCGAGACCATGTCAGAGTGGGTGACTCTCAACAATGGTTCTAGTAGGTTCAAGAATTAAAGTGCAGTGTCTAGAGGATCTTTCAGAATGGGTGTACCAGTTGGAGCTGATATTGTGTGCATAAGGAGGGTATGTGATAGTTCATGGATATTGAGACGATGTGGTCTCGTGAATGGGGTCATTAGGGATGAGTGTTGTTGGGTTTCGTTATGTTTTGAATGGATCTATTATTATTTTTAAGGCAAGACAAGAGTAAATTGGAAGAAGTTGGGTTGGTTAGTAATGATTTGAATTAGCATGATTGTGGCAATGATTAGTTCCTTCAGCATATTAAGTTATACAGGTGGTTTGTAGTTGTACGTACGGGTTTGACAGCACCATAATTTGATTGATTTGGGAGGTATTTGATTCCTATGGCCTTGTTGTGTAAATGGATCCCGGAAGAGTTATGGCAGTTTAGACCACGACTTGAGGTTTGTATTTTCTACAGTTATGGGAATTCAGTTGCGTGTTTCAATGGTTCTTCTGAAATGAGTTAAGTGATAGGTTTCTAGACAATGAAGTATTTATTCTTCTAGTAGTTCAGGGGTTATGATGAATTCTTGTACTCTCGCGTATTGGCATGATAGGTACAGTGAGCGGCATATGAATTGGAAGTTGAGGATCAAGGTTGCGGCTTGGTGTTGATAAGAATGTCACGAGCTCGGATGAGCAGGGAAGAATTCAGATGTGTAGAGTAAGCTGGCATTATCTTAGTGTCGCCTGAAAATGGTGTTCTGTGGAAGAGGTATTGTGTATTGATTTGCGGATTCGTGATTTGCTTTGCAGAATTAGTACGGTTGGTGGTATAGAGGTACAGACTTGCTACCTGGTGCGGAAGGTCATGGGAGCGTATCCTACGGGAAAATTGTATAAGTGTGACATGTTAGTCACTTGATTGTTAAGGATAGAAACCAAGTATGGAGATTCTGGTACTATCACGTATGTGAGAGTTTATGCCTGAAAGTTGCTCTCTTTCTTTGGTTGTGGACTATGGGAGTTTGTTCCGGATTGGACGGCTACTCGTGTGTGTCATGTATAGGGCCATTGTGGATCCTTGAAAGGTTGTTGGCCCAGTATGGAATGATCAGAATCGGCTTGAGGTCCGTTGGTGGGTCTAATGTGAATGTGTGCTCTGCGTCAGGTCGGATGTGTTCATTCGGCATATCATTGCTTACGTAGGAGTCTTCGATTGTTGAATGGTATTCCCGTTGTAAGTTGTTCCATGTAATACTCTATTGTGCTAGGTGGGTTGTGAGACATTCACATATGTGTTGTGATCCCGTGTAGCTTGTGGTGTTATACAAGCAAGATGGCTCTCGAGATGCAGGTCATTTATTGCACCTTAGTCGTGTTTGGGTTTTTGTAGCGTATGGAACTATCCGTCTCCCCAGGGTCATATTATGCACTTAGCGTTCTTGTGGTCGATATTCAGGCATTTTGTAAGTATAAGCATTCCGGCTTGATGGGTGTTTCCTTATTGATTGTTATGTGTGGATCGGGTGGCATGCCGCCACTGGTATATTGTTTGGATTGGGTGGCACGCCGCCATGGGTATGTTGTTTGGATCGGGTTGCATGCCACAATAGCGTCATGTTTGGATTGGGTTGCACGCTGCAAAAGTGTCATGTGTGGATCGGGTTGCACGGCGCAATAGTGAGGTGTTGAGTACGGTTTCTTATACTTATTTGTGTGCCTTGTTTCTCATTCTCTAAAGTAGATTCATAGCATCTATTTGGCCATTTTATTCGTTACGCGGGCTATATAGTTCTTTGCCAAAGTTCGTTCTTCCTTATAGGTCTTATTTGAGTTGTAGCTTTTTGGCGCATTGGTGGCGTGATATGTGTAGCACCCCAAAAAATTTTGAAGTACTTAAGCGCTATTAAGAAAGTTGATGTGTGTTAATTATATTATTTTGTGTGCAGACGAGGACTATTAATATGATGGATATCAATTGGATATGATAATAAGTGTACGAGGCATACTATAAGTGATGTGGGGTTTAAGGAGAGCCCTAAGTCTAAGTCAAGTTGGAAATTACATGATAGACTAAAGTTCCAAATGAGTACGCACAAGATCAAACTTTGGACGAGCATATATACATATATATAATGAGTTATGTGATGAACAACCTAACCAATTAAAGATCTTCGAGTCTAGTATCTAACACTTCAAATCGTTCGTCATTTGGTCACTCCTACAAGAAGTTATGACCAAATTCCCAAAGGCTGGAAGAAAGTGATTTTGCGGTCAATTATGCGACCGCAGAATCATTATGCGAACCGCAAAAGTGGTCTGCATACCGCAAAATGGTCGCAATCCTAACTAGTGCAGCCCAGTTCTGGGCATCAATTTTGCGGTCCATTGTGCGACCCGCATACCCATTGTGCGGTCCATTGTGCGACCGCAGACCTGAGTTCGGATGGTCCATTTTCCTATTTTTATAACCCGGCCTCATTTTGATAAATAGCATTTGGGGCTTATTTTGGGGCTATTATCTGATGGTTTTAGAGAGAAGTGAGAGTGTTCTAGAGATAGGATTAAGCTCAAGTGCTTTGTTCATCAAGATCTTGTCCAAGCTTTGAAATCCAACAAGGAAATCTCACAAGTTCTTCATCTAAGAGGTAAGGTTCCATACCCTAGTTTTCAATTTCGAATTTAGGTAGAATATGGTTGATTAGGAGTATGATTCTTGGGTATGAGCGTATTATTTATACATGCATGTACCAATAAGGTTTATGGGAAGATTGTTGAGCTCAAATGGGTAAAGATTGGGTTATGGAATGAAAGAAATCTTGTGGAAGAACCTTGTAACCAATTTGCACATCTAGTATTTGATAAAATGCTCAAATGAGTTGAAACCATGAATGTATTCCTAATTTGTGTTCAATTTTGTTATGTCTCAAAATAGATTGGGATTGCTAGGATGTTTGGAACGTTGTAATAATTTAAGGAAAACTCAAAGCGAGGCATGTTGTCTAAACTACTCTCTTAGAATCGAATTCCTTAATGTTTCCGTAAGTTTCAAGTATGGTTGGATCAAGTTCCTACTTCCTATGTTCCGGGTTATCCCGTATAAACTTGACTATTTCGAATGAGCCTTATGTCGAAAGATATATGTTCAAAGTATGGGTTGCATATTAAAAATGTTATGGATTTGAGTCGTGCTTCAAACGAAGGCTATTATGCCAAATTTTGTGAAAAATCCTAAGACTCTTAATTGCTCATATGTGTACCTAAAGTCTTGATTGGAAATGTCTTGTTGTTGATAATCTATAAAGATACTTGAAAATGAAATAAGTGAACTGGGGATATAGAGTGTGGCCAGCGTGCCAAGAATGAAAGTTGTACTTGTGGCTAATAGTGCCAATGAAATAAGATGATGTGAGAAATATTATGAAATGAGCTTTGATTCAACTATTCCAAAATTATTTCAAAAATAGAATTTGCCTAAAAGCTTATGTACTCAAGTCATGCCCATATGTGGCTTTTTTAACTAATGCTATGCTTTGTGAGTATTTTCAATGTGTTTTGCGTTCTTACATATTCGTGAGTGGAAATTGTGTATTGTCCTTTTTGGGAAAAAGTATTTCAAGAATAAATGGTGTGTTACTTGTTTATGATTTTAACATGCGCATCGATTGCCAATCATTTTACTCCATTCTTGGAAAGAAATCTATTGTGCTTAAATTGTTCATTTCTTATGAACTTAAAGTTGTGATTTTTGGAATATTATATATATTAATATTTATGATGATGATACATGAGATGGAAGAAATGAAAGTGTGGAATATCAAATACGGCCATCGTGCCTTGAATAAAGAATCTTGTGAATGGCCAAAAGAGCCAAGGGAATATTCTTGTTGTTATTAGTTGAAAATACTATTGGAGATTCATACAATGTGAAAGATGGTGAGGTAAATACATTTGCACCTATGTTACCTTTGTGTGCAAAAACAAAAATAATATTTTTGGGAAGTATCATTAGCAAACCAAGGAAGTGTAGGTTGTAATAACCCACACCTAAAACTACACGTGCCGGTGTAGGAGTGGATTGTAATTATTCCCCTTATTTGGGATGAGATTGATGGGTTAATATTATTCCCCTTAATTGGGATAAAACTGGTAATAATTGTGGATTGGAAAAGTCAACCCACACGGTATATGTGGGAAGGCGGGCTAGCTGATCGGGTGGAGATCGGACGCCATGTTGCGCATATGGTGGTACTACTCTTGGTAACACTTTTATTTCGCATCACATATCGATCCACATTGTTCGTGGGGAGATGGCCTAGCCGATCGGGCGTGATCGGACTCCGTGCTACAAACACGGTGGTATATCAGTGCTAATGATCTCCCAACCAATAATTTATATTAATTTCGTATTTTGAAAATTGTTATGTTTTAACTGGACATTTGGATATTGTTGATTGTGACTTGTTGTTTCTATGGTTTTCCCTTTCTTATATGGGCATTGTATTTTGAAAGAGGACAGTTAGCTTTACATAGTAGTACTATTACATATGTACTAACGTCCGTTTTGCCGGGGGCGCTGCATCTTCAATGGATGCAGGTGGTTCATCAGCGGGCAACTTTGGTCCTCATTAGCAGTTACTCCCTATTCAGCAGGTTTTGGTGAGCCCTACTTTATTTCGGGCGTGATATCATTTGATGTTGTACATTGTGTTTTGAGGTATAGCCGGGGCCTTGTTACCGGCATTTTCATATTACTCTCATGTTGTACTTAGAGGCTCCGTAGACAGGTTGTGGGTGGAGTTTAATGTGGGGAATTGAACTAGAAATGTTGGTATTTGGCAATCTTGTTTTTCATTATATCTATGAACTTGTAATATTTTGGGAATTATGAATGAAGTATCTAAAGGAAATGAAATGGGAGTTGTTAATAAAAATCTTTTCAGTGTTTGATTAATAGAGTGACCTCCTCTTTATTCATGGATGAGTTTGGGTAGAAGGTAATCTAACAGGCTTGCTCGGTCGGGTTCACTCGGTTGAGCGCGGGTCGCGCTCCCCGATTTTGGGGTGTGACAAACTTGGTATCAGAGCCTAAGGTTTTAAAGTGTCCTAGGATGTCTCGGAGCCATGTCTAGTAGAGTCCTTCTTATCGGTGAGTTGTCGACCACATCTATAATGGGGAGGCAACTTGGACATTTAGGAATTTCACACTTCTTTGATACTCCAAATCGTGCGATAGAGCTTAAGATAGGAAGCTAATTTCCTCACCATATCTCATTTTCCAGATGAGTAATCCACGAGTTCGAAGCAGTGAGGAGGGAATGACCGCACCATTGAATCTGGGGGAGACTACACAAGAGTTCGTTGGGAGAATGCGTCGATCCGTGGAGGGATTGGAAAAACTTGTTGCTAGTTCCTACCAATGTCACCGCACCACCGAATTGTGTGGTGAGTGTATCTAAGAAACAAAAAAGGGTTGTTGGTACTAATGAGCTGGATTGTTTGGTTTGCAAGAAGCGTCACTTGGGGAGATGTTGGATAACTCTTGAAATATGTTACGGTTGTGGAAAGAGGGGGCACAAGAAGAACAAATGCCCTAGGTTGGGTACACTCATCCCAGTCTGCTCAATATGCGGGAAAGAACATTTGGCTTCGTGTTGTGAGTATGCTCAGCAGCGTGTTAGGGGTGGTAGATCTGGGCAATTCCAAAGGCCCACATAGCAAACTGGTATTGGAATTGTTGCTCCCGCATTAGAAGCTTGGAGGAAGGATAAGGGGGATGCTTATGATGTATGCAAAAAGGGTAAATATCAGGTCAGTGGGGTGAGTCGGTTTAACGGACCTCATCCCCGTTGTGTGAAGTGTGGGAGATATCATCCAGGAGTATGTCACTATGGTACTAATGTATGTTACAAGTGTGGTATGAGGGGTCACATTCAGAGAGATTGTCGTTCTTCTTACCCAGAGCATGGGCAGGGGTGCGACACAACCATCTAGTTATGTAGCTACTACATCCACAACGCCTCCCCCAGCTAGAGACACTATACCGTCCGTAGGGCGTGGAGCAACTAGGGGTGGTATTCAGAGCTCGGGAGGGCCCAGCAAGTTTTATGCTACGAGGAGGCGTCAAAAGTGAGAGGCTTCTCCAGATGTGTTTACAGGTGTATTGACTGTCCAATCTCATGATGTGTATGCTCTTATTGATCCCGGTTCCACTTTGTCATATGTCACTCCTTATGTTGCTATAGAAGTTGAGATAGAACTGGAACAACTTTATGAGTCGTTCTCTGTATCTACTCTTTGAACGAGACGTATCATTCGTGAAGCCTCTTTATCACAATTATTTTACTTACAACCTCTTGAGGAATTGAGTTCTATAATGGTTTCTTTGAATTGAGTCACAACCCTAGGTTAATACTTCCCACTGGTTCCCTAAGTTCTCAACAAGGGGCTATACCTGATGAATTTCTTACAGAATGTTTTGATTCAAATGGATAACATCTGCTCATTTATGCCTATGCACGCACCACCATAATATTTACCTATGTGGTATCAAATCTAATGTAAAGCAGCCTAGTATTGACATCCTTCTTGAGCCACTCTTTTTCTCTACGGTGTATGTCGCTCCTATGGTTTGAATAATCACTTTGTTCCTTTGTGAATATTATCATGAATCCTTTTCACCATCTAGTAACATGAGAGCATATTGAATTGAAAGACAAGTTCGTTGTTTATCTAGTCCTCTCATATGGGATCAACTATTGGCAAAGGTTAAGCTATGAGAATGATAATAATCTCACAAGTGTTCAATTTCTTTTTCATCCTCATGGGCTTGTGGCATAGATTCCTTGTGATAATTAATGTTAAGAGCGTAATACAACTACATGTATTTTGAAACCCATATCACATTCAGGGTGCCAAAATATTCTCATTTCGAGTTAGACTGATTTTCCCTACACTCTAGGAGACGACTGGTGTCACGTACTTGGCTATTTCTCCTTGAGGCTTACTATTGCCGAACAAGGCACATATGGAATGAAAAAATTATTGTTGTCCTTTTCATGACTCATAGTCTTCCAAGAATAACTGACGCTAATGACTTTATTCTTCCGATTATGCCTCCCATATGTCACATGTCAAAGAAAAATCATCATCCCGTGATCAAATATATTGGGTAGGAAATTTTATGGTCATATTCATGCTAGCACATCTTTGACTAATTGTTGGAGGCCGCCAAAGGTTTAATTTGGTTGTTCGGCGTAGAGATTTAGAGTTGAAGAAAGTGAACGGGTTATTCTCAATATTTTCTCCATGAGGATGCTATGTGAATTATTAATAAAGGTAAAGTATGTGTAGTCATATTAGGCCTTATGAAATCTTGAAGGAAATATGCCAAACTATGAGTATGATGTTTCCCCATCATTGTCCTCTATGTACCCGATGTTTCATGTGTTTATGCCTAAGATGGTAGTTGGAAATCCTTTGTCTATCATTCCGGTGTAAGCTAGTGAAGGTGAAGTTAATGGTACTTAATTGTCATCCTTGTTCGATAAGTTCGGGAGTTGAGATTGCCTCCGTTAAAGTGTTATGGCCAAGTTTGTAAGTCGAGAAGGTCACCTTGAAGACCAAAAGTGTTGTGGAAAGAAAATATTTCCGCTTGATTGTATAGCAATTGGTTTTGATTTGAAAGGTACTTTCTAGGTGTTATGATTTAAAAATGTGCAGTTCATGTCCAGATATCATTTTAATAATGCAGTGCTTTGTTGGGTTGTAGATGTGTTGTTAGGAGTGGTTTTGGTGATTCTCTGACAGGTGGATAGGCCCAGTTACAAGGGAAACTCTGCCAATGTATTTAAGAATTTGTAAAGATAGACAAATTTTAAGGGCCATAAGTAAGTTGAGATTTTAGAAAGGAAGTATAAGACCCATGTAGTCATAAAAGCCTATGTATAATGGTTGGAGGTAAAACGATGGTAACACTATTCATAGAAGTGACTTGTAAAACATTCGAGGACGAATGTTCTTAAGTGGGGGAGAATGTAGTACCCCGGAAAATTTCGAAGTACTTAAGCGCTATTAAGAAAGTTGATGTGTGTTAATTATATTATTTTGTATGCAGACGAGGACTATTAATATGATAGATATCAATTCGATATGATAATAAATGTACGAGGCATATTATAAGTGATGTGGGGTCTAAGGAAAGCCCTAAGTCTAAGTCAAGTTGGAATTACATGATAGATTAAATTTACAAATGAGTACGCACAAGATCAAGCTTTGGACGAGCATATATACATATATATAATGAGTTATGTGATGAACAACCTATCTAATTAAAGATCTTCGAGTCTAGTTTCTAACACTTCAAATCGTTCATCATTTGGACACTCCTACAAGAAGTTATGACCAAATTACCAAAGGTTGGCAGAAAGTGATTCTAAGGTTAATTATGCGACCGCAGAATCATTATGCGAACCGCAAAAGTGGTCTGCGGACCGCAAAATGGTCGCAGACCTAACCAGTGCAGCCCAGTTCTGGGCATCAGTTTTGCGGTCCATTGTACGACCCGCATACCCATTGTGCGGTCCATTGTAGGACCGTAGACCTGAGTTCGGAGGGTCCATTTTCCTATTTTTATAACTCGACTCCATTTTGATAAATAGCATTTGGGGCTTATTTTTGGGCTATTATCTGATGATTTTAGAGAGAAGTGAGAGTGTTCTAGAGAGAGGAAGAACCTCAAGTGCTTTGTTCATCAAGATCTTGTCCAAACTTTGAAATCCAACAAGGAAATCTCACAAGTTCTTCATCTATGAGTAAGGGTGGCAAGTGGGCCGGTCCAGGCCCGGGACCGCGGGCCAAACGGGCCAGGACCGTTTGGCCCGATTTTAGTGGGCCTGGGCCGGTCTCGTGGGTCGGTCTTATGCTTTGAGCCCGCCAGGCCCGGGACCATTTAGCCCGCCAGGGATCGGGACCGGACCGGTCCCTTAGAGGGCCAAACAGACCCAACGGCTATATTTTTAAAAGAAAATTAAAAAATTAAAAAATATAGCGGTTGGGCTGTCAAAAATAGCCGTTGGCTATTTATAAAATAGTCATTTAACCCCCCAACTTTGTTTTAACCCCAACTTTGTATATATATATATGTATATATATATATATATATATATATATATGAATATAGCTTTTTATATATATATACTATATATACATCTTATATCGATATATATATATATATAATATATATATATATATATATATATATATATATGTATATATAGTATATATATACCAAGTGTATAGTATATAAGCTATATAAGATGTACGTATATCATAGTATAGTATATATATAAGTTATATTCGATATAAGATGTATATATAGTATAGTATAGTATATATACTAAATGTATAATATATAAGCTATATATATATATATATATATATATATATATATATATATATATATATATATATATATATATATATATATATATATATATACACACACACACACACACACACACACACACACACACACACACACGTATAGTATAGTATAGTATATATAAGTTATATTCGATATAAGATGTATATATAGTATAGTATAGTATATATACTAAATGTATAATATATAAGCTATATATATATATATATATATATATATATATATATATATATATATATATATATATATATATATATACATTCTTGGGTATGAGAGTATTATTTATTTATGCATGTACCAATAAGGTCCGTGGGAAGATTGTTGAGCTCAAATGGGTAAAGATTGGGTTATGGAATGAAGGAAATCTTGTGGAAGAACCTTGTAACCACTTTGCACATCTAGTGTAACGACCCAACAAGTCATTTTACTTTTTAGAACCCCGTTCCCCTAAATAAGACTCCCAGTACGTGATTTTACTGTTTTATGACTTGCGGGGATAGTTAGTTCGGGATTTGGAAGGGTTCGGGTTGAAATCGGAACACGTTTCGGCGCGTTGGGAAAAATTTAAGAACTTGAAGTTCATATTTTTTATTCAATTGGTCTGGGGTGTGATTCTTAGTTTTGATGTTATTTTGTGCATTTTGTGAGTTTGAGCGAGTTCATTTTACGATTTCAAACTTGTTGGTGCATTCGGGCGGGGCCCGGGCATTAAACGGACAAGACTCAAATCAAGTTTAGACTTGAAGGCAAGTGTTGAAGCTTTTAGCTTCTGGTGTGATTGCACCTGCGCTTGGCCAGCCGCAAGTTTGAGCTCGCAGGTGCGAGAGATGAGCCGCAGAAGCGGACTAGCCAAGGCTGCCCAAGACCGCAAGAGTGAACGAGTTAGCGCACCTGCGAAAGTGCGGGTGTGATGGCAGTGATCGCAGAAGCGACTTGAGCCGCAAGAGCGGCAGGATGGATGCAGAAGCGGGGGTCCGTCCGCAGAAGCGAGCCTAGCCAGCTTTGGGTTCTTCCGTAGAAGCGGACCGTGGTACGCAGAAGCGACGCCACAAATGCGTCCCAGGCACCGCAGATGCGGAAATACTGCTGGGGAGAACACTCATTTAATGTCGGGACTTAGTCATTTTTGGCTCATTTTCTTTCCTTGTTGGGCGATTCTTGGAGCTCTTAGAGAGGGGATTTCACCTAGCACTTTGAGGTAAGTAATTTCTACACAATGAGAGTTAAATACATAGTTTATGGGTAGATTATGACATGAAAATTATTGAAAATCATGGGTTTAGGTGAAAACCTAGATTTTTGACAAATATGAGATTTAACCACAAAATTTGTTATGGAATTTAGTAAAAAACATATGTTTTAGTTTGCGAGGTTATGGGTAACAACTTTCTTTGAAAATTTTCGGAATCCGGCACGTGGGTCCGGGGTGAATTTTAGGAATCCTACATTTGGGGGTTGGGTAATCCCTTTAATAGTTGGGATTTGAACTTTTGAACATGTATTGATCGATTTATATAATATTTGACTAGTTTTGAGTCGTTTAGCACTGAATTGAGGATTTGAGCACAATCTTGGACCGGAAAGTAGGCTTTGAGACAGGGTAAGTCTCTTTTCTAACCTTGTAAGAGGGAATTAACCCCATATGTGAATTTAATTAATATGTGCTTTTATTTGTGGGGGCTACGTACGCATGAGGTGATGAGAGTGCGTACGCAGCTACTAATTTTGCTTATGTCCGGGTAGTTTTAGGTTTACACCATGCTTTGTTGACACCGCTATTTGATTATACTTACTAATTGCCTCAGATAGAGCTGAGATTTGAGGGTTTCAATGACTTTTAGAGTTTCTAGTTGGATTTTCTTGTTTTGGAAAGAATTGGGGAATAACTTGAGAAATCTATGTTCAACCGCATCGCAAGTATATTTCGCGAGCGGGAAAAATTTCCACTACTCTCATGGGAGCGGGCCGATCGCCTCGGCAGGTTAATAGATGCATCTGTGGTTCGTGTCGTTCGACCCTCGGCAGTGCACATAGTATATTTATATGTATTTTGGATCTAGCTGTACGTCTTCGGCATAACTCGTGCGAAATGATACTGGAAATTCCAATATGTTTGATATTGCTTCATTGGTTTGATAGGTTAAAATATTAAAGGAGAGAAATTGGTTTGGTAATTGCTATCGGTGAAAGGATTGGCTATTTAAATTTTTGCTTCTGAGTTCTATTGTCATTTATATATCCCATGTTTAATTAGAAGTTATATATATTTTTATTGTTGGCCCATAGTAAGTGTTAAAGTCGACCCCTCGTCACTACTTTTTCGAGGTTAGACTAGATACTTACTGGGTACATGTTGTTTATGTACTCACGCTACACTTCTTCACTTGATGTGCAGGATCTGAGGTAGGTGCTTCTGGATATCAGTCCGACGCGCACACTTGATTACTACTGCGAGACTTTGCAGTGAGCTGTCTTCCGAGCCCGTTCTGCAGCAGCCGGAGTCTTCCTTTTGTCTTATTTTTCTGTCCATTTTGTTTCAGACAGTAGTGTAGTACTCTTTTGTATATTCTGCTAGTAGCTCATACACTTGTGACACCAGGTCTTGGAAAATTATGTTAGTAGGCACTTGATGGTTTTTTGGGTTATTTATCTTATCTCACTGGTTTTAAAATTTTGATCTCTCATTTTTTTTATATAAAAACCTCCATTTCTTGTTTGTGCATAAATTAAAAATCAACTATTTTAACCCGTTAAAAGAAAGGTCACGGAGTTAGTTTTAAGTTGGCTTGCCTAGCGGCAACGTTGGGCGCCATCACGGCCTATAGGAGAACTTGGGTCGTGACAACATGGTATTAGAGTACTAGGTTCACGTAGGTCTCACAAGTTATGAGTAGGCCTAATAGAGTCTTGCGGATCGGTGCGGAGACGTCTGTACTTATTTTCGATGGGCTATAGGGTGATAGGAAACTACTCTTCCTTCATCTCCTATCGTCCAGTTGATGTTATACCAAGTGTATTTCTCTTATTCTCTCACAGATGGTGAGAACGCGCAGGGCGGATGTTCCAGACCCGGGAGGGGCTGCTCCCCCTGTTGCTAGAGGCCGAGGCAAAGGCCAGGGGAGAGCACCAGCCCGAGGTAGGGGACGAGGACGTCCTAGAGTTGCCCCAACTCTACCTCCAGCAGATCTAGTGGAGGATCCCCCTATCGAGGAGCAGGGCGAGGTGCCTGTAGCGGAGCCAGCCCCGGTAGATTTCATGTCAGCACCGGGCTTTCAGAAGGTTATGGTCTGTATGCTGCGGTTCATGGATACTATGACCCAGGCTGGTTTATTTCCAGCAGACTCAGCCACATCTCAGGCGGGAAGGGGAGCACAGACCCCTACTGCCCAAGCTCCGGGATGTGCAGCGGCCGTAAATCAGACCCCGGGTGCACTACCCGTGGGCGGAGCCCAGCTAGTTGCAGCAGCTGTACCTGAGCCTAGACCAACTGCGGTCGATGAGCCGCAGAAGCTATTGGATAAATGGACCAGGCTTCACCCTTCTATCTTCGGAGGTGAGCGACATAAGGACCCCCAAGACTCCATTGATAGGTGCAGGGACAGACTGCACAACATGAGTATATTAGAGTCCCATGGGGTAGATTTCACTACTTTCTAGTTGGATGGCAGGGCTTGTAGGTGGTGGCAGTCTCACCTTCTCGGCAAACCAGCAGATTCTCCTCCCATGACTTGGCATCAGTTTACACGCCTTTTCTTGGATAGGTATATCCCACCCTCCCAAAGGGAAGAGTTGCGATCGCAGTTTAAGCAGCTCCGGCAGGATCAAATGTCGATGACTAATTATGAGGCGAGATTCTCTGAGTTGTCTCTCCATGTATTGATGATACTACCTACTGATACAGAGAGAGTACGGAGGTTTGTTGCGGGGTTGCACTCCGGTATTAGGTCCACTATGGCCCGAGAGGTTGATATGGGGACCTTTTACTAGCTAGTTGTAGAGATAGCTCAGAGGATTAAGGGTTATCGTCAGCGGGATCGAGAGCAGATGTCGCAGGACAAGCAGTTCCATCATTCGGGAGGATTCAGTGGTGCTCCATCTGGGGGCATAGGTCAGTTTGGGAGAGGCCTGCCGAGCAGGCCTAAATATCCAGCACCACCGCCTCCTTGGGGTGCTCCAGTTTGACATTATTTCAGCGCCATGCCAGAGAGTTCTTACCGCCCACCCGCTATTCAGACCCTTCCAGTGGGTATTCATGCCATCAGGGTCAGACCTCAGGGCAGCAGCCTACCGCTCTGAGGGGTTGTTACGAGTGTGGAGAACCTGGCTACATGAAGAGATTTTGTCCCAGACTTCGGGGCAAGGCAGTGCAGCAGGGTCAGCAGCATATGATTACAGCACCACCAGCCGCACCAGCCGTCCGGCTGCCCAGAGATGGAGGGCAGGTGGGTAGGGGTCATCCTAGAGGTGGAGGCCAGGCAGGTGGAGCCCAGCCAGATTCTATGCTTTTCCGGCCAGACTAGATGCAAAGACCTCAGATGTCATGATCATAGGTATTATTTCTGTCTACGGTAGGGAGGCTTCGGTATTATTTGATCCTGGGTCCACCTATTCATATGTGTCATCCTTGTTTGCTCATTTTCTGGATATTCCTCGTGAGCCTTTGGGCACTCCTATTTATGTGTCCACTCCTGTGGGCGATTCTATTATTGTGGATCGGATCTATTGGTCATGTGTGGTCACATTCTATGGTTATGAGACTAGAGCGGATCTCTTGTTACTCGATATGACCGACTTTGAGGTTATCCTGGGCATTGACTAGTTATCTCCATATCACACCATCCTTGATTGCCATGCCAAGACAGTTACCTTGGCGATGCCCGAGTTGCCTAGATTGGAGTGGAAGGGTTCGTTTGTCAGCACGCCTAGCCAGATCATTTCTTTTATGAAGGCTTGACACATGGTCTAGAAGGGTTATTTGGCTTATCTAGCCTATGTTCGAGATACTACCGCAAAGACTCTGGCGATTGATTCAGTACTAGTAGTCCGGGAGTTCTTCGATGTGTTTCCTTCTGATCTTCCTGGCATGCCGCCAGATCGTGATATTGATTTCTGCATTGATTTGGCTCCGGGTACCCAGCCTATATCTATCCCACCATACCGTATGGCTCCGAAAGAGTTGAAGGAGTTGAAAAAACAACTTGAGGAGTTGCTAGCAAAGGGGTTCGTTAGGCCGAGTATATCACCTTGGGGTGCACCAGTGTTATTTGTGAAGAGGAAAGATGGGACAATACGGATGTGTATTGATTATCGCCAATTGAACAAAGTCACTATTAAGAACAAGTACCCGTTGCCGCATATTGATGATCTATTTGACCAGTTGCAGGGTGCTAGGGTGTTCTCTAAGATCGACTTGAGATTAGGGTACCATCAGTTGAAGATTTGAGATTCGAATGTTCCGAAGACTGCTTTTCGGACTAGATATGGTCATTATGCATTTCTGATGATGTCCTTCGGCTTGACTAACGCCCCAGCGGCATTTATGGATTTGATGAACAGGGTGTTCAGGCCTTACATTGATTCGTTTGTCATTGTCTTCATTGATGATATTTTGAACTACTCGCGTAGCATGGAGGAGCACGAGCAGCATTTGAGAGTGGTGCTTCAGACCTTGCGGGAACAGAAGCTATATGCTAAGTTCTCCAAGTGTGAGTTTTGGCTAGACTCTGTAGCATTCTTGGAGCATGTTGTATCAGGCGAGGGTATTAAGGTGGATCCTAAGAAGATTGAGGCATTTCAGACTTGGCCTCATTCCACTACGACGACTGAGATCAGGAGCCTCTTGGGGTTAGCAAGCTATTATCGCCGGTTTGTGGAGGGCTTCTCATCTATTGCAACACCTTTGACTAGACTCACCCAGAAGGGTGATCCATTCCGTTGGTCTGATGATTGTGAGGCGAGCTTCTAAGCTCAAGACAGCTTTGACTACAGCACCCATTCTAGTGTTACCTTCCGGCTCGGGAATATATATTGTGTATTGAGGCACTTCACGCATTGGTTTGGGTTGTGTATTTATGCAGGAGGGGCGAGTGATTGCATATGCCTCACGTTAGCTGAAGCCCCATGAGAAGAATTATCCTGTGCATGATTTGGAGTTGTCCGCGATTGTTCATTCCCTCAAGATCTGGAGGCGTTATCTGTATGGGGTGTCCTGCAAGGTTTACACTGATCATCGCAGCTTGCAGCATTTGTTCAAGCAAAGGGATCTCAATTTGAGGCAGCGTAGATGGCTTGAGTTCCTGAAGGATTATGACATCATCATTCTTTATCATCCGAGCAAGGCGAATGTAGTCGCGGATGCCTTGAGAAGAAAGGCAGAAAGTATGGGTAGCTTGGCATTCATTTCAGCAAAGGAGAGGCCACTAGCTTTGGACATTCAGTCCTTGGCTAACAGACTTGTGAGGTTGGACATTTCAGATCCCAGTCGAGTTCTTGCATGTGTCGTTGCCCAGTCTTCACTATTGGAGCAGATCAAGGCTCGATAGCTTGACAATCCGCACTTGTTGGTCCTCAGAGAGAAGGTACTACAGGGTGGTGCCAAGGAGGCTACTATCGGTGAGGATGGTGTTCTGCGGCTCCAAGGTCATCTATGTGTTCCTAATGTTGATGGCTTGAGGGAAAGGATTCTAGAGGAGGCACACAGTTCTCGATATTCAATTCATCCAGGTGCTACGAAGATATATTGCAACCTGAGGCAGCATTATTGGTGGCGGCAGATGAAGAAAGAGATAGTTGAGTATGTAGCTAGGTGCCTAAATTTCCAGCAGGTTAAGTATGAGCACCAGAGGCCAGGTGGCCTACTTCAGCAGATGACTATACTGGAGTGGAAGTGGAAGCGCATTACTATGGATTTCGTAGTCGGGTTGCCGCGGACCTTGCGAAAGTTTGATGCAGTATGGGTAATTGTCGATAGGTTAGCCAAGTCGGCACACTTCATTCCGGTGGTGACTATATATACTTCAGAGAGGTTGGCCCAGATTTATATTCAGGAGATAGTTCGGTTGCACGGTATGCCAATTTCCATCATATCAGATAGAGGCCTTTAGTTTACTTCACATTTCTGGAGGGTAGTACAGAGTGAATTGGGGACTCATGTAGAGCTCAGCACATCCTTTCAACCGCAGACCGATGGGCAGTCAGAGCGGACGGTGCAGATTTTGGAGGATATGCTCAGGGCATGTGTGATTGACTTCGGAGGTCAGTGAGATCATTTCTTACCATTGGCCGAGTTTGCTTATAACAACAGCTATCAGTCCAGCATCGAGATGGATCCATTTAAGGCTTTATATGGTCGGCAATGTCGTTCTCCCATCGGATGGTTTGAGCCCCGCGAGGCTAAGTTATATGGTACTGATTTGGTGAAGGATGCCTTGGAAAAGGTGAAGTTGATTCAGGAGCGATTCACACAGCACAGTCCATACGGAAGAGTTACGTAGATCAGAAGGCGTGTGATGTATTATTTATAGTGGGTGAGAAGGTTCTCTTGAAAGTCTCACCGATGAAGGAGATTATGAGGTTCGGGAAGAAGGGAAAGTTGAGCCCAAGATTTATAGGTCTATTTGAGGTGTTGAGACGAGTTGGATAGGTTGCTTATGAGCTTGCTTTGCCTCCCAATCTATTGGGAGTTCATCCGATTTTCCACGTATCTATGCTCCGGAGGTATCATGCCTACTTGTCACATGTGTTAGACTTCAGCACAGTTCAGCTAGATAAGAGCTTGGGTTATGAAGAGGAACCAGTTGCCATTGTTGATAGACAGGTTCGCCAGTTGAGGTCCAAGAAGATTTCTACAGTAAAAGCCCATTGGAGGGGCCAACCAGTCGGGGAAGTGACTTGGGAGGCCGAGAAAGACATGCAGAGCAGATATCCACACTTATTCAGCACTCCAGGTATGATTCTAGACCTGTTTGAGGATGAACGTTTGATTAAGAGGTGGAGAATATAATGACCCGACATGTCATTTTGCTTTTTAGAACCCCGTTCCCCTAAATAAGACTCCGCGTACATGCTTTTACTATTTTATGACTTGAGGGGATGGTTAGTTCGGGATTTGGAAGGGTTCAGGTTGAAATCGGAACACTTGGTTTCTTAAGGTTGGCTAAAAAAGCTAAGTTTAGCTTCGGTCAACATTTTGAGTAAATGACCTCGGAATCGGGATTTGACCGTTCCAATAGGTTCGTATGATGATTTCGGACTTGGGCAAATGTTTGGATCGAGTTTTGGATGACCCAGGAGCATTTCAGCGCCTATAGTGAAAGTTGGTTCTTTGAAGGTTTTAATGTTCTTTAAATTTGGTTTGGAGTAGGTTTTGGTGATATCGAGGTCCAAACGTGATTCCGAGATTGGGAATAGTTATGTATGGTGATTTAAGACTTGCACGCAAAATTTGGTGTCATTTCGAGTAGTTTAAGTACGTTTCGGCACGTTGGGAAACATTTTAAGAACTTGAAGTTCATATTTTTGATTCAATTAGTTTGGGGTGTGATTCTTAGTTTTGATATTGTTTTGTGCATTCCGTGAGTTCGAGCGAGTCTGTATTACGATTTCAAACTTGTTGGTGCATTCGAGCGGGGCCCCGGGCGTTAAATGGACAAGGCTCGGATCAAGTTTGGACTTGAAGGCAAGTGCTGAAGCTTTCAGCTTCTGGTGTGATTGCACCTGCGCTTGTCCAGCCGCAAGTGCGAGAGACGAGCCGCAGAAGCGGACTAGCCAAGGCTGCCCAGGACCGCAGGAGCGAACGAGTTTGCGCACCTGCAAAAGTGCAGGTGCGATGGCAGTGATCACAGAAGCGACTTGAGCTGCAGGAGCGGCAGGATGGACACAGAAGCGGGACCGCAGAAGCGGGGGCCCGTCCGCAGAAGCGAGCCTAGCCAGCTTTAGGTTCTTCTTCCACAGAAGCGGACCGTGGTACGCTGACGAGCTAAAAACACAATGCAAAATTGTGCTCGCTAGTCGAATATAGTATAGAAAATTATCGTATCCACAGGGATAGGATTTAAATAGTGTTTTTGTAGCTTCTAGTTTAATTGCTATCCAAGATGATCAACAATTTAGATTTGTGTGAACTAAAACTAAAATTAACTAAAAGTCTAAACTATTGGCTAATGACAATCAACGCAAGTATTAGGCAAAGGAAGTTATCAATTGTGAGAAGATAGGGTTGATAGGATAGGTGCAAGACAAACATTTGGGATTTAACTCTAGATAATTCACTTAAAATGTTCAAGTGAGTTTCTCGAATTCACTTGGTTATTAGTTCAATTGATTAGTAGAAACTCCTCTCTCGATTAAGTCTCTACCTCACAATATAAACTAAGTTAAGCTGAGTGAAGATATGCAAGAATTCGTAATGGGTTAATCTTTGGGAGAACCTCTTTCGATTATTCTCCTAACTAGGTCTAAACAACAATTCAACTAGCCTCTTTCGATTACTAAGAAGAATCAACGAATTCAACCAACAAGATAATGCAAAACATCACAAATTATGCCTCTTTCGATTACATAAACATGTGAATATATATGCAACAATAAAAACACCCAAAATGATTCAATACATAAAACTAGAGTTAATATCCACAAACAATTCTCAAAACACCAAATCCATCAATCCATAAGGAAGATTCATCACAATTAAGTTTAAAGTAAGGAAAAACATAAAACAATCCAAACCCCTGTCTTGAGATGGGATTGAATGATGGATTCCTTGTGCTCTTCCTTCTCCAACTTCTCCTTAGCGTCCTTAGGTCTTAGATATGTCAAAAGTCCTCAAAATACCTTTTTCTATGTATATATACCAAGTAGGGTTGGGCCCAAACAAATACACCTTCTCCTACGCAAATAAATGACACTTTTCCGGAGTTGGACGTGCGCTGCCGCGCAACTGGCCGCGCACTTTTCACATTGTTTTGCCCCATATGCGCGGTTAGTGCACTACCGCGCTCCTTTTATGCACTTTTCACCCTGTTATGATGGGTATTTGAAACAATGTAAAACATGAAAGTTGTATCCCTTCGAATTAGCTTTCCAAAAATATATTGTGGAGCCCAAACGGAGTTCCGAGCAAAACGTTATGTGCAGTTTACTAGACACTGCGCAATATGCCTGCTCGATTCTTCGTTCATTCTTAACTATCATCCGTTGATCCCTGAACACGATCCCGGCTTAATTCATTAGGATTTTACTCAGACTTCAAAGCTCCAAATCACTTGAATTCATTCTAGTACATCTACATAGCTCGAAATCACTCCTACAAGGCATAAAACACACAATTAGTGCAAAACACTGGTGATTAAAGCTCAAACTCAACTAAAGTGCAGTAAATTGGAATATAATAATCGACTAAAACATGAGATTATATCCAAGGGGGAATGCATACACTAACTACAAAAGAAAATCATTTTTTCTTTTTCTTTCGACTTAATTCCCTCAAGAAACCCATCGAATGATATCCATCGTCGGGAAAAGACGTAAATTTTAAATTTTTTTATGGATTTTCAATATTTTTCTAACTACTAAAAAGCAAAAACTAACACATATACATACAACATACAAATATCCCCCACCCCATATGTTAAGTTGCGGCATATCCCCATGACACACAATTAAAAAGCATAAAGTAGAGGAAACTTCTTTGAATCTCTAGTCGGGGTCTGAATCAAAGTCGGGCTCCATTCCATGCGCCTGAACTAGTGCACACATCCATGCAGACAGCTTCTTCTCAGCCTTCTTGGGGTACAACCCACACTTATCTTTTTCACTAACAACATCCTTCTCTTTCACACCCTTCACCTTCTACTCAACAGTTGTAGTTGGCTTCTCCCTTTTTACTCCAGTTTCTATATTCATCTCAAAAGTCACAGTCTCCTCACCCACTCTAAGCATGAGTTTTCTATCATGTATATCCAGTATAGCTCTACCCGTTGCTAAAAATGGTCTTCCTAGAATGAGGGGGACCTCCTTGTTCTCCTCCATATTCACCACTATGAAATCTACAGGAAATACGAACTTATCCTCCCGCACCAAAATATCTTCTACTATCCCCCTGGGTGTTATAGTCATTTGGTCTGCCAGCTGCAATGATATTGGCACCGACCTTATCTCTCCAATCTCCTTCTCCAGCTTCCTGTAAATAGACAATGGCGTTAGATTAATTGAGGCACCGGAATCCATAAAGACTTATCAAAATTTAGAGTGCCTAAAGAGCAAGGTATAGTAAAACTCCCTGGATCTCCACACTTTTGTGGGAGTTTATTTTGCAAGATAGCACTGCAATGCTCTGTAAGTTTGACCACTAAGGTCTCTTCTATCTTCCTCTTCTTTGTAAGGATCTCCTTCAAGAACTTTGCATAAGCTGGCATTTGTGAGAGAACTTCAGTGAATGGCAGGTTTACATTAAACTGTCTCAGCATATCTAACATTTCTCAAACTGCTTGTCCAACTTTTCTCTATAGAGTTTTTGGGGAAAAGGTAGAGCAGGCATGTACTTGCTCACATCTTCAGATTCCTCCTTTCTTGAAGTTTCCTCCTCCTTCTTTATCTCTACTACCTTCTTACCTTTCTTCTTTTCGGTCTTTTTATCATCTTCAATTTTTAGCTCCTTCCCACTTTCTTTTTCAAGCGCAGCTTATTTGTGAAATGGAGTGGGATCCTTCAACACTTGTCTACTTCTCAAGGTCACAGTATTTACCGTTTCTTTGGGATTCTCTCAGATAATATAGTTGCAATTTGACTCACTTGTCTCTCCAAGTTATGCAAACATGTCCCAAGTTCCTTGATAGTTGCACCATGCGCATCTAATCTTTCATAAATCTTGACAATGAAGGATTCCATTAGATCTTCTAACCCAGACTGAATTAGCTGTTGAGGCTGAAACTGCGGCCTCTGCTAATTCACAAAACCAGGAGCTCCTTGAAATCGGGAGTTGTTTTGTTGTTATGTATTTGTTGTTCCCCCGGGTGAACTCCATGAAAAACCGGGTGCTTCTGACCCATTGCATTGAAATTGTAATTACCCACAGCATTAACTTCCTCCATTGAAGCTTGACACTCATGAGTAAGGTGTCCTCTTCCACATATGTCACATGATGCATGAGGCTTATTATGTATTGAAGCTAAGGTTAGCTTCCTTATTTCCTTTGCTATGGCATCAAGTTGTACCTGCACTGATGTGTTAGTATCAACTTGGTGAACACCAATTGATTTTCTTCTTTCAGCCATCTCTTAGGGCCACTGATTTGCATCTTCAGATAACTCATCTAGAATAGTGACTATCTCCTCTAGAGTCTTATTCACTAACGAACCTCCAGCTTCATTGCTCAATGTTCTGCGTGAGGTCGGTGTCAAACAATCTCAAAAGTCCTGGAGTTGCATCCAGAGTTCAATTCCGCTGTGTTGACACTTTCGCACAATCTCTTTAAACCTCTCCCATGCTTCAAAAACAGTCTCAGTCTCATTATGGCAGAAGTTATAGATTTCTCTTCCAAACTTGTCTGTTTTAGCTGAGGAGAAATATTTAGCAAGAAACTTTGAGGTTATCTCCTCCCATGTTCTAATTGATCCATGGGGCAAGCTTCGAAGCCAGTGCTTTGCATCATCTTTCAGAGTGAAGGGGAATGCCCTTAAGTACACTACATCTTGTGACACACCATTGTATTGAAAGGTGTTCATGATCTCCTCGAAGTCCATTAGATGATTCTTTGGATCTTCGTTCATCTTTCCTCTGAAGATACAGTTGTTTTGGAGGGTTTGAAGCAACCCCTGCTTCAGCTCGAAATTATTGGCTGCAATTGGAGGTGGTCTCACACTTGATAAACCTTAGTTGTAGACCAGTCTAGCATAATCACCAAGTGGTCTCCCTTGTCCAGGAGCTACGTTTCCGAACTGGTCTGCACCCACGGGCTGATTTTGAGCTATTCTTCAAGCTCTATCCTCCTCATAAGCAATTTGTGCATCTTTGAGTGCTGCTTCTTCAGCATCTCTTGCAGCTTTCTCTCTAAGATGGGCTGCCTTTTTCGCAGCCAAATCAACATTATCATCATCTCCCGCCATCTTTTCTTTGGTTGAGGGTTGCCCAACCGTTTCTATATTCTCAGAGAGATTTCTTTCCTTCCTCAACTATCCCAGATATTTCTTGATTTCTGATTCGTATGGTTGCAATTCCTTCTCAGAAGATCGGGTCATGCACCAATCTAAGTTATAGCCTGCGCACAGTCAAAGAACACCCAAAGTATAAAGAGAAAATAAAATAAAAATAAAAAGAAAGATTCCTGAATTAGCACTAAAAATGATTTCAAACACTATTGGTTGCCAATCCCCGGCAATGACGCCAAATTTGACGAGCTAAAAACACAACATAAAATTATGCTCGCTAGTCGAATATAGTATAAAAAATTATCATATCCACAGGGATTGGATTTAAATAGTATTTTCGTAGCTTCTAGTTTAATTGCTATCCAAGATGATCAACAATTTAGATTTGTGTGAACTAAAACTAAAATTGACTAAAAGTCTAAACTATTGGCTAATGACAATTAACGCAAGTATTAAGCAAAGGAAGTTATCAATTAGGAGACGATAGGGCTGATTGGATAGGTGCAAGACAAATGTTTGGGATTTAACTCTAGATAATTCACTTATAATGTTCAAGTGAGTCTCTCGAATTCACTTGGTTATTAGTTCAATTGATTAGTAGAAACTCCTCTCTCGATTAAGTGTCAACCTCACAATAAAAACTAAGTTAAGCTCAGTGAAGATATGCAAGAATTCGTAGTGGGTCAATCTTTGGGAGAACCTCTTTCGATTATTCTCCTAACTAGGTCTAAACAATAATTCAACTAGCATCTTTCGATTACTAAGAAGAATCGATGAATTCAACCAACAAGATAATGCAAAACATCACAAATTATGCCTCTGTCGATTACAAAAACATGTGACTATATATGCAACAATAAAAATACCCAAAACGATTCAATACATAAAACTAAAGTTAATATCCACAAACAATTCTCTAAACACCAAATCCATCAATTCCTAAGGAAGAATTACTCCATAGACATGGAGTAATTCATCACAATTAAGTTTAAAGTAAACAAAAACATAAAACAATCCAAACCCTTATCTTGAGTTGGGATTGATTGATGGATTCCTTGTGCTGTTCCTTCTCGAACTTCTCCTTAGCCTCCTTAGGTCTTAGATGTGTCAAAAGTCCTCAAAATACCATTTTTCTATGTATATATACCAAGTAGGGTTGGGCCCAATCAAATACACCTTCTCCTACATGAAAAGGGACACTTTTCCGGAGTTGGACGTGCGCGGTCGCACACCTGGAAGTGTGCCCGCGCACCTGGTTGCGCACTTTTCACACTGTTCTGCCCCATATGCTCGGTCAAGGCATTGTCGTGCACCTCCCGCACTCGTTTTACCCTATTATGATGAGAATTTGAAAAAATATAAAACATGCAAGTTGTATCCCTTTGAATTAGCTTCCAAAAATATATTGTGGATCCCAAACAGAGTTTAGAGCCAAAAGTTATGTGCAGTTTACTAGACACTGCGCAATATGCCTGCTCGATTCTTTGTTCATTCTTAACTATCATTTGTTGATCCCCGAACATGATCCCGGCTTAATTCCCTGGGATTTTACTCAGACTTCAAAGCTCAAAATCACTTGAATTCATTTTAGAACATCAACATAGCTCGGAATCACTCCTACAAGACATAAAACACACAATTAGTGCAAAACACGAGCGATTAAAGCTCAAACTCAACTAAAGTGCAGTAAATTGGAGTGTAATAATCGACTAAAATATGAGATTATAGCCTACCATCATACGCATAAGTGACGCCGCAAATGCGGCCCAGGCACCGCAGATGCAAAAATACTGCTAGGTAGAACACTCAATTAATGTAGGGACTTAGTCTTTTTTGGCTCATTTTCTTTCCTTGTTGGGCGATTCTTGGAGCTCTTAGAGAGGGGATTTCACCTAGCACTTTGAGGTAAGTAATTTCTATACAATGAGAGTTAAATACATAGTTTACGGGTGGAGTATAACATGTAAATAAATGAAAATCATGGGTTTAGGTGAAACCCTAGGTTTTTGACAAAAAAGAGATTTAACCACGAAATATGTTATGGAATTTAGTGAAAATCATATATTTTAGTTCACAAGGTTATGGGTAACAACTTTCTTCGAAAATTTTCGAAATCGGGGCACGTGGGCCCTGGGTAAATTTTAGGAATCCTACATTTGGGGTTGGGTAATCCCTTTAATAGTTGGGATATGAACTTTTGAACATGTATTGATCGATCATAATATTTCACTAGTTTCGAGTCGTTTGGCACCAAATTGAGGATTGGAGCACAATCTTGTACTGTAAAGTAGGCTTTGAGATAAGGTAACCAAGAGGGAATTAACCCCATAGGTAAATTTAATTAATATGTGCTTTTATTTATGGAGGCTATGTACGCACGAGGTGACGAGAGTCCGTACGCAGCTACTAATTTTGCTTATGTCCGGGTAGTATTAGGTTTACACCATGCTTTGTTGTCATCGCTATTTGATTATACTAATTGCCTCGGATAGAGCTGAGATTTGAGGGTTTCAATGACTTTTAGAGTTTCTAGTTGGATTTTCTTGTTTTGGAAGGAATTGAAGAAAAACAAATTGAGAAATCTATGTTCAACCGCATCGCAAGTATTCCGCGAACGGAAAACATTTCCACCACTTTCATGGGAGCGGGTCGATCACCTCGGTAGGTTAATAGATGCATCTATGGTTCGCGTCGTTCGACCCTCGGCAGTGCACACGGTATATTTATATGTATTTTAGATCAGTCAGTACGTCCTCGGCATAACTCGTGCGAAATGATACTGGAAATTCCAATATGTTTGATATTGCTTCGTTGGTTTGATAGGTTAAAAGATTAAAGGAGAGAAATTAGTTTGGTAATTGCTATTGGTGAAAGGATTGGCTATTTAAATTTTTTCTTCTGAGTTCTATTGTCATTTATATATCCCATGTTTTAATTAGCAGTTGTATATATTTTTGTTGTTAGCCCAGAGTAAGTGTCAAAATCGACCCCTCGTCACTACTTCTTCGAGGTTAGACTAGATACTTATTGGGTACATGTTGTTTATGTACTCACGCTATACTTCTGCACTTGATGTGCAGGATCTGAGGTAGGTACTTCTCGATATCAGTCTGGAACGCACACTTGATTACTACTGCAAGACTTTGCGGTGAGTTGTCTTCCGAGCCCGTTCTGCAGTAGCCGGAGTCTTCCTTTTGCCTTATTTTTCTATCTATTTTGTTTCAGATAGCAGTGTAGTACTCTTTTGTATATTCTACTAGTAGCTCATACACTTGTGACACCAGGTCTTGGAAAATTATATTAGTAGGCACTTGATGATTTTTTTGGGTTATTTATCTTATCTCACTGGTTTTAAAATTCTGATCTCTCATTTTTTATATATATAAAACCCTCTATTTCTTATTGTGCATAAATTAAAAATCAACTATTTTAAACCATTAAAAGTAAGGTCACGGAGTTAGTTTTAAGTTGGCTTGCCTAGCGGCAACATTGGGCGCCATCACGGCCTATAGGAGAAATTGGGCCATGACATCTAGTGTTTGATAAAATGCTCAAATGAGCTGAAACCTTCCTAATTTGTGTTCAATTTTGTTATGTCTCAAAATAGATTGGGATTGCTAGGATGTTCGGAACATTGTAGTAATTTAAGGAAAGCTCAAAGAGAGGTATGTTATCTAAACTACTCTCTTAGAATCGAATTCCATAATGTTCCCATAAGTTTCAAGTATGGTTGGCTCAAGTTCCTACTTCCTATGTACCGGGTTACCCGTATAAACTTGACTATTTCGAATGAGCCTTATGTCGAAATATATATGTTCAAAGTATGGGTTGCGTATTAAAAATGTTATGGATTTGAGTCGTGTTTTAAACGAATGCTATTATGCAAATTTTGTGAAAAATCCTAAGACTCTTAATTGCTCATATGTGTACCTAAAGCCTTGATTGGAAATGTCTTATTTTTGATAATCTATAAAGATGCTTAAAAATAAAATAAGTGAATTGGGGATATAGAGTGTGGCCAACGTGCTACGAATGAAAGTTATACTTGTGGCTAATGGTGCCAATGAAATATGATGATGTGAGAAAGATTATGAAATGAGCTTTGATTCAACTATTTCAAAATTATTTCAAAAAAAGAATTTGCCTAAAAGCTTATGTACTCAAGTCATGCCCATATGTGATTGTTTTAACTAATGCTATGCTATGTGAGTATTTTCAATGTGTTTTGCGTTCTTACATATTCGTGAGTGAAAATTGTGTATTGTCCTTTTTGGGAAAAAGTATTTCAAGAATAAATGGTGTGTTACTTGTTTATGATTTTAACTTGTGCATCGATTGCCAATCATTTTACTCCATTCTTGGAAAGAAATCTATTGTGCTTAAATTGTTCATTTCTAATGAACTTAAAGTTGTGATATTCGGAATATTATATATATTGATATTTATGATGATGATACATGAGAGGGAAGAAATGAAAGTGTGGAATATCAAATACGGCCATCATGCCTTGAATAAAGAATCTTGTGAATGGCCAAAAGAGCCAAGGGAATATTGTTGTTGTTATTGTTTGAAAATACAGGTGGAGATTCATACAATGTGAAAGATGGTGAGGTAAATATATTTGTACCTATGTTACCTTTGTGTGCAAAAACAAAAATAATATTTTTGGGAAGTATCATTAGCAAACCGAGGAAGGGTAGGTTGTAATAACCCACACCTAAAACTGCACGTGCCGGTGTAGGAGTGGATTGTGATTATTCCCCTTATTTGGGATGAGATTGATGGGTTAATATTATTTCCCTTAATTGGGATGAAACTGGTAATAATTGTGGATTGGAAAAGTCAACCCACACGGTATATGTGGGAAGGCGGCCTAGCTGATCGGGTGGAGATCGGACGCTATGTTGCGTACATGGTGGTACTACTCTTGGTAACACTTTTATTTCGCATCACATATCGATCCACATTGTTCGTGGGAGGCCTAGCCGATCGGGCGTGATCGAACTCCGTGCTACAAACACGGTGGTATTTCGGTGCTAATGATCTCCCAACCAATAATTTATATTAATTTTGTATTTTGAAAATTGTTATGTTTTAACTGGACATTTGGATATTGTTGATTGTAACTTGTTGTTTCTATGGTTTTCCCTTTCTTATATGGGCATTCTATTTTGAAAGAGGACAGTTAGCTTTACATACTAGTACTATTCCATATGTACTAACGCCCCTTTTATCGGGGGCGCTGCATCTTCAATAGATGCAGGTGGTTCATCAGCGGGCAACTTTTATCCTTGTTAGCAGTTACTCCCTATTCAGCAGGTTTTGGTGAGCCCTACTCAATTCCTGGCCTGATATCATTTGATTTTGTACTTTGTGTTTTAAGGTATAGCCGGGGCCTTATTGCCGACATTTCCATATTACTCTTCTGTTGTACTTAGAGGCTCCGTAGATAGGTTGTGGGTGGTGTTTGATATGGGGAATTGAACTAGAAATGTTAGTATTTGGCAATCTTGTTTTTCATTATATCTATGAACTTGTAATATTTTGGGAATAATGAATGAAGTTGCTAATTGAAATGAAATGGGAGTTGTTAATAAAAAGCTTTTCAGTGTTTGATTAATGGAGTGCACCTCCTCTTTATTCATGGATGAGTTTGGATAGAAGGTAATCTAACAGGCTTGCTCGGCCGGGTTCACTCGGTTGAGCGTCTGTCTCGCTCCCTAATTTCGGGGCGTGACAAACTTGGTATTAGAGCCTAAGGTTTTAAAGTGCCCTAGGATGTCTCGGAGCCGTGTATAGTAGAGTCCTTATTATCGGTGTGTTGTCAACCACATCTATAATGGGGAGGCTACTTCAACATTTAGGAATTTCACACTTCTTTGATACTCCAGATAGTGCGATAGAGCTTAAGATAGGAAGCTAATTTCCTCGCCATGTCTTATTTTCCAGATGAGTAATCCACAAGTTTGAAGCATTGAGGAGGGAATGACCGCACCATTGAATCTGGGGGAGACTACACAAGAGTTCGTTGGGAGAATGCGTCGATCCATGGAGGGATTGGAAGAATTTATTTCTAGGGGAAGTTTCATTGTTCCTACAAATGTCATCGCACCACCGGATCGTGTGGTGAGTGTATCTAAAAAAAAGGGTTGTTGGTACTAATGAGCTGGATTGTTTGGTTTGCAAGAAGCGTCACTTGGGGAGATGTTGGATGACTCTTGAATTATGTACGGTTATGGAAAGAGGGGGCACAAGAAGAACAAATGCCCTAGGTTGGGTACACCCATCCCGGTCTGCCCGATATGCGGGAAGGAACATTTGGCGTCGTGTTGTGAATATGCTCTGCAGCATGTTAGGGGTGGTAGATCTAGGCAATTCCAAAGGCCCACACAGCAAACCGGTACTGGAATTGTTGCTCCCGCATTGGAAGTTTGGATGAAGGATAAGGGGGATGCTTATGATGTATGCAAAAAGGGTAAATATCAGGTTAGTGGGGCGAGTCAGTTTAGCGGACCTCATCCCCGTTGTGTGAAGTGTGGGAGATGTCATCCAGGAGTATGTCACTATGGTACTAATGTATGTTACAAGTGTGGTATCAGGGGTCACATTCAGATCGATTGTCGTTCTTCTTGTCAGAGCATGGGCAGGGGTGCGACACAACCATCTTGTTCTGTAGCTACTACATCCACAACGCCTCCCCCAGCTAGAGACACTATACCTCCTATATGGCGTGGAGCACCTAGGGGTGGTATTTAGAGCTCGGGAAGGCCCAGCAGGCTTTATGCTATGAGGAGGCATCAAAAGCCAGAGGCTTCTCCAGATGTGGTTATAGGTGTATTGACTGTCCAATCTCATGATGTGTATGCTCTTATTGATCCCGGTTCCACTTTGACATATGTCACTCCTTATGTTTCTATGGAAGTTGAGATAGAACCGGAACAACTTTATGAGTCGTTCTCTATATCTACTCTTTGAACGAGACGTATCATTCGTGAAGCCTCTTTATCACAATTATCTTACTTACAACCTCTTGAAAAATTGAGTTCTATAATGATTTCTTTGAATTGAGTCACAACCCTATGTTAATACTTCCCACTGCTTCCTTAAATTCTCAAAAAGGGGCTATACCTGATGAATTTCTTATAGAATGTTTTCGTTCAAATGGATAACATCTGCTCACTTTTGCCTATGCACGCACCACCATAATATTTACCTATGTGGTATCAAATCTAATGTAAAGCAGCCTAGTGTTGAGATCCTTCTTGAGCCACTTTTTTTCTCTCCGGTGTATGTTGCTCCTATGGTTTGAAAAATCACTTTGCTCCTTTGTGAATATTATCATGAATCCTTTATACCGTCTAGTAACATGATAGCATATTGAGTTGAAAGACAAGTTCATCGTTTATCTAGTCCTCTCATATAGGATCAACTATTGGCAAAGGTTAAGCTGTGAGAATGATAATAATCTCACAAGTGTTCAACTTCTTTTTCATCCTCATGGGCTTGTGGCATAGATTTCTTGTGGTAATTTATGTTAACAGCGTAATACAACTACATGTATTTTGAAACCCATATCACATTCAGGGTGCCAGAATATTCTCATTTCGAGTTAGCCAAGGGAATATTGTTGTTGTTACTGGTTGAAAATACTAGTGGAGATTCATACAATGTGAAAGATGGTGAGGTAAATACATTTGCACCTATGTTACCTTTGTGTGAAAAAATAAAAAATAATATTTTTTGGAAGTATCATTAGCAAACCGAGGAAGGGTGGGTTGTAACAACCCACACCTAAAACTACACGTGCCGGTGTAGGAGTGAATTGTGATTACTCCCCTTATTTGGGATGAGATTGATGGGTTGATATTATTTCCCTTAATTGGGATGAAACTGGTAATAATTTTGGATTAGAAAAGTCAACCCACGCGGCATATGTAGGAAGGTGGCCTAGCTGATCGGGTGGAGATCAGACACCATGTTGCGCACATGGTGGTACTACTCTTGGTAACCCTTTTCTTTTGCATCACATGTCGAACCACATTGTTCGTGGGGAGATGGCCTAGCCGATCGGTCGTGATCAGACTCCATGCTACAAACACGGTGGTATATCGGTGCTAATGATCTCCCAAACAATAATTTATATTAATTTTGTATTTTGAAAATTGTTATGTTTTAACTGGACATTTGGATATTGTTGATTGTGACTTGTTGTTTCTATGGTTTTCCCTTTCTTATATGGGCATTCTATTTTGAAAGAGGATAGTTAGATTTACATACTAGTACTATTCCATATGTACTAATGTCCCTTTTGCCGGGGGCGCTGCATCTTCAATGGGTTCAGGTGGTTCATCAGTGGGCAACTTTGGTCCTTGTTAGCAGTTACTCCCTATTCAGTAGGTTTTGGTGAGCCCTACTCTATTCCGGGCCTGATATCATTTGATGTTGTACTTTGTATTTTGAGGTATAGCCGGGGCCTTGTTGCCGACATTTCCACATTACTCTTATGTTGTGCTTAGAGCCTCCGTAGACAGGTTGTGGGTGGTATTTGATGTGGGGAATTGAACTAGAAATGTTGGTATTTGGCAATCTTGTTTTTCATTATATCTATGAACTTGTAATATTTTGGGAATTATGAATGAAGTTGCTAATTGAAATGAAATGGGAGTTGTTAATAAAAATCTTTTCAGTGTTTGATTAAGGGAGTACACCTCCTGTTTATTCAAGGATGAGTTTGGGTAGAAGGTAATCTAACAGGCTTACTTGGCCGGGTTCACTAGGTTGAGCGCCGGTCGCGCTCTCCATTTTGTGGCATGATAATATGAAATTTTTTACGGTGTTTGAGGTGGCTTATTGCCCGGGCACCTTGTACTGGGTGAGACGAGGTTGCTGGACTTAGAATCAGTGCAATCAGACTTGTATAATGTATATTTGGAGGAAAATGTCAGTAAGCAGTTTAGAATGAGGAAATGGTTCTTGTCAAGTGGAGAGACTCCAAGAATTATTGATTTGGCAGGTGGTTATGAGATTCTACGTGTCGCTTTCATCGTTGCAGTATTTCTAGGGTTAGCTTATACGCATTATGAGGTATACTACCGGTATCTGGTTTGTGAATCTGCAGCTATTGTAGTCGGAGGATGTTATCATGAACATATGAATTGTGCAGTGCATTGTGTGATCTCGGCATAGGTGCAGGATCATATTTGGTACAGTGGGTTGAGATTGTTATGGTGTTCACATGTTGGAATCAGGTCTCGTGGAGAATTCTGAATGTTAGAATTTGGTTCTAAGGCTTGTTAGCTAAGGTAAAAGGGAGGAGCTTCAGTCTGGCTCGAGCTAATGTGCTCACGCGGGTTGTGGTGCCATGGGTAGCTGCACAAGTTGTCAAACAGTGATTTTGGACAACTCCGAAACGGTTCTTAGCAAGTTCGAGGATAAACGTACGTTTAAGTAGGGCAGAATGTAATGACCTGATCGGCCGTTTTGAGAATCAGCGCATCGTTCGTCGGTTTGAGGCCTTGAGTAGCTTCGCTTCATGTATTATGACTTGTACATATAGTCGGATTTGAATTTCAGGAAGTTCGGAGTTGATTTAGAAGGAAAATTCTCAATTCGAAAGTTTTAAGTTGAAATAGTTGAACAAGGTTTGACTTTTGAGTAAACAACCTCGGAATCAAGATTTGAAGGTTCCAATAGGTTCGTGTGATGATTTTGGACTTAGGCGTATGTTCGGGTTAAGTATCGGATAGTCCGGGAGCATTTCGGCGTTGATTGTGGAAAGCTGTCATTTTGAAGGTTTTAGATATTCCTAAGTTCGAGTTGAGGTCTGGGCCGCGAACGCAAAGAGTAAAGTGTGATCCATGCCTTGTGAATCATGATCGCAAAAGGAAGGGTCGCGATCGCGTAGAAGGAATTTCTGCTGACAGTCGTCTGATTTCGAGACATCATATCTTGCAATCTATAAGGAATTTTGAGATGATCCAAAAATGAAAGTTATAGCTATTTGAATTTTCAGGGATAAAAAATAGTTTATCATTTGGAATTTTTTACAAAACGTTATGGCCATTATACCGAAGGGTGTCTGTGAAGAAGAAAATAAAAAATTGTACATCGCGATAGCATGATTTTGGCCGCGATCGCGATGATGTAAATGATGCTGGAACTTTTGTTAACCGCGATCGCATGGGTAATGGCCGTGATTGCAATGAAGTAAATGATGCTAGAACTTTTGTTAACCATGATCGCATGGATAATGACCGCAATCGTGAAGGAGGAGGCCTGGCAGGTGTATTAAACATCTAATTTCGGGATTTTGAGCTCATTTTCTTCACTTTTAAGTTCTTGGAGCACATGTGGGGAGATTTAGGGCGATTCTTGGAGATCATTTTCTCTATATATCATGAGATAAGTTATTACTACTTGTTGTAAGATAAATACATGGATTTAAACATGGAATTTTGTAGAAATTGTGGGATTTGGAAGAAAACCTAGAATTTAGTATTTTTGGATTTTGACCATGAAATTGGGCATAAAATTAGGAATAAAATATATATTTGAGTTCGTGGTATTATGCATAATGTTTATCTTCAAATATTTTCGAAATTCAGGCACGTGGGCCCGAGGGTTGACTTTGTTGACTTTACGAGTGAAGTTGGAAATTGTTATAAATTGATTAATTATGAGTGTTGGAGTATATTTTTATTGGTTTTCATGATTATTTGACTAGTTTCAGATCGATGGGCATTGGTTTGAGGTGCTAGTGAGGCGATGGAGCCGGTTATGGAACTTCGGAGTAATGTGAGTCTCCTGTCTAACCTTGTAAGGGGGAAACTAACCCCCTAGGTGATGTAATTGTTATGTGCTACTAGTTGTGGGTGCTACGTACGTATGAGGTGATGAGAGTTCGTACGTAGCTAATGCATGTTTATGTTCGGGTAGACTTAGAATTTTATCATTTAATATTTGAATTATTTGAACTCATTCTGCTAGCTTAATTGATTGAATTTATAATTGAAATTGATTTAGAAATACATATATATATTAGTGCGAGCCTTATCACCTCGAGTTATTGGCAAATTATTTGAGAAACGGTAAAGGTCATACTTGCAATTATGCACATGTATCTATGTTGTAAGCACGTGACTCGTAATTCGATAAGTTTCTTCCTTTCTTGTGGAGCGGGCCGAACGCCTCAGCAGTATAATAGATGCATCTATGGTTCATGCCGCTCGACCCTCGGCAGTGTACACTGTAAGGCCCCGTAAAATTTTGCAAAGGAAAAATAATGTTTCGTGGTACCGAATTGGTTTTTACGTGTCTCACAAGCTCGTCGCAGCTCGGACTTTTTGGGTTGAATAATGCACTGGAAAGTAAAGGAAAGTTTTTGGCAAAGAAATGTGTTTCTGTGGTCCATTATTCGACCGCAAAATCACTCAGCGGACCGCATAATGGCCGCAAAGTGAGGTAGGTATGGGCAGGTTTGGATGCCATTTTGCGGTCGACTATGCGACCGCAGAACTGTTCTGTGGTTCATTATGCGACCGCAGAACAAGTCTGTGGGCCGCATAGTGACCGCAGACCCAGGCAGATTTTTGCCAATTTGGACATCAATTATGCGGCCGATATGCGGACCGCGGATCAATTATGCGATCGCATAAGCGACCGCAAACCTTGTTCCGGAGCTTCATTTTTGGATTTTTACAACCCGACCCAACTTCGTTAAATAGGCGATTTGTACCATTTTTTACCAAAAATCTGACATTTTAGAGTGAGAGATAGTGCCCTAGAGTGAGAAGGTGTTCCTCAATAATTGTTATTCAATTCTTGCTCAAATCTTGGAAGATTAAGAAGGAAAACCCACAAGGTCTTCATCCTAGAGGTAAGATTCTACACCCTAGCTCTTAATTTCAAAATTCATCTAAAACATGGATAATTAGCAAGATAATTTTTGGGCATGGGAGTTGTTCATCTTGCATTCATGTGTTATCAAAGGGTGTAAGAAGATTTTTGAGCTAAGAATGGTAAAGAATGGGTTATGGGATGACGGAAACCTCCATAAAAGGACCTTGAAATCTTAATGCACACCTAGTGTTTGATAAAATGCCCAAATGAGCTAGAACCATGATCATCCTCCTAATTTTTGGTTCGATTTGTTATATTTCTAAAATAGATCAAAGTGCTAAGAATTTCGGAATGTTTTAAAGTTTAAAGGAAGATCAATTGAGGTATGTTGTATAAACCCCCTTCTCTTAGAATCGAATCCTCCGGTTCTCATGTAATTGGTGCAAGTCCTTGACCATTATTGAATTGGATATTCCTGATGTGTTTGTGTTGAAGGATATATGTTCAATATTTATTCTAAATGCTTCATCATGTCATTTTGCCCTTTGAGGATGTGTTCAAAAATGTGGAATATGTGTTAGGAATGTTAAAACTTCAAGTCAAGATCAAAATAAAGGTTGTTATGCCAAATTGTATGAAAAGCCTCTATGTTCCTAAGATTCCCAAATTGATCTTATGTGAATTTAATGTCTTGAATGGAAAGCCTTATTGTTGTTGATAATGATAATGATGTTTGAATATGGAAAAGGGAACTGGAATTATGAAATACGGCCAAGTGCCAAGAATGACTTTATAATTGTGGCAACTAGTGCCAATGAATCGAAAGAATATGAAAGAAGTATTATGTGAGATGATTGACTGAAAAAGGTAATGTCTTCAGTAAGACGGCCTAGCCGATCGGGCCGTGATCGGACGCCATACCGCACACATAGTAGTAACTGTGCTAGAAATTATGATGAAATTGTAGTTATGGTTGATGTCTCAAAGGAGATTAGCCTAGCCGATCGAATCGTGATCGGACTCCGTGTAAGAATATGGTGGTATTGTGAATTATGGTATATCGGCTTTAAAGATCACCCAACCTAATAACATGAAAATTGACTTGAAAACTTATGTGATCCTTAACTTGATGCTTTAATATTATTTGAAGCTCCTATTGAATTCTTGACTATTCCTCTTGTATTATTATTTATTCTATTGAGATGGTGTTTAGTTATACATACTAGTACTATTCGACGGTACTAACGCCCCTTTTGCCGGGGGCGCTGCATCTTTAAATGGATGCTGGTGGTTCCACAGTAGGAGATATTGATCAGTGATAGCAGTACACCTTCTTCCCAGCTGACTTGGTGAGCCCCACTTCATCTCGGGGTCATGTATCTTTTGTACTTTGTGTATTCTGTTTGAGGTATAGCCGGGGGCCTTGTTGCCGGCATTATCATTGTACTCTTCTTTATCTATAGAGGCTCCGTAGACATAATGTGGGTTGTGTATTGGTGCTGGGGAAGTCAAACTATGTTATGTTGTGGTTGTATTACTTGTTCCATTTGAGACTTTAAAGATGATGAAAACTATTGGTAATGAATTGGTATTGTAGACATGATCACGTTTTTGTCTAATTAATGAAAATATATATTCTCTTTATTTATGAATGAGTTTGGGTAGAAGAAAATCTAATAGGCTTGCTCGGCCGGGTTCACTCGATTGAGCGCCGGTCGCGCTCCTCGATTTTGGGGCGTGATATACACATTATTCTAGATCGGGCCGAACGACCTCGGCATAATCGTGCATTATATCGCTAGCGGTCCGAATATTTATGAGATTATCCTCCCATTGATGCCTAGCATGTTATATGGTATTCCTTATCCGTTTGATACTGGCACTTGATACATCTTAGATGTTGAGGTAGAATACAGAACTGAGAAATTCATACCTTTAAAAGAAATTGTTGGAACATTATGTAACTTACAGATTTACCCCATTATTGTTGTATGCTTCATATTTGCTTATGATTTATTATATTGCTTTATTGGACCTCTAGTAAGTGTTGATGTCGATCCCTCGTTACTACTTCTCCGGAGTTAGGCTAGATACTTACTGGGTACGCGTTGATTTATGTACTCATGCTACACTTCTGCACTAAATGTGCAGGATCTAACAAGTTCAATTAGTTGTTATCTTGGCACGTAGACGCAACCGCTAAGGAGACTTTATGGTGAGCTGCATTCCAGCCTACGTATCGCAGCCCACAGAGTCTCCATCATACTATATACTTTATCCTATCTTATTTACATTCCAGACATATATTGTATTATGATTGTACTCCTTAGTAAATGCTCATGCACTTCTGACACCGGATTTTTGGGATACTCTAGTGGATTTTTATGGTTCGGTTGATATTGTCATCTTTTAGTTTATATCTTACTAAAATTTTAAGTATTCATGATTTTTAAACGCGTTGAATCCTTTACTCAATAAGAGTTATGATTTTTAAAAATAATAAAATGAATAATTGACAGTTCACCATTGGCTTGCCTAACAGTGACATTGGGCGCCATCACGACCTATAGTGGATTTTGGGTCGTGACAGAATGATACATTTCTATATTTAGAAATAAAGGCGAACGACATTTCGCTAAGGGCCTTCGTAGTTTATATATATATATATATATATATATATATATATATATATATATATATATATATATATATATCGTATACTCTTAATCTAAGCAGTTCGGGCAGACAGCGATTTAAGTTAATTTTAAAAATAAAAAAATATTTCGTTTTAACTATACTGATGAACACATCTTAAAACAATGGTGCTATCTGAATGAGCGTCAAAATGGCATAGCATAGCCATTTTTACGGCTGACTATCCAAAATTAGCCACCATCTTTAATGTCATTAATTTCTAGCCATTTTAACTTAAAATATATAGGTAATTGACAATTTTGCCTTTCTCTTTTTAAATGTACTGTTTAGTTAGTTTTCGTCTTTAAATCGCTTTTCGCTTTCTTGAGAATACTTTCTTCAAATTTTGTCGGGGTAAGTGTTGTTTTTACAATACTATTGTTGAATTTTCATTCTAATTGTTGCTTCGTTTATTTTAATTTTGATTTCATTAATGTGAGCATTTAAATTTTTGTGGCATTTTAATATCGATAAATTTTTTTTGTTTTTTTTTTCTGTTCAGTTGTTCGACTTATTTATGATAATTTTGTCACTTTGTTCTTAATTTTATGTTGCAACCATTGCGTAACTTGTTTTCATAAGTTGTTCAAATATTTTATAGTCGATGTATATTAGGGTGGATTTTATGTAGTTTGTTGCTTCAACTGCATTATAGATTGCTGGAGTTCTTGTCATAACTTGAAATTCAGAACAATGTGTTGGACTTCATACTTCAAAATTTGATTCCAGTATATTACGCGGGAAGTCGTTGTATATTATGCTGCTTTTTAATTAGTTTGTTGATTTCTACTCCAGTATAGTTTGTTGGAGTTATTGTCAGGTAATTCAAAATTTGGCGTCCAGCATATCAAAGAGTATCTTGTAGTACTTGATCTTTCAATGTAGAACTCAAGATGCTCCTTGATTTCTGCTAAGCAAAAATATCTAATCATAACATTTTTGTCTTAAAAAACAGACCCCGGTTTTACATCATCCAATGATGCTTTTTCTTTTAGTATTATCAATGGTGATCCTTTTGCCTTTCCTTTTGCATTTCTTTTTATCCCTTCAATTGTGTGTGGTATTTCAAAGTGTTGACCTTTTACCGGAATTACACTCTCATTTTCCATTGTAATTTCAAAAATCGACATGTGCTGCTCTTCTGGTATATATGTGGTTGGCTGCAATAATTGTTGATTGTCAATCTCTATTATTGCATTACCTTCTTGTTGTTGATCTACAGTAAAAATTTCAGAATATATTTCTGATACATCAAAAATAAATTTGCAGCCTTTGTAGTATGGATCGTTTCTTAAAAGCATCATACGGGAAGTAAGTTCTTCATCTTTTGTTACATGTATTCCCTTTCCGGTACCTAGGTTGATATTAAGCCATATTGTTGCTTCAAACTTGTTCTTGTCGAGCTCAATAGTTTCAAAAAACTTATTAATGAATTCGTCAAATGAAATCCCATCATTTACAAGCAGAAGCTTGGTTTTATGATCTAAATACTTGTAATCTGGTGTCCATTTTCTATTGAAATCAATAATCAAGAAATTTGTATGCATCTTACATTTAATGTACACAAATAATTCGATATTAGTATCTTGCATTTTATTCAGGAAATAGGGGAAAGATAAGGCATTCACATTTTTGTTTCTTCTATGAATCAGAGCAACTTCCAGTATTATATGCTCGAGAGTTTGTAGTTTTCACATATCTAATCACAAACAAAATTTTATTCAGGACATTAAGGGAACATTAGACATTTAGATGCGTTCTTCTGGTTTGAATCACGGATACTTCCAGTATAATATGCTGGAAGTTTGTGAGTTTTACATATCAATTCAGAAAGGTTCAGCATATTATACTGGTGTTTTGTTCTGCAGTAGCATTTTTTCTGGTTTGAATCAAAGAAACCTCCAGTATTATATGCTCGAGAGTTTGTAGTTTTCACATATCTAATCATAAAAGTCCATCATTTTTTTCAGGATATTAAGGAAACCTTTGACATTTAGATGTGTTCTTCTAGTTTGAATCACAGATACTTTCACTCTCTGACCGAGAGTTACTGAGTGGGTAAATTAGAGTTGACAGCTATAATACACCCCAATCAACGAAACAAGCATTAAAGTTTTTAACTCATTAGGCAAACACCTAGGTAATGGTCACGGCCCTAGGCTTTTTATCCATTTGGAAAAACCTTAAAAATAATTTTTTATAGTCTTCTTCCTTTATTTTGAAATCAATAGAGTAAAATTAGAAATAGAAAACAATCTTATTATGGAATTGCAATCTAGATAATCCAATCACTCACATTGAAATATATACCCCAAACTCCTATCTTAGCTCCCTGTGGATTCGACCCCGACTTTTAGTTGGGTTTCTATTATTGCAAGTGACCGTTTTATACCTCTTTTGAGGTGTGCTTTGGACATGACCAATTTATGGCGCCGTTGTCGGGGAGTTAAATACGGTATTAGCTATACATTTGGGTGTGTTTTTGGAGTATCTTCTTTTTCTTCCGTGTTACTAACTTGTTTGAAAAATCATAGGTATAACCATGGAAAACAAAGAGCTCGAAAATATTGCTTTGGGGGATGTGGACATGGAGGATGAGCAAGTTGATGAGGTTCGTCTTGAACCTCAAGACCATAGAAGAGGCATAGTGCCTCATGACAATGTCCCCGTTCCACCCTCACCTCCACCATGAGTGGCTCCACACCGGGTGTTACCCAATGAAGGATATGCAAGTGCAGTAGTCCCTCCTCACATTAGGGTGGGCAACTTTCAAATCACCAATGTGATGCTCACTTTGCTAGAGCAACGAGGTTTTTTCACCGTTGCTCCAAGTCAAAATGCATACAAACATTTGAAGGGGTTTGTGGACACTTGTTGGGGGAGCAAACAAACAAATGTCTCCAAGGATACATTGAGGCTAAGGTTTTTTCCCTTATCTCTATAGGGGAAAGCTTTTGATTGGTTGAAACGTTTGTCGAACCATTCCATTCACACTTGGGATGAGTTGGCGGAAAAGTTTATTTCTAAGTTCTTCTCTCTGGGGCACATGGCTACACTTCAAGATGAGATTTTGGCATTCAAGCAAGAGCCAAATGAACCACTACACGAGATATGGGAACGCTATAGAACAATGGTTAAGGAATGTCCCAACAACGATAATTCAACACAACCAACCAATGTGTAGTGAACCAACTTGTCGGTGGGAACTTCATGACTACGCCTTATGCGGAGGCGTGTGAGATTTTATATGAAATGGCAGAAACATCATCGGCGTGGCAATCCTGAGCTAATGTTCCATAAGGTAATCCCAATATGATCCACCTTCACAAAGAGTTGCATGAACATGGACAAGCCATCGCCTAATTGACTACCACCATGAATCAATTAGCGAAGGCTCAACTTCAACAAGTGCAAAATCCTAAGGAAGTCAATGCCATGGAGGGGGTGAACATGATGGTGAACAAGAGGAGAACCAAGGGTCCCCAAGTGCAACATCGAGTGGACAATTTTTTGCAAGAGGATAGTGGTTTTGATCAAGATGATTCTTACAATGACCAAGAAAAGGAGGTGGAATATGTGAACAACTTTCAAGGGAAACGAAACAACTTTGAAGGCCCAAAACAACAACAATGGTGACCTCAAAACAATCAAGGCAATTGAAATTCTAACAACCAAGGAAATTAGAGTGGCGAAAACAATCAAGGGAATTGGCATAACAACAACAATCAAGGAAATTGGAGCGGCAATAATCAAGGAAATTGAGAGGGGGGGTAAAAATCAAGGTGGATGGAACCATAATCAAGGCAATCGGGGGTCGGGTTTTCAAAGGCCCCCGATGTATCAACAACCGAATAATCCGTCTCCTTATCCTTACCATGGTTCTAGTTCTTGAACCAATAAGATGGGGCATATTGAGAGAATGTTCAAGTAAATGATGGAAAAGAATGCCGATTCGAACGCCCAACTTTCCTCACACAACACATCGATCCGCAATTTAGAAGTTCAAATGGGGCAAATCTCTCAAGCTCTAAATTCTCGTCCTAAGGGGTACTACCAAGTGACACGGTGGTAAACCCAAAGGGTGGAAACAACATGGGGCATGCCATGGCCGTTACTACAAGATGTGGAAGAGGTGGGAATGTATCCACATCAAGTCAAAAGCAACTTGTGGATGATGAGCAAGTGAAACAAGAAGAAAAGGTCGTGAACAATGTGGTGCAAGCAAATGATGAAGTTCATATTGATATTGATGATAGCATGGAAGAGACTCAAGAGGAGGTGAACTCGTCTAGGGATCACATTAGTGACATATTGGAGTCGGTAGTGCAAAAGGCTAAGGCACCATTTCCTAAGCCTCTACCTCCATACCCTCAAAGTCTTGCCACACAAAATGGCAAGAATCAATTCAAAAATTTTATTCAAATGATGAAGAGTCTCTCAATCAATGTACCATTAGTTGAAGCTTTGGAACAAATGCCCGGTTATGCGAAATTTATGAAGGATCTAGTGACGAAGAAGCGGTCAATGAATTTTGAAACTATCAAAGTCACTCATCAAGTGAGTGCAATTGTGCATTCAATGGCTCCTAAGTTGGAATATCCCAGCACTTTCACGATTCCTTGTCCAATTTGAAGTGTCGAGTTTGCTAAAGCTCTTTGTGATCTTGGGGCAAGTATCAATTTGATTCCCTATTTGGTTTTCACGACCTTGGGAATTGAGCAACCAAGACCCACCTCTGTGAGATTGCAAATGGCCGATCGTACCATGAAGAGACCTTTGGGAGTTATTAAAGATGTCTTGGTTCGTGTTGATAAATTCATTCTTCCGGGGGATTTAGTCATTCTAGATTGTGAAGTTGATTATGAGGTGCCGATTATTCTTGGAAGACCTTTCCTTGCTACAGGGAAGGCTCTTTGTGATGTTGAAGCCGGAGAACTCACTTTCTGGGTGGGTGATGAAAAAGTGGTATTCTATGTGTGCAAGTCCATGCGGCAACCAAATAGCAACGAGGTGTGTTCCTTTATAGACTTGGTGACTGATGTTATTGTTGATGATACAAATGCCACAATCAATGTTGATGATATGTTGGAGGCCGCCTTGCTCAACTTTGATGATGACGAGATGGATGGCTTCATGGAATGTGGGAATTCTTTGCAAGGAATGGGGTCGTATAATTATGCACCCCAAAAACTATCTTTGGATCTTAAAAATAGGACAACTCCTCCTACAAAACCTTCCATTGAAGAGCCTCCTACCTTGGAGTTGAAGCCATTGCCTCCACATCTTCGGTATGAATTTTTTGGCCCTTGTTCTACTTTACAGGTTATTCTTTCCTCTTGTTTGACTGACATGCAGGTAGATTCTACATTGGTGATGCAACATAAGAGGAAGAAGGCTATTGGGCGGACATTGGCGTATTTTCAAGGGATAAGCCCCGCATTTTGCATGCATAAGACCAACTTGGAGGACGGTGCCAAATCATCTATTGAACATCAAAGTAGACTCAATGAGGCTATGAAAGAAGTTGTCAAAAAGGAGATTATCAAGTGGTTGGATGCCGAGGTTGTCTACCCCATTTTTGATAGTTCGTGGACTTCGTTGGTTCAATGTGTCCCGAAGAAGGTGGGCATGATGGTGATCACCAATGACAAGAATGAGTTGATTCCTATAAGAATGATGACCGGTTGGAGAGTCTGTATGGACTATCGCAATCTCAACAAAGTCACAAGGAAGGATCATTTTTCACTTCCCTTCCTAGACTAAATGCTTGATAGGTTGGCCAGCCGTACTTTCTATTGCTTCCTTGATGGGTATTCGGGCTACAACCAAATCCTTATCCCTCCGGAGGATCAAGAGAAAAAAAACCTTTACATGTCCCTATGGTACTTTTGCCTTCAAGCGGATGCCATTTAGTTTGTGTAATACACCGGCGACTTTTCAAAGGTGTATGATGGCTATCTTCACGGACATGGTGGAGGAATACCTTGAAGTTTTCATGGATGACTTCTCGGTGGTTGGGGATTCTTTAGATGATTGTCTTGCAAATTTAGATAAAGTATTGGCAAGATGTGAAGAAACGAATTTGGTGCTCAATTGGGAGAAGTGTCATTTCATGGTCGAAGAAGGCATTGTCCTTGGCCACAAAATCTCAAAGAATGGAATTGAAGTTGACAAGGCAAAGATTAAGGTGATTTCTAAAATACCACCTCCAACTTCGGTGAAGGATGTGCGAAGTTTCTTAGGCCACGCGGGGTTTTACTGGCGTTTCATCAAAGAGTTCTCTAAGGTGGTGAACCCGTTGTGCAAGCTCCTTGAGAAAGATGCTAAGTTTAACTTCAATGATGATTGCATGAGAAACTTTGAATTATTAAAGTTCAAGTTGAAAACCACTCCCATCATCACCGCTCCAAATTGGAGTGTCACTTTTGAACTCGTGTGTGATGCAAGTGACGTAGCGTTTGGGGATGTTTTGGGGCAATGTATCAATAAGATTTTTCATCCGGTCTACTATGCTAGTAAGACCATGAATGGTGCCCAAGTAAACTATATCGTTACGGAGAAAGAGCTCATTTCCATTGTGTTTGCAATTGAGAAGTTTCGCCCGTAATTGATGGGTGCCAAGGTCATTGTCCACACGGATCATACAGAACTTCATTATCTAATGAGCAAGAAAGATTCAAAAGCTTGATTGATGAGATGTGTGTTTTTGTTGCAAGAGTTTTATATTGACATCCAAGATAGAAAAGGAAGTTAAAACCAAGTGGCGGACCATTTGTCTTGTTTGGAGGAGGAGGGGAGGCCGCATGATGGCTTTGAAATTAATGACTCCTTCCCCGATGAGCAACTCTTGGCTATTTCAATAAAGGAGGTGCCATGGTTCGCGGATCTAGTAAACTTCCTTGTGTGTAGAATCATCCTGGATGGTTCTCTTCAAACCAAAGGAAGAAGCTCAAACGGGATTGTCAAGATTATTATTGGGATGAACCATACCTTTTACGAATTTATACGGATGGAGTGATTAGAAGATGTGTACCGGAAGAAGAGCAAGGTAAAATTCTTGGGGCTTGTCATTCTTCACCATATGGTGGTCACCATGGTGGAGCAAGAACGGCGGCCAAAATGCTAAGTTGCAGTTTCTATTGGCCCACTCTTTACAAAGATGAAAGTGATGTAGTGAAAAGATGTGATAAATATCAAAGGGCCAGTGGAATCTCAAAGAAAAATGAAATGCCCCTCACCACCATCTTGGAGATTGATATTTTCGATGTGTGGGGTATTGACTTCATAGGTCCTTTTGTGAGTTCTTGTGGAAACACCAATATCTTGGTCGCGGTGGATTATGTGTCCAAATGGGTGGAGGCCATTGCTCTACCCAACAATGAAGTGAGAAGTGTGGTGGCATTCTTGAAGAAGAATATTTTTACAAAGTTTGGTAATCTGCGGGCTATTATAAGCGATGGGGTCCATATTTTTGCTACAAGACTTTTGACACTTTACTTAGCAAGTATGGTGTTACTCATAAAGTTACGACTCCCTATCATCCACAAGCTAGCGGTTAAGTGGAAGTCTCCAACCGGGAGATAAAGAGTATTTTCCCAAAACAGTGAATGCAAGTTCGTCCTTGTACAAAGAAAAGATGAAATATCTCAATGACAAATACATTTGGAACAAAGAGTTCAAGGTGGGCGATCTTGTGTTGTTGTTTAACTCAAAGTTGAGAATGTTTCCCAGGAAGTTAAAGTCTAAATGGAGTGGTCCTTTTGAAATTGTGGGTGTGACGCCATTTGGTGCATTGGACTTGAAGAACAAAAATAATGAGGTATTCCGAGTCAATGGTCATCGGATGAAGCACTATTTGGGAAAAGTTGGAGATCGCCACGTCGTGGCGGTAATTCAATTTAATTGATGGTATTATGCGTCGTGTCGCGACATTAAATCAGGCGCTTCTTGGGAGGCAACCATGTTTCTTCTTCTTTTCTTTTCTTCTTTTGTAGTTAGGTGTCATTTTTTGTGCTAACTTGATTTGAAGCGTGCTACAGGGATGAGTGTGCCTTACAGGAATGGTGGACAGAAATCTGGCTAAGTGTTGCAAGATTTGCGGACCGCACATTTACAGTTACTGCAGCAAAAGTGCTCTGCAGCCGCATAATTATCTTGAGGACCGCACAAGTGGAAGGTGGAATATACCAACTCTCTGAAGTTGGTCTGTCAGAAAAAGGGTCGATCTGCGGCCGCACCAGGAAATATGCGGCCTCACACACAGTTCTGTGGACCGCAAACAAAAAGTTGATTTAAGACCCCCAGGTAACAGAGTGCGGACCACAACTCAAATTGTGCAGCCGCACTCGCCCCTCAATCCCTCAACAACAGCAACGGTATAAATAGAGGGCTAGGGCTACTATTACTCTTTTTCCTCTCTGAGCACAAAAACTTGCACATATTGGAATTTCTTGTGAATCATCTGCCCACACACAAAACAATTGTGATCACTCACCCCTTTCACTCATTCACATATGGTATGCTTAAATTCCTTGTTAGGATTTTTCATTTTTTAGTTAAAATTGTAGTTTTTAAGTGATTTTAGGCCATTTTTTAGTAGAACTCAATTGTACAACCATGTGGGGGTAAATCTGTAGTGGGTTAACTAATACTTGCTTCTTAGGGACTGGGTCAATGTATTCTCATGCTTTTACGTTGTTGCCATGACAAATTTTGCACAAAAATTACAAAACCTAGTTAATCTTAAATGACTGTTCATATATTTTGAATTATGTGGCTGCACTTGAAATTGTGCGGTCCGCGAAAGTTGATTATAGGGCAGTTCTAGTTAAGCATGGGTCTGCGGACGCAACAAAATTGTGCGGACTACAGAATTCCCTTTGCGATTGCATAACAGCCCTTTCACTATCTTCAGAGAATCTACAATCTGTGACTCAAATGTGCGGTCGCAAGTCAAAATGTGCGGACCGTAGAAAATATATTACGGCCGTACATCAGCCAATTCTCTGTCATCAGAGAGTTGGCAAATTTTGAGTCTCTAAGTTGCGGCCGCATATGAAATTGTGCGAACCGTATTTCACTTCTGCGGCCGCAATGTTAAAATGTGCGGTCTGCAAGGCTTCATCTACGGCCGCAAGAAAATTGTGAGGGTCACATATCCTTCCCTTCAAGCACACTGTGTCTGTGACCCTCTCTGTGTTTTCTAGTGTGTTCTTGTATATCTCATGTGTCTAATTGAACATTGAATTGCAACTAATAATTGTGTCTATCTGATACAGATAATGGTTTGATGTAGAGGCATAGGTGATACTTCTAAAGGGAAGGGTGAACCTTCTCGAGGACGAGGCAAGAGAGCTTTACCTAGTGCCCAATAAGAGGAAATTTGAAAAAAGACAATAGCAAGGAGAGGGAGAGGTGAAGATCTCTCTAAGACGAGTTCATACGCCCCGTCTAGGGACGTATCAGAGGGCGACTCAGCCTCTATTCAGGAACAGCCGGCAGTACAGTTCAAGCCATCAAGGAGATTTTAATTGAGGGACGAGCCGTCATCATCACACAACACTTTCGAGGGTTCAAAAAGTGCTAGTCAGGCTTCTGAGCCATCCACTTCACATGTCCCTGAGGCACCAGATACATCAGTTCAGGACATACCCGATGATGGTAGAGGGGGAGATGCCACAACTGATAGGTTTGAATGAACAAAGAAGAAAGAGGTTTGGAAGGACCGATTCATCTGCCTAGCAGCTTTATAGAGTAGTATCTTACGGATGCGGGGGTGGAACCAAGGTATTTTGATACAAAGGTGAAGCCGAAGAAGCTTTTCTCATGGTACTCACTTATGGATACAAGCAACCCGAAGAGAAAAGGTCAGCCATCTACCACCGCGGGCCAGTCTGATGAGCCAGTTGTGGTAGTTGCGGAGGGAGTTGATGTCCCATCTACTTCGGCCGAGCCTTCCTCCAGTGCCACAGCTATGACTCCACCATCATCCATAGACCCTTCTGCAGCTCCTGCCACAGTTTCCACTATGGATTTGAGGCCGATGCCCATGCCTACTGCCCCACTTTCTGCGTTGCGAGTCTCCCAGAGATTAGCGAGCCTCAACAACTGGATGCAGACAGCAACTGCAAAGCTGTCTGACTTATCCAGTGTTGTTGCAGCACATTCTAATGTTCAGGTACCTCAGTTCCCCCCGACAGTTGAGGAGACATTGAAGAATCACCTAGAGAACCAGAACACCATCATGGCTACCTTAGTACAGCACGGGTCAGTGATCGAAGAGTTGGGCAAAGAAGTAAAGAAGATGAGAAAGTCCCAGGCCATTAAGAAGTTAGTGGACAAGCTTCGGAGGCAGGTGACCAAGCTTGCTGCAGCCGGAGATATCCATTTTGACATGTTGATCGACCCACACCCTTCAGACCCAGATCCTGCAGCAGCATCAGCACCAGTAGGACCAGCTGGCCAGTCTAAGGAGCCAAACTCTGCTACCGACACTGTCGAGGTAGTGCGTCGGATGTTCACCAACCCAGTCACTCCCAGAGTTAAGGATGATGAGATCCAGTTGGATGAAACTGAGGGCGGTGACATTACTATGGACACAGAGATGTCCAAGGAGCCATAGGGAGTTTTTCTTTACTTTTTTCCCTCCTTTACTCTTATTTTGTTAAGCATTGAGGACAATGCTTATTTTTATTCGGGGGGTGGAGTTTATTTGATCTTATTTGGTACATTCTGAGACTATTGGCCTGTAATAACTTGATATTTTTTTTCTTTCTCTTTAGTATTCTGTATACATTCTCTCTTTTTCTCTCATTATGTATATTTAGTAGTTTTTGTTTATGAGCTTCTTTATTGTTGTTCCGTTGTTAGTTCTTAGTTTGAGTTAATAGCTTCTTTGTTTGTTTTAGTAGCTTCTTTTTATGTTTAGTAGATAATAAGCCTTTGATTTTCTTAATGCCACGATTCTTTCCAAAGGTAGTTATTGTGTGAACCGGTTGACTCGTCCCAACGATGGATGGCATGACAACCTTCTTAAGGGAATGAGTCTGTTTTTGGTATTTAGGTAATAATAGAAATAGTAATGAATAAAAAGCCCTAATTGAGTCATGCTCGAAGAGTCAAACGTGCTTTAATTACTTAACTACGTGCTTATGGTTAAAAACAAGATTTTTGAAAGAAATAACTCTAGTTAGTGACTTTGTGACTCTTGAGTTGACTTTGGCAACCATCGAGTGGTTTAAGTGAACCATAGTGATTTTTAAACTTGAATGTGGTCGTTGTGGGCCATCGACTCTGTCCTCGTTAACAATCCGGTTGCGTGAGAGGTGAGATGCCAAATATGAAGAAATCAAAGAAGGAGAAAATAAATGTAATGATCAAGAAAGAGTGATATTAAGTCTCTCTAGTTCTCCAAGGAAAAGAAAGTGCCTCAAAAAATTGGCAAAGTGTGAGCCGAGAAATGAAAAATGGAGTGCTTAAGAAAAGGTGTAAGCACTCACCCATATTGTATCCAACCCCAATCCAAAAGCCTTCATTACATCCCGAAAGAAGTCCTATTTGATTTCAAGCCGAGTGAGCTTACATTAGTGGCTATCTATATGAGGGGCAAGCCTATGGTACTTGAAGTCGTACTTGCGACATTCTCTTGAGAGAGATGAGTGAACTTTTCATAAATCTTTGAATTGAGTGCTAAAATTCTTAAGTGAGCCAGGCAACCAAAAAATAGAAGAGGAAGAGTTTGGAGTCCACCATGACCTACATGATAGAGCAAGAGTCCTTGATGAGTAAAGTCAACTTTTGATGCTCAAATGTCACTTTAGAACTATATGTGCATAAACGTTTTAACTTGTCGCCTTATTGATAATACATAGGTAGTGTGGGTAATTGTTGGTCCCAACTGATGTGTGGATGGCTCACCTTTGACTCGTTGAAATGACCCTTAAATTTTGGATGTGGGAACTAATTTATTTGTTTGAGGACAAGCAAAAACATAAGCTTAGGGGAGTTGATAAGTGGAGGAATTTTGACTACTTATTAGCGCCTTTTAGCTTTTGTTTTAGTCTAAAAGCACTGAATTGTGTTCCTCAAACTAATGAAATTATGTAAAATTGTAGGATTGCTGGAAGTTGGGCTCCTGAGATAAAATCCGACTCAAAAAGGAGCAGTCTAAGCACAAGGCAATAAAGAGAACAGAAGCACACAATGTGCGGTCCGCAGAAGGAATTCTGCGGCCGCAGAAGAAATTGTAGACCGCAAAATTCCATCTGCGGCCGCAAACAAAGAAGGAAAAATTAGCAAACAATTGTGCAAATTGTGGACCACACATGAATTATGCGGCCGCAAAAGCTGGGCTAAGGGTCAAGATCAGAGAGTATGCAAAAAGACCAAGTCTAGAGCCTCAGTGAATTGCGGACCGCACAAGATTTGTGCGGCCGCAGAACTCCAGCTCCTGCCAGATGAAGAAATCTGCGGACCGCGCATGGAATTGTGCGGCCACAGAACCTCACGAGGGGTATTTTTATCCGAGATTTTCAGCCTTGTATAAATAGACGAGTTTCACAAAATTAGGTCAAGTTTGAACCTCTGAAATTACTGTAGCCATTTTTCTTTGCTATTTTAGGAAGTTTTAATTTGTTTTGGTGTATTTACAATAGATTTAATCACTTGAAGCTTTCATTATGAGTTTAATTAGTCTTTCTTCTCTATTTTCTTCAAACCCAATTATGAGTAGCTAAATTTCTACTAGGGTTGTGACCCAATCCTAGTGTGTAAACTTTATGGGTATCTAATTTAATGCTTGTTTATGATTAGGTATTTATTATTTAGCTTAGTTCATGCTTTAATTATGGAATTAATGGTTGTAAATATTAGTTCATGCCTATATGACTGTTTCTATTTGAGAAAGAAAGACTTAGTCTATGATAACTTAGCTAACAAGGAATTGGGTCAATTGAGAGATTGATTAACCCAATTAAATGGTTCAACCTAGAGGTAGTAATAACCCGACTTGAGCTCTTATCAACTATTTTGGGAGATACCCATTTGGTCTTGAGAAAGCCAAATTGGGCAAAACCACTCTCTGACCGAGAGGTACTAAGTGGGTAAATTAGAGTTGATAGCTATAATACATCCCAATCAACGAAACAAGCATTAAAGTTTTTAACTCATTAGGCAAACACCTAGATAATGGTCACGGCCCTAGGCTTTTTATCTATTTGAAAAAACCTTAAAAATAATTTTCTCTAGTCTTCTTCCTTTATTTTGCAATCAATAGAGTAAAATTAGAAATAGAAAATAAATCTTATTGTGAAAGTGCAATCTAGATAATCTGATCACTCACATTGAAATATATACCCCAAACTCCTATCTTAACTCCCTATGGATTCAACCCCAACTCTTAGTTAGATTTCTATTATTGCAAGTGACTGTTTCATACCTCTTTTGAGGTGTGCTTTGGACGTGACCAATAAGCTGGAAGTTTGTAAGTTTTAGATCAATTCAAAAAGGTTCAGCATATTATACTGGTATTTTGTTCTGTATTATTTTATTCAGCATTTTTTATGGTTTGTATCAAAGATACCTCTAGTATTATATGCTAGAGAGTTTGTAGTTTTCACATATCTAATCACAAAAGTCCAGCATTTTATTCAGGATATTAGGAGAAAACTAGACATTTAGATGTGTTCTTCTGGTTTGAACCACAGATACTTCCAGTATAATATGCTGAAAGTTTATAAGTTTTACATATCAATTTAGAAAGGTCCAGCATATTATACTGGCGTTTTGTTCTGCAATATTTTATTCAGCATTTTTTCTGGTTTGAATCAAAGATACCTCCAGTATTATATGCTGGAGAGTTTGTAGTTTTCACATATCTAATCACAAAAGTCCAGCATTCATTTAGGCCATTAGGGGAACCTTTGACATTTAGATGTGTTCTTCTGGTGTGTATCACAGATACTTCCAGTATAATATGCTGGAAGTTTGTAAGTTTTAGATATCAATTCAAAAAGGTCTAGCATATTATACTGGTGTTTTGTTCTGCAACATTTTATTCATCATTTTTTCTGATTTGTATCAAAGATACCTCCAGTATTATATGCTGGAGTGTTTGTAGTTTTCACATATCTAATCACAAAAGTCCAACATTTTATTCTGGACATTAGGGGAACATTAGACATTTAGATGTGTTCTTCTGGTTTGAATCACAGATACTTCCAGTATAATATGCTGAAAGTTTGTAAGTTTTACTTATCAATTTAGAAAAGTCCAGCATATTATACTGATGTTTTGTTCTGCAATTAATTCATTTGGCATTCCTTTTACTGTATTTTTTTAATCAAATAAATATTTTCGGTGTTTAATGACAACATAAAGTACTGAAAATTAAATCACATTTATATATTACACAATCAATCACAGAATAAATTAGTACAAAATAAACGATTTTCATATGAAATTCATCATAATATATAACAATACAGCAATTATTAGTTACGATTTCAATTACAAACGAGAAGAATGGTAGATTAACACAGTGAGAAGAATCAGAAGATTAAGCCAGAAAATTTGAAGAATCAGAGGAATAATCGTGGGAGCTTACTTCAATCTACAGATTGAGCCGCAAAATTCTGCAGAAACAGAGTATGAGGTCATGTCGCGTAACTTTTATAAACAAAGTAGGGATATTTTTGTCAACAAATCATTTCCGTGTTAATGTACTAGCTAAATATAGTTGACTTTTGATTATGTGGCTAAATTTGATTGACCAGCCGTTAAAATGGCTAGTTATAAATTTTTCCTGTAAAACACAAGCCCAAGATGCCCAAAGAAAAGATTCCAGATCTAATGTTGTTTCCTTTGGAAATTTTGAAGATTTTTCACAGTTGCTCAATTTTTAAAGAGTTTTCTCATAAATAATAGTATTTTCTACTTATTCCAAAAATAGCAAACTTTTTTACCATTTTAGCAGATCTAATTTTGAATTTAAATTTGAAAGTTTGATCAATTCCTATTAGGCCCCTAAAAAATCTGCCGAATTTAAATACAATCTTTCCTATTCCCATACGTTATTACTTCATTTAATCTCTTGCTCTTTGCTTTGTCATGTAGACTTTTGGAAGACATTTCCTTCTCTTTTTTTATATTGTCTTCGCTAGAATGGCTTGGAGCACATTAAAGAGGAACTAATATGATAAAATATAAAATTAATATACTAGAATACCACTGTAGGTTATATATTAATACTATTAAATATCATTATTATACTGTGTATATAATATAGTAGAATACCATTGTAATTTATACACCGTTAAATACCATCATTATATCATGTACATAAATATTTATAACGTGTATATATTTTTTTCACGTGTATTTTATATATATATATATATATATATATATATACACACACACTATTATTAAATACACATTTTATACATACAATGGCTGAAAAATTTTATGAACGATTGTATTATATTGTATGTGTATATCATAAATATGTCATGCATAATAGTATTTTATATATATATGTATTATATTGTATGTGTATATCATAAATACGTCATACATGATAGTATTACTATATACTAGTAATGTATATTCATATATAACATTACTATTTATCATGTATTCAATAATTATATAACACAATGTATTATTAAAGTTAATATATTATAAGTATAAAAATTAGATTTAAAAGCATTTATGTGAAGGAAAAATGAGAGCATGTTGAGGTAATGCATTAAATGAGGGAAAGAAAGTTGTGGGAATGATTGTTCAGGCCTTATAGATTTGTGTTAGAAATGTAGTTAATTAGCTGTCATTGTTAATTACTTATTATTGGTAGGACTCTGCAAAATTTTCTTAAATATTGGCTAAATATATTTTTTCCTCAAAGTTTTTGCTAAAACGATTTCAGTTTTTTTACGATTTTTTTCGACCATTCATCAAGAAATGAATTCTTTTTTCTCCAAAGAGAAAGAAAAGTTTTTCAGCTGCAAAACAATTTTTTAGTAAGTTAAACTATTTTTTTCCTCTGTTTCTAAAGATTATTTCATTTATAAATATTAAAAAAAATATGGAACGTGGAGGTTTACTCCAGGGAGATAAACTGGATAAGAGCATTTACTTATTTTCAAGCCATTTCCCCCTCCGTCTGGCGTGAAATGGCGGCATCTTCTCCTCTGCTTTTGCACTCCATGGCCTCCTCTTTCCACAGAGAATTTCCGGCCCATTCCATTCGATTACCGGCCTGTAAATGCTAAGGTTTTAGCCCTGCCCAATAAATTGACGGTGAAAGCCTCATATTGGTGGATAAAAGTGAAGCTGTAAAGGTTAATCACCTGAAAACAAATTACCTCGAAAAGAATATGAAGGAAGAATTCAATTACACCAATATTCACCAGGTATACTTACTTTTGTTTACCCGAAAAATGGATAGAGTTGAATTTATACGTAGTTCCGAGGATATGTGGCGTAACTTAGCACAAAATGTAAGGATAAATAGAAATATAAATATAGATTGCAGAGAATACGAAATAGATAAGGTTGTCAGGAACAATGAATCTTAGGATTCAACAAATTGAATCAATCTTAGAAATCTGAAAGAACGATTTTTTACTGTAGAAGAATATAGCGTTTTTATTATAATGTAAGCCTTAGAAAACTTGTCTTTATAGAAATGGTAACCAAGCCCTTTTATAGGGGAGGAATTTGGCTCTAAGCATAATAAAATAAACATTCAGTGGGAGACCCATGATAAGTCAGTTTTTTCACAATTTCTGCCAAGATTCTCTCTAGTGGGATTGCAACGGCTTTTGTCTGCGAGCTCGATCTTGCTTAGAATCCTCGATTTTGGTTTGAGCTTGATTTCGACTCGAGCTCTTGATCTTGGTTCGAGCTCGAGCCCTCGAATTGATTCGAGGTCAATGTTGGTTAGTCTCTGGATTATCAGCATGATAGATCTACTCTGCATCATGGTTCGATCTCGATTCGAGCTTGATAATGATATCGAACTCGACACGGATCGGCCTCCCCGGGTTCGAGGTTAGTTTGTACCACCTTCGGGATCTTACTTCGATAGATCATCGTTCGAACTCGATCGGACGTGCTAAGGCCGAAATCTATTTCGACCGTATACAGATAGTCCCCTCGTTTCTCAGAAAGAATGTGGCGAGAAACGATATGATTTTTTAACGGCTCGATCGGATTATAACCTGACGTTTCCATCGGGTTCGACCATGACGCATTTGGTAGCTGTCCCGTCGGTTTAGTCTTTCAAGGCATTTAATGCATGTCAGGCGGTGGTCGGCCACCGATGATACTGAACCGCCACCGCTTGAACCTATAAATAACTCTTTCTTTTATCTTTTACCACTTTTACATCTTCTATCTTCCAAATTTCCCAAGTTCTTCTTCGTACTCTCCAACTTAACAGTAAATCTGTGATTTCTTTCTGCAAAAGCCCCTCCTCAATTTTACCAAATCTTTGTCATTTTTCTCTATTCCTCGTTTCTGAACTCGAAAATGGCGAAAACGTCACAAACCATCCCTCAGAAAGAGAAAACTTCATCTTCACAGTGTGCCGCCGATGATACGCCGGCAGAACCACGGCCTGAGGAGTGCGTTCCTGGGGCGTGCGTCCTTACTTCTGATTTCAAGATCGATAAAGGATCATCGGTGCCTGGTCGATGTGAACCAGTATCGAGGTATATATGTTCGATAACCGAGAAGCACCTCCAACAGCTAAAGAAAGATTGCAATTGGGATAAAAAAGAAATAATGATTCCTTCTTCTCACGAAGATATCACTTCGCACATGAGTTGGTTTTTGAATGTGTATTCTTATCCTTTCACGTTGGGTCCCCTCGATTCCGTTATCATTAATTTCTGTCATCAATACCAAATAACCCTAGGCCAGGTCCACCCTTCCTTTTGGCGGATCGTTATCCTGATCCGATATTTCGTAAGCAAAATCGAGGGGATGTCGTTCACCCTCGACCATCTTATCCGATTATACTGTCCTCGACTTTTTCGAGGAGGGTTACTAAGGCTCTGTTCTCGAGTATTGACGAGGACAGGGACTGGGGTTGGATGGGCAGGTTCGTTCGAGTAAGGACTTCGGACCTGATTCCGACTGAAAAGATGCCCTTTCCCGAAGAGTGGAATATGAAATGTAAGTGTGATCTTGATGTTACTTCTTCTTTGTTCTTTCATTTATTCTCTCATCGACACTCCTCTTTTTGTGATGTAGCGATTCCCTGGATGCCCGGAGTAGTTCCAGATCTCAAGAACTGGGTACGAGCCCTTGTTTCGACCTCCACATACGCCGAGCGCTCATGGAGTGATTTGTCAAAGGGTCAGTGGGAGGCCAAAAATCACAGTAAGCTCATTTCTCGTACTTTTTGATGATTCGAACGAGGTGGTTTTCAAAATATTAAGGTTTTTCATATGCAGGTTTGGATAAAGACACGGTTTTGAGGCCCTTGTCCAATGAGGAGAAAATTTCGGCCGCTGTCCCAAAGCCGGTGAAGGAAAATAAAAGGAAAAGAGCCTCCATTCCCGAAGATTCAAAACCCAAGATTAGTATGGCTTGTAAGCCGAACAAGAACGCCATTCCTTTGACCGTGGAAGCCGTTCTGCGTCTAAGGTATGAAGATGAAGAAGAAGAAAACGATGAGTCCATGCTGGTGGTCTGAATGAAGAGAACCACCGATACCTCATTGGCGGCTGGATCAATGATGCTCCATGAGGCTCCGCCTCGAACTGAGGATATACTGGAGAAAGATTTGGGTAGAGTCCCCAAACTATCGGATATCGAAGACGCATCTCATCGGAGTCAACGGGCAGGGGATATGACCGAAGGGGCCCTCGAACCCCTTCGAACCAAGGAGAATGCTCCAGGCAATTCATTTGGGGCAGCAGTAATTGAGGATTCGCCTACCTTTCCCGCTTTTTCCGCAAGGGTGATTCGGGAAGCTCAAGCTCTGGGAACCCTCAATCCAGACAGGCCTCACGATGAAGAAGATCCCTTTCGTGAATTGTTTACCGGCATTGAGGACGTTGCCGGTGCTGGTGATGAATCGAATCTTTTTCACGGATTGCGGCAGGCTTTGAATCAAGTGAGCTTTTAAAATCATTTTGTCGGTACTATCTTTATGTTCATTTTGGCCAAGGCTTATCGAGATCAGACCGATTTGTCTGAGCAGGTAATGATGCTTTTGAAAGACTATGGGCTTGATACCGGAACGATAGCTAACATTTCGGTCTCACAGCTGCAGCAAAAAATCGAGATGATCGGGAAGCTTCGTGAGGAGGTCGACGTGATAAGAACGGAGTCTTTGCGGTGGAAAGAAGGTATGGACCGCTTTGCTACAGAAAAAGAGACTGCTCGAGCCCAGTTATCATCGTCCGAAACCCAACTTCAGAAAATGAAGAAAAAGGCCTGTTTCAAGCAAGAAGAATTGAGGAGCTTGAAGCTCGGTTGGCCTCTGTATTTGCCAAGGGTGAATCTGATGCCGAAAAGGCAAAGGCCGATGCAGATATACTTGTGGCCGTCTATCGGGCCGATGCTGAAGCTGCCCCAAGTCCAGGCAAGAAAGGCAGCCGAGTCCGCCGATACTCGAGCACATTGGGTCGCCGATCTTGCTAAGTGTCGATCCCTAAGGGAAACTCTCGAGGAGATCCATGCTCATGGTTTCGATCTCGCTGAAGAGATAAAAAGGGCCAAAGAACTCGAAGCCGATGCTAAAGCTCTGGTTTCTAATGGCGATGATGATGACGATGATGATAATGATAGGAGTAAGAGCAGATCCGAGAACGGGGGGAGCCTGATAAAGAAGAGACCGCTCCTGACCGAGAAGTTTAGTTCTTAGTTTTTACGTTGTAATCACCCATGCAGATAAATTTGTATATAGATATATCCCCTTTTTTTGCCGACTTGCTTATGTTTTTGTTTCCTGTCTTGTGAGGACTTTATTCACGCCTTATGAATGTTTTCATAATGATTTAAACAACTTAATAAAATTTGGACTTTGTAGCCTCTGTAACCGAGCGAGCGCTTACTCAAACTTGGAGCAATGTAGCCCTTAGGCTTATTAGTTGAGTCAATGATTCGAGCTTGAAGAAATATAGACTGTAGGTGTATTGGTCGAGTGAGTGCTTGCTCGAACTCGAAATAAAAGTAGCTCGTAGGCTTAGTAGTCGAGTGAATAATTCAAACTCGAAGTAATGTAGCCCGTAGGCATAATGGTCGAGTGAGTGTTTGCTCGAACTCGAAATAAAAGTAGCCCGTAGGCTTAGTAGTCGAGTGAATGATTCGAACTCGAAGTAATGTAGCCCGTTGGCTTAAGCGAGTGAATGATTCGAACTTGAAGTAATGTAGCCCGGAGGCGTAATGGTTGAGTGAGTGTTTGCTCAAACTCGAAATAAAAGTAGCCCGTAGGCTTAGTGGTCGAGTTTATCTTAATTCTGATTGCATAATAAATCTCAAAATAGAGGAATTTTCCTTGGATATAAGATGCTGATAAAGAAAAGAACTTTCTTCGCACGTTATTACACGCCTGGGTTCGGGCCAGTCGATATGAGCATGGTTCGCTTCGACCATTTGGCTCTTAAAATTTTTCCTATTGGAACCCTGTTGTTGTGAAATAACTCTCTTGCGAGGCCTCGGATATTGTTGTAAATGCTACACGATCAATGGTTGCCTCATTAAAAACCTTGCCGAAAAACTCATTTGGGATAAAATCGGTCTAAGGGAAAAAGAGTGCAACGTGTACTTTCAAGCAAGAGATCCATCTTAGCCCTTGTTCAGACTTCTGCAGGGGTCAGTTTTGAAATATAAACGAATATGGAAAGGTCGTACCTTAGCAGTAGTACCGTTTTAGATGTGATACATTCCAGTTGTTTGCCTTTTAAAATGCCGAGCCTGTACGATCCCTTTCCGATGTTCTCGAGCACCTGATATGGTCCTTCCCAATTCGGTCCTAGTTTTCCTTCGTTCGGATTTTGGGTACTGATGGTAATTTTTCTTAACACTAAGTCCACAGGCTTGAAATGGCGGAGCTTGGTTCTTCGATTATAATATCTTTCAATTCGCTGCTTTTGGGCGGCCAATTGGACGAGAGCAGCTTCTCGTCTTTCGTCCGATAGTTCGAGGCTGGTATTCATAGCCTCGTTATTTGATTCTTCCATCGCGAATCGAATTTTGGCACTGGGTTAACTAACTTCGATTGGTATCAAAGCTTCGGACCCATATACTAAGGAGAATGGGGTTGCTCCCGTACTGGATTTTGACGTCGTCCGATATGCCCAAAGGACTTCGGGCAGGATTTCTCTCTATTTCCCTTTAGCGTCGTTCAACCTCTTCTTTAAGTTTTGAATGACAGTTTTGTTCGTTGATTCGGCATGTCCATTCCCACTAGGGTGGTATGGCGTCGATAGTATCCTTCTTATCTTGTAGTCTTCGGGGAATCTTGTTACTTTGCTGCCAACGAATTATTTTCCATTGTCACACATTATTTCGGCGGGTATCCCGAATCGGCATATGATATGATCCCAAATAAAGTCTATAACTTCTTTCTCTCTTATTTTCTCGAACGTCTGCACTTCAACCCATTTAGAAAAATAATCAGTCATAAATAAAATGAATTTGGCTTTACTTGGGTCGATGGAAGAGGGCCGACGATATCCATTCCCCCCTTCATGAACGGCCATGGGGATAGGACTGAGTGGAGTTGCTCTCCGGGTTGGTGGATCATCGGTGCAAACCTTTGACATTTGTCACATTTACGAACAAATTCCTTCGCATCTTTGCCCATATCGATCCAATAATACCCTGCTCTGATTATTTTTCGAACTAATGTATTGGCTCCAGAGTGATTCCCGCAAGTACCCTCGTGCACTTCCCATAGGATGTAATCGGTATCTCCCGGACCCAAGCATACTGCCAACGGTCCATCGAATGTTCTTCGGTATAGTGTTCCGTCCGAAGCCAATGTGAATCGAGCAGCTTTAGTCCATAGGGTTCTGGAATCTTTAGGGTCCGATGGGAGTTTCCCGCTCTTCAAGTATTCAATATTCTTATTTCTCCAATCTCAGGTTAAGCTTGCAGAATTTATTTCGGCGTGACCTTCTTCGATTACCGATCTCGAAAGTTGAACAATATTTCCCAAGCCCGAGTCATCTACCTTGACCGACGACCCCAAATTCGCAAGCGCATCGGCCTCATTATTCTGTTCCCGTGGTACATGCCGTAAAGTCCATTGTTTGAAATGGTGCAAAGTGACAAGCAGTTTATCTAAATACCTTTGCATTCTACCTTCTCGAACTTCGAAGGTTTTGTTTACTTGACTCACCACCAGCAAGGAGTCGCAATTGGCTTCAATGACTTCTGCTCCCAAGTTTCTAGCTAGCTCGAGACATGCAATCATGGCTTTATACTCGGCCTCGTTATTAGTCAACCTGACAGTTTTAATAGATTGCCTAATAGTGTTACCCGTGGGTGGTTTCAAAACTATGCCCAGCCCGTACCCTTTCATGTTCGAAGCCCCATCCGTAAAAAGGATCCATACCCCCGATGAAGTACCTGATTTCAACAGGAGTTCTTTTTCGACTTCGGGTACGAGGGTTGGCGTGAAATCGACCACGAAGTCTGCTAAAATTTGAGACTTGATGGTCGTACGGGGTTGATATTCGATATCGTACCCACTGAGTTTGATGGCCCATTTGGCCAGTCGGCTTGATAACTCGGGTTTATGCAAAATATTACGAAATGGGTAAGTGGTTAACACACATATGGGATGACATTGAAAGTACGGCTTTAACTTTCTTGAGGCGCTTATCAGTGCAAGTGCCAATTTTTCTAAGAGCGGATATCTAGTTTTCGCTTCTCCTAAGGTTCCACTCGTATAATAAACGGAGAATTGCGTACCTTGCTCTTCTCAAACTAGGACACCGCTTACGGCGACTTCCGATACTGCCAAGTACAAACAAAGTTTTTTGTCTGTTTTTGGAGTGTGAAGTAGTGGTGAGTTTGATAGATATCGCTTTAGTTCCTCTAATGCTTGTTGGCACTCCGGGATCCAAGAAAAATCGTTCTTCTTTTTGAGTAGAGAGAAAATATTTGTGACTTCGGTCAGATGATCTTGAAATCAACCGGCCTAATGCTGCAATTCGACCCGTTAGCCTTTGTACGGCCTTCACGCTATCCACAACTACGATGTCTTCGATGGCCTTAATTTTATCGGGGTTAATCTCTATTCCCCGATGTGACACCATGAAGATGAGGAACTTTCCCGAACCGACCCCAAAAGCACATTTTTCGGGATTGAGCTTCATGTTGTATTTCCTCAAAATTTCGAACGTTTCCTGCAAATGGATCAAACGGTCCTCTGCGTGCAGGGATTTAACTAGCATGTCATCAATATAAACTTCCATTGATTTTACTATTTGTTCTTCGAACATTTTATTAATGAGGCGTTGGTAAGTAGCCCCTGCATTTTTTAGCCCGAAGGGCATCACATTATAACAATACGTTCTATATTTGGTGACAAATGAAGTCTTTTCCTGGTCCTCCGGGTTCATATGGATTTGATTATACCCGGAATAGGCATCGAGAAAAGTGAGGATCTTGTAGCCGGCCGTGGCATCGATCATGCGATCGATGTTGGGGAGCGAAAAGGAATCTTTGGGGCATTCTTTGTTCAAATCCTTATAGTCCACACACATTCTAAGTTTGATCCCTTTTTTAGGGACTACAACTACGTTGGCTAGCCATTCGGGATATTTCACCTCCCAAATGGACCCTACTTTGAGAAGCTTGGTTACCTCGTCCTTTATGAATGCGTGCTTTCTTTCGGACTGAGGTCTTCTCTTTTGCTTCACCGGTCTGAACCTGGGGTCCAAACTTAGCCGATGCATCGTTATGTCCGGCGGGATCCCTGTTATATCTAAATAGGACAAGGCAAAACAATCGATGTTATCGATAAGAAATTGAACGAGTTTCTTCCTGAGTTCGGGGCTCAACCCCGTTCCTAAGTATACCTTTCGCTCGGGCCAGTGCTCGATTAATGTGACTTGCTCTAGATCCTCGATTATTGATTTGGTGGCGTCGGAGTCATCGGGAATCACGAAAGATTGAGGGACCTTTTGATCATCATCCTCTTCGATTTTCTAGTTGCCTAGCTGGGTTGAAGCCGATGTCTGTGATTGCTATTTGATGTCCCATTCTCCTTCCGGGCCCGATCCTTTTATCGGCGAAAGTGAGGACATTGGTTTAGCTTCATCGACGGCGAACATTTTCTTTGTGGCTGGTTGTTCTCCGTACACCATTTTGACACCTCTCGATGTCGGGAATTTGAGGGACTGGTGTAGGGTCGAAGGTACAGCTCTCATGTTGTGGATCCATGGCCTTCCGAAAAGGGCGTTGTATCTCATATCGCCTTCGATCACGTGAAACTTTGTTTCCTGGATGGTTCCGGCCACGTTTATTGGTAGGATTATCTCACCTTTGGTGGTTTCACATGCCATATTGAACCCGTTTAGAACCAGAGTCGCGGGTACGATCTGATCCTGTAGGCCGAGCTACTCTACTACCTTCAATCGGATGATGTTGGCCGAGCTACCTAGATCGATTAACACACGCTTAATTTTAGTTTTATTCATGAGTACGGATATTACCAGTGCGTCGTTATGAGGTTGGATGACCCCTTCTGTATCTTCATCATCAAAGGACAAAGTCCCCATGGGTGCGTAATCTTGAGTCCGAGATCGCTTTTCCCTCACCATCGATGTTTTAGTGCGTTTAAGCACTGGTCTCTAAGGGGTATCGATGTCGCCGATGATCATGTGGATGACGTGTTTCGGTTCTTCTTACTCATTTTGCTTGCTGAAATCCCTGTTTTTAAATGGTTCTTCGCCCTATCACTCAGAAATTTTCGAAGGTGCCCTTTGTTAAATAAGCGAGTTATTTCCTCTCTTAGTTGCTTGCAATCTTCCGTTCCGTGGCCATGGGTACCATGATATTCGCACGTTTGATTAGGATTTCTTCGGCCAGGATCGGTCTGCATGGGTCGAGGCCATTTAGTGTCCTTGATGCGTCTGATGGCTGATACGATAGCGGATGTACTAACGCTGAAGTTATATTCTGATAATCGAGGTGCTTCTATAGGATCGGCATATTTATTGAAGCTGCTCTTACTCATAAGCCCCCGATAATTTTGCCCTCAATCAATCATTCGATTGTTCCGAACTGCATTGCGTGTTGAACCGTTGTTCACCCGATCTGCGACGTACGATCGATTTTGGTCTCTGTTCGACCTTTGTTCTCTGTCGATCTCCTTTTGGTTTTTAGTAACTGTCCTGTTCTGATGAACGGGTCCGTATGGAGCTCCCAACTGATCATCCTCGACCCTAATTTTCGATTGGTATCGGTTGTGTACATCTGCCCAAGTTATCGCTAGATACTCGATCAAATTTTGTTTCAGCCGATGTGATGCTGTCGAACTTAGCTCATTCAACCCTTGGGTGAAAGCTTGTATGGCCCAATCGTCTGTGACCGGGGGTAATTCCATGCGTTCCATTTGAAATCGGGATACGAATTCCCTCAGCATTTCATTCTCCCTTTGCTTTACTTTGAAGAGGTCTGATTTCCTTGTTGCAACCTTTATGGCACCAGCATATGCCTTTATGAACGAATCTGCTAACATGGCAAAAGAATCGATGGAATTCGGCGGTAAATTGTGGTACCAGATCATCGTTCCCTTTAAGAGGGTCTCCCCGAACTTTTTCAACAACACGGATTCGATCTCATCGTCCTCCAAATCGTTGCCTTTTATGGCGCATGTGTAAGAGGTGACATGTTCGTTAGGATCGGTCGTACCGTTATATTTGGGATTTTCGGGCATACGGAATTTTTTGGGGATTGGCTTCAGCGCCGCACTCGACGGAAAAGGCTTTTAATCTTACTGTGTTTTTCTTTTTCTTCTTGCTCCAAAATCTCCAAGATTTATGATTGAATTTTAGAGTTGAAATACTGAGAAATAATTCGTTCTAGTTTATTCGGCACTGATATCATTTGGTGAGCAAATTATATAAGTGCTTTGACTTGGTACTTCAAAACCCACAATTCTTTAGTGTTACTTTGATAATTGACTTGTAGGTTCCGAAGATTGAAAAGATTGTGGTAAATTGTGGTATTGGAGATGCTGCACAAAATTCAAAGGGTTTGGATGCCGCAATGAATGATTTGGCACTAATTACTGGGCAAAGGCCAGTGAAGACGAGGGCTAAGAATGCTATAGCTACTTTCAAAATTAGAGAAGGTCAACCGCTTGGAATCGCTGTTACACTTCGAGGAAATGTATGTTGGCCTTTCTTTTCTGCTTTTTAGCATTTCAATTTTTTTGTTTTTTGAAATTCCTTCTTTTAGCTAAAATTCACTTGCAATTCCATTTGTTCTATATGCTATTATGTGATTTATATCTGGGTAGTTAGTGGACGAACATCCGTAATATAATTATTTTACCAAAACATGTTAATAGGGAATTTAGGAGCAAGACTTGATGTTTTAGGGTAAAGCCTTCTAAGATAAAGGGAAAGCAAGAAATAAGTCGTACCTTTCAAATTTTGATCTATATTTTGTATGTTAAGTTTAATTTGGTCCATAACTTTTGATCTATTTCAATTTTATCCTAAATAAATATATGATTTTTCACATAGTAGTCCTAAGCCATCATCAGCTAATTCCAGGCTAAACCTGGTTAGCATTTGCTAAATGATAGTGTCTAATGTGGAAAGGGACCAGGAAACAAAAGAGAAGGACTAAATGAAAAGAAGATGCTTTTCTTGGTCCGCCACACTATCGGACCTTTTGACCTATATCCCTAGACATTCGTTTCTTCCTTTTGGAGGGGGAGGTCTTCCTCCACAAACTGAAACTGAAGCAGCAAAAAATACTGATTTTCACCCTAAAGTTAATTGATGCTCTAATGTGCTCCAATACGGAATTGCAAATTGGAGGAACATTCATTATGTTGAAGCTTGTGATCTGCATCCATTTCTTCACACTCCAGGCATGTAGCGGCTGGCCTGTTAATGGCAGGTGGTAATTTGTGTTCTGATGCACGAAATTTGACCCCTTGAAAAAATTCTACCGATGTCCAATTTTGCTGGAGGAAGTTATTCAAAAGAAATTAAACAAAGCCAGTGATATCTCTTCATTTAGTCGTTATTCTCCTATTGCCTGCCATCTTCTTTTGCCAACTCTCATCTGGGCCAAACTCTTTCACGCTACATTTGCAAATTGGACATAACGCAGCAGGCCCTTAATTTCAAGGCAAACAAGTTGGGTTTCTTTTAGCAGGAAGAGATGTAGAAATACTGCTTAGTTGAGCCATAGATGCAGGAATAAGAGGAATAACTTGAGGGGAAAGGAATAACGTGAGGGGAAAGTTTAGTGGAAGAGGGACTTGCTAAAAGAATCTTCTTAGGTAAGCAGAGTTTCAGAGAAGAAGAGAAATGGTTGGCAGAAAAAGCGGAGAAGGAATGGGTGAGATAACAAATAAATATCAAATTTCAATGAAATCTTTATTCGGAAATTGCTAAAACTATAAGGTTTCATGACTCATTTCGGAGTTAACTGGGAGATGTAGTAAACACTAACTAGTTAACACTTGGAGACCAAGCTAAACCTTTGACTTGGAGATCATGTTGCTCATGCTGCCTTATAGCTGCTGCCAGTCGAACATGTTGCCCAAGTTTTGAGTGATTGTCAGAATTTCTTGCCGTCAAGTTTCTATTTGTGAGCTGCCAGCTGCAATAAAATGCCGCTATACTACAAACCCAATCCCTAAAAAGATCCAGAAACAGCTAACAATAATAGTAATGACCACTAAAAAGAAGGTAAAGAATTTTTTCCGGGAAAATAAAATAATCTTAAGTAATTTCTCTTGCATTTGTCAATTATTGTTGCAATATGTATTACATCAGGACAAATGGATAGTATGTGAAGAGAGGGTGCTAAGGTTATGGGAAATTTCCATTAGCTTGTTTTTTCGGGGGTGGGGAGGTGGGGCTGGGGTTGAGTGAGGATAGTGATGGAATCTGGGATGGGTAAGGGTGCTGATAATACAGTGAATCCTACACCGGTTAATGATGCGATGGGGAAGTTTTTCTTTTTTCATCAATGCTGGCCCAGTCGAGGCTCATCCATGCCCAATCCCGATGGGCCTTCGAGATGGGTAAGTATTTCGAGTGGATTGGAATTGATGGCTTCTCCCTTTTGCTGTAGTGGGCTTGAGGACTAGTCATATTCGTTTAAGATGATCTTAAGACAGATGAAATATTTGGCACCCAGTCAAATTTTAAGCTTTACAACAGTGTCAATCTCATGGGGAACTGTTTCGATTATATTAGCCGTTGGCGTTTTTTATGCTAGTTATAGACCCTAGTCAGTAATGTGCTTGAAAGATCTTTGTGCATGCAAAACATTTGCATGGTGTTTGGGGTATTTTAGCAGTTTCTAAAAAAAGTTTGCACCAACTGTTTCTGCAAAAAGTGTTTGTTTGGTGACAAGTTTGCAAAAAAGGTTCAGTTTTTTTATTTTTGGATATTTGATTTCCAAAAAGTTTTTGCAATAAAATTTTCAAATTAAAAATAAAAACTCCCCACTTTTTTTATTTTGAATATTTGATTTCCAAAAAGTTTTTGCAATAAAATTTTCCAATTAAAAAAACTCCCCTTGAATTTTTTTTTTCTGTAAAAACTCGCATAAACACCACCTTGATCGTGATTACAGAAAAACTAATTTTGTTGAAGTGACTTCAGCAAAACTTGAAATGCAATGATCAATAGCTGAAGAGAAATTCACATGGTCTGAACTTGGACAATCCATTTGCTGATCTACCATTATCACGACCCAATTTCACCTATAGGTCGTGATGGCGCCCAACACTACAGCTAGGCAAGCCAACTAATAAGTCAAACGTACATTGGTTAAACTTTTATTCCAAGAAAATAACAAAATACCAACTTCTACCAATGTGTGTGTGTCAAGACCCGGTGTCACAAGCGCATAAGCATCTAGTAGATTATACAAAACTCCAAATATTGTCTGAAATAAAATAGACAGAATATAAATGTAAGAAGAGACACTGGTAGCTGCAGAACGGCTCAGAAAGGCAGCTCACCACTATGCCTCGGGATGACGTGGGTATGTGACGATAGGTCCTCCACTAGTACCTGTCTCAGATCCTGCACAAAAAGTGCAGCAAGTGTAGTATGAGTACGTAAACAACGTGTACTCAGTAAGTATCAAGCCTAATCTCGAAGTGGTAGAGACGAGATGGCCGACTTTGACACTCACTATGGGTCAATAATAACTGAAATAAAACTAGGATATTGAAATCAGCATAAATTACAGAATTTATAATAATTTATTTAATCAGCGAAAATAATCAAATTCCTTCAAATGTAACAATTCTCAATATATTAATTGAATTTCTTCAATTCAAATAATTTTTAATTTATCAATTAAATCTCATTTACAGGAGTAACAATTAATTCCTTAACAAGCAAGAATAATAATTCATTAAATTCTAAAGATTTTTTAATTTATTAATTAGCTTCACAAGCTGAAATAAATTATTAAAGTATTGTGTAATTATTATTATTAAGCACGATTTCTGCCGAGGACGTACGACCCGATCCAGAGTGTCGTGTACACTACCGAGGGACGTGCGGCGCGATCCATAGATGCATCTATCATGCCGAGGTGTTTCGGCCCGCTCCACAAGAAAGGAGGACATTTTCTTATGTGCCTCCGGAAAGAGAGTATATTTATTATAAGATAAAATTTGGGAGGAGAACAATTTCTTTTAACAATTAATTGATTTAAACAAAAATTAAGCATATGAAAATTTCATATTTTTCTACTTTTCATGACAATTCACAATATATACATCAATTATTTTAATTAATAAAGAATATAATTCACACAAGTAATTCATGCTTTAAGTCTTAAACTACCCGGACTTTAACATTAATAGTAGCTACGCACGGACTCTCATCATCTCGTACGTACGTAGCCCCCGTAATTAGCAATAATTATTTAATTTTAATTACCTATGAGGTAATTTCCCCCTCACAAGATTAGACAAGAGACTTACCTCGTCTTGCACCAATTTAATCCACTATAAGGTCTTTTTCATGATTATCCAACTCCGTCTGGCTCGAATCTAGCCAAAATAATTCGATACAATCACCAAATATTATAGGAATCAATTCAATAAGAAAATACCACATTTTAAATAAAAGATCCCGAAATTAATTAAAAATTTGCCCGCGAGGCCCACATCTCAGAATCTAGCAAAAGTTATGAAATCCGACAACCCATTCAATTACGAGTCCAACCATACCAGTTTCACTCAAATCCGACTCTGAATCGATACCAAAATCTCAAAACTTCGTTTCTATGAGATTTCTAAAAATTTCCCAAATTTAAATCTCAACATACTAATTTATGGTGAAAACAATGATATACTTGTATATGTATACCAAATTCGAGTTAGAATCACTTACCCCAATGTTTTTTCCTTGAAAATCTGTCAAAAACCGTCTCTGCTCAAGCTCAAGTTCGTCAAAAATGGCAAATGGAACGAATGCCCTCTTTTTATATAACTGCCCACCAGCCTTCGGAACTGGTCCTCGAACTGGGCCTCGATCACAGGCTCGAGCCTGGACCTCGGTCATGGCCTCGATCAGGGCATCGAGCATGGGCCTTCGATCAGAGCATCGAGCATGGGCCTTCGATCAGGGCATCGACCATGTGTCTCGATCCTAGCCCTCGAGCCTTACCTTCGATTATGTCCTCGAGCTGGACCTTCGATCATGGCTTCGATCTCAAGCTCGAGCCTGAGCCTTGTCAACCCTGGGCTCGATATCAACACAGAATATCCAACAGAAGAGGAAACACTGCAGTAGCTTTTACGTCTAAGTTTTGATCCGTTAACAATTCGAAACTCACCCGAGGCCCTCGGGACCTCAACCAAATATACCAACAAGTCCTAAAACATCATACGAACTTAGTCAAACGTCTAAATCACATCAAACAATGCTAAAACCATAAATCATACCCCAATTCAAGCTTAATGAAACTAAGAGTTTTCAACTTCTACATTAGATGTCGGAACCTATCAAATCAACTCCGATTGACCTCAAATTTTACACACAAGTCATAAATTACATAGCGGAGCTATGAAAATTTCCGAAACTGGATTCCGACTCCGGTATCAAAAAGTCAATTCATCGGTCAAACTTCCAAACTTAAATTCTTGTTTTTAGCCACTTCATGCCTAATTTAACTACGGACTTTCAAATAAAATTCCGAGCACGCTCCTAAGTCCAAAATCACCATACGGAGCTGTTGGAATCATCAAAATTCTTTTCCGGGGTCGTTTTCACATAATTAGACATCCGATCTCTATTCAAACTTAAACATTTTAATTTTTCTTCAAAATTTCACATCTTGGGCTAGGAACCTCGGAATTTGATTCCGGGTATACGCCCAAGTCCCAAATCACGATACGGACATACCGGAACTGTCAAAACACTGATCCGAGTCCGTTTGCTCAAAATGTTGACCAAAGTCATCTCAATTGAGTTTTAAAGCTCTAATCCACATTTTAAATCAATTTTTCACATAAAGACTTTTCATGAAATTTTATGAATTGCGCACGCAAGTCGAGGAATGATAAATAGTACTTTTCGAGGTCTTAGAACATATAATTAATTATTAAATTTAAAGATGACATTTTGGGTCATCACATTCTCCACCTCTTAAACAAACGTTCGTCCTCGAACGGGTTTAGAATTATACCTGAAGTGCTGAATAAGTCTGGATATCTGCTCCGCATGTTTTCCTCGGCCTCCCAAGTCGCTTCCTCGACTGGTTGGCCCCTCCACTGGACTTTTACTGCAGAAATCCTCTTGGATCTCAACTGGCAAACCTGTTTATCAACAATGGCAATTGGCTCCTCTTCATAATCCAAGCTATTATCTAGCTAAACTGTGCTGAAGTCTAACACATGTGATAGGTCGGCATGATACTTCTGGAGCATAGATATGTGAAAAACCGGATGAACTCCCGATAGGCTGGGAGGCAATGCAAGCTCATAAGCAACCTCCCCAACTCGTTTTAACACCTCAAATGGGCCTATAAACCTTGGACTCAATGTGCCCTTCTTCCCGAATCTCATAATTCCCTTCATCGGTGAAACCTTCAAGAGAATTTTTTTCACCTACCATAAATAATATATCACGCGCTTTATGATCCGCGTAACTCTTTTGTCTAGACTGTGCTGTACGAAGTCGCTCCTAAATCAACTTTACCTTTTCCAAGGCATCCCTTACCAAATCAGTACCATATAACTTAGCCTCACCTGGCTCAAACCATCTGATAGGTGAACGACATCGCCGACCATATAAAGCCTCAAATAGAGCCATCTCGATGCTGGATTGGTAACTGTTATTATAAGCAAACTCGGCCAAAGGCAGGAAATGATCCCACTGACCTCCAAAGTCAATCACACATACCCTGAGCATATCCTCCAAAATCTGAATTGTCCTCTCTGACTGTCCATCGGTCTGCGGATGAAAGGCTGTGTTGAGCTCTACACGGGTCCCCAACTCACTCTGTACTGCTCTCCAGAAATGTGAAGTAAACTGAGGGCCTCTATCTGATATGATGGAAATTGGCACACCGTGCAACCGAACTATCTCCTGAATATAAATCTGGGCCAACCTCTCTGAAGTATACGTAGTCATAACAGGAATAAAATGTGCCGACTTGGTCAACCTGTCAACAATCACCCAAACTGCATCAAACTTCCTCAAGGTCCGCGGAAACCCAACTACAAAATCCATAGTAACTCGTTCCCATTTCCACTCTAGTATGGTCATCTGCTAGAGTAGGCCACCTGGCCTTTGGTGCTCATATTTAACTTGCTGGCAATTTAGACACCGAGCTACATACTCAACTATGTCCTTTTTCATTCGTCGCCACCAATAATGTTGCCTCAAGTCACGATACATCTTCGTAGCACCTAGATGAATAGAATATCGAGAACTGTGTGCCTCCTCCAGTATCTTTTTCCTTTGTTCATCCACATTAGGAACACACAGACGATCCTGGAGTCGTAGAACACCATCTGCACCAATAGTGACTTCCTTGGCACCACCTCGTAGTACCGTTTCACGAAGAACCACCAGGTGTGGGTCATCATACTGGCGAGCCTTGATCTGCTCAAATAGTGAAGATTGGGCCACAAAACATGCAAGAACTCGGCTGGGCTCTGAAATATCCAGCCTCACTAGTCTGTTAGCCAAGGACTGAATATCCGAGGCTAATGGCCTTTCCTCTACTGAAATAAAAGCCAAACTACCCATACTCTCCGTCTTTCTGCTCAAGGCATCTGCAACCACATTTGCTTTGCCCGGATGATACAAGATAGTAATATCATAATCTTTTAGTAACTCCAGCCATCTGCGCTGTCTCAAATTTAGATCCCTCTACTTGAACAAATGCTGCAAACTGCGATGATCAGTGTAAACTTCACAAGACACCCCATAAAGATAATGCCTCCAAATCTTAAGAGCGTGAACAATCGCATCTAACTCCAAATCATGTACCGGATAATTCTTTTCGTAGGGCTTCAGCTGACGTGAAGCATATGCAATAACTCGCCTTTCCTGCATCAATACACAACCCAAGCCAACGCGTGACGTGTCGCAATACACTGTATATATTCCCGAACCAGATGTTAACACTAACACTGGTGCTGTAGTCAATGATGTCTTGAGCTTCTGAAAGCTCACCTCACAATAATCGGACCATCGGAATGGAGCACCCTTCTGGGTTAATTTGGTCAAAGGTGCTGCAATAGATGAAAAACCTTCCACGAACCGATGATAATAACCTGCCAAACCCAGAAAACTCCTGATCTCCGTCGCCGAAGTGGGATGATGCCAATTTTGAACTGCCTAAATCTTTATGGGATCAACTTTAATACCTTCACCCGATACAATATGTCCCAAAAATGCTACAGACTCAAGCCAGAACTCACATTTAGAGAACTTAGCATATAACTTTTGTTCTCGCAATGTTTGAAGCACTACTCTCATATGCTGTTCATGCTCCTTCTTACTACGTGAGTAGATCAAAATGTCATCAATGAAGACAATGACAAATGAATCAATATATGGCCTGAATACCCAGTTCATCAGATCCATAAATGCTGTCGGGGCATTAGTTAAAGCAAAAGACATTACCAGAAACTCATAATGACCATATCTAGTACGGAAAGTAGTCTTCGGAACATCCGAATCCCGAATCTTTAACTGATGGTACCCCGACCTCAAGTCAATCTTAGAGAATACCCTAGCACCCTGCAACTGGTCAAATAGATCATCAATACGCGGCAACGGGCACTTGTTCTTAATAGTGACTTTGTTCAATTGGCGATAATCAATACACATCCGCATTGTTCCATCCTTATTTTTCACAAATAATACTGGTGCACCCCAAGGCGATACACTCGGTCTAACAAACCCTTTGGCTAGTTACTCTTCAAGCTGTTCTTTCAATTCTTTCAATTCTTTCGGAGCCACGCGATACGGTGGGATAGATATAGGCTGGGTGTCTGAAGCCAAGTCAATATAGAAATCAATATCACGATCAGGTGGCATACCTGGAAGATCTGACGGAAATACATCGGGGAACTCCCAAACTACAGGCACTGAATCAATAGCCGGAGTCTCTGCAGTAGTATCCCGAACATAGGCTAGATAAGCCAAACAACCCTTCTCAACTATGTGTTGAGCCTTTATAAAAGAAATAACTCGATTAAATGAACTAACAGGCAAACCCTTCCACTCTAGCTTAGGCAATGCTGGAATAGCCAAGGTAACAGTCTTGGCATGACAATCTAGAATAGCATGATATGGAGATAACCAGTCCATACCCAGAATAATTTCAAAATCGATCATCTCAAGCAATAGGAGATCTGCTCTAGTTTCATAATCACAGAATGTAATAATACAGGACCGGTAGATCTGGTTCACAACAACAAAATCGCCCACAGGAGTGGACACATAAACAAGAGTACTCAAGGACTCACGAGAAACACCCAGAAATGGAGCAAATAGAGATGACACATATGAATACGTAGATCCTGGATCAAATAATACTGAGGCATCTTTGCCACAAACAGAAATAATACCTGTAATCACGGCATCTGAGGCCTTTGCATCTGGTCTAGTCAGAAAAGCATAGAGCCGAGCTGGAGCGCCAACTGTCTGGCCTCCGCCTGGCTGACCTCCACCTCTAGGACGGCCCCTACCCACCTGTCCTCCACCTCTGGGTGGTCAGACTACTGGTGGAGCAACTAGTCCGGTAAGCATAGGCTGCTGACCCTGCTGTACTGGTCTACCTCGAAGCCTGGGGCAAAACCCCCGCATGTGACTAGGATCCCCGCACTCGTAACAACTCTTCGGTACGATGGGCTGCTGACTAAGTGTCTGGCCCTGGGGACCTGAATACCCACTGGGAGGACCCTGAATAGCTGGTGGGAGGTAAGAACTCTCTGGGATAGCACTGAGATAAGGTCGCACTGGAGCACCTCGAGGAGGTGGTGGTGCTGGATATGGGGGTCTGCTGGACTGTCCCCTTACGAACTGACCTCTGCCCCCGGACGGAGCACCTCTGAACTCTCCAGAGTACCTGAACCGCTTATCTCTCATAATCTGCTCTCGGCTCCGCTAACGTACACCCTCAATCCTCCGGGCTATCTCTATAACTCGCTCATAAGAAGTACCCATCTCAACCTCTCGAGCCATAGTGGCCTGAATACCAGTATGTAAACCGGCTACAAACCTTCGCACTCTCTCCGCCTCAGTAAGGAGTATCATTAGTGCATGGCGAGATAATTCAGAAAACCTCGCCTCATAATCAGTCAAGCACATCTGACCCTGCTGGAGCTGCTCAAACTGAAACCGCAACTCTTCTTTCTGGGAGGGTGGAATATACCTGTCCAAGAAGATATGGGTGAACCTGTCCCAAGTCATAGGAGGAGAATCTGCTGGTCTGCCAAGAGCATAAGACTGCCACCATCTACGGGCTCTACCCTCTAGCTGAAAAGTAGCGAAATCAACCCCATGGGATTCTAATATCCTCATGTTGTACAGTCTATCCTTGCAACGATCAATGAAATCCTGTGGATCCTCATGTCGCTCACCCCCGAAGACAGGAGGATGTAGTCTAGTCCATCTGTCCAATAGTTTCTGAGGATCGGCGGCTACAGCTGGCCTGGGCTCAGGTGTAGCTGCTGCCACTGGCTGGACTCCACCCACGGGTAGTGCACCCTGGGTCTGATATACAGCAGTTGCCTGTCTATGAGCATGCGCGATAGGGGTCTGTGCTCTCCCGCCCGCCTGAGATGTGGCTAGGTCTGCCGGAAATAAACCAGCCTGAGTCATATTGTCCATGAATCGCAGCATACGACCCATGACATCCTGAAATCCCGGTGCAGATGTGAAGTCCACCGGAGCTGGCTCTGCCACAGGCACCTCACCCTGCTCCTCAATAATGGGATTCTCTGCTGGATCCACTGGCGGCATAACCGAAATAGTCCTGGGACGTCCTCACCCTCTACCACAGGCTAGAGCCCTCCCTCGGCCTCTGCCTCGGCCTCTAGCAACTGGGGGAGTAGCTCTTCCCTGGTCTGGAATCTCATTAGAGCGTGTTCTCACCATCTGTGAGAGAATAAGAGAAGGATATTTAGTACTACATCAATTGCATGATGGAATATGAAGAAAGGTAGTTTCCTAACACCATATAGTCTCTCGAAGATAAGTACAGACGTCTCCGTATCGATCCGCAAGACTCTATTAGGTCTGAAAATAACGTGTGAGACCTACATGAACCTAGGGCTCTGATACCATGTTGTCACGACCCAATTTCACATATAGGTCGTGATGGCGCCCAACACTACAGCTAGGCAAGCCAACTAATAATTTAAACGTACATTGGTTAAACTTTTATTCCAAGAAAATAATAAAATACCAACTTCTACCAATGTATGTGTGCCAAGACCCGGTGTCACAAGTGCATGAGCATCTAGTAGATTATACAAAACTTCAAATACTGTCTAAAATGAAATAGACAGAATATAAATATAAGAAGAGACACTGGTAGCTGCAGAACGGCTCAGAAAGGCAGCTCACCACTATGCCTCGGGATGACGTGGGTATGTGATGATAGGTCCTCCACTAGTACCTGTCTCAGATCCTACACAAAAAGTGCAGCAAGTGTAGTATGAGTACGTAAACAACGTGTACCCAATAAGTATCAAGCCTAATCTCGAAGTGGTAGAGACGAGATGGCCGACTTTGACACTCACTGTGGGTCAATAATAACTGAAATAAAACTAGGGTTTAAATTAGCATAAATTACAGAATTTATAATAATTTATTTAATCAGCGAAAATAATCAAATTCCTTCAAATGTAACAATTCTCAATATATTAATTGAATTCCTTCAATTCAAATAATTTCTAATTTATCAATTAAATCTCATTTACAGGAGTAACAATTAATTCCTTAACAAGCAAGAATAATAATTCATTAAATTCTAAAGATTTTTCAATTTATTAATTAGCTTCACAAGCTGAAATAAATTATTAAAGTATCGTATAATTATTATTATTAAGCACGATTTCTGCCGAGGACGTACGGCCCGATCCAGAGTGTCGTGTACACTGCCGAGGGACGTGCGACGCGATCCATAGATGCATCTATCCTGCCGAGGCATTCGACCCGCTCCACAAGAAAGGAGGACATTTTCTTATGTGCCTCCGGAATGAGAGTATATTTATTATAAGATAAAATTTGGGAGGAGAACAATTTCTTTTAACAATTAAATGATTTTGTTAGTTTATAGATATGTATAGTATAGTCTTGTCCCACATTGGAAGAGGAGTAATATCTCCTTGTAGTGTATAGCTATAAATAGGGATCTATTGTATTTTATTTATCATCTAATATCAATAAAATATTTTCTCCCGTGCCTTCTCACATGGTATCAGAGCATTAGTGAGAAAAGATCGTTGTGCGTCATTCCAGCGTTAACCGGAAAGAAAGAACTTAGTCATCGTGTAATTTTTTCGGTGACCTAAGGCTTGTCTAAGTGAAAGTCACTTTCTGTCGGTGTTGTGCTAAAACCAACACCACCACGAGGTAGATCACCCTCTGACTACCAACCCCTGAAATTTTATTCGGCAGAAAATCCGCCACGCTCCTCCACGCGCCGGTAACAACTTTTTCGACGAGGGTTCCGGCCACTCTCCGGCCATTTTTTCACGAAGCTTCTTCAGGACAGTGTGCTCTCCTCAAAATTCCGAGCCTACCCATCTAATTCAAATCAAATTTCGGCTATTTTTATATTTTCCGGCGTGAACAGTGACCTTTCTGGCCATTTTTTGAAAATACTTCTTCAGGACAGCTTGCTCGCAAAGGAATTCTGAGTCTATCCATCCTGGTTACAACAAATTCCGACAACTTTGTAATTTTCCGGTGAGCTACAGTGTTTCCGGCGTGAACAGTGTTTCCGGCACAGAACAGTGTTCTATTTTTCTGCAGTAAACAGTGTTTTTCAAGCTATTTCTTCAGTTTTCTCACAGGAGTTGCTTATTTTCACTACTACAAATTAACCCTACTACTACAAATTGTAGGAGTATATTGAGTTCCTTCAGTATAAAGCATGTAAGCAGACATCTTCTGAGATAGCTTCTGTTGTTCAAACAAGTAATAGCGTGACTTGTTTCTCCCAATCTTCATCCTCTGAGTCTTGGGTCATTGATTCAGGTGCATCAGATCATATTTCTGGTAACAAATCTCTTTTCACTACTATTTCGTATTCTCAATCTCTTCCAAAAGTCACAATGGCCAATGGGTCTCAAACCCTGGCAACTGCAATAGGTCAAGCAAGTCCACTTCCTTCCTTACCTTTAGATTCAGTCCTTTTTGTTCCCAATAGTCCTTTTAATCTCATAGTTGTTAGTTGCTTAGCCAAATCACTTAAATGTGTTGTTTTATTTCTTGATGACTATGTTTTTATGCAGGAACGCAGTACGGGGCAGATCATTGGTACCGGGCGTGAATCAAACGGACTTTATTACCTTATCCTTGCTAAATCACATGGACTCACATCTTGTCTTCCTTCTACAACTTGTCATGTTACTGATTCACCAGATTTATTACATAAACGGTTGGGACATCCCAGTTTGTCAAAACTTCAGAAAATAGTATCTGGTTTATCTCACTTGTCAGCTCTAGAGTGTGAGTCATGTCATCTCGGTAAGCATACCCGCTCCCATTTCCCTCGGCGTCTTGATAATCGAGCAGAGTCACTTTTTACTTTAGTCCATTCAGATGTTTGGGGTCCTAGTCGGGTCAGTTCCACCTTAGGATTCCGCTACTTTGTCAGTTTCATTGATGATTATTCCATGTGCACTTGGATATTTTTGATAAAAAATCGATCTGAGCTGTTTTCTATTTTCCATACCTTCCACGCTGAAATTCAAAATCATTTTGGGGTTTCTATTCGCACATTTCGTAGTGATAATGTCCGAGAGTATTTGTCTTCCCCATTTTAGCAGTTTATGAAATCTCATGGGATTATTCATCATACATCTTGTCCGTACACATCTCAACAAAATGGTGTAGCTGAAAGAAAGAATAGACATTTTATTGAAACTGCTCGTACCCTACTCATACAATATCATGCTGCGCTGCATTTTTGGGGGAATTCCATTCTTACATCTTGCTATCTTATTAATCGTATGCCATCTTCAGCTATCCAGAGCCAAGTTCCATTCTCTGTCATGTTTCCCCACTTACCTTTGTTCTCTCTCCCACCCCGTATCTTTGGAAGCACTTGATTTGTCCATAACCTTACTCCAGGAACAGATAAGTTAGCTCCTCGTGCTCTTAAGTGCGTATTTCTGGGTTTCTCGAGAACACAAAAGGGGCATCGATGCTACTCTCCTGACCTCCAGCGGTACCTTATGTCCGCTGATGTTACCTTCTTTGAAACCCAATCATACTTCACAGGTTTAGGTCATCACTTAGATATTTCTGAGGTACTACCAGTTTCATCTTTTGGAGATTCAGTCACTCCAGCTCCACCACCTACAACACCTACAACTCTAGTTGTAGCTCCATCACCTATAGCTCCAGTTGTAGCTCTACCATCTATAGCTCTAGTTCCACCACCTACAGCTCCGGTTGTAGCTCCACCACCTATAGCTCGAGTTCCTCCATATAATCCAGTTCAACCTTCTACAACTCCTCCACTCTTGACTTATCAACGTCGTCCACATCTAGCTTCAGTCCTAGGTGATTCATACCCCGCATCAGATTCTGCACCTACTGCGGACTTGTCTCCTCTTAGTCAACAAATTACACTCCGCAAAGGTGTACGATCCACACTTAATCCTAATCCCCACTATGTCGGGTTTAAGTTATCATCGTCTGCCATCACCACATTATGATTTTATATCTTCTTTGTCCACTGTTTCTATCCCCAAGTCTACAGGTGAGGCACTATCTCATCCAGGATGGCGACATGCTATGATTGACGAGATGTCTGCTTTACATGCGAGTGACACTTGGGAGCTTGTTCCTCTTCCTGCAGGTAAGTCTACTGTTGGTTGTCGTTGGGTTTATGCAGTCAAAGTAGGCCCGGATGGCCAGGTTGATCGGCTTAAGGCTCGTCTTGTTGCAAAAGGATATACTCAGATTTTTGGGCTTGATTATAGTGATACTTTCTCTCCTGTGGCTAAAGTAGCATCTGTTCATCTCTTTTTGTCCATGGTTGTTGTACGCCATTGGCCTCTTTATCAGTTAGACATTAAGAATGCTTTTCTCCACGGTGATCTTGAGGAAGAAGTTTATATGGAGCAACCACCTAGTTTTGTTGCTCAGGAGGAGTTTAATGGTTGTGTGTGCAAATTATGCAGGTCACTATATGGTTTGAAACTTTCCCCTCGATCTTGGTTTGGTAAGTCCAGCACAATTATTCAGGAGTTCGGCATGACTCGTAGTGAGGCTGATCACTCTGTGTTTTATCGGCATTCTGCTCCTAATCTGTGTATTTATCTAGTGGTTTATATTGATGATATTGTTATTACTGGTAATGATCAGGATGGTATTACTAATCTGAATCAACATCTCTTTCAGCACTTCTATACTAAGGATCTGGGCAGATTGAAGTATTTTCTAGGTATTGAGGTCGTTCAGTCTAGCTCAGATATTGTTATTTCACAGCGGAAGTATGCCTTAGACATTCTTGAGGAGACTGGAATGATGGGTTGCAGACCTATTGACTCTCCTATGGATCCAAATGCTAAGCTTCTTCCTGGACAGGGGGAGCCTCTTAGAGACCCTATGAGATATAGGAGGTTGGTTGGCAAATTGAATTACCTCACAGTGACTAGACCTGACATTTCTTTTCTGGTGAGTGTTGTAAGTCAGTTTATGGATTCTCCCTGTGATAGTCACTGGGATGCAGTTGTTCGCATTCTTCGGTATATAAAGTCAGCTCCAGGCAAAGGATTACTATTCGAGGATCGAGGCCACGAGCAGATTGTTGGGTACACAGATGCTGATTGGGGAGGATCACCTTTTGATAGACGTTCTACGTCTGGATATTGTGTTCTAGTAGGAGGTAATTTGGTCTCGTGGAAGAGCAAGAAACAGAATGTAGTTTCTCGATCTAGCGCCGAAGCCGAATATTGGGCCATGGCTATGGCGACGTATGAGTTAGTTTGGGTCAAGCAGTTGCTCAAAGAGTTAAAGTTTGGAGAAATCAGCAAGATGGAACTAGTGTGTGATAACCAAGTTGCTCTTCATATTGCGTCAAATCCGGTGTTCCATGAGAGGACTAAACACATTGAGATCGACTGTCACTTTGTCAGAGAAAAAATACTTTCAGGAGATATTGTTACAAAGTTTGTAAAGTCGAATGATCAACTAGCAGATATTTTCACTAAGTCTCTTACTAGTTCTCGTATTAGTTACATGTGTAACAAGCTCGGTACATATGATGTATATGCACCGGCTTGAGGGGGAGTGTTAGTTTATAGATATGTATAGTGTAGTCTTGTCCAACATTGGAAGAGGAGTAATATCTCCTTGTAGTGTATAGCTATAAATAGGGAACTATTGTATTGTATTTATCATCTAATATCAATAACATATTTTCTCTCGTGCCTTCTCACAGATTTAAACAAAAATTAAGCATATGAAAATTTCATATTTTTCTACTTTTCATGACAATTCACAATATATACATCAATTATTTTAATTAATAAAGAATACAATTCACACAAGTAATTCATGCTTTGAGTCTTAAACTACCCGGACTTTAGCATTAATAGTAGCTACGCACGGACTCTCGTCACCTCGTGCGTACGTAGCCCCCGCAATTAGCAACAATTATTTAATTTTAATTACCTATGCGGTAATTTCCCCCTCACGAGATTAGACAAGAGACTTACCTCGTCTTGCTCCAATTTAATCCACTATAAGGCCTTTTCCACGATTATCCAACTCCGTCTGGCTCGAATCTAACCAAAATAATGTGATACAATCACCAAATATTATAGGAATCAATTCTATAAGAAAATACCATATTTTAAAGAAAAGATCCCGAAATTAATTAAAATTTCGCCCGCGAGGCCCACATCTCGAAATCCGGCAAAAGTTATGAAATCCGACAACCCATTCAGTTACGAGTCCAACCATACCAGTTTTACTCAAATCCGACTCCGAATCGATACCGAAATCTCAAAAATTCGTTTCTATGTGATTTCTAAAAATTTCCCAAATTTAAATCTCAACACACTAATTTATGGTGAAAACAATGATATACTTGTATATGTAGACCAAATCCGAGTTAGAATTACTTACCCCCAATGGTTTTCCCTTGAAAATCTGCCAAAAGTCACCTCTGCTCAAGCTCAAGTTCGTCAAAAATGGCAAATGGGACGAATGCCCTCTTTTATAAAACTGCCCAGCAGCCTTCGGAACTGGTCCTCGAACTGGGCCTCGATCGCGGCTTCGATCACAGGCTCGAGCCTGGACCTCGGTCATGGCCTCGATCAGGGCATCGAAGTTGGGCCTTCGGTCAGGGCATCGAGCATGCCTTCAATCAGGGCATCGAGCATGGGCCTTCGATCAGAGCATCGAGCATGAGCCTTCAATCAGGGCATCGACCATGGGTCTCGATCCTAGCCCTCGAGCCTTACCTTCGATCATGTCCTCGAGCTGGACCTTCGATCGTGGCTTCTATCTCAAGCTCGAGCCTGAGCCTCGTCAACCCTGGGCTCGATATCAACACAGAATATCCAACAGGAGAGGAAACACTGCAATAGCTTTTACGTCTAATTTTTGATCCGTTAACCATCCGAAACTCACCCGAGGCCGTCGGGACCTCAACCAAATATACCAACAAGTCCTAAAACATCATACAAACTTAGTCAACCCTCTAAATCACATCACTTCGATATGGGAACTGTCTGGCCTCCGCCTGGCTGACCTCCACCTCTAGGACGGCCCCTACCCACTTGTCCTCCACCTCTGGGTGGTCGGACTACTGGTGGAGCAACTAGTCCGGTAAGCATAGGCTGCTGACCCTGCTGTACTGGTCTACCCCGAAGCCTGGGGCAAAACCCCCGCATGTGACTAGGATCCCCGCACTCGTAACAACTCTTCGGTACGATGGGCTGCTGACTAAGTGTCTGGCCCTGGGGACCTGAATACCCACTGGGAGGACCCTGAATAGCTGCTGCTCTACCATTGTCACGACCCAATTTCACCTATAGGTTGTGATGGCGCCCAACACTATAGCAAAGGCAAGCCAACTAATAAGTCAAACGTACATTGGTTAAACTTTTATTCCAAGAAAATAATAAAATACCAACTTCTACCAATGTGTGTGTGCCAAGACCCGGTGTCATAAGTGCATGAGCATCTAGTAGATTATACAAAACTCCAAATATTGTCTGAAATGAAATAGACAGAATATAAATATAAGAAGAGACACTGGTAGCTGCAGAACGGCTCAGAAAGGCAGCTCACCACTATGCCTCGGGATGACGTGGGTATGTGATGATAGGTCCTCCACTAGTACCTGTCTCAGATCCTGCACAAAAAGTACAGCAAGTGTAGTATGAGTACGTAAACAACGTGTACCCAGTAAGTATCAAGCCTAATCTCGAAGTGGTAGAGACGAGATGGCCGACTTTGACACTTACTATGGGTCAATAATAACTGAAATAAAACTAGGATATTTAAATCTGCATAAATTACAGAATTTATAATAATTTATTTAATCAGCGAAAATAATCAAATTCCTTCAAATGTAACAATTCTCAATATATTAATTGAATTCCTTCAATTCAAATAATTTCTAATTTATCAATTAAATCTCATTTACAGGAGTAACAATTAATTCCTTAACAAGCAAGAATAATAATTCATTAAATTCTAAAGATTTTTCTAATTTATTAATTAGCTTCACAAGCTGAAATAAATTATTAAAGTATCGTGTAATTATTATTATTAAGCACGATTTCTGCCGAGGACGTACGACCCGATCCAGAGTGTCGTGTACACTACCGAGGGACGTGCGGCGCGATCCATAGATGCATCTATCATGCCGAGGTGTTTCGGCCCGCTCCACAAGAAAGGAGGACATTTTCTTATGTGCCTCCGGAAGGAGAGTATATTTATTATAAGATAAAATTTGGGAGGAGAATAATTTCTTTTAACAATTAATTGATTTAAACAAAAATTAAGCATATGAAAATTTCATATTTTTCTACTTTTCATGACAATTCACAATATATACATCAATTATTTTAATTAATAAAGAATACAATTCACACAAGTAATTCATGCTTTGAGTCTTAAACTACCCGGACTTTAGCATTAATAGTAGCTACGCACGGACTCTCATCACCTCGTGCGTACGTAGCTCCCGCAATTAGTAACAATTATTTAATTTTAATCACCTATGAGGTAATTTCCCCCTCACAAGATTAGACAAGAGACTTACCTCGTCTTGCTCCAATTTAATCCACTATAAGGCCTTTTCCACGATTATCCAACTCCGTCTGGATCGAATCTAGCCAAAATAATTCGATACAATCACCAAATATTATAGGAATCAATTCTATAAAAAAAAAATACCACATCTTTAAGAAAAGATCCCGAAATTAATTAAAAATTCACCCGCGGGGCCCATATCTCGGAATCTGGCGAAAGTTATGAAATCCGACAACCCATTCAATTACGAGTCCAACCATACCAGTTTCACTCAAATCCGACTCCGAATCGATACCGAAATCTCAAAAATTCGTTTCTATGTGATTTCTAAAATTTTCCCAAATTTAAATCTCAATACACTAATTTATGGTGAAAACAATGATATACTTGTATATGTAGACTACATCCGAGTTAGAATCACTTACCCCAATGTTTTTCCCTTGAAAATCTGCCAAAAGTCGCCTCTGCTCAAGCTCAAGTTCGTCAAAAATGGCAAATGGGACGAATGCCCTCTTTTTATAAAACTGCCCAGCAGCCTTCGGAACTGGTCCTCGAACTGGGCCTCGATCGCGGCTTCGATCACAGGCTCGAGCCTGGACCTCGGTCATGGCCTCGATCAGGGCATCGAAGTTGGGCCTTCGATCAGGGCATCGAGCATGCCTTCAATCAGGGCATCGAGCATGGGCCTTCGATCAGAGCATCGAGCATGGGCCTTCGATCAGGGCATCGACCATGGGTCTCGATCCTAGCCCTCGAGCCTTACCTTCGATCATGTCCTCGAGCTGGACCTTCGATCGTGGCTTCTATCTCAAGCTCGAGCCTGAGCCTCGTCAACCCTGGGCTCGATATCAACACAGAATATCCAACAGAAGAGGAAACATTGCAGTAGCTTTTAAGTCCAATTTTGATCTGTTAACCATCTGAAACACACCCGAGGCCCTCCGGACCTCAACCAAATATACCAACAAGTCCTAAAACATCATACGAACTTAGTCAAACCTCTAAATCACATCAAACAACGCTAAAACCATGAATCATACCCCAATTCAAGCTTAATGAAACTAAGAGTTTTCAACTTCTACATTAGATGTCGGAACCTATCAAATCAACTCCGATTGACCTCAAATTTTACACACAAGTCATAAATTACATAGCGGAGCTATGAAAATTTCCGGAACTGGATTCCGACTCCGGTATCAAAAAGTCAACTCATCGGTCAAACTTCCAAACTTAAATTCTTGTTTTTAGCCATTTCATGCCTAATTTAACTACGAACTTTCAAATAAAATTCCGAACACGCTCCTAAGTCCAAAATCAACTTACAGAACTGTTGGAATCATCAAAATTCTATTCCGGGGTCGTTTTCACATAATTAGACATCCGGTCTCTATTCGAACTTAAACATTTTAATTTTTCTTCAAAATTCCATATCTCGGGTTAGGGAGCTCGGAATTTGATTTCGGGCATACGCCCAAGTCCCAAATCACAATACGGACCTACCGGAACTGTCAAAATACTGATCCTAGTCCGTTTGCTGAAAATGTTGACCAAAGTCAACTCAATTGAGTTTTAAAGCTCTAATCCACATTTTAAATTCATTTTTCACATAAAAACTTTCCATGAAATTTTACGAATTGCGCACGCAAGTCGAGAAATGATAAATAGTACTTTTCGAGATCTTAGAACACATAATTAATTATTAAATTTAAAGATGATATTTTGGGTCATCACAACCATCATATGTTATTTGCTTTTGTGCTGCAAACTCAGATCTTCTTCTTGATGGGTGATTTTTTCTTTCCTTGACCGGTTCATTAATCTTGGGCTTCCTCGAACGAGGGACTTTCAAGGTGTAAACCCCAATAGCTTTGATGGTCATGGAAATTATAGCATTGGCTTTCGTGAACAGAGTGTCTTCCCGGAGCTAAGTTATGATGCTCTTGGTAAGCCAAGAGGAATGGATGTTTGCATAACAACAACAGCTGAGACAGATAAAGAGGCACATAGATTACTGGCCCTCATGGGTATGCCATTTAGAGAAGGTGCTGTTGGGCAGGCAAATGTCATGCGAAAGAAAAGGCTTAGAGCTCACCATTTTGACTCAAAAGCAAAGCAAAGGTCTAGGAGATGAGGTTGATCCAATTTCCAGGGTTAATTGAGTTGATTTGTTGCTCTTCCAGCATGGTTTTCGGCTTTTTTAGCGTACAATTGGGATGGAAAAATCTTTACTTGCACATTTACTATCATGTTGGTGATATCTTGAAGATACATGATTTATGTTTTTCTCTTCATATTCCCATATCTTTTGTGTGATTTCAGCCCTGCAGGTCACTGGTAAATCACTACAATCTCATTGCTTCTAGTAATTCTTTTTTGTTATCAATTTTGAAATGTTAACGTAACTTTTGAATAACTCATTGAGTCAGGTTTTAACTAATTTAACTCAAAATTTTGCACTATTTCATTTTCTTACTCTTCCCATGATGGATTGTACTTGAATACTAGCTCCTACTATTTAGAAGCAGGAGTAAGTAGGTCTTCGTCGTCCTGTTGCGGCTCAAAAGGTCAGTTTTACCCCTCTACTTAGTTTACATTATTTCCTAGCTGAACTTAAATTGGGCCACTTTAGAGCCCTTTTAGGTAAAGAAAAAGTGGTGTTTGCCTTTTGCAATTCCTCTGTCTTCTTTCAGTCTCTCCGGGTTCTCCGATTTTTCTCTCCTTTCTTTGTTTCTGCTTATGAAATTATTGAGTTATGTTGTTTCTATCGTGGTCCGAAGTTAGTGGCGATGTAACGAGTACGGAGATGTGCATATATTGTTTTGGTTTTAATTTGGTCATTTAAAAGGCTTTTGCTAATTTCTGTGATTCAAGGAGAAAACTTGCATATATTTATAGCTCAAAGCAGTGTCTCAGCTTTGAAGGATAGTGGAAAACATGTCAGTAGTTGGCCTCTACTTTTTGAGATGTACTGAATTATTTCAGCATATGATATGGAAACATGTCATTATATTTGGTATCTATATTTTCAGATTCAATAATTGTGAACTTCGGTTATTGTTGATAGAAGGTATGTGTTTCCAAGACCTGTTGATTTATTCATCTTCAATTTATGGAATTGCTGATGCCCCTTATCATCGACAGTATGATTGGATTCGATTCTTCAACAACTGATTATCCGGGGAAAATTCCTAGAGGAGCAGACGTCCCAAGCGATGATGATGATACCGGTGAGGAGCATCGCCTAAATTATTTGAATTGCCGGGAAACCAAAAATTTTAGTTTGGAATGTTTCTTCCGAAGTAAGATAGTGAATGCTCATGTGCTTAAATTAGCGTTATTAGGCTGACTAAGGGGTATCAGTTTTCTGAGAAATTTTATTCAAGCAAGTGCTAGTGTCGTTCCTTCTATGTCGTACAAGCATTATTAAGCATTTATTGTTGTAATACTTTATACAACACATTAATGACTGGAGACAGGAGGACTGGAAGGCTGCCTGCCTTCCAGGCGTTCATGGTTTGAATTTTGCGCATCATTTTGAGTTTGTGGTGTACGTTCATCCAAGACAGCTTTTTTCTTGCAATATTTTACTCTTCTCCAATGTATGGCTGTCGAAAATCTGTTTTAGATTGTATTTCTCAGTTGAAAATCTTAACGTCTGAAATAGTCGAACATCAAACTTTTCCCATGTTACCTGCGTTATTTGCCAACACAAACTTGATCAAACTTTGTATAACAATAATCTCTGGATTAGCGTAAACTCAAACCTCAAATCATTCTAGACGTTTTAATTCATGGCAAGAGTACATACAAGAGACAGTAACTGATAATTTTTTGTAAGCCACTGTGTTAGCTAGGATGACCTGATAACAAATAGCACAACTCCTAGAATAATTGATATAACAAGAACCGAAACAGCAATCGTGAAGCTAAAACTAGCTGGCTTCGTAGATTTCTGGTCACTTCCCAAGCTCGTACCAGCTCTATTCTGCCTTGAGAGTGAATTGTCTGGCTTTGGTAGCAACAAATATGGAGTTGACACCTCCCTAAACGATTTTGTTGTGGTAGATACCAATGCAGAAGCTTCAGTTTCAGGCTCCAAGATCTTGGCAGAATCGTTCGGGAACTCTATAGACATGAGCTCGGCAAAATGATCCTTGAGAACCTGTCATACTATAGCACATCAGAGCTGAATGTATGGTATAATCTCAAAATTATGACATGTTTAGTTGCATTGAGCAATATGGTAGGTAAAAAATGATCTAACAAATACTGCTCTAACAATTAATTTACCAAATAGCTTCGTTGCCAAGGGAGATCCAATTCTTTAGCAGCTGAACCTTTAATGTACAGCCCCATATACAATTATCACAGGGAGACAACAAAATGTTGCAGTAAGGATCTCAGCAAGTGTGATATCAAACGAAAGTGTGCTCATGGTTCGGTGAGATAAAGGAAGAAGCTTCAGTTAACGACAAACAATATAGAAAGGTATTGGTTTTTCTTGAGAATCATTTTTATCCTAAAAATTCATAAGGAACACATTCCTTAAGGTGGTCAACTACTGAAAAACTGTACAAGAATCATGTATTCTACCACCAAGCTCTCATAGTGTTTTAGAGATGCAAACAAGCAAAGAAAAAAGTGCCTGCAGCTTCAGTATAGTTACAGGACTTTGAAGTAGTGCCTACATCAAAGACATAACTTCTTTTGCTTTTCAGGCAAAAAGGCAATAAGACTAGAGAAAAATATCATTTATGTTTCATTATACGACCAATAAAACAAACTATAGCTGAGAAATATTACTTGCTTCACCAAAGAATATGGGCACAACTCACCTCAACTGATTCAGACGGTTGTATGTAGTCACAAAGGAATGTATCAGCCAGCCAGGGTAGAAATACTCTTCGAGGAAATGACAGGCTGCACTCTTTTCTGTTTAAAAGATCAAGTTAACCATGAGAGAAAGCACGGGAAAAAATATATTTTTGATATGAGATGATGAATACAATACAAGAGGTCCTTATTTATGGTTATACACTACAAGGACATATTACTCCTATTCCAATGTGGTACAAGACTATATTATGTACATAGTTTTAAACTAACACTCCCCCTCAAGCCGGTGCATACAAATCATATGTACCGAGCTTGTTACATATATAACCAATACGAAGACCAGTGAAGGACTTGGTGAAAATATCTGCAAGTTGATCATTCGACCTCACAAACTTTGTAGCAATCTCTCCTGAAAGTATCTTTTCTCTGACGAAGTGACAATCAATCTTAATGTGTTTAGTTCTCTTATGGAACACCGGATTTGATACAATATGAAGGGCAGCTTGATTATCTCACACAAGTTCCATCCGATTGATTTCACCAAATTTCAACTCCTTGAGCAATTGTTTGGTCCAGACTAGCTCACATGTTGCCATGGCCATTGTTCGATATTCTGCTTCTGCACTAAACCGAGCAACTACATTCTGCTTCTTGCTCTTCCAAGATACCAAATTGCATCCTACTAAAACACAATATACAGACGTAGAATGTCTATCAGAATGTGATTCTGCCCAATCAGCATCTGAGTATCCAACGATCTGCTCGCCTCGATCCTCAAACAGTAACCCTTTGCCTGGAGCCGATTTTATATACCGAATAATGCGGACTACTGCATCCCAATGACTATCACATGGTGAATTCATAAACTGACTTACAACACTCACAGGATAAGAAATGCCGGGTCTAGTCACTGTGAGATAATTTAATTTACCAACCAGCCGCCTATAGCTTGCAGGATCGCTAAGCGGCTCCCCCTGTCCTGGCAGAAGTTTAGAATTCGGATCCATCAGAGTGTCAACAGGTTTGCAACTTATCATCCATGTCTCCTCAATAATGTCTAAAGCATATTTTCTTTGAGAAATAACAATACTTGAGCTAGACTTTCAACCTCAATACCTAGAAAGTACTTCAATCTGCCCAGATCCTTAGTTTGAAAGTGCTGGAAGAGATGCTGCTTCAGATTGGTAATACCATCCTGATCATTGCCATTAATAACAATATCATCAACATATACTACCAGATAAATACAGAGACTTGAAGCAGAGTGCCGATAAAACACGAGTGATTAGCTTCACTACGAGTTATGCCAAACTCCTAGATAACCGTGCTGAACTTACCAAATCAGGCCCGAGGAGACTGTTTTAGACCATAAAGTGACCGACGCAAGCGACATACAAAGCCACAAGACTCCCCCTGAGCAACAAAACCAGGCAGTTGCTCCATATAAACCTCATCCTCAAGATCACAGTGAAGAAAGGCATTCTTAATGTCCAGCTGATAGAGAGGCCAATGACGAACCGCAACCATGGATAGAAAAACGCGGACTGATGCCACTTTAGCCACGGGAGAGAAGGTATCACTGTAATCGAGCCCAAATATCTGAGTATATCTTTTGGCAACAAGACGGGCCTTAAGTCGATCAATCTGGCCATCGGGACCAACTTTGACTGCATAAACCCAACGACAAACAACAGTAGATTTACTTGAAGGAAGAGGAACAAGCTCCCAAGTACTACTTGTCTGTAAAGCAGACATCCCGTCACTCATATCCTGTCGCCATCCTGGATGAGACAACGCTTCACCTGTAGACCTAGGGATGGAAACCGAGGACAAAGAAGATATAAAAGCATAATGGGGAGATGACAGACGATGATAACTCAAACCGACATAATGAAGATTAGGGTTAAGTGTGGTCCGTATTACCTTTCCGAAGTGCAATCGGTGTACTAGGAGCAGGGTCCGCAGTAGGAGCAGGGTCAAGTGCAGGACGAGAACCAGTTGGGCCTAATGTAAGGCGCGAACGACGATGATAAGTCAAGAGTGGTGTTCATGTGGCTGGGGAACTAGGAGGAACAACACTAGACTCCTCAACGGTTGGTATGGGTGAAACCTCTGTGATCGAAGGTGGAGGAGAAGCTATAGTAAACCCCTCAAAGGTCGGTATAGGTAAGACCTCAGATATATCATGGTGGTCAGCAGAAGTAAAAAAGGTTTAGACTCAAAAAATGTGACGTCAGCTGACATAAGGTACCTACGAAGATCAGGTGAATAACAACGATATCCCTTCTGAACACGAGAATAACCAAGGAAGACACACTTGAGAGCACGAGGAGCTAACTTATGTTACACCGGGGCTAAGTTATGAACAAAACACGAGCTCCCAAAAACACGAGGTGGAAGAAAGTATAAGGCTGAATGGGGAAACAATACTGAATGCGAAATCTGATCCTTGATGGGAGATGAAGGCATCCGATTAATCAAATAACAAGCTGTGAGAACTGCATCGCCCCAAAAACGCAACGGAACACGAGATTTAATTTTTAGTGTGCAAGCAGTCTCAATAAGGTGCCTATTATTTCTCTCTGCAACTCCATTTTGCTGAGGGGTATAAGGACAAGATGTCTGATAAATAATTCCTTGAGAAGTCATAAACTACTGAAAATGAGAAGATAAATATTCTAAGGCATTATCACTGCGAAAAATGCGAATAGAAACACCAAATTAGTTTTTGATTTCAGCACAGAAACTTTAGAATATAGAAAATAACTCAGAACGATCTTTCATTAAGAAAAGCTAAGTACATCTTGAATAATCATCAATAAAACTAACAAAATAACGAAATCCCAAGTTTTAACTGACTCTACTAGGACCCCATATATCAGAATGAGCTAAGGAGAAAATAGACTCTGCATGACTCTCAACACTAAGCGGAAAGGAGGCTCGGGTATGTTTCCCAAGCTTATACGACTTACAATCTAATGTAGACAAACTAGATAAACTAGGCACCATCTTCTGAAGTTTGGATAAACTCGGATGTCTTAAACGTCTGTGGATTAGGTCTGGAGGATCTGTAACTAGACATGTTGTGGAAGGACCGAGTGAGTTAAGGTAGTAAAGGCCTTCTGATTCACGTCTTGTACTAATTGTCCGTTCTGTACTGCGGTCCTGCATAATAAAGGAATCATCAGTAAAATATATATCACAATGGAGGGAACGAGTCAAACGACTAACAGATGCGAAACTAAAAGGACAACCAAGGACATAAAGAACGGAATCTAGGGGATAGAAGAGAAGGGGTTAGCTTGCCTAACTCCTTTTGCCTTAGTTTGACATCCATTGGCTAAAGTAACAGTGGGAAGAGACTGTACCAGAGATGTGATCATAAGCGCCCGAGTCCATGACCCATGGTCCAAGGGTCTGTACTAGACTGGAAACACAAGCAAAAGAACTACCAGCAACAGAAGTATCAGTCTGGGCAACCGAGGCTACTTGTGGAGATGTCTGCTTACTTGCTCGATACTGAAGGAGCTCATTATATTCTTCTTTAGATAAAGAAAATCTCTGGTTACCTGTAGTCTCGTTCTGAGCAACGTAAGCATTTTTGGGTGGACGACCATGTAAGGAATAGCACATTTCACGAGTGTGTCCAAGTTTGTGACAATAAAAACACCAGTGTTGTCAAAAGTGAAAAGTGCAAAAAAGCGCTAAAGCCCTATTGAAGCTTAAAGCTTAAAGCGCACTTAAAGCGTGGGTTTCACTGATAAAAATCATCAGTGAAACCCATCTTCTGTATAATCCCACTAGTGGGGTCTGGGGACGGTAGTGTGTACGCAGACCTTACCCCTACCTGGGGTAGAGAGGCTGTTTCCGATAGACCATCGGCTCCCTACCTCCAAGAACTCCCCATCTTGCTCTTGGGGTGACTCGAACTCACAACCTCTTGGTTGGAAGTGGAGGGTGCTCACCACTAGAGCAACCCACTCTTGTCAGTCTAATTGATTAACTAAGCAAAGAAAATAAATAAGAAGTATACCATTACGAGTACTTACATGCTCAAATACTCACACCCAACAACACTAGTCGTTAAACCCAAAATTCTAATGGCTAATTTTTGGAGATGAGGAGCTAAATTACCATATAAATTCCACCATTCAACTGTAAAAAGTGTTATGTTGACCATCGTTATTTGTTATTTCTAAGTTAATGTAACTATGCAAGTATTAAGTAAAATTTTAAATATAAACTAATAATTGAGAATTTAAAGGTTAATATTTTCGGTTACCAGGAGATCTTGTCGTTCTAGATCTTTTTGCAATCGGAAGGCCAAATTGTTGTTCAGCTTTAGTGTACAGTGGTATCTCAGATATAATCTTGTCTTGTACTTCAGTGCTTGGAACCAATTTTTCAATACAAGCGTACAACCCATTTGTTACTTCTCTACAATTTTAAATAGCTGAATTTTGATAGAAGTACTCTGGATTTAGATAATGTCAAGCTGCATGTAATGGATGATCCAATTGGCATTGCCATCTTTCATCAATAATCTTAAAGATATTTTTATACTTTGCAATATTCCCGTCAAATGCATTTGCAATAGCCTTCTTAGCTCTATCCATGGCTTCATAAATATACCCCATTGCAGGTTTTTTCTCATTATCAGCTAATCGCAATACTTTAACAAGAGGCCCCATTATTTTCAAAATATACACAACCTGGTTCCAAAATGTTGTCATCAAGACGGTATGAGTTACACTTTTTCCCTTTGGTAACTTAGACCATCTACTAATCGCCCATTTGTCAGATATAAACATTGCTCGCAAATTAGTTTTTTGATATTGCAATCGTTGCAAAGTCAAAAAACTCGTTGCAAATCGAGTAATCCCATATTTCACCAACTCTTTATTTTTTGTGAAATCTCTCATCATATTTAAGACTCCTGAGTGCCCATAAATAAAACCGACAAGGGCAATTGCTCTTTGAAGGACCTTCTTAATGTTTGGAATCTTCCCTATGTCTTCCAACATTAGATCAACACAGTGCGCTGCACATGGCATCCAATATATGTGTCTTCTTTTTTTCTGTAAGAGTTGACCTATAGAAAAAAAGTTTATAGATATGTTAAAATTTAGGAATCAGAACCTTGAATCGATATTAGAAAGTAAAACATAAAACTTAAACATTTAAAGCAATAAACTCTTACCGGCCAACACAAAGTTGCTACCATTATCACTTATAACTTGAACCACATTATGCTCTCCAACACGCTCCACATATCTATCAAGCAATTCACATAGTTTCTCTCCGGTCTTAACAAATGAGGAAGCATCTATTGACTCCATAAACACTGTTCCATGTAGAGAATTCACCAAAAAATTTATCAAAGTTCTTTGTTTTCTATCCGACCATCCATCCACCATAATGGAACATCCATACTTCAACCATTCTTCTCTATGTTTGTTTATAATCTCATTGGTTAACTCAACCTCCTTCCTAAGTAACGGAACCCTTAATTCGGGGTACCTTTGGAGGCTTCAAGTTTGGACCATACCTTCCTATAGACTCAACTGCTTCCTTAAAACTTTTTGAGCGAGCAACATTGAATGGGATCCCATTATCGTAAAAGAAGCGAGCAACTTTTTGAATTGTCATGGCTCTTGCTTCTTTATCACATGAATCTTTGATATTTGTTTGCCTAAGTGTTCCTTGCTTTTGTAGAAACACATCCATGGGTCCCTTTCCTTTGGCCAATTTCTTACTAGAGCCACTAGGAAAGCTTCCTCCACCTCTTTTCTTATGAATGATCTCGTGGACTTCATCTTCTCCACCAACATCGTCTTGATAATCAAACTCATCAAGTCCAGAAAATTCGTTAGTATAGACTTCCTCTCTTATTTTTTTCTCCTCCGTGTAATTTTTCAATTCCTCTCTAACCTCTTATGGGCATACTGCACACTTTGTTGCATTCCTAAAGTTCCCAATCAAATGTTGTTTTGCCCGATTAATTCCACCAATGGTTGTTTTTCCACAAAAATTGCATGAGACTCTTGTAGTGTCATTAGGATCCTTCAAATGATTATATTTCCAGCCAGGATCCCTTCGATTGCCTTTGGACAAGTCCTTTGCCATTTCTAATTCTGAAAAAAAAATAAAAAATATATATATAATGCATCTTGCAAGCAATTATAATTTTTAAATAGTAATACATAACAAGAACACAAAGTTGGACAGTCCTCTGTCATTTATAATTCTAAAAACTTATTAAAAAGTAATATGTAATGCATTTTGCATGCAATTATTTTTAAATAATAATATACAACAAGAATTTTAAAATAATAATATACAACAAAAATATAAGGTAGACAAATCCCCTATCATTTAATTCTGAATTAAAATAAATTAATATTATGACATTTGCATGCAATTATAATTGTTAAATAATGATATACAACATACAACAAGAATATAAAGGTGAACACCAGTGGGGTCCACCACAATGCCATGACTTCTAAGAAAGTGTTGAGTCCACTATTTGTGTCTTTATATTTATCCTCTCTTAGTCTCTTTACAGGTGTTGCATATATAGTGATAGTTAAATAAAAGTTAGACAACATCAATCATCAAACGATGACAAGTGTCCCATTTAATTCTACAAATTTTCTACAAAGACAAAAAGGACTAATTATAAGATTCCAGCACCTGACCCATTTATTTTCTAACTTTACCAATTTATTCACTTTACCAAAAGGAAAAATAACAAAAAATTTAATCACAAGAAAAAGTCAATCCAGTCAACTACTCATCTTTAATGGAGAATTCTTGTCTGTATCTCTTATTACAAAGGAGTAAAAGAAGAAAAAAATGAGTAGAAGAGAGAGAGGCATACAAAAAGCATAAGAGATAAAGAAACAGAGAAGAGAAGAATACCTGTGATAGAGGCTTGTCCCGCTGCAGTTGTTCGATTTTGTCTTTTTCTTGCAGTCCTTCAACTCCTCTGGTCTTCTTATAATTCCATCATCTTCTCTTTTCTTAATTTTTTGGGAAATCTGATTTGCTCCCTTAATTAATTTTTCCATATTTCCCTGGCTATTTGCCATAAATATGGTCTAGGGAACTGTGACGACTAACTTATTATAATTTTAAAAAAGGAATGTAAAGGTCTTCTGACACACGCGCCTCGCTTGAGGTCACGCGGAGCGGCAAAGTGTTTGTGCGCCTCGCTTTTGCACTTAGGCGCGCTTTTAATTTCACTGAAGAACACTTGGGTCTAGATCTTCCAAAACGACCTCCTCCTCGTCTATTCTCCATAGTTTGAGACGCCCGAACATCCACTGTCTGGGATGCGAGAACAGAGGAATCAAGTATCTGTGATGAGATCACTAGGTGACTTGGTGCTGCAGCAAGGCGGAGTAATCGAGAGAATAAGTCATCAACTGTGGGGACAGTCGGACTAGCCAAAATCTGGTCGCGTATTGAATCAAGATCATTAGGAAGTTCAGTGAGGGTAAGAACTAAAAACATCTTCTGTCGTTGCTCTTGTTGTTTTTCCACACTAGCAGAAACTGGCATCAACTTCTCAAATTCCTCCATGACTGCCTGTACTTGACCCAAGTAAGTAGACATATCTAGTTCCTGCTTCTTTAAGTTTGTCATCCGCGATATCACATCATAGAAGCGAGATATGTCATTAGTGTATAAGGTACGAGCCTTTGCCCAAACCAAATAACATGTCCGGAATGGACGAAACAAAGGCATCAACTTGGAATCAAAGCCACAGGATGCTACATAACTGAGCATCGATCTTTGCCCAAAGTGCTATCGCCTTTTCATCTCTTTCGCTAGACTGTTTGATTAGATGATCTTGAACACCTTGACCTTTACACCACAACTCGACAGATGAAGCCCAAGCTAAGTAGTTTGAACTTCCCATTAAAGATTCCGAGGTAATCATAACACTAGAGCTTCCAGAACTATGTTTTTAGACCCAAAAACATCAAATCCCAAAGATATCGTTGCAAATTATTACCAAATAAGAGAAAGAATCAACTGTAATCCACTGAAACTGAGTAAGGAAACACTGAAACAGAATAATGAATTATTGTAGCTGCCGGAATGTTACTGTAGCTGCCAGAATGTTACTGTAGCTGACGGAAAAAAGTGGTAGGAATGAAACAAAAACAGTAGGGGTAGGATCGGAATTACCAGACGACCCAACTGTTATGAAAGGACTTTTTCAAAAAATGGCCGGAAGAGGGCGTACGCGCCGGCGCGTGAGCTCATGCGCCTTAGCTTCTGGTGACGCGTGGGGGCGCGTGAGGAGGCTTCTGCCGGAGATTTTTACTGGGGTTTGGTCGCCGGACAATGACTACTCTTGTGGTAGTGTTGGATTTTGCACAACACTGACGGAGATAAAGCAGACGCAAACAGCCTTGAAAAAGTTGCCGGAAAAAGTTGCCGGAAAAAGACTTCCGGTGACCAATTTCTCTTCTCGGAGTCGCTGGAATTTATGCACAGCAATAAATCTCTCACAATTGCTCTGATACCATAAAGTACGGGAAAAAATATATTATTGATATGAGATGATGAATACAATACATGAGATCCTTATTTATAGCTATACACTACAAGGACATATTACTCCTATTCCAATATGGGACAAGACTATATTATGTACATAGCTCTAAACTAACAATCCTATTTCAGCATCATTAAGAAGCCAACTTCTACCGACTACCGTCTAGTAAAAGATGAAGGTCAAAGTGTGAGAAACTACAAAACTGATAAGCAAAATGAAATTCTTTTAATCTGAGATTTTAATAACAATAATCACGCTACTCTATCAAGAAAACTACAACAATATAAAAACAACAGTAATCATCATCGGCATCATCATCACGCCACTATGGTATGGAAACAACAGACAAGCTACTGACCATGATTCTCAGTTTAAATTCATTTAAATTCATCTAAGTCAGACCAACTACAGTACACACTAATGTTAATGATGGGGGATCTCCTGCACCATGTTCAATTGTGGCCCAACTATACATACAGGAAGATATATGGCAAAACGCATAACACTTCCACATGCTAGGAAAAAAAAGTGATATCACCATTGAAAACAGGGGAACACTCGTCCAGAATGAGTTGTCACTATATGCCCTGAGTATCCCATATTCAACATGTAATAAAACAAACTGTGGCCCTGTATATTGACGTAATGGACCTTCCTTCTGTGAGTATAAGGTTATTTTCACCGACAAAGCAAAATAACTTAACTATCTGTGCCTCATCAAGGAGTACATTTTTATTATGAATCTGGTGTAAGCGGAACATGATAGAACGCTGCTCAGAGACAATAAACACAGCTAATGAGAATCCCATCTATAAGGTCAAAAAGAGGTCACGTCCTTTCCAGTCATAGGGTCATAAATATGACCAATGACAATTTTACTTTTGTAGTTCTCAATAAGAAAATGATAGAGGAAGTGTCAAGTTCTCAATTTAGAATTTAAAGCTTATAAAGAGTCAAATGAATCTCATTAAAATACTAAAGCTTAGACCATATAGATAAAGAACTAGAGAATTTTGCAAACGGATGAGGATGTCATGGTGAAAAGAAGTCACAGTGTTGATTTTGGACATTTAGAGGAGAAAAGATTCCATTAGACCGTGTTATACCTCAGTAACTGTAAATCAAGTTGCAGAACTGCACTCCCATTCAATATGTGGTTGCTGCTCTCTTCAGTTTTGTCATCTTTAGAATCTGATTCTCTGTCTGCCTCATCACACATGATATCTAATCTGCTTCTTAGACTCTTAATTATGTCTTCCTAAGCAACAAGAAGACCAGAAGTTAAATGCTGACCAAAAAACAAGAAGACAACCAGGAGCCACGATTTAACATCAAGCAGAGCAAATGTAAGATAAATTCAAATTAACCACTAATCCAAACAGTAAAATACTCCTTTTGAGGTAAAATCAACATTAAATCTAGAACCAGCTGTACTATGCACCTGTGATCTTGAGAAAACACAAAAGAAGCTTTCTGCTTCCAGTAATCCATCTAATATGCTCTGATAATATGGCTTTTTGGAGGCAAACAAATGGATCCAGATCTATTGAAACACCTCTAACGTCCACGAATGCATAAGCAAGAGAAATGTACTAAATTATTGAGTCCTTAAGCAAACACCATCAGATGCAAAGTTAAAATACCTTTATGTCAGTCAAAGCTTGAGAAACTGGTTCCTTCGAATTTGAGTAAGCATAGGAGCAGATAGAGCCACTAAAGACTAGAAGACCTATTACCTCCTTTTGTCTGCATGCTTCATAAAAACAAAATACAAAAAGAAAAGAATGAGAGAAAGCTGAAATTATTTATACAGCAACTAGCTTATATTTAGTTAAATTCAAAAGAAAGGCTAATTGTGTAAATTGGAAAATATTTACAGACCTTCCAAATACTTATCTTCCGTGAAAGGTAGGAGGAATTCAACATCATGTAAGCCGCCTGAATCAAATTGCTCATCTTCAATTGCCTAGAAATGAAAGAAAAGAAGGTGAAAAATACCCGGCATAGTTACCAAGGAAGGAGATCGGGTTCATATTTTGATAAAGGGCCAGCAAGCAAATCAAGTCTAAAGGAGCAGCCTATCACATATTTTAATGCCACTTTGATATGTTATTACTCAAGAACCAGAACCATTTAGAGTGCGTCTTTTCTGTTAGATTCAAATGAAAGAAAGGAAAAAACAAGTTCCAACACCAGGAGGTAGTAAAACCATAAGGCGTGGACATGAGGATGCAGAAGAGGAAAACTAGCATCCAAGTTTAAGGATATTGGTTGATCTAGACTGATACCAGAAGTTCAGAGTTCATTACCAATTTCCCATCAATCAATGCCTTGGCACTTTTAAGCTCATTGGCATGAATTGAAATTCCATGATGAAGAATGTCAGCCAATCTTTTGCTAATTAAACCCTCGGAAATGGGCAACCTGGAAACACATTGCTCAACCGTGAGATAATTTTCTGTACTTCTCTGAGATCTCTAAAGAAATTCACTAAAAAGAATTAACAAACATAATTGATTTTTATACTTCAGGAAAAAACAAAAGGTTAGGAACAGGGGAAACAGTTCACGAGTTATATGGCGGTACTAACAAGGTAACACAAGTTTGAAGTGAACCATTTTTGTCGCAAACATGAACTAGGGGATGGTAACAGTGTCTTGAATGCACAATAATGGTTCTGATTTATCCATCAAGAGCCATGATTCTGGCAGAAAATATCATATTTGACATACCTAATATTAGGAAAGTCAGAAAACTGAATATTTTTGCCACTGGCACGGTGAGTATACCTTAGTCTGGGAGATATATTATATAGGGATACATCACACGAAAAGTAAGTGTAAAGCAATAAAAAGTCAAAAACAGAGAAGAGAAAGTGCTTGACCTAATCTAGACACAACCTCCAGTTCACCATCACATGGAGGTAGTAGTTTATTAATCATACTTCTTTGCTGCACCAAAATGATCCTAACAGACTTGAGATTAATAATATAAATTGGCTGCAACCAACCAAAGGAGTCGTTGAACACTTTATTGCATACCACTTGATCTAAATTTGCAGCAGTTACACTTAATGGAACTAATATGATATTCAAAATCCCTCCTTCCTCTCTGCTTCCTCTTTTTTCTCATCTCCCGTCCCCCTCCCTCAAAAAACAATCTCTTTCTTCCTTCTATCATACTAGTGCAGAAAAATATATCCAATGGCCATACTGCCATACAAGCTAACAGTTCAACAACCAAAGTTTCCCAACATTTGAGACAAGCAATTTTTTGACTCACGATTTTGGCTAATGTTCTTCAATGACACACTAATATGGCACTTCTCCTACCTCTCTACAATCCCAGGGCAAAAGCGGAAGGATTTTTTGCCTCCTGGTCATGCCAAAACAGAAATATACTAACCAACAATCATACAATCAAAAACGAAACAAATGAGTTGAGATAGATGGAACTTCTTTTTTAATCTGAAATGTGGCACTAAGAAATCAGAGCTAGTGTTCTGTCCAATACATCAAAGAATGATATAACAAATGAGCAATAACAGTAGCAAACAAAGTTCACCTTAAATCAAAGTTAAATGTGCATCTGAATGCCTGAAGGGTACTAAGAACTTTTCCCATTTTAAAGTCACAAGGTCGTAGACTGCTTGACGTAATATTTGAAGCCAGCGAGCAATTTCGACAAGTCCACCTGGAATACATTATCTGCTAAATCAATAATAAGGGCCAACTTGAATATAACAACACATAGTTACACAAAGTTACCTCAAGGGACTGTAACCAATGTGAACAAGCAATCTCTCGTCCCAATCCACTTCCAACAGAGGGGCCGCTTCAGAAACTGCTTTTGCAGTCTGTACAGTTATACCATTAGCAAACGAGAAAGAGAGTAAGAATACCAATAATGACAGAATTTTTCATTGAAAAGTAATTACGAGTGATGGAAATTGGAAATTATAAGTTTCATGTTTCACTAAAAATTTTCTGGAAGGTAACTGAAGTTAAAGAAAAAACAATGGAGACAGACTACACAAGAGCCTCCTATTCAAGGAAATAACACAATACTGCAGTTCTGATAGACCCTCAGTACGAAGCAGTGAAGATGACTATAACTTCAAGTTATGATAGCAAAACCTGACAAAGTGTGATGGTTGAATTTTTGAATGAGCTCTCATTGGTCCAGACATAAATGCCAACCACCTTCATGCCACCCAATAGCATTCTCCCAACCTGAAAGATAAAGATATTAAACCATAAGCTACATAGAGGATTTACATGATTTATAATATGCTGATGATTCGCTAAGATGGCATTTTTCCATGAAATCTGAAGTTAGTGTCCAAACGATTCAGGAAACTAAAAATTGACAAGTCACAAGCAGAACACCCTAAGGTAAGGAAGGAGGGCAGGAGGAACTTTTTAAATCTGATATACCTATTTGAATGTTCTGACAAAGAGAATTCATACACAAGTCTACAAAGTTTTGATGGTAGTTTGTCGGGTAGAGAAGGTATTTGCATTATACAGAGTAAGAGCAATAGAAGTATTACTGTTGCGTAATTTTAAGGACATCACAGAAAATGAAAGGCGCTTTAATGCGAGCGCCAAGGCGCTATGTGCGCCTCAACGCATGCACGCTCTGTCAAGCAAAGGGCAGCACTAAACAATAAGAAGTCAGCAAAGCTATATTTTTAATTGTTAGAAGATAATGATATGTTTGTGAATAGAAAGAGAAAAACAGAAATCTACAATTAGAAAACTAATCACTAATTTATATTTGGAACTTATAACCACATTTTAGCATCTGAATCAGTTCGGATTCATGCCGGGGAGGTCGACTACAGAAGCTATTCATCTTGTGTGGAGATTGATGGAGTAGCATAGTATAGGGAGAGGAAGAAGGACTTGCATATGGTGTTCATTGAACTAGAAAAAGCCTACGATAAAGTCACAAGGGAGGTTTTATGGAGATGTTTGAAGGCTAGCGGAGTTCCAGTAGCTTACATTAGGGTGATTAAGGATATTTACCACGGAGCTAGGACTCGGGTGAGGACTGTGGGAGGAGACTCGCATTATTTCCAAGTGGTGATGGGGTTGCATCAAGGATCAGCTCTTAGCCTATTTTTGTTTGCCCTGGCGATGGATGTGCTGACGCGACACATTCAAGGGTAGGTGCCATGGTGTATGTTATTTGCAGATAAGATAGTACTAGTGTTATCAAAGGCGAAAAGCGCAAAAAAACTCTAAGGTATATTGGGGCTTTAAGCTCAAAGCGCAATAAAGCATGGGCTTTAACGAAGAAATGCGCAAATGGAGAAAAACTACAAATATGTATGTGTAGACCAAAACTAATATCTATAAGCAATACCAAATATATGGACTAAGAAAATGAAGAAAATTTACAATAAAGTGAAGTATCAATTGTTTAGTATGGTCCTCTTCAAGATTACGCTCATTGGCTTGGAAAAGTATGCCTTAGAGGTTTGATGACAACGATGAAGTGCTCGCTAAGCGAGGCGAAGCGCTCAATATGTTTTAAGCCTCGCTTCAGGGCTTAAGTGCGCCTTTGATAATATTGAATAGTACTGATTGACGAGACACGTTGTGGGGTAAACGCTAGGCTGGAGATGTGAAGACAGACTTTGGAGTCTAAAGGTTTAAGTTTAGTAGGACAAAACAGAATACTCGGAGTGCAAGTTTAGTGTTGGGATGTATGAAGCAGAAGTAGACGTGAAACTTGATACACAAGTCATCCCCAAGATACAAGGTAATCGGGAGATTGACGAGGATGTTATAGTGGAAAGAGTAGGGATTGTTGCTTACAAACTTTTGTTACCCCCTGAGGTCTAGATTCACCCTACTTTTCATATCTCTGAGATGAAGTTTTGCTATGATATTCCCACTGAAACTGTGCACCCTCATGTACTTGATTTGGCTAGTTCTTTATGTCCAACTCCAGAAGCTGTGTTGGAAAGGAGGTTGATTAAGAAGAGTCACAAGGCAGTGGCACAATGCCTGATTAAATGTGACAGACTTGGATGCTTCTCAGGCTACTTGGGAGTTTGCTTCTGCTTTAAGAACCAGGTTTCCTTTATTCACCCTTGAGGACGAGGGTGTTGTTCATCCAGGGTATATTGATACACAAAATGGGGTAACAGGTGATATGGAGACCAGCTAAAAGCTAACTAGGCTGATGAGTAGGATTTTTCAAATTAAAGTTGTAATTTTTATTTTGGCGGGAAAGTTAGTTAAGAGTATTTTCAGTACATTTATTTGAGCATTTCATTTTTGTGTGTCTAAGGGTTTAAGTAGGATTTTGTAACTTGGATATCACACTTATGCTATGATAATACAATATGGTTCCTTAGTCTAAACTTCTCTCTCTTCCTTTCCCCTTCTTCTTCTTCTCATTGAATTGCTACTATTCTATTGTAGAGTGAAGCACCAGTGCTCCACCACACAATCTCAATACCATTGTTGCTTTGTCACCTGATACCTCAATTTGGTATCAATGTCTCATAATTTAGCAGACATAAAATACACATAACAGAAAGTAGAGAAAAACAAAAAGGCTAAAAAGTGAACCTGACGAGCGTGTTCAGCAACCCAATCTTTGTCAATGAACAATGCCGAAGAATCAGGCTGCAACTTCCCTTTCAATGTCTTTTTCCGATCATCTTTTACGCTGCCGCTGATTATGGAACAGGCCGGTTTACCGTCGTCGTTTGGCGGCGTTGGGATTAAATCAAATAGGAATCCTCGATCTAATTTCGAACTCAAATTCCCAATTACAAGCCCTACCTGTTAAAAAATATCATTAGTGTTTATATGTTATTTCCGTTATACATGAATTGGATACCTGAGAAGGAAGTCCAGATTTGCCAAGCCGATTTTCAGCTAATTTGAGCTGTATTTCTTCTCCCACTACTGCTTTCACCATTTCTTCTCCTTTTGCTTGCACTCTTTGATTTCTGTTACTGTTTTTGACAGTTGAAATAATTAAATAATTTGCTCACTTGGATTCTCTTAATTCAAGACCAAACCTAGAACAAGCCCAAGCCCAGTTGTCAAACTTGGAGAAAAGTATGGGTAGAGTCGGATTTAAATGGAGGAAACTACAGGAGTAGTCATAAATAGACAATATCTACCAACAATTAGTTACTACCAAAGTAGCCATAAAAAGTTACCAATGAAACACAATATTAAAAAAATCTAAGAAAAAAAATGATTTTTTTCAATGGGTATGTTTGAAATTTATTGAAAACACATAATAAGCAATATATAAAATTTAAGAGAGATTGGAGGTGATTTGGAGTTAATTTTTGTGATTAAATGATATATAAATTCAAAAAAGTATAGGCAAAAGTTATTTTTTTATGAGTATAGTTAAAATTTATTGAAAATATATAGATAAGATAATATAAAAAAAATTGAGGAATATTGGGGTGATTTGGATTAGTTTTGAGTCAAAAATCATAGTTGAAATCGAATTTAAAAATTTCTCTACAATATATGTAGAGAACATGTATCTCGTATATAGGTATACATGAATGTACAAGAGATATACGAGTGATACATATTTAATACACAAAAGATACACATAGATACATGGGAGATACACAGCTGAAGTGTCATATATTCGTGTAAGCATGTAGTCATTTGATTATTCTTGAACCCGCTCTTATATCTTTTAACAAAGTGTAATTTTGTATTTTTAAAATACTCCGTTGTTAGCTGAAACAAAATTAGAAGTTAAAGAAAAACTCTAAAATAGTCTTTCCATATTTCTTTTTAGTACCATAGCCATGTCCTAGTATAGTGAATTGAAACTATCGGTATATCTGTCCCCCTGATCTTTCACCTTTCAGATTTTCTTTCACCTTTCAGATTTTTAATAAGAATCTCATGATCATGTGTAATTCCTTGGACCAAAATATTCATATGTACCAAATAATTCTGTGGAGTATTAAGACTATTAATGTTGATTGTCTTATTTCTTCAAATTAGTCTTAACAAGATAATTATGTCACCAATTGTTTCTACCTATATAACATGAATTGCCAATTTCTCTAGGTTTTCATCGATTCGTTTAGTCGACAAGAAATTTAAAAAGAAACACTAAAGCTTTATAAAATTTTATTATCATATTAAAATCGAATACTTTAATTGTTTTTACAAAAGAAATGTTCCGTAAAGTAATGAGTGGAGGCGGAGTGTGATCTATTTCCAAGGATTGGAACAGTAAACCATCGTACTTGTTCCAAAGTTTTGAACTTTCCCACAAAATAATTATAGAAACAAAAGAAAAACGAATCCAAACCAAACACAAAATGTGAATTATTTTCATGATAGTATAATTTTATATCCTAAGGGTACACATTAGACTTGGCTTCTTTTGCCAATCAGTGTCATTTTTAAAATAGTAGTGGACACGAGTTTAATGGAAATACTCTCATGGCTCGTCTCCACAAGTCTTTTATGATCTTGACATATATTGGGCCTATCTCTTCCCTCTTGGACATCTTTAACTAGAAGGAAACTGTGATGCACTTGTTACATCATCATGTTCTACTCTAATTATTCAAAAAAAATAGAGCTCGAAACTAAAATATCTGGTAAAAGGGGAGGAAACACATTAATCCACCATACGCTTAGGTGGTATTCCTATTCTATTCGTTGCTCTTTCTGAGATATAACTCTCAATTCTCATCCTTCTCGGAAAAATTTCAAGATTAACATTGCCTACATCTGTGTGGATTACAAGCTGATGATTAATTGTACAAAAGCTTCCATTGTAAATTCACAATCTTTAATGAAAACTTACAACTTCCATTTCTACTCACCAACATTAATCTGGATTCAACCACTTGTTATTTTCTCATCTTTTTATTCTATCTAGAATTATGTTTATTCAGGATTAATTCTCAATGCTGTCCTTGGATTTAGCTAATGAACTAATTTTCTCTTACTAGGATTATGATAAAATTCAAGAATTTGTTTAATTTTATTACATTCTCTTGCTTTAAAAAAAAGCTACCCAACTATTTTGCCAGTTGCCAATGGTGCATTATCAATACTTTTGGTTAAATTGTTGACAAAAGTACATTAACAAATGGTTGCACGTGTAAATACAAGCCCACTAGGAAACTAACATGCTATACAAAATAGATACTAGCAAATTAATACACGTTTGCTTTAATCGATTGCCATCTTAATCCGACAATCAATTTCCTTCCCTCAAGTGTCACAATTGCTTAATGTGTTACGAAATCTTTACTTGGCACTCTATTATTGTTTTAGTATAGGGTAAATTTGCGGAATAATTAAGGCATAATTCGTTGGCTACTTTGAGCAAATGCCAACAAAGATGCTTCGTCAACTATCCTAAAGTATACATATTTTAGGAATCAATGAAGCATATGGTCCTTTTCTGGAGGATTGATGAGTCACTCACTAGAATAAAAAGCTCTATTTTGTGTAATCTCATCAAATAAAAGGTAACCTTTTATATCTTTCTATATCCATATGTATATTTATACGAGTAAACATACACACATATAGAGAGAGCGTGTATGTTCAGTATTTACAGCAATTATAATATTATTCACATTTTTTGTTCGAATCATATATATATATATATATGGAAAATTTAATATATTTAATTTGTTTGTAATAATAAATAATTACCTCTTTTAATGTCGAATAATTAACTTAAATAGTTACACATTCCACTGCTTAATTTGTATATATCGGTTAGAAAAAATAACGGATGGATTTGACCAACTATTTGCGTAAAGTTCAGTATTAACTTACGTATCATGCAGTTTGAAAGAGAAGCTTCATCTAAAAATCTTGATAAAATTAGTATAATCATCTCAAAGGATTAGGTCAAAGACTTATCTTGGAATGAATATTGAGACAATAGGGTAGGACCACCCAAATAAACATATGGCTATTGTTATGTTACTAGACCACTATGATGAAGAAAAGTCTGCCATTTTGATTGGCGAAAAGTACCAAGAAGACAGTGATAGACCGGAAATATTTCATTCATGATTTTTCGTTTTCTTTTTTCTTTTATTAGTTTGTCTTCCAATCCATGAAATTTATGTTGCCATATTTTTCTGTTAAGGGTTTCTCTTTCTTTCCATAAATAAATTCTACGAGGAATAGATTACTGAAGATGCTTTGGTGCAAGGTAGCCATAAATTCTCGATTCCCTTCCTGTCACTAAAATATTACAATTTCCACCGGAAAAAATGCAAAAAAAAACTAGTAGTAATTAATTCTTTGGCATTTTTGACAATGGAATGTGATATGTCAAAAGAAAAAAGAAAAAGTGTTCATCTAAGAAATTATTATCTAAAATAATCATTGAAAAGGTGACGATTAACAACACACAAGCTTTTCTCAATTTTTTTGAAACTTGGACTGCTATACAATTCACCTCAACTTGATTTCTTGTATACTCCGTTAGTCCGTTTTGTTTACCCGTAAAACGATACAGTTGAATTTGTTCATAGTTTCTAGACAAGAGAATTTATTTGATCCAAAAGATAATGAAATAACTGATGAAATATAAATAATTAACCTTAGAATGTAGATGGAACGACAGAGCTGATGGGTCCGGGAACAGAATTTTCGGGCACAACAATGATGATATCAAAAACGAGAAAATAAAATTGTATTAAAATGCTGTATAGAATGTAGTGTAAGTCAGTCAGAAAATTCATGTCATTTACAATGATAACTGAGCTCTCTATTTATAGCTATGTCTAGGAAAGGAAGTCATAGGATCATGCTCTTCTTTAATGTCAATTATAAGGGTCATTGATGAAGATGTAACGTTAGACATAAATGCCAAATTCCTTGTAACGGACCATCATCCTTAATACTGCAAAATATTCTGTATTAAATGTTACCGGGCGCAAAGCATTTAATACTCCTTTTATGATCGTTATTCCTTCCGATGACAAGCGGAATAGCTATGCTCGGTGGTCATTGGTGGCCATCGCCATCTTGTGTTCCACGTGTCCTTCCTTTAAGCGGCCACATGTCATGTCGTATTTTTTCCTATACAGATAATCTCCCTGCTTTCCGGTGACACAATCTTGAGTTACTGGAAAGTTGGTAGAAAGCACCTTTTTGGCGGGAATTAATATAACTCCCTTTGAAGTTTTCTGACAGTTGATTAGACGCACGCCTCTCCGCATTTAATGCCCCGAACACGCGTCATCCCATGATTCAGCACAACTTTTGCCGATTATCGAGGTAATCATAGCCATGAATTTAGCCGCCAAAATTTTACTTATACGCATCAGCCTCCTCTTATATACTTCATAATTTCTCAAACTTCTAACTCGCATCTCTATTTCCCAGCCTTTCTCTGATCTTCTTCGAACAAGAAATTTTCCTTTCTTCTATTCCAATGGCTTCCTCTTCAAAACGTGCTAGTTCTTCAAAGGGCAAGAACAAAACCGAGGATTCTGTTCCTCCAACAGTGGGTTCTATCATCCCAAGAAGGCTTAGTACTTCGAAGAATTTTGAAGAGAAATTTCCTACTGCTAAACCTCGCACATGGGTTGTTAGTAGGTACCCTTCTTCTATTCGTCCTTCCAGTATTCCTACTATGAAGGAGGACTGCCGCTTTCCTGAGTTAGATATTATTGCTCCTGATTTATCGGAGCGAGTAACCCTTCCCAAGGAAGGTTTTACATATTTTTCACGTATTCCTTTACTTTAGGTGCGTTTTCTTTGAGCGGAGAGCTCGATCCCGTGATTGCGAAATTTTGCCTTCGCTACCAAGTGTGCTTGGTACAGGTGAGCCCTTCAGTATGGAGGATGGTTACCTGCTTCCAACGCCTGTGTCAGGAAATTGGGGAAGAGTTATCATTAGCTCGTATGATGAACCTTTATTCCTCTAAGATATTTTTGGGAGGTATGATAAATCTCTGTAAACGTAGCCACCATGCTTTATTGACTAGCATGGATGATGACAATGACCGTGGGTGGATGGAACAGTTCGTTGCAGTTGCCACTAGTGACATTATTCCAACAACAACTTCATCCTTTACGGTTGCTTGGAACCGTTCTCGTAAGTTCCCTTTAATACACTTTCTCTTACTAAATATTCTTTCATGCATGTATTGATCCTTCAACCTTCATATGTTACAGCGACTCGATGGACCGCACCGATGGTAGAAGTCTTGGACCGGTGGATTCAGAAGATCTTGGACATCACAACGCCCGAAACTCATTTGTGGAAAGAGTTGTCCCTTAAATACGGGTGGAAGGCCAAAAATTATGGTAACTTTATTTTACCTTGTTTTCACTTTTTGTATATGAAGAACTTCATTGAACCGTTCTGACTTGTTCACGAAAGGCTCAGTTGATGTCCCCGAGGAGGATGTTTTGGCTGACCCTGCTGATGCGGTGACCTATCGCGCAATGCACACCTCAAAACAAGGTATGACGCGGTTGATTGCAATTATAGTAACCCAACGAAGAGTCGGGATCGAATCCACAGGGAGCTAGATGGGAGTTATGAGTATATATCGTAGTGCGTGAATTTAAATTATCTTAATTTGCACTTCCACAAATTGGTATTATTTCTATTTCTATTTTAAAGCTAAGGATTGCAAAGTAAAGAATTAAGACTAGGATAATTATTTTTGATGTTTCTCTAGTTTGTAAAAAGCCTAGGGCTATGACCATCGCCTAAGTATTCGCCTAATGGGATATAAACCTTAATGCTTATTTTCTTGATTGGGGTGTATTATAGCTATCAACTCTTAACTACCCACTCAATATCTCTCGGTCAAGGAGTGATTTTGCCTAACTTGGCTTTCTCAAGTCCAAATGGGTATCACACAAAAAGTGTAACACTCCTCAAATCTATAAAAGTTTTAACACACGCAAATTATAGAATTTAATTTTTAAACTTGCCTTGAGTGCATAAAAATTATACTTCTATTACGGATTTAAACCCTGGTGATTGACTTTTGAGTTACTTCTCTATTTAAAAATAATTGGATATACAATTAGGGGAATATTAATAATTTTAATATTATTAATTATTAAGAGTGTGTATCATTAATTATTAGTTAAGTTAAAAAAGAGGGTCAAAATAACCAGGGGGAGGCTAGCCTAAAGCCCATAAAATGGGAAGACAAAAGGCTTAAGGCCTTAAACAATAGGTTTCTGTTCATTCACGCAAAAGGCAGAAGGCTAAAAAGCCTTGTACGAAAAACAGAACTAGTGTCATGTTCACTCACGAAACAGAGAGCCACAAAACATAGGCTGCTTACTCACGCAGGCAACAAAAAGTTTGGGGTTTCTTTACAAATCACTAGTTCTTAAACTCAAGTATATAAAATTCCCTATTGTCAATTATCCTATAGTAGTAATAAGTAAGAATTTAATAGTTAATTCCCTTCTTCCTCTGTATCAACAGTAAGTTCAATATTTAGGTGTGGAACTTTTAAATTAATTAAAATGCACTGGTTGTTGTAAAATAAATTGGACTGGAGCTTACGTATTGGCTCGAGGAGTTTTGAGGTGAGTTGATATCAACAGTAAGTTCAATATTTAGGTGTGAAACTTTTAAATTAATTAAAATGCACTGGTTGTTGTAAAATTAATTAGACTGGAGCTTACGTATTGGCTCGAGGAGTTTTGAGGTGAGTTGATATAACCTTTTAATAAAGTGGTTTAACTCACAAAAGCACGCATGCAAGGTGTTCGATGAGTTGTTTAAAAGAGTTAATATGTACTTAATCGGAGCGAGTGAGTACTTATTAACTTAGACTTGTTCTAGCTAAAGATTAGATGATTTATTATGATATATGTGCATAAATTTTTAGATTGTTGTGTTATTCTTATATGCCATTTTCATGTTGAAAATTCATGAAAAAGCAAGAATCTTTAGAAATACTTTTGAATGTTTATTTCATTCTTATGCCATGTTTTACATGTAAGGATACCAATATGAGTATGTATAGGATGTTCCAGAAAAGATTTAGACTTTAAAAGTCACAAGAAGAAGTTTAAGAAATAAATGATTTTGGGGAGTATCCTCTATTCTGAGAAGGGGTCATCGTCCAGGCCGAGGGTCCTGACCAAGGTGCTGACTTCCTGAAACTACTTGTGCCAAAGTAGGGAGCACACGAGCCGAGGGTCTCGTTGCTGAGAATTTACTTAGCCAGGCTAAGGTATGATACATGAGCGCTGAGAACCATGAAACGAGTGGCACCTCGTGGATGAGGCCTATTCGATCAGGTTGGGATCGAACCCGTGGCAATCACAGGGTGACTAAGACAAAAATAAGTCAGGATAGTTGAAACTCCCGAAGTATAAAGTGAAGTATTTTTTTTTATAAGAAATAAAAAGAAAGGAATTTCTTTTAGAATATTCATAAACTGCTACTATGCAATTATTTTAGAATTGTTCTTAGAAGCTTTATGTTTTCAATGCATTCAGAATCTTTATTTGTAATGTATATTCTATTAAAGTTTTGTCCCCTGTTGTCGAGACTCACTGAGTACAATGGATGGTACTGACGTTCTATTTTGGGAACCTACATTGGTCTGTGGTACAACGTAGGAACCGGTTTTGCAGGCGAGCAGGCTACAAGTTAGGACTTCCCTCTCTTCTAGTGTTATTGGTGAGCTCCACTTTTATTTGTGGAGTATTCCTTTGAGTCATCTTTATTTATTTATTTCTTTGTTTACTTGGAGAACTAGCCAGGCAATCTCATGTCCCGAGCAGTGTGTCAGTTTATCAGTAGAGGCTTCATAGACTAGTCGGTGGGTTAAGATTCGAATGTTTTTGATAATAACTTAGCAGTATTTCAGTAGTTACTACGAACAAAGTTTGGGATCTGGTTATTTTAAATATTCAAATTAATTAAAAGTATTTAATTAAAGTATTTTCTTGTTGCATATAAAGTTTGAGGTTATAATAGTTTTAATAAGTGCAGATGGTTCACCCGGTTAAATTTAGCGACCAGGTGCCGGTCACGGCTTGTTCAGAAAATGGGTCGTGACAAACTTGGTATCAGAGCCTCAGGTTTAAGGAGTCCTAGGGGTCTATGAAGTCGTATATGTAGAGTCTTATTTATGGGTATGAAGCGCTCCATACTTATAAGTAGGAAGCTACAAGCATTTAGGAATAGTCTCATTTTTTTCATACTTTAGATCGTGCAGTAGAGCCTACCTCTAAGAAATTATCTAATGTATTCGTTTCTCCAAAACTCGCAGAAATGGCTCGTACTCGCAACTCTGACACCGACACTCAGGATGCTACTCAAGAAACTATTGCTACTATTGTGGCTCAAGGTCGAACTAAGAAGGCTTCAACTCAGAAAATGAAGGGTAAATCCACAAAGGGGGTTCAAGTACCCCTGGTTGAACATGAAGAAGGGGTGGAGCATGATGAGCTAATACCTCAGGATCCAGTTCCGCCCCTAACAACAGCTCCTGCTCAGACAACTATATCTCTAAAGGTGGGTCAGATGTTTAATGCTGTCAACAGTGCTATGGAGATGTTTAAAGCCTTCATGGCCAACCAAAATGAGAGAAAAGATGAGATTCTACCTTAATCAAATAGACAGAACAATTTTGAGTCCTTAAGAGTGAATAAATTTTTAAAGCTGAGTCCTCCATTATTTTGTGGTACTATAGTTGATGAAGATCCAATGTTGTGGCTAGAGGGTGTCAAGAAAGCCCTCCGAGCGATGAAGGCATTTGATGATGAAGCTGTGGAGCTGGCTGCTTACCAGCTTAGAGATGTGGCCGACGCTTAGTTTGAGATGTGGGAAAAGGAAAGAGATGAAGATGATGGTCCTCCTACTTGGGAAGAATTTTAAGAGGCCTTCATGACTAATTTTATACTAGAAGAGGATAGGGAAGCTAAGGCTACAGAGTTAGAGCAGCTCAAAAAAGGGAATAAAAGTATGCAAGAGTACTACATGGAATTCATAAGTTTGGCTAAGCATGATCCTCGCATGGTTAAGGCAGAAAAAGTAAAGATCCGCAGGTTTGTTGGCGGTTTGGCTTACCATATTAAGGTACGACATCAGCTGTTGCGGTAGGAATGATAGCTTTCTCCTCTGTTGTGGGATTTGCCAAGCACTTAGAAAAAGACAGATAACAAAGGAGAGAAGAAAACGAGCATAACAAGAAAGCCCGGACAGCGGGCGGGTTTAATGGTACATCCAGCGGAGGTGGAAGGGGTTCCTCCAATAAGGATTCATTAGCACCAGCTCAGTGCAGTCATCAGTCAGGTGGTGTGTCTTCCTTCAGACATACTCAGAGTTATGGAAACCAGTCTCGCCAGAATCAGAATTTTAGGACATCATCCTCACATAGCCAGAGTCATGTTGAGCAACATTCACAACAACAAGGTCTTTGTGGAATGTACAAGCGACAACATTCAGGTCAGTGCAAGCTTGGGTTTCACGGTTTCTATCATTGCGGAGACAGTGGTCATATAAAGGTAAACTGCCCAAAGTTGCGACGTAATTTCAGTGGGGGATCAAACTCGTCCTTCTAGTTCCTCAACTACTACAGTTGCACTACCTCAGGCTCGTGGTTCTCACAATCAGGCCGGGCATGGAGTAGGCATAGGTGCAGATCGAGTTACTCACGGAGGGGGACAACTCCATTTGTTTGCTACACTTGATCGTCAGAGTGCAGAGGCATCTGCAGAAGTTATTACATGTATAATTCTAGTCTGCTCACATAATGCTTATGCCATAATTGATCCAGGTTCAACATTTTCGTATGTGACTCCATACTTTGCAATTAACCTCGCGCTAGAACCTGAACAACTTAGTGAGCCATTCCTAGTATCTACTCCAGTTGGCGAGTCAGTGGAAGCCACAAGAGTCTATAGAGGTTGTATAGTTTCAGTCCAAGGTCGCAACACCGAGGCCAATCTCATAGAGTTAGAAATGGTGGATTTCGATGTGATCATGGGTATGGATTGGTTGTGTTCCTGCTATGCCATGTTAGATTGTCGTGCCAAGATAGTCAGGTTCCAATTTCCAAATGAAGAAGTCTTAGAGTGGAAAGGTAATTCAGCATCGCTTATAGGTAAGTTTATTTCTTACCTTAAGGCACAACAAATGATCGGCAAAGGGTGTCTTGCCTATTTGTCTCATATCATTAATGCAGAATCAGAACCACCAGCTCTTCAGTCTGTGCCGGTTGTTAGAGAATTTCTAGAAGTTTCCTAGATGATCTCATGCTAGACACTCAGCCCATATCTATACCTCCTTATAGGATGGCTCCAGCAGAACTTAATGAGTTAAGAGAACAATTGAAAGACCTTCTTGACAAGGGCTTCATCAGGCCGAGTGTTTCACCGTGGGGTGCCCCGGTCCTGTTTGTCAAGAAAAAATATGGGTATCTCAAAATGTGCGTCGACTATCGACAATTGAATAAAGTTACCATTAAGAACAAGTACCCACTGCCAAGAATTGATGATTTATTTGATCAACTTCAGGGTGCAAAGTACTTTTCAAAGATAGACTTGAGGTCGGGGTACCATCAGTTGAGAATCAGAGAAGAGGATATATCTAAAACAGCCTTTAGAACTCGCTACGGGCACTATGAATTTCTAGTGATGTCCTTCGGGTTGACAAATGCTCAAGTTGCATTCATGGACCTCATGAACAAAGTTTTCAAACCATTCCTTGATAACTTTATTATCGTGTTTATAGACGATATTTTGGTATACTCTAAGAGCAACGATGAGCATGCAGAACACCTCAGAATAGCCTTGCAGACCTTGAAAGAGAATGAGCTTTATGCCAAGCTTTCAAAATGTGAGTTCTGGTTGCAGTCAGTGGCACTTAGGCCACGTGGTATCTAATGAGGGCATAAAAGTAGACCCTCAGAAGACAGAAGCAGTCAAGAACTGGCCAAGGTCGACAACGCCAACTGAAATTAGGAGTTTCTTGGGATTAGCTGGCTACTATAGAAGGTTTGTAGAGGGATTTTCCTCACTTTCAGCTCCATTAACTAAGTTGACCTAGAAAGCAGTTAAGTTCCAGTGGTCAGACGCTTGTGAGCAGAGTTTTCAAGAGTTAAAGAAGAGGTTGACCACTGCACCTGTGTTAACCTTGCCGACAGGTTCGGGTGGGTTCATAGTGTATTGTGATGCCTCCAGAGTTAGTCTGGGGTGTGTTCTTATGCAAGATGGAAAAGTTATTGATTATGCTTCCAGGCAGTTAAAGAATCATGAGAAGAACTACCCCACACATGACTTGGAGCTTGCACCAGTGGTGTTTGCATTAAAGATACGGCGACACTACCTATATGGCAAGCATTGTGAAGTATTTACATATCACAAAAGCCTCTAGTACATTTTCAAGCAGAAAGAGTTAAATTTGAGATAGAGAAGGTGGCTCGAGCTATTGAAGGATTATGACATCAATATCCTTTATCACCCCGGCAAAGCTAATGTGGTAGAAGATTCACTTAGTAGGAAGTCAATGGTTGTCCTGGCACATATTGCAGTACAAAGGCGAACTTTAGGTCGAGAAATTCAAAAACTAGCAAATGATGGAATTATATTGGATGAGACCGAAGAAGGAGGTATAACTACTTATGCCTTAGCTCAATCCTCTCTTGTTGTGCATGTTAAGGCTAAGCAAGATGAAGATCCGTACTTAGTGAAGTTAAAAGAAGGAGTCAGAAACAAAGAAATCACTGCTTTCACTCTGGGAAATGATGGATTTTTGAAGTTGAATGATTGGTTATGTGTGCCTGATGTAGATGGGCTTAGGAAGGACATAATGGAAGAAGCTCACAGTTCGAGGTACTTTATCCATCCAGGTGCTACCAAAATATATCTGGACTTGAAAGAGTTGTATTGGTGGAATGGCATGAAGAAGCAAGTAGCAGATCATGTGGCCAAATGTTTGAATTGCCAGCAAGTCAAAGCCGAGCATCAGAGGCCTGGTGGCCTAGCTCAAGATATAGAGATACCACAGTGGAAATGGGAGATGATTAATATGGATTTCGTAGTAGGTCTTCCTTGCACATACCGTAAGCATGATTTAATTTGGGTTATTGTAGACCGACTCACAAAGTCCTCCCATTTCCTACCAGTAAAGACGACAGATTCCGCAGAGCAGTATGCACAGTTATACATCAAAGAAATAGTCCGATTGCATGGTACTCCAGTTTTAATCATATCTGACAGAGGCCCTCAGTTCATGACATATTTTTGATAGGCATTTCAGAAAAGATTAGGTACCAAGGTCAATTTGAGCACCGATTCCCATCCACAGACCGATGGTCAGGCAGAAAGGACCATTCAAACTCTCGAAGATATGTTGCGAGCATGTGTTATAGATTTTGGAGGTAATTGGGATGATCACTTACCACTTATAGAGTTTTCTTACAATAACAACTATCAGGCCAGCATTGGTATGGCTTCTTATGAAGCATTGTATGGGCGAAGATGTAGGTCTCCAGTGGGTTGGTTTGAACCAGCAGAGGTGCCATTGATTTGTCCAGAGTTTGTTTGTGAGGCATTAGAGAAATTCCAGCTAATCAGAGAAAGACTGAAAGTGGCTCAGAGTCGTCAAAAGTCCTATTCTGACAAGAGGCACCGTGACTTAGAGTTCATGGTTGGTGACAAGGTATTTTAGAAAGTTTCACCAATGAAAGGAGTTATGAGGTTCGGTAAGAAAGGGTAACTTAGTCCTAGGTTTATCAGACCTTATGAGATTATAGAAAAGAAGGAAAAAGTGGCTTATGAACTAGCGTTGCCCGTTGAATTGTCCTCTATTCATCATGTCTTTCATATGTATATACTTAGAAAGTATATTCATGATGAAGTTCATATAATACATGCCGATACCATAGAAATTAAAGAAGGCTAGACTTATGAAGATGTACCTATAGAAATTCTCGATAGGCAAGTAAGAAAGTTGAGAACAAAAGATATAGCATCGATAAAAGTTTTATGGAGTAATCATGATTCAAAAGAGGCTACGTGAGAGGTCGAGGAAGATATGAGGAAGAAGTATCCTTATTTATTTGAGGAACAAGGTATGTGAACCTAGGTTTGGCTTGACATTTATATTTCATTTATTAAATACAAGTTAGCAAGTGTTTATGTCCTTACTAGATTATACTTAGTCGTTGAAGTAATTTAGTTTCTGTCAGAGCATATTTAGTTATTAAATAATTTAGTACCATGCCAGAGTACATTTAATTCATTAAAGTAATTTACTTTTTCTGAAATGTTGTGCTTTAGATTTTTGGTTGGTTATTGTGGTACCTCTTTGCCGGAGTGTGAGTAATTAGTTTATGAGCTGTGTATGGTGCCTATGAATGGCATGTTATGGTATACTTGGTTGTTGTTGGTGTAGTTATGGTATTAGTGATAGGGATATTTTTTTGGATAGTCCAATTTACAGGGGAGACTCTGCCGAAAGTTTTGAAAATTTTGGGAGTTAGCTAAAATTTTGAGTCCCTTGGGAAAGTGAGTAGTGCTAAGAAAACTTAAGAAGTTCAAGTGAGTAGTGCTAGCAACATTCGAGGATGAATGTTTCTAAGGAGGGAAGATTGTAACACTCCTCAAATCTATAAATGTTTCAACACATGCTAATTATAGAATTTAATTTTTAAACTTGCCTTGAGTACATAAAAATTATACTTCTATTACGAATTTAAACCCTAGTGATTGACTTTTGAGTTACATCTCTATTTAAAAATAATTGGATATACAATTAGGGAAATATTAATAATTTTAATATTATTAATTATTAAAAGTGGGTATCATTAATTATTAGTTAAGTTAAAAAAAGGGGGTCAAAATAACAAAAAAAGGGGGCCAGCCTAAAGCCCATAAAATAGGAAGACAAAAGGCTTAAAGCCTTAAACAATAGGTTTATGTTCATTCACGCAAAAGGCAGAAGGCTAAAAAGCCTTACACGAAAAACAGAACTAGTGTTCTGTTCACTCACGAAACAGAGAGCCACAAAACAGAGGCTGCTTACTCACGCATGCAACGGAAAGTTTTGGATTTCTTTACAAATTACTAGTTCTTGAACTCAGGTATATAAAATTCTCTATAGTCAATTATCCTACAGTAGTAGTAGGTAAGAATTGAATAGTTAATTTCCTTCTTCCTCTGTATCAACAGTAAGTTCAATGTTTAGGGGTGGAACTTTTAAATTAATTAAAATATATTGGTTATTGTAGAATCGATTGTTTGACGGGTATAAATTGAACTGGAGCCTACGTATTGGCTTGAGGAGTTTTGAGGTGAGTTGATATAACCTTTTACTAAAGTAGTTTAACTCACAAAAGCACGCATACAAGGTGTTCGATGAATTGCTTAAAAAAGTTAATATGTACTTAATCGGAGCGAGTGAGTACTTATTAATTTAGAATTGTTCTAGCTAAAGTTTAGGTGATTTATTATGATATATGTGCATAAATTTTTAGATTGTTGTGTTATTCTTATATGCCATTTTCATGTTGAAAATTCATGAAAAAGCAAGAATCTTTAGAAATACTTTTGAATGTTTATTTCATTCTTATGCCATGATTTACATATAAGGAAACCAGTATGAGTATATATAGGATGTTTCAGAAAAGATTTAGACTTGAAAAGTCACAAGAAGAAGTTTAAGAAAGAAATAATTTTTGGGAGTATCCTCTATTCTAAGAAGGGGTCATCGTCTAGGTCGAGGGTCCTGACCAAGGCGCTGACTTTCTGAAACTACTTGTGCCAAAGTAGGGAGCACATGAGCCGAGGGTCTCGTTGCTGAGAATTTACTTAGCCAGGCTGAGGTATGATATATGAGCGTTGAGAACATATGAAGCGAGTGGCACCTCGTGGATTGGGCCTATTCGATCAGGTTAGGATCAAACCTGTGCCAATCACACGGTGACTAAGACAGAAATAAGTCAGGATAGTTGGAACTCCCGAAGTATAAAGTGAAGTATTTTTTTTTATAAGAAAGAAAAAGAAAGGAATTTCTTTTAGAATATTTATAAAATTCTACTCACTCCGTTTCAATTTATGTGAACCTATTTTTTTTTTGTTCGTGTTAAAAAGAATGACCTCTTTCCTTATTTGAAAATAATTTACCTTTATGCAATGATTTATAGCAACACAAAATATATGTGCCTCGTTTTACACCACAAGTTCAAAAGACTTCTCTCTTTTCTTAAACTCCATGCCCAGTTAAATGGGTTCACATAAATTGAAACGGAGGGAGTACTATGCAATTATTTTAGAATTGTTCTTAGAAGCTTTATGTTTTCCATGCATTCAAAATCTTTATTTGTAATGTATATTCTATTAAAGTTTCGTCCCTTGTTGTTGAGACTCACTGAGTACATTGGATGGTACTGACGTTCTCCTTTGGGAACCTACGTTGGAATGCGGTATAACGTAGGAACCAGTTTTGCAGGCGAGCAGGCTACAAGTTAGGACTTCCCTCTCTTCTAGTGTTATTGGTGAGCTCCGCTTTTGTTCGTGGAGTATTCCTTTGAGTCATCTTTATTAACTTATTTCTTTGTTTACTTGGAGAACTAGCCAGGCAATCTCATGTCCTGAGCAGTACATCAGTTTATCAGTAGAGGCTTTATAGACCAGTCGGTGGGTTAAGATTCAGATGTTTTTGATAATAACTTAGCAGTATTTCAGTAGTTACTACAGACAAAGTTTGAGAGCTGGTTATTTTAGTTGTTCAAATTAATTAAAAGTATTTGGTTAAAGTATTACCTTGTTGCATATAAATTTTGAGGTTATAATAGTTTTAATAAGTGTAAATGGTTCTCCCGGTTAAATTTAGCAACCGGGAGCCGGTCACAGCTTGTTTAGAAAATGTGTCATAACAAAAAGGTTGATAAAAGCTCAAGTCGGGTTATTACTATATCTAGGTTGAACCTTTTAATTGAGTTAATTAATCTCTCGATTGACCCAATTTCTTATTAGCCAAATTTTCCTAGACCCAGTCTCTCTTTCTCAAGTAGAGACTAAGTCAATTAGGAATGAACTAATGTTTGCAATAATTAATTCCACAAATTAAAGCATGAATAAGGCTAAATAATAAACACACAATCATAAACAAGCACTAAATTAGATACCCATAAGGTTTATACACTAGGGTTGGGTCACAACCCAAGTAAAAATCTAGCTACTCATGCTTGAAATTGAAGAAATAGAAGAAGAAATACTAATTAAATTCATATTGTAAAGTTAAAATGATAAACTCTATAGTAAAATACTCCAAAATATAGAAAACTTCCAAAAGAGGCAAAGAAAAACGGCTACAGGATTTGCTGATGTCAAAAGTTAACCTAATTTTGTGATACTCGTCTATTTATACAAGGTTGAAAATTTCGGACAAAAATGCCCTTCGGGAGGTTCTGCGGCTGTACAATTCCATGTGCGGTCTATAGAATTCTTCATCTTGCAGGAACTGGGATTCTGCGATCGCACAATTCTCAACTACGACCGCAAGGCAATGTTTTTGCGATCCGCAGATTTATCACTGCAGCCGCAACTGGTCTACTGCGGTCCACATCTTTACTTCTGCGACCACAAGGCACTTCTTCTACGGCCGCAGAAGTCTTGTGCGGTCTGCAATTTTCAGGGACTTGGACTTTGGAAATTTGCACACCCTCTGAAGTTATCTCCAGCTCGTCATTTGCGGCCGCACAATTCCTGTGCGGTCCGTAGTTTGCTAGAGAGCCTGCTGGGATTTTCTTCATTGTTTACGGCTGCAGATGGAATTTTGCGGTCCGCACTTTGTGAGCTTCTGTGTATTTTATTTCCTTGTGTTTAGATTACTCCTTTTTGAGTCGGATTTCATCTTGGGAGTCCAACTTCCAACATTCCTGCAATTTTGCACATTTCATCAGTTTTGGGAACACCATTCAATGCTTTTAGACTAAAACAAAAGCTAAAAGTTGCTAATAAGTAGTCAAAATCCCCACTTATCATGTGGCGAGGCTGCTTCAGGAGGCACTTACTCGAACATGCATCTCCGGGCCTGCTTCAAGCGTAAACGTTTCTTCATGGAGTCCTCGACTAGAGAACAAGCAACCAAAGAGAAGACGTTCCTCTGCGACCGGGGAAAAGAATAAGATGGCAAATGTTGATGCCCCCGAGTCATCTACAATGGCGATGATGACTGGTCCTCCTTCCGGGTCGGTCATAGACACTGTGATAATCTATTATGATGAAGAAGCTAGTGATGAGATAGCTTCTTTACATAGAAGGAAACGATCCTCATCATCTCAACAGGATGCTCGACCTGTTGAGACAATTACACCAACTGACAATGACGTCTCAACACTTTGGGGAGAATCTGATATAGTTGAATATGCTAACTCCTACTTTCGGGCCCCAATTTCTGTAACCGGTACTGCGGGGCTGAGTACCGGGTCCGTGCCGTCTTTGGTTGGCGAGCATCAAATAACCAGCACTGCATTTGATACAGCTGCTTCTCACTCTTCAACTCCATCAGCTTCATCTCTACCTTCACCACCACCATCAACTACTACATCATTTCCATCTTCATCCACTCTTCAAACATCGGTTGCTACATCATATCCATCGGCCGCTCCTGACCATGAAGAAGGTATCCCTCCTCCATAGTCCCCAGTTCATGGGAATTTGGGGAAACATTATGCTGCCCCTTCTGAAGATCCACAAATGAGGAGGAACATTACTCTTTCGGTCTCTACTGGGTGCAACCTGCTATCCCGACCGGTGGAGCTTGCTAATTACCTGAAGCCTTTGGCTTCAGAAAAAGACTGGGAAAAGATTCAGACACTCTCGGGGGAGTGTTTGTTGAACAATGCTATGCACAATGCCGCAGCGGTACGTTCCTTTCTTCTTCTGTTATTTCTTCTACATTTGAACAAATGTACTCTAAGTTTTACCTCTTTTTGTTTTGTAGGCCAACTTTCTTGCTTCTGAGGGCCTTCAAAGGCTGATTCAAGAGAAGGAAGGACTTACTTCTGAACGAGATCAACTTTTGGCGGAACGGGACCAGACTCTTCTCCGCCTCTCGGAACTGGAAACCAAGGATACCGAGGCCGTTGTTTTGGAGGCTCGTTTGCAGTAGAGCGAGCAATAAGTGGTAACCATTAGCCAAGAAATTGGGCCACTGAGGGTTATATTTGATGAAGCCAAAGCTAAATGGGCAGAAGTCCAGAACGCTATTCTTGCAGCAACCGATCGTGAGGCTGCCTCCGGTGAAAGAGTGATTAATTTGGAAATAGCCTTAAACTCAAATGGTGAAGAGCTTGTTGTTGTGGTGGAGAAATATGCCTAGCTAGAAGAGAAGTAGAGGAAAACTATCGAGCATAATAGGCTCTTTAGTTCAACTATCCGTGAGCTCGACGTCAGTCTCAAATCTAGTAGGTCCGCCCGGGAAAACCTTTCCGCCGAAGTTACTCAACTCAAAGAAGAACTCAAGCGCTAGCGGCTTCCCTCATTGTTGAAAAAACTTATTCTATGTATGGCATGAGGAGAAAACCCTTGGAAGAGGCCAAGACTGGTATCATTGACATTAATTCCGAAATTGCTAATGCCTGAGAGCTTGAGTTGGCTGCAAAAAATGGACTCCCGGCGCAGTCTGATGCTCCAGGTTCTTCTGATTCCGGTTTTGAGTTTTCGAAAACTGAAGAAGGATCGGAAGGCGATGATGTCGAAGACCAAGCTGGGGAAAATGTTGAGCCATAATCGGAACCATCTACTACACCCGGGGATGCAGATACTTCTCTTCCTCATGATTCCGGAGACACTGCAGTTTAGCTTTTTGTTTCTTTTTCTATTTTGTACCTTTATCATTTTGATGCATCCTTGTAAATAAAAACATATTTTTTTGTTCAAGTATCATTTGAGTCTTTACTTTCATTTGAATATTCATGCAAGTCTTTAACTTTCGTACTTGCTCAAGTATTCTGTGCATGTTGTTCTGTTCGCGCTTTATTATGTGTAATCTCGGATGCTTTTTCTTCGAAGCATTTTGGTTTCGCGTATTATCCCTTTTTCGTGAGGGTTTCCATGAGTATTTGCGCAAGTTTGCTTTTTGCGTCTTTTTCGTATACGGCTTTGGGTGTATTTTTCCCCGATGGCATTCTAGATTTCGGGCATTGATTCTTCCGGAACCAACCCTTTAACGAGAGAGTTTTTATAAGAGAGGTCCCTCTTATATTTACGGTGCTCTTGAAGAGGACGTCTCATTTTCATTACGGCACTAATATTTGAAGTACTTGTTTAACTTTCAAATGGCAAAATTAACTCATCGTTCAGACAAGAAACAAGATAAAAACAAAAGAATTTCTTTTAATTTAATTCCTTCTATTTTCAAAAGTACATAAGCATTTTGCTATGCAAAAAAGAAATTGCCATGAATTGTGGCTATCTTGAATAACTTGTTTCTACGGGACTGGCTGTGCAATCCCCGGTCCCGATGATGTACTCTATTCCTGGATTTTCATTCCCCGGTTAACGTAGCATTCAGTGTTGTTGTATTCTCGTATCATTCCCCCCGAGTGTTTGAATGCGAATTGTAACACTGGTAGTCTTGCATCTTCGAAGATTCCACCAATGATTTGCTAGGTAATCCTTCACTCGGCAACATATCTTGTTTCCCCTTAGGATCCCATGCTATCGAACGAAAGAATACCTAGTAGTCCTTTAGTGGTTTGTGCTCGTGAATGATCGGGTAACCTCTGTTCGGTAGCAAACTTAACTTTCCGGTGGGAATTTGCTATCAAACCAAAGATTATCTAATTGCCCCTGAGTGAAGCCTTGGCATCAGAGATCTTATTTCTGTTGTCTTCGTAGTATGCTTTCCATCGCTGCCTCGTTAAAAACCTTGACAGAAAAACCCAATTAGAACAAAAACTGAACGAAGGGAAAAAGAGTGCAATATATACTTTCCGTTTGACTATTGTTTGTCAGCAGTAATATCTTTTGAGGTGAGCCACGTTCCAGTTGTTGGGTAACTTGTCTCCGTTTTGGTTCTCCAACTCGTATGATCCTTTCCCAGTGATAGCTGAAACCCGGTAAGGATCTTCCCATGTTGGGCCTAACTTGCCCGCATTGAGTTCCCGGGTGTTTTGAGTTACCTTCCTCAAGACTAAGTCTCCTACTTTGAAATAACGGAGGTTGGCTCTTCGATTATAAATCGCTCCATTCTCTGCTTTTGAGCCGCCATTCTGACATGCGCCAAGTCCGTGCATTCCTCGAGCAGCTCCAAGTTGATTAGCATTGCCTCGTTATTCGATTCTATGTTCGCCTGGAAATACCTTAAGGCTGGTTCCCCTACTTCTATCGGTATCAAAGATTCTACGCCGTACACAAGGGAAAAAGGGGTTTCTCCCGTGCTTGACTTGGCCATTGTTCGGTAAGCCCATAGAACCCCAGGTAATTCTTCAGGCCAGTTGCCTTTTGGTGCTTCCAACCTTTTCTTTAGATTTTGTATAATTACTTTGTTTGTTAACTCTGCTTGACCATTCGCGTTCGGATGATAAGGTGAAGAGATAATCCTCTTTATCTTCAAATCTTCAAGGAACTTTGTAACTTTTGCTCCAATAAACTGCAACCCATTGTCGCATGCAATCTCTTTTGGTATTCCAAACCTAAATATTAAGTTTTCCCATAGGAAGTCGACCACTTCGCATTCTCCGATGTTCTGATAAGGACCTGCTTCCACCCATTTAGAAAAATAGTCGGTCAAAATTAAAAGAAACCTTACCTTTCCGGGAGCCGATGGTAGTGGTCCGATGATGTCCATCCCCCATTTCATGAACGACCACGGGGATAGAACTGAATATAGGGGTTCTGCCAGTTGATGTACTAGTGGTGCGTAGAGTTGGCACTTGTCACATTTTCATACGAAGTCTTTGTCATCTTGTTCCATACGTGGCCAGTAATATCCTGCCCGAACTAATTTCAGCACCAAAGAATCTACACTTGAGTAGTTGCCGCATATCCTTCGTGGACTTCTCTCATGACATAGTTAGCTTCTGATGCTACTAAGCACCGGGCCAACGGGCCTTGAAAGGATTTTCTGTACAATTGGCCTTTCTTGAAGCTACAACGTGCATCTTTGGCGCGTAACACTCTTGATGCTTTGGGGTGTCTGGGCAACTTTCCATGCTCGAGATAATCGATTATTTCGTTTCTCCAGTACCAGACCAAACTAGTCAAATTCACCTCATAGTAACCATCTATGTCCAAGACTGAGTTCATCAGTTATACTACCGTTCCCGATTCGGATCCCTGGACTTCTGTTGAGGAGCCCAAAATTGCCAATGAATCTGCTTCCGCATTATCTTCCCTCGAGATATGAGTAATTGACCACTCTCGGAATCATACCAATAAAGCTTGAACTTTTACCATGTATTGCTGCATACGTTCTTCTTTGGTGTCAAATATTTCGTAGACCCGATTCACCACCAACTGCGAATCACATTTGATTTCGATGATTTCGGAGTTAAGCCCCCAGGCCAATTCGAGCCCTGCAATCAAAGCTTCATACTCTGCCTTATTGTTAGTTAAGGGAATCGTTCTGATGGCTTGCCTTAAGGTTTCCCCCGAAGGCGTGATCAAGTCTATTCCAAGCCCGGACCCTTTTACTTTTGAAGCTCCATCCGTAAATAAGGTCCAAACTCCCGATGTCGGTTCTGACACCATTATTGCCTCCTTGGCCGCCAGAGGCAATAGTCCCGGACTAAAATCGGCCATGAAGTTAGCCAAGACTTGCGACTTAATTGCAGTCTTCGATTTATATTCTATATCGATCTCGCTCATTTCGACGGCCCATTTGGCCAATCTATTCGAGAGCTCGAGTTTATGGAGGATATTCCTCAGAGGGAAAGTAGTCACCACAGCTATCGGGTGGCATTGGAAGTAGGGCCTCAACTTTCGAGCGACTACTACGAGAGCTAAGGCCAGCTTTTCCAGATGTGGGTAGCGAGATTCTGCTCCCGTTAAAATTTTACTAACGTAATAAATGGGAGATTGCTTACCTTCGTCCTCCCGGACTAAAACTGTACTTACCGCAACTTCTGAAACCGCGAGGTAAACTAGCAATATTTTACCTTCTTTTGGTTTTGAGAGCAACAAAGGGCTTGACAAATATTTTTTCAACTCCTTCAAGTCTTGCCGACACTCCGGTGTCCATTCAAAATTATTTTTCTTTTTGAGTAGTGCGAAGAAGCGATGACATTTTTTCGATGAACGGAAAATGAACCTGCTCAAAGCTGCCAATCTCCCTATGTGAGCCTCTAGACTTCTTTTACGTTAGACAATTGATCCGGGATGTCATCTATGGCCTTGATTTTGTCGAGATTTACCTCAAATCCTCTTTGTGAGACTAGAAATCCTAGGAACTTACCTGAACTGACCCCGAACGCACACTTCTTGGGGTTAAGTTTCATATTGTTCTCCCTCAGGATGTCGAATGTTTCTTGCAAATGCTTCAGGTGATCACCTGCATTCAAAGACTTAAAGAGCATATCGTCTATATATACTTCCATAGTCGTTCCTATTTGTATATATATATATATATATATATATATATATATATATATATATATACACTTCCATAGTTTTTCCTATTTGTTTTTTGAACATCTTATTCACGAGCCGTTGATAAGTGGCTCCGGCATTTTTTTAACCCGAAGGGCATCACATTGTAACAATATATGCCAAACTTTGTTATAAACGAAGTCTTTTCCTAATCTTCTGGGTTCATCTTGATTTGATTGTACCCAGAATAAGCATCAAGGAAACTCATTAACTTGTGTTCGGCCGTGACATTAATCATTTGATCGATATTTGGCAATAGGAATGAGTCTTTCGGGCACGCCTTATTAAGATCCTTATAATCTACGCACATGTAAAATTTATTATTTTTCTTAGGAACTACTACTACATTGGCTAGCCAGTCCGAATATCTTACCTCTCGGATTGAACCAATCTTAAGTAAACGTGTTACCTCTTCTTTCACGAATTTATTCCTTGCTTCGGCAATAGGGCGCTTCTTCTACCTTACCGGAGGTATGTTGGGATCCAAGCTTAACTTGTGCATGGATATCTCCGTCGGGATTCCTGTCATATCATCATGGGACCATGCAAAACAATCAGCATTAATTTTAAGGAATTCGATAAAAGCAAACCTGAGCTCCGGGTGCAGTCCTGTTCCCAAATGGAATTTCCTTTCTAGGAGTTCTTCGAACAACACAGCTTGCTCCAGTTCTTCTATCGTGGACTTCGTCGCGTCCGTTTCTTCTGATACTTGAAAATACCTTGGTACCTGGTAGTATTCCGACTCTTTAGTCCCCGAGCTAACTTCATCTAGTTCGGGGGCAGGTGCCGGTTCCGGTAATTTCTATGTCGCACATTCCTTTCCTTTCCTATAGGAGGCCGAAATTGCATTCATCTCCCTTGCTGCCAGTTGATTACCCCTTATCTGTTTGATCCCCTCGGGTGTCGAAAACTTTAACAATTGGTGATATGTTGAAGGCAAAACTTTCATCTCGTGCATCCATGGTCTTTCCAAGATGATGTTATACCTCATGTATCCATCTACCACTTCGAAGAGAGTTGTCTTCATTACTCCCTCAGCGTTCATGAGCAGTAAAATTTCTCCCTGGGTTGTCATGCTTGCGAGGTTGAATCCGGCGAGGAGTTTCATTGCCGAGATAATGCTTCCAGTGAGTTTAGCTCGCTCCAGTACTCTCCATTATACGATATTAGCTGAACTTCCTGGATCCACTAAAACACGTTTAATTTTAAAATCTAACACATTTAAATAAATTACCAGTGCGTCATTGTGCGGTAGCAGTAATCCGTCTGCATCTTCGTCCGTAAATGTGATATCGTCTTCCCAAAGCCTTTTACTATGAGTTATCGATACTTTTGTCTTCTTTGCTGCCGAAAAGGTGACCTCAATAATTTCATTTCCTTCGAAGATCATATTGATTGTTTGGCATGGGGGTTCTTCTCCTGTATTCGAGGTTTCCACGTCGCCCATGTTCCGACCATAATTATTTTTAGCTCAGTCACTCAAGAATTCTCTAAGGTGACCATTCTTTAACAGTGTTTCCACTTCTTCCCGAAGGTGTCGGCAGTCCCCAGTCCGGTGGCCATTAGTGCCATGGTATTCACACCATAAATTGAGATCCCTCTAGCTCGGATCATATTTCATAGGTCTTGGGAATCGTGCCTCTTTGATAATTCTCATGGCTGATACCAACTCCACCACACTAACATTAAAGTTATACTTCGACAACTTTGGGTAAGAAGAATCTTGCGACCCCGAGATTTCTCTATCCTGTAGCGATCTGTTTCATTTATCCGCGTCAGTATCATCTTTCATTTTTTCTCTATTCTTCTCCCATCCATTGGTCGACAATGGAAAGCCAACCTGATCGTCTCCGATCCTTATTTTTGACTCGTACCTGTTGTGGACATCCGCCCAAGTCATCGCTTGAAACTCGAGCAGATTTTCTTTCAACTTCCGGGAAACGTCTGAACTTCTCGGATTTAAACCTTTGGTGAACGCTTCAGCCTCCCATTCATCCGAAACTGCCGGTAGTAACATCCTTTCCTTCTGGAACCGGGTAACGAACTCTTATAATAATTCAGATACTCCCTGCGCGATCCTGAATATGTCGGCCTTTCGGGTTTGTACCTTTCTGGCACCGGCATACAATTTGATGAAAGAATCCACGAGCATCTCAAAGGAATCCATGAAATTCTCGGGCAATAATGAATACCACATTAAAGCCCCTCTCGTGAGAGTTTCACCAAATCTTTTCAGCAACATGGACTCAATTTCGTGAGGAGCCAAATCATTTCCTTTCACTGCTGTTGTGTAGGTGGTAATGAGCTTTTGTGGATCTGAAGTTCCGTCATACTTCGGCACTTCGGCTAATTTGAACCACTTCGGGATTAATTCCTGGGCCACACTCGGTTTGTACGGTAATTGAATATACTTCTTTGAGTTCGGGCCTTTCAATATTGGTGGCGCGCCCAGGATTTGATCCATGCGGGCATTTACTTCCTTCATAAACTGCAAAAGTTCATCCTTGAACGGATTGTTACCGTTGTTGAGGCCGGATCTACTCCCCCCGGCCCCGTCAGAGCCAACTTCGTCCCTGGAAGTGTTGCTGTCGACTCTTTGCATCGTTTGGTTTGCGGGAACATCGGAAGGAATGGGATCTCGCCTCATTATTTGAAGAGCCTGATAGCGCGTGCTTTAGTTCCATCATAACATAATCCTGCCGCGTGAGATGACTTAGAATGATTGCATGTTACTCTTGTAGGACCCTCACTGCATCCGTTACATGCTCCTCATCAGCATCATCAGTAGTCGTCTCCCGAACCTGTCGAGGGTTCCGCCCGTCATGCACTGGTGTGGTGTCATTACCCTCATAGTGAGTGTCACTGATTGAATCCTTGAAATGAGGCTGCTCCCCTTGAATTTCAGGGTTGCGTGTGCCGTTAACAGTGTTATCTTCCATTTCTTTTGTGATTTTTGCTAAGACAAACTAATCAAACACATTAGTAAAAAAGGCAAGGATCAATTTAATCGCACGACTGTCTAGTCCCCACGGTGGGCGCCAAACTGTTTACCCGTAAAACGATACAGTTGAATATGTTCGTGATTTCTAGACAAGTGAATTAATTTGATCCAAAAGATAATGAAATAACTGATGAAATATAAAATACTTAGCCTTAGGTCGTGATGGTTGCGACAAAGTGTCAGCGCGGGCAGCGCATTTCAAACGCTTCGATTTTCCAGGTGACTTGCTAGAGTTATGCTTTCCACGAGTTAGGATGATGTCATAATGTCATGCGTCATTATGACGCTTATTGATGCATATTCTTGATGAGTCGCTTTTGTTTTGCGTGTGACCTCTGATTAGACATGTCGCTTCGGTTCCAGTGCCAGTAATGATGAGCCTTTTTTTCGGTGCCAAGACCTTTATAAATGAGGTATTTGGACAAGATTTTGAAGTTTTAAATCTTCAGTTGTTTCGAAATCCGATACTTTTCTCTTGCTCTCTTCTTGCTTCTAACTTCTCTTCTTTGTTTTAGTGATTTATATTGTTCTTAACTTCTCCTCGTTTGATACCTCTTTTCCTTACATCGAATCATGTCTAACGTACCTTCTGAGTCTGGTGAGGGAAGTCATGTGGCTCCCTTGGCAGTGGTGTTTCCCTCTCATGGGGAAGGTACTTCCACAATTGTTGAGGATGAAACATTCACGTTGGTGGATGAGATAATCTCACGTAATCCTGATTCCAGGTCCGATCTTACCAAAGTACCGGATGCTACATGGAATTTTTAAATCATTGATGATGCCTAAAGAATTGGCGGAGCTCGAGGCCAAATTCGGCCTTCCTAGCCATGTTGAGTTGATCCCAACCAAAGGGGATGTGGTACAGGTACACCGCCCTAGGTACTGCGCCCTCTATGCCTATCTATTTCTCATGGCTATTCTTTCCCTCTCCTCCCGCTAGTGGAGGAATTTTGTCGCTACTACGGTGTTTGCCCGGCTCAGCTTGCACCGTATGTCTACAAGGTGATAAAGATGTTGACCAAATTCGCCAAGCTAGACGGAGTCGAACTGACACTACGACACTTGATACACCTATTCGCCCCTGGCTTTTATAGGGCGTGATGTTGAACCTTAGCCACCGAGGAGGCATATTCTTGGTGGTGAAGATAAACGACAAAGCTAATCGTTAGTTCTAGCTTAACTTCTTCTTCGTTAGGACCGAGGACATCGTGGAAAACGTCAACGGCTTTCCCAAAGCTTGGAACTACGCTCATAAGTGCCGTGTTTCCTTCTATTTTTACTTTTGATTTTGAAATTTGATTGGTGATGATTTTTTTCCCTTTTGTAGCCAACAATCAGCCTCTTTCTGTGGCCCCTTATATTTCTGACTGGGTCGAGCGACTCCTCCCTCATATCATAGTAATCCGTGATTGGCCAAGGTTTTTCAAGAAATTTGGGCTTGTTCTCCCTTTAACTGGTAATCTCCTATCTTTGGTCGTGGCCACTCTGTCTCCTATTTTATACGGATTCATTTTGTTGACTTAGTACTGTCTTTTTCTTAGGCAGGGGTTCTCGGAGGAGCCGGGCACCAGTGCCTTCTTTTCGTAGGGCTGTTGCTGCCTCCTCGACTTCGGCTCATGTTACGGCCACTGCATCTTCCATTACGATCTCGACCTCGGCTACTGTAACTTGAGAGCTCGTCTTCGTCCTTTCTGTGGCTCCTGCCTCCCGACCTTATTCGCTAATTGATGAGGAAGACGCCTTGCCTAAAGATGGTGGTTTGATGCCTCTTAAGAGAAGGGCCATGGACGTCGGGGGAGAGAGACTGACAACCGTTGTCATAGGAGATAGTGGCCTTGTCCTTCAGGAAACGGCCACAATGCATATCGGGGAGAGCCTAGAGGCGAGTCCTGAGGCCCATTGTTTGGAGAAAATAAGTACGCGTCCTGTGGGGGAGGCGGCCGAAGGCGTGGTAAGCAATGACGACTCTGTTCCTTCGAGGCGCAGAGAAGACTCATCTTCTGGGGTCGCGGCGGACGTGCCTTCCTCGATTGATGGTAGGGGGAAGGTCGTCGTTGAGGAGGATGTTAGATCTGACTCCGACATAGATGTAGATGAGTTGAGGATGATTGACGAGGGGATTACTCAACTTGATGTGAGGTTGGAAGGGGGTTCGAGGACTATATCGATCCCGATGGACTGTAATCTTCTTGTGGATACCGAGAAGATTATCCCTTCCCTTGTCCCTCTTTGTTCTGAAGTTGAGGGTACAACCCTCAAGACTATAGATGACAGCGCCCTGTCGAATAATATTGCCGGCCTCGCCTTTCGAGTAAGTACATTTGCTATCTATTATTTTTCTTATGTTTTGTTCTTTCGTAAGTTCTAACTACATTTATTTTGTGGATGGTTGTCCTGGAGATTGAGAGTGCTTGTAGGGAGCAGAGACGCAATGACATTAATGTGAAGTTGAAGGATAAGTATTTCAGGTGCCTGAGAAGTACTGGGAGCTTCAGTGCCGGCTCCGCAAAAGCGGCAATATGCACCAACTAAGGGATGACTTGAAGGCTAGAGACGAGGAACTAGTGCGGATGGTGGGGAAGTGCAACATCTTGGATGGGACATTGAGGAGCAAGGAGGAAGAGCTCAAGCTCAGCAAAAGGTTCAAAGACCAGTGCAGTGATCTTCAAGCTTAGGTGGTCTTGCTGCGAGGCCAGCTTGAGGAGTATCAATTTAGGGCAGAGGCTCCTAGTGGCGAGATTGCCGAGAAGATGGAGGAGCTAGAGAAGGCGGGGTACGCTCAGTTGGAGGCTTTGAGGAAGGTGGAGTCTCTTGAGGTAGTGATCTAGACTCTCCATTCTGAGCGAGAAAATTATTAACAACGACAAGGCTCAAAGAAGAGCGGCTCGATGAGAGGATTGGGTAGTTGGAGAAAGAGACCTCTGATCTTTATGATCGAGTGGCTGGTTTGGAGACCGAGATCGCTAAACTACTTGAACAGCCTTCTTCATCTGCAACTTCCGGCTTCCCCAACATTCCTTGTGATTTATACAAAGAGTGGATTCATGCCAAAGCCCGACTGGATGTGCTTTGGGAGTTGCATGTAGCGGGCTCCATTTCTGTTACAAATTTTGAGGGTGCTCGTATCAAAGCTCACGAGGCTCGTATTGCATGTGGTTAATCTGGCTACTCCTCGTTCTGGTGAGGAAGATGAGGGCGACGAGGATGTTGTAGATCGCCTTGAGGACGAGGCCTGGTATGATTCCATATACCCTCCGGGCAAGGATGGCGAAAGCGCTGGGGGCCGAGATGGTGAGGGAATTGGCCGATCATGTTGAAGATCGAGCCGGCGAAGATGTTGAAGGCCGTAATGGCGGTGATTAGTAGTTTTCTTTTTGACTTTTTGTGTATTTTTTGTCGGCGTCTTCACGAGCCTTTTGTAAACAGCTTAAGTATATGAAATATCAAAGTTGTTCCTTGCATCTTCTTCTATTCCTGTGGTTTATTTTTTGTACTTGTGTATATTTTTGTTTCTTTGTTGAGATATGGCCGAGGACCGATATGTGTTTGTTCGAGTGAGGTCAAACACTTTAAATCACAACCGAGGGCTGGTAGGTGTTTGTTCGATCGGGGTCGAACATAACCTATCATTAAATCGTGGCCAAGTGCTGGTAGGTGTTTGTTCGAGCAGGGTCAAACATAACCTTTCATTAAATCGCAGTGAGGTTCGTTAGGTGTTTGTTCGAGCAGGGTCGAACATAACCTTAACATGAAAAAGATGAACTAATAAGCGTAAGTTTTCTTATTGCTTTAGAGAAAATTACAGATTTTGGCTGGCATTCCAGTCCCAGTACCAGTCTATCTAGTCCCTTTATTGGTTGACCTGGAGAGTATTGAGAGGTCGAGAAATAAAATAGTAACCATGATCCTACCTCCGCGTACTTCGACTCGAAGTGTTCCTTTCGCCGCCTCGTTAAAAACCTTCTTGAGAAAACCCAAATGGGACAAAATTCAAGTGAGGGAAAAAAGAGTACGACTTGGGGGACGTTTTTTCTCTTAGAAGTTGAAGTATTTGAGGTGGCTGATGTTCTAGTTGTTTGGTAGTAGCTTTTCTTCCATTCTATCTAGTTGGAATGAACCTTTGTTCGCTTTGGCTGTGATATTGTATGGACCATCCCAATTCATTCCTAGCTTGCCTTCCCGGGGGTCTTTGCTCGCTTGAGTTTTGGCTTCAGTACGTAGTCCCCGACATTGAGCGACCATACCTTTGCTCTCTTGTTGTAATAGCGTTCTGCCTGTTGTTTTTGGGCGACCATTCTTATGTACAACATATCTCTTCGTTCATTAATTTCTTTGAGTTCCTGCCTTCTACCTTCATCGTTACTCGTGCCGCTTACATATGAGTACCATAGGCTGGGTTCTCCGACCTCTACCAGTATAACTGCCTCAGTCCCATATACTAGAGAGTAGGGTGTCTCTCATATACTGGTTTTCAAAGTTGTTCGGTAGGCCCATAACACTTCTGGTAGTATTTTCAACCACAGCCCCTTGGCGCCTTTGAGTTTTTTCTTCATGATGTTTAGTATGGATTTGTTGGAGGATTCTGCTTGCCCATTACCCACTAGGTGATATGGGGTTGAGAGCATCCTCTTGATATGTCACTTCTCGAAGAACTCAACAATTTTCTTTCTTATGAACTGGGGTCCTTTGTCACGGTTGATCTCCTTGGGTTAACCGAATCGGCAGATGATGTTTCTCCATATAAAGGTGATTACTTACTATTCCCATATTTGGGCGAACGCTCCTGCTTCCACCCATTTCGAGAAAAGTTTAGTTAAAACTAAAAGGAATCGTACATTACCTCGTCTTGCTGGGAGGGGGCCCACGATGTCTATCTCCTACTTGATGAACGATCAAGGGGAGGTGACTGAGTGGAGGTGTTCACCTGCTTGGTGAATCATTGGGGCATACTTTTGGCACTACTCGCATTTCCTTATGAAGTCTGCGACGTCCTTTTCATGGTGGGCCAATAGTATCCCGCTCGTATGAGGCATCTGATCAGTGCTCAATTGCCGGAGTGAGCACCGTAATGGCATTCATGGACTTCTTCGAGGACGCGCTGGGTTTGGTTCGGGCCCAAACATTTCGCTAGGGGCCGCCATAAGTTCTCTAGTACAGGTCGCTATAAAGGAGACTATATCTCACCGCTTGCATTCTTAATTTCTTGGCCTCTTTTTTGTTGTCTGGGAGTATGTTGTCCTGCAAATATGTGATAATACGATTGCGCCAGTCCCAAGTTAAGTTTATGGTTCTTACCTCGATTTGGTCTAGTGATGAGTTCAGGAGGTGGACCACGCTTTTATCTCCGGTTGTGATGCCTTTGGTAGCTGTGGCCAGTTTGGCGAGGCCATCTTCTTCGACATTCTATGCTCGTGGCAACTGGCATTCATTGAACTCAGGCAATAGCTTGCAGATTTCGGTCTGGTATTTTTGCAACCTTTGTTCCTTGATTTGGAAAGTCCCTGTGACTTGGTTGACTACGAGCTGGGAATCGTAGCGGAGTTTCAGCCGCTTTGCCCCATAATTGAGTGCTAGCCTTAACCCTGAAATCATGGCCTCATACTCGGCCTCATTATTAGTCATATTCGGGCACCTTATGGACTAGCGAATTACTTCGCATGTTGGGACCTTGAGTACGAGTCCCATTCTGGACCCTGATGCGTTGGATGTACCATCGGTGTATAGGACCCAGAGGTATTGTGTTTGGAGGGAAGCTTGGACGGCTTCCCTTTCGACTTCAGGCATTATTTTTGCACTGAAGTCGGCGAGCACTTGTGACTTTATCGCCGTTCATGACTGGTAAGTGATATCATGCTCACTTAGCTCGATGGCCCATTTGGCCAGCCTCCCCGATAGCTCGGGTTTATGCAAAATGCTCCTCAGGGGAAAGGTCGTAACGACCGAGATGGGGTGGCATTTGAAATAGGGTCTAAGCTTCTGTGAAGCCACAACCAGGGCCAGAGCCATTTTTGTGAGGTGTGGGTAACTCGTCTAAGCATCGACGAGTGTTTTGCTAATGTAATATATGGGAGATTGCATACCTTTGTTTTCGCGGATCAAGACTGCGTTTACTGCTACCTCGGATACGTCTATATAGACAAGGAGTTGCTACTCAGGTTCGAGTTTTAAAAGTAGTGGCGGTGATGATAGGTATGCCTTTAGTTCTCGCAGAGCCTGGACGCACTCGGAAGTCCATTCGAGGCCGTTGTCCTTCTGGAGTATGCCAAACAATTTATGACATCTATCCGACGACCGCGAGATGAACCTTGTTAGGACGACGATATGACTAGTCAACATTTAGACTTGCTTTTTGGTGGTTAGGAGTTCTGGTATCCCTTATATAACTTTGATTTGGTCTGGGTTGACCTCGATCCCTCGCTGCGACACTAGGAAACCCAAGAACTCTCCCGAGGCTACGCCAGATACGCATTTCTCTGGGTTCAACTTCATTCTGTATCGTTTGAGTATGTCAAAAGTTTCTTTCAAATGATCGATGTGATCCTCTGCCCTTTCGGACTTGACCAATATATCGTCTATATATACCTCCATGGTCTTATTGAGCTGGTCTTGGAACATCTTTGTTACCAATCTTTAATAAGTAGCCCCCGTGTTCTTCAGTCCAAACGGCATGACCATATAGCAATACATTCCTTGGTGGGTGATGAACGTGGTCTTCTCTTGATCTTCTTCCTCTATAAGAATTTCATTATCGCCTGAGTAAGCGTCCAAGAAACTCAATAGTTCATGCTCGGCTGTTGTGTCGATGAGTTGGTCGATATGGGGTAATAAGAACTAAATCCTTCGGACATGCTTTGTTCAACTCTGTGAAATCCATGCACATCTGCCATTTTCCATTTTTCTTTTTCACCTTCACTACGTTGGCGATCCACTTGGGGTACTTTGACTCCCTGATGGAGCCGTTCTCTAACAATTTTCCACCTCCTCGCGGACTACATTGTTGATGGCGGAGTTGAATTTACGCCTGACTTTCCTTACTGGGGGGTGGAATGGGTCGACGTTTAATTTGTGTGTGGCGATTTCCTTTGGGATGCCCGACATATCTGCATGGCTGAAAGCAAACAAATCTGCATTAGCTAATTAGAATTGACTGAATTTACCCGATTCGTGGAGTTTGCAGCCGATATAGGCCTTCTTGCTATGGTCGTTGAGGTCCAATTGAACGGGGTCGAGGTCTTCTATGGTCGAACCCGCAGCCTCCACTGTGTCATGATCCATGATGACGTCCCGAGTCTCTTCTTTCTTCGACCTCGACCCTGTTGATTGCTATGCCTCTTTTTCTTTGTCTTTTTTCTGTTGGGTGGCCGTGTTGTCCAAGGCACTATGATAGCATTCCCGGGATGTGCTATGTTCCCCACGTATGCTGAATATCCCCCATGGTGCTGGGAATTTAATTACTTGGTATAGGTTGGAGGGGATGGCTCTCATGGGGTGTATCAATAGTCGTCCCACTATGGCGTTGTACACAGTGGCCTGGTCCATGATATGGAATGTCGTCTCCATAGTCACACCACCGGCCAAGACGAGGAGTGTAATTTCTCCGGATGTCCAATCAACTGCATTATTAAAATCGATTAGCGTGATGCAATGCTGCACTATATTATCCTCGAGCCTCATTTGGGTAAGGACTCGGGGATAGATAATGCACGCACCGCTTCCATCGTTCATCATGATGCGTTTGACATCGGTGTCTAAAATGCATAAAGTAATAACGAGGGCATCATTATGAGGGAAAGTCAAACCGTCGATATACGACTCAAAAAATAATACTTTCTTCGAGTCTGTCGTACTGTTCGTGGATGATAAATCGCCGCCGCCGATAATCATATTGATGGTATGAGCTGGCGATGGCAAATTTGGCGGGCTTTGATATTCACGTTCTCTAGCGAAGTTCGTCCTCCCCTTATCTCTTAACATCTCTTTGAGGTGCCCTTGCCGTAACATATTTACGACTTCTTGTTTGAGGGTGATGCAATCTTCTATTTTGTGCCCGCGTTCCTGGTGGAACTCACAGAGGGCGTCGAATTTTATGGTGTTCGGGTCTGATATCATCTTCGGCGGCCATTTCACTTTTGTTCTGAGTTTCTCAAGAGCGTAGACTATTTTTGTAGGCGACAAAAAAAAATTGTGAGCTGATAATAAAGGAGGCATACCTCTTTCATTCCGATGAGTGTCTGTCCTTTGCCTGGACGGGCCTTCTTCATAGCGGAGGGAGGGTTGGGCGGCCATCCTGACATATGGTTGGTGCCGTTCTCTATTAGGTCGCGAAATCGGATGATCTCTTCTGGTACTGCCTCTTTGCTCTTTTCTGGGTTTGGCTTGTACCGAGGTTAACCCTCTCTATCAACTGGCTTAACAATTTTCTCGTTGCTCTTGAACCCTCTCTACTCAGCCTGTTATGAAAAGCTGTGACCGCCATCCCTTCGGATACATTTGTCAAAGTCATCGTTACTCTGTTGAACCGGGCGAGGAAGTCCCTTACTCCCTCTCCCAAGGACTGCTTAATAGCAAATATGTCGTTTACTCTTGCCTCGGCCTTCTTGGCTCCTGCATGGGCGGTTAAGAACTTATTGGCCATTTCTTCGAAAGTTTCTATGGAGAGAGCTGGTAGCTGCGAATACCATGTTAGTGCCCTTCATTGGCAAGGTCATTGCCTTTCACAACCTTTCTGAGGTAGGACGACATTTTAAAGATCTTTGGTATGGCATGTAGGGATGCATCATCGTTGTACGACTGCTCTACGAACCTGCCGGTGTCCCTTTTGAGCAGCAGCTTAGGAGCGCCCGATATCTTATCAACTCGTTCTTGGTCCTCTTTCATCTGGTCTCGGAGCGCCTTGTTTTCATTCTCCATTTCTTCCATCCTCTTTAGAATGGCAGCGTGGGCGTTGTCACCTGCATTGTCAGTAACATTTTAAGTTATACCTGTCGTTGGAGGGAGGGGTCGGTTGCATTGCTCATCTGTTTGTTGTATCGTGCAAGCCTTTGTGATTTCTGCGGTCATGCATGGAGCGAGTTTGTTGAGGACACTTGCAGCGTGTCGGTCAGCCATGCCTCGAGGAGTTTTTTCATAGCTGGGGGCGTCCCTTCTTCTGTAGACGTGGAGGCCCTTTTTCCGCTGGGTTTTGTTATGCTGCAATGTGAGGGAGGCGACCTCTCTCACCTAGGGGATGCGTTGGGCGTCATGTCCTCACCTACTGTTTCACAACTTTCATTGATGGCATTCATGAGGTTGGTTGGGAAGTCACTTGTTATTTTGGTCCTTTCTCCTTGGTTACCTACCATGTAGGGTTTTGTATGCACAAAGAAAGGAGATCTCAAAGTTTTTAACGTTAGTGACTCGCGTTAATTGTAGATCTAGAGGAAACTAAAAATTTAACTAAGAAATTTCCACAGACGGTGCCAAATTGTTTGACCAAAAAATATAGATTTTGGTTCAAATAATTAAATTTATATAAATGAGGGTTAATCTTAGCTAACAATAGTATCCCTAAGAAGGAGTTCTTAAAAAAGCAACAAATACTATGTAGATATATTCGAATAGTGGCGGCGACATGCAATAAATATTTCAGAAATCAAAGGCAATAGTGTAGCATTCAATATCAATGAATAACAATAAATGACATTTAAGTAAATTGAATGAATGAGTCACCCAAGAAAGGATGGAATCAGTGAATGTTTTTTCTGACAATGATGAATGCTAGACAATCCTTTGAATATTTGAGTTATTCTCGGATCTAGTGGAAAAGTGTAGACAAATATCTCAGTGAAAAGGTGATGTTTGTATATTAGCAATGAGATCCGATTCTCTTTCTCAAGTCAAAGTGTATTTTTAAAAATGAATAACACATGCCCCCTATCATTGTCTCTTTTTCTATATATATAGGGACATGTCCTTAAATAAAGTCTAATAGTACAAGTACAGAGAATATTACTAGAATATTCTTTTTAAAGTCACTAGCCGTTATAACTCTATCAAAAGTACTCGACCTCTGCCTCGACCCTTGTTGACTCCTTGACTTCAACCCTTGTTAATTCTTTGACCTCAGACTTCGCCGTTTCTTGGGTCATTTCGACAAATGACGACCTGAGAACTCTTCCCCTAATACTATCACTACAACAAATGTGATATTTAGCTACGAAATTATTAGCTACAACACAAAATTCGTCATTAATTGTTCAATTTTTGTGACAAAAAATATAATTCGTCTTTAAATACATGAACCACATACTTTTAGTGATGAAACACAAAATTTCGTAGCGCAGTTTCGTCCACTAAAGTTTCCCACCAAAAAATGAGTTGGCGCCATTTATTGAGTAATATTAGCAACAAAATTTAAAGTTATCAGTGACACATTAGTTTGTCACTAATGATGTACCCAATTAGCGACGAACCATTATTTGTCTAAGAATTAGGTAAAGTTTCCGACAAAAAAGTTCCGTCACAAAAAATATGTTGTTACAATAGCGACGAATTAGAATTAGTAGTTAAAAATTGTTAACTTTAGCCATAAAATTTTACATTTAATTGTGACCATTCATTTTTGTCACTAATAGTGCAAACAATTAGTGACAATTATTTTACTGTCTCTAATTACCCTACAATTTAGTTACAACAAAATTTTGTCACAAAATGTATAATTTTAAATGGTGACGACTTAACTTTGTAGTTAAATCATGCTATTATTGGCGACGAAAAAGATTTATAGTTAAAAACTAAATGATCATACTTTTATGTTCAACTATGAATCTATAGTTTTGTTCATGTAAGATACACATACTTACTTTTAGACTAATTGAACTTGTGATTAAAATAACCATCTTTTGAAAAAACTATCGAGCTCGAGAAACTAAAATCCCATTCACTTATATTAGAAATTTTAGGAATATTTTTCTTTCTACTTAGCTTTGAGCACAATTCACTTTCTTATTGAAAAGTATTAAGTTTATTTATTTTCGTGTCGGAGACGAACCACTTAATTTGGTTCTTTATAAAATTATTTATGCCATAAATTTGATGCTAAGTGTAACGATCCGACTTATCGTTTTGAGTAATTACTCTTTTTTCTACTATTTGAAGTCTTGAATAGCTTCATATGATGTATTATGACTTGTGTGCAAAATTTGAGGTCAATCGAACTTGATTTGCTATGTTTCGGCATCGAACCTAGGATATTTCGACGTCACTTCTTCGAGTATATGTGGTATCACATTAAGAAAACGAGCTCCAAATTCAGTTTTGATTGAAGTATTAGATCCGTATTGAAATTACGGAGCCATAGCAAAAAGAATCATCGAATTCGGACATCGTATGAGAGAGTTATGCCCGTTTCCGTGTCAGGAAAAATAATTTCCCGTCGCCAGCGCCCAGGGAAGCATGGGGCGCTATCCCTGGCGTTGGGATTTCTTTCAGGTACTGGAACCAGCGCCACATGTAGCCCCCGGCGCAACTTGTGGCGCCCGAAATGCTATATACTCATTCGGAGCCCCCCGACGCCACCTGTGGTGCCTGAAACGCTATATACTCATTCGGGGTTCACTTTACCCCATTTTCTTGGCCGAGCTTTGGGATTTTCCTCCACTCTCTCAAGACCTCCAACTCCCCCCATCTTCAAGGTGAGTAATCTCTACTAATTTGGTGTTTCATTCCATCAATTCCACTCTAGAACTAACTCAATCTGCCATGAAATCCTTAGATCTTCAAGAAATTTCTTCAAGAATTCAAAAAAGGGTTTTGCAAGATTTCTTCCAAAAGGTAACTCTACACCCTTAGAATTACATGTATGGATATATTATGGGAATATGAGTATGAACTAGGTATTTGAACTTATGGTATGGTGATTGGAAGCCATAAGTTCCCAATTTAAATGTATAACCATTGTAGAGATTGAGAGGTAATTAATTGATGTAATTTTGTTGGTTGGGTGTGGATGAATGGTCACACATGTGATGATTGGAAGTTATAAATTATTGGTAAATAGTGTTAGTTGGATGAACTAATTCCATGGTTAAGAGATGTAGAGATTTATGCACTCTAGGTATTTGATATTGCGACGCTTCACGCAGCTGAAACCCCACGAGAAGAATTATCCGGTACATAATTTGGAGTTATCTGCGATTGTTCACGCCCTAAAGATTTGGAGGCATTATCTGTATGGATTGTCTTGTGAATTTACACTAATCATCGCAGCTTGCAGCATTTGTTCAAGCAGAAGGACCTAAATTTGAGACAGTGCAGATGGCTTGAGTTACTGAAAGATTTTGATATTACTATCTTATATCATCCGAGCAAGGCAAATGTGGTTGCAGACGCCTTGAGTAGAAAGGCAGAGAGTATGGGTAGTTTGGCTTTCATTTCAGCAGAGAAGAGGCCATTGGCTTTAGATATTCAGTCCTTGGCCAACAGACTTGTGCAGCTGGATATTTCAGAGCCTAGCCGAGTTCTTGCATGTGTTGTAGTTCAGTCTTCACTATTTGAACAGATCAAGGCTCGCCAGTATGATGATCCACACTTAATGATTCTTCGAGAAACGATACTACGAGGTGGTGCCAAGGAAGTTACTATTGGCGCGGATGGTGTTCTGCGACTCCAGGATCGTCTATGTGTTCTTAATGTGGATTTACTGAGGAAAAAGATCCTAGAGGAAGCACACAGTTCCCGGTATTCTATTCATCCAGGTGCTACGAAGTTGTATCGTGATTTGAGGTAGTATTATTGGTGGAGACGAATGAAAAAGGACATACTTGAGTATGTAGCTAGGTGTCCAAATTGTCAGCAAGTTAAATATGAGCACCAGAGGCCAGACGGCCTACTTCAGCAGATGACTATACCAGAGTGGAAATGGGAACGCATCACTATGGACTTTGTAGTTGGGTTGTCGCGGACCTTGCGGAAGTTTGATGCAGTTTGGGTCATTGTCGACAGGTTGACCAACTCGGCACAGTTTATTCCTATTGTGACTACGTATACTTCAGAGAGGTTGGTCCAGATATATATTCAGGAGATAGTTCGGTTGCATGACGTACCAATTTTCATCATATCAGATAGAGGCCATCAGTTTACTTCACATTTCTGGAGAGCAGTACAGAGTGAATTGGGGACCCGTGTAGAGCTCAGCACAGCCTTTCATCCGCAGACCGACGGGCAGTCAGAGCGGACAATTCAAATTTTGGAGGATATGTTCAGGGTATGTGTGATTGACTTTTGAGTTCAGTGGGATCGTTTCTTGCCCTTGGCCTAGTTTGCTTATAATAACAGTTACCAATCCAGCATCGAGATGGCTCTATTTGAGGCTTTATATGATCGACGATGTCGTTCGCCCATCGGGTGGTTTGAGCCCGGTGAGGCTAAGTTATATGGTACTGATTTGGTGAAGGATGCCTTGGAAAAGGTAAAGTTGATTCAGGAGAGAGTTTGTACAGCGCAGTCCAGACAGAAGAGTTACGCAGATCAGAAAGCGCGTGATTTATCGTTTATGGTAGGTGAAAAAGTTCTCTTGAAAGTTTCGCCGATGAAGGGAATCATGAGATTTGAGAAAAAGGGAAAATTGAGCCCAAGGTTTATAGGCCCATTTGAGGTGTTGAGACGAGTTGGGAGGTTGCTTATGAGCTTGCATTGCCTCCCAGCCTATCGGGAGTTCATCCGGTTTTCCATGTATCTATGCTCCGGAAGTATCATGCCGACCTATCACATGTGTTAGACTTCAGCACAGTTCAGCTAGATAATAGCTTGGGTTATGAAGAGGAGCCAGTTGCCATTGTTGATAAACAGGTTCGCCGGTTGAGGTCCAAGAGGATTTCTGCAGTAAAAGTCCAGTGGAGGGGCCAACCAGTCGAGGAAGTTACTTGAGAGGCCGAGGAAAATATGCGGAGCAGATATCCACACTTGTTCATCACTCCAGGTATAATTCTAAACTCGTTCGAGGACGAATATTTGTTTAAGCGGTGGAGAATGTAATGACCCAACCGGTCATTTTAACTTTTAGAACCCCGTTCCCTAAAATAAAACTTTTCGTATGTGCGTTTTATGATTTATAACTTGCGGGAATGGTTAGTTCGGGATTTGGAAGCGCCTGGGTTGAAATCGGAACACTTGATTTCTTAAGTTGGTTTTAAAAGGCCAAGTTTGAGTTCGGTCAACATTTTGAGAAAACGACCTCTTAATAGGATTCTAACGAATTCAATAGCTCCGTATGGTGATTTTAGACTTAGGAGCGTGTTCGAAATTTTATTTGAAAGTCTGAAGTTAAATTAGGCTTGAAATGGCTAAAATGAGAATTTAAGTTTAGAAGTTTGACCGGGGAGTTGAATTTTTGATATCGGAGTCGGAATCCAGTTCTGAAAATTTTTATAGCTCCGTTATATCATTTATGACTTGTGTGCAAAATTTGAGGTCAATCAGAGTTGATTTGATAGGTTTCGACATCGAATGTAGAAGTTGGAAATTCTAAGTTTCATTAAGCTTGAATTGGAGCATGATTCGTGATTTTAGCGTCGTTTTATGTGATTTGAGATTTCAAATAAGTTCGTATAATATTTTAGGACTTGTTGGTATATTTGGTTGAGGTCCCGAGGGCCTCGGGTGAGTTTCGGATGGTTAACGGATCAAAATTTTGATTTAAAACGCTGCTGTAATTTTTTCTTCTGCTGGATATTTTTGGGTTGTGATCGATCCCAAGATCGAGCCCAAGGTCGACGGCCTGAGGCGAAGCCAGGGACGAGGCTCAATATCAAAGCCAAGATCGAAGGTCCAGCTCGAGGGACATGATCAAAGGCAATGCTCGAGGACCATGATCGAAGGCAATGCTCGAGGGTCATGATTGAAGGCAATGCTCGAGGGCCAGGATCGAGACCCAAGATCGAGGGTCACAATCGAAGGCTCAGGCTCGATGCCATAATCAAGGCTATGATCGAAGGACCAGGCTCGATGCCATAATCGAGGCCATGACCAAGGTCCAGGCTCGAGCTTGTGATCGAAGTCACGATCGAGGCCTAGGCTCGAGGGCCATGATCGAAGCCACGATCGAGGCCCAGTTCGAGGCCCAATTCCGAAGGCTGTCTCGGCAGTTTTATAAAAAGAGGACATTCATCCCATTTGCCATTTTTAACAAATTGGAGCTTGATCAAAGACGATTTTGGATAGAGTTTCAAGGAAAGACATTGAGGTAAGTGATTTTAACTCGGATTTAGTCTATATACACAAATATATCATTGATTTCACCATTTAATTTGTGTTTTGAGATTGAAATTTGGGAAATTTTTTGAAATCTCATAGAAACGAATTTTCGAGATTTCGGTATCGATTCAGAGTCGTATTTGAGTGAAACTGGTATGGCTGGACTCGTAATTGAATGAGTTGTCGGATTTTGAAACTATCATCGGATTTCGAGACGTGTGCCCCATGGATGAATTTTTAATTAATTTCGGGATTTTATTGAAAATGTAGTATTTTCTTATAGAATTGATTCCTATAAATTTTAATGATTGTATCGAATTATTTTAGCTAGATTCGAGTAAGACAGAGTTGGATAATCGAGGAAAGGGTCTACTAGTGGATTAAATTGGAGAAAGACGAGGTAAGTCTCTTGTCTAATCTTGTGAGGGGAAAAATTACCTCATAGTGATTAAAATTAAATAATTATTGCTAATTGTGGGGGCTTCGTACGCACGAGGTGATGAGAGTCCGTGCGTAGCTACTATTAATGCTAAAGTTCGGGTAGTTTAGGACTCAAAGCATGAATTACTTGTGTAAATTGTATTCTTTGTTTAATTAATATTAATTGATATATATGAATATATTATGAATTGTTAGATAAAGATATATTGTGAATTGTTAGATAAAAATATTAAAGGATGAAAATCTCATATACTTGATTTTCTGTTTAAATTAATTAATTGATAAGAGAAATTGTTCTTCCTCCTGAATTTATCATATAATAAATATACTCTCATTCCGGAGGTTCAATAAGAAAATGTCTCCTTTCTTGTGGAGCGGGACGAACACCTCGGCATGATAGATGCATCTATGGATCATGACGCACGTCCCTATAAGCTTGATCTTGTGTATACATAATATCAATCGTAACATTTTTTCCAAATAAAACCCATCAATCAAAAAAGTGTTGAAATCATATTCATATACAAAATTATAAAGATAAAAATATAATCTTAATAATTTTAATGAAAAGTCATTAAAAGGATGGAAGTGCTAAACATGGAAATATACATGAAAATGTTGGGGGGTGGGGGGTGGGGTGGGGTGGGGGAAAATAAAATAACAAAGTTAATTTTCAATTATTTTAACTTCCCTCCAATATTTTCGTGTAAAATTCTCTTTCACTCATTCCCTCCATGTATAAACCCTGTAACCCACGATTAGCCTCCCACAAAGATAAACTTAAGTATCCAACTCAAATAAAACTACAGACTCCAAAAAAAAGAAAAAATCTTGCTTGTATTTTCTGCCTATTCTTCTTTTTCTATGAATAGCTTTTTATTACCAGATAAATCAACACCTATCTCTCATGTGGTTTTGATTTACTTAATATCTCTATCTAATAAAAGTTCCTAACAACATTTTTATCAATACTCTATTAGTCTCTATGCAGGAGTTGACTAGCACAAGAGCAATTCCACAATCTTTTGTTGTGAAAATTGTCTTTTGCTATAAATTGAGGGCCTTGATTCATCCCTTAATGAAGTATTTCTTAACATTCTTTTGATGAGGAGGTGAGTTTCTATATATGTCAAGTTGATCGTGATAATCTACTAGTTAATGATTTTGCAAAGAAGTTACTATATATTTCTGATTTTATTACTACTATTTTCTTCACTAATTAATGTTAGTTTTATCATTTAAGTTTGAAAATATATTTTGTTTAAATCATGAAATCAAAAAGTATATATTCATTTTTTTCCTTTTAATATAGGTATACGAAGGTGCAAAAAGCGTCAATGAAGTTATAAGATAAGGGACGCTGCGTTGGCACATGATCCGGAAGCAACATACTTTTTTTTTCGTTTACTATTATTCATGTATTTCAATTAGACTTTTTATGTTTGAGTGCTTTCACTTTATTTACTCGGTGAGTTTGTACTCAGATGTTATCTCATTGTAGATGTAATTAATATATGTTTTGTATGAATTTTGGTATTACATTTTTCGTGATGTTTTTGATATACATAAGCTAATTTTAAAAAATTAAAATATACATGTAATTAATAACAAACCATTTAACTATAATTTTAAATGTTATATAGTATATAATTTGTCATAAAAAATATTTAAATATCTATATATTTTAGGATCACTACATTTTCGTCACAAAAAATGTCCCCTTCATCTATAGAAAGTAAGTCATATTGCTACATTTTCATTCGTCACAAATTGATTACATTTAGTGACAAGAAATAATTTGTCCAGAAATGGTCTTTATATTATAACATAATTATATTTTTATCTATAAATTAACTTAATGCTTGACGACAATTGAAATTGTCACTAATTAAGACAACATATAGCGATAAATTAGTATTATCACTAATAGCACCATTTGTCGAGACACAAAAATAGTTTCAACTACGAAATTGTTGTCCTTTTTGGACAAACAAATTTGTTGCTAATTTATATATTTAGAGACGAAAGTTTTTTTGTACATAAAAACACAACCATTTAGCGACGTAATCACATTCTTCTAACTACAATTTATGTATATCTTTAAAGACAATCGACATCGTCACTAATCAAAATTATAGTTAGTGACAAAATAGATTCGTCAATATTGAAAACCCTTTTAGCGACGATTCAAAATTTTTAACTACAAAATGTTTATACTTTTTATGACAAATAAGTTCGTCATAAATAATACATATTTGAGGACGAAAAACAATCGTAGTTAATGTAACTTTATTTTGCAACGAAATGCAAAGTCGTCTTTATATATTATTAGTGACGGTGTTTTAGAGACAAAAGATTGACAAAAAAAATTCTGTCACAAAAAGTCTTTTGCGACGAAATATGAATTTTAGGCGACAAAATAATTCATCATTAATAATTAAATTTGTTGTAGTGTATCTTGGTTCAAATATTTTAAAAATAGATTTTGACTAGTACAAAGTTGTGTTAATCATAGTCGACAGCAGTAAGATATTTGTCAAAATGATGACATAAGCTAAATAAACGACTAACGTAATATACTACTCATTAGAAACATCTAAACTTGTTGGATTTAATAATTCCAGAAAGCGAAAGTTTTCTGTTTTGTGTGTCCAGCGTTTGAACATATGTAATTTTTTTTAAATATTTACGCATCTTACTATAGCAGAAATAAATTTTTCTATGACGGTAGTATCGAGGTTAATTGACACAACTCGACTAATTCAACGGAGAATTAGCACCTTCCACTAATATAAGTATCAAGTAATGTTATCCATTAAAACTTAGCCAAATGAGAGAAATCATAAGTTGAGATCTAAACCCTAGTATCTCATGGTTTTGAACCCTAGTATTTCAGTTTTTTTTATTGAAATTTTTATCTATTATTATTTTATTAGTTTATACATAAGATATTTTGTTTAAATTGCCTTTGGACAAGAAAACGGTTTCAATTTTGCTTTGTTTTGTGCTTATATTCTTTTGTCTTCGGTGAATGTTTGGGTATATACGTTTTTGAGAATAGTTTTTCCAAAAATATATTATTTAGTTTTGGACCTGATAATCCAATGTCTTCTGGAGCGCAAAACAAGCATTTACTGTATTTTGTACTATATTTTATTTTTCAGCTATTATTTTAAAAGTAAAGTATAATTGTTCCATGAAACAATTGAAGTTGTCCTATAAAACAACCAACACTATATTGATAGCAAAAGCAATCTATAATAGGTTAGTGAAATAGAACTCTACTCTCTTTAGATTCCACTTATAAAATTAAAATATAAATTGTTGTTACACTTACTTTCCATGAATAAAGTATCAGTAGAGCATAAAAGAATAAAGTAACTTTTGCTTTTCTTTTTTCCTTTTCTATAATGAAAGAAGAACATAAACTTTTTCGCTATGAGGAATAATCCGACTAATGCATTCCACCAAATATTAGAATCTCTACTTCATATATTTGATGAGCAAACCAAATAAACGAACAACTACACTCATATTCCAAAATGATTACCCCATTGTGCTTTTGGGGAATTAAATAAAGTGATCTTAAATAAAGCCTCATATATTTTTAAAAAATTATCTAGTGTTTAAATATCTAAATTTTATCTTTTAAAAATAAACTGTACTCCCTTATAACTGATTTAATTCAAATATAAATCTCCAAAAGGACAATTCAGTAGCATGAGTAGGAATTTCTGTAATCTCTGTCACTGTAATTGACTTTCCTGTTAATTTTTGTTTTAAGCATTCTGTATTCAAAACAAATTGATGCGGCTAATCATATGCGTGTCAGCTAAACTCAATAATACTTCGAATAATTAATGTATTTTTAGAACTCAAGAAATCTATTAATTAATATAATAGAGTGATCTCAATTATCCTAGCGCAGAAATGGGTGGCATACATCCACTCTCATAAAACAAAACTAAATCTAATTAATTTACTGCCGACGGAGTTATTTCCCTAGAGAACAATGTACAAAGAGAAAAATAAATACAATTGCAAAGAGCCAAAACATAAAGCCCCACTGGTAACACACGAAGACTTGATAAAATGATCAAATCCATCCAAGATTTCCCAACTCAATGTCAGAAATCGACCTCTCTCTTTTTTTCGCTCTCAGCATGTGATCCCTTTAACCAGGAATCTCTACTCTCTAGATACCACTTCCCCTTGAACCTTCCTAGCCCCCCCACCCCCCAACAAAAAAAAAACCAAAAAGAACTTCAAGTTAATTATGTTATTGTTGTACTACTATATATATATATATATGGACAGTGTACTCAACTTGAAGACAAGTTCCTCTTTATTTCCCTCCATTATTTTCACACCAAAAGCCAAAGATGGTTTTGTGGAGCCAATTGGTCATCTCAAGTACTCTGCTTCTCCATTTAGTCAGCATTATATCTGTGTTCTTACACACTACTGCAAGAGCAGAGCTTGTAGTACAAAATGTTAGTGGTCTTAGTTGGAAAAGCAAAGGAGTAGTAAGCAGTAGCAGGTGCAACTTGTTTCAGGGTAGATGGGTTATTGACCCTTCTTTTCCTCTCTATGATTCCTCAACTTGCCCTTTCATTGATCCTGAATTTGATTGCCAAAAATATGGCCGCCCTGATAAGCAATACATGAAATATGCTTGGAAACCTGATTCTTGCAACTTACCCAGGTACCCTTTCAAATTCTTCTTCCATAACTGTCAGTTTTTGATATGCAAAAATGACTTACAAAATATTGTGTCAACCATTTTGAAGAAACAAAGAAGTTCTTTTTTCTTCCTATGACTGTTTTTTATGTGCAAAAATGACTTAGAAAACATTGTGTGTCATCCACTTGGAAGAAGCAAAAATCAAAAAATTTCCTTCTCAATACGGTTTGGTGAGCTTATTCATATTGCTAATTTCAAAGTTTAAAAGATGAGGATTACGGTAGATTAATAAAAATATTAAGCTAGTCAATTTATGATAAATTCTCGTAACCGATGTAGTAGTTGTTTTAATGCGGTTAGTAGATTATTATTTTAATTTTTTGGAGATTTTATTTGATTGTAGTGTTTGAGGATTTTGGTGTTTTAGGTTTAATGGAAAAGATTTCTTGAAGAGATGGACAGGAAAGAAGATAATGTTTATTGGTGATTCGTTGAGTTTGAACATGTGGGAATCACTAGCTTGTATGCTACATGCGTCGGTGCCCAATGCCAAGACTTCTTTTGCTAGGAGGGAGACACTTTCTTCTGTGACCTTTCAGGTTTACTCTCTGTTTTCTTTTTGTGCTTTTAGTTTTCTTGTTTTCCTTTCTGCTGTTCACTCTGCGAAAGAAAAGATAAGAAGATAAGTACTTTCTCAGTGAGGAACTCGAGTTTCTGTTAGTTCATCACTGCTTGGGAAGAAACTCGAGTGAAAGGGGAAAAAGAAAAGTCGTTGGTATTTTACTGTTTTTGATTGGGTGTAAAACATCTTTAATCCCAAGTATTTTAGGATATTGGTTGCATTTAATAGTTGAAAACATCTACGTTACGTTATTATAATTGTAGTGGATCATGATGTTGGTTGTTACAATAGTGATAAAGTATAGCAAGTGGGGAGGGTGTAGAATTCAGCCGAAAATAAGTTACCTCTCTTACTTTGAAAATTTTCTATCTTAAAATTCTATACATGAATGGTATAAAAAAAAATACTCACAATTATATTACTTTAAAGTAATTACGTATAAATTTCTATAGTCAATTAGTAATTTGATAAAAATGACAAGTAATCTTCTATAATACATTATATTAGATAATCGCGTAAAAATTATTTGTACTATCAACATATATATATATATATATATATATATATATATATATATATATATATATATATAATTGTATGTTCTCACGTGCTCTCCCTTAGTGTCACTCTCATTTTCTTTTACAATACTTTGAGACTGCAACTAGTGTAAGATAGACAGATGGAGTTACGTTGCTAAGGAGAAAGTTCATTTCCTTTGCCAATTTTATATCTTCTGTTTGGCAAATCTTGAAGGAGGTACAACCAAGATCCAACTAAGATATAAAATTAGGGAATAGAAAAGATTATCTTTTGTTTCTTGTGACAGCAATGAGCAATCATTAATACTCCTACACAAAAAAATAAATGAAAAGAAAATAGAAAATAGTGGTAGGGCAAAGACCAAAGTTGTTCTTAGTCCAACAAAGAAAAAAGAGAACGCTGACTTTTTAGCTTTCCAAGAATTTACTTCGAAAGGAGACAGCAGGAATTTTATTGGGTTTTGTCTTGTCTTGATTATCGGTAAAAACCCGTGAACTTGTGAGATGCGTGCTTAACCCTTTTCCATATGCCACTTCCTTTCCTGTTTTCCACCAAACCAAATGTCTTCCTTTCGTTTTCTACCAATGGAAAAAGAATAACACAAACTGCCTTGGTTCTTTTACTTCATTCGCTTACAAAGATTAGTCGATTCGCTAATTTGAATTCGCTTCAAGATATTTAACAATTTTTAGAAACACAAAAAGTGATTGATCAATCTTTATAAAAAAATTATTTTTACTATTCCAATTTCTAAATTAGTTAGAGAACTAAGAGAGACATTTACGCACATACTTTAATGACTTTTTCACCTTGATTAAGGCTATTAAATGTGGGAAAACTTGAAAAAGTAGATAATATGAATGGAAAGTAGTACTACTATGTTTTCAATTTTAAAATACAGTGCTTCATATCATCGTTTCCCCAACTACTACTCCAAGAAAATATTGGGAATGCCTTAAAAAGAAAAAAAAAAAGATTGGTTGTTCAAGATTACATGCGTATAATTTGAACTCTTTTGCTGATAAAGACAAGTTAATGTCAACTATTGTGGTTCTAGTCTCTGTTTTGCCTTGATGGTTCACCTAGTTACATCATCAAAATTGAGATATCCTCATGGAATGTAGCAATATCCTCATGGAATGTAGCAACTGCACTACACAAGTGACCAAGACCCACTCATGTCTAGTGGAGCATTATTATCCAGTTGTAGTTACAAGAGAGAAATAATTATCAATTTGTAGTTGTTACCTGGCCAGAACATTGCCACAATCATTGGTAGGTCCAAGCTTAGGCATGTTTTATTGCGACTTTTTTGGTTGTCAGGGCATAAGTACCTTCACCTTTGGCCTTAGCCAAATCTACCCAAAAAAACAAAAGCTCAAAAAAAGAAAACTAAAAGGCATTGCTTTGCTATAAAAGCTTCTGACAACCGTTACCAACTTGTTACTCATATTTATTATGGAAAATAAAGGGTATTCCACTATAGCTTTTGATTATCTATAACTTTCAAGACTGATAGACTTTGTCACTTTTCTTTGTTGCTTTATATCTTTTCCCCCTCAGGATTATGGGGTTACTTTATTCCTCTATCGAACCACTTACCTTGTGGATATAGTAAGAGAGAAAATTGGAAGGGTATTGAAATTGGATTCCATTCAACAAGGTGATGCTTGGAAAGGAATGGATATGCTAATTTTCAATTCTTGGCATTGGTGGACTCACAAGGGCAACTCTCAACCGTACGATCTTCATTTCTCCACTTTTTCAATTTTTCTCAAGCAGTGCAAAACACACTTTATAATATATTAAGACATGAAATGGTTAGAGGTCTGAAAAAAAAACTATAGTGACAGAATCATATTTTTGTAGATGGGATTATGTGGAAGATGGTTCAAAGGTAACCAAAGATATGGACCGTTTGATGGCATTTTACAAGGGTCTAACTACTTGGGGAAGATGGGTTGACCGAAATGTTGACTCCTCCAAGACCAAAGTCTTCTTCCAGGGAATTTCTCCAACTCATTATATGTAAGTACTAAACCTCTTCATTTGTTCAAGAATCTTGTTACAATCATGTCAACTAGAAAGGCAACTACATTAAATCTTTGTAATAAATATTGATTGATAACCTAGAAGGAGAGCCTGTGAGAATGATAAAGTTTTCGTGTGACCTATAGGTCATCGATTTGAGCCATAAAATCAGTTAGATGCTTGATTCAGAGTAGGCTGCTTACGTAGGGGTGCGACCCTGTGTGAACGCGGTATGCTTCATTCACTGGGCTGCCCATTGATTGATAACCTAGAAAAAGTAGTATGCAACCTGCTGCAACCAGCTGAAGTGTAATGAAATGAAAAAAAATTACACTATCAATGGATATAACTTAAATACTTCTCACAGACCAGCAACTATCACTAATCAGAAATGTTTCCCACTCTTTACAAGCTCAAAATTTATACTTTGTTCCATCGTTATCAGGGGTACGGAATGGGGAGGATCAACAAAGAATTGTAACTCAGAGAAAATGCCATTAGCAGGGTCAACATATCCAGCAGGGACACCAGCATCTGCAGTTGTAGTTAACAAAGTATTAAATAGGATGAAAACAGCAGTTTACCTCCTTGATATCACGTTTCTCTCCCAGTTAAGGAAAGATGCTCATCCATCAGTTTACAGCGGCGATCACCCTGGTGTTGATTGCAGCCATTGGTGTCTCCCCGGACTACCTGATACTTGGAACCAGCTTCTCTACGCAGCTCTGATTATGTGAGGATGAACTATGAAGAACCTCATATAATTTATCCTTTTAATCTTCCTTTCCACTTATAAAGTGAAAATTAACTGTACATTTGTGGAGGTATTTGAAGACCATCGGCTGAAAACAGCGAGCAATCAGGTGCACATGGCAATCATTGGCGCAGTCCTGGACTTCTTAATAATTGGAGCCAGCTTCTTTGTGCTGCAATTCTTCTCTGAAGATGAAGAATTCAAATTATTTTTTATTGCCCATAGTTTGTTTCTTTTCATAGGTATTGGTCTGTGTATTATAGGGGCCTAGGCTCGACTGTGAAAATATTGATTCAAGGACATACAATAGCTTTCAGATGTAATAAGCACTGTGATTGGGGAGTAGGGGTGCATAGGAGTGCTGATAATTTTCAGCTACTAGCTTGAAGTTTATTTTCATTTTATTAAGCAATTATGAATAAAAGCAGATTTCCTCTGCTTATTTATGGATTTAAGACTTCACGAGTCCTAGTTAATGTAAAAGCTTAATATCCAATATGGAACTTCATGGGTAAGTTTTAAGATTCACAAGGACGAAAATGTTGGTCATTCAAAGAACTTTAAAGGAAAGTGATCACCATGGAAAAGATCAATCAACTTTACTACAAGGATTTGGACAAAAATTAGATTTGAACTCTTGACAGTCTGTTTACGTTCCTCCTTTTCTCGTTTTCGGGGAGAGGGGGCAGTAAATGTGCATGCACATTTTTGAACTCATATTGCTTCAACACTCAATTTGATGCAAACGTATGATAAACAAGAATGATAGTGCCCCAAGGGATGTTCAAGAAATTTCCTCCAAAATTGTAACTCAATTACTAAAGTTTTTTGCATTGTTCATGGTTTAAAATATGATCCAAGCCCCCACCAAATTTTGACATTGTTCATGCTTATCATATCCTCATAAGTTGAGAGGACAGAAACTTTGTTATAGATTGTGTATATAAAGAAGAAACAAGTAACCATAGATTTGTCCTTTGATGAAATTCATAACATATAGGAGTACCTGAGACACTGATCCCTTCATTTAGCATGGAATTCATTAACTTTGTCTCAGGCTGACGATATTCTGAATTTGGGCCATAGGACTTGCAAACTCCATATAGACTGACAAGAAGAAATGCCTTAAAGCAAACACAGTCGTGAGCAGAAATTATTAAGCTGACGCCCAAATGTATCATATAGAAAGATTATTGCAAGCAAAGCAAACAGATATATCAGCTAGGACACAATTAGAAACAACAGACTGAAGGTGAGGGCACAGGAAATCACCAGGGTTGGCTCCTCTATGAGTAGCAAGCCTTGGGAATTTTTTAACTCTTAATTTCTTAAATATAAGTATAAGAGCAACGTATGCACAAAATGTAAGTTTAAATATCTAAACATAATAATGTACGCACAAGTCACAACATAACATACTAAGAACCAATTGCAGAAGAAAAACATTGTATAATGTATTTTATAGTCAAATACCTATAGCATAATTCAACAAAGAAAATTCTGTGACTGACAGCTGAAAGCATAAACTCTGCTTTAGTCCTATGAGGCTTTTTTTCTCCCATGGTTATCCCAAGGTGTATAAATTTCCCTCACACTAGGGCCACTCCCAACTTCTCCTTACAAAATGATAGTTTTTAGGTCCTTGACCGACTTCCATTGATATAAATCGTCACAAGTACACGGCTTGAATTCACAAGGTTTACTAATCAAAGTATTATCAACTTTATCATCACATACAACAGCAGAATTCAAAAAGTATTAGCAGCTGTAATTTTTCAATTCCTTTAACACAAAAAATCCCTTCTTGCAAAACCAAATTCAAACACAAATTAAGCCAAAATTAGAACATTTTCTAATCCGAATGACATCAAGCCACTTTAATGGAGGATATTGTTAGATGAATTGTGCTAACATTATCACTAGAAACAGCTGATTTGGGTACTTCATTATCAGCATTACTGAATCAGTTTTTCTCGAGAAGGGACCTTTCGTGATTATGCTGCCACAAAGTTTAGTGAGAAAATGAAATAGACTTAAAGGATGAAAAGAACTCAAGAACCATTTCTGGCCTCTATGCAAAAAAAGCCTCCAGCTGTTACAAGTGGAAAGTACAACTCCTAATAACATGCACCAGCAGACATCATGTTAGCTGTTGTAACAAGTTATCTTCAACAACTCCAAGTACTACAAATTAAAGGTATTGAAGAGGAAAGGAGATTATAGCAAAAGGATTTCAGATTAGATTGAACAAGTTATTTTACCTATTTCATTTCCCTAAAATGTCATGATATCACACCTCAAACTGCAAACCTCGTTTATAGCAGCAGATACTTTCACTACTTTTAAGTCCCAAGCAGGTTTAAAAGTCAATCTTGATAAAAAATTCACAAGCAATAGTCTAGTAACCTGATCACCAATCAACCAAATAACATTACAACAATCAGAAACATCTTATGACCATGCTACTACATTCTACATTTGCAACATTTATCTGGATAGTAAGTACAATACCTAATTCTTCCTCCTGTCAGTAAGTTCATTCCGAGATAGTAACATTTATTGTGTCCTCTAGCACTTCAGAAAAATTAAGGAAGAGAATGAGAGAGAAAAACATACCTATGTTGATCATAGTCAACCCCCAATCCAAACAAAAAGAGGTGTCATTGTTTATCCAAAAAATGATACAGTGAAATTTGTTCGTGGTTTCTAGACAGATGACTTGATTTGATCTCAAAAGATAATGAATTAATCAATTTTCCTACAAGATACTTAGCTCAAATATAAATAAAACGATAGATTTGGAGAACTCTGAAACAGGTTTCCAGGCACGATGATAATAATAACAACAAGTTAGAGAGAGAAATAGTATCGAGATGCTGTATTAGAATATGTTCTTTGATGCCTAGAAAATCGTGTCTTACAATGATAATTGAGCCTATTATTTATAGCTCAGTGGGCGTAGTGGTCTGGCCCACCACTAATGACAATTATTGGGGTGTGATAATAGAAACCTTACGGTAAACATAAATGCTCAGATTTCTTTAATGAGCTGTTACTCTTTAATGTTGTAAAATATTATTTATTAAATGTCATCGGGTGCAGCATGCTTAATGCCCTTACGAACTTGACTTATTCGGTGACACACGAAGTAGTTGTGCTCGGTTTTAATTTCACGTGTCCCTTTTTCGGTGGCCACATAGCCTAAAGTCTTTTACCCAATACAGTCATGAGAGATGTAATTTGGCGACGAATTCGAGGTAAAGGAGAAAAGGGTTGATTATGAATTGTGGCGAGTGCGGAAAAGTGTGGATAATTGATGAGAGTCGGCTTATAGTTGCAATCACTTCTTCCTGTTGATAAACCACCTCTTCTAATAACCTGGCTAAGCTTCTCCAAGGTGGCAATCACTTTTTTTAAATTAAAAAAAAAATACACTTCTCAAAATTTTCTTCAATTTTTTTATTTTTTTTTTTAAGTTTGAAAATGATAAAATAAATAAAAGTTACAATTTTTTTGGATATTGCGATTTCAAATATTGGGCAGATTTTTCTCCATATTATGTTGTTGAGAATTGATCGCAAAATAAAAACAAGTTGAGAAACTTTTTCCAAATAAAGAGGGATAAAATTAAAAAATATCTCAGCTGGAAGAGATAATAAGAAGGAAAATAAGAGGTTATCCACGGTTTTGGACAGAATATTGGCGCAAATTTTAGATATTTCGACAATTTTCATTTTCTTTTTATACTTTACGTGCAAAACAATCCTAAAAAAGAAAATTGTTAAACTTTCTTTTGCTTGTTCTCCTCCTTTCTCCCCTTTCAAGAAAAAAAGCACAAAGAAAACATATCTTCCAGCTTTTATTTAATGTCAAGGAAAGTGAGGAAAAATGAAAAAGATATAGAAAAAGAAAAGTAAACATATGTTTAAAACTTCAAAAATTGAATTTGAAATGGTGGAAGTTATATTTGAAACTCGAGGAAATAGCATATAACCAACTCCGCTTAACGCACCTAAACGAATCCAAGGCTCATATCAGTTTACATATTTGTATAATCTCCTCAAGACTTTTTGGCAACTGCTTTAGAGATGGTGTTAATTCATAGAAGCTTTGACTTCAAGTTATGGTACTTAGGAATTTTAAGGATTTAAAGTTTATGAGTTCTAAATTTGTAATCGAATCCATAGCTCGTTAGTTATTGAGTTCGTAATTAAATATTTATACATATTTAATAAATAATTTTTTAGACAAATAGAATGTCTAAGCAAAAAGCTACTGGTTCGTGTGAACGTACAAGTCACATACATGTCTGTAAGGACAAGTTATGAACAGATGAAGAGTCCATTTTGGCACGATTTATGAATAAATTAATAAATGTTTATGCAGAAAAATGGCTACTGCCATTGGTATGTATGAATGTCACTCTTTACAACAAAAATAACAGCATTCTGAAGCTGAGTTTGCTACAGATTGTTAATTAGCAAGGTGTAAATCTGCAAACATATTTGTGTTGCTGCTGTTGCTGATTTTGACATTGTATATGGCAAGATCTTGCTTTGTCTCTCAACTCTTGGAATGCTCTCATTGTCTCCACATCAAAACCTCCGGCAAACTTGACAAAAACAAAAAACACACAGCACAAAATTAATACTAATTAGTACTACAAGACAGCATGTGAAATAAAAAAAATTTCATTAAAATGTTTGTTTCTTTTTTCGTGTAAAAAACTCATTATTTATACCTGATGTACTCGAAAGGCGAACCTAACGCCTTGAATTATAAGCTCTTCTTCTTCGGGACCACCACCAACCATTTCTAACTCTGCGGATACCCTCTTCATGTACTTCATGGCTAATTTTACTGATGCCAGCTTTATCTGCAATAATTCAAAAACAAAAACAACACAACTACCTCACGTTACCACCAAGTCTATCTTTGTGTTATTTCTCAATCAAAGCAGTAGAGCAGCATGGTACAAAATTTGAGACCACACGGTTTGCAAAAAATGGGAAGGTTATTAATACTATACGTCTTTCCCCACATAACAGTGAAATAAAAAGAGAGGAAAACAGTAAATTTTGCAGGCAAGTAGAATGTCTGTGAACTTTGCCTGCTCTTAATTATGTCATCTTGCAGGGACAAATACTAACAAACTAGATATATCACAAGTTCAATCCATGTTTAGGTAATTTAAACTTAAGCACATTTTCATGTCAAAAAGAAAAGAAATTTTTCATTGGCCTCCACCATGCATCATCCATAAGAAGGGTAATGTATTGATAAATCTTGAAAACCATGAAAGGGAAAGGAAAGAAACAAGCTAAGGTATAGCCAATTAGGAAGCTTCTTCCTGCTAGAGGCTCTTCTTTGTTCGCTGTTGACTGCTTAGACCAACACAATAAAGAAGTTTCAGGTTAATGTGCAATTAAAATATGCAGATCTATCTTAGTGCAACATTATAAAAATCATAGGGATCTATAAAAGGTCAACACTAAGAATCTGATTCCTTTTCTTTCTACTTACTACCAACACTAGTATAAAAAGGGATGCAGACAAGCAAATATGTTTTGGAAAACTGAGACTAAGCATGTGCGCATGCAGGCATGGGCATAGTTAATAAGGCAAAACTTCCCCATAATTTCTGTCTTCTAGTAACCTATAATCTTAGAATAATACAAAACAGATATTATCCCATGCTTCTACTTTGGCTATCCATTATTCAACGGCATGACTAAACCTCCATGGACCATCTTCAATTACCATTCTGCATTTGTTTTCGGTTCTATTTTTCATTTCCTTCTAGTCACAACCCTAAGATATAGAAACCGAGAGACAGACCGACTATCGGTTTTCTTTATGAATGATGCCACGAGAATATATAAATAACTTATTGTGTGTCTAATATACAACTTTTGCAAAGCAGATGACAATAACATAGAGAAATTCCAGGAAATAACTATTGCAGGAACAACCATAAGATAGGGAGAGATCTGAGTGTTGGTTCTTCTACTACACACCAAGTTAAACCACAAAAAAAACAAGTCACTGTTTGATGGTTTACCCAGCTTTGCAGAGCAGGGAAGTATGTAGAAAATTCAAGAATGAAGTTTCGACACATCTAGCTTCCGTGCATTATGCATCAATTTTTAGAGCCTTTTGGGAACTATCACTGGTCTCTTTTTTTAAATAGTCAGTAAAAGATTTTAAAAGCACCAAAAGATGGCACGAATTGAGATCCCAAGTCAACTTAACATATTGTGAAGACATTTTTATATGGAACATCAATTGGAAAATAATACATGAAACAACTACAATATAGTAGAGATCATAAAGGAGACAAGAAAAATATTAATTACCTGCGTAACATAACCAGTATCCAGCATCCACTCAATTGGAATTTGGAATACTTTATATCTCTTTGAAGCTGATTCTCTCATTCTTGACAAATTGTAAAGTCCATGCTCTAATCTGTTTAAATGAGACAACAATTGACATTACAATGGAGAACAATCACTACTAACTACCATATTTCATTTATGATGCAAGTTCTCATTACTTAATTTAGAACTAAAGTAATAATAACAGTAAATTAAGAAATAGAGCAAATTTGTACTTCTCATATAAAGACTGCATTTTCTTAAGAGCTGTGCCACAGGGTTGTCTGGGATTATCGCGAAAGGACGATGCCTCAGATTCAAGTTTCTTCAGATCACAATATCCAAATGCAGCTTCTCTCAATGCATCAGCCTTTTGCTCCGGCCATTCGAAGTGTTTCAGAACAGCCCTTTCATCAACCTGAAAAAACTTCAAGTCATCATATGATTGATTGACCGAAAATATAAAATGGGTATGACAAATAGTGAAAAGAAGTTTACCAGGTAAGAGAGCTCATCATCAAGCCATTTTACAAAAGGCACAACATCCTCAATATCTGCGAATGCAGCATTTTCCACTTCTTTGATCAAAAACCTTATAAAATCTCCTTGTGTCTCAACATCTGTTTTAATCTGCAATCAAGGAAACAAAAAGGGGAATATAATCAGAAATTAAATATACTAACCATACAAATGAAATTTTACAGTTAATCCTTATTAAATGCTACAATTTTTAAAAGATTTTACATCACAGTTAATCCTTTTCTTTCAACTATCCTTTGGGCAACCTCATTAATATGTCATTCTATTTTCTCAAATACTCCATCAATTCCATAATTTTAGTACAATTTTGCTTCCCAATTGCCAAAGAAATACATTTTGACTAATATATCTTCTACTATTTTATGTTTTTACTGTTAAACGAAAGAAATGAAGTTATTAGCACATTGTATGCAATTATCAAAATCCCTAATTTTGTTCAAATACTAATATCAGATCTGGAAAAAAAAAAAAATCAGTTTTTCTTATAATCCCGTGTCAATTATAAAGATTGTGAAAGCGATTATTCTTTCAAATTGACTAAATTGCCCAGAGTGAGTTGATGGAATTACAGCTTTTCCAGATTCATAATTGCACTTTACCTCTACCAATATTGATTCGAATCTACATGCTGTCTTATCTTGTAAGAAACTAAGCAAAATTCCAAGAAAAAGTGCAATAGGGGTACCAGAAAAAGACATCACAGACTAGTCATTTTCACTGACAGTAATCCAACAAGGAAATGGCAAAGCAGTAATTTAGCCCAATAACCATGGCCAAAGAACTTACCGCCAGTAAATAGGCAGACCGGTTCTCAATTTCTCCGATCATATCCTTTGCCGTGGCTGTCGCTGGAGCATCGGCGGCACCACTAACTCCGGCACCGGAATCTCTTCGGCAGTCCCTCCGCATTAGAGAGTGATAAAATTCCACCACTTCAGGTATACGCCTAACCTTTGCTGGCACGGGCTTTAATCCTTTCGGAGGTGGTGGTGGAGGTGGCGGGGGGCCTGTTTTGACCGCCGCCGCTGGAGGTGGTGGCGGAGGAGGCGGAGGAGGAACTGGTGCCAACATTTTGGGCGCCGTCGCTGGCAGTGGAGGTGGTGGAGGTGGAGGTGGAATGTTAGAAATTTCAGCTAAAGCACGTTCAGCTGAATCTGATAAAGAACTATAAGACCGAGAAGATGAAGAAGAAGATAACGATGACGATGACGATGACGATGGCAATAGCGTCGACGATGGCCGTGGTGGTGGTTTAGGAACACGTGGAACACGTGATCTCAAACTCATAATGCCAGCAGATATCTCAGCTAACTCCTCTGAATTACTCCGAGAATGTCTAGGCCTGTCACACATTTCCATTGCACCAACTATTTCCTCTTTCATCTCACACTCGGGTTTCGAAGCCACACTGATGCTAGGTTGAGTCACGCATTTTCTCAAATACTTGGTCATGTTAGATTTGTTGTGAGCACCATTTGTTACAGCATCCACAAGCCTATGAGCTGATAACTCTTCATTAGCTTTCTTCAGCTCAGAAATTTCAGCTTCCATAGCTTTTACCCTCTCTTCGTGCCTCCCGTTTTGCTTCACTAGCTCAATGTGCAACATCTCTACTTCTTGTCTAAGCCTTTCATTTTCCACTCCCAAGCATTCAATCATTCGTTTTTTTCGTTCTATTTCTGCATCTTTTAGGGTGATCTCACTCTCCAACACTGGAAGAATAGCAACTGATTCCTGGAGCAGTTTCTTCTCGAGGATCTCGGTTTTTAAACGGGACTCTCTTTCGCGTAACTCTTCGACTAAGCGTAGGAGCTCTGCAACGTCCGGTGGACGAGGCTGGACTTGGGCGGAGGAACGGGGAAAGTAAACACCGAAAGAGCGAGAAAATCCTGCACTTTTGGGAGTAGTCTGCTGCTTTGTGCAGCTGGGTGAAGGAGAAGGAGGCTTGGGAACTGAATCTTGCTTTGATGGCTTTGGATTTGCAGGTGATTTCTGTAAACCCATAGCCGTTTTTACTTTGCCAGCAACCATTGTTGCATCTAACAAACACAGATTAAAGAGCTTTTTTTTACTCTGTTCTCGCTCAATATAATCTCTAACTATTGGTTTTCAAGAATGCTATGCCTATCCCCTCAAATTTACAAAGGAGAAGGACTAGTCTCCAAAATGAGGTCCCTATCTATGCGCCTGGAAGAAAGGGGGTAGGGGGAGTTATAGGGGGTATGAAAGAGTAAGTGAAGATACTGTAACTCTCTTCAGTTTGTGTGTTTTAGTATAGAGGGTATTTGTTTGTTGGAACTTTGAATGTGTAAATGATGCAGCGATATCGATGAACGGTCTTCTTTTCTTGGATCCACTTTGATTTTTATTTTTAAAAACAAAAAATAAGACAAAAGCATTTTTGCTAAAGTTGAAATATTTTGACTCATCCACGCGCGTAATTGAGCAACTATTTCACATTTACCCCAACGTTTTGAAACAGACATATTAGTTCCAACGGTCATTGTCCTTGATCAAAACTTCCTCTATTTTATTTTAATTTGAACGTACTGATAATCTAGAAATCAAATTTATGTAGTTCAAATATTTAAACATTTTTTGAATGTCCGTTACTTGAAAGAACGATTTATTGTGAGTTTATCCGCGTCGAGAGTTTATAAAAAATAGTCTCTCTATTTTTTCGGGATAGGAGTAAGGCTGCGTATATTTTATCTGCATATAACATTTCAAAACAGAGTATTAGTGCCTCAATACTATTTCTTTTATATAAACATCTCTGGATAGGTGTTCCGTGTATGTTTCAATTGCAAAAGTCCTCTTATTAATGTTACTTAATAACGATACAAAAAAAAGAATATCTTACAATACACTTTTAGAGGTAGGTTACTGGTACATAAGATTAAAATATTAAAAATGTTATCATTAAAATCAGGTTATGTTAAAAAAAAATCAATTTTAGTAAGGTAAATGTAATATTTCAAATCACAAAGATAATTATGTTGTCAGGATAATTTTGAAGAGTGATTTCTGAAATTATTATTATAAACTTATAGGAGTAGTAGTATTAGCTAATTGCATCGATACATTGCGTTTAAAGAAAAAAATTAACATCACGCGCCGGAGTGAGAGATTAAGATGTGTTATTTTTTTAATCTATTCTCTCGAGTGCTATATTTGTCGGAAAACCAAATTTTGAGAGTGACTCGACTAAGAGAACATTAAAAAATTAGTAGGAAAATGGGAACACTGTTTCTAACGGTCAGCTTATCAGTACGTGAGAATTTGTACTTTTACCGCGAGTGGAAGGTCTCGTGATGTTATTTAACGAGGGTAGTTGGTTTGAATTTTTGAGGTAGGTCTCACTTTTAATTAAGAGATCTCTTATTATTTTGACTGTTTGCTTAGGGTGCATTATATGTTTGACTTCACTTGGAAATGCGATAGTTACCTTGATCTATAACAAGATATTCTTGTTTTTAGTTATATAGGAGGAGGGTAAAAAGGAAGGGGATGTTATGAACCTCCATCTTAACTAAACTAGGCATCAAGTTAATTAGCGGTAAAAAGGAAGAATTTTAAATAAGATGAGGAATTCAGTGTTTTAGCGGTAAAAAGGAAGAATTTTAAATAAGATGAGGAATTCAGTGTTTTTTTATTCTAACTGAAGCGTAAAAATTGTGTTAAGCTTAATGATGTTGTAGTGGAGAACAAAACGATGAATTTCCAAGCTATGAGCTTGTGAATGAAAACACAAAGCAAGATACGGTTCAAACATATACCCCTCGAGGGAGAGCAATTAACTAAGCAGACTGTAAACGGGAAAAATATATTGTATGATCCTTTAATAATGACATTATTATTTATTATAATCCTTTAATTACGAAATTAGCATATTTTATATCTCAAAGTCCTTAGAATGGAAGAATTTGTATAGTCCCAAGAAGTAGAGCATTCGGTTGGAGTTGAATCATTGTCCTCTAAGTCAAAGACTCACAATAGTTCAGCGTTGTATTTAAGTTTTTATTGATCTTATTATGACACAGAAAGGGGGGGGGGGGGGGGATCCCCTGCTCAATTACGACTAATAAAGGCGACATTACTAACAAGTTGAACAATATATGAACCACTGACTTCCCTTTCAATTCCAGCATTTAGCAACATGAGTGCTTAATTATGTTTTTTGTGATAATCCAGATCGATATATTGAAGGATTAAACATGACTACTTCATGATAATTAATTAGTGCTCAGGATTTGATGGATATGGCTCTTTACTCCTCAATTGTGTGCTATTATTTACCTGAATGGAGTTTGGTTAAGCATAATCATTAAGCATTATTTTAGCAACCACAACCCATAGCTTGTGTGGTAAGCTCAAAATCGGAAGATCCCTGAGGTTTATTGGATTATTCTCGAAACAAATATAGCTTTGTTATGAGTAACATTTAGCAGTTGATTTCACCGGATGTAGATAATTTTGTAATTTTCCCTAGATTTGAAATATTAATAGAAAGTTCTCTGTGTTTTTTCCCTGCTTCTTCCTTAGATGGATAAATACGATTTGCATCCAACTGTACATGCAATGCATCAGAGTACAATTAGTTGAACTATTTCAATAAATTTTATTTATGCAGGGATGTGTCGGCATAGATTTTGGAATGATTTCTTCTTTAGAGTAGGTGTTATCCACCTTAATGAGCCTAATATGAGTTATTTTATTTTGTTTACATTGCTACAATTGACTTGAATGTCTCTCTCTTTAGTTAACCTTCCTTAGATTTTTCTCAAATTCTCTCCCACACCTTACAACGGCATCCTTAACTTCTCCTATTGTTTAGCATTTTATAAAATTAACTTTATTTGCGCCTCCATTAAGATTGACAAGCTTAACTGGAGATTTGTTATGTCACTAAACATCGTTCGAGTAATTTTTTTATGGCCACCAAAAGTTCATAGATTTCTTCTTGTGTTTGTTTCCAATGAGACAGGGGAAGAAAAACTCACTCTACGCCAGCTCCTACATTTCATAATTGCCATGTCGGCTTATTAGTTCTAGTATCAATTTGTAGGTGACGCGCATAAAACCGTTGTATAAAATTAATGTTCGTACTTATCAAAAATAGTATAAAAAAGTATCGAATTTAAGGATTAGAGTAGTTATTAATTATTTTCTTCTTGTTGAAAAATACAAAATTCAAGTAAATTTTCTTAAAGTTCTAAAATAAGAATTTAAAATGATCTAAAATTTTAATTAATACTGAAGCTCCATTTCATCAATTTTCGATCCCCAAGCTTGATCCCGATTAATTTTTTTTAGACTTCTACTCAAATTTTGAAACTATTTCATTCGTTTTATTACATGTAAATTGATTCTACTGCTCGGAATCAAGTCCTACACAACAAACACACATTAAGTATATAATATAATACTCATATTCTAGCTCAACACATTTGAACTAATTTGAAAAGCTTTAACTAAAACTCAACACATTTTAAGCATTTTGATGATCATGTATACAACAGAGAGCGTGAAAAGCTACTGAAATGGGACTAACTTTTTATATGCAAAAACAGAGTGAGTTAATCAGGAATAGGTAAGGTTGGTTGAAAGAACATGCAATGCAGTAATGGATGGAGATGGAGAATTTAAAGGGATTTCATTTGGAGTTTGGTTTTTCATATATGGAGTGATACATCACTTTCAGATGAAGATTGCTGAGCCTGGCAATATAGTGACCATTAACAAAACATTGTCTTTCTCTCCCATTGTCTTTCTCATCCCCTCTCTTTTTCATATATTACTTTGTCTCATTCCCGCTATTTTACTTCAACTCTTGACCTTAAGTTGGAAATGGATAACACGAACAATAAGAAAAAGTGCTCTACTCTTATTATTGAAGTTGATGTATGAACATGCACACCTTTCGGAGATTTCACTATTTACCTTTTTACGTGATCATTTGATGCAGCTGTTTTTTCGCCCTCTCTGATATATTATTACAGTATGATATACAGCGGCGGACCCAAGATTTTGTGCAAGCGGGTTCAATCTTAAAAGTACATAACTTTAATCGTAAAATAGTAGTTGTCAAGTTGGTTTAAATAAAATATTTATATAAAATTTACGCAACTTTAATCGTAATTTATACAAATACACAGTATTAATTTTTGACGAAGCGAGTTCAGTTAAACCGCTTGCCACCATGTGCGTCCGCCACGGATAATATATATACCACTCTGCTGTGCATTAGTATTATTTATATTATTTACAGGGAATGAAGTACGTGCAATCTCGATCAATTATGTCCAATTTCCAAATGGCAACCTTAATGCCTTGCCTTTGAGGGCAGGGGGATGCCCCGATAAGATTACACTTCTAATGAAAAATTCAGCTATTAGAGAAAAACAACTTTTATGAGTTTAAGTAATAAACCATCAGTGTAAATAAATTTTATTATATTATATTATCTTAATATATTTGTTTACCCTTAAAATTGAATAACAATTAAACTTATAATGAGGTTCTAAGGATACGCGATTTTACTTAATACCGACAGACAAATATGAAGATTAATAACAGAAATGAACTATAAAATAAAGCGAACCAATATTGAAACGGAATTCAACTATCTAGGGTGCCCTCGAACTGACTGATACCAAAATAGTTGAAAATAAAGCGAGCTGATGAACAATTGTATCAACAGGAAAGAAAATTGTATTGCTTTTTTACGTGAGAATACAAATGGTTAATACTCTCCTTTATATAGTAGAGGAGTTCTACTTATGATATAACTCTAATTACAGAAGAAAATCCCATGATATGCTTATTAACCGTTTCTGATTTGATCCGTTCCGAGATTTACGCCATGATTCTCGACCAGTCACCGAGGTTTACGCCGTGATCTTTGACTAGATACGGATATCTCGCCTTTCTGTTATTGTGCTATCTTCGATCTTGCTCGATGTCTGTCTTGTTTGGCTTCGATCGCTACTAGCCTCGGTCTTGACAGGTACCTCAGTTCTGAACTCGGTACCTTATCCTCGTGATATCGCCTATTCCGTTACGAGGCTATCCTTCGATGCAAACTCCCAGCCTCGGTCAAATAGTAAAATTGAGTGGGGCCGGTTTTAACCGTATACAGATAGTCCCCTCATTTTTTTGGAGTGTAATGACAAAAAATGAATTGAGCCTTCGATATCTCGACCTATCATGATGTCATCCTTGTGACGTAAGTGAGGGAAGTGACTGAAATATCCCGTCTGTACAGTTATCAAGGCATTAAATGCACGTCAGTCGATGGTCGGCCACCACCAATATTGAACCGTCGTTGTGAAATTTATAAATAGTCCCTCTCTCCACCATTTTGAACTTTTACTTTCAGATTTTCAATCTCCAAAGCTTTTTATATCTTCTAATTTCTTCATCTGCAAATCTACGATTTTCACTGCTAACCTCTTCTCAAAACACCAAATCTTATCATCTCCATCTATTTTTAACTTCAAATCCATACAAAAATGGCTAAAATATCAAAAATTGTTCCTCAAAAGGAAAACGCTTCTTTATCGCGGCTGGCCGGCGACAAGACATCGGCAGAGCCGCGCCCCGAGGAGTGTGTTCCCAGGGGTGTGTCCTCACTTCCGATTTTAAGACCGATAAAGCCTCGTAGATTCCCAGTCGGTGCGAGCCAGTGTAGATGTATATATGCTCGATAATTGAGGGATACCTTAAGTAGGTAAAGAAAGATTGCAATTGGGAGGGCAAAGAGGTGGTGATCCCGACCCCCGAAGAGGACATCACCACCCATGTGGAAGGGTTTCTAAGTGTTTACACTTACCATTTCACGTTGGGCCCCCTCAACCTCGTCGTCGTTGATTTTTGCCGCCAGTATCAAATAAGCCTAGGCCAAATCCATCCTTCCTTTTGGCGAATTGTGATTCTACTCCCATTCTTCGTGAGCAAAGTCGAGGGGATGCCTTTCACCCTCGACCACCTTATCAGGTTATACAGTCCCCGCCTCTATCGAGGTGGGTTAATAAAACTCCAACGCCGGACTACCAAAGTGATGTTCTCGAGCATAGACGAGGATAAGGACCGAGGCTGGATGGGCCGATACGTTCGAGTAAGGACTTCTGACCTAATCCCGGCCGAGAAGATGCCATATTTTGAGAAATGGAATATGAAGTGTAAGTACAATCCAACTGTTAGCTCTTATTTATTGTTTTGCTCCTTTGCTTCTTCTTATCGATATCCCCTTCCGTGATGTAGCGGTCGCTTGGATGCCCGATGCAATTCCTAACCTCAAGAGCTGGGTTCGAGACCTGGCCTCGACCTCTTCATATGTCGAACGCTCATGGAAAGCTTTGAATCGGGTAAGCCTTAACTCCCCTTGTTGGTGTTATACTTGTGTTCATTTTTCTCTTCCTTTCTAACTTCTTTTCTTTTTTCTGTGTAGGCCTCAGCGCTTCACTGGGAAGCATTTTCTCGGTCTTGAGCTGAGCTAAGTCGGTGTGAGGCCGACCTCCGAGGGCTCACGGAGGAGAGGAATGCCCTTAAACTTCTCTGTGGGCAAAAAGAAGAGGAGACCAAGGACCTCCGAGCTGTGTTGGCCAAGGCTCACCAAGATCAGACCGACCTGATCGAGTAGGTAATGAAAATCTTAAAAGCTCATAGGTTCGATTCGGGAACGGTGGCTAATATTTTAATCTCACAACTGCAGCAGAAGGTCAAGAGGATCGAGCAGCTCCGCGAGGAGGTCAATATGATGAAGGCGGAGACCTTGGGGTGGAAAGAAGGCATGGACCGCTTCGGTGCAAAAAAAGAGACTGCTCTATCCAAATTGTCATCGACCGAAAGTCAGCTTCGAGGCATGAGGGAGAAAAGCTCAATTCAGCCAAAGAAAATAGAGGAGCTCGAGGCTCGGCTGGCTTCCAAACTTACAAAGGCCAAGTCTGAAGCCGAAAAGGCAAAGGTCGAGGCAGAGGCGATCGTGGCCGTCTATCGGGCCGATGCTAAAGCCGCTCAAGTCCAAGTAAGAGAGGCACCCGAGACCGTTCAAACTCGAGCATATTGGATTGCCGAACTCGCAAAATGCCAATCTCAGAGGGAAACCCTCGAGGAGATCCACGCTCGAGGTTTCGATCTTACCAACGAGATACTAAAGGCTAGAGAGCATGAAGCCGACGCTGGAGCGCTGGCCACTTCTGATGATAATGATAATAATGGCAGCAAGAGCAGGTCCGAGAATGGGGATGACCTCGATGGAGAAGAAGCTGCCCCCGGAGAAGATCAGGAACCTTAGGATTTTTCACTTTTGATCTTTTTGTATAGGATCCTGATCGGACCTTGTAAATATTCTCATATATATAAAGATCTCTTTCCTTTCCGACTTTCATTTATTCCTTGTGAAAATTTTGTTCATAAGTTCAAGGCTTAGGCAATTTGATCGAAGCCGAACTAGTGTAGTTTTTATAATCGAGTGAGTACTTGCTCGAACTCGGAGTAGGGTGACCCTTAGGTTTTAATTAAGTGAGGATGATTTCTCAAAAATAAACTGGCCCTTTAGGCTCTTGAATTAGGCTGATACGACCATAAAAAGAATGGCTTTCTCCCCCTTTTCGACTTGAAAAGTTTATTTTTTAATCATATAATTTATGTTGTGCCTTAGCAAGAAATAAATGATTTGCTCGAGAGTTTGAATGGTTCCGTACCCATTAGGATTTTCAAGGGTCGATATTATCGAGACCCTTTATTTCGTAATGCCTTAGCATAAAATAAAGAATTTATTCGAGAGTTCGAACGACTTTGTACCCATTAGGGTTTTTGAGGGTTGATATTATCGATACCCTTATAAATTTAGCCGAGGGTAGCCTTTTTAACTGGTTGGTGAAAATATTTGAAGGCCTGTTTAATAACAGAAATCGGACGTCTCCGAACCGTGTTAATTTGGCCATAGCCTTTAACTTGGGATTTGCCATTTGGGCTTGTTCCCCTGTTATACTTCGAACTTGTTCGAAGTATCAGTCCCCGAGTGGGGTGGCCATGACCTATAAAATCGAGGATTGCCTTTTTAAGGTCTTACAATTTAGAGGTTTAGTAATTCGATCATGTCGATTTTTTGGACGGCAGTCCCCGAGGATCGGGTAAATTATTTGAACTTCAGTTGTGATCGGCCCTTAAGTCAGTTTCCACAATAGATCATAAGTATGAAATTGTAAAGTATAAATTTTTCTGAAGCATGGAACATCTGGTAAAGAAAAATACTCCTTTCAATAGATTATACATGCGTACATGTTTTGACATTAGGGTTTGAGTAATCTACATGGACACGGCTCATTTGACCGTTTGGTCCTCTACAAAATTTACCTATCAAGACCCTGTCGACACGAAGTATTTTTCTTGTAACTATCCGAAGGTGATGCCCCCTAGTATTCGAGGTTCATTGTAAAGGAGCCTCAGATACTGTTGAATTGCTCTAAGTTAGCACGAACAATGGTTGCCTCGTTAAAAACCTCGCCGGAGAAAACCCATTTGGGATAAAAATCGGTTTAAGGGAAAAAGAGTGCAACGTGTGCTTTCAGACCTAAGGACTCTACGTTTGAAGAATCCTTTGATGTCTTCGATTAAACACCTGTAAATGGTTAGTATAAAATATAAATGAAAATAGAGAAGGTCATACCTTAGCAGTAATATCGTTTGAGGAGTGATATATTCCATTTGTTTGGTAATTGTTCGCCGTTCGCCATGCCAAGTTTGTAGGCTCCTTTTTCGATGATATCGAGGACCTGGTATGGTCCCTCCCAGTTCGGACCAAGTTTTCCTTCGTTTGGGTCTCGAGTATTGAGGGTGACCTTTCTCAGAACTAAGTCCCCAATTTTGAAGTGTCAAAGATTGGCTCTTCGATTGTAGTACCTTTCGATCCGCTGTTTCTGTGCGGCCATTCGAACGAGGGCGGCTTCCCATTTTTCATCTATCAATTCGAGGCTTGTATTCATAGCCTCGTGATTTGACTCTTCCGTTGCATATCGAAACCTGACGCTGGGTTCCCCGACTTCAACCGGGATTAGAGCTTCAGCGTCGTATACTAAAGAAAACAGTGTTGCCTCCGTACTGGATTTTGACGTCGTTTGATATGCCCAAAGGACTTCGAGCAATATTTCTCTCTATTTTCCCTTAGCGTCGTTCAATTTTTTCTTTAGATTTTGAATGATGGTTTTGTTTGTCGATTCAACCTGTCCGTTCCCACTAGGATGATATGGCGTCGACATTATCCTCTTTATTTTCTGATCTTCGAGAAATTTTGTCACTTTGCTACCGACGAATTACTTTCCATTGTCGCATACGATCTTGGCAGGCATCCCGAATCGGCATATAATGTGGTCCCAGATAAAGTCTATGACTTCTTTCTCTCTAATTTTCTCGAAAGCCTGTGCTTCAACCCACTTAGAGAAATAGTTAGTCATAAACAAAATAAATTTAGCTTTATCTAGGGCCAATGGCAGAGGGCCGACGATATCTATTCCCCACTTCATGAATGGCCATGGGGATAAGACTGAGTGGAGTTGCTCTCCGTGCTGGTGAATCATCGGCGCATATCTTTGACATTTGTCGCACTTTCGAGCAAGCTCTTTTGTATCCTTCTCCATATCGGCCCAATAGTATCCTGCTCTGATGACTTTGTGAACCAATGATTCGGCACTGGAATGATTTCCACAGGTGCCCTCGTGGATTTCTCATAGGACGTAGTCGGTATCTCCTGGTCCCGAACATATTGCCAATGGTCCATCGAACATCCTTCTATACAGTGTTCCATCTTCGGCCAATGTGAATCGTGCGGCCTTCGTACGTAGAGTCCTCGATTCCCTAGGGTCCGATGGAAGCTTCCCGTTCTTTAGGTATTCGATATATTTGTTATTCCAATCCCAGGTTGGACTTGTGGAGTTGATTTCAGCGTGGCCTTCTTCGATTACTGACCTTGAAAGTTGTACGACAGTCCCCGAGCTAATCTCTCCGTCTTTGACTGATGACCCCAAATTTGCAAGGGCATTGGCCTCGCATTTTTGTTCTTGAGGTATATGTTGTAGAGTCCATTCTTTAAACTGATGTAGAGTCACATGTAGTTTGTCCAAGTATCTCTGCATTCGATCTTCTCAAACCTTGAAGGTTTTGTTGACTTGGTTTACCACAAGCAAGGAGTCACATTTGGCCTCGATGACTTCTGCTCCCAAACCTTTAGCTAGCTCGAGACCTGCAATCATGGCATCATACTCGGCCTCATTGTTAGTTAACTTGATAGTTTTGATAGCTTGTCTACTTGTATTACCCGTGGGTGGCTTCAAAATGATGCTTAACCCAAACCCCTTCACGTTTGAAGCACCGTCTATGAAGAGAGTACATACCCCCGATGATGTACGAGGGTTTCCTTTTAGACCTCGGGTACGAGGGTTGGTGTAAAGTCGGCCACGAAGTCTGCTAAGATTTGAGACTTGATGACCATTCGGGGTCGATACACGATATTGTACCCACTGATCTCGACGGCCCATTTGGCCAATCGGCTCGGAAGTTCGGGCTTATGCAAAATATTACGAAGAGGATAAGTATTCACTACGCAGATCAGGTGACACTGAAAATATGGTTTTAATTTCCTAGAAGTGCTTATTAAGGAAAGCACTAATTTTTCTAAGTATGGGTACCGGGTCTCGACCTCACCTAGAGTTCGGCTAACATAATAAATAGGAAATTGCATACCTTGCTCTTCTCGAACTAGGACCCCACTTATTGCGATTTTTGAGACTGCTAAGTACAAGTATAGTTGCTCGTCCGCTTTCGGAGTATGAAGCAGTGGCGGGCTCGAGAGGTACCGATTTAGTTCTTCCAATACTTGTTGGCATTCCGGGGTCCATGCAAAATTATTGTTCTTTTTGAGCAGTGAGAAGAGCCTGTAACTTCTATCTGAAGACCTCGAGATGAATTAGCCTAGGGCGGCTATGTGCCCTGTTAATCTTTGTACGGCCTTAACATTATCCACAACTGTGATGTCTTCGATCACCTTGATCTTATCGGGGTTGATTTCGATACCCCGATTTGATACCATAAAGCCGAGGAACTTGCCCGAGCCAACCCCGAATGCACATTTCTCCGGGTTGAGTTTCATGTTGTATTTCCTTAGTATATCGAAGGTCTCCTGCAAATGTTTCAAATGGTCCTCTGCTCGTAGGGACTTAACTAGGATATCATAAATATAAACTTCCATTGACTTACCTATTTGTTCTTCGAACATTCGATTTACTAAGCATTGATAAGTGGCACCAGCATTTTTTAGTCCAAACGGCATTACATTATAACAGTAGGTGTCGTACTTAGTGATGAACAAAGTCTTTTCCTGATCATCTAGGTTCATTTGTGTTTGATTGTATCCGGAGTAGGCATCAAGAAAACTAAGGATCTCGTGGTCGGCAGTGGCATCGATCATGCGATCGATATTCGGCAGAGGAAAAGAGTCTTTAGGACATGCTTTGTTTAAATCTTTATAGTCTACGCACATTCTAAATTTATTTCCCTTTTTAGGGACTACGACTACGTTTACTAACCATTCGGGATATTTTACCTCCCGAATGGATCCTATTTTGAGAAGTTTGGTTACCTCGTCCTTGATGAATGCATGTTTTACCTCGGACTTGGTTCTTCTCTTTTGTTTTACCGGGAGGAACTTCGGGTCCAAGCTCAGTCGATGTGTAGCAATTTCCGGAGGGATCCCTGCCATATCTAAATGGGACCAAGGAAAACAATCCATATTATTAATAAGAAATTTGATGAGTTTTTCCCTGAGCTCGGGGGTTAACCCTGTACCTAGGTATACCTTTCGATCGGGTAGATGCTCGATCAATACGACTTGATCTAGCTTCTCGACCGTTGATTTGGTGGCGTCGGAATCCTCGGGGATTATGAAGGATCGAGGGATCCAATAGTCATTGTCCTCATCCGTTCCCTGCTTCTCCGATTGAGTCGGGGCTGGTAGCTGCTGTGGTTGCTATTTAGCTTCCTTTTTTCCTTTTGACTCTGATCCTTTTGTTGACGAAAACACCGATACCGGTATCACTTCGTCGACCGCGAACATCTCTTTGGCAGCATGTTGTTCCCCATACACCATTTTTACTCCATCCGGTATTGGGAACTTCAGCATTTGGTGAAGGGTTGAGGGGACCGCCCTCATATTTTGAATCCAGGGTCTTCCGAGCAGTGCGTTGTATCTCATATCGCCTTCGATCACATGGAACTTTATTTCTTGCATAATTCCAGCTACATTTACTGGTAGGATGATTTCACCTTTAGTTGTTTCGCTTGCCATGTTAAAGCCATTGAGAATCCGAGCTATGGGTACGGTCTGATCTTGTAGGCCGAGTTGCTCCATGAACCTCGATCAAATAATATTTGCTAAACTTCCTGGATCAATTAAAACACGTTTAACCTAAATTTTATTCATAAGGATAGAGATTACCAAAGCATCATTGTGGGGCTGTGAGATCCCTTCTGCTTCCTCATCATTGAATGATAAAGCGCCTTCTGGCACATAGTCTCGAGTTCATTTTTCTCTGGTGATTGATACTTTAGTGCGTTTGAACACGGGCCCTTGTGGAATATCGACCCCTCCAACGATCATGGTTTTTGGCTTGGTTGCTCAAAAAATCTCGAAGGTGACCCTCGTTGAATAGATGGGCCAACTCCTCTCTTAGTTGTCTGCAATCTTCGGTTTTATGACCATGTGTACCATGGTATTTGAATATTTGATTGGGTTCCTTTGGGATGGATCGGTTTGTAGGGGTCTGGGCCATCTAGTATCTTTGATTCTCCCAATTGCTGACACAATACCTGATGCGTCGATGCTGAAGTTCTATTCTGACAATCGTGGTGCTTCTGTGGGATTGGCATATTTATCGAAGCCACGTTTGCTCATGAGCCCTCGAGAGCTATGTCTTCGATCATTCCTTCGATCATTTCGGATGGGATTGCATCCTGGGCCGCTGTTTCTACGATTTGCGTTGTATGGTAGATACCGATCTCTGCTCAACCGGGGTTCTCTGTCGATATCCCTTTGAGTTCTGCCGATGGGCCTGTTTGGATAAGCGGAATCGAAATGGGTCCCCAATTGATTATCCTCGACCCTGATCTTCGACTGGTACCGATTATTTACATCGGGCCAGGTTACTGCTAGATATTCAATTAAATTGTGCTTTAGTTGTCGTGATACCACCGAACTTGGTTCGTTCAAACCTTGAGTAAAGGCCTGAACAGCCCAATCGTCTGTGACCGCTGGTAGTTCTATACGTTCTATCTGAAATCGAGATACGAATTCCCTCAACATTTAGTTGTCTTTTTGTTTCACCTTGAAGAGGTCCGATTTTCTAGTCGCAACCTTTATTGCTCCTGCATGTGCCTTTACGAAGGAGTCTGCAAGCACGGAGAAGGAATCAATGGAATTAGGGGGCAACTTGTGGTACCATATCATTGTTCCTTTCGACAAGGTTTCTCCAAATATTTTCAGTAAAACAGATTCAATCTTATCGTCTTCCAAGTCATTCCCTTTTATTGCGCATGTATAAGAAGTGACATGCTTATTAGGGTCAGTGGTCCCATTGTACTTAGGAATTTCTGGCATTCGGAATTTTTTTGGAATGGGTTTCGGTGCCGCACTTGGAGGGAAAGGATTTTGTACAAATTTCTTTGAATCCATACCCTTTAGAATCGGCGATGCCCCCGGTATTTGGTCAACCCAGGAGTTGTACATCTCTACTTTCTTGTCATTTGCCTCGATTTTCTTTTCTCCCGATTCAATCCGTTTAGTGAGCTCCTCAAACATTTTCATAATGGCGGGGGTCAGTCCCCAATTCGTTGGCATTCGACCTTTCCGGCACAGGCTCGGTCCTTTGAATGACTTCTGGTTCGATCCTACTCGGTGTCCGGTATTGATTTCGTAGTTGTGTTACAGCGGCCTGTTGAGCCTGTAACATCTTGAATATCAATTGGAGGCTCACTCCACCATCTTCTCCGCCCTGCGTACCTCGACCACATGATCGAACTTCCCTGCGTATACTACCTTCGGGCTCAATACCCAAATTTGCATTTAGGGCGACATGTGAACTGACATCGACGGTATTTGCAATTGGTGCTCCCTCGAGGTCGGCCTGAGGCACCTCGATTCCTGGGGCGGCTATGTTGTCATTTTCCCCATGAAATCCGAGGCTGTTGTCGCCATGTGTAGGTGTTGCTTGTCAGTTTGACATGTTTGTCCTGAAAACAAAGATTCTTACGAGAACAAGCGTAAAGCAATGTGTGTTATCGAAATTAGTATTAAGCAATCACTATTATCCTTAGCCCCACGGTGGGCGCCAAACTGTTTACCCTTAAAATTGGATAACAATTAAACTTATAATGAGGTTCTAAGGATGTGCGATTTCACTTAATACCGATAGACAAATATGAAGATTAATAACAGAAATGAAGTATAAAATAAAGCGGACCAATGTTGAAATGGAACTCAACCCTCTAGGGTACCCTCGAACTGACTGATACCAAAATAGTTGAAAATAAAGCGAGTTGATGAACAATCGTATCAACAGGAAAGAAAATTGTATTGCTTTTTTACGTGAGAACAATGTGTCTTACAAATGGATAATACTCCCCTTTATATAGTAGAGGAGTTCTACTTATGGTATAACTCTAATTACAAAAAAAAATTTCATGATTAGCTAATTAACAGTTTCTGATTTGATCCGTTCCGAGATTTACGCCATGATCCTTGACCAGTCACCGAGGTTTACGCCGTGATCCTCGACTAGTCACAGATATCTCGCCTTTCTGTTATTATGCTATCTTTGATCTTGCTCGATGTCGGTCTTGTTTGGCTTCGATTGCCACTAGCCTCGATCTTGACAGGTACCTCGGTTCTGAACTTGGTACCTTATCCTCGTGATATGGCCTATTCCGTTACGAGACCATCCTTCGATGCAAACTCCCGGTCTCGGTCAAATAGTAAAATTGGGTGGGCCCGATTTTAATCGCATACAATATTTATTATTTTATTTATCTTGTATTGTTACTACTTGTTGTAATTGCTTCTTTCATTTTTTCTTTAGTTGAAGGTTTATGAGAAATAGTCTCTCTGACATTCCAAGATAGGGGCAAGACTGCATACACCTACCCTCTCCAAATCCTATTTGTGAGAATCCACTAGGTTGTTGTTACTGTTATTATTGAATATTTTACTTACGTATATATAACTTAAACCCAACATTTTAACCTATTGATTATTTTACTTATGTTACACGTACACCCATCACAGATATCGATTAGCTGGTGTAGTATGCAATGATACTAAACTAATGCATGAAGATATTATTTGTGTAAAAAGAAAACAAAATGTTTGAAGAAATTGAACTTTGCGTCTTAGTGAAGGTAGTATAACACAAACCAAAAGGGAGGACAAGATCTCATTTCTAAAGGACACTTTGTCCAATACCAATATGAGAAAACTTAACAAACACTCCATGTGCCAATATAGGCCTATCTGATTGTTGTTTCACTAATTTATTGCTATTCACTTTTCTTCAAAATATCCAGAAAAAAGGTAGCTAATCAGAAAAATAAAATATTGCTAAAGAAATGAAGAATGTCAATAGATAATCCGCAAACTATATGATAGTTCATTTAACTACAAAAATCAGATGTAGTAAAGTGCCGAAGATATTTAAGTTAATTCTTTAATTTAATAGATTATACACCTCTCTCATTGATGTAAATGGAACTGGGTGTAAATTTCTAAGTCAATAAAAATTCCATTCCCCCCCTTCCCCCCCCCCCCCCCACACACACACACACACCAAAGTCGCGTATATTTATTTTGTAACAAAAATTAACCTCTTTTAATTTGATTTTTATCCTAGTGTATGTTGAATTGTCTTCGTTCCACTGATAAAGTTGTACACCAAATTTATAGTTTCTCATTGTGAGTTATAGTAATATCTATGTAAATTTCAAATATGTATATTTTAATTTGAAAAAATATAAAAATAATATCCAAATTGAGGCAGAAGTTAAATGGTTTGGGGTGGAGCATTTTGATCACAAATTTTAGTTTCTCATTGCGGTATAGGAGGACAACTCAATATATACTCCGGCGCATGGCCGTAGTCTTGTTATTTTTAAAGAAATGTTTTCTAACCAATTAAATTTGGTCTCTTTTTAATTAATTTCATTAATGCATTTTGTTGGAAGGGTTGGGTTTGTTTCTTTTATAGTTTAATTTCTGCAGATGAGTTTTGGGTAGGATTGTAAGATGATTAATTCGCAGCCATAGCAGAGATTAAGACACAATTATGCAAACAATCTAGAGTCAGAATTTAAAAAAGCGTACAGTTTAACTCCATCGATTCAGCAGCGACAACAACCGGCGATGAAGCCTGAGACCAACTTTCACAATCCACTAGCTACGCCTTGTCACAGCCCGGAGAACTTGACCGATGTGGCGTCTACCTTTACCACGTATTCAAGAGGCAGAATACGCTAGGGTTTTCTAACAGCTAGGGAAAGGGGGGTGGCCTCTATTTATAATAAGTGTCTACCCATCACAGGCCAATTGTTATTGGGCCTCACTTATCCACACACATAGTATTTAATATTAGGCCTTTTATTTATCCATCATTTGGGTCACGTCACTATCCTTTCAGGCTATAAACAATTAACATAAGTCCAAATTCCAACATTCTCCCACTTGGACACCAACGTTAATTGAGGACAAGAAAATAATTTTAAAACTTTTGAGTTTGGAGAAAAACATTTTAAAAAAGATTTTAAACTCTATAGTGGCCACATTACTCACATAGCCAAGGATAGAATGACCCATATAACAATCCATCCAGTCTCAATGGAGAACACTAAGAATGAATCGTAGCAGGCATCATACCATTTCAAAGTATGAGTTCTATCTATGATCACATGTGCTAGAGTTTCCATCAACATGTATCAAACATGTGTGCTAAGCATATTATCTTTCTAATCAAAGCGAACAGAACCACACCTCTTAGAAAGATATAATCCTCCAAGTGATATAATAACCATATCACCGCAGAAGCCTCAAAGTGACATTAAAATCATATCACCTCAGGAGGTTTCCCTTGTGCCTTACCCGGGGTAATTAAGGCAACAAGCAACAAAACTCAAAGATATCATGAGTTTATGTAATATCCAATTGGAAATAAAAGAATAAATAAATTATTATGTTAATCAATAAGCATAATAAATATAAATTAACACAAGCTTGCATAAAGATAGAATTTATTAAAAGCAATATCTCAGCTAGTAATTATAAAGTAGCTCCCACTCACTAAAGCATATCAAAAGACTTTAAAATACCCATATTTGAGCATGTTCATTAAACACTACAGGCCTAAGACCTTTAGTCAAAGGATCAGCCAACATAGATTTGGTATTAATGTTCTCAACACATATATCACCTTCTTTTACCATGTCTCTAACCTTAAGAAACTTAAGGTTAACATGCTTAGAGTCTCTTGTTCTCTTGTTATTCTTAGAGAAAAATACAGTTGCACTGTTGTCACAGAAAATAGTCACCGACTTAGATATAAAATTTACAATTTACAATTTAATAAGAAAATTCTTCATCGAGACAGCATGTGAATCAGTCTCAAAACAAGCAATAAACTCAGCTTTCATTGTGGATGTAGCAGTGATGCTCCGTTTCTCACTTTTCCAAGAAATAGCACCTCCAGCCAATATAAAAATATACCTAGAAGTTGATTTCATAGTGTCTTGATAAGCTGCAAAATCAGAATATGAATATACCAGTAGATCCAGATTATCAACTTTTTTGTACACAAGCATGAAGTCTTTGGTGCGTTGTAGATATCTCATCACTTTCTTTGCAGCCACGCAATGTGCCCACCCAGGATTAGAAGAAAATCTTCTCAATATATTAATAGCAAATGATATATCAGGCATTGTACAAACCAGTATGTACATCAAACAACCAACAATACTTGCATATGACACATCTCTCATAGTTCTCTTTTCAACATCATTTTTCGAACATTGAACCTTGCTAAGTTTGTCTCCTTTTACAACAGGTACAACACCAGATTTGCAATCTTGCATATCAAAATCTAATGATCCGATCAGTTATTTTGAGAGTTATAGCCCCGTTCTCCCATTTACTGCTAATTCTATGCTTTATAGCTGCTATGTGACTTGTCGGGGTAGTTGGTTCGGGTCCGGAGAGGTTTCGAAATGAGTTGAGACACTTAGTCTCAAGGTTGAAAGCGTAAGTTGAAAAGGTTGACCAGATATTGACTTATGTGTAAACGGCTCCGGAATAGAGTTTTAATGGTTTCGTTAGCTCCGTTGGGTGATTTTGGAATTAGGAGTGTGTCCCGATTGTGAATTGGGAGTCCGTAGTTGAATTAAGCTTGAAATGGCGAAAGTTGAAAATTTAGAGATTTGACCGAGAGTGAACTTTATAGATACCGGGCTCGAAATGGGGTTCCGAGAATTAGAGTAGCTCCGTGGTATCATTTGTGACTTGTGTGCAAAATTTGAGGTCAATCAGGCGTGATTTGATAGGTTTCGGCGTCGTTTATAGAAGTTGGAATTCCTTAGTTTCAATATGCTTGAATTGGGGTGTGATTCGTGATTTTGATGTTGTTTGATGTGATTTGAGGGCTCGACTAAGTTCGTATCGTATTTTAAAACTTGTTGGTATGTTTGATTGAGGTCTCGCGAGGCTCCGATTGATTTCGGATGGTTAACGGATCGAAAATGAGACTTAGAGCATTGTTGAAGCTGGGAGCCTTCTCGTGTGATCGCACCATTGAGGGTCTTGGCCGCAAGTGCAACTTATGTTGTGCAGGTTCAGAGCTGGGCTGGCCTGGGGTAGGAAGCAGGTGCGAGGGGTCATCTGCATGTGCGAGCAAGGCTCTGCAGATGCAGAGAAGGGGAGCGTAGGCTGTCTTCGCAAAAGCGGATCATGGGCCGCAGAAGCGCTTTCGCAGGTGCAGAACCTGGAGCACATGTGCGGAACCTGGAGCGCAGGTGCGGACCCTGTGGACTTATGTGGCTTCCGCAGAAGTGGAAATTCTATCGCAAAAGCGATTCTGCAGGTGCGAATATTTGGCCCGCAGGTGCGAAAGCACTGGGCAGTGGTTAAATTTGAGGGTTTCCGAGATTTTCTTCATTTTGGACATTTCAAGCTCGGGATTTGGCGATTTTTGTGAGGATTTTCGAGGGGTTTCTTGAGGTTAGTCACTTGTGGTTAAATTTATTCAATAATTTCCCCCCCATTGAATTCCCCACCTAGATTGTGTGGTTTTTAGGTGTAATTTTTGGAGTTGAGTCTGGGGATTTGGAGAGTTTAAATTGGGGATTTGGGTGTCGATTTGGTGTTGAATTTTGGTAAATTTGGTATGGTTAGACTCGTGATTGAATAAGATTCCGGATTTTGTGACTTTTATTGAATTCTAAGATGTGGGCCCAGGGGACCCGCTTTTGAGTCGACTTTTGACTTTTGATTAATAACTTAGTATTTTCTTATGGAATTTATTCCTTTAGCCCGTGTTGATTGTATCGAACTGTTTGTGGCTAGATTCGAGGCATTTGGAGGTCGATTCGCGAGGTAAGGGCATGTTGGAGTAAAGACTTGCATGGTTTGAGGTAAGTAACAGTTCTAAACTTGGTTCTGAGGGTATGAAACCCCGAATTTTGTGTCATATGATTGGTATTGAGGTGATGCACATGCTAGATGACGGGAGTGTGGGCGTGCATCATAGTAATTGTGACTTGGTCAATTCCATGGAACCATATAGTTGTATAATCTGTTGGTATCCGTATATTCTCCATGTGTTATAGAAATTGAACTACGAATCATGTTAGAAATCATGATTAGTCTATGTGTTTATACTGTAAGGACCCCAGAGGTCGTGTTACATGTTGAATTATCTGTTAAATTGTCACTATGTACTCAGTCATAGTTTTTGCTCGCATATTATATCTCAGTCTCTGTTGTTCTTTATTGATGCATAATATCATCGTGATTTGGGCTGTTTATCATGATTATTGAGAGCCCGAGAGACTGGAGAGATTGATGACTGAGTGAGGCAGAGGTCTTGATTGTGAATATATTAAAGGATCGGGCTGCACGTCACAACATATTTTTATTTATTTATGCCCTTACCTGGCTTATTAAAGCGCTTGGACTGAAGGATCCCCTCCGGAGTCTGTACCCCTACAGTGAGCATAGTGGATACTATATTTGGGATGTAGTTCCCTGGGAAAAGTTTCCCTATACATTTATATTGAGGGGTAGATCTTCCCTGTGCTAGACATGCCCCGTACTGTACTGAGTGATTGAGTACTCTGAGAGTGCGAGTATGCGAGGCTTCCATTGTAGTATACCATATACAACATGTACAATGACATGTATATATAGAAATGTTATATCCATCATATCATTCAGAGTTTATCTATTTTACTTGTTTGAGTTTTATCTGTTGAACTTGAAAACATGCCTACATTTCTGTACTGTAATTCTATATTGAACTATAACTGGTGAGCTCGTCACTACTTTCAGCCCAATAGTTAGTCTTGTTACTTAGTGAGTTGGTTGTACTCACGCTACGCCTGCTCTTCGTGTGTAAATCTAGGTGTTACCGGCCATAGTGGGTGTTGATTATCTGAGAAGCTTGATCATCCGGAGATTTCGAGGTAATTGCCCGGCGTTCGCAGACCTTGACTCTCCCTCCCTATCTTTCAGCTTTATGTATTTTGTTTCGGTTTTTCATAAACAATATTTTCAGACTTGTGTTGTATAGACGCTCATGTACTCAGTGACACCCTGGTTTTGGGAACATCCGTATTGAATTTTGACTTTCTATCCAGTTTATGAGAGTTTAATTTATTTAAACATGTGTTATTTTATTTTTCATTTAAAAGTGTTAGAAATGTTTTGAGGTGTCAGCTTGCCTAGTACCACGTTAGGCGCCACCACAACAGGCTAAGTTTTGGGTCGTGACACAAAAGTTTTAAGAACACTCTCAATCTAGGTACGTTGTGGTGAACCTAGCAAACCATAAGACCTATCCCTTTTAATTTCTATCCCAAGAACAAAAGAGGCTTCACCAAGATCTTTCATATCAAAAGACCTAGACAAAAATTATTTGGTCTTATTCATCAAGTCCAAATCATTTGTGGCAAGCAGAATATCATCAACATAGAGAATCATAACAATAAAATTGCCATTAGCTATTTTGAGATAAACACATTCATCAAGCTTATTTTCCACAAATTCAAATTTTATAATAATTTCATCGAATTTCAAGTACCACCGCTTGGAGGCTTGTTTAAGCCAAGATATGGATTTGTTAAGCTTGCACACTAGATATTCTTTACCAACTTCTTTAAACCTTTCAGGTTGAACCATGTAAACTTTTTCAAGCAGACTCCCATTTAGGAAAGCAGTTTTAATATCCATCTGGTGCAACTCTAAATCAAAATGATCCACAAGAGCCATCACGATTCTAAATGCATCCTTAGATAAAACAGGGGAAAATATTTCTCTATAATCAATACCTTCTTTTTGAGTGTAACCCTTAGAAACTAACCTTGCTTTATAACAGTCTATGTTTCCCTTGGAGTCTCTTTTGATTTTAAGTAACCATTTGCAACCAGTAGGCCTAAAACCTACAGGCAATTCAACTAACTCCCACACTCTATTGTGTTCCATGGAGCACATTTCATCTTTCATTGCCTCACGCCATTTATCAATAAATTGAGAGGAAATTGCTTGAGCATATGATAAAGGATCTGTCAGCTCTCCCGTATCACTAAAATTTTCAGTCACATACATAATAAAATCATCAGAGATAGCAGACCTTCTTTCTTAGTTCTCCCTCAGGAACTATGGGATCTGCGTCGTTGTTCCCTTAATTCTCCCCCTCATGAATAGGTTGGTTTACCACCTTTTCATGTACAACAGGTACATGGACAATGACTTCCTTCTCTTTCATTACAATTTCCTTACCACATGAACAATCGTTCATAATCACAAACATCATGCTCAAGAAATTTTGCATTAATAGACTCAACAATTCTAGTGCCACACCTAGGACAGAAAAATCTAAAACCCTTAGAGTGATTAGGATAGCTTATAAAGAAATAACTGGTAGTTTTAGGATCAATTTTCTTTTCTATGGGTGAATAAACACGAACTTCAGCGAGACATCCCCGAATATGAATATAACAACCCGACCGGTCATTTTGAACTATAGCGCGTCGTTTAGCAGTTTGAGGCCTTGAGTAGCTTCACTTCAGGTATTATGACTTGTATGTGTGGTTGGAATTGAACTTTGGGAAGTTCAGAGTTGATTTGGAAAGAAACTTTTAATTTCGGAAGGTTTAAATTGGAAGAATTGGCTATGGTTTGACTTTTTGGGTAAACGACCTCAGAATTAGGATTTGAAGGTTCCAATAGGTTTGCAAGGTGATTTCGGACTTGGCTGTATGTTCGGACTGAGTATCGGATCACCTGGGAGCATTTCGGCGCTTATTATGGAAGGTTGGCATTTTGAAGGCTTAAGAATTTCCTAAGTTTTGGTTTGAAGTAGGTTTTGGTGTTATCGATGTCTGTTTGGGATTATGAGCCTTGGAATGGGTTCGTATTGTGATTCATGACTTGTACGCAAAGTTTCACGTCATTCCAGAATGTTTTGGTATGGTTCGGATGCGTTCGTCGAAGTTTGGGAGTTTGAAAAAGTTTTAAGAAGGATTTTAGTCATCGATTCATAGTTTTTATGTTGTCTGATGTGATTTGAGGGATCGAACAGGATCGTGTCAGGTATTAGGACTGGTTGGTATGATTGGACGGGGTCCCAGGGGCCTCGGGCGAGTTTCGGACGGGATTCAGATCGATTTGAGCCTTTATGGAGTTGCTGAGGAATTTCTGATGCTGGTGCAACCGCTTCTGCGGAAGTTTGGTCACAGAAGCGACCTCGCAGAAGTGGAGGCGAGTAGCGCACCTGCGTGTGCACAGAAGCGAGGCCAGTGCCACAGGTTTAGGAATTTGCGCAGATGCGCTAGGCTGTGTCACACCCGCGATTGCGCAAGAGCGGAAGAATTTTTGCAGGTGCGATAGGCTGCTGACAGTGGGCTTCCGCAGGAGCGAGGAATTTTGCGCATAAGCGGAGTCGTAGAAGCGGCTGCTTTTCTGTAGATGCGAGAGGTCGTCTGGGCAGAAGGGTTCTTTTAAACGCGGGATTTGGCCCATTTTCTCTCAGTTTTGCTTGGTTGGGGCAATTTTGGAGAGCTTCAAGGGGGGATTTTCATTAAGCAACACAAAGTAAGTGATTCCCACCTATTACAAGTTTAATACATGGTTTATATATGGATTTAAACATGAAAATTAGTGGAAATTTGGAATTATAGGTAGAAAATCTAGAATTTGGTATTTTTGGATTTTTGACCACAAAATTGGATATGGAATTAGGAATAAATTATATATTTGAGTTCGTGGTGTTATAGGTAAGGTTTATCTTCAAAAAATTTCAAAATCCGGGCACGCGGGGCCGAGGGTTGACTTTAACGACTTTTCGAGCGGAGTTGAGAATCGTTTAAATTGATAAATTATGGGCATTAGAGTATATTTTGATTAATTTGCACATTATTTGAATAGTTTTGGATCGACGAGCTTTGGTTTGAGGTGTTAGAGAGGCCTTGGAGTCGGTTATGGAACTTCGGAGCGCGGTAAGTCTCATGTCTAACCTGTGAGGGAAAAATTCCCCCTAGGTGATGTATTTGATATGTGTTACTTGTTGCAGGGGCTACGTACGCACAAGGTGATGAGAGTTCATACGTAGCTAAATCCATGTTATTATCCGGGTAGATTTAGGTTTACACTATGTTATAGATGTACTATATGAGGGTTCTCCTGCCTTTTAAATTCCTTTATTTTACGTTGCGACTTGAGACTAGACTTGTGTAGAGTGATAAACTTGCTATTGTAGAGATTCGACGGGCTTCCGCGAAACAATTGTATTCCTCTTACTAATTTCTCTCGCGCTATGCATTCTCATCGAAAGGTTTCCCAAAAAATTTATAACTCACACGTCTGTTCGTGAGTGGGGTCAAAGACCCGTCAAAGCTTCTTATTCTAATGGGATCGGGCTGTTTGCCTCGGCAGGATAGATACATCTATGGTTCGTGTCGTTAGACCCTCGCCAGTACTCACATTATGATGGATCGAGCCGTATACCTATTTTATTATGTTTCCTAGTTAATACTCATGTACTTGTGACACCGGATTTTGGGGGTTCCTACGGATTGTTCATTATTGTAGTTTACGTAAATATTATTATCCACCCTATAAATTCTATTTCATATTATTTAATTAATAAAAATTATAATTTCAAAATACTAAAATGAGTAATTAAGTGATCAATCACCATTGGCTTGCCTGACTGCGGTGTTAGGCGCCATCACGACCTTTAGTGGATTTTGGGTCGTGACAGTGAAAATGATTCAAGCTAGGTTTTCGGGTTGTCCATAGTTCAAAGGGAGTTTTCAAGACAGATTTTGTAGGAACTCTATCCAGCATATAGCTAGCTGTTTTTAAGGCTTCACCCCAAAGAGACTTAGGTAGGTTAGTCCTTGACATCATACTTCTCACCATATTCATGAGAGTACGATTTCGTCTTTCAGCTACACCATTCTGCTCGAGTACCTGGCATGGTATATTGTGCTACTATCCTGCATTCTTGCAAAACTAAAGCAAAAGGTCCCATACATTGACCAGACTCATCATATTTTCCATAGTACTCACCCCCACGGTCAGACCTCACGATCTTAATGGACTTCCCAAGCTGTTTTTCAACTTCAGTCTTGTAAATTTTAAACTTATCAAGTGCTTCAAATTTTTCTTTTAAAAGATATATATAATAGTATCTTGAAAAGTCATCAATAAAAGTAATAAAAATAATTATGATTGGTCAAAGTAGGTACATAAGGTCCACTAATATCAGTATGAATAAATTCTAAGAGTTCAAAGCTCCTAGTGGAACTCTTTCTCTTAACCTTGTCCATTTTACCCTTAACACAATCCACACAAGTTTCAAAATCTTTTGGATCAAGAACAGCCAAAATATTTTCCTTTACCAATCGCTCAATTCTTTCTTTAGAAATATGACCAAGACGCCTATGCAATAACAGGTAAGACGTTTTACTCATAGCAGACCTTTTGTGGGTAATATTTTCAACATGCATTGCAGAAAAAATTTTATTCAACACATTCAAGCGATATAGACCATCACTTAAAAGACCATCAGCAACAACATGTGAATCATAGAAAATTTTAATAATACCATCATTTTGTTGAAATGAATAACCAGCTTTGTCCAAAAGTGAAACTGAAACTAATTTTCGTCTCATAGACGGTACAAAAATAATATTTTCTAAATGAATACTAGAATTATTTTCAAAAGGTAAAACAGATGTCCCTATAAACTCTGCTTTTGCTTTGAGTTCATTGCCCCATACAACACTGGCTTCATCCTCTTTTGGCTTCTGTCTGCTTACTAGATCCTACAAGTCATTGGTTACATGAGTAGTTGCACCACTATCCAACCACCAGAAATTAAAGGAATATGAACAAGACTAGTTTTCAGGCAGACAAAAGCCAAAAGATTACCTTATTTCTTTTTTAGAGGACATCAAGCTTTCTTATGACCTACTTGTTTACAATCCCAACACTTGATTTCTTTCTTAATTACAGTTTGAGGACCAAGAGGATTATGAGACTGACCTTGGTTAACACCAAGCTTATTAGTGTGACCACTATTACCACTTGGATGACGAGACTTACCATGTTTCTTTTTATAAAATTTGGGTCCACCTTTTCTTTTATAAGAGGGATAATAAGTTGTTCTAGATGAACTAACAAGGTTCACTGCACCCTCAACTTTCTCCTTTTGGATCCTCCCTTCCTCTACCACACAAACAGTAATAAGCTCATCAATACTCCACTTATCTTTTTTGTGCATTATAGGTTGTCTTAAGCTGGTTAAACTGCTCAGGGAGGGACCTTAGAGATTAGTGAACAAGAAAATCATCGGTAATGGTTACATCTAAATTATTCAGTTTGGTAGCAATGTTAACCAATTTCATAATATGATCACGAACACTACCTACAAGGTCATACTTTATGGTAGACATGGAATCAATCAGGCTACATATCTCAGCTTTATCAGATTCTAGGAATTTCTGTCCAATGGCACTCAAGAAATCCTTTGCATTTCCATTATCCTTAATTGCACCTTTTATGTGATCAGAAATGGATCTCTTCATGATCATAAGGCTCAATTTGTTAGCCTTTATTCATTTCTCATACTTAGCCTTTTCATCAGCAGTGCTAGTAGTTGTAGGTTCAGCAGGTTTCTGTTCAGTCAATGCAAAGTCCAGGTCCATCAAACCTAACACTATTTCAACATCATGTTTCCACTTCTTGTAGTTGCTACTAGTCAGAGTTTCAATAGAATTCAACTGAGTAGTCGTGTTATTAACAACTGTATAAGCACACAACACAAAAATTAGATAAAATTATGGGTAGTATATAAATCAAAAGAGTCAAAAACATCTATTACAGCCCTCCTTTGGGTGGAAGATGCAATTGTCTCCCCTTTTAAAAATCAAGGAGTTTTAGGCAAGAGATACAAACTTTCTCCCCTATTATCCGAAAGTACAAGGCATACATTGTGTCCTTCCTTTAGGTAAGAGACACAAAACCTCATCTTACAACAAATTATCCTTATCTTTTTATTTTATTTTACATATATGAGAATCCAAGATATTAGGCATCATCCTTTGGGTTGAAATATAATATCTTATCTCATAAATTAATTTAGGGTCACTAGTATCAAAAGGAAAATCTCCAACACTAGTGTACACTTATAAAGGACAATTTAGACATGGTGCATTGAGAATATTTCAATGACTCAAATAAACAGACTACTTTGGTGGAAACTTTCTATTAATCATAATTCTCAATCCATGTATAATATTATTTTACATGTATAAAGATTTAAGAATTTTCAATGACTCCAAATAAATAGACCACTTTGGTGAAAACTATTTATTAATCATAAATTCTTATTTATAATAATATTATATACATATAAAATTAAAATAGAGCCCATATATGATTAAATCTTTTAGTATTTACTAATTTAATTCTCTAACAAAATCAAGAAAAGTTTCATAATTCTATTATTAACGCTTACAACGTTAACAAACAAGTTATAAAAGGACAAAAATCATAATATCACGTAAGTGCTAAATCAATTTTAACTAAGCACTTTCAAGGTCCTTTTAGAGAGGCTGCGAGAAAGGTGTTAGGGGTCTCGACGGACGTCTCTGGTGGGCACAAAGGAGACTGGTGGTGGAATGAAGTGGTCCAAGGTAAAGTAAAAATAAAGAAGGCGGCGTACCTGAAGTTAGTGGGGAGCATAGGTGAGGAGTAAAGGCGAGTGTGCATGGAGAGGTATAAGGCAGCTAGGAAGGAGGCTAAGCTGGCAGTCACGGAGGCTAAGACTGCGACTTATGGTCGTATGTACGAGGAATTAGGGAAAAAATGTGGGGAGAAGAGATTATTCCGGCTGGCCAAGTTGAGAGAGAGGAAGGCTCGGGATTTGGACCAAGTGAGATGCATCAAGGACGAAGATGGTAGAGTATTGATGGAAGATGCCCAGATTAAGAGGAGATGGCAGACTTACTTTCATAAACTTCTGAATGAAGAAGGGGATCGGGATATTGTGTTAGGCGAATTGGAGCATTCCGAGAGTCACCGTGACTTTGGGTACTACAGGCGTATCGAGGTTGAGGAGGTCATGGGAGCTATGCGTAAGATGAGTAGGGGCAGAGCGACCGGGCCAGACGAGATTCCGGTTGAATTTTGGAAGTGTGGGGAGAACAGGTTTAGAGTGGTTGACTAGGTTGTTTAATATTATTTTTAAGGCGAAGATGATGCCGGATGAGTGGAGGTGGAGTACGGTGGTTCCATTGTATAAGAACAAAGGTGATATCCAGAGTTGTAACAATTATATGGGTATTAAATTACTGAGTCATACCATGAAAGTGTGGGAAAGGGTGGTGGAAGCGAGGGTGAGGATGACAGTGTCTGTATTCGGCAACCAGTTCGGGTTCATACCGGGTCGTTCGACTACAAAAGCTATACACCTTGTTAGAAGGTTGGTGGAACTGTACAGAGAGAGGAAGAAGGATCTGCACATGGTATATATTGACCTAGAGAAAGCATATGACAAGGTTCCTAGAGAAGTTCTCTGGAGATGCCTGGAGGCAAAAGATGTGTCGATTCCCTACATTATGGCGATTAAGAACATGTATGATGGGGCTACGATTCGGGTTAGGATAGTAGGAGGCGAATCTGGGCATTTTTCGGTTGTAATGGGGTTACACCAAGGTTCTGCGCTCAGTCCGTTCTTATTCGCCCTGGTGATGGACACGTTAACACACCATATTCAAGGGGATGTGCCATGGTGCATGCTATTCGCCGATGATATAGTTCTGATTGATGAGTCGCAAGCCGGTGTTAACGAGAGGCTGGAGGTGTGGAGACAGGCTCTTGAGTCTAAGGGTTTCAAGATGAGCAGGACAAAGACGGAATACCTGGAGTGTAAGTTCAGCGCTGAGCCAGGGGAAGTGGGCGTGGATGTGAGGCTTGATTCGCAGGTCATCCCGAGTAGAGGCAGCTTCAAGTACCTTGGTTTGGTTATCCAGGGGGGAGGGGAGATCGAAGAGGATATCATATACCGTATTGGGGTAGGATGGATGAAGTGGAGGTTAGCATCTGGAGTTCTGTGTGACAAGAGAGTGCCACCGATACTCAAAGGTAAGTTCTATAAAGCGGTGGTTAGACCGGTCATGATGTATGGGGCTGAGTGTTGGCCCGTTAAAAACTCACATATCCAGAAGATGAAAGTAGCAGAAATGAGGATGTTGCGGTAGATATGCGGGCACACTAGGGTAGATAAGATTAGGAATGATGATATTCGGGAGAAGGTGCACGTGACTCCCATTGATGACAAGATGCAGGAAGCGAGGTTTAGATGGTTCGGACATGTTCAGAGGAGAAGCCCAGATGCTCCGGTACGGAGGTGTGAGCGGCTGGTTGTGGAGGGCACGAGAACATGTAGATGGTGGCCTAAGAAGTATTGGGGAGAGGTGATCAGGTAGGATATGGCGAGGCTCCAGATTTCCGAGGACATGACACTTGATAGGAAGATGTGGAGGTCGAGTATTAGGGTTGTAGGTTAGGAGGTAGTTGAGTTGTGCCTTACTTCGTACCATTGTGGGACTAGCCATGTAGGGTTTTTGTCTAAGATAGCTAGTGGTAATGTTGTGTCTTACTATTTTACTTTTCACTACATGTCCTATTTACTAGTTATCGCTTTTGCTTTGCATCTTTCTTCTAGATTTCATGGTGTTCCTATTTTTCTTATGATTGTTATGGTGATACTAATATTGTCTCCCTTCGCTTTGCATCTTTCTTCTGGATTTCATGGTATTCCTATTTTTCCTATGGTTGCTGTTGTGATACTAATATTGTTTCCTTTTTGTCCTTTTGTCTTTTTATTTTTTTTGAGCCGAGGTCTTTCGGAAATAGCCTCTCTACTCCTTCGGGGTAGGGATAAGGTCTGCATACATACTACCCTCCCCAAACCCTATTAGTAGAATTTTACTGGGGTGTTATTGTTGTTTACTTTCAAGGTCCTTTTACTACCACAAGAAAAATGTAATTCAGAATGTTGGCAAGAGAATATTCTACAGGGATTGTGGCCCCAGGAACTTGACAGAATAAAAAAATATCAACTAGATACACCAAAAGACAAAGTCAAGTCATCTCAAAATATTAGGTTAAGACAGTGCTTTCTTTAAACAGTGAAGCCCATCGCCATGCGCCGCTATTTGTATTAAATTAACCGACGACGAATTTCTTTCTTGCTCAACTATTGTGTAAAACCAGTGGTGTTGGAAACCATTGTACAACCACCGCCATTAACTACTTCAATAGCCCAGCAATGCCGATAGCCTCAAAACCTAACCGGTTTCTTTTTTTTTCTCTTTTGGATTGGCTCCAAGCAAATCAATAATATTTCAGCGGAAAGTATTGTGATTTCATTGGTAAAAGGACCAATACAAGAGATAAAACAACATTGAGACTTCAAAGACATGAGACTACGGCTTTCTAACCCATAAGAACAATTGATCTTGATCCCAAACTATAGTGCCCTGATACCAACGGTAAGATAATTAAGCCGCAATCATAGCAGAGATTAAGACATAATTATGCAATCAATCTAGAGTCAGAGTTTAAGAAAGCGTACCATTCAACAACATCGATTCAGCAGCGACAACAACCGACGATGAAGCCTGAGACCAACTTTCACAATTCAAGAGACAGAATACGCTATGGTTTTCTAATCGTTAGGGAAAGGGGGTTGACCTCTGTAATATGGCCAAATTATCATGACATTTGCCATGACATAATATCCACTATTAGGTCAAGGATTTCTTGCTATAAATAGAGGAGCTTCTCCTCATTTGCAAACACACAAATTCAAGAGCTTTTCACTCTTTTCTTTCTTTCTCCTCCTCTATTTCATTATAGAGTATATTGTAAGAGAGTGAGTGCTGGGAAACACTTGTGTGAACCCTTTATTTGGAGTGATCTCGTGAGGTTATTCTCTTGGGGTATTTGGGACTAATTAGAGTATTTACTCTAATTTTGTACTCTCTTTTGTGCTCTTATTGGTATAGTGAAATTGCTCCTCTCCGCTTGTGGACGTAGGTCACCTTGACCGAACCACGTTAAATTTGTGTCTTCTTTATCTTCTTTAATTGCCGTTATTATCAACTTGCATTGTCTTTATTATTGTCATTATAATATTGTTTTGCTAAATTCCGCACTACCCGATTTACCGATCCTAACAACTTTTATTTATAAAGAGTGTTTACCCATCACAGGCCAATTGTTATTGGGTCTCACTTATCCACATATACAATATTTAATATTAGGTATTTTATTTATCCACCACTTGGGTCACGTCACTATTCTTTCAGGTTGTAAACAATTAACGTAAGTCCAAATTTCAACAAGGGTTGGATCGACTCCTTTTTAAATTGGGTAGGTATTTATTAGATTAAAAAAACAGGTTAAAATGGGAAAAATTCAAAAATATCCAGATTTACAAGTGGTCATTCAAAAATAGCCACAATTTCAAAAGTAATCGAAATTTAGTCACTTTTCATGTAAAGATAAATTTGAACGAAAACACTGTTCAAAATTCGGAAAAATACTCCAACATAATATACTGGAATTTCAGTATAATATACTTGAACTCCAGTATAAATATACTTTGCTGGAACTCCAGTAATTATACTGGAGTTCCAGCAAAGTATATTGGAACTCCAGTATAATATACTGGAGTTCCAGCAAAGTATACTGGTCCAGTATATTATGCTGGAAGTTCATACATAGGTGCTCGAATCTCCAGTATATTATGCTGGAACTTTCCGCGTGTTGGAGTTCCAGCATAATATGCTGGAAGTTTATACAAAGATGCACCGATCTCCAGTATATTATGCTGGACCGATCTCTGTTGCAGCAAAATAATGGTTATTTTTCAATAATTTGACAAACGCTGACTATTTTTAAATGACCAGTCCGAAAACTACCCCGGCTATTTTAACGTTAAAATGCCGAGTAAATAAAGAATCAATGCATCGGAAGGTTTGAAATTTTGACGTTGTGACTTTTGTGTTAGTATATCTGTTATAAAAACTTTGGCCAAAAAACCATACTTGTGTGGTTATTTACGAAATTTACCTAATGAAAGTGCTTCCAAAATTTTCGTTTTCGGATATCGTTAGAGAGTTATCAGTTATCTGTCATTAACCTGAAACTTAAAGAGTTATTGTCATTAACCCACTTGTTACTGATGATTTATCTATAAATAGTACTTATATGATATGTAAGCAATGGCCCCTTAGGCCTAAGGCCATACTGATAGTGGGGTTAGTCATTGAGAGACCATACTGAGGCCAAATCTGATCGATTTTTTTTTGTGTGTGTGTGTGTGATGAAAATCTGATTGATTTGATTGCATGATATATATCAGTTCACCACACAAAAACGTCAATATTAATATCTTTAAGTCCTACTGAATCTATTTGCTATCTGAATATCTAGTAGTACAAAATATAATGGGCCAGGAATCAATTTGACAAGAGTATTCTTTAGAATTTATCCCCTACAAATGGAGCTTTAATTTTGATTACATTGTATGTAAAATAAATCGTGTAGAAAAAAATTATAATTTGCAAATAAAATTTAACGTGGCTAAATGTAATATCATGTGTAAATTAAAATATGAATCTGATTTAGGTTGCGGAATGTTTCGGATAAAATAATGTTTACATCAAGATAGTATTCTTATAGTAGCTCATTATAGGTTTTTCATTTCCCATTAAATACTACTACTCACTCTGTTCTATTTTACACGATATTATTTGAGGAGTCAAACAACTTTTATTATGACTCTAAACCTTTAATATACTTTAAATATTTTTAATCATAAAAGCATTGTGATTGTACCACCTTTTATCTGTCCTTTTAATCATAAAAATCTTTCATTCTCTTACTAAAAACCCCTTAATTTTTTAAATATTTTTTAAATGGAGGGACTAAATGTTTATTCGGAAGCAAAAGAGTTTCCTTAAGTACAATGTTACAGTATTTTAAAAAAAAAAGTTGTTCTAGTCATAAAATTCAAATGTAAAATCTAAAATTACCGAAATGTAAACTAATTACTGACGATCCACATACAAAAACAAAAATAACCTTAAAACTTAATTAGAAAATGGATCAGAAGGTCATTTGGGCAAGAAAACTGTGCAAGGAGGAAAGTATCCAAGGGAGCGGTGACTTTAAGTCGAAACATCAAGAAAACATGCGGTGAGAATGTAAATAAATTCAGAGGTGGCTGTGCATGCATCTGTTCACCATATGTTCCAAACTAAGAAAAAAAAAAGTTAAACAAGAAGAAAAAACAAATGAATAATAGAAGAGAGATGGCATATGTCATCATAGAAAGGGGTTCAAGACAATGACATATAGCCATGCATGGCCAACTAAGCAATAAATACACAGAAAGAAATAGACACAGGAGCTTAGTGTAACTTTTAATATTATATTAGTCCCAACATTTGCCTGCATGCATGAGCTTTTCAAACTTGCATTTATTCCATGGCTTAATCTTTCAGCTAGCTGCTCCTTTTTTTAATTTCTCAGCTAGTATATATATTACTACTATTTTCATGTTTTATTGGGGCCACCATATCACATGTTGATGTTAGACAGCCCCCTCTTCCTCTCTATGGCTAAAACTTGCTTTTAAAAAAAATAAAAAAAAGAGAAAAGGTAAAACATATAAACAAGGTTAACATAAAGACAACGTGTGCTCCCAAAAGGTCCGTGGTGGGCGGTAAGTATCTTTTTATATTTTTAATATAAGGTTACATATTCGAGTTATGAGAATGAAATCGCTTTTAATAGCTATAGAAGCACTACATTTTAAAGTGGGGTTTTTTAGCGCGAATTTAGATCAGTCGAATCTCAAAGCAGATGGTGAAATACTGAGTGAGAAACCAAAAAGAAAGTGAATCTTTGTGTATGTCATTATATATATAGCTGCATACCTCTAAAAATAACCCATCGTACTTAAGGGTCTAAGCTTCTCATCTCCCTTCTTCTATATGTGTATCTTCTCCTATATCCACAACTATCTTATATTTAGTATTTCTATTGTTAGCCTGAAATTTGAGAGTTGTTTCGGCTACTAGTAATTATAATATTCCTTTAGTTCTTATCAATATACTTTGAGATTGTAGTATTCGTTACATTGGTGCTTTCATCCATCAGACTCCGACAGGGACGATGTTTCTACCTAGATTCAGTGGCGACGGCAACCCGGATAGCTGAATTTTTCGGCCCGAGTTGTACCTCACATACCTTGGTTTCTTAGAGAAGAACTTGCTACCTCTTCCTTACTTTTACCTTGATGGTGAAGCTCTTGCTTGGTTCACTTGGTTGCATCGAAACAAACAATTCTTCGATTGGACGCATTTTAAAGAAAAATTGCGTATACGATTTCGACAAAGGACATTCACAGATTCGGTGAGTAGGAAAAATACTTCACGAGCCCGTGTTGACTACGTGAGTTATGCCGCATTGGTTCCAGAAGCGACCTTTGTATCTCCAGTTTCAACTCTGAGCCATGTACCAAACTCGTCTGGCTTGGAGGCCGCCTTCAATGGTGGAAACTCAGAGGCAGCCAATGTGTTCGATAAATTATCCAATGGAGCTAACGAGCGTGATTCTCGTGAATTGCCATCTTCAGTCCTGTCTCCTAAAATCCAGGTTGCTTCGGACTCTGTTAAACTTAAACCTATAGATTATACAGATTGTGACACTACAGCTTTAGCAAACGATGAAGACAAAGTGCTTGACAAAAATTCAGAAGGAACTGACTCGATTGTGCTATATCAATTTGCGCATGATGATTCATTACCAGTTTTTTTTGACTACACACCCTTGCTTTTATCCTGTGTTGAAAAACCAAATGCATAGATCGTCTTCCCTGTGACTGGCTTCGCTTTGGAAGTAGGAAAAATAAGGCATATGAACAAGGTGTTCACTGAAAGTCCCCAAAAATATGCTTTAGAGTTACTCGGTCATGTTTCATATATGAAATCATAGTCGATTCCTTTTCTGGCTTGCTACGAGTATGTACAACAACATGATAAGAAGTTCACAATAGTTAATCAGGTTTCAGTTATTGAGAAATTTGTCTTAGATGAAATTTTATTTGTTGAGTCTGAAAATCCAAATTGGGATGAAGAGTTTGCGTTGGTAATTAAGCAACCTTTACTACGAGATTCTCAGCTTGTAGTTTTGAGTTGCATAATACTAAATGGTTGTGCTACTTTGCCTTCTAATACTAAGAAAACAATTTTGAATATGGTTGAGAAGGATAATGCGATGGTGGTACATGTATCTCTACATTACTATGAGATAATGACAAACATTTATGGAATTACACTAGATAAAGCAGGAGAGCTCATAATGGGCATGCCTGTTTCTATATATTCCATTGCTGGGTGGGCATTATTCAGTTCCTGTGCTTGTTTGAGGGCAATTTTCTTTATTGTTGCACTTATCTTCAATTTGCATTTATTTTCAACTGCTCACTTCGGACTTGACTTTCCATTTAACCCTGGTTCACATTTGCGTCCCTCATACTGGAGCAATGAGGCCGAGACTGTTGGAATATGTATCATATCTAATAACACCGTATTTAGAGTTGTTCGTTAATATTGTCTTTCGTTTTGTGTTATTTACTACCGTTGGTAAAGCTGGTGTGTGTTTTACAATGTGTGTTGGTGTGGCCGAGAAGGATTTGCAATCCTCTAAGTCTGTGTTGGCTACAAGTTCAAATGCATTTCAGATTCGGATTTTCGATCGGCATAAACTTTTTAAAGAGCAGCGGAAGCACAATAGAATACAGCGAGTTACTCGAGTCACTCCCTGACCTAAAAATTCCTTTGGATTACATATATGGAAATGGTTTGCTACTGGTCAGATGCACATGGGGAACTTCATGTACTTACCTATGACTGACCTAAGCAGAGAAATTGCAGAAACACTCTATAAAAATCTTTCAGTAGAAGAAACTGAGGTCTTTCTATCTAATGTTGCACAATATGACTTCTCTAGGGTACAACTCCTTCTTGGTTCTAATGTTTCAATAAGTGAATAGAGACCAACTAAAGCCAAGTTTGTACGTGAGAATGCAGGATGTACTTTGAGCGACATGACTGCAACAAGCTTTAGGGGTAGTGTTGTTTATATTGTCGGGATGGTGTCTCTCCCCATATCTTCTACCAAGGAATACAAGGGAAATGCGTATAAAACTAAAGTAAAAGTTATTGATCCAAATCGTATTGGAGATGGATTTGTTGGTGATATACTCAAATGTTTAACTTCTATCATGTATGTCGTAATAGCAAAGCTTAAAAGTGGGTCAATTGATATTTTAACGTTAATGGAGACAGTTAGAAAGCTTGAACTTGCTATAACTTTCGATGAGAAACTTTCAGACGATGACAAGCTTATTTTTAGAAAAGATATGTGTTGTTGGTTGTATTATATTTCCAATGCTTCTAAACTTCCTTGTGATCCAAGTTGTGCTCTTGATGGATCCATTAGCATCCAATTGTATGAGACTTTTATCTACCTGGTGGCTTGTCATGTGAATATAACATCAGAGTTTCCTCTCTCGAACCTTGAAGACAAGGTTCTTATTTAGTACGAGAGTATTGTTATGAATCAGCCCCAGTCCAATATCATACAAATAACTATTGGGCTGAAAAGAGCTATTGGGCTGAGAATAAATAATTGAGCCAGGTTAATTTGGGATTCAGGTGGATTAGTGGGCATAATGGTTCTGTTAAAGGGGGCGGTGGTCTGAGATTTTGGGGATATGCCTATTGTTGAAGAAGAAAACATATGTTCCTCTCATCTCCTTGCTCTGAGTCTAAGCTTCTCATCTCCATTCTTCTATCTGTGTATCTTCTCCTATATCCACAACTATCTTATATTCAGTATTTTTATTGTTAGCCTGAAATTTGAGAGTTGGTTCGGCTACTAGTAATTGTAATAGTCCTTTAGTTCTTATCAATATGCTTTGAGATTGTAGTATTCGTTACAATGGGTGTTGCCCCTATTGAGGACAAGATATGGGAAGCGCGACTTAGGTGGTTTGGTCATGTGAGGAGGAGGAGCACAGACGCCCCGGTGAGGAGATGTGAGAGGTTGACATTGGAGGGCCCACAGAGAGGTAGAGGTCAGCCAAAGAAGAGGTGGGAAGAGGTGATTAGGCAAGACATGACGCAACTTCAGCTGACCGAGGACATGACCCTTGATAGGAAGGTATGGAGGTCGAGGATTAGGATAGTAGAGTAGGTAGTCTAGAGAGTTCATAACAGTAGTATTGGCATGCGGTCTCGCTTTCTGTTGGTAGTAGGTTTTTATGACTAACCATTGTTTTCTTTCATTGTTGATCACCTTACTGTCTCGTTGTTTTTATTCTGCTTTTATATAATTTTTTCCCTTCTTGTCTTTATTTTCATTAATGTAGTGCTTATACTTTTCTGAGTCGAGGGTCTATTGGAAATAACATCTCTATCCTCACAAGGTAGGGGTAAGGTTTACGTACACACTACCCTCTTCAGACCCCACAATGTGAGATAGTATTAGGTATGTTGTTGTTGTTGTATACCTCTTAAAATAGGATGGCTATTTTTTTTTTCCCTTTGTCCTTCTCTATTCTTATTTTTAAAATGGTTGAAATTTCCATTCCAACACTTCTTTCCCCAAAACACGACATAATTCATTGGGTCTAGGATCTAATATTTAAGCTTTAATTTGTCCCCTTTGCCTCCCACCTAGATTTCCTCGGAAATAGATACTTATGTTATACGGAGGTTTTTTCCCAAGCAATAATATTGGAGAGGTAGGAAGCCAAATTACAGATGAGCACAATTAATTTCAAGACATAGTAATATAGTCGTACAAGATAGTTGGTGATAATGCTTGGTATATGCTTTTTTCTCAACCCCATGAGACGTTGGGGTTTTTTTTCCCTATAAAGGAAAACTGCTTTGCTTTAACATTGTGCTTTGTTTTCTTGAAACGTTCAATTGAAATAGTTTCTAATACTGTAAGAAATTAGTATCGATTCCATTCCCCTTGAGTACTTAACAATTAGATCACACCTTATAAACTTAATTATAGACGCTCATATCCATTTCATGTTACAACTATGACAGGAAAATAAATGTTAAAATAAAAATAACAAAAGGAAGTCAAACTTGCAGCATCCAATCAAGTAGATTTCTGACAGTCAATGGAGATTAATATACACATAAAAGAATAAAAACAAATTGTATACAAAATTAATGGGGTTGGGTCACAATTAGGGTTGGTGGTACATACAAGGCAAAGGCAGAGAAGGGAGGGCACTTTGATAATAAATATGTGGGGTTATTTAATTTGTTGGGATTTCATGCAGATTTATTCCTTCTTTGTTTCTGGGACCTGTGGGCAGTTGAGTATGGCAATGAGGGGCCATTTCTTATATTGACATTCTTGTGAAAGTTAATTCCTTAAGATTGAGGGCACTGCTCTTACCTTCTCTGATTGGGACACACAATATTTGTGGGGATGACTTTATCATTGCTATATTTCTGCAAAACAAAGTTCCTCAGGGTAGAAATCCTAATTTAGCTCTCATTTATAGGTTGAAGGATATTTCAAGTTTGTATAATTATCTTGTGTTGGTGTAATGTCATCATTGTGTTGTCCTCGTCTATCCTTCCTTTGCCTGACTTAGGATTTTTTTTCTAAAACAGTACTATAACTTTTTTGTGCTGTAATGATAATTTAACCTATTAGAAAATGTCACTTATCTATATGTTATAAATCAATGCCCATTACTGGGGATTACTTGTAATTATCTTTTGAATAAATTAATAGTGAATATATTTTTTTAAAGAAGGTAATTTTCTTAAAAAGAAGACATTATTAAACAGACTGTATCATAATCAAATTTTAATGAGACTGATTAATTAAGCACAAGGGAAAGAAGGGGAAGGGAATTACAACATGGAGATTGAACTCTCACCAACAAGGTCAAATTCAGGTAATCTACAAACTTAACTAGATCCTTTTTGTTTTGTTGGGTACTCGATCCTTTTTGTTTTATTGGGTTAAACATATTTTATGTGCTAAGGTTTGGTACTCGATCATGCCATTTCAGCTCTGATTTCGAACTTGATAATACTTCTAGTGCTTAAGTGAAAATTCAGTTTGGTTAGATGAGCTTCGCGAATATAGTTGGTTCGCGCGGTCCCAAGCCCAAAAATAGGAGTAAGGTTGCGGTAGGAATGGCCAGCCTGATTAAAAATATTCTAACTAGAACAATGGTTAGGAAAGGTCGCCTAGCGTTGTTCTTGTCTGTAACAGTAACTTTAGTACATGAGTTAGTGTTATTTATGTGTTTTGGTATTTCTTGACTTCTGTGTTTATGTCACGACCCAAAATCCCATCATAGGCGTCGTGATGACTGATAAGTAGGGATTTTAACCTATTATTTGCTCTCTTTTACTTGTGTTTTAGGCCAAAAATACTTGAAGGTATTCCCGGAAACTACTGAAATATGCTTGCTTGCAGGAATTGTTCAAAATGAGTCAAAGGAATCAAAATCAACTCACAAAGGAGTCAAAAGTTGAACAAAAACCAAGGTTGAGCAAAGAGGTCTAGAGTGTGGACCGCACAAATATTGTGCGGCCGCGAAAGCCATGATGCGGCCGCGATCATAATTATGCGGTCCGCAAGAGAGAGATTCAAAGAGTGTGATTTTGGGCTAAATGATGAGCACGGACCGCACCAGAAATGTGCGGCCGTGAAAGTCCTTGTGCGACCGTAATTGAAATTATGCGGACCGTGATGACTGAGATTCAGAGAGCTGACAACTTGTACGGCCGCGGAAGTCCCTTATGCGACCGCAATCGAAATTATGCGGTCCACAAGATGAAGAATCAGAGAGTTGATTTCAAGCTAAACTCAAGCAAGTGCGGACCGCATCACTTTTATGCGGCCGCATAGTCTGGAGCGCGACCGCACTTAGAATTATGCGGTCCGTGAAAGTTCAGCTTAACCAAATCCAAAAGAGAAGAGCGCGGACCGCATCAGAATTATGCGGCCGCGAAAGCAAGAGTGCGGCCGCACTCAGAATTACGCGGCCGCACAATCTCCGCAGGGACATTTTTGTCAGATATTTTTAGCTTAGTATAAATAGAACTTTTTGTCATTTTTAGATTATGTTATGTTTTGTATGAGCACCTGAAACGACTGACTTTTCTGTTTTCAGAAATTTTATACTAGATTCACTTCTTAATATTAGATTTTCATTCCATAAATTAATATTATGGATTTTATCTTTATTTTATATTTAATTTCTGTTATTTCCAAGAGTAGCTAAACCCATAGCTAGGGTTGTGACCCAACCCTAGTATGGGTATTTAATGAGTATTTTATTTTAGGGCTTGAATGTGAATGGGTTAGTGATATTTAGCGTAGTTCTTGCTAGAACTCAAGAATTAATGGTTGCAAACATTGATTCATGCCTTTATGACTTCGTCTCTACTTGAGAAAGAGGGACTAGGTCTAGGAAAACTAGGTTAATAAGGAATTGGGGTGAACTCAAGAAATTGATAGCCCCAATTAAAGGGTTAAACCTAGAGATAGTAATACCCAACTTGAGATTAATATCACTTGATTTGCATGAATACCCATTTGGACTTGAGAAAGCTAAATTGGGCAAAATCACTCAAACTACCGAGAGGTATAAAGTGAGTACCCTGGTGTGATAGCTATATTACAATCCCAACTAATCAAGCCTGCCCTAGATTTTGCTATCCATTAGATATCCACCTAGGTAGAAGTCACTACCCTAGTCTTTTAAACATTTAAAAAACAACAACAAAAATATTGTCCTTAGTTTCAATTATTGCAATCTTTAGAGTAAAGTTAGAAGTAGAAATCAAACTCAAACTTGTGAAAGTGTAATTAGATTCAAAACTCGCATCTAGCTTAGATATACACCTAATTCCAAACATTAACTCCCTGTGGCTTCGATCCCGACCTAGTTGGGTTAAAACTGCATCGACCACCCTCGCTACTCAATAGTAGTGTAGGCTTGGACCCGATCAATTTTTGGCGCCGTTGCCGGGGAGTTAAACAGATTTATCTATATATCTAGGTATTTGTGTGTTTTGTCTTTCTTTCCTTCCGAGTCACTAATTTTGTTTGTGAATTAGTTTTAGGTACAAAATGGCCCTTAACAACGAGCCCCTCAGAAATTTACCATTGGGGGAGGAGGTAGATGATGATCAAGTGGATGAGGTTCATCCCGAGCCTCAAGTAAACAGGCGAGGCCGACCGCCTCAAGATAATATCCCAAACCCTCCCCCACCTCCACCAAGAGCAGCGCACCGGGTGTTGCCGAATGAGGGCTATGCAAGTGCAATAGTCCCGCCCCGGATTAGGGCGGGCAACTTCTAAATTACTAACGTGATGCTTACACTGCTTGAGCAATGGGGTTTCTTCACCGGAGCTCTGCACCAAAATGCCTACAAGCATCTCAAGGGTTTCGTCGATACTTGTTGGGGGGAGAAAGCAAACAAATGTCACTGAGGATGCACTGCGGTTAAGGTTGTTTCCCTTTTCTCTACAGGGAAAGGCTTTGGACTGGTTAGAGAGATTGCCCAATCATTCCATCCACACTTGGGATGAGTTGGCCGAGAAGTTCATTGCCAAATTCTTCTCTCCGGGGCACATGGCTACACTAAGGGATGAAATTTTAGCTTTCAAACAAGAGTCCAATAAGCCATTGCATGAGATTTGGGAAAGATATCGCCCGAACAATGGTCAAAGAATGCCCGAACAATGATATGATCGAGGCCATGATCCAACAGACCTTCTACAGGGGGATCAACACAACAAATCAGTGTGTGGTAAATCAACTCGCTGAGGGTAACTTCATGAACACGCCTTATGCTGAAACTTGTGAAATCTTGGATGAGATAGCGGACACCTCTTCGGCGTGGCAAAGTAGAGCCAATGTTCCTCAGGGTGACCCAAATGTTATTCACCTACACAAGGAGCTACATGATCATGGGCAAGCTATTGCAGAGTTGACAACCACCATGAACCAATTAGCCAAGGCTCAACTTCAACAGGTTCAAGGGTCAAAATAGGTGAATGCTATGGAAGGGGTGAACATGATGGTAAACAAGAGATGGCAACGAGGTCAACAAGTACATAACCATCCGGAACAATTTGAACAAAGTAATAGTGGGTATAATCAAGATGATTCATATGATGAGCAAGATGAAGAGGTTCAATATGTCAACAATTATCAATGTCAAAGAAGCAATGCTCCAAATCAACAACAATGGAGATCACAAGGAAACCAAGGAAACTGGAACAACCAAGGCCACCAAGGAAATTGGAGTGGTGGCAACAACAATAATCAAAGCAATTGGGGAAATCAAGGCAATTGGGGAGGAAATAATCAAGGTAATTGGGGTGGCAACAATCAAAGCAATTGGGGGAACAACAATAATCAAGGGGGTTGGAACAATAGCAATCAAGGAAATCGGGGGTCGGGCTTTCAGAGGCCCCCGATGTATCAACAACCAAACAACCCGCCTCCATATCCGTCACAAGGTCCTAGTTCTTCCAATAGTGAAATGGGACGGATTGAAAACATGTTTAAGCAAATGATGGAGAAAAACACCGACTCCGATACCCAATTAGCCTCCCACAACACTTCTATCCGCAACTTGGAGGTTCAACTTGGCCAAATTTCTCAAGCTTTAAATACTAGCCCAAAAGGAACACTACCTAGTGATACAGTGGTGAACCCGAAAGGTGGAAATACGGGGCATGCAATGGCCGTGACAACAATAAGTAGGAGATGTGGAGTTGCTAGTACCTCAAACCAAAGAAGACATGTGGGTGATGATGTATTGGTGCAAGATGATGATGATCCAAGCAATGATGTTCAAGATAATGAAGAAGCAAGGATTGATATTGATGAAAATGTGGAGGAGACGCAAGAAGAAGTGAACCCGTCTAGGGAGCACGTGACTGACATGCCGGAACCGGTAGTGCCAAAGGCTAAGGTACCAATGCCAAGGCCTCCTCCTCCATACCCTCAAAGACTTGCAAAGCAAAACAATGAGAATCAATTCAAGAAATTCATTGATATGATGAAAAATTTGTCTATAAATATGCCGTTGGTTGAAGCCTTAGAACAAATGCCGGGATATGCCAAGTTCATGAAGGATTAGGTAACAAAGAAGAGATCAATGAACTGTAAAACGATCAAAATGACACATCAAGTGAGTTATATGGTGCATTCCATGGCTCCAAAGTTGGAAGACCCCGGTGCTTTCACAATCCCGTGCACTATTGGGAGTGCCGATTTCACCAAAGCTTTATGTGATTTGGGGGCAAGCATTAACTTGATGCCCTATTCTGTATTCAAAATGTTGGGGATTGGGCAACCAAGACCCACATCAATGAGGTTGCAAATAGAGGATCGAACAATGAAAACGCCATTGGGGATATTCGATGATGTGTTAGTTAGGGTCGACAAGTTCATCCTTCCCGCAGATTTTGTGATACTTGACTGTGAGGTTGACTACGAGGTGCCAATCATTATGGGGAGACTTTCCTTGCTACATGGAAGGACTTAGTTGATGTGGAAGCTGGAGAGCTCACCTTCCGGGTGGGCGATGAAAAAGTGGTGTTCCATGTTTGTAAATCAATGAGGCAGCCAAATAGCAACGAAGTGTGTTCGTTCGTAGATCTTGTGATCGAAGGAATTGTTGATGACACAAGTAATGTGATAAATGCGGAAGATACCTTGAAAATTGTGTTGTTGAATCATGATGAGGATGAGAAGGAAGGCTTTGTAGAATGTGTCAATGCTTTGCAAGGAATGAGATCATATACTTATAAGCCCCAAAAACTTTCCTTGGATCTCGAAAATCGGAAGACTCCACCAACAAAGCCCTCAATCGAGGAGCCTCCCACCTTGAAGTTAAGCCTTTGCCTTCACACCTCAGGTATGAGTTTCTAGGCCCTTGTTCCACTTTACCTGTTATTCTTTCCTCGTGCTTAACTAACATGCAGGTAGATGCCACCCTTGCGATGCTTCAAAGGAGGAAGAAAGCAATAGGTTGGACATTGGTGGATATTCGGGGTATAAGCCCCGCCTTTTGCATGTACAAAATCATTTTGGAGGAGGATGTCAAACCCTCCGTAGAACATCAAAGACGATTGAATGAGGCCATGCAAGAGGTAGTAAAGAAAGAGATCATTAAGTGGTTGGATGCCGGGGTGGTTTACCCCATTTTTGATAGTTCGTGGACCTCACCGGTGCAATGTATCCCAAAGAAAGGGGGCATGACTGTGATCACAAATGACAAAAATGAATTGATCCACAGAAGAACTGTCATCGGGTGGAGAGTGTGCATGGATTATAGAAAGCTCAACAAAGTTACGCAGAAAGACCATTTTTCGCTTCCATTTCTTGATCAAATGTTGGATAGGTTAGCCGGATGTGCTTATTATTGCTTCTTGGATGGATATTCCGGATATAACCAGATTCTTATTGTACATGAAGACCAAGAGAAGACCACCTTCACTTGTCCATATGGCACTTTCGCATTCTCGCGGATGCCATTCTGGTTATGCAATGCACCAACAACTTTTCAGCAGTGTATGATGTCCATGTTCACCGATATGGTGGAGGACTTTCTCGAGGTTTTCATGGATGATTTCTCTGTCGTGGGGGATTCTTTTGAAGAGTTCTTGGATAACTTGGATAAGGTATTGACACGTTGTGAAGAAACTAACTTGGCACTAAATTGGGAGAAGTGTCACTTTATGGTCAAGGAGGGCATTTTACTCGGTCACATGATTTTCAAGAATGGTATTGAGGTTGATAAAGCAAAAATTAAAGTGATATTCAAACTCCCTCCCCCTACTTCCGTAAAGGGAGTGAGAAGCTTTCTAGGTCATGCGGGGTTTTACCGCCGATTCATCAAGGACTTTTCTAAGGTGGTAAACCCATTGTGCAAACTCTTGGATGAAGATGCCAAGTTCCTTTTCAATGAATATTGTATGAAGGCATTTGAACTACTCAAGTATAAGTTGACTACCACTCCTATTATCACCGCGCCAAATTAGAGCTTACCATTTGAGCTCATGTGTGATGCAAGTGATGTGGCAGTTGGTGCGGTATTGGGGCAACAAATTAATAAGATCTTTCATACGGTCTACTATGCTAGCAAGACCATGAATGAGTCCCAAGTCAAATATATGGTGACCGAGAAAGAACTCCTAGCCATTGTCTTTTCTATGGAGAAGTTTCGCCCGTACCTAATGGGTACAAAGGTGATTGTTCACACCGACCATGCGGCGCTTCGCTATTTGATAAGCAAGAAAGACTCTAAGGCAAGGTTGATGCGGTGGGTACTTCTATTGCAAGAGTTTGATCTAGAGATTCAAGATCGCAAGGGTAGCGAGAATCCCGATTGGAGGAGTAGGGGAGGCCACATGATGGCCTTGAGATCAATGATTCATTTCCTGACGAACAACTCCTTTCCATTTCTATAACTGGGATGCCATGGTTTTCCAATGTGGCCAACTATCTTGTGAGTGGCATTGTTCCGAATGAGCTCTCCTCAAACCAAAGGAAGAAGCTCAAACGGGACTGCCTGGACTACTATTGGGATGAGCCATATATCTTCAAAATTTATACTGATGGTGTTATCTGAAGATATGTACCAGAAGCAGAATAATTAGGTATTCTTGAAGCTTTCCACTCTTCGCCATATGGTGGTCACCATGGTGGGGCGAGAACTGCTACAAAGGTCCTAAGCTGTGAATTCTATTGGCCTACCTTGTACAAATATGCTAGCGAGCTCATTAAGCGTTGTGGTGATTGCCAAAGGGCCAGTGGGATCTCCAAGAAAAATGAGATGCCTCTCACCACCATCCTAGAGATTGATATTTTCGATGTGTGGGGCATCAACTTTATAGGTCCATTTGTGAGCTCGTGTGGGAACACCTATATTCTTGTTGTTGTGGATTACATTTCCAAATGGGTTGAAGTTGTGGCTTTGCCCAACAATGAAGCACAGAGTGTGATGGCTTTCTTGAAGAAAAACATATTCACAAGGTTCGGCACCCCAATGGCCATCATTAATGATGAGGGTTCATATTTTTGCAACAAAGCCTTTGACACTTTACTCTCCAAGTATGGTGTCACTCACAAGGTGTCAACCCCCTATCACCCCCAGGCAAGTGGACATGTTGAAGTCTCCAACAGGGAGATCAAGTGTATTCTATCTAAGACTGTCAATGCAAATCGGACTGATTGGTCAAGGAAACTTGACGATGCTCTTTGGGCCTATAGAACAGCTTACAAGACTCCAATTGGTATATCTCCGTATCGGTTGGTGTTTGGGAAAGCATGTCACCTTCCAGTGGAATTAGAGCATAAGGCCATGTGGGCATTGAAGAAATTGAACCTTGAGTGGGATGTAGCTGCCAATCTTCGGGTGGAGCAATTGAATGAACTTGATGAGTTTCGGTTCCATGCTTACTCCAATTCGTCCTTGTATAAGGACAAGATGACAAGTATATCCGGAATAAAGAATTCAAAGAAGGTGACCTTGTTCTTTTATTCAACTCTCGGTTACGGATGTTTCCAGGAAAGCTTAAATCAAAGTGGAGTGGTCCTTTTGAAGTGGTACATGTGACTCCTTTTGGTGCTCTTGATTTGAAAAATAAGAATGGTGAGATCTTTAGAGTAAATGGGAACCGGGTGAAGCAATACCTTGGTAAGGTTGATGATGGCCACGTTGTGGCATTGCTTCATTTCAAATGAATGATGGTAACATGCGTTGTGCCGCGACATTAAATCAGGCGCTTCTTGGGAGGCAACCCATATGTTTTTCTTTCTTTTGATTTTTTTGTTAGATTAAGCATTGTTTTGGACTAACTGGTTGTGAAATGTATGCAGGAATTGGGTGTGCAGTGCAGAAAATTGACAAGATAAAAATTGGCCAAGTGGTGAAATTGTGCGGACTGCGCCAGAATTATGCAGACCGCACAAGCCCTTCGCGGCCGCACAATTCTGTATGCGGTCGCACAACTGAAAGATGGAAAATTCCAACTCTCTAAAGTTTGGCTTGATAAAATCCCTTAAGGATTCGCGGCCGCGATCAAAATTTCGCGGACCGCACAGATTATGCAGCCGCAGCCATTTTTATGCGAACCGCGTCATTGAATCAACTGCTGAGTTAGAAAAGGTAAAGAGTGCGGACCGCACCAAAATTATGCGGCCGCACTCAGGTAAGTCGGTGGGCCAACATGGTCAGAGTATAAATAGGACTTTTTGAGACTATTCACACTTTACACCCTCTGACCTCTCAAGCTAGACTAAAGCACAGTGCACTCTTTCTTGTTTTCAATCTCATCCCATATTCATCAAGTGTTAATTTCCTACTACATTTCATTACTGGTATGTTGATTTCAATGAATTAATTTTCATCTTTTTCTTTTCTTTTCTCTTTGTTTTAGTTTTCTTTTTATCTAGGGTTAGATTCATGCCAAAAATGTCAAATTGATGCTTGATTCTTGCTTAGAAGCATGTGGATAGTGTTTGAATGCATAATGGGATGGGGTTAGTAGCTTTTATTATTTAATTGCCACAAATCATGCCTAATTAGTGAAAACCCTAGTATTAATCGTACTCCAATGCCGCTCTGATTTGAATTTCGCGACCGCACACATTTTTGTGTTGTCCGCGCTAGGGTATGCGGCCGCATACAAAATTGTGTGGTCCACGATACCCTAGGTTAAAGGCACTTGTCATTGCTAAGTTTGTACGGCCGCACTCAATTTTGTGCGGTCCGCGGTTGGTTTTTGTGGCCGCACTCAATTTTGTGCGGTCCGCACAATTAAGCTTCAGAGACCCAACAAATCAATTATGCAGCCACACTCAATCTTGTGCGGTCCGCGATGGATTTTCGCGGCAGCACTTAAAAGTATGCGGTCCGCGCTGAGGTAACTTCAGAGAACCAGTAGTCTGAACCTGGGATTTCCGTGACCGTACTCAATTTTGTGCGGTCCGCGATAGGTATTATGCGGCCACACTCATTTTTGTGCGGTCCGCGATGGGCAATCCACAGCCGTACTCACTTTTGTGCGGTCCGTGGTGGCCCCAAAGGTCGCTCACTCTTGAGCGACAATTCATAACCAAAGACCTAAGACAGTACAATCCGAATGTCCTAAAGCAATTTACGGAGAGAAAAGGATGGAAATGGTTCGTCGGCCGGTTGCAAGATGCCAATGAATACCTTGTCAAGGAATTTTATCCTATGTTGCCCACATCAAAAAGGGTACAAAGGTGACGAAGGTCCGGAACTTGAAAATCCGGTTTGATGGCCACACACTGAACAAATATATAGGGTTTGAGGAGGTTGAGGCAGTGCAATACCTGGAGAAGCTAGCCTTGGGTGATGCAGTTCGCCCATGGCTAGCTAAGATACTTGCTATTCTGGGGACAACACCTGCATGGCTCATAATAGGCGTTCAAATTGTCAGAGCCACCCGTGCCAGCATGAGAATGTCCTTCCACTCCCCCGGATAGTATTGGTAGCTTCCATCATGGTAGACTATCCTATTAATGTAGGAAACTTGATATCCTACAACATTTCCAATGAATTCCAGAAAGAAGAAAGATCATATCCCTACCCCAACTTCCTCATAGAGTATTTCCAAGACCAAGGGGTAAAGCCGAGATATTTTTATGTGGAGGTGAAGGCTAAAAAGCCTTTCTCATGGTACCACCTCCAGGGAGCGGACAACCCTAAATTCAAGGGTAAAGCCACTACCTCCACTAGCTAGTGTGAAGAGCCAGGTGTAGTGGCCACTGGGTCAGTTGCCGAGCCCTCCACAGTAGCTGGCACTTCTGCCGGAGCAGCTTCCATGCCTCCTCCTTCCTCTGGACCATCCCTCTCAGTCACACTGTCAGTGACCACATCTTCTACCTACCCTCAGACTGCACTGCGGGTTTCACAGACACTATCCAGTCTCAACAACTGGATGCAGGCAGCTACCACAAAGCTGACTGCCATATCTAGTGCAGTGGCAGCACGGTCTTTAGCCCCATCAGAGCTTCAGGTACCTCCATCAGTTGAGGACACTTTGAAGAAGATTCTGGGCAATCAGAAGAAGATTCTTTACGACCAGAAGAAGATCCGGGAGACTCTTGATATATATGGGAGGATTATCAAGGATTTGGGGAAGCAGGTGAAGAAGATGCGGAAGGCTCAGGCATCTAAGGAGTCGGTGGAGAAGTTGAGCAAAGAGGTTCAGAAGATTGCTTCTGCTGGTTATATTCCACTGGACCTGATCATGGAGGAGACAGTCCCAGCAGCACATGCAGTAGTGCCCAAGGAATCAGAGGCAGCAGCCTGCCAGTCTGAGGAGCTGGCTGCCACTTTACATACTGCTGAGGAGCTGTTTCAGATGCTCAGCACCCCCTTAGTCCCCCAGTCAGAGGATGTGGAGATCCAGTTAGAGGATACGGAGGGTGCTGATGAGCCCATGCATGTTGAGGACCCCGTCCATGTTGAGGACCCGATGCAGACAGAGACCACATAGGGAGTTTTCTATACTCTCTACCCATTTTCCCTGTTCTTATTTGTTATGAACATTGAGGACAGTGCTATTTTTTTATTTGGGAGGTGGTCCATTTTGATTTGATGACATTTGGTATGTGTGTGTGTGTGTGTGTGTGTGTGTGTGTGTGTGTGTGTGTGTGTGTGTGTGTGTGTATATATATATATATATATATATATATATATATATATATATATATATATATATATATATATATATATATATATATATATATATATATTCTTAACCATTCGATGTATATATTCATTTCCATTATGTATATATTCGCTTTACTTCATTTTGTACATATTCAGTCTACTTTCCGTAGTTTACTTCATAACTTCTTTCGTTATTTTTCCTTAGTAGCATAGCTTCTTATTTACTTTAGTATCTTCTTTTTAAGTTGTTAGCTTCTTTTTATGTTTTGTGTGAATAATAAGCCTTTGGTTTTCTTAATGCCATGGTTCTTTCCAAAGGTGGATGTTGTGTGAACCGGGTGGCTCTTTCCAATGATGGATGGCGTGACAACCTTCTTAAGGGATTGAGTCTGTTTTCTTTATATTTTTGTATATATAGTAGTAATGAATAAAAGTGTCTCAAGCAAGCTTCACTTGGTACTAACACATTTACCTCCGACCTTATGGTTAGAAACAAGTTGATTGGCAAAGAATAGCTCTAGTTGTGACCTTTAGACTCTTGTGTTGACTAAAACAATCATCGAGTGGTTTCTTTGAGCCATTTGTGATTTTCAAACTTAGCTAGGTTATTGTGTGCCCTCGACTATGTTCTCTTTAACAATCCAACAGCTTGAGAGGTGAGGTATTGAATTGCAAGTCTAAGTTTTGTGCCAATAAGTCTAGAACTTGCCCTGAATGTTTGTCTAGGTAAAATTCTAAGTATAGCTAGACTTGAGAAATGATTGTAGGCTCTCCTTGATCCAAATTGACACTTGAAAGCTTCCGTAGCCTACCAATGCGATATCCCTAGTCAACCCCTTTGAGCCGAAGCCCTTTTTCATTCAATAGCCATGTTACAAGCCTTTATCCATTTTATAATGACCCTCTCTTGGCACCCGATCCTTCCTTAGCATTCTTGATACAATTGGCAAAAGCATAAGTTTGGGGGAGAGACGAGGAATGTGAAAGTGATAAAAGATACATAGAACAAAAAAAAAGAAATGAAGAAAAGAGAAGGCAAAGAAAAGGAAGAAAGGCCAAAAAGAAATATGTCAAAATGAAAGTGAATAAAGTAGAAAGTTGAAGGGATTCAAAGAAAGCAATGATGAAAGGCATGGAGTGATTAGAAAAGGAGAAAAATAATTGTCATGAGCAAGAAAGAGTGACATTACGTCTCTCTAGTTCCCCTAAGGAAGAAGAAAATGACTCAAAGAGTCAAGAAAGTATGAGCCAAAAAGAAGAAATGGAGTGCTTAAGGAAAGATGAAACCATCATATGCCGATAAGTCCTACCTTGATCCAAAAGCCTTTATTACATTCTTGCAAAAGCCCTATATGATTTTAAGTTGAGTGAGCGTACATTAGTGGTGATTTACATAAGGGGCAAGCTTATGGTACTTAGAGCCGGACTTGTGACATTCTTTTGAGAGAGATGAGCGCACTTCTTCACAATCCTTGTTTTGAGTGTTACATTCTAAAGTGAAATTTGCTCATGGAGATTAGAGGAGGAGGAGTTTTGGTTCCACAATGACCTACGTGATAGAGCAAGCTTTCTTGGTAAATTAAGTGAACTCTTGATGCTCTAGTGTCACATTAGAACTATGGTACTCAAAAGGTCAAAACATGGTGTTGTTGATAGTTCATTTGTGTTGAGGGTAATTGTTAGTCCCAATTGATGCATGATTGATTCACCTTAGACCAGCTGAAATATCCTTTTTTCTAGTGGATTATTTGCTCTCTTTTACTTGTATTTTAGGCCAAAAATGCTTGAAGGTATTTCTGGAAACTAATGAAATATGCTTGCTTGCAGGAATTGTTCAAAATGAGCTAAAGGAATCAAAATCAACTCACAAATGAGTCAAAAGTTGAACAAAAATCAAGGCTGGGCAAAGAGGTCTGGAGTGCGGACCGCACAAATATTGTGCGGCCGCAAAAGCCATGATGCGCCCGCGATCATAATTATGAAGTCCGCAAGAGGAAGATTCAGAGAGTATGATTTTTGGCTAAATGATGAGCACGGAACGCACTTGAAATGTGCGGCCGCAAAAGTCCCTGTGCGACCGCAATTGAAATTACGCGGACCGTGATAACTGAGATTCAGAGAGCTGACAACTTGAGCAAAAGAGAGAAGTGCGGACCGCACCAGAATTGTGTGGTAGCGGAAGTCCCTTATGCGGCCGCGATCGAAATTATGCGGTCCACAAGATGAAGAATCAGAAAGTTGATTTCAAGCTAAACTCAAGCAAGTGCGGACCGCATCACTTTTATGCGGCCGCATAATTTGGAGCGCGGCCGCACTTAGAATTATGCGGTCCGCGAAAGTTTAGCTTAACCAAATCCAAAAGAGAAGAACGCGGACCGTATCAGAATTATGCGGCCGCGAAAGCATGAGTGCGGCCGCACTCAGAATTACGCGGCCGCACAACCTCCGCATGGGCATTTTTGTCAGATATTTTCAGCTTAGTATAAATAGAACTTTTTGTCATTTTTAGGTTATATTATGTTTTGTATGAGCACCTGAGACAACTGACTTTTCTGTTTTCAGAATTTTTGTACTAGATTCACTTCTTAACATTAGATTTTCATTCCATAAATTAATATTATAGATTTTATCTTCATTTCATCTTTAATTTCTGTTATTTCCATGAGTAGCTAAACCCATAGCTAGGGTTGTGACCCAACCCTAGTGTGGGTATTTAATGGGTATTTGATTTTAGGGCTTGAATGTGAATGAGTTAGTGATATTTAGCCTAGTTCTTGCTAGAACTCAAGAATTAATGGTTGCAAACATTGGTTCATGCCTTTATGACTTAGTCTCTACTTGAGAAAGAGGGACTAAGTCTAGGAAAACTAGGCTAACAAGGAATTGGGGTGAACTCAAGAAATTGATAGCCCCAATTAAAGGGTTAAACCTAGAGATAATAATACCCAACTTGAGCTAATATCACTTAATTTGCATGAATACCCATTTGGACTTGAGAAAGCCAAATTGGGCAAAATCACTCAAACTACCAAGAGGTATAGAGTGAGTACCCGAGTGTGATAGCTATATTACAATCCCAACTAATCAAGCTTGCCCTAGATTTTGCTACCCGTTAGATATCCACCTAAGTAGAAGTCACTACCCTAGTCTCTTTAAACATTTGAAAAATAACAACAAAAATATTGTCCTTAGTTTCAATTATTGCAATCTTTAGAGTAAAGTTAGAAGTAGAAATCAAACTCAAACTTGTGGAAGTGTAATTAGATTCAAAACCCGCATCTAGCTTAGATATAAACCTAATTCCAAACATTAACTCCCTGTGAATTCGATTCCGACCTAGTTGGGTTAAAACTGCATCAACCACCCTCGCTGACCACCCTCGCTACTCAATAGTAGTGTAGGCTTGGACCCGATCAATGGCACTTAGTCTTTAAGACTAGGTAAGCCTATTACAATTACATTTCGAGCCATTTTTGTTTTCGAAACATATAGTAATTTAATATAAGTGTCAAAACCAAAAGCGGAAACAAATATAACAACCTCCCAAGACTGGTAATATTAGGTCACAAACTCTAACTGAATACTTGCAATGATCTCAAGGATCGAATAAACAATTTTGTTCGAATAAGAGTTGACAGTACAATAAAATGAAAAGACTCCAAAGGATTGCGACGACCAAGCAGCTCTACCTTGAATCCTTGCGATCAACACACTAAATCTGCCCGAGTATGATATCTCCAATACCTGGCTCTGCACAAAAATATACAAAAATATAGTATGAGTACACCACAGTCGGTACCCAGTAAGTATCAAGACTAACCTCGGTGGAGTAGTGACGAGGTAGAGTCAAGATACTCACTAGTTAAAAAACTTGTGCAATATAGCAGTATACAATAGTACTGAAAAATAACTAGTAGTGATAATAACAAAAATCAACCAGTGATATAAACATCAAGGCAACAAGAACACCATAATTATTGCTCAAACGAATAAGGAACACAAGTACAACCAATTAATCAAGTCCTTCAAATATAAATTTTTCACATATAATTCTTTCGAATAAATACCTTCTGAATATACTTTATTCGAATAAATACCTTAAGAATATACTTTTTCCAAATAAATATCTTTCGAATATAAAATTCTTACGAATATAAATTCTTTCAAATAAAAGTTCACTCTGTGATACCTCATTTCATAATCATAAAACATGGGTCTCAATCCACTTTCATATTTTCATAACACGGATCTCAGTCCACTTTCATGTTTTCACAACACCTCGTGTCCATATTTCTATCAAAACAGCATGGACCACTCACGTGCCAATAATAAAATTTATCATATTTTCTCCGGCATCTCGTGCCCACATTTCATATCTGTTATGGCGTGTAACACGATCCCAAATAATATTAATCATACCTGTTGCGGCGTGCAACCCGATCTTATATAACATAATCCGCTCGGCACTTGCCACAGGCTCACAATTTCAACATAGATCAGAATATTATCAAGTTTACCGAAATAACAAGGCAAGTTTCACAATATATAAAAATAAACACAAGGAAAATCGCAACATCACATGAAAATTACCAACGCAATAACCCCACATCATCACATAAAAATTACCAACACAATAATCCCACATCATCACATATCATTCCTGATAATAGCCATCTTTATATCTCCTATAGCCACCCTTATCACTCCTATAATAGCATAACTTATCCCCCGCCCTCACAATATCAATAGCCACCCTTGTCGCTCATATAGCCACCCTTATCGCTCCTATAATAGCCTCATTTATCGCTACATTTAATAGTCTCCCTTATCACTACACCCAGATAATATTCCAATACACATAACAACAGTAAAATGCCAACCTTATGCCAGCATAACGTCAACAATGGAAGGCCACCCTTATACACCGCATAATAGTAACCCAAATCACACAATAATTCACACAGAATATTATCACAACAACACAACATCATCAACTCGTATTTATATATTGCCCGTAGGCCACAACCATTCCAAAGGTACAACAAAGTCAATTAATTTTATAACAGATAGTTCACGGCTCAACACAATGTATATAAAATCTCAAAAACAACCATAAGGATGCCAAAATAACTCATCATAGGACAACACCTTCTTTAATCCAAATTTTAGATAAATATATAAACGCCTCAATTTAAACTTATTTAATTAATTATTTGCAAATTAAAAATCCATAATGTGATTATTTCCAAGAAATATCAAATCAACAAACACACAGAATTCACATAAAAATCCAAGTGGCAATATAACGACTCAACCGGTCGTTTTGAGCATTTGCACTTCACTATGTAGTTTACAGGCATGAGTAGCTTTGTATGATGTATTATGACTTATGTGAATCGTCGGTTTTGGTTTTCAGGTTATTCAGGACTGATTTGGAAGAATGATTCTCAACTAGGGAGCTTTAAATTTGAAAGAGTTGATCAAGTTTGACTTTTTAGCGTTTGACCTCGGATTAGAATTTTGATGGTTCTGTTAGCTCCATTGGGTGATTTTGGACTTAGGAGCGCGTCCGTATTGTGATTTAGAGGTCCATGGTTGAATTTGGCTCGAAATGACAAAAGTTGAAATTTGGAAAGTTTGACCAGGAGTGGTCTTTTTGATATCGGAGTCGGATTTTGATTTCGGAAGTTGGAGCAGGTCCGTAATGTTAAATGTGACTTGTGTGCAAAATTTGAGGTCAATCGAACGTGATTTGATATGTTTCGGTATCGATTGTGGAAGTTTGAAGTTTCAAAGTTCATAAATTTTGATTTGAGGTGCGATTCATCCTTTTGATGTTGTTATGTATGATTTGAGGTCTTGAGTAGGTCCTTATTATGTTATGGGACTTTTTGGTACATTTGGACGGGGTCCCGAGGGGCTCAGGTCAATTTCGGACGTAGTTCAGATCATTTCAAATGGTTTTTGCATTGCTAGTTTTTCTGCTGTTACCTGTTGCTTCTGAATTTCTTCGCGATCGCGAAGGCTTGGCCGCGATCGCGAAAGGTGTTTGGTCAGTGGAGCTATTTTTTCTTTGAGTTCGCGCTTCTGAGGTCGTGTTCACACTGGATTGAAGATTGTAGTCTTCGCGTCCGCGTCCATGGCTATGCATCCGTGTAGTGTTGAGCGGGGGTTGGTCAGTCTATATGGATTCTTCATCACGTTCGCAGTGAGTTGTCAGTGTTCGCGGAAGTATGGTAGTGTGTTTCATCGCGTTCGTGAGGGTTTTGCCGTGAACGCGTAGTGCAAAATGAGGCAGTGCGGATTTTTGCTTCGCGAATGACTGCTTGGAATATTACCCAAAAGGACCCAAGCACTGAAGTGCATCCTTTAGGAGTTGAAGTTCAGCAAATACTAAACAAACTCTAGTTCCTAAAATGCTGAAGTTCAGCAAATACTAAACAAACTTCAGCTCTTAGAATGCTGAAGTTCAGCAATTACAAAACAAAAACTTCAGCCAAAATTGCTGAAGTTCAACAATTATTGAACTGAAGTGCATCCTCTAGGAGCTGAAGTTCAGCAAATACTAAACAAACTTCAGCTCCTTAAATGCTGAAGTTCAGCAGATACTAAACAAACTTTAGCTCCTAGAATGCTGAAGTTCAGCAATTACAAAACAAAAACTTCAGCCAAAATTGCTGAAGTTCAGCAATTATTAAACTGAAGTGCATCCTCTAGGAGCCGAAGTTCAGCAAATACTAAACAAACTTCAGCTCCTAAAATGCTGAAGTTCAGCAGATACTAAACAAACTTTAGCTCCTAGAATGCTGGAGTTCAGCAATTACAAAACAAAAAGTTCAACCAAAATTGCTGAAGTTCAGCAATTATTGAACTGAAATTTTTCATTGCACAATGAACTAAAGTTTGCGTGATTGCCTTTTCAATTCAGGCCAAACTTCAGGTAAAAATATCTGAAGTTTTGCTTTGTTAAGACTACACTTTAGGCAAAACATTCTGAAGTTCAAACTTCAGACATAAATTTTTGCTACTTCAGGCCCGTATGTCTGAAGTTGCCCGAAAAGTGGGTACGCTTGCAATTTTTTTTGCAAAACGGGTATAGGTTAAAAAGTGACCCAAAAATCGGGTATAAATGCAAATCCCCCCATTTTAATGGGCTATTAATTAATTGTTAGCGTATTTTTACAGGCAAAGATCACTTTTAGCCCGTGGTCGAAACTATTTATATCATATAGCCATAAAAGTGTATATAATACACATTATGATTTGTAAGTGAAGTGATAAAGTTTATATGTAAAAATATTCGGCTATTATTTTAAGTGTCATTTTCCGATGTCATTTTCCTATTTTGACGCCTACTATTTCACCCCCACTATTTTTATTTTAAAACTGTATTGCTTTCTAGACCAACTTTAAAATTTCGGGCCTTCTTTTCTTATATATCAAATCTAAACTTCCATTAAATTCATGCATGCCTAACTTTTGTTCTTTATCGTCATTAACGGTCAAAGGCTATGTTGAGAGAGCCTGAAAAATATACAGAAAGCAAAGATGTAAGAAAGTTTTCTTCCCCCTTCCTCTGTCCTGGTCCCTTATCATAGCAAATTAAAACAAAAATGAGAATTTGTATGTCTCACTGCTTAACGACAAATGTGTTTAAGGCCCAAAAAAAAAGTCTTTTAGGCCCCCAAAAATTAAAGTCAGGTATAGTTCAGACCCAATATCGTAGGAATTGATTCCACAGTCATGCTTTAGAATCCATATAGACAATTTGTTTATTTCAATTAGTCAAGTGCACACCAAAACTGTTATGAAAATAATTATAATGTGGATGTCCATTTATTACTCCGCTATAAATAATCTTCCTGAATAAGATTATCCGTTTGATACTCTATTGAAGTTTATCTACAAGCAGCTGATGCAGGCAGGTTGCAAGCAACTCAATGAAATGATTTGCAGTAGATTCTTATTAAACAGGCAGGTTGCAAGTAGCTCATGCAGATAGCTTACAAGCAGCTCAAGAAAAGTCTCGCAGCTACTTCCTTTCTTCTATAAATAGAGGAGTTTTCAGTTCATTATGTACAATAGTTTGAAGTTGAATAATATATCAATCTCTCTCTATACTTGTCTTCGGTTTCTTTACTTTACAGTCTTTATTTTATAAAACGTTATCAGCACGAGACTCTGCCATTTTGAGCACTTACTTCGGATTTAATTTTTATTTCAATGTTCATCTCCGATGTAAGGCGGCACTCTTACGTCCGTAGTTAGATCTTATTCATTCCTAGCATCATAAGGCAGATTGTATCCTAGATGTGGTGAGTTTTTTTTCTTGGCAGTAGTGATGTAGATATCACTTACATCTGGAGTGGCCAAATTTGCGTAATTTAATTTGAGCCTTTTGCTTATATTTTAATATTTTTATCATCGCTTGTTTGGTTATATGTTACTTATACAATACCTATTTTGGTATTTGTTTTCATCCTTATTATCTTAATAAAGGATTACAAAGTAGATAACATTGTTAGATCCACTTAAATTCCAGCAGAATTTGCAAGAAATATACAACCATCAGAAGTGGTTATATTTCATATATCTCGTTGTAACTAAATTTTATTAACCACCAGAAGTGGTATATACCTATGACCACCAGAAGTGATAATTTAGGCTTTCTATGGTTACAATTAAAGATAAGCTAGAGAAATGTTCTCTATATTACATGCACATTTCGATTTTCTCATGAAGTAAATATTTTAAAAGAGGTTGAAGCATCACAATTTGATGTGATTAATGCACGTTCAGATAATTATGTTCGATTTCCTGAAGGATGAGAATTTTTGATAAATATTAATCCATTCCCTGAAGTGAATGTGATAATATTAATAAATCCGTAAATATGACTGCGCTCTCGGTGTAAATACATTACAATTCACCTCCAGAAGAGTTAATGTGATTAAGAAAATATATACTCAATATTTCATATTTTAAATTTGCTCCTGAAGAAGTAACACAATTGAAATTTTCTCCTAAAGTAGGAAAATATTATGAAGCAGTATCTTTCTGTGCTTAAACAAAATAATGAGCTATTCAAAGTTATTTTTGAAGCACATTTTCATTCCCTAGAGTGAATAAAGAAATACCATAACTCACCTCCTAAAGAGGTAGAATAATAGAGGATATAGATATTATTTTTGTAGCATAAAGATCATTGCCACACGTACCTGTTGTGCGTAAAACATCTTGGATAATTTTATTAAGTATCATCCTAAGGCAAAAGCATTCTACTACAACCACATTGATAAATTATGGTTAGTTGTTATTAACTATCCCGAAGAAAATAACAACTCATGTATATTTTTCTGAAGGATGTAATGACTATGTGGTTGCCACTTTGATATAAAATATTCATATGTTAATGGAGTTTCTCCCTGAAGGAGATATTTGTCACAAAGTTGGCGGTAAAAAAATATTGAAATTCTTGATTTCTGATATTTATAAATTTAGAATTGTCTTTATATTGTTTATTTGATTATGTTTTTCTCTCATGATACCGGAATTTTTTAAGCAATATTTGATAGTACAAAATATATCAACAACTCCTGAAGAGCTAATTGTTTGTCTAGAAGACACATGACACCAGTAGTGTCAGATAAATATTAGATTGTGGATAATAAATGAAGGCTCTCGAAGAGCTTATATACAAATATGTCATTCAGATTATATGATTATGGTCAAAATATATGTTGTAGTAAACCCGAAGTTTATTGATACAAATGTCTATCATATTTAGATCGCAAATGATTGGAAGATTGAAAATCTTCATGTTTCCACAATCATAGGGGGTAAAATAATATGTATGTGAGAAGTTACCCACCTTATTTTTTAATTTGTACTACATCATCTATCACAGTAAACCAAAAGTTTACTAATGCAAAAGCAGTCACAGTAAACCAGAAGTTTTACTGAGGCAAAAGTAGCTACTGTAAACCAGAAATTTACTAATACAAAAGTAGCCACAGTAAATCAGAAGTTTACTAATGCAAAAGTTTATGCCATAGTAAACCAGAAGTTTACTTAGAGATAGCACATGACATGATAAACTTGAAGTTTTCATTTGCCATTTTTAAATGAGCTATTTGAGAATTCAGATAAGCATATACTGAAGAACTAGAAGATTCTTCAAGAATTCTCTTGTGTTGCTTGTTCTCATAATAAATTGATTATACCAGCTAAAGTTGAGATTAAAACCCATGAATTCTGGAATATATAAAAGGTGAATATGGTCCCATTCACCTATCATGTGAACCACTTATAGATGCACATATGAGATGGTTACATGTGTGTTTATTGTCAACCTACAGTTTGGCATTTGAAATTGCCTTTCTCAATTAAGAGCATAATTTTCAGATTATGAAATCAAGATAGTTCATCTTGATGATGCTGGTTTATATCCAAGCTAGTTTAGCATTGAATACCTCCTATTAATGGCTAAACTATTGCTTATGAGAACAAAGCTTCATATGTTGGTCTAAGATTTTCTAAATTACATACAACAACACTTGTATGTATCATACCAATAAAATATAATAAGCCCTCCCCTCACAATTGGTTTAGGATGAGAAACCAAATATTTTTACTATTTAATAACTTTTGTTATGTGGTATATGATTAATTTCTCTACCATAATGCACAAAGATAGGTTTTTCAAAAAAGATTGGGGATATGTGTTAGTTTTTCTAACATTTGGGGATGGAATAAACAACTGAAAAATATGCTATATGAATCGAATTATCATTAATATGATCCTCACTTAGAAGATAATTCAAGTCAAATGCCAGAAGCATTTGCTGATCCAAAATTAAATATCATATTTCAGCTGCAAATGCTCCTATTAAAATTAAAGTCCCTGAAGGATAAAGTTTATTGCACGCATGAAGCGTAGTAAACCGATCGGTTCCAAAGGTAACAATCCTTGAAAAATAATAGGAGCAAATGATCAAAATGATCATAATGAGGAGAAAATGAGCTCTAGAAGAGCCCACGACATAACATTTCATGAAACTCCAGAAGAAATTCAGGTACCCGAAAATAAAGAAAGTGATGAGATCTCAACAAGTTATGTCGCTTAGGAACCGATACAAAATGATCGTCGATGATATATTTAATCCAATATAGTGCACGATATTATAAAAGATTGTGAGGATAGGGCCTGTAGTCCGGACACCTGAAGATATCATGCCATTTAAATGCAAGTCATAACCTATATGACTCACTTGATAATGAAATTTATATGAAAATACATGAAGGATTTAAAATTCCTGAAGCAAATTCAAAATCCCGGGAAATGTATTCAATTAGATTACAAAGATCTTTGTACGGTTTAAAGCAATCTGGGCGCATGTGTTATAATCGCCTTAGTGAATATTTGTTGAAAGAGGGTTACATAAATGATGTTATTTGTCCATGTATTTTTATAAAGAAAATGACATCAGAATTTGTTATACTTGCTGTTTATATTGATGACATAAATCTTGTTGGAACTCCAGAAGAGCTCCAAAAGGCAATTGAATATCTTAAGAAAGAATTTGAGATGAAAGATCTTGGAAAGACAAAACTTTATCTTGGACTGCAAATTGAACATTTAGCAGACAAGATCTTTATGCATCAATCTGCCTATACAGAAAGGGTCTTAAAATACTTTTACATGGACAAAGCGCACCCATTGAGTACACCAATGGCTGTTCGATCACTTGAAGTGAATAAGGATCCGTTCCGACCTCCAGAAGAGGATGAGGAACTCCTTGGTCCTGAAACACCTTATCTCAGTGCAATTAGTGCACTTATGTATCTTGCTAATGCTACAAGGCTTGACATAGCATTTTCTGTTAATTTACTAGCAAGATATAACTCTTCTCCTACACGGAGACATTTGAATGTGATTAAGCATATTTTGCGATATTTAAAAGGAACTCTTGATATGAGTTTGTTTTATGCTAAAAAAGGTAGTGCAGATCTTGTTGGTTATGCAGATGCAGGTTATTTATCTGATCCCCATAAAGTTCGATCTCAAACCGGGTACGTGTTTACATGTGGAGGTACTGTCATATCATGGCGCTCCACAAAGCAGTCAATTGTTGCTACTTCTTCAAATCATGCTGAGATAATAGCTATTCATGAAGCAAGTAGGGAATGCGTATGGTTGAGATCAGTGATTCATTTTATTCAAGAAAAATATGGTTTGGAATGTGATAAAAGATTCACAATTTTATACGAAGATAATGCTGCATGCATAGCCCAATTAAAGGGAGAATTTATAAAAGGAGATAGAACAAAGCACATTTCACCATAATTATTCTACACATATGATCTTCAGAAAAATAGTGACATCGATGTGCAACAAATCCTTTTAAGTGACAATCCAACAGATTTGTTCACTAAATCTTTGCTAACATCAACTTTTGAGAAAATAGTATACAGGATTGGAATGCGGAGACTCAAATATTTGGAACAAGATTTGCATCAGCAGGAGTGAAATACACGTTGTACTCTTTTTTCCTTACTAAGATTTTTCCCATGAGATTTTTCTTGTAAGGTTTTTAATGAGGCAGCTAGAATTGCATATTACTAAATATTTATACTCTTTTTCCTTCATTAGGATTTTTTTCACTGGTTTTTTCCTAGTAAGGTTTTAACGAGACACAATATCTTTTAATGAACATCCAAGGGGGAGTGTTATGAAAATAATTATAATGTGGATGTCCATTTATTACTCTGCTATAGATAATCTTTCTGAAGAAGATTATCCGTTTGGTACTCTATTGAAGTTTATCTACAAGCAGCTGATGCAGGCAGGTTGCAAGCAACTCAATGAAATGATTTGCAGCGGCTTCTTATTAAACAGACAGGTTGCAAGTAGATCATGCAGACAGCTTACAAGTAGCTCAAGAAAAGCATCGCAGCCTCTTCCTGAAAAGCCTCGCAGCTGCTTCCTTTCTTCTATAAATAGAGGAGTTTTCAGTTCATTATGTACAATAGTTTGAAATTGAATAATATATCAATCTCTCTCTATACTTGTCTTTGATTTTTTATTTTACAATCTTTATTTTATAACATACAAGATTTAATTTGATGAATGATATGCCTTTTTTTTTTTTTTTTTTTTTTTTTTTTTACCAAAAGCCGCCACCAACTTGTATAGGTGGCCGTTATGTTCTTATTCTATTGCAAAAATCTTTTTAAGGGGAAAAGTAAACACAAAAAAACGTTGATTCATCACTTCTAGTCACGCAAAGGTCAAGAGAACACTTAATTTTTCTATGTGGGGTAGGTAAGGCGAAAAAATAAAAAAAAGAAACGTCGATTATTATATAAGTAAACTTTAACTGTCTTATCAACAAAAACTTTTTAACTTTGGTTTTTCCTCTGTTATCCAAAATATTCCTAGTAATTCCGTCCTAATGTGGAAGAGGAATAAACACTAATTTCGAAGGCAACTGCTCTAGCTGAGCTTCAGAAGTACCAGTACTAATTACTCCATATTTATCTCTATGGCATGCATTATTAACAAAGGATTGGAGATTCTTAGTAGAAAGATCAAGAGCTGTTTGAAAAGGCAAAAAGGATTGCCAATATATAACAGAAAGATGGGAGGTATTGAGTGGCAAAAACAACTAGGAAGGCTCACTTGATTACGATCTCCGAAGATATCTCATTCACTATGGCCAAATGTCACAAGCTATCTACGACTTATTCAACAGTGAAATAGCTTCGAAAAATTTAGGGAAATGCCTGTATTCCAAAAAGAACCTCTTCAAAAGCTCAAAGTATCAAATTGGATTTGGGTTTGTCGCTGTTGCCACTGATGAGGGTAAAGTTGCATTAGGGAGTGATTTCCTGGAGAAGGACTATGTGTCATAATTCTAAGTCAATGTGTTTTAAATTAATAATATGTACAAATTCATAGATTTCTTAAGATAAATATAAAATTTGGATCAAAACAAAGTCGTAACTTAAACACTAGTTCCTGCTTCAAACCGTTGGTATGTACCAAAAAAATTTATGTTTTTTTTTTAAAACTCTATGTCCAATCAAATCAACACCGCGAGCAGCTTTTCCATTTCCCAAGCAAATTCTACTCTTGGGTATCCACTAAATTTCCTTGATTCCATACATTAAAAACAGGTTCTTGAAGAAGTTAAACGCTTGGTTGACCAATACAAGAGAAAGGAAGTTAGCATTACTCTAAGTGGTCACAGTTTGGGTTCATCAGTGGCCACACTATGTGCAATTGACGTAGTTTTCAACCAAATCAATAAGGAATTTCCGGTGACTGCGTTTGTATTTGGTTGCCCTCGACTTGGAGAAGAGAATTTCAAAAAAGCTTATGACAAACTAAGAAATCTTCAAATCTTGCGCATTAGCAATGCTGCTGATCCTATACCGAAGATGCCAGACCGTGGACAGGTCGAGGGTTCGGCAACAGATTGGAGAATGTACGAAGTTGTTGGCATTGAACTTTCAATTGATACTAAAAATCATAATACTTGAAGAAAGACATAAATGGTCATATTCTGGAGGTTTATTTGCATGGAATTGCTGGAACACAAGGAACTAAAGGAGAGTTCAAGTTAGAGTTAAACCGGGATATTGCTCTAGTGATTAAGGAAGCGGACTTACTGAAGAATGAATATAGTGTACCGGTGTGTATACGGTCGAAATCGGGCATACTCGATATCGTTGTCAAAGGAGTTGCTCCGAGGGTAACCTCATAATAGATCGGGCTCGAGCTCGAGCTCGAGCTCGAAGATAGAACATCAAGCCTGGAGATCGAAGTGTTCATTGAGATCGAGGCTAGCAACAATCGAGATCAAGCATGACTGACGTCGAGTAAGGCGTAATAATGGAATGGCGAGATATCAGTAACCGATCGAAGATCACGGCGAAAATTACGAAACCGATCAAATCAAAGCGGTTATTAGTGCCAATCATGGGATCTATTTCCGTTATTAGAGTTGTACCTTATTTAGGATTCCTCTATTATATAAAGAGGGATCCCATTCACTTGTAAGGGGGACAATTATTATTCACTGATAAGAATATACATATACGCTGCTTTCTTTGTTTACTTACTGTTCATCATTGTTCATCGCTGTTTGTTCTATCCTCTACTGTTATTATTAACTAACCTCGAGACTATTTCGAATCGAGGTTGAGGTATTGTTTGTAGACCGATTTGATTTATTTTATTGTCCAATTTATCTATTTAATTCGTTACTTATCAATCGGTACTAGGTTAAATCACATATCCTTAAAATCACGATATAAGTTTAATTGTTACTGTATTTTTAGGGTAAACAGTTTGGCGCCCACCGTGGGACTAAGAATAATAGTGATTGTTCAGTATTGATTCTGGTTTTTACGCTTGTTCTTGTCAAATATCTTTGCTTTCAGGTTAAAACATTTCAAAATCACAAAACGCATCCACACACGGTGACAATGGCCTCGGATTCCACGGTGAAAACAAAAATGTGATTTCTCCAGGAGTCGAGGTGCCACAGGTTAATCTCGGGAGAGCACTGATTGCCAACCCAGTCGATGTCAGTTCGCACGTTGCTCTAAATGCAGACCTAGGCGCATATCTCAATGGGAGTGTATGCAGAGAAGGCCGATCTAGTGACCAAGGAACACAGGGCAGAGGAGACGAAGGAGTCAGTCTCCAAGTGATATTCAAGATGCTTCAGGTTCAGCAAACCGCTATTGCACAATTACAAAATCAACATAGAGCTCCGAATAGGGTCGAGCCGGAAATTACTCGCCGTACCGAGCCAGTACCGGAAAGGTCGAATGGTAATGAATCAGGGACTGATCCTGCGGTAATGAAAATGCTCGAGGAGCTCACCAAAAGAATTGAATCAGGGGAGAAGAGAATCGAAGCCAGCGATAAAAAAGTGAATACATACAACTCTCGAGTTGATCACATACCGGGGGCACCGCCAATCTTGAAAGGGATGGATTCGACAAAGTTTGTACAAAAGCCATTTCCTCCAAGTGCAGCTCTGAAGCCTATTCCAAAGAAGTTTCGTATACCAGACATACCCAAATATAATGGGACCATGGATCCCAACTAGCATGTTACTTCATATACATGCGCCATCAAGGGTAACGATTTAGAAGATGACGAAATCGAATCTGTGCTGTTGAAAAAAAAACGGAGAGACCCTTTCGAAGGGAGCAATGATTTGGTATCACAACCTGCCACCAAATTCCATCGACTCATTTGCCATGTTAGCAGATTCTTTAGTAAAGGAACACGCCGGGGCCATAAAGGTCGCAACGAGGAAATCAGACCTTTTCAAGGTAAGACAAAGGGATAATGAAATGTTGAGGGAGTTCGTGTCCCGATTTCAAATGGAACGCATGGAGTTGCCACCAGTCACATATGATTAGGCTGTTCAAGCTTTCACCCAAGGGTTGAACGAGCCGAGTTGAATAGCATCACGTCAGTTGAAACAAAATTTGATCGAGTATCCACCTGTAACTTAGGAAGATGTGCACAATCGATATCAATCGAAGATCAGGTCAAGGACGACCAATTAGGAGCCCCTTCCGGTTCAGTACATCCAAACCGGTCGGCAGTTAAAAACCAGAGGGACGTCGACAGAGAGCCAAGATCGAACAGAGACCGATATCAACCATACACTACAAATCGAAGGACCAATGGTTTAGGATGCAATTCCGTCCGGAACGATCGAAGAAGTGATAGAGGACAGAATTCTCGGGGACTTATGAGCAAAAGTGGTTTTGACAAGTATGCCGATCCCACAGAGGCACCTCGGTTATCGAAATATAACTTTAGCATCGATGTATCAGGCATTGTATCGGCAATCGGAAAGATCAAAGATACTAGGTGGCCCAGACCCATACAAACCGATCCTTCCCAAAGAAACCCAAATTGATGTGCAAGTATCATGGCCCGCATGGTCACAAGACCGAGGATTGCAGGCAATTAAGGGAGGAGGTAGCCCGTCTATTCAATGAGGGCTCCCTTTGAGAGTTACTCAACGATCGAGCCAAGAATCATTTCAGAGAAAGGGACGCCAACAGGAAAAATGAACAGGAGGAACCCCAACATGTCATTCATATGATCGTCGGTAGGGTCGACATTCCACAGGGACCCATATTCAAATGCACTAAGGTATCAATCTCTAGGGAAAAACGAACCCGAGATTATGTGCCCGAAGGCACTTTATCATTCAACGATGAAGAAGCAGAAGGCATTTCTCAGCCCCACAATGACGCTCTGGTAATTTCTATCTTATTAAATAAAGTTCAAGTTAAGCGTGTTTTAGTGGATCCAGGTAGCTCGGTGAATATCATCCGATCGAGGGTCATGGAGAAACTCGGCCTACAAAATCAAATCATGCCCGCAGCTCGGGTCTTAAACGGCTTCAATATGGCTAGTGAAACAACTAAAGAGGAGATTATTCTACCTGTGAACGTGACTGGAACCATTCAAGATACCAAGTTCCACGTAATCGAGGGCGACATGAGGTACAATGCCCTACTCAGAAGGACTTGGATCCACAATATGAGGGCAGTCTCTTCGACTCTCCACCAAATGATGAAATTCCCGACGTCGGACGGTGTAAAAACAATATACGGGAAGCAGCATATTGTAAAGGAAATGTTTGCTGTCGATGAGGTAACGCCGATATCGACACTATCCACCTCGGAAAGGTCGAGCATCAAAGGTAAACATGAAGTCAAATAGCAATCACAGCCACCAGCCTCGACTGAATCGGGGAAGCAGGAGATAGAAGAAGAAGAGGAGGATTTTCTGACCCCTCGAACTTTTATTGTTCTGGAAGATTCTGACGCCACCAAATCAACGGTCGAAGAGTTGGAACAGGTTATAGTGATCGAGTACCTGCCCAAGCGAAAGGTATACCTGGGAATGAGATTAACCCCCAAACTCAGGAAAAAGATTATTCAATTTCTTATTGATAACATAAATTGTTTTGCTTGGTCCCATTTAGACATGACAGGGATCCCACTGGGGATAACGACGCATTGGCTAAGCCTGAACCCTAGGTTCAAATCGGTGAAGCAAAAGAGAAGACCCCAGTCCGAGTAAAGCATGCACTCATAAAGGACGAGGTAACTAAACTTCTCAAAATAAGGTCGATTCGGGGGGTGAAATATCCCGGATGGTTAGCCAATGTAGTTGTAGTCCCTTAAAAAGGGAACAAACTTAGAATGTGTGTAGATTATAAGGATTTAAACAAGGCGTGCCCCAAAGATTCTTTTCTACTGCCTAACATCGATCGCATGATCGATGCCACGACCGGCCACGAGATCCTTACTTTTCTCGATGCCTATTCTGGGTACAATCAAATCCAAATGAACCTGGAAGACCAAGAAAAAACTTCATTTATCACCAAGTATGGAACATATTGTTATAATATAATGCCCTTTGGGCTAAAAAATGCAGGAGCTACTTACCAACTCCTAGTAAATAAAATGTTCGAAGAACAAATATGTAAATCAATGGAAGTTTATATTGATGACATGCTAGTTAAGTCCCTGCGTGCAGAGGACCATTTGGCTCATTTACAGGAAATGTTCGTTATTTTAAGGAAATACAACATGAAGCTCAACCCCGAGAAATGTGCTTTCGGGGTCGGTTCGGGCAAGTTCCTTGTCTTCATGGTATCGAATCGGGGGATTGAGATCAACCCCGATAAAATCAAGGCCATCAAAGACATCACTATCATGGACAGTGTAAAAGCTGTGCAGAGGCTAACTGGACGGATAGCTGCCTTAGGCCGATTCATTTCGAGGTCGTCGGATCGAATCCACAAATTTTTCTCTCTACTAAAAAAGAAGAACGATTTTGCCTGGACCCCAGAATGCCAACAGGCATTAGAGAAATTGAAGTGATACCTATCGAGCCCATCACCGCTTCATACTCCAAAGGCAGATGAGAAACTTTACTTGTACTTGGCAGCATCGAAAATCGCAGTAAGTGGTGTCCTAGTTCGAGAAGAGCAAGGTACGCAATTTCCCATTTATTATGTAAGCCGAACCTTAGGAGAAGCAGAAACTAGATATCCACACTTGGAGAAATTGGCACTTGCGCTGATAAGCGCCTCTAGAAATTTAAGACCATACTTTCAATGTCACCCCATATCGTATTAACCACTTACCCACTTCATAATATTTTGCACAAGCCCGAACTCTCGGGTCGATTGGCCAAATGGGCCGTCAAACTCAGTGGGTACGATATCGAATATTAACCCCGGAAGGCCATCAAGCCTCAAATTTTAGCGGACTTCGTGGCTGATTTCATGCCAACCCTCGTACCCGAAGTTGAAAAGGAACTATTGTTAAAATCGGGTACATCATCGGGGGTATGGACCCTTTTCACAGACGGTGCTTCGAATGTGAAGGGGTCCGTGCTAGGCATCGTTTTGAAGCCGCCCACGGGTAGCACTATTAGGAAATCTATCAAAACTTCTAGGTTGACTAATAATGAGACCGAGTACGAGGCCATGGTTGCAGGTCTCGAGCTGGCTAAAAGCTTGGGAGCAGAAGTCATTGAAGCCAAGTGTGACTCTTTACTAGTGGTGAACCAAGTAAACAATACCTTCGAAGTTCGAGAGGATAGAATGCGAAGGTATTTGGACAAATTGCAGGTAACTTTGCACCGTTTCAAGGAATGGACTTTACAGTATGTACCTTGAGAACAAAACAGTGAGGTCGATGCACTTGAAAATTTGGGGTCATCGGTCGAGGAAGATGAGATCATCTTGGGGACTGTCGTTTAACTCTCGAGATCCGTGATCGAGGAAGGTCATGCTGAGATAAACTCTACAAGCTTAACCTGGGATTGGAGGAATAAATATATTGAATACTTGAAGAACGGAAAGCTCCTATCGGACCCTAAAGAGTCAAGGGCCCTACAAACCAAAGCTGCTCGATTCACATTGGCTGAAGATGGAACATTATACAGAAGGACATTCGATGGACCATTGGCAATATGCTTAGGACCAAGAAACGCCGATTATGTTCTACGAGAGGTCCATGAAGGCACTTGTGGGAACCACTCCGGTGCCGAATCACTGATTTACAAAATCATTAGAGCAGGATACTACTGGAATAGCATGGAAAAAAACACTAAGGAGTTTGTTCGAAAATATGATAAATGTCAAAGGTTTGCACCGATGATCCATCAGCCCTGAGAACAACTTCATTCAGTCCTATCCCCATGGCCATTCAAGAAATGGGGAATGGATATCATCGGCCCTCTGTCATCGGCCCCAGGTAAAGCTAAGTTCATTTTATTTATGACTGACTATTTCTTTAAATGGGTTGAAGCATAGGCGTTCGAGAAAGTGAGAGAGAAAGAGGTTATAGACTTCATCTGGGATCACATCGTATGTCGATTTGGGATACCTGCCGAAATAGTGTGTGACAATGGAAAATAATTTATCGGCAGCAAAGTGATGAAATTCCTCGAAGACTGCAAAATAAAAAGGATATTATCAATCCCATATCACCCTAGTGGGAACGGACAGGCCGAATCGACGAATAATACTATCACTCAAAACCTAAAGAAAAGGTTGAACGACGCTAAGGGGTAATGGAGAGAAATTCTACCCGAAGTCCTTTGGGCATATCGAACAACATCAAAGTCCAGTACGGGGGCAACCCTGTTCTCCTTAGTATATGGCTCCGAAGCCTTGATTCCAGTCGAAGTCGGGAAACCCAGTGCCAGGTTACGACATATAACAGAAGAGTCAAATTACGAGGCTATGAATACTAGCCTCAAATTATTGGATGAAAAATGAGAAGCCGCACTCGTTCGAATGGCTGCACGAAGGCAACGAATCGAAAGATACTACAATAGGAGAACCAACCTTCGCCACTTCAGAGTCGGGGACTTAGGCCTGAGGAAAGTCACCATCAACACTCGAGATCCTAATGAAGGAAAGCTCGGCCCAAATTGGGAGGGACCCTACCAAGTCCTTGACATCATCGGAAAGGGATCTTATAAGCTTGGCACGATGGACGGCGAACAACTGACAAATAATTGGAACATATCGCTTCTCAAACGGTATTATTGCTAAGGTATGCCTTTATCCCATTTTTTTCATTTATATATTTGACACTAATTCATTGCAGGTGTTCGATCGAAGACATCGAAACCTCAGGTTGTAAAGCACGCGTTGCACTCTTTTTTCCTTAGATCGGTTTTTGTCCCAAGTGGGTTTTTCCGTGAGGTTTTTAAAGAGGCAACAATTATGTGCTACTTGAGGACAATTCAATAGTATCCAAGGCTTCTTTACAATCAACCTCGAATACTGGGGGGCATCACCCTCGGATGTTATACTTTCGAGGAAAATACTTTGTGTCAAAGGGTCTCGATAGAGAAACTTTGTAATGGGCCAAACGGTCGAATGAACCGTGTTCGTATAGATTAGTCGAGCCCCGATGGCAAAACATGTACACATGTATAAATTATACAAAGAAGCATTATTTCTATATCAAACATCTTGTGTCTCAAAGAAAACTTTCTACTATACAAGCTCCATACTTATGATTTTGTGAGAAATGGCTCAAGGGCCAAGTGCAAATATACCTAGTACACCCGGGGACTGCAGTCGACGATCAACATATTCGAGTAATCTAAACTCAAATTCATAAGACCTCAAAGAGGCACCCCTCGATCTATAGGCCAAGGTCATCACTCTCGGGGACTAACACTTCGAACAAGTTCGAAGTGTTATTGGGAAATAAGCCCAAGAGGCATACCTAAAGGCTACGACCAAATTATGGCGGCTTAGAGACGTCTGAATCCCACAATAAAAATAGACCTTCGAATTCTTTGAAAAATTGGTTAAAAAAGGCTACCCTCGGCAAGTAATCAAAAGGGCTTCGATGAAATCAGCCCTCGAAAAACCTTAAGAGGTATTAAATTATCTTAACACAAACGTGCTAAGGCACAAAAAGCAAAGGGGTTTCAATCGACATCGAACCCTCAAAAAATCCAATGGGTAAGAATACGTGTTAAGCCATAAAGAAATTTTTTACTAAGTCTTCTAAGCCGAAAAAGGAAAAAATAACCATCTTTTAGAAGTCATATCGGCCCAATCTGTAACGACCCGACCGGCCGTTTTGAGCATTTACGCTCCTTTAAACTATTTGAAGTCTTGAATAACTTCCTACGAGGTATTATGACTTGTGTGAATTGTCGGTTTTGGTTTTAAGATATTTCGGAGTTAGCTTAGAAGAATGAATTTCATGCTGGAAGCTTAAGTTAAAATAGTTGACCGGATATTGACTTATGTATAAACGACCCCGGAATAGAGTTTAGATGATTCCAATAGCTCCGTATGGTGATTTTGGACTTAGGAGCGTGTCCGAAAAATTATTTGGAGGTCCGTAGTGGAATTATGCTTGAAATACCGAAAGTTGAATTTTTGAAAAGTTTGACTGGGGGGTTGACTTTTTGATATCGAGGTCAAAATCTGATTATGGAAATTGGAATAGCTTCGTTATGAATTTATGACTTGTGTACAAAATTTGAAGTCATTCCTGATTGATTTGATATGTTTCGGCACAAGATATAGAATTTGAAAGTTCAAAGTTCATAGATTTTGATTTGAGGTGCGATTCATCATTTTGATGTTGTTTGATATGATTTGAGGCCTCGATTAGATCCGTGTTATGTTATGGAACTTGTTGGTATATTCAGACGGGGTCCCGAGGGCCTCAGGTGAGTTTCGGATGCCTAACTGATCGAATTTGGATTTGGAGGAGGAGCTGAAGCAGCTGGGTATCTGGTGTGATCGCACCGCGAAAAAGGGCCGCAGGTGCGAGCTCGCGGATGCGAGAAATTAGTCGCGGAAGCGGAAAATGCATGGGCTATCCAGGCATCGCGGGTGCAAAAAATTATGTCGCGGGTGCGAAGCCGCAGGCGCGAAGAAATCCATCGCAGGTGCGGACACTACAAGCGCGAGAGTTATGCTGCAGGTGTGAAGACCGCAGGTGCGAAAAAAATCATCTCGGGCACGGAAATCCTGGGGAGAATGTTAAAAATAGAGGGGTTCCGAGTTTTGCCATTTGTGGACCTTCAAGCACAGCTTTTGTGGCAATTTTTAGAGAGAATTCAAGGGAAACTTGAGGTAAGTTACTTGTGATCATTTCTACTCCATAATATTGAATTATCATCGAATAATCCGACTAGATTACATGTTTTTGAGGTGTAAATCGGGGGTTTGAACTTAGAGATTTGAAAATAATATTTGAAGATTTGGAGGTCGAGTTGAGGTCGAATTTTGGTAAAATTAGTATGGTTAGACTCGTGGTTGAATGGGCTTCCGAATTTTATAACTTTTGTTGGGTTCCGAGACGTGGAACCCATAGGTAAATTTTGAGCTAAATTTCAGATTTTTATGGGAAATTTATATTTTCTTATAGAATTAATTCCAATAAATTTTATCGACTGAATCGAATTAATTATGGCTAGATTCGAGGCGTTTGGAGGCCAATTCACAAGGCAAAGGCATAGCGGAGTAAAGAATTACATGGTTTGAGGTAAGTAACACTTCTAAACTTGGTTCTGAGGGTATGAATCCCTGAATTTGATATGATATAAATTGTTTGGAGGTGACATACACGATAAGTGACGAGCATGTGGACATGCACCATATAAATTGTGTCTTGAATAAATCCTGTGAAGTTGTAAAATCAAAGAATCATGTTATTATCTGAACATGTGGAACTTGTTTGAGGAATTGAGCTGAGGCTTATAATAAAGATCATATTTAGGCTACGTGCCGATATTTTAGGACCCATGGGGTCGTGTTGTTGTTGAATTAATTGTTCAAAAATATAGATTTCACACTCAGTAATAATTGTCCATTGTGAGGATATTTATGGGATTGAGCTGCGCAACGCAGCAGGCCATAATGGCTTTATACATCATTATTTTATGGATCGGGGCTGCCCGCCTACAGCAGGCCTTATATGCTTTACTATTTTATGGATCGGGGCTGCCCGCCTGCAGCAGGTCTTATAGGCTTTACTATTTTATGGATCGGGGCAGCCCGCCTACAGCAAGCCTTATAGGCTTTGTTATTATACGGATCAGGACTGCCCGCCTGCAGTAGGTCATATTGGCTTTGTATTACGCTTGGGTTGAAGGAGCCCCTCCGGAGTATGTACACACCCCCAGTGAGCGTAGATGATCATCGAATTCGAGATTGACTTCCCAGGGCATAGACTTGCCTTACTTAGTGCTTATATATATATTTGGGATGGATTTTCCAAGGGCATGGACTTGCCTTACTTATTTGTATTGTAATGAGTTTACATGGACATGGATCTTGATCGTATTATTTATATTTGGGGATAAATTATCCCAGGGCTGGATTGACCTAATACGGTACTGAGTGACTGACTGTCAGTCGATGTGTATTTATATACGGGTTGGAACACCCCTGGGCTGGATTGGCCATAAACAGTACCGAGTGACCGAATGATTTGTGACCAATATTACATGAGGTCTTTCCACTGAGATGTCATATTCCTCATATCGTGCATTATTGATCTATTTCACTTGTACTGAGTTTAGCTTTTGAACTTGAAAGCATGCCTATATTTCTGTACCATTATTTTTACTGGACTATACGAGCGGAGCTCATCATTTCTTTCAGCCCAGAGGTTAGTCTTGTTACTTATTGAGTTAGTTGTACTCATACTACACTCTGCACCTCGTGTGCAGATCCAGGTGCTCCCGGATATGACGACTGCTAGAATTCAGCGTTATTTCTATTGGAGAGTATCAAGGTAGCTGCTTGACGACCGCATACTTGATTCCCTTCCTGTTTAGTTATTGTACTGTTCTATACTTCAGACAGTGATGTTTATCAGTCAGACTTTGTATTCATTTAGATGCTCATGTACTCAGTGACACTGGGTTTTAGGAGTGTTATATTTGAAATTGTGAGATTTCTTCCGCTGAATTTAATTATTTTATTTTTAAATTAAAAGATATGGTATTTTTTTGAGTTTTTTGTCTTGCCTAGTATTGAGATAGGCGCCATCACGACATGTGAGATTTTGGTTCGTAACACAATCTAAAGAGCCTAAGGGCCAATAGACTTAGAGTTTGAGATTTTGTTCTCACTCAATTCGGACCTAAGGGTTCCACTATTCCGAGCTCAAATAACATTGACTTGAATATAGCTCGAGGATTCATCATTATTTGATATAAAACCTTAAGGGGTCTGTTACTTTGAGTTTGAAACTTACTCAAACTCGGCTATAAAAACAGTACAATTGCGGTTTCGATCAAGCCATCCGAAATCAAAATCCCGAACATATTATTGATCTCGGGGACTCGCCCTCGCTTAACTAAAAAACCTAAGGGTTTGTTCTACTCTGAGTTCGAGCTATTGCTCACTCGATTATAGAGGCTACAACAACCCGACTGCAACAAAGTTTTCACAAGGCAAAGGCAAAACAAAATTTATCATAAATCAGAAATCGGAGACGAAACGGAAAGAAAAGGAATCATTCATATATGCAAAGTATTTACAAAGACCACAAAGGGTCTTACACAAAAAACAAAAGGAGAAAAAATCCTAAGTGCCTAGTCCGCCTCGGGAGCCGCATCTTCGGGAGCTTCATCAACATCTCCTCCGCTCTCGAATCCACTCACAGAGTCTTCATCATCGGAAAGCAAAGCTCCGGCCTCATCCTCCAAAACCTCCGCACTTTCGATATCAGCCATGAGGTCGAAGATACGAGCATGTACCTCCTCAAGAGTATCTCTGCGAGATTGGCGCCTAGCATGCTCGGCAACATGGGACAATCTAAAATTTGAGGTCATTCGGACTAGATTTGATGTGGTTCGACGTCGTTTGTAGAATTTGGAAAATTCTAATTTCTTAGGCTTGAATCCGTGCTTAATTCATGATTTTAGTGTTGTTCGATGTGGTTTGAAGGCTCGACTAAGTTCGTATGGCATTTTAGGATTGGTTGGTATGTTTGGTTGAGGTCCCAGGGGCCTCGGGTGAGTTTCGAGTGCTTAACGGATCGAAATGTTGGATTTTTGTTGCTGCTGAAGTCTTTAGGCATCTCGTTTTTTCGCACCTGCGGTGGAGAGACCGTAGGTGCGGGATCGCACGTGCTGAGAGGAAAGCGCAGAAGCGGAAAGGTGGAGGAGTGCTCGGGGATACAGGTGCGAGGTGAATTCTGCATCTGCGGTGCCCGCAGATGCGTTAGGGTCATCGCATGTGCGCAAGGTCCGCAGAAGCGGAAGGGATTTCCGCACGCGCGCACGCATAGGTGCGACCCTTTCATCGCAGGTGCGGAGGTAGAGGAGGTAAATGAAATGCACAGATGCGTCATTTGGACCCCAGGTGCGGTATCCGCAGGTGCGAGAAACGACCGCAGGTGCAAAGATCGCTGGGCAGAAAAAGGGATTTCGAGGGTTTGAAATTTCATAACACAAAATTCGTTTTAGAGCTCGGTGGGAGACGATTTCTCGAGAGATTTTGAAGGAGAACTATTGGGTAACTAATTCTAACTCTATTTTGATCATAATACATTAATCTATTGTTATTTTCCTCGTATAATTAAGGAATTTGAGGGCAGAAGTTTGGAAATGGGGGGAAACAGTTCCCCAATTAAAAATCTGAGATTTGAATGGGAATTTGACGTCAAATTTAGATAATGTTTGTTCGAGTGAACTCGTGAGTGAATGGATGTTCATAATTTGTAATTTTTACCCGAATCCGGGACGTGGGCCCGGGGAGACTTTTTGGGTATTTTTCCTAATTTCACGCTTCAGCTTCAAATTAATTAGTTAAATTAGTTACTTGTAGTTATATTTATATTATGCAATTAATTTGAATAGATTCAGGCCATTTGGAGATGGATACTCGTGGCAAGAATGTGACATCGAGTTGATTTGAGCGGTTCGAGGTAAGTGGCTTGCCTAACCTTATGTTGGGGATTTTTCCCTTAGGATGTTTGATATTAATTGATGTGTGGGCGTCGTGTATATGAGGTGACGAGTACGTACACGGGCTATTATTGCAAAAATCCTGTTTTTCCTTTCTAAATCGTAAAATGTTTTTCCCTTATTAAATTGCACTAGTACGTTTAAGTGTTTAGCTTAGATTAGAGAAGCATGCTTACGTGTTTTAACTACCTATTTGACATTCTGTGCGCCATGCTTAGTTGAGTCCCTACCTTCCTTATTTGTGTTCAGTGTAAACTGTATAACTCGATGCCATACCTCTCATTTCATCTTGCGTTGCATATTTAAATTGGGACTACAGACGTATTCCGAGAGATCCCCCTATCTTGCATATTTAAATCCGGACTACGGACGTATTCCGGGAGATCCCCCTGTCTTGTATATTTATTTTTGGACTAGGGACGTATTCCGGGATATCCCCCAACATTGCATATTTACTTTGGGACTACGAACGTATTCCGGGAGATCCCCCCTGTACTGCATATTCATTCGGAACTACGGGACGGTATCCCAGGAGTTTGCACATTGTGTTTACCTTGTTTTGAGCCGAGGGCTCCCTTAACTGTTAAATTTTCAAGAATTTCTTTAACTGTGTTACCGTAAACTTTACTTATATCTTTTACTGTTTAATTTATTATATTTACTCCGGTAGAGCCTTGACCTGACCTCATCACTACTCGACCGAGGTTAGGCTTGACACTTACTGGGTACCATTGTGGTGTACTCATGCTACTCTCTGCATATATTTTTCGTGTGTAGATCTATGTGCACCTTATCAGCCGCACTATCAGTGAGCCGGGACAGCTTTGGAGATTTCAAGGTATATCTGTCGCGTCCGCAAACCTCTGAGTCCCCTTCTACTCTTTCCCATGTCCATTATCTTCTGTATTTTTCCTTGTTAGACTCTGATGTATAGAGACACTAGATCTTTCCTTCTGTAGTTTGTGATTCACGATGTTTCGGGTTTTGGGATTTGTTCTATATTTTTGAATAGTTGGTTAAATTTATATTTTTAATTCATTATTCCTCAAAATGTTAGGCTTACCTAGTTGTAGAGACTAGGTGCTGACACAACGTCACACGGAGGGGAAATTGGGTCGTGACAAGTTGGTATCAGAGCTCTAGATTCATAGGTGTCGTGAGTCACAAATCGATTTAGTAGAGTCTCGCGGATCGGTGTGGAGACGTCTATACTTATCTTCGGGAGGCTATGTAACTGTTAAGAACAATCCTATTCCTTTGATTTCCTTGTCGTGCGAGTTATTGACATCAAAATTCTAAAACTCTATTCTATTCTTTCTCACAGATGGTGAGGACCCGTACCGGGAGGACCAACGATCAGGCACCCGAGCCCCCTGTCAGAGTCGTCAGAGGCCGGGGTCGGGGTAGAGGACGACCACGCGGTGCAGCCCGAGCACCTGCGAGAGCTGCGTCAGAGGAGCCCCCAGCAGCTCCAGCTGGAGGGCCGGCACCAGAGATCCCTATTTCTACTCCAGCCCTCCAGGAGACTTTAGCTCAGTTCATGAGCAAGTTCATCACTCTAGCTCAAGATGGACTATTTCCGATAGCTCCCGCTACATCTCAGGCTTGGGGAGGGGCACAAACTCCCGCAGCTCGCACTCCTGAGTAGAGGGTCCAGGTTGATTAGGCCCCAGAGTATATTCGCTCCGGTTCAGCATGAGACCATGGTAGCTACTTCTGAGGCAGAGCAGCTCAGACTTGAGAGGTATAGGAAGTACCACCCACCTACTTTCAGCGGAGTAGCTTCAGATTATGCCCTGGGTTTTCTTGAGGAGTGCCATCGTATTCTCCGCACTATGGACATTGAGGAGACTAGTGGGGTTTCTTTCACCGCTTTCCAGCTGAGGGGAGTGGCATATCAGTGGTGGCTTGCCTATGGGCTGAGTAGTCCGGATGAGGCAGCCTCACTCACTTGGACTCAGTTTTCAGAGATGTTCTTGCGTGAGTATGTTCCTCAAAGCCTCATGGATGCTTGGCGCACAGAGTTTGAGCAGCTGTGTCAGGGTGCTATGACTATGTCGGAGTATGCTGTCCGTTTCAGTGAGTTAGCTCGCCATGCGCCGGCTCTGGTTGCTACAGTCAGAGAGAGGGTTCGTCGCTTCATTGAGGTACTCCACCTCAGTATTCGAACCAGTATGGCCAGGGAGTTGGAGATGGACATCATTTATCAGCAGGCAGTGAGCATTGCCAGGAGAGTGGAGGGATGTTCGCCCGGGACAGAGAGGAGAGGGAGGCCAAGAGGTCTCGAGAGACTGGTCATTACTCAAGAGCTCGTGCACCGGCAACACGCTATGGTAGGGGTTTTGTGAGTCTCCCTTTTCATTCAGGTCTTCTTGCAGCCAGTGGTGTTCCAGCTCCACCATATACCTCAGGAGCCCTATTATGCACCGCCAGTATTCAGTGTGCCTCCTGCTCGAGGTGCTATTACTGACCAGTCTAGCTGGCCAGGTCTGAGTCAGTCTCAGCCGCCACGTCCTCCGAAGGGTTGTTTTGAGTGTGGTGACACTCGTCACATGGTTAGAGATTTCCCCAAAGCCAGGAGCGGTGCACCTTCACAGACTTATCAGCCTTCACGTACTCCACCGGGTCCTCCGGCCATTCTTCCAGCACCAGCTACCACCCCACCTCCTCAGCCAGCTCGAGGTGGAGGTCAAGGAGGTCGAGCTCGCCCTAGAGGGGGAGGCCAGGCCAGGTACTATGCCCTTCCAGCCCGTTCTGTGGCCATTGCTTCAGATTCAATCATCACAGGTATCTTCCCTGTCTGTCATAGGGATGTATCCGTATTATTTGACCCAGGCTCTACGTATTCATATGTGTTTTCTTATTTTTCTCCACGTTTGGGGATATCTCGGGATTCTTTGAGTTCCCCAGTTTATGTATCTACTCCCGTGGGAGATTCTATCATTGTGGACCATGTATATCGGTCGTGTTTGATTGCTCCTAGTGATTTTGAGTCCAGAGCCGATTTGTTATTAGTCAATATGGTAGATTTTGATGTTATCTTGGGCATGGACTGGTTGTCGCCCCATTATGCTATTCTTATTTATCACGCTAAGACTGTGACGCTGGCTATGCCAGACTTGCCGAGATTAGAGTGGAGAGGTACCTTAGAGTATACTTCTCGCAGGGTCATTTCATTTCTTAAGGCTCAGCGAATGGTTGAGAAGGGGTGTGATGCGTATTTGGCCTATGTGAGAGATGTCAGTATTGATACACCTATAGTTGAGCCAGTCCCAGTAGTGAGGGACTTCCCTGATGTGTTTCCAGCCGATCTTCCGGGTATGCCTCCCGATAGAGATATTGATTTCGGCATTGATTTGTTGCCGGTCATTCAGCCCATATCTATTCCTCCTTATAGTATGGCTCCTCCTAAGTTGAAGGAGTTGAAGGAGCAGTTGCAGGAGTTGCTTGATAAGGGTTTCATCAGACCCAGTGTATCACCTTGGGGTGCTCTGGTCTTATTTGTGAAGAAGAAGGATGGTTCTATGCGTATGTGTATTGATTATCGGCAGTTGAACAAGGTTACAGTGAATAACAGGTATCCTTTGCCTCACATCGATGATTTATTTGATCAGTTACAGGGTGCCAGGGTGTTTTCCAAGATTGACTTGCGTTCTGGCTGTCATCAGTTGAAGATTCGGGAGTCGGATATCCCGAAAACTGCTTTTAGGACCAGATATGGTCCCTATGAGTTTCTTGTCATGTCATTTGGGCTGACCAATGCCCCATCAGCCTTTATGCTTTTGATGCACAATGTGTTCTGGCCTTATCTTGATTTCTTCGTCATTGTGTTTATTGATGACATCCTGGTATTTTCCCGGTCTTGGGAAGATCATGAGCAACACCTGAGGACCGTGCTTCAGACTTTGAGGGAAAAGAGGTTGTATGCAAAATTTTCTAAGTGTGAATTCTGGCTTGATTCAGTGGCATTCTTGGGCCACATAGTGTCTTGTGATGGGATCAAGTTAGATCCGAAAAAGGTGGAGGCAGTGCAGAGTTGTCCTAGACCGTCATCAGCTATGGAGATCCGCAGTTTCCTTGGTTTGGTTGGGTATTACCATCGCTTTGTGGAGGGATTTTCATCCATTGCAGCACATATGACCAGGCTGACCCAGAAGGGTGCTCCGTTCAGGTGGACCGAGGAGTGTGAGGAGAGCTTTCAGAAGCTTAAGATAGCTTTGACTACATCCCTAGTATTAGTATTGCCTACAGGTTCAGGGTCCTACAATGTCTATTGTGATGCCTCGAGGATTGGCCTTAGAGCGGTATTGGTGCAGGATGGTAGGGTGATTTCCTACGCGTCTATACAGTTAAAGGTGTATGAGAAGAATTATCCGGTCCATGATCTCGAGTTAGCAGCTATTGTTCACGCCCTGAAGATCTAGCGTCATTATTTGTACGGTGTTCCTTGTGAGATGTACACTGATCACCGGAGTTTGCAGCAGTTGCTCAGGCAGAAGGACCTTAATTTGTGTCAGCGAAGGTGGTTGGAGCTACTTAAAGACTATGATATCACTATATTGTACCACCGGGGGAAGGCCAATGTAGTGGCCGACGCCTTGAGTCGCCGGGCAGAGAGTTTGGGGATTTGGCATATCTTCCGGCAGATGAGAGGCCCTTAGCCTTGGATGTTTAGGCCTTAGCCAGCAAGTTCGTGAGATTGGATATTTTAGAGCCTAGCCGAGTATTAGCTTGTGTGGTTGCTCGGTTTTCTCTTTATGACCGTATCAGGAAGTGCCAGTATGATGATCCTCATCTTCTAGTTCTTCAGGACAGGGTTCGGCGAGGTGATGCCAGAGATGTGACTATTGGTGATGACGGTGTGATGAGGATACAGGTCTGGATCTGTGTGCCCAATGTAGATGGGCTTCGGGAGTTGATTCTCGAGGAGGCCCACAGCTCGCGGTACTCCATTCATCCCGGTGCCGCGAAGATGTACCAGGATTTGAGACAGCACTACTGGTGGAGGAGGATGAAGAAGGATATAGTTGGGTTTGTGGCCAAGTGTCTCAACTGTCAGCAGTTCAAATATGAGCACCAGAGGCTGGGTGGATTACTTCAGAGGTTAGAGATCCCAGAGTGGAAGTGGGAGCGGATCACCATGGACTTTGTAGTTGGACTTTCACGGACTTTGAGAAACTTCGATGCTATTTGGGTGATCGTGGATTAGCTGACCAAGTCAGAGAGATTGTCCGCCTTCATGGTATTCCAGTATCCATCATTTCAAACAGAGGTACACAGTTCACATCATGGTTTTGGAGAGCCGTACATCACGAGTTGGGTACTAGGGTGGAGCTGAGCACGACCTTTCACCCTCAGACGGACGGGCAGTCCGAGCGCACGATTCAGATTCTTGAGGATATGCTCTGTGCCTGTGTGATGGAGTTCGGAGGGTCATGGGACCAATACTTTCCACTTACAGAGTTTGCTTACAACAGCAGTTACCAGTCCAGTATTCAGATAGCACCGTATGAGGCTTTGTATGGTAGGCGGTGCCGGTCCCCAGTGGGATGGTTTGAGCCGGGCGAGGCCCGATTGTTGGGAATAGATTTGGTCCAGGATGCCCTGGATAAGGTGAAGGTGATTCAGGAGAGACTTCGCACAGCCCAGTCCAGGCAGAAGAGTTATGCGGACCGTAAGGTTCGTGATTTGGCATTTATGGTTGGTGAGTGTGTCACGACCCAATTTCACCTATAGGTCGTGATAGCGTCGGACACCGCTGTCAGACAAGCCAACAATAAATACAAAATAAATTCTCATTTTAATGTTTTTGAAGTCATAGTTGTTCCCCTCAATTAAATAGCAGAAGATGACATTTACAAAATACGTACTAATATCTTTAAAAATTTCCAATACAGTACAATCCATAATCATCCCAAAATTCGATGACACAAGTGCATGAGCATTTACTAGGGAATTAAAATAAAATACAGCATCTGTCTAGAATACAAATTAGATAGGAAAATATAATAACTCTGAAGGAGACTCTATTTGTTGTGGATTGTAATATAGAATGCAGCTCACCTATCTCCCCACAATTATTAACCACACCTCTGCGCCCACAAGGCCGCTATATATACATGTACCTGCAAAATAAAATATGCAGCAAGCGCAGTATGAGTACGAAAATAACATGTACCCAGTAAGTATCAAGCCTAATCTCGAAGTGGTAGAGAGGAGATAGCCGACTTTGACACTCACTATGGGTCAATAATATTAAATAATCATGAAAATAGAAATATTTATATCAACGTGATTCACAGAATTAACTATAATTTTATTGAACCAGCAGAAGTAATTAAATTCTTTCAATTCCAATAAATTTCCAATTTATCAATTAGTCTCATTTTCAGAAACAACAATAATTCATTAACAAACAGGAATAATAATTCTTTAAATTACAAAGAGTTCCAATTTATCAATTAACTTCGTAAGCTGAAATAAACTATTAAGGTATCGTGTAATTATTATTATTAAGTACGATTTCTGCCGAGGACGTACGGCCCGATCCAGAGTGTCGTGTACACTGCCGAGGGACATGCGGCGCGATCCATAGATGCATCTATCCTGCCGAGACATTCGGCCCGCTTCACAAGAAAGGAGGACATTTTCTTATGTACCTCCGGAAGGAGAGTATATTTATTATAAGATAAATTCGGGAGGAAGAACAATTTCTTTTAACAATTAATTAATTTAAACAGAAAATCAAACATATGAGGTTTCCATCCTTTAATATCTTTATCTATATATATATATATATATATATATATATATATATATATATATATATATATATATATATATATATATATATATATATATATATATATATATATATATATATATATATATATATATATATATATATATATATATATATATATATATAATAAAGAATATAATTTACACAAGTAATTCATGCTTTGAGTCCTAAACTACCCAGACTTTAGCATTAATAGTAGCTACGCATGGACTCTCATCACCTCGTGCGTACGTAGCCCCCGCAGTTAGTAATAATTATTTAATTTAATCCCTACGGGGTAATTTTGCCCTTATAAGATTAGACAAGAGACTTACCTCGTCTTGCTCCAATTTAATCCACTAGTAGGCCTTTTCCTCGATTATCCAAACTTCGATTGGCTCGAATCTAACCAAAAATAATTCGATACAATCACTAAAATTTATAGGAATCAATTCTATAAGAAAATACTACATTTTTAATAAAAATCCCGAAATTAATTAAAAATTCATCCGTGGGGTCCATATCTCAGAATCTGGTGAAAGTTATGAAATACGACAACCCATTCAATTACGAGTCCAACCATACCAGTTTCACTCAAATCCGACTCCAAATCGATATCGAAATCTCAAAAATTCGTTTCTATGAGATTTCTAAAATTTTCCAAATTTCAATCTCAAAACACTAATTAAATGGTGAAAACAATGATATATTTGTGTATATAGACCAAATCCGAGTTGGAATCACTTACCCCAAATGTCTTTCCTTGAAAATCTGTCAAACGTCGCCTCTGCTCAAGCTCAAGTTTGTCAAAAATGGCAAATGGGTCGAATGCCTCTATTTTTATAACTTACAGATCGGCCTAGTTCGATCAGGGGAGCTCGATCATGGGAGCTCGATCTTGGGAGCTCGATCTCGGGAGCTCGAACATGGGAGCTCGATCTTGGGAGCTCGATCATGGGAGCTTGATCTTGAGAGCTCGATCTTGGGAGCTCGATCTTGGGAGCTCGATCTTGGGAGTTCGATCTTGGCAGCTCGATTTTTGGGCTTCGATTTTTTTGAGCCTCGATTTTGGGCCTCGATCTTGGGCTCGATCACAACCCAGAATTTCCATTAGAAGAGAAAAATTGCAGCAGCTGTTTAAGTCCAAATTTTGATCCGTTAACCATCCGAAACTCACCGGAGGCCCTTGGGACGTCAATCAAATATACCAACAAGTCCTAAAACATCATACAAACTTAGTCAAACCTCTAAATCACATCAAACAACGCTAAAACCACGAATCATACCCCAATTCAAGCTTAATGAAACTAAGAATTTTTAACTTCTACATTCAATGTCGAAACCTATCAAATCAACTCCGATTGACCTTAAATTTTGCACACAAGTCATAAATGTCATAACAGAGCTATGAAAATTTTCGGAACTGTATTCCGACTCTGGTATGAAAAAGTCAATTCCTCGGTCAAACTTCCAAACTTAAATTCTTGTTTTAGCCATTTCAAACCTAATTTCACTACGGACTTCTAAATAAAATTTCGATCACGCTCCTAAGTCCAAAATCACCATACAGAGCTGTTGGAATCATCAAAATTCTATTCCGGGGTCGTTTGCACATAATTCGACATCCGGTCACTATTTGAACTTAAAGTTTTTAATTATTTCATCAAAATTCCATATCTCGGACTAGGGACCTCGGAATTTGATTCCGGGCATACGCCCAAGCCCCAAATTACGGAGGACCTACTGAAACTGTCAAAACACTGATCCGAGTCCGTTTGCTCAAAGTGTTAACCAAAGTCAAACTTGGCCTTTTAAAGCCAACTTAAGGAACCAAGTATTCCAATTTCAACCCAAACACTTCTAAATCCCCAACCAACCATCCTCGCAAGTCATAAATCATTAAAGCACATACGTAAAGTTTTATTTAGGGGAACGGGGTTGTAAAAGTCAAAACGATCGGTTGGGTCGTTACATTCTCTCCCACTTAAATATACGTTCATCCTCGAACGTGCTAAGGAGTGTTCCGAAGTTATCCAAAATCACTATTTAACACCTCGTGCACCTACCTCTGCTACCACACCCAATTGAGCACATTAACTCGAGCCAATCTGAAAATTCTCCCCTTTATTTAGGCAAATAAGCCATAGAGCCCAATTCTAACATCCAGAATTCTCCACCATAACTGTTTCCAACCTATGAATGTTGTATCAATCACTACACGATGCACCAATACAAGATTACATACCTTTGTTGAATTTATACCATGCACGACATCATTCACATGACTATAATAACATCCTCCGATAACAATAGCCAAAATTCCACGAATCTGATGTTCACAACACACCTCATGGTACATATAAGTCCTGTTCCAACTCTTGAAATGCTTCCACGATGGAAGAAATGTGTAGAAATTCATAACCAACTGCCGAGTCAACAATTATTGAGTTTATCCTTCTGACAAGAATCATTGCGTCATTATAACCAAATAATGGTATTTGCTCTTTATTACTCTTCATATAATCCGACCGCACTTATCCCGAATCCAATAATCTCGTCTCACCAAGTATAAGATGCTCAGGCAATAAACCACCTCAGACACGATCAAAAAGCCTCATATGACTCCACAATGAACTAATAAGATACGGACTCGATTGCGATACATAGGAAAAACGAACTCTTGAAAGGATTACTCAACCCACGTGACTAATTAGACAACTGAAAAGGTGTCATGAACCTTCCTCAGAAAACGGGACAAAAAACACACAAAATAGAATATAGGTGACTGTACTCGACATCACACTATTGCGGCATGCAACCTGATTCACACATGATACCATTGCGGCGTGCAACCCGATCCAAACAACGTACCCGTGGCGGCGTGCCACCAGATCCGCACAAAAAGAATCTATAAGAAAATACTTACCGAGCTAGAATGCTCATTACTACAAAATATCCGAATATTGGACACAAGCACGCTCGGTGTATAATATCATCCCTGGAAGGACCGACATCTCCATACGCTACAAAACTCAAGCACATCCAAGGTGCGATATATGATCTGAATCTCGAGAGCCATCCTGCTCACAAAACACCATCGCTACGCGGAACCTCATCATATAAGAAATTTATCAAGCTGTTTCCTAACTCACACGGCAAAATATAGTATTACATGAAATAACCGACGACGAAACGACATCCAATGTCTGAATACTCCTCCATAGGGAGCTTTTATGCTGAAATGAATACATCCGGCCTGATATAGAGCCCATATTCATATTTAAATCCATCCACATACCTAAAGCTGATTCTGATTGCACCGTACTAGGCTAATAACCTTTCAAGGATCCATAATAACCCTTTTCCCCATAACACACAAGAATAGCCATCATAATCGGAACAAACTTTCACAGTCCACAACCAAATGAACCGAGCGCCCTCCAGGCATAAATTCTCGAATCAATGATATTACCACAATCTTCATACTTGATTTCAATCTTCACTCAATAAAATGACTACATGTCACTCTTACACAATCTTTTCGTGAGACACGCTCCCATGACCTTTCGCACCAGGTAACAAGTCTGCACATCCATGCTACCGGTTACACTAATGCTGTAAAGCATATCAAGAATCCACAAATCAATACACAAGGTCTCTTACACCTGACATCGGCCTTAGATGATGCCAAAAACAATACCATGTTACTTTAAACATCTAAATCCCTTTCCTGCTCATCCGAGCTCATGACATCCTTGTCAACACCGAAACGAAATATTAAATCCTCAACTTTCGAATCCCATGCTACTTAGTGCACTTAACCACGCCAATGCGCAGGAGTACAAATATTCCATCATAACTCCCGAACCACTAATAGGGTAAACACTTCATCATATAGAAACCTTCTACTTAACTCATTTCAAGAGAACTATTGCAACATGTGACTGAATTCCCATATCCGCAGAAAATACCGGCCTCAAGTAGTGGTCTAAACCACCATAACTCTTCTAGGATCCCTCTACACATAACATGCCATAATACTTGAATTCCTCCAAATAAAATCAATTAATGCGGCCTCCAAGCCTCGCACGTACTGCCACAAATTACATGCATAACTCTTATGCGCTGAAGGAACCGATCATTGCCACCATCATGCCGATTCACCCATTGTTAGCCGACCCGTTTTTTTCTCAATTTATTCTCAACTTGCCTTAAGAAATAATAATAACTCCATTCATTACATCACGAACTCAAATCCGCACTCATCCCGAGTGACCTTATTTCACGAGACCACGCTGTTTCAAAACCCACTAATTATCTCACATCCCTTCTTGTGCGCACATTTTACATCTTCAACTAGTACACCCATTCTTATACTTCTTTTATGATTCCAAAGTTATTTTCTTCAGTTTCTCTAATGCTACACAACAATCGGAAGATAACGCAGAGTACTCCGAGCCCCATTTTATAATCTGCTGCAAAAGCTCAATACTCAACCATACTATAGACTCGAGATCCTTAGACACCACACTTTAAATTTTTGAATCCACTAGGACTGTTATTGAGAGTCACTTGCTCTGACTTGTTCCCATACATGATCAACTCCAAGGCCCTGCTAGCACATGGACACTTTCTTAAGGAAACACCCGACTGTCTCACTTTCCCTGTGCATTACATCTACATGAAGCATAAACTCTGAGTCTTCCCACCAACTTGAATATGAATTGATAAGGCCAAATATGGCACACATTCCCCAAATACTTTGCTCAATTTACCACCGATGTTTTCTTTCCTTAGTGGTAATAACCCACCAATACATCGATAACCAGAAACCGCACAAGTTGACACTACGCAATCCAATCATAGATAGTGGGGGCTCTCCCACTTAGCTTGAAGCTACAAATTACAAAATTCTTGAATCCACCGAGATTCTTTCTTCATCATTGACATGATCCTGCACACACAACTCGCCAAATTTTCTCGAAATCCTTTTATTAACCTTTAATAAACACTCTGAACCACTAGCCACATTTACATATTAAATCTCTTACCGGGTAGCCAGTAGAATTCTTCGCAGAAGATTCATCAACACCACGCGACCGCTAACTTGCTCACAGGAAATAGCCCGTATGTGGAAATTACATGCTGACATATTCCAACGTCACTGCACTGGGTGTAATTATTACGAAATCAGTAGGTCATCCTGAGTCTGAGCTCATTCACTAGCTGCACCAGTCCGTCCACTCCTCATGGATGTCAACTAAAGGTGCGACAATACATTCCAATCCAAAGTCATGTTGTATCCTTCTTCATATCAGGCAACTCCCTCCTGTCACACCCAACCTTCCTCAATATAGTAGCAAATATTCCAAATTAAGCCCGTTGACCTAGTCACCCTCCACCATGAATCCCAAATCACTCTAATTTCCCCCAAGGCATGTGGTTATCCTACCACAGAACCCGTATGCTACCTTGCCACTCTCCCATTTTGGTCAACCATCTCCTTTAAGCAACTACTCTGCTTCTGTTTTCTTACACTTGGCCTTTTCGAAACCTAACCACCGCAAGGCACCTTTTACCTGTCCTTCCTCATCCTTTGCTGCCCAGTTGTTGTTTTAACTCAAAATCCGTCTCTGTAGCACTTGAACCAATAGCTCGTTACCAGCTTTAAACCTTTCTGATGGTCATCCTTCTCGAGACATCAATACTAGAAATGCTGCTTCGATCCTGAATCACTGCACACCACGATCTCTAATGACTGCTTCCCCTATACCAATTCCTAACACCCCGTCGTGAAGGCGAGTTGAAGAAAACCATAACACTGGCGAACCTTAACGCATTTTACAAGGCGACGACACCACATCAAAATTGAGAATTCTACTACAATCGAAAATATCAAGCTTCGTTACTCCATCAACCCCAAACTTGAACATTCATAGTCCGATTGAATTTTTTCCGCTGGAATTAAAACATAGAACCTCTGAATTATGTACTGAGAAAAACCTTCTTTCAAATCGTTTACTGCCCTGACACATAGACGGGCATTTTACCATTTCATAACCACTGTGCGATAACAACGCACAAATCATCATAACAATCAATGCCAAATCTCAAAACCTTAGGTAGTACTGATACTTAATTTGAAATGACAGAGCGGCCTTTCGCAAAGCGACGACAATAGCCCAATTAATTACACATGGAGAAGCATCATGTACTACATCTATAGTACCATTAAAAATTTCCCCGATCCCCAATTTATATCAAGCGCTTCACGTCGCATAAGATTGAATAGGAAGGAAATGTAGGCATAAGCCTCAAAGGAATCGAATCGCACGATGAGGAATCAAAAAGGGAAGTATTCCTAATAACCCTGTAGCCTCTCGAAGATAAGCACAGACGTCTCCGTACCGATCCGCAAGACTCTACTAGACTTGCTCATGACTCGTGAGACCTACGTGAACCTAGTGCTCTGATACCATGTTGTCACGACCCAATTTCACCTATAGGTCGTGATGGCGCCGGACACCGCTGTCAGACAAGCCAACAATAAATACTAAATAAATTCTCATTTTAATGTTTTTGAAGTCATAGTTGTTCCCCTCAATTAAATAGCAGAAGATGACATTTACAAAATACGTACTAATATATTTAAAAATTTCCAATACAATACAACCCATAATCATCCCAAAACCCGGTGTCACAAGTGCATGAGCATTTACTAGGGAATTAAAATAAAATACAGCATCTGTCTAGAATACAAATTAGACAGGAAAATATAATAACTCTGAAGGAGACTCTGTTAGCTGCGGATCGTAATATAGAATGCAGCTCACCTATGTCCCCACAATTATTAACCACACCTCTGCGCCTGACAAGGCCGCTATATATATATGTACCTGCACAATAAAATGTGCAGCAAGTGCAGTATTAGTACGAAAATAACATGTACCCAGTAAGTATCAAGCCTAATCTCAAAGTGGTAGAGACGAGATAGCCGACTTTGACACTCGCTATGGGTCAATAATATTAAATAATCATGAAAATAGAAATATTTATATCAACGTGATTCACAGAATTAATAATAATTTTATTAAACCAGCAGAAGTAATTAAATTCCTTCAATTCCAATAAATTTCCAATTTATCAATTAGTCTCATTTTCAGAAACAACAATAATTCATTAACAAACAGGAATAATAATTCTTTAAATTCCAAAGATTTCCAATTTATCAATTAGCTTCACAAACGGAAATAAACTATTAAGGTATCATGTAATTATTATTATTAAGCACGATTTCTGCCGAGGACGTACGGCCCGATCCAGAGTGTCGTGTACACTGCCGAGGGACGTGCAGCGCGATCCATAGATGCATCTATCCTGCCGAGGCGTTCGGCCCGCTCCACAAGAAAGGAGGACATTTTCTTATGTGCCTCCGGAAGGAGAGTATATTTATTATAAGATAAATTCGGGAGGAGAACAATTTCTTTTAACAATTAATTAATTTAAACAGAAAATCAAGCCTATGAGATTTCCATCCTTTAATATCTTTATCTAACAATTCACGATATATTCATATATATCAATTATATATATATATATATCAATTAATATTAATTAAACAAAGAATATATTTTACACAAGTAATTCATGCTTTAAGTCCTAAACTACCCGGATTTTAGCACTAATAGTAGCTACGCACGAACTCTCGTCACCCCGTGCGTACGTAGCCCCCGCAATTAGCAACAATTATTTAATTTAATCCCTATGGGGTAATTTTCCCCTCACAAGATTAGACAAGAGACTTACCTCGTCTTGCTCCAATTTAATCCACTAATAGGCCTTTTCCTCAATTATCCAAATTCGATTGGCTCGAATCTAACAAAAAATAATTCGATACAATCACTAAAATTTATAGGAATCAATTCTATAAGAAAATACTACATTTTCAATAAAAATCCCGAAATTAATTAAAAATTCGTTCATGGGGCCCATATCTAAGAATCTGGCGAAAGTTATGAAATACGATAACCCATTCAATTACGAGTCCAACCATACCAGTTTCACTCAAATCCGACTCTGAATCGATACCGAAATCTCAAAAATTTGTTTCTATGAGATTTCTAAAATTTTCCAAATTTCAATCTCAAAACACTAATTAAATGGTAAAAACAATGATATATTTGTGTATATAGACCAAATCCGAGTTGGAATCACTTACCCGAAATGTCTTTCCTTGAAAATCTGTCAAACGTCGCTTCTGCTCAAGCTCAAGTTTGTCAAAAATGGCAAATGGGTCAAATGCCTCTGTTTTTATAACTTACAGATCTGCCCAGTTCGATCATGGGAGCTCGATCTCGGGAGCTCGATCATGGGAGCTCCATCATGGGTGCTCGATCTTGGGAGCTCGATCTTGGGAGCTCGTTCTTGGGAGCTCGATCATGGGAGCTTGATCTTGAGAGCTCGATCATGGGAGCTCGATCTTGGGAGCTCGATCTTGGGAGCTCGATCACGGGAGCTTGATCTTGAGAGCTCGATCTTGGGAGCTCGATCTTGGGAGTTCGATCTTGGCAGCTCAATTTTTGGGCTTCGATTTTTTTGGGCCTCGATTTTGGGCTCGATCACAGCCTAGAATTTCCAGCAGAAGAGAAAAATTGCAGCAGCTGTTTAAGTTCAAATTTTGATCCGTTAACCATCCGAAACTCACCCGACGCCCTCGGGACCTCAACCAAATATACCAACAAGTCCTAATACATCATACGAACTTAGTCGAACCTCTAAATCATATCAAACAATTCTAAAATCACGAATCATACCCCAATTCAAGCTTAATGAAACTAAGAATTTTCAACTTCTACATTCGATGTCGAAACCTATCAAATCAACTCTGATTGACCTCAAATTTTGCACACAAGTCATAAATGACATAACGGAGCTATTAAAATTTTTGGAACTGTATTCCGACTCCGGTATCAAAAAGTCAACTCCCCGGTCAAACTTCCAAACTTAAATTATTGTTTTAGCCATTTCAAGCCTAATTTCACTACGGACTTCCAAAGAAAATTTCGATCGTGCTCCTAAGTCAAAAATCACCATACAGAGCTGTTGGAATCATCAAAATTCTATTCCAGGGTCGTTTGCACATAATTCGACATCCGTTCACTATTTGAACTTAAATATTTTAATTGTTTCATCAAAATTCCATATCTCGGGCTATGGACCTCGGAATTTGATTCTGGGCATACGCCCAAGTCCCAAATCACGTTACGGACCTACTAAAACTGTCAAAACACTGATCCGAGTCCATTTGCTCAAAATGTTGACCAAAGTCAAACTTGGCCTTTTAAAGCCAACTTAAGGAACCAAGTATTCCAATGTCAACCCAAACACTTCCAAATCCCGAACCAACCATCCTCGCAAGTCATAAATTATTAAAGCACATGCGAGAAGTTTTATTTAGGGGAATAGGGTTCTAAAAGTCAAAACGATCGGTTGGGTCGTTACAAAGCGGGTCTTGCTTCGGGTATCACCTATGAAGGGCGTCATGAGGTTCGGGAAAAAGGGCAAGCTGAGCCCGAGGTTCATTGGTCCTTTTTAGATATTGCGGCGAGTTGGGGAGGTTGCTTATGAGCTTGCCTTGCCTCCCAGCCTAGCAGGAGTTCATCCGGTATTCCACGTGTCTATGCTTCGGAAGTATCATGGTGATCCGACTCATGTATTGGATTTCAGCTCAGTCTAGTTGGAAAAAGATCTATCTTATGTTGAGGAGCCAGTAGCCATTTTGGACAGGCAGGTCAGAAAGATCAGGTCAAAGAATATTGCTTCAATAAAGGTACAATGGAGGGGTCAGCTGGTCGAGGAGGTGACTTGGGAGACCGAGCAAGATATGCGCAATCAGTACCCTCATCTTTTCACAGTTTCAGGTATGTCTTTATACTCGTTCGAGGACGAATGATTGTTTTAAGAGGGGGAGGATGTAACGACCCGACCGGTTGTTTTGAGAGTTAGAGCCCCGATCTCCTAATAACTATTTTCCCCACATTTGTTTTGCTGTTGGGACTTGTCAGAGTGATTGATTATGGAATTCAGAGAGTTTTGGGACACTTAGTCCTTAGTTGTGAGTTTCAGCCTTAGAGTTTGGCCGTAGTCGGAACTATGTGAAGACGGATCCAGAATGGAATTCCGTCAACTCCGTTAGCTCTGTTGAGTGATTTTGGGGTTTAGAGCGCATCCGGAATGTGTTTTGGAGGTCCGTAGTAGATTTAGGCTTGAATTGGCGAAAGTTAGTTTTCGGCGAGTTCGACCGATAGTGGAAATTTTGATATCAAGCTCGGAATGGAATTCCGAAAGTGGCTATAGGTTCGTAGTGTCATTTTAGACCTGTGTGTAAAATTTGAGGTCATTCGGACTAGATTTGATGTGGTTTCATGTCGTTTGTAGAATTTGGAAAATTCTAAATTCTTAGGCTTGAATCCGTGCTTAATTCATGATTTTGGTGTTGCTCAATGTGGTTTGAAGTCTCGACTAAGTTCGTATGGTGTTTTAGGATAGGTTGGTATGTTTAGTTGAGGTCCCGATGGCCTCGGGTGAGTTTTGAGTGCTTAAAGGATCGAAAAATTGGATTTGTGTTGCTGCTGAAGTCTTCAGGCATCTGGTATTTTCGCACCTATGGTGGAGAGACAGCAGGTGCGGGATCGCACGAGCGGAAAGGCAAGCACAGAAGCGGAAAGGTGGAGGAGTACCAGGGGTCGCGAGTGCGAGGTAAATTCCGCATCTGCAATGCCCGCAGATGCGTTAGGGTCATCGCATGTGCGCAAGGTCCATAGAAGTGGAAGGGATTTCCACAGATGCGGAGGTAGAGGAGGTAAATTAAATGCGCAGATGAGCCATTTGGACCGCAAGTGCGAGAAACGGCCACAGGTGCGAGGATCGCTGGGCAGAAAAGGGGATTTCGAGGGTTTGAAATTTCATAACACAAAATTCGATTTAGAGTTCGGTGGGAGATGATTTCTCGAGGGATTTTGAAGGAGAACTATTGGGTAACTAATTCTAACTCTATTTTGATGATAATACATTAATCTATTGTTGTTTTTCTCGTCTAATTAAGGAATTTGAGGGTAGAAGTTTGGAAATGGGGGAAAAGGTTCCCCAATTGAAAATCTGAGATTTTAATGGGAATTTGACGTCGGATTTAGATGATTTTTGTTCGAGTGAACTCGTGAGTGAATGGGTGTTCATAATTTGTAATTTTTACCTGAATCCGAGACGTGGACCCGGGGAGACTTTTTCGGCGTTTTCCCTAATTTCACGCTTTAGCTTCGAATTAATTAGTTAAATTAGTTACTTGTAGTTATATTTACATTATGCAATTAATTTGAATAGATTCGGGCCATTTGTAGTCAGATACTCGTGGCAAGAATGTGATATCGAGTTGATTTGAGCGGTTCGAGGTAAGCGGCTTGCCTAACCTTGTGTTGGGGACTTTTCCCTTAGAATGTTTGATATTAATTGATGGGTGGGCGCCGTGTATGTGAGGTGACGAGTATGTACACGGGCTATTATTGCAAAACCCCATTATCCCTTTTTAAATCATAAACTGTTTTTCCCTTATTATATTGCACTAATACGTTTAATTGTTTAGCTTAGATTAGAGAAGCATGCTTATGTGTTTTAACTGCCTATTTGAAATTCTGTGCGCCATGCTTAGTTGAGTCCCTACCTTCCTTATCCGTGTTCAGTGTAAACTGTATAACTCGATTCCATACCTGTCATTTCATCTTGCGTTGCATATTTAAATTGGGATTGCGGACGTATTCAGGGAGATCCACCTGTCTTGCATATTTAAATTGGGACTACAGACGTATTCCGGGAAATCCCCCTGTCTTGCATATTTATTTTGGGACTACGGACGTATTCCGGGAGATCCCCCAACATTGCATATTTACTTTGGGACTACGGACGTATTCCGGGAGATCCCCCATGTACTGCATATTCATTCGGAACTACGAGACGGTATCCCGGGAGTTTCCACATTGTGTTTACCTTGTTCTGAGCCGAGGGCTCCCTTAACTGTTAAATTTTCGAGAATTTTTTTAACTGTGTTACCATAAACTTTACTTATATCTTTTACTGTTTAATTATTATATTTACTCCGGTAGGCCCTTGACCTGACCTCGTCACTACTCGACCGAGGTTAGGCTTGGCACTTATTGGGTACCATTGTGGTGTACTCATGCTACTCTCTGCACATGTTTTTCGTGTGCAGATCCATGTGCACCTTATCAGCCGCACTATCAGTGAGCCAGGATAGCTTTGGAGACTTCAAGGTATATCTGCCGCATCCGCAGACCTCGGAGTCCCCTTCTACTCTTTTCCATGTCTATTATCTTCCGTATTTTTCCTTGTTAGACTCTGATGTATAGAGACACTAGATCTTTCCTTATGTAGTTTGTGATTCACGATGTTCCGGGTTTTGTGATTTGTTGTGTGTTTTTGAATAGTTGGTTAAATTTATATTTTTAATTCATTATTCCGCAAAATGTTAGGCTTACCTAGTTGTAGAGACAAGGTGCCGTCACGACGTCACACAGAGGGGAAATTGGGTCGTGACATCACGAGCGCCTCTGCTTCGGATGTCGCCCTTGCAAGCTCAGGGACCAACCGAGTCTCGAGCTCTTCAACCTTCTGGGCTCAGGCCAAGTTCTCATTTTCCACACTTTGGAGTTGACGCTCAACCGAAGACAGTTGGGCCCGAACCGCATCTTTCTCTGAGGCGAGACGGTCCATGTTCTACTTCCACCCCAAAGTCTCTGCCTCTTTCATCTTGGACTCCTCACGAAGCTACTCAACCAATTCGGCCTTTTGCTGAACCTACAGGATCAATGTGTTAGTCGCCAATATCAAGTTAATACATAACAAGCTCCCAAAAATTTACATTACCCATTCAATGAGCTCGGTCTGATCTTGATGAGCTCTTGTCCGCTCGGCTCGAATACTCATGATCTCCTCTTCTTTTTACACATAGAGGAGTTTGAGGGCGTCTCTCTCCTCCATAAGATTTTTTAGATCAGCTTCACATCGGGCCAACTTAGCTCGGTATTTGGAGGACTCTTCTCGATGGAGCGCTGTAGACTGTATAGAAAGGAAGGAAATCGGACTTAGAGAAATAAGAACAAATGCAACTATGGTCACATGGGCTAAAACTCACTTGGTTCAGAAGCCACTAAACCTCATAAAAAATGAGTGATGCGTCCAGGTCGGGAACATCATCAACCCTCGCGAAGAAGCCATGAAATATATCATCCCCTTCGGGGGCCGTCCCCACATTGGGGGTCCCCATGGACCGGGCATCCCGAAACTGCCCCTCAGAGAACGTGGGGCTGGGCGGCGAATCATCAATGTTAATTTTCCCGAGCGAGTCAGTTAGGGCATTCTCTTCTCTTTGAAGGGCCTCATAACTAGACCCTTCGGGCACACCCGCCAGTTGCTCATCACGGCAGGAGGCATCATCAACGCCCGATGACTCGGGGACTCTGCTCGGACCTTCCTTCGAGATCTCCTCGGTTTGCGGCTGAACTCCTCGACCGTCACCGACTCAGCAGTTCTCGAAGCTTCGATGCCTTCCCTCTTCTGAGCCACCAAAAGGCAGTCAGCATCTTCTTCCTCCTCGTCTTTATCTCGTAGCATTTGGACTACATCGGCAGATAGAACGGCAAGATCGGTCTTTGACTTTCGAGCCCTGCTTTTCCTGGGCTTTGGGGTATATGGAGGCGAGGCCCTTCTCCTTTTCTTGTATTTGGTTGGCTTCGAGACCTCCTCTTCCTCGGGGGGAGGCGGCCTCATGACGACATTATCTCCAAGACCTGTATGAGAAGAAATCAAGTTAAAAAGAAGTATTTCATAGGAAAGCATCAAACACGGACAGGGGAACTTACCATGATTTTTGGCCTCCCATCGACCCTTGGCCAAATCGCGCCAGGAGCGCTCAACATATGAAGAGGTTGAAACCAGTTGTCGAACCCAACTTGAAAGGTCCGGGACTGCACCAGGAAACTAGGGGGAAGCTGCACCATAAAGAAGAATATAGATGAGAAGAGGTAAATGAAACATAACAAGTAATCAAATGTTATCGGTGAGGTTCTACTTACGCTTCATGTTCCATTCTTCGGGGAATGGCATCTTCTCGGCGGGGATTAAGTCAGAGGTCCTGACTCGGACAAACTAGCCCATCCATCCTCGGTCCTTGTCCTCATCTATGCTCGAGAACATCATCTTCGTGGCCCGGCGCTGAAGCCTTATCAGTCCGCCCCGATAAAGACGGGGGCTGTATAGCCTAATGAAATGATCGAGGGTGAAAGACATCCCCTCGACCTTGCTCGAAAAGAATTTGAGTAAAATGACAATGCGCCAAAAATAGGGGTAGATCTGGACTAGGATTACCCGGTATTGGCGGCAGAAGTCGATTATGATAGGATCGACGGAACCTAGTGTGAAAGGGTAAGTATACACACTTAAGAACCCTTTCACATGAGTGGTGATGTCCTCCTCGGGGGTAGGAATCACCACCTCTTTATTCTCCCAGTGGCAGTCTTTTTTTGCCTGCTCGAGATCGCCTTCGGTTATCGAACATATGTATCTAGACTTGGGCTCGCATCGGCCAGGAACCAAAGAGGGTTTTCCGATTTTAAAGTCAGAAGTAAGTTCATATGGCCCGGGGATGCACTATTCGATACGTGGCTCCACCGTTGTTTTGTCACCGGCCAGCCGCGATGAGGAGGCCTTTTCCTCTTGAGGAACGGTCTTTGATGTTTTGCCATTGATATATGAGGTTTAAGGAAGAAGAAGGCGGAATTTGTGTTTTAATAAGAGATTGGCAAACGAAAACCGGCAAAGTTGATAAACTTGAAGAGAATAGAAGAGCTTTTGAATATTAGAAGAAGGTTGAAAATAAAGTTTGAGAAGATTATGAAGGTGGTCTATTTATAATAGCCATTTTGATGGTTTGAAAGCACTGGTGGCCGACCATCAACTGGCGTTAATTAATGACCTTGGAAACTGTGATAGACGCGCAGAAGCAACGCTTCTGTCGCTTATGTCACGATATTGACGTCATAATTGATCGAGGTATTAAATCGAAGTCTCAAATTTGTTTCTTCTCATTACACTCCAAAAAACGAGGGGACTATCTGTATACGGTCGAAATCGGGCATACTTGATTTCGTTGGCAGGGGAGTTGCCCCGAGGGTAACCTCATAATAGATCGGGCTCGAACTCGAAGATAGAACATCAAGCCTGGAGATCGAAGTGTTCATTGAGATCGAGACCAGCAACAATCGAGATCAAGCATGACTGACGTCGAGTAAGGCGTAATAACGAAATGGCGAGATATCAGTAAACGGTCGAAGATCACGGCAAAAATCCCAGAATAGATCAAATCAAAGCGGTTATTAGTGCCAATCATGGGATCTACTTCCGTTATTAGAGTTGTACCTTATTTAAGATTCCTCTATTATATAAAGAGGGATCTCATTCACTTGTAAGGGAGATATTTATTATTCACTGATAAGAATATACATATACGCTGCTTTCTTTGTTTACTTACTGTTCAACGCTGTTTGTTCCATCCTCTAATGTTCTTATAAACTAACCTCGAGACTATTTCTAATCGAGGTCGAGGCATTGTTTCTAGACCTGGTTTGATTTATTTTATTGTCCAATTTATCTATTTAATTTGTTGCTTATCAATTGGTACTAGGTTAAATCACATATCCTTAAAACCACGATATAAGTTTAATTGTTACTCAATTTTTAGGGTAAACAGTTTGGCGCCTACCGTGGAGCTAAGGATAATAGTGATTGTTCAGTACTGATTCCTTTATTTTCCTAAGATTTATATATATATATATATATATATATATATATATATATATATATATATATATATATATATATATACACACACACACACACACAGTAAATATTAGTTGAAAACTAGTTATAATTAAGTGTGGTTTTGAGCTTATGTTGTTAAAATCCTACTCGGTACTTTCTCTCTCTTAATCTATAAAATTGTATTATTAATGTTTTATCAAAATTATGAACTGATATTAAACTTTTTTTTATTTTTTTATGATTTAATATTCACTCTGTTCATCTCTTCTTCCCAATTAATCTTTTTCTTAACATCTTTTTCTTTAACTACACCCTGGCCATAGTTAAATTCATTTGCCCCTTTTAACGCTCCTGTTGCGATATTTGGACTTTTTAACTAGTTTCTCCTAGGACTTTACAAGTAAATCCATTAGAGCTATTACGAAATTGAAAAGATAACCATATACTAAGAGTGATTTTATAGTCATTTATAAGGTATTAATATGAAATATATAATATAAAACTGTAGATTAATAAGGGTAATATACAGTCATAATTTATAAAACAGTAACTTACATGCTTATAGGAGAAAGATTTCCCTTTCGGTGAACCCGAAAGAGTTTTACTGGACTTGAAATTACACACTTGCACACCATAGCATAAGATTTATTTATCTCAAAAACTTAACATAGGAACTAATATGGCATATATACAAAAATATTTTACAAAGAGGAGTTTGAGAGAGGTTGTGGATAGTTTAAGGAAAAGAGGTTTGTGTTTTTCTTCTGACTGATTCTTTTGTTCTATTCTTCTTTCTTCAATCTCTCCTTCTTTTATAGCTGAAACTTTGAGCGGATTTATGTCACGACCCAAAATCCCACCACATGCGTCGTGATGGCACCTAGTCTCCAAGACTAGGTAAGCCGATTTCAATTACATTTTGAAGCCATTTTTTTAAAGTAATCAAACTAACAACGAAAATAATTATGATATACAATGTCCCAAGACTGGTAGTACTGAGTCACGAACTCTAACTGAATACATGAAATGATCACGAGGACCGAAAATACAATACTGTTTGATTACAAATTAACAGTACAATGAAATAAAAAGACTCCATAGGACTACGACGACCAAGAAACTCTACTTTGAATCCTTACGATCATACTTTAACTCTGGTCAAGTCCGATATCTCCAATACCTGGCTCTGCACAAAAATGTGCAGAAGTGTAGTATGAGTACACCATGGTCGGTACCCAGTAAGTATCAAGACTAACTTCAATAGAGTAGAGACGAGGTACAGTCAAGACACTCACTAGTCTAATAACCTGTGCAATATAATATACAAAATACTAGGAAACAGATAGCAATAAGGGCAGGATAAAACAACCAGTGGTATGCGCAGCAAGACAACAAGAATACCATAAATATCACTCAACAATTAATAATACATGTACGCCCAACTAATTCACGTTTTTCAAATAAATATCCTTCACATAAAATTCTTCCAAATAACTCTCTTTCAAATGTAGTTTTCTCAAATAATTATTTTTCAAATATAATTCTTTCAATAAATCTTTTCAAACATAATTTCCTCAAATAATTATCTTTCAAATACAATTCTTTCATATAATTCTTTTTAAATAAAAATCCTTCCAAATAAATATTTTGAATATAATTCTTTCAATTAAAAAGTCACCATGTGACACCTCATTTCATAATCATAAAAATACGAGTCTCAGCCCATTTTTATATTTTTCATAAACACGGGTCTCAGCCAATTTTTCATATCTCCACGGCACTTCGTGCCCATAATTAAATCATATCGCAACTGTACGGACAATTCACGTGCCAATTATCATCATCATTTCATCACAGCACCTTGTGCCCACATTTTATATCACAACTGCACGGACAATTCACGTTCCAAATATCCTTATTATTTACTCACGGCACCTCGTGCCCACATTTCAATTTATAATCCGCCTGGCAATAGCCACGGGATCTCAATTTCAACATAAATCAGATTGTTATCAATTTACCAACAACAAGACAAATTGCACAAGGTATAAAAGTAAACACAAGAAAATCAAAACATCACATGAAAATTATCAACACCACAATCCCACATCATCACATATCGTCCCTGACAATAGCCATCCTTATCGCTCCTATTTCCACCCTTATCACCCCTATAGCCACCCTTATTGCTCCGCCCGGACAATATCAATAGCCACCCTTATCGCTCCTATTGCCACCCTTATAGCTCCGCCCGGACAATATTCCAACAAACAAAACAACAGTGAAATGCCACCCTTATAATCACATAATATCAACGGTGAAATACCACCCTTATATCCCCAAAATAACAACTCACACAACACAACAATTTACACGGGAAATTATCACAACAACATAACAAAAATCAATTCATATCACAATTTGCCCAATGGCCACAACCAAATTCTAAAGCTACAACCAAGTCAATTAATTTCATATCAAATATCCAAAAGCTCCACACAATGCGTACAACACCCAAAAATAATCAATAGAGATAGAAATTACTCAACATAAAGCAAAGTCTTCATATCAAATTTTCAATAATTATATAAACACCTCTTCTTAAGCTCATTTAATTAATTGTTTGCAGTGGGGAAAATCCAAAATGAAATTAAATTCCAATAATTATCAAACCAGCAAATTCATGAAATTTCATAACTAATCAAATAACAATCACATCAAATTGTCATATAACAATAGAGTCAACAACAAGGATTTAGGCACGACAAGTAGATGATTAAATATATGCCAACAATTATCCAATTCACTACACAATATGCTCAAGACTTTAACTCAATAGAATTTGTACATATAAACCAAGTACGTACTCGTCACCTTGCGTACATGATTTTCAATTACACAAATTGCACATAAGACTCAATGTCTAAGAGGAAATTCCCCCACTCGAGGTTAAGCAAGACACTTACCTTTTTGAAGTTAGGCCGATATTCCAAAATAGCTTTCTTGCTTGAATTGGCCTCCGGACAGCTCAAATCTATCCAAATTAATTGTATAACTTCATTAAAATTCATCGGAAACAATTCCGGATAATAATACGTCGACTTAAAATTTTATTCCAAAAAGTCAACAAAAGTCAACGTGGGGTCTGCCCCTCGAAATCCGATATAATTTTCATGAAATCCGAACACCCATTCCGATACGAGTTCAACCATACCAATTTTATCGAATTCGAATAACAACTCGACCTCCAAATCTTAAATTTTCATTTTTGGAAGATTTTGTAAAAATCTTGATTTCTTCCATTTAAATCCGAATTAAACGATGAATATAATCATAGATTCATGAAATATAATCACTTTAGGATACAGAACACTTACCCCAGTCGAAGTCGTGAAGAAATCCTCAAAATCGCCCAAAAACCGAGCTCCAAAAATCTCAATCGAAAATGAAGAAATGACAGATTTTGAATCCTTAAGTTTCTACTCAGGTTCGCATTTGCGGACAAAAACTTCGCATTTGTGAATGAACAGTACCTCACATGAACTGCGTTTTTGCAATTGCCATAAATGGTTCACAATTGCGAATGAACAACGTTTTCGCAATTGCCATAAATGGTTCGCAATTGCGAATTAACAGTGTTTTTGCAATTGCCATAAATGATTCGCAATTGCGAATGAACAGTGTTTTCGCAATTGCAAATGAACAGTGTTTCACCAGAAACTAGCAAACTCAAACTTCTGCGAAATGATCCTAAACCACCCTGAAACTCATCCGGAACCTCCCGGACTCAAACCATATATGAATTTCAATCATAAAGTATGCTACGGACCTGCTCGCATACTCAAAACACTGAAAGGAGGTCGTCTTGACCCGATATTGACCATGGTCAAACTCTCAAATTTCTTAACTTTACTAGTCTTTCAACCAATGATCCAAAAATACACCTAAGCCCCTCGGGACCCGTCAAATCATACTAACAAGTCCTAAAATATCATACGAACTTAGTGAAAACTTCAAATTATATCGAACAATAATAGAACCACGAATCATATCCCAATTCAAGCTTAATGAAACTAAGAAATTCCAACTTCTACATTTAATGCCGAAACCTATCAAATCACATCCGATTGACCTCAAATTTTGCACACAAGTCATAAATGATATAGCGGACCTTTACAAATTTTCAGAACTGGATTCCAACCCCGATATTAAAAAGTCAACTCCCCGGTCAAACTTCCCAAAAATTCTAGTTTCGCCATTTCAAGCCAAATTCCACTACGGACTTTTAAGTAATTTTCCGAACACGCTCCTACGTCCAAAATCACCATACAGAGCTATTGGAATCGTGAGAATTTGAATTCGAGATCGTTTACTCAAAAGTCAACTCTTTCCATTTATGATTCTAAATAAGGATTGTTCTTTTAATTTAATTCCGAATCTTCAGTAAATCAAACTCAACCACACCCGTGGGTAATAATACATATTGCGAAGCTACTCGAGACCTTAAGTCACTGAACGGGGTGTTAATTCTTAAAATAACAAGTCGGGTCGTTATAATTTAAAAACTGACTCTAAACTCTTTTAGAACTGTTTTCTTTTCAGCCCTGTCGGGTACTTCTTTAGGCTCCATCGTTACATGGCTTGAACAGAAATGATTCTCTTTTATTTGTCATTTTTCAATTATTTTCTCCACTTGCTGATTATTCCAAAGTTTGTTGCAAGTCTTTTTCTGCTTTGTTGCAAGTCTTCTTCAGCTATTTCCAGTCTTCTTTTTTCACATGTCTGCGTATTACTTACTTTATGTCATTTCTCCTTTTGCTAGTTGTATTATTGTACCTCTTGTATCAGATAGCAATTCTTCATTATTCGTTTCTTGTCCTTTGTCATATTTTTCTATGTGTCAAGATTGTGTAGTGCTACTGAATCAAAACTCATCTCTAAATCATCATTTGGATCTTGAGCATCTTGATAATAGTTTCTGTCTTCGTAATTACCACCTTCTCATGATCTTTGGGACATTTCTGGACTATGCGTTATTTCTGGACTAGGACTTGGACTGTTTTTTTCTAGGCTAGGATTTTTAATAATATGTTTGTCTTTCTTATCTTTGTCTTGAAAAACCGTCTCCAATGTTTGTTCCACAATAATTTCTATTTTTTCATTTTTTTTCTTTTTTGAAGCTATTCCCTTCTTTCTTAATACTTATCCTTGTATCAATATTTTTGGTAGTCTTCTTCTTAACTGGCCTGATGATTCTTCTTCTTCACTTTTTGGCAAAGTGACAGCCATAAACGGATTTGATAAGTCTTTACCGGCTACCGTTTGAACAAGACTAGTTGTATCTTCATCTGATACAGTGAATTTTATTGCATTCAGTAGGGAATGCACACCATTCTCATCCATTTTGTTTTGAGATGGAGAACTCAATTGAGAGACTTCTTGAGTTTGAAATTGCACTAGCTCAAACTTTACTGCTTGTAGTCTCTGTTCTAATACTTTTATCTGTTCCATCAGTCTTGATTTTTCTTGTTCTAGAGATTCAATCTTTTGGTTGAGTCTTTTGAAAGCTTCAGTCATTGAAGAACAATGGTCACAAAACATTATTTTGTCTGTGTCATTTTGGATATTGTATTGGGGGTTTTTTTCTGAATTTTGTCTAAGTGCTGGGAAAATATAGTAATTTGGTCCTAATATTCCTCTTGCATAGTCTAATGCTTCAGTAAAGTCATTGAAACCTTTAAATAAGGGTTTTTCAAAATCCTTAATGGAATATAATACTTCTAACCATGTTTGAAAAATACCATTTTTCTTGCCATGTATAACTACATAATATTTAAATCTTTTTTCTTGGTTTTTGTCTGTGAAAAATTGTCCTAAAGCATTAAGAGCTGCTATAAAGTATTTAGTGTCTTTTTTATTATAAGCTATCCATAAATTATCTATTAAACACCTTTATGGTCTGTCTATGACATATTCTGGTAATATTCTAAAGGACATATTTGAAGGTGGAAAAAATATTATATTATATTTTCCAAAATATATTCTATCTATACTAGTCTGTTCTACTGATGCTTGTGGCTTAAATAAAAGATTACCTAACATTGTCTGAGAATACGTGTCTGTCGGTGAGGCGTTGATGCCTTTTCCCTTGTCTCCAGTCTTGGGAACTGTTGGTCTCATACTGTAAATAAAATATATTTATTAATTAACAGTAATCTTTAATCTACTTAACTGGTCTGCTAAATTATTATCCTTTTCTTTAATATGTTCAAAGACTAGGTTATATATTGATATAGTATCAATAAAATTTAATCATCTTCGTCTGCTACTATTTTTCTCATTTATTTTTTGGTGAAATCTAACTATAGCCTCGCAGTCAGTTCTAATTAATACTTCTGATTTATTTAATATATATAATCTAAAACTATTTAATCCATAGATTACAGCTAATATTTCTGTATCTATACTACTCATATTTCCTTTTTCTTTATATTTACCACTTTGATAGGTACATATTGTTTCTCCATTTTTATCTTTATATTTATTGGTTTTCGCCTCTAATACTGCTCCCCATCCTTCAAAGTGTCATGACCCCAAATTTTCTCCGTAGGATGTCGTGATGGCACCTAATCTTTAAGACTAGGTAAGCCTATCAATGCGGAATAAAAATAGAAATCTGAAACTTTACATAATTACAACTCCCAAAACCTGGTAGAAGGGGAAGCTTCTAAGAATTTTATCTTCAGTGTCTCTATATATCAAGGTCTAAAGAAAAATAAGGAAGCAACATAATAATGATAGAAGGGGACTCCGGAGTCTGCTGACGCTGGCAGATATACCTCGAAGTCTCCATGCACAGGTAACTCACTGAAGACGGGGCTGGTAAAGAGTACCTGGATCTGCACAAAAAGATGTACAGAAGCGTAGTATGAGTACATCATAGCGGTACCCAGTAAGTGCCAAGCCTAACCTCGGTAGAGTAGTGACGAGGTCAGGTCAGGCCCTACTGAAAAATAATAATAGCATGGTAAAATGTTTAACAATATAACAAAATAAATGATAATGGAAATGAATCAAGTAGCATGTCACCATTTAATTACACAAAATAATGGCAAGTAATATCTCGTGGAAACAAACTAAATTTCCTTTCAACTTTAAGAAAATCACAATAAATAATCAAAGGCAACTGCGGCCATAAATCAATATCAACAAGGGCACTCCCGAGGTACCGTCTCGTAGTCCCAAATCATAAATAAATTCATAATATCTCATTTTTCTTATCTCACCGCGGGAGCATTCACAATTTATTTTAAAGAAAATATTTTTCCCGAAATAGCATCCCGCGTTTTAGCCATCCTTATCACACCGCATGACTTCTAGTAGTTCTCCCTACTAGCCACGCGTATCAAGCCACCCTTATCTCACTGCATGCGTTTCAATACCCAGACCTTATACCACCGCATGCGTATCAATATCACAATATATCACAATTTGCACCTCAAGTGCTTATGTAATTTAACTTGCCAAAAATAATTCAACAACAATAGTTTTCCACAATAAAGAGCTCACGGTTCATGCCAAAATAAATCATCAATAATATTTTTCCACAATAAAGAGCTCATGGCTCCATCACAATGAGCTCAAAAATCTTACGAAAATATTCAGGAATAAATAATTCAGGAAAATAATATTTCAAAATCTTTAATACGTTGCTTCAATATCAAATTTAAAAATTTCAAATACTTCATATTAATAATATTAAATTTAAAGAAAATCATCCTTCAAATAATGCACAGAATAAAAGAAACTAAGTTTTAACTAAACAGGTAAAACAATTAGCAGGAAAAGGTCAAACAAATTTAAAGTATATATATCTTAGATCAATGATGAAGGATATAATAGGATAAAATAATTTAATAATGCGCAACAGTGATCTACAGAATTTAAAAATATAATCTTTCATATTTAGCCCGTGTACACCCTCGCCACCTCGTGTACACGACTTTCAACACATTTCAATAATCACATCAATACCAATCCTAGGGAAAATTTCCCCCACACAAGGTTAGACACGTCACTTACCTCGACTTGCTCCAATTTAACCAAGTAGTACATCTTTTCCTCGATTTTCCGATTCCGGTCGACTCGTATCTAGTCATAATTAATTCGATACAGTTAACAAAAATTATAGAATAAATTCCATAAGAAAATACTATATTTTTTAATAAAATCCGAAATTAACTCAAAAATGGCCCGTGGGGCCCATGTCTCGAAATTCGGCGAAAGTTACAAAATACGAACGCCTATTCAACCACGAGTCCATTCATACCATTTTTACTAAAATCCGACATCAACTTGACCTCCAAATCTCAAATTCTCATTTTGAAATCCCTATGCCCAAATCCTCTAATTTCACCTCAAAAACATGTAATCTATTCGAAATATTCAATGATAATCCAATATAATTGACTAACAATGATCAAATGTGACTTACCTCAAGATTTTCCGTGATTTCTCGCTCAAAAATCGCCTCACCCGCTTTTGGAAATATTAAAAATGACAAAAATCTCGGACACCTCTTTTTTTAACATTCTGTCCAGAAGTCTCACACCTGCGGAACATGGTCCGCTTCTGCGCAACCGCAGGTGCGACCATGCCTTTCGCTTCTGCGCGCCCTTCGCTTCTGCGGTGGGTTCAATCGCAGAAGCGGCTTCGCTTCTACGGAGCTCTTTCCGCTTCTGCGGCTCCAACTGTGCAGCCCTTTGTCCGCTTCTGTGAGCCACAGCTCGCTTCTGCGAGTCCGCACCTGCGGTCAGTCCCTCCGCAGGTGCGATGACACCAGAAGCTGCAAATTTCAGAATTTGCCTAAGTTAAAAAATTGATCCAATTTCGATCCGGATCGCACTCGGATACTCGGGACCATGTCCAAAAATACCAACAAGTTTTAAAATATCATATGAACTTTGTTGAAACTTTAAATCACATCAAACAATGCTAAAATCACAAATCGCACCCCAATTCAAGCTTAATGAAACTTAAGAATTTCCATTTCTACAAACGACGTCGGAACCTATCAAATCAAGCCTGATCGACCTCAAATTTTGCACGCAAGTCATAAATGACATAACGTAGCTTTGAAAATTTTTAGAACTGGATTCCGACTCCGATATCAAAAAAATCAACTCCCCGGTCAAACATCCAAACTTAAATTCTTATTTTAGCCATTTCAAGCCTAATTTCACTACAGACTTCCAAATAAAATTCCGATCACGGTCCTACGTCCAAAATCACCATACGGAGCTATTGGAATCATCAAAATTCTATTCTGGGGTCGTTTGCACAAAATTCGACATCCGATCTCTATTTCAACTTAAACTTTTAATTTTTTATCAAAATTCCATATCTCGGGCTAGGGACCTCGGAATTTGATTCCAGGCATACGCCCAAGTCCCAAATTACGATACAGACCTACTGGATCTGTCAAAACACTGATCCGAGTCCGTTTGCTCAAAATATTGACCAAAGTCAACTCAGTTGAGTTTTAAATCTCTAATTCACATTTTAATCTATTTTTCACATAAAAACTCTCCGAAAAATTTTACGGACTACGCACACAAGTCGAGGAATGATAAATAGTGCTTTTCGAGGTCTTAGAACACAGAATAATTATAAAATTTAAAGATGATATTTTGGGTCATCACATTCTCCACCTCTAAAACAAACGTTCGTCCTCGAACGAAGTTAGAAAAAGTACCTGAGTTGGTGAATAAGTGTGAATAACAGTTGCGCATATCCTGCTCGGTCTCCCAAGTCGCCTCTTCGACCGGATGACCCCTTTGCTGAACCTTCACGGAAGCAATGTTCTTTGACCTCAGCTTTCGAACCTGCCTATCCAACATAAGATAGATCATTGTCCAATTGAACCGAATTGAAGTCTAACACATGAGACAGATCGCCGTGATATTTTCGAAGCATGGAAACATGGAATACCGGATGAACCGCAGAGAGACTAGGTGGTAGTGCAAGTCTGTAAGCCACATCTCCAACTCTCTCCAGAATATCAAAAGGCCCAATATACCTAGGGCTCAACTTGCCCTTCTTCCCGAACCGCATCACACCCTTTATAGGCGAAACCCGGAGCAATACCCGCTCATCATCCATGAATGCAGCATCACGAACCTTCCGATCCGCATAACTCTTTTGTCTAGATTGGGCTGTACAAAGTCGATCCTGAATCAATTTAACCTTTTCTAAGGCATCTTGAACCAAGTCTGTACCCAATAGCCTAGCGTCGCCCGGTTCGAACCAACCTACTAGAGAGAGGCACTGCCTACCATACAAGGCTTCATACGGAGCCATCTGAATGCTCGACTGGTAACTGTTGTTGTAAACAAACTCCGCAAGTGGTAAGAACTGATCCCAAGCACCCCCAAAATCTATCACACATGCACAGAGCATATCCTCCATTATCTGAATAGTGCGTTTGGACTGTCCGTCCGTCTGAGGGTGAAATGTGAAATGTTGTACTCAACTCCACACGAGTACCCAACTCTCGCTGTACAGCCCTCCAAAACCGTGAGGTAAACTGTGTACTCCGGTCAGAGATGATAGATACCGGTACACCATGAAGTCTGACAATCTCGCGAATATATACCTGAGCTAGCTGCTCTGAAGAGTAAGTAGTAATCACAGGAATGAAATGCACTGACTTGGTCAATCTATCCACAATCACCCAAACTGCATCGAATTTCCTCTGAGTCCATGGGAGTCCAACAACGAAATCCATAGTGATCCGCTCCCATTTCCATTCTGGAATTTCCAACTTCTGAAGCAATCCACCCGGTCGTTGATGCTCATACTTCACCTGCTGGCAATTTAGGCACCGAGCTACATATTCCACTATGTCTTTCTTTATCCGCCTCTACCAATAGTGCTGTTTCAAGTCCTGATACATCTTTGCAGCACCCGGATGGATGGAGTACCGCGAACTGTGAGCCTCTTGGAGAATTAACTTGCGCAAACCATATACATTAGGCACACATAGCCTGCCCTGCATCCGTAATATATTGTCATCTCCAATTGCGACTTCCTTGGTATCACCGTGCTAAACTATGTCGTTAAGGACAAGCAGATGGGGGTCATCATACTGACGTTCCCTGATACGATCATAAAGAGAAGACTGAGAAACCACACAAGCCAAAACTCGACTCGGCTCGGAAATATCCAGTCTAACAAACTGGTTAGCCAAGGCCTGAACATCCAAGGATAAAGGCCTCTCTGCTACCGGTAAATATGCTACGCTGCCCAAACTCTCCGCCTTACGACTCAAGGCATCGGCCACTACATTGGCCTTCCCAGGATGATAGAGAATGGTGATATCATAATCCTTAAGCAACTCCAACCATCTTCGCTTTCACAAATTAAGATCCTTCTATTTAAACAGATGTTGTAGACTCCGATGATCGGTGTAGACCTCACAATGGACACCGTACAAATAATGCCGCCAAATCTTCAAGGCATGAACAATAGTTGCTAACTTAAGGTCATGTACAAGATAATTCTTCTCATGTACCTTTAACTATCTGGACGCATAGGCAATCACCCTACCGTCTTGCATCAACACTACGCCGAGAGTAATACGCGCGCGTCATAATACACAGCATAAGACACTGAACCTGTAGGTAATACCAATACTGGGGCTGTAATCAAAGCTGTCTTGAGATTTTGGAAGCTCTCCTCACATTCCTTGGTCCACCTGAACGGAGCACCCTTCTGGGTCAATTTGGTCATAGATGCAGCAGCAATAGAAAAGAAACCCTCTACAAATCGGCGATAATACCTTGCCAAACCCAGGAAGCTCCGGATTTCCATAGCTGAGGATGGTCTGGACCAACTCTGCACTGCTTCAATCTTCTTCGGATCTACCTTGATTCCCTCGTACGAAACTATATGGCCCAAAACTCCCACTAAATCGAGCCAGAATTCACACTTTGAAAATTTTGCATATAACTTCTTTTCTCTCAAAGTCTGAAGCACAGTCCTCAGGTGTTGTTCGTGATCTTCTCGACTCCGGGAATACACCAGAATGTCATCAATAAGCACAATGATGAAAGAATTTAGATAGAGCTGAAAAACACTATTTATTAATTGCATAAATGTTGCTGGGGCGTTGGTCAACCCAAAAGACATCACAAAGAGCTCGTAATGACCGTAGCGAGTCCTGAAAGCAGTCTTCGGGATATCTGGCTCCTGAATCTTCAACTGATGATAGCCTGAACGCAAGTCAATTTTAGAGAATACCCTGGCACCCTGAAGCTGATCAAATAGGTTATCAATACGTGGCAATGGATACCTGTTCTTAACTGTAACCTTGTTCAGCTGGCGGTAATCAAATACATATCTGCATAGAACCATCCTTCTTCTTCACAAATAAGACATGAGCACCCTAAGGCGATACACTAGGCTGAATGAAACCCTTATCAAGCAACTCCTGTAACTGTTCTTTTAATTCTTCAACTCTGCTGGTGCTATACGATATGGTGGAATAGAAATGGGTTGAGTACCCAGTAATAAATCAATGCCAAAGTCAATATCCCTGTCGGGTGGCATACCCAGAAGATCTGCTGGAAATACATCAGAAAAATCCATTACTACAGGAACTGACTCCATAGTAGGAGTATCAATACTAACATCTCTCACATAGGCCAGATACGCATCACACCCCTTCTCAACCATTCGTTGAGCTTTAATAAATGAAACAACCTTGCTAGAAACATGATCCGAGGTACCTCTCCACTCTAGCCACGGTAGACCTGGCATAGCCAACGTCATCGTCTTGGCGTAATAATCAAGAATAGCATGATAAGGCGACAACCAGTCCATGCCCAAAATAATATCAAAATCCACCATACTGAGCAATAATAAATCAGATCTGGTCTCAAAACCACTGATAACAATTAAACACGACCGATACACGTGGTCCATAATAATAGATTCACCTACGGGTGTAGATACATAAATAGAAGAACTCAAGGAATCACGTGATATGCCCAGTATGTAAACCGGCTACAAACCTCCGCACTCTCTCCGCCTCAGTAGGGAGTATCATAAGTGCATGGCGAGATAATTCAGAAAAACTCACCTCATAATCGGTCACTGATATCTGAACCTGCTGGAGCTACTCAAACTGAAACCGCAACACTTCCCTCTGGGAGGGTGGAATATACCTGTCCAGGAAGATACGGGTGAACCTGTCCCAAGTCATGGGAGGAGAATCTGCTAGTCTGCCAAGAACATAAGACTGCCACCATCTAGGGCTCTGCCCTCTAGCTAAAAAGTAGCAAAGTCTACCCCATGAGACTCCAATATCCTCATGTTGTGCAGTCTGTCCCTGCAACGATCAATGAAATCCTGTGGATCCTCATGTCGCTCACCCCCGAAGACAGGAGGATGTAGTCTACTCCATCGGTCCAATAATTTATGAGGATCGGTGGCTACAACTGGCCTGGGCGCAGGTGTAGCTGTTGCCACTGGCTGGGCTCCACCCACGGGTAGTGCACCCTGGGTCTAATATACAGCAGCTGCCTGTCCATGAGCCTGTGCGGTAGGGGTCTATGCTCTCCCGCCCGCCTGATATGTGGTTGGGTCTGTCGGAAATAAACCGGCCCGAGTCATATTGTCCATGAACCGCAGCACACGACCCATGACATCCTGAAATCCCGGTGCAGATGTTAAATCCACCGGAGCTGTCTCTGCCACAGGCACCTCATCCTATTCCTCAACAATGGGTTTCTCTGCTAGACCCCCTGGTGGCATAACTGGAATAGTCCTGGGACGTCCTCGCCCTCTACCACGAGCTGGAGCCCTCCCTCGGCCTCTAGCAACTGGGGGAGTAGCTCTTCCCTGGCCTGGAATCTGATTAGAGCGCGTTCTCACCATCTGTGAGAGAATAAGAGAAGGATATTTAGTACTACATTAATTGCACGATGGAATATGAAGAAAGGTAGTTTTCCTAACACTCTATAGCTGCAGAATGGCTCAGAAAGGCAGCTCACCACTATGCCCCTGGATAGCGTGGGTGTAAGACGATAGATCCCCCACTGGTTCTTGCCTTAGGTCCTGCACAAAAATTGCAGCAAGTGTAGTATGAGTACGTAAAAAACGTGTACCCAGTAAGTATCAAGGCTAATCTCGAAGTGGTAGAGACGAGATGGCCGACTTTGACACTCATTATGGGTCAATAATAATAATTGAAATACGACGAGAATATTTAAATCAGCATGATTCTGTCACGACCCAATTTTCCCTCTGTTGGGTATCGTGATGGCATCTAGTCTTAGGGACTAGGTAAGCCTAACAATAATTAAAACAACAACATTATTTAAATAGAATATCTTAAAATTCCCAAAACCGGTAGTACAAGTCCGACAAGCACAACTTTCTAACAATACCCTACTATGAATCAATTCAAAGGGAAAAATCAAAGTACAGGAACAAATCATAAGGATCTCATCCTGGTATCACCCTCCACCGCGGCACGCAGCCCGGCTCAAACATATCAAATCACATGGAATCGCGAGGGTCTCGCCCTCAACACTGAATCACAAGTCGAATACACATCATAACAATAGAAATCTTCCACTAACTCAATTCTGCCAATAAAAATCTCAACACTTGCTAAATTCTCACCCCGGTAGAGTATCAAATCACAAATTATAACTAATTTACTCAGGAATCACATCAAACCTGCCACAATGGACAACATGAATTCACTTATAGTCTCTTAACTTTCAATAATGGATAGAAAACAAATGATAGACACGGCTATCACTCATAGAATCTCCTAACGGGGTAAACATCTAAACATATTACTAAGTCATAAACTTACCCATAGGTGGAACAACAAATAGGGAAACTCGCCCCGATAAGTAGAACCGAATCAAATACGAATAGTGCCCCTTTGTAAAAAATCAAAAGCATACCTATATGACATCATCTGGAGCAATGACCTCAAGCCTACTATATGAAACACATCAACGGGCCGGGCCTTCCCCTCTTGGGTGCCCTCTACTCGCTTGAATACTCCGTTGTGACACGCCTGTCCGGAGTCTAGGACAATCTCTCACCCTGTGGCTGGTATCTCCACACTCGAAGCAACCTCTCTGCTGACGTGGTTGTGAGAACTGTGTGGTACGGGTACTCTGAGACCCATGAGCACCTGAAGCACTGTGCGAAGCCTGAAGTGCGAACTGAACTAGCTGACACACAAAACCTCTACCATGTCGTACACTGCCTCCAAAATAAGGACTAGTAGATCTCTCCAGTCTACGAGGCCTCCTCACCTCCCTGTCCTCTCTCTCCTGATCTCGCATGTACTCTCTCTCGTGGCCTCGCCCATCTCCTCTCTCCTGGTCCCACACGCCCTCTATTCGGTGAGCGATCCCTACCACCTACTGAAATGAAACATCTGACTCTAACTCCCGAGCTATGCTTAACCAAATATCATGCCTCAGTCCCTCAACAAATCTACGGACACGCTCTCTAACTGTGGAGACCAAAGCAGGTGCATGCCTGGCCAAATCACTGAATCTCACGACATACTCTGACACTGACATAGTGCCCTGGCGCAGCTGCTCAAACTCCGCGCGCCATGCATCTCGAAGGGACTGAGGTACAAACTCTCTCAGGAACATCTCTGAAAACTGAACCCATGTAAGTGAGGCTAACTCGGCTGGTCTACCCAACTCATATGCCCGCCACCACTGGTAAGCCGCTCCCCTAAGCTGGAACGTAGTAAAAGCAACTCCGCTCATCTCCACAATACCCATAGTATGGAGAATGCGGTGACACTCCTCCATAAAACCCTGTGCACTCTCTGAAGCAAAACCACTAAATGTAGGAGGGTCATATTTCTTGAACCTTGCAAGTCTAAGATGCTCTTCCTCAGATGATGCTGCCCTGACCATGGGCTGAACTGGGACCACAGGCTGTGTCGCCATGACACCTAGAACCTGACCAACATGAACCCCCGGTTTGTGAAATAGTTGGTGTAACCAGAATTAACCGCGCCCGAGCCAATGTACCAATCATGCTCAGGAACTGTACTAAGGTCTCCTGAAGTCCGGGGGTAACAACAGGCGCCTCTAGTACCTGCTCCCTAACTGGAACTACTGGCGACTCCTCAACTGTTGCTCTGGTAGGCGCTCTAGCTGTGGCACGTACTCCTCGTCGACCTCTGCCTCTGCCCCTAGCGGTACCTGCTCCGGGAGCAGCGTCGTCGATAACTGCAGCTCGTGTCCTCACCATCTGTGAGAGAATGAAATGATAAAAGTTCAAACTCCGAGATCAATATACTCGCACGATAGGAATGAAAGAAGTGAAATTGACCTACTAGTTCCATAGCCTCTCGAAGATAAGTACAGACGTCTCCGTACCGATCCGCAAGACTCTACTGAATTCGCTTATGACTTGTAGCACCTATTAACCTAGAGCTCTGATACCAACTTGTCACGACCCAATTTTCCCTCCGTTGGGTATCGTGATGGCACCTAGTCTTAGGGACTAGGTAAGCCTAACAATAATTAAAACAACAACATTATTTAAATAGAATCTCTTAAAATTCTCAAAATCGGTAGTACAAGTCATAAGCTCTACAGAGTGTTTGCTAGAAAACTTCTAAATACAACTGTCCAGAAATAAGAATAAACAGTGCAAAATAAAAATTGGAAGGTGACTCTGAAGCCTGCGAATGAAGCAGCAGGTTTACCTTGAGTCTCCACAGCAACAATCCACACAGTTAGCTAACGAACAAGTACCTGGATCTGCACAAAAATATGCAGAAGAGTAGCATGAGCACACCACAGCGGTGCCCAGTAAGTATCAAGACTAACTTCGGTGGAGTAGTGACGAGGAACAGTTAAGACACCCACTGGTCTAATAAACTGAACAAATATAAGTACATGAATAACAGAAGTATGATGTCTACATAAAGACTATGCAATATGGATCACAATACAGTAATGGCATTAAAGCAAGAAACAACAAGTATCAGCGGAATATCATGAAAATGATGCAAACAAAGTGAATGGAACACAACCTAAATCCGGACTCACGAATACAACAAGGAGAAGTAATAAATCAGTAATTACAACCGCTTTTACATCAGGTTTTAGTCAACAACTCCACGTCGTACCGAACCTCGGACAATTTACAATCTCACGGGTCTCAATACTTGAACCCTAACTCTTGGCATCATGTGCCCTCATAACCACACTGACGACTCACGTGCCAATAGAGCAATTCTCACATAGAAGGCAAGTAAACAAGGGTGATCATCTATGCTCAACAATATCAAGAACACCTCTTATCCGATAAAAGTGCTTAACTACGTGTATGCTTGTGCAAGTGTCCTAACATAGTCCATACCAGCAAATAAGCATAAGGAAGAAGAAGAACGGACAACACGTAGAATATTTTCTCACAGCTTTCACAAGATCAAGCTCACACAGGTACGTATACCACTACACAAATATCAACAACAAGAATGCCCCTAGGCCATAAATCATCACAAATCAATCCCTGACACATCCCACCTTGTCTCGCCACGTGTGCAATAGTAACATAAATGCCCTCCTTGTCTCGCCACATGTGCATAATAATGTTCCCACCTTATCTCGCAACATGCGCAACCCATAAATATATATACATATCCCGCCTTGTCACGCCGCACGATAGAAACAACCGCACGGTAGAAACCTCGTGCAACCCTATAGTAACAACTGCACGGCAGAAACCTCGTGCATCACCACAACAAATACCACAACAACAATGACAATAATACAAAGTACGATAAGTAAATCAACTCAAGAACTTTAATTCACAAAGAAACGGTAGAACCAATTCACAAGGAATAACCACAATGAAGAATGTTAGGCGTAAAGGGAACAACTCAACAAAGGGAAACTAATGTGTATCAACGATCCCACAATATACATTTCAATAACAGGGAAACTAACACGAGTCAAATAATTCCAAATAAAACAAGTCGACGAAGATATAGGATATCTAAAGCTTCTTTTAAGGTTGAGGAATTACTAAGGATTTTCAACAATTTAATTAAGGATAAGCAGCATAAAGATAATCGTAACCTCAATTAAGACTAAACAAATTATAAGATGATATAATAATAATTTCAAATAAAGATAAGCAGTTATGAAAAGATAGCATGGCAATAGAGGAGGTAAAATCTTCAGTTAAGTCAAATAAGAGTCAAATAGGCAATAAAAGTGAATCCTAAAAGTAATTAATTCTAATTAAAGCATGTAGAGGTGAAACTAGTAAATAGGAACCTAAGAATCCTAAGCGGCTAACTTTTCACAAATAAGTCCGAGCACGCACTTATCACCTCGCGTGCATGGACTACAATCAACATAGAAGACTCAATCCTAAGGGTAAAATCCCCCACACAAGGTTAGGCAGGATATTTACCTCAAACCAAGATCAACCAGTCTGTAAGAATGCCCCTTTTTCAATTATCCGACTCCGAATGGCCCAAATCTAGCCAAACAAAATTGCGTATCATGAATATAACCATAATAGACTCATCTAATTAATAAAATCAATACTTTAATAAAAATCCCGAAATCCGCCCTAAAGGTCAACCCGGGCCCACGTCTCGAAATTGGATAAAAATCACAAAATATGAACACTCATTCACTCACGAGTCTAACTATACAAAAATCATCAAATTCCGATACCATTTCGTCCCTCAAATCGGGATTTTTCATTTTGAATTTTTCTTTCAAAAACCACCATTTTCCTCAACTCAAAACATAAATTAAATGATAAAATAAAGATAGAATCATGGAACTAAATATATTCTAGGTGAAGAACACTTACCCAATCGATTTGCATGAAAACCCCACAAGGAAACGCTCAAAACTGAGCTCTAGAACTCCAAAAATGGTGAAAATGACAAACCCTCAGAATAGAGGACTTTATATTCTGCCCAGGGGTTTTGTGCATCGCGAACGCGGAGAAAGGGACACGTTCGCGAAGAAGAGAAACAAAGTTGCCTAGTTTTTCTTCGCGAACGTGACACACGTTCGCGAACTCGAAGAGGAAAAATATGATGGCCCAACAACTGCTCTTCGCGAACGCGTGAAGTAGAATGCGAACACGAAGAGTGCAATGGAATAGCTACGCCAACACGTAAGTGACACGCGAACGCGAAGGGGAAAATGATCACCAGTGCCCAGGGCCTGGTTTGCACTTCGTGAACGCGAGATAGGGAATGCGAACGCGAAGAAGGGGGGTGGCAGAACTTTGCGAACGCTAGAGGGTGACTGCGAATGCGAAGAGGAAATATTTCACCCTCCAAAATAACACTACGCGAACGCGAAGGCAAGGACGCGAACGCGATGAAGGAAACCAGATGACAGATAACAGCAGTTCAAAAATAGAGGGAAAAGACCCGTAGCCCATCCGAAATCACCCGAGGCCCCCGGGACCCTGTCTAAACCTACCAACAAGTCCCATAACCTAACACGGACTCGCTCGAGGTCTCAAATCACATCAAACAACGTCGAAACTACGAATCTCACCATGAATCGAATTTATAAATTTCAAATCTTCCAACTTCTAAAACTCGTGCCGAAACCAATCAAATCAACCCGGAATGACGTCAAATTTTCCAGGCAAGTCCCAAATAATATAACGGAGCTGTTCCAACTCTCGGAATCGCATTCTGACCCCGATATCAAAAAGTCCACTTCCGGTCCAAATCTCCAAAAATTCGACTTTCGCCATTTCAAGCCTAAATCAGCTACAGACCTCGGATTTACAGTCCGGACACGTTCCTAAGTCCAAAATCACCCAACGGAGCTAATGGAACCGACAAAACTCTATTCCGGAGTCGTCTTCACATAGTTCCGACTACGGTCAAAATCCTAAGACTTAAGCTTCCGTTTTAGGGGCTAAGTGTACCAAATCACTCTGAATCATCCGGTAACTGAATTCAACCACGCACGCAAGTCAATACACATAATATGAAGCTGCTTAGCGCCTTATGCCGCCGAACGAGACTTAGGTTCTCAAAACGACCGGCCGAGTCGTTACAGATTCACAGAATTTACAATAATTTATTTAACCAACGGAAATAATCAAATTCCTTCAAATGCAACAATTCTCAATATATTAATTAAATTCCTTCAATTCAAATAATTTCCAATTTATCAATTAAATCTCATTTTCAGGAATAACAATTAATTCCTTAACAAGCAGGCATAATAATTCATTAAATTTCAAGGATTCTCAAATTTATCAATTAGCTTCGCAAGCTGAAATAAGCTATTAAGGTATCGTGTATCCATAGATGCGCCTATCCTACCGAGGCGTTCGGCTCGCTCCACAAGAAATGAGGACATTTTCTTATGTACCTCCGGAATGAGAGTATATTTGTTATAAGATAAATTCAGGAGGAAGAACAATTTCTCTTACAATTAATTAATTTAAACAGAAAAATCAAGTATATGAGATTTTCATCCTTTTATATTTTTATCTAACAATTCACAATATATATATATATATATATATATATATATATATATATATATATATATATATATATCAAATAATATTAATTAAATAAAGAATATAATTTACACAAGTAATTCATACTTTGAGTCCTAAACTACCCGTACTTTAGCATTAATAGTAGCTACGTACGGACTCTCGTCACCTTCGTGCGTACGTAGCCCCCACAATTAGTAACAATTATTTAATTTTAATCACCTATGAGGTAATTTCCCCCTCAAAAGATTAGACAAGAGACTTACTTCGTCTTGCTCCAATTTAATCCACTAGAAGGCCTTTTCTACGATTATCCAACTCTGTCTGGCTCGAATCTAGCCAAAAATAATTCGATACAATCACTAAAAATTATAGGAATCAATTCTATAATAAAATACTACATTTTCAATAAATATTCCGAAAATAATTGAAGATTCGTCCGTGGGACCCACGTCTCGGAATCCGGCGAAAGTTACAAAATATGAACACCCACTCAACCACGAGTCTACCCATACCAAAATCACTAAATTTTGATAACAATTCGGCCCTACAATCCTAAAATCTATCCAAGAGGGTTTTCAAACTTTTCCAACTCAATTCAACAATTAAATGATAAAAATAGTGATGGATTCGGGTAATTTAACCAATATTGAGTTAAGAACACTTACCCCGTTGTTTTCTCTGAAAATCTCCCAAAATTTGCCTAAATCCGAGCTCCAAATCGTAAACAAAATGGAAAATGGGACGAAGTCCCATTTTCAGAACTTAAACTCTCTACCCAGTGATTTCTTCTACGCGATCGCGAACTTCCTCACGTGATCACGTAGCACAAATTTTACTGCCCAAACATTAACCCTACGTGCTCGTGGAAAATCCCACGCGATCGCGAAGCACAATCTACGCTAGCCTATGCGATCGCGAGCCTCCTCACGCGATCGCAAAGCATTAAGCAGTGGTTAGATTCTGCTTCGTTTCCTCTTCGCGAACGCAACCTTTGCCACGCGTTCGCATAGCACAACTGAATCCAACCTATGCGATCGCGGACTTGCCCATGCGATCGCATAGAACAAATTCTCAGCTGCCAAATTAAGCCTACGCGATCTCAACCCAATCCACGCGATCGCGTATAAGGAAATCCGAATAAAATTTCCAGCAGCTAACACCAATGTTCCAAAAGCCAAAAATGATCTGTTAGCCGTCCGAAACTCACCCGAGCACCTCGGGACCTCAACCAATTATACCAACAAGTCCTAAAGTATCATACGAACTTAGTTGAAACCTCAAATCACATCAAACAATGCTAAAATCACGAATCATCCTCCAATTCAAGCTTAATGAAACTTAAAATTTCCAACTTCTTCATTCGGTACCGAAACCTATCAAATCAAGTCCGATTGATCTCAAATTTTGCACACAAGTCATAAATGACATAAAGGAGCTATGAAAATTTTCAGAACTGGTCTCCGACTCTAATATCAAAAAGTCAACTCCCCGGTCAAACTTCCAAACTTAAATTTCTATTTTAGCCAATTCAAGCCTAATTTAACTACGGACTTCCAAATAAAATTCCGAACATGCTCCTAAGTCAAAAATTACCATACTGAGCTTTTGGAATCGTCAAAATTCTATTCCGGGGTCATTTTTTCAAAATGTTGACCGAAATCAAACTTAGCAATTTATGGCCAACTTAAGGAACCAAATGTTCCGGTTTCAACCCAAACACTTTCAAATCCCAAACCAACCATCCCCGCAAGTCATAAATCATTCAAAGCACATACGAAAAGTTTTATTTTAGGGAACGAGGTTCTAAAAGTTAAAATGACCGGTTGGGTCATTACATATTATATCCTTTATTATATTGAGGCCTGAATTTTCTATATTTCTTCTTTTTATACTTGTCTTTATCATAACTTTGAGTTGTATATATAACATTTTTACAAAAACCCATGTCATTTTGTTTTAATTGTTTTTGTATTTGTATATATGTACATTTTTCTTGTAATATGTCACGACCCAAAACCTATTAAAGGTCGTGATGGTGCCTAACACCGTTATCAGGCAAGCCAACCTTGACTAATTAATTTAATTACCCATTTTAGTATTTTTTTTAAATCAATATTTATTCAATTAAATAGTAAAGATAGAACTCATAGAGTAAGTGATAAATAGTTTATCAACTAAATTACTAAACAACCCATAGCCACTCCCAAAACCGGTTGTCACAAGTGCATGGGCATTTACTAGGAATATAAAATAAAATATAGCAACTGTCCGGAATACAAATTAGACAGGAAAAATATAAATAACTCTGAAGGAGACTCTACTAGCTGCGGATCGTAATATAGAATACAGCTCACCTAAGTCTCTGCATTATTAACCACACCTCTGCGCCCACAAGGCAGCTAGACATATATGTGCTTGCACAATAAAATATGCAGCAAGTGCAGTATGAGTACGAAAATAACATGTATCCAGTAAGTATCAAGCCTAATCTCGAAGAAGTAAAGATGAGATGGTCGACTTTGACACTCACTAAGGGTCAATAATAATAAGTAACATAAAAATAGAAATATTTTTATGAACATGATTCACAGAGTTAACAATAATTTTATTGAACCAGCAGACATAATTAAATTCCTTCAATTCCAATAAATTTCCAATTTATTTAATTAGCCTCATTTACAGGAATAACCATAATTTCCTTAACAAGCAGAGATAGTTAATTCTTTCAATTCCAATAATTTCAAATTTACCAATTAAATTCCTTCAGATGCAACAATTCTCAATCTATTAATTAAATTTACAAGCTGCAATTAAAATAGCAAAATATCGTGTAATTATTATTATTAGGCACGATTTTTGCCGAGGTCGTATGGCCCGATCCAGAGTGTCGTGTACACTGCCGAGGGTCGTGCGGCACGATCCATAGATACATCTATCCTGTCGAGGCATTCGGCCCGCTCCACAAGAAAGGAGGACATTTTTTTATGTACCTCCAGAAGGAGAGTATATTCATTATATGATAAATTCGGGAGGATGAACAATTCCTTTTAATAATTAATTAATTTAAACAGAAAATTGAGTATATGAGATTTTCATCTTTTCTTTAATATTTTTATCTAACAATTCACAATATATATATATATATATATATATATATATATATATATATATATCAAATAATATTAATTAAACAAAGAATACAATTTGCACAAGTAATTCATGCTTTGTGTCCTAAACTACCCGAACTTTAGCATTAATAGTAGCTACGCACGGACTCTCGTCACCTCGTGCGTACGTAGCCCCCACAATTAGCAACAATTATTAATTTAATTACCTATGGGGTAATTTTCCCCTTACAAGATTAGAGAAGAGACTTACCTCGCTCCGAAGTTCCATAGCCGGCTCCCAAGCCTTTCAAATAACTCGATTGATTCCCTACGCTCCAACACTCGCTTTCGCTTTATTAACATTCATAAGCTTTTAATCCTCCTCCGACATCGTAACATTGAGTAAAATGCTCATACGCCACCAAAAAATTGATATCTACAATTACAATCCCAATTATAATCAAAATATGACTCAAATATATTTATCAATATCCATTTATGGCTCACAAGTTGGCTACAAGCCTCCAGCTCATTCAACTCAACTCCACTCTTATCATTTAATACCCATTTGAAGTCATCAATGATACTACATTAATTCTCCAACACCACCAAATTACTATTCATCATCTTCCTTAACCAACATTTCCAAAACATTCAATTTGGTGATTACTTAGTTGAACACTTCCAACTAAGCTAGAAAATGATTCCATAGGTTCATTGCATCCTTTAATTTTATTTCTAAGAACACTATTTATCTTTCCCTCATTTTCTCAAGAACACTATTCATGCCATGAACTAGGGTTTATGAAATCAATTATCCAACCATAACAACTTGAAACAAATATTAGAATTACTCTCACCGACTCATAAGAAATGAGCTTGAAGCATTAGTATTACCTTCTTGAAACTTTTCCTTAAAATTCCAATGTTTGGGAAATTTGGTGTTCTTGCACAACTTGAAAGATTTCTAGGGATTTCAAAGATTGAAGAATGTTAATACTATTGTTAATAGGATGTTATTAACTTAAAATATCCAAAAGAAACTCACCTTGTATTCCTAAGTAGTTACCAAAGTTGAATCCACCATGAAATAACCAATCCCTAGCTCAAGAAAATCCCCAAAAATGGCTGCTGCCCGTGACTGCCTTATATAGGCACAGGTGCTTCAGCGAGATATACCTTGCGCTGTGCAGGTTGTACCTCGTATTACAAGTTTTCCCCTGCTAGACACCTTTTACTAAAACGTCTATAACTCCTTGTAGAAATATCCAAATGGATAACGGTTTAAAGCGTTAGAAACTAGACTCGAAGATCTTTCATTTGATAAGTTGTCCACCATATAAATATATATATATATATATATATATATATAGGCATGCTCGTCCAAAGTTAGGTTTTGTGTGTACTCATTTGGAACTTTAGTCTATCATGTAATTTCCAACTTGACTTAGACTTAGGCCTCTCCTTAGACCCCACATCACTTATAATATGACTCGTACACTTATTAACATACAAACCTGCTGGAACCTTCAAATCCAGATTCCGATGTCATTTACTCAAAAATCTAACCTTAGTCAATTCTTCCAACTTAAAGCTTTCGAAATGAGAATTTTCTTTCCAAATCAACTCTGAACTTCCCGAAATTAAATTCCAACCATGCGTACAAGTCATAATACCTGAAGTGAAGCTGCTCAGGGCCTCAAATCACCGAACAGCATGCTAGGGCTCAAACGACAGGTCGGGTCGTTACATTCTCTCCCACTTAAGCATACGTTCGTCCTTGAACGTGCTAAAAACTTCTTTGGAGTTGTCTGAAATCATTATTTAACACATCGTGCACATACCCTTGCTACCATAACTTAGTTGAGCTCACTAGCTCGAGCCAATCTGATTTGTTTTTTTTTTCTAGTCAAATAAGCCTTAGAGCCCAATTCCAACATCGAATTCTCCGTCGGGCCTGTTTCCATCATCCGAAGACCGTATCAATCACTACACGATGCACCAATACACGGTTGCATACCTTTGCTATATCCACACCATGCACCACATAATTCACATAACCATAATAATATCCTCTAATAACAATAGCTGAAATTCCACAAATCCGATGCCCACAACACACCTCATGACACATATAAGTCATGCTCCAACTCTTGAAATGCTTATACGATGGAAGAAATGTGTAGAAATTCATAACCAACTGCCGAGTCAACAAATTATTGAGTTTCTCCTTCTTACAAGAACCATTTCCTCATTATGGACCAAATAATGCTATTTGCTCTTTATTATACTTCATATAATCTGATCGCACTGATCCCAGATCCAATAATCTCGTCTCCCCCAGTATAAGCTGCTCAGGCAATAAGCCACCTCAGACACGATCAAAAAGCCTCATATGACGCCACAATGAGCTAATAAGCTACAGACTCGATTGCGATACATAAGAAAAACAAAATCTGGAAAGGATTACTCAACCCACATGACTAATTAAACAACTCAAAAGGTGTCATGAACCTTACTCAGAAAATGGGACACAAAACACATAAAAATTGAATATATGGGACTGTACTCAACATTACACTGTTGCGGCGTGCAACCCGATCTAAACAACATACTCGTGGCGGCGTGCCACCCGATCCAAACAACATACTCGTGGCGGCGTGCCACCCGATCCGCACAAAAAGAATCTATAAGGAAATACTTACCGAGCTAGTATGCTCATTACTACAAAATATCCGAATATCGGACACAAGCATGCTAAGTGCATAATACCATCCCTAGAAGGACCGACAACTCCATACGCTACAAAACTCAAGCACAACTAAGGTGCGATATGTGATCTGAATCTCGAGAGCCATCCTGCTCACATAACACCATCGCTACGCGGAACCTCAACACATAAGAAATTTATCAAGCCATTTCATAACTCACACGGCACAATATAGTATTACATGAAATAACCGATGACGAAACGACATCCAACATCCGAATAATCCTCCATAAAGAGCGCTATGCTGAATGAACACATCCGGCATGATATAGAGTCCATATTCATATTTAAATCCATCCACAGACCTCAAGACGATTCTGATCGCACCATACTAGGCTAATAACCCTTCAAGGATCCAAAATGGCCCTTTTCCCTATAACACATAAGAACAACCATCATAACCAGAACAAACTTCCGCAGTCCACAACCAAATGAACCGAGCGCCCTCCAGGCATAAATTCTGGAATTAGCAATATCGCCACAATCTTCATACTTGGTTGTTAAATATTTAATCAATCAGGTGACTACTTGTCACACTCATACAATCTTCCCATGAAATACGCTCCCATGACCTTCCGCAACAGATAACAAGTCTGCACATCCATACCACCGGCCATACTAATACTGTAAGGAGAATAGAGGATTTGCAAATCAATACACAAAGCCTCTTACACATAACACAGATCTCAGGTGACACTGAAGACAATACAAGCTTGCTTTAAACCTCTAACTCCTTTTCTGGTCATCCGAGCCTGTGACATCCTTGTCAACACCAAACCGAAATCTTAAATCCTCAACTTTCGAATCTCATGCTACTTAATGCACTTAATCACGCAAATACGTAGGAGTACAAGAATTCCATCATAACTCCCGAACCACTAATAGGGTAAACACTTCATCATATAGCAACATTCTACTTAACATTTTTCAAGAAAACTATTGCAACACGTGACGGAATTCCCCATATCCACAGAAAATACCGCCCTCAAGTAGTGGTCTAAACCACCATAACTCTTCTGTTTCTCTAATGCTACACCACAACCTGAAGATACACAGAGTACTCCAAGCCTCATTTCATAATCTGTTGCAAAAGCTCGATACTCTACCATACAATAGACTCGAGATCCTTAGACACCACACTTTAAATTTTTGAATCCACTAGGACCATTATTGAGATTCACTTGCTCTGACTTGTTCCCAAACATGATTAATTCCAAGGCCCTGCTAGCACATGGACACTTTATCAAGGAAACATCCAACTGTTTCACTTTCTTGTGCATTACATCTACACGAAGCATAAACTCTGAGTCTTCCAAAAACCTGAATATGAATTGATAAGGCCAAATATGGCACACATTCCCCAAATACTTTGCTCAAATTACCACTGATATTTTCTTTCCTTAGTTAAAATGACCCACCAATACACCGATAACCAGAAAACGCACAAGTTGACACTACGCAATCCAATCATAGACGGTGGGCCCTCCCACTTAGCTTGAAGCTACAATTACAAAATTTTGGAATCCACTTAGATTCTTTGTTCATCGTCGACATGATCCTACACACGCAACTTGCCAAATTTCTCGAAATCCTTCTATTAACCTTTAATAAACACTCTGAACCACTAGCCACATTTACATATTAAATCTCTTACCGGGTAGCCAGTAGAATTTTTCGCAGAAGCTTCGTCAATACCACGCAACCGCTAACCTGCTCACAGGAGATAACCCACCTGTGGAAATTACATGCCGACATATTCCAACGACGCTGCACTGGGTGCAAATACTATGAAATCAATAGATCATCCTGAGTCCGAGCTCATTCACCAGCTGCACTAGTCCGTTCACTCCTCATGAACGTCAACTAAAGGTGTGACATTACATTCTAATCCAAAGTCATGTTGTATCATTCTTCATATCAAGCAACTCCCTCATGTTGCATCCAATCTTCCTCAATATAGCAGCTAATAATACAACTTAAGTTCGTAGATCTAGTAACTGTCCATCCTAAATCCCAAATCACTTCAAACTTTCCTCAAGCCGTGTAGTTATCCTACCACGTAACTCATATGCTACCTTGCCACTCTTCTTTAAGCAACTACTCGACTTCTGTTTCTCACACTTGGCCTCCTAGGAACTTATCCACCACAAGACACCTTCCACATGTCCTTCTTCATCCTTCGCTGCCCAGTTGTTGCCTTAACTAAAAATCTGTCTCTGTAGCACTTGAACCAATTGCTCGTTACTAGCTTTAAACCTTTCTGACGATCATCCTTCTCGAGACATCAATACTAGGAACTCTGCTTCAATCCTGAATCACTACACACCGCGATCTCTAATGACTGCTTCCCCTATACCAATTCCTAACACCCCGTCGTAAAGGCGAGTTGAAGAAAATCATAACACAGGCGAACCTTAACGTATTTTACAAGGCGATGACACCACATCAAAATTGAGAACTCTACCACACTCGAAAATATCAAGCTTCGTTACTCTATCAACCCCAAACCTGAATATTCATAGTCCGATTACCTTTTCTCTGCTAGAATTAAAATATGGAACCTCTGAATCATGTACTGAGAAAACCTTCTTTCAAGTCGTTTACTTCCCCGACACATAGACGGGCATTTTACCATTTCATAAACACTGTGCGATAACAACGCACGAATCGTCATAACAATCAATGCCAAATCTAAAAACCTTAGGTAGTACTGATACTTAATTTGAAATGACAGAGCGGCCTTTCGCAAGGCGACGACAATAGCACAATTAACTACACAGGGAGAAGCATCTTGTACTACATCTGTAGTACCATTAAAAATTTCCTTGATCCCCAATTTATAACAAGCGCTTCACGTCGCATAAGATTGAGTAGGAAGGAAATGAAGGCATAAGCCTCAAAGGAATCAAATCGCACGATGAGGAATCAAAAAGGGAAATATTCCTAACAGCCCTATAGCCTCTCGAAGATAAGTACAGACGTCTCCGTACCGATCCGCAAGACTCTACTAGACTTGCTCATGACTCGTGAGACCTAAGTGAACCTAGTGCTCTGATACCATGTTGTCACGACCCAAAACCCATTAAAGGTCGTGATGGCGCCTAACACCGTTGTCAGGCAAGCCAACCTTGATAATTAATTTAATTATCCATTTTAGTATTTTTGAAATCAAAATTTATTCAATTAAATAGTAAAGATAGGACTCATAGAGTAAGTGATAAATAATTTAGCAGCTAAATTACGAAACAACCCATAACCACACCCAAAATCCGGTGTCACAAGTGCATGAGCATTTACTAGGAATATAAAATAAAATACAGCAACTGTCCGAAATACAAATTATACAGGAAAAATATAAATAACTCCGAAGGAGACTCTACTGGCTGCATCGTAATATAGAATGTAGCTCACCTAAGTCTCTGCATTATTAACCACACCTCTGCGCCCACAAGACATCTAGACATATATGTACCTGCACAATAAAATGTGCAGCAAGTGCAGTATGAGTACGAAAACAACGTGTACCCAGTAAGTATCAAGACTAATATCGAAGAGGTAAAGACGAGATGGTCGACTTTGACACTCACTAAGGGTCAATAATAATAAGTAACATAAAAATAAAAATATTTTTATGAACATGATTCACAGAGTTAACAATAATTTTATTGAACCAGCAGAAATAATTAAGTTCCAATAAATTTCAAATTTATTTAATTAGCCTCATTTACAGGAATAACCATAATTTCCTTAACAAGAAGAGATAATTAATTCTTTCAATTCCAATAATTTCAAATTTACCAATTAATTTCTTCAGATGCAATAATTCTCAATCTATTAATTAAATTTACAAGTTATAATTAAAATAGCAAAGTATCATGTAATTATTATTATTATTAGGCACGATTTCTGCCGAGGTCGTACGACCCGATCCAGAGTGTCGTGTACACTACCGAGGGACGTGCGGCATGATTCATAGATGCATATATCCTGCCGAGGCATTCGGCCCGCTCCACAAGAAAGGAGGACATTTTTTTATGTACCTCCGGAAGGAGAGTATATTCATTATAAGATAAATTCGGGAGGATGAACAATTCCTTTTAACAATTAATTAATTTAAACAGAAAATTGAGCATATGAGATTTCCATCTTTTAATATTTTTACCTAACATCAAATAATATTAATTAAACAAAGAATACAATTTGCACAAGTAATTCATGCTTTGTGTCCAAAACTACCCGGATTTTAGCATTAATAGTAGCTACGCATAGACTCTCGTCACCTCGTGTGTACGTATCTCCCACAATTAGCAACAATTATTAATTTAATTACCTATGGGGTAATTTCACCCTTACAAGATTAGAGAAGAGACTCACCTCGCTCTGAAGTTCCATAGCCGGCTCCCAAGCCTTTCAAATAACTCGATTGATGCCCAACGCTTCAAAACTCGCTTTCGCTTTATTAACATTCACAAGCTTTTAATCCTCCTCCGACATCGTAACATTGTGTAAAATACTCATATGCCACCATCAAATTGATATCTACAATTACTATCCGAATTACAATCAAAATATGACTCAACAATATTTATCAATATCCATTTATGGCTCACAAGTTGGCTACAAGCCTCCATCTCATTCAACTCAACTCCACTCTTATCATTTAATACCCATTTGAAGTCATCAATGATACTACATTAATTCTCCAACACCACCAAATTACTATTCATCGTCTTCCTTAACCAACATTTCTAAAACATTCAATTTTGTGATTTTAGTTGAACACTTCCAACTAAGCTAGAAAATGATTCCATAGGTTCATTGCATCCTTTAATTTCATTTCTAAAAATACTATTTATCTTTCCCTCATTTTCTCAAGAACACTATTCAAGCCATGAACTAGGGTTTATGAAATCAATTATCCAACCATAACAACTTGAAACAAATATTAGAATTAGTCTCGCCGACTTATAAGAAACGAGCTTGAAGCATTAGTATTACCTTCTTGAAGCTTTTCCTTAAAATTCCAAAGTTTGGAAAATTTGGTGTTCTTGCACAACTTGAAAGATTTCTAGGGATTTCAAAGATTGAAGAATGTTAATACTATTGTTAATAGGTTGTTATTAACTTAAAATATCCAAAAGAAACTCACCTTGTATTCTTAAGTAGTCCCCAAGGTCGAATCCACCATGAAAGAACCAATCCCTAGCTCAAGAAAATCCCCAAAAATGGCTGCTGCCCGTGATTGCCTTATATAGGCACAGGTGCTTCAGTGAGATATACCTTGCGCTGTGCAGGTTATACCTCGTATTACAAGTTTTCCCCTGCTAGACACCTTTTACTAAAACGTCTATAACTCCTTGTAGAAATATCCAAATGGATAACGGTTTAAAGCGTTAGAAACTAGACTCGAAGATCTTTCATTTGATAAGTTGTCCACCATATAACTCCTTATATATATATATATATATATATATATATATATATATATATATATATATAAGCATGTCCAACGTTTGGTCTTGTGCGTACTCATTTGGAACTTTAGTCTATCATGTAATTTCCAACTTGACTTAGACTTAGGGCTCTCCTTAGACCCCACATCACTTATAATATGACTCGTACACTTATTAACATACGAACCTGCTGGAACCTTCAAATCCCGATTCCGAGGTCGTTTTACTCAAAAATCTAACCTTAGTCAATTCTTCCAACTTAAAGCTTTCGAAATGAGAATTTTCTTTCCAAATCAACTCCGAACTTCCCGAAATTAAATTTCGACCACACGTACAAGTCATAATACCTGAAGTGAAGCTGTTCAGGGCCTCAAACCGCCGAACGACACGCTAGGGCTCAAAATGACAGGTTGGGTCATTACATAATATTTCTAATATATGTTGTATTTTATGTCCTATGGACCATTTTGCATTTGGATTATGTATTAATCCATTTCTTTTATACCATATATCTTCTATTTCTCTATCTAAAACTCCTGGTAATTTATTGAATAATTTTTTACGCAAGTCTTGGTCAAACGCATTTCCACTAATAGTACAATAATATAAATATTTATTTAAGAATTTCTTTATACGATGCCAATTACTTATTCTTAATTGTTCTAGTTTTATTAGTGCATCATTTTGTAATATAACTAATTCACTATTTGGATCTTCTCTTGTTATTAAACTATGTATTTTATTTGTAAAATCGTAAGGGTTTGGTCCCATTGCTATTAAAGTTTGAAATTCTTGTTGAAATTCTGACTTATAAGCTTTCCATAATCCTTTTGTTGATTATCCTCAAAAGGTTTCCATGTATTTATACATTGTTTTTGCATCTGTCTCATTATATGTTTTTAGATAGTTTGCTACTACTATTCCTTTCCAAAGGTCTAATACTGAATTCCACATTTGTGGATCATGAGCTACTATATTTAAAATTTTACCTTTACTACCTCCTTCTTGTAATTGGATGTCACGACTCAAAATCCCACCACATGCGTCGTGATGGCACCTAGTCTCTAAGACTAGGTAAGGCAATTTAGATTACCTTTTGAAGCCATTTTTTTTTAATAAAAACTAACAGCGGAAGTAATTACAATACACAACCTCCCAAGACTGGTAGTACTGAGTCACGAACTCTAACTGAATACATGGAATGATCACGAGGACCGAATATACAATACTGTTTGATTACAAATTAACAGTATAATGAAACGAAAAGACTCCAAGGGACTACGACGGCTAAGCAGCTCTACCTTGAATCCTTACGATCGCGCTTTAACTCTGCTCAAGTCCGATATCTCCTATACATGGCTTTGCACAAAAAATGTGCAGAAGTATCGTATGAGTACATCACGGTCAGTACCCGGTAAGTATCAAGACTAAACCTCAGTGGAGTAGAGACGAGGTACAGTCAGGACACTCACTAGTCTAATAACCTGTGCAATATAATATACAAAATAATAGGAAACAAATAATAATAAGGGAAGGATAAAACAACCAGTGATATGCACAACAGACAACAAGAATACCATTAATATCATTCAATAATTAATAAACACAATTACACCCAATTAAATCAAGTCCTTCAAATAAATGTCTTTCACATATAATTCTTCAAGATAACTCTCTTTCAAATATAATTTTCTCAAATAATTATTTTTCAAATATAATTCTTTCAATAAATCTTTTCAAATAAAATTTCCTCAAATAAATATCTTTCAAATACAATTCTTTTATATAATACTTTCTAAGTAAAAATCCTTCCAAATAAATATTTTGAATATAATTCTTTCAATTAAAAAGTCACCATGTGATACCTCATTTCATAATCATAAAAATACGGGTCTCAGCCCATTTTCATATTTCCATGGCACCTCGTGCCCATAATTAAATCATTATATTTCTCCGGCACCTCGTGCCCTCATTTCATATCATAACTGCATGGACAATTCATGTGCTAATTATCATTATCATTTCATCACAGCACCTTGTGCCCACATTTCATATCACAACTGCACGGACAATTCACGTGCCAAATATCCTCATTATTTACTCACAGTACCTCGTGCCCACATTTCATTTTATAATCTGCCTGGCAATAGCCACAGGCTCTCAATTTCTACATAAATCAGATTGTTATCAATTTACCAACAACAAGACAAATTGCATAAGGTATAAAAATAAACACAAGAAAATCACAACATCACATATCGTCCCTGACAATAGCCACCCTTATCGCTCTTGTTGCTACCCTTATCACTCCTATAGCCACCCTTATTGCTCGGCCTAGACAATATCAATAGCCACCCTTATCGCTCCTATTGCCACCCTTATCGCTCCTATAGCCACCCTTATCGCTCCGCCCAGACAATATTCCAACAAATACAACAACAGTGAAATGCCACCATTATACCCACATAATATCAACGATGAAATGCCACCCTTATCTTCCCAAAATAGTAATATGATGACCTAAAATGTCATCTCTAAATTTAATAAGTAATTATGTATTCTAAGACCTTAAAAAGCACCATTTATCATTCCTCAACTTGCGTGCGCAATCCGTACAATTTTTCAGAAAGTTTTTATGGGAAAAATGGATTAAAATATGAAATAGAGCTTTAAAACTCAATTGAATTGACTTTGGTTAATATTTTGAGCAAACGGACCCGGATCAGTATTTTGATAGTTTCGGTAGCTCCGTATCGTGATTTGGGACTTGGGCGTATGTCCGGAATTTAATTTGGAGGTCCTTAGCTCAAGTTTTGACCATTTAACGGAACTAGTAATTCAAAGGCTAAATATTTTTAAGTTTGACCACGGGGTTGACTTTTTGATATCGGAGCCAGAATTTGATTTTGGAAATTTGAATAGATCCTTTATGTTATTTAGGACTTGTGTGCCAAATTTGAAGTCATTCCGGATTCATTTAATATGTTTTGGCACGAGATTTACAAATTGAAAAGTTTAAATCTTTTAAGTTCGAATTAGGGTGTGAATTATAAGTTCAGCGTTGTTTGACGTGATATTAGACCTCGAGTAAGTCTGTATTATGTTACGGTACTTGTTGGTATATTCGGACGGGGTCCCGAGTACCCCGAGTGTGATTCGAATCGAAATCGGAACAAGAATTGGACTTATGCAAAATCTGAAATTTTGCCTTCTGTTGTAATCGCACCTGTGGATTTTTGACCACAGGTGCAAGCTCGCAAAAGCAAGCCTTCCATCACAGAAGAAGCCTGGGATGGTTGGGCAAAGGTCTGCAGGTGCGAAAACTTGTACGCATCCGCGCGTCCGCAGAAGCGGACTTGACAATCGCAGAAGCGGAAGGAAGCGCAAGTGCGCATTTGTCCTCCGTAGATGCGATGCCTCGCCTGGCAGCCCCATTTCGCAGATGCGAGATTTTTCTCTCAGATACAAGCTCGCATGTGCGAGCCTAGGCACCACAAGTGCGGAAATGCCTGGGCAGTGTATATATCGAAGAGTCCGACATTTCTACTCATTTTGGTCATTTTGAGCTCGGATAAGGCGGAGTTTTGAGAGGTTTTTCACGATATCGAAGTGGGCAAGTGTTCTATAGCCAAAAGTGATTATATCTCACAAATCCATGTCTATATTCATCATTTATTTCAGATTTAGATGGAAGAAATTGGAATTTTTGTAAAACTTTCCAAAAACGAAAAATTTAGATTTGAAGGTCCATTTGACATCGGAATTGGATAATTTTTATATGGTTGAACTCATAGCGGAATGAGTGTTTGGATTTCGCAAGTTTTTTTGGGATTTGAGACGTGGGTCCCACTGTTGAATATTTTAATGAATTTTGGATTTTTATCCGAAAAATTAGTAAATTCATATGGAATTAATTTCTATGATTTTTATTGAGTATATTGAATTGTAAATGAATATATTGGAGGATCGGGTTGCACGCCACAACAGAATTAATTGAAATGAATATATTGGAGGATCGGGTTGTACGCCGCAACATAATTGATTGAAATGAATATATTGAAGGATCGTGTTGCACGCCGCAAAAGACTTATTAAAAAGTCTATATATATACTTGATAAAATAATTATATGAGAGGTTGAAAAATAAATATATTGTGGAAATAGGTTGCACGCTGCAACGGAAATTGATTGGAATAATAATTTATTATGACTACTGAGTTGGCTTCAACTATTAAAAATGAGTTACCTGATTTATTTCTATTATTGTTGTTCTACTTATATTGCGTACATGTTAATGTAAGTGACCCGCCTTAGCCTCGTCACTACTTCGTCGAGGTTAGGCTCGGCACTTACCAGTACATGGGGTCGGTTGTACAGATACTACACTCTACACTTCTTGTACAGATTTTGGAGTTGGTCCCAGCGCCGTACCATAGAATTTCTCAGATTTCAGTTATCCGGAGGAGACTTGAGGTATAACTGCACAATGTCCATAGTTCTGAAGTCCCCGTCTATTTTACTTTAGATGTGTGTTTGTTTCCAGACAACTTTATTTTATTTAGACCTTTATTTGTATTTATTCTAGAAGCTCGTGCACTTGTGACACCAATTCTGGGATGGTATTTAGACACCGTTGTTTTTATGGATTATTCACTATATTTCAGAATTTACTTCCGCAATTGTTCTTTAATGGTAATAAATTAAAAAAAATTGTTTTAAAAAGGGATAATATTATTCTAACGTTGGCTTGCCTAACAAGTGAAATGTTAGGCGCCATCACGGTCCGAAGGTGGGAATTTCGGGTCGTGACAGTTCGTATCAGAGCGCTAGGTTACATAAGGCTCATGAGTCACTAGCAAGCTTAGTAGAGTCTGAAGGATCGGTATGTAGACGTCTGCACTTATCTCTCAGAGGCTATAAAGTTTAGGAATAATATCACTTCTTTCTTATTCTGCCGTGCGAATTTATTCTATCATCGATGATTGAATAATTCTACTCTTATTCTCTCGCAGATGGTGAGAACACGTAATACCTCTACCGATGGATAGGGACCAGAACCCCCGGTGGCAATTATGGCCAAGGGTAGAGGTCGAGGCCGAGGTCGTGCTAGAGGCCGAGGCAGAGGCCGATGTAGAGCTCAGTCCAGAGCTCGAGCAGCTGCACCTGTTGTAGAACCTCAGGTAGACCTTCAGGAGGAAGTTCCAGTTCAGAATGTACCAGTTGGACCAGTTCAGGTCCCGGAAGGATTCATAGCCACTCCAGTACTTCAGGACGCTCTAGTCCGTTTGGTAAGTCTTATGGAGGGCATGGCCCAGAATGGTACATTTCAAGTGGCACCAGCCATCTCACAGGCTGGGGGAGGAGCACAAACTCCCACTACTCCCGCTATGGAGCAGATGGCTCCCTAGAATCAGGCTCCAGCAGCCCCGCCAGTTGGGGTAGTTGAGCCAGTTATTACAGCACAGACCAGTAATAGGCCCGCCATGTCTTTTGAGGCCTTATTGAGACTGGATAAGTTTACTAAGCTCTTTCCAGTTCACTTTAGTGGTACACCTTCTGAGGACCCATAGGATTATCTTGAACGCTGCCACGAGGTGCTGCAGAACATGGGTATAGTTGAGACCAATGGGGTTGATTTTGCTGTATTTCAGATGACGGGTTCTGCCAAGAGGTGGTGGAGAGATTATACATTGACCAGACCAGTTGGATCGCCTGCACTTACCTGGGAGCAATTTTCTCAGCTATTTCTGGAGAAGTTCCTTCCTATGACACTGAGAGAGGAATTTCGCAAGCAATTTGAGCGTCTACAGCAGTGCAGTATGACTGTTACTCAGTATGAGTCCCGTTTTGTGGATTTGGCCCGTCATGCTCTCCTTTTACTACCTACTGAGGGGGAGAGAGTGAGGAGGTTTATTGAGGGACTCACTCACCCTATCAGGCTTCAGATGGCCAAGGAGACCGGAAGTGAGATTTCTTTTCACGTGGTTGCTAATGTCGCGAGGAAGATCGAGATGGTTCTTGCACAGGAGAGAGGACAGAAGTCTGATAAGAGGCCTCATTAGTTTGGTAGTTTCAGTGGTGCCTCGTATGGAGGCAGGGGTAATTTTGGCAAGGTTCAACCTCCCGGACCGTTTCATTTAGCACTTCATGCATATCTCGGTGCTTCAGGGAGTCACGGTCATATTATTTCTTACTATGGACAGCTAGCATTTAGTGCACATTCAGCTCCCATCAGTGCACCACCACTCCAGAGTTACTACAGCGGTTATCCGACCCATCTGGGTTAGCTTCAGCAGCCACGACATTAGGATGTGTGTTATGAGTGCGGGAACATTAGTCACATCAGGAGGTATTTCCCTAGATTGGTGAGTAACAGATCTCGGCAAGATTCTCGTGCCATTATACCAGCATCGGTTACTTCACCGCCTGCTCATCTAGCTAGAGGTAGGGGTCAGGCAGCTAGAGGTAGAGGTCAGGCAACTAGAGGTGGAGGTCAGGCCATTAAAGGTGGAGGTCAGGCCATTAGAGGTGGAAGTCAGACCGTTAGAGGTGGAGGCCAGCCAGTTAGAGGCCATCCCAGGGACACAGTTCAGAGTGGTGGGGCCCAGTCCCTATTTTATGCTTTTCCAGCTAGGCCTGAGGTCGAGTCATCTGATGTTGTGATCACAGGTATTATTGTAGTTTGCCATAGAGATGCTTCAGTTCTATTTGATCCAGGATCTACGTATTCCTATGTGTCCTCCTAGTTTGCTTCATATTTGGTTGTGCCTTGTGATTCTCTGAATGCTTCTGTGTGTGTATCTACACCGGTGGGAGACTCTATTGTATTAGATCATGTCTATCATTCGTGTGTGGTTACTATTGGTAATCTTGAGACTAGTGTGGATCTTCTACTTCTTGATATGGTAGATTTTGATGTCATCTTGGGTATGGATTGGTTGTCCCCTTATCATGCTATATTGGATTGTCATGACAAGACAGTGACCCTAGCTATGCCGGGGTTACCTCGGTTAGAGTGGAAAGGAACTCTTGGTCATTCTGCCAGCAGGGTTATTTCTTATATGAAAGCTCGGCGTATGGTAGAGAAAGGGTGTCTAGCCTATTTGGCTTATATTCGTGATCCCAGTGCGGATGTTCCTTCTATGGACTCAGTACTAGTTGCTCGTGAATTTCCTGCAGATCTGCCGGGGATGCCACCCGACAGAGATATTGACTTCTGTATTGATTTGGCTCCGGGCACTTAGCCCATTTCTATTCCGCCATACCGTATGGCCCCGCCAGAGTTGAAAGAATTGAAAGAGCAGTTACAAGACTTGCTTGATCAGGGATTCATTAGACTAGTGTCTCGCCCTGGGGTGCACCAGTATTATTTGTAAAGAAGAAAGATGGCTCTATGCGGATGTGTATAGATTATCGGCAGTTGAACAAGGCCACTATAAAAAACAAATATCCGCTGCCAAGAATTCATGACTTATTTGATCAGCTTCATGGTGCTAAGGTATTTTCGAATATTGATTTGAGGTCGGGTTACCATCAGTTGAAGATTAGGGCATCTGATGTCCCTAAAACAGTTTTTCGGACTCGGTATGGGCATTACGAATTACTAGTGATGTCATTTGGGTTGACAAATGCCCTAGCAGCATTTATGGATTTCATGAATCGGGTGTTCAAGCCTTATTTGGATTCTTTTGTGGTTGTATTCATTGATGATATCTTGATATTACTCCAGCAGTCGAGAGGAGCATGAGCAACATCTTCGAAGTGTGCTTCACACTTTGAAGAATAATTAGTTATATGCCAAGTTTTCAAAATGTGAATTTTGGTTAGACTTAGTTGCCTTTTGGGGCATGTTGTATCGGCAGAAGGCATAAAGGTGGATCCTAAGAAGATAGAGGCTGTTCAAAATTGGCCTAGACCTACTTAAGTTACAAAGATCCGGAGTTTCCTAGGTTTGGCATGTTATTATCATCGGTTCGTGGAAGAGTTTTCATATATAGCAAGCACATTGACCAAATTAACCCAGAAGGGTGTCCTATTCAGTTGTCAAACAAGTGTGAGTTGAGCTTTCAGAAGCTCAAGATTGCTTTGACTACGGCGCCAGTCTTGGTATTACCCACAGGTTCAGGATCGTATACAGTATATTGTGATGCATCTCATATTGGGCTTGGTGCAGTATTAATGCAAGATGGCAGGGTGATTGCATATTCGTCGCGACAGTTGAAGGTTCATGAGAAGAATTATCCTGTTCATGACTTAGAACTAGCAGCCATTGTTCATGCGCTGAAAATTTTGTGGCACTACCTCTACGGTGTCTCGTGTGAGGTGTTTACTGATCATCGTAGCCTTCAGTACCTGTTCAAATAAAAAGATCTTAATTCGAGGCAAAGAAGATGATTGGAGTTGTTTAATGACTATGATATCACCATTTTGTATCATCCCGGAAAGGCCAATGTGGTGGCCGATGCTTTGAGTAGGAAGGCTGTGAGTATGGGCAGTCTTGCGTATATTCCGGCTGGTGAGAGGCCATTAGCTGCAGATGTTCAGACTTTGGCTAATCACTTCATGAGGTTAGATGAATCAGAACCCACTCGGGTTCTAGCTTGCACAGTCGCTCGGTCTTCTTTATATGAGCGCATCAGATAGAGGTAGTATGATAATCCTCATTAACTTATCCTTAAGGACACAGTGCGGCACGGTGATGCCAAACAGGTTACTGTGGGGGAAGATGGAGTTCTGCGAACGTAGGGTCGTATTTGTTTGTCTAATATGGATGGGCTTCGTGAATTAATTCTTGAAGAGGCACACAGTTTTAGGTATTCTATTCATCCAGGTACCGCCAAAATATATCAAGATTTGCGGCAATATTATTTGTGGAGGAGAATGAAAAAGGATATAGTTGCATATGTAGCTCGGTGTCTGAATTGTCAGCAAGTTAAATACGAGCATCAGAGACCCGGTGGTTTGGTTCAGAAGTTAGAAATTCCTGAATGGAAATGGGAGCATATCACTATGGATTTTGTTGTTGGAGTCCCACGGACTCAGAGAAAATTGATGCAGTTTGGGTCATTGTGGACAGGTTAACCAAATCAGCACATTTCATTCTAGTGGCAGTTACCTATTCTTCAGAAAGTTTAGCTGAAATTTACATTCGTGAGATTTTCCGCCTTCACGGTGTGCCCGTGTCTATTATTTCAGATCGAGGTACGCAGTTTACCTCACATTTTTGTAGGGCTGTACAACGTGAGTTGGGCACGCGGGTGGAGTTAAGTACATCATTTCATCCACAGATAGACGGACAGTCAGAACGCATTATTCAGATATTAGAAGATATGCTTCGCGCTTATGTTATAGACTTTGGAGGTTCTTGGGATCATTTCTTGCCACTTGCGAAGTTTGCTTATAATAATAGCTACCGGTCGAGCATTCAGATGACTCCATATGAGGCATTATATGGAAGGCGATGTCGTTCGCCAGTTGGCTAGTTTGAACCGGGAGAGGCTCGGTTATTGGGTACCGATTTGGTACAAGATGCCTTGGATAAGGTCAAGATTATTCAGGACCGACTTCGCATAGCTTAGTCTAGGAAAAAGAGTGATGCCGATCGTAAAGTTCGTGATATTGCATTCATGGTTGGAGAAACAATATTGCTCTGAGTTTCACCTATGAAAGGTGTAATGAAGTTCGGAAAGAAGGGCAAGTTGAGTCCTAGGTATATCAGACCCTTTGAAATTCTTGAAAGGGTGGGTGAAGTAGCCTACAGGCTTGCATTACCACCTAGTTTATCAGCGATTCATCCGGTGTTCCATGTGTCTATGCTCCGAAAATATCATGGTGATCCGTCCCATGTGTTAGATTTCAGCTCAGTCCAATTGGACAAAGATTTGACTTACGAGGAGGAGCCGGTGGCTATTCTAGCCCGGCAGGTCCGACAGTTGAGGTCTAAGAGTTATCCTTCAGTTCGGGTGCAATGGAGAGGTCAGCCGGTAGAGGCATCTACCTGGGAGTCCGAGTCGGACATGTAGAGTAAATATCCACACTTATTCATGAACTCAGGTATTTTTTTTTCTAACTCCATTCGAGGACGAACGTTTGTTTTAGAGGTGGAGAATGTGATGACCCAAAATGTCATATCTAAATTTAATAAGTAATTTTGTATTCTAAGACCTCAAAAAGCACCATTTATCATTCCTCGACCTACGTGCGCAGTCCATACAATTTTCCGAAAAGTTTTTATGTGAAAAATGGATTAAAATGTGAAATAGATCCTTAAAACTCAATTGAGTTGACTTTGGTCAACATTTTGAGAAAACGGACCTGGATCAGTGCGTTGACAGTTCCGGTAGCTTCGTATCGTGATTTGGGACATGGGCGTATGCCCGAAATTTAATTTGGAGGTCCCTAGCTCAAGTTATGACCATTTAACGGAACTAGTAATTCAAAGTCTAAAGATTTTCAAGTTTGACCACTTGATTGACTTTTTGATATCGGAGCCGAAATCCGATTTTGGAAATTTGAATAGCTCTGTTATGTCATTTAGGACTTGTGTACCAAATTTGAAGTCATTCCGGATTCATTTAATATGTTTTGGCACGAGATTTGCAAATTGAAAAGTTAAAAACTCTTAAGTTCGAATCGGGGTGTGAATTGTAAGTTCAGCATTGTTTGACGTGATATTAAACCCCGAGTAAGTATGTATTATGTTACGGGACTTGTTAGTATATTCGGACGGGGTCCCGAGTACCTCGAGTGTGATTCTAATCGAAATCGGAACAAGAATTGGACTTAAACAAAATCTGAAATTTTGCCTTCTGTTGTAATCGCACCTGCGGATTTTTGACCGCAAGTGAGAGCTCGCAAAAGCGAGCCTTCCATCACAGAAGCAGCCTGGGCAGGTGTCACGACCCAATTTTCCCCTCCGTGTGACGTCGTGACGGCACCTAGTCTCTACAACTAGGTAAGCCTAAAATTTTGTGGAATATTCAAATAAAAATATAAATTTAACCAATTATTCAAAAATACACAACAAATCCCAAAACCCGGAACATCGTGAATAAAAAACTACAGAAGGAAAAATCTAGTGTCTCTATATGTCATGACCCAAAATCCCACCACAGGCATCGTGATGGCACCTAGTCTCTAAGACTAGGTAGGCTGATTTCTATTACATTCTGAAGCCCTTTTTTTTAATTAAATAAGTAACCAAAACTAACAGCGAAATAAATATGAATATACAACCTCCCAAGGCTGGTAGTACTGAGTCACGAACTCTAACTGAATATATGGAATGATCACGAGGACCGAATATACAATACTGTTTTGATTACAAATTAACAGTACAATTAAATGAAAAGACTCCAAGGGACTGCGACGGCCAAGCAGCTCTACCTTGAACCTTTACGATCGCGCTTTAACTCTGCTCATGTCCGATATCTCCAATACTTGGCTCTGCACAAAATGTGCAGAAGTGTAGAGTGAGTACACCACAACGGTGCCCAGTAAGTATCAAGACTAACCTTAATGGAGTAGAGACGAGGTACAGTCAAGATACTCACTAGTCTAATAACATGTGCAATATAATATACAAAATAATAGGAAACAAATAACAACAGAGCAACATAAAACAACCAGTGATATGCACAGAAGAGACCAAGAATACCATTAATATCGCTCAACTATTAATAGTTACAATTACACCCAATTAAATCAAGTACTTCAAATAAATGTCTTTCACATATAATTCTTCCAAATAATTCTCTTTCAAATATAATTCTTTCAATAAATCATTTCAAGTAAAATATCCTGAAATAAATATCTTTCAAATACAATTCTTTCATATAATACTTTCTAAGTAAAAATCCTTCCAAATAAATATTTTGAATATAATTCTTTCAATTAAAAAGTCACCATGTGACACCTCATTTCAAAATCATAAACACCTCATTTCAAAATCATAAAACAAAATACGGGTCTCAGCCCATTTTCATATTTTTCATAAACACGGGTCTCAGCCCTTTTTCACATTTTTCATAAACACGGGTCTCAGTCCAGTTTTCATATCTCCACGGCATTTCATGCCCATAATTAAATCATCATATTTCCCCGGCACCTCGTGCCCTCATTTCATATCTCAACTACACGGACAACTCACGTGCCAATATCCTCAATGTATATAAGATCCACGTGATCAATTTATTTTCAATAAAGTAAGGTTAAAATTATTTAAATCAAGTAAGAAATCAACAAAATGATAAGTTTATTTTAGAAATCGTTTGAGAGAGGAAAATGACATTTTCTTTTAAGATAAAGCATGAGATAAACTATTGATTTGGATATAAAATTTATTAAATTAAACATACTAGAAATTTTCTTTTATTTAAAGCAACTCAATGATCAAAGACAAGTACAACGCAAAATATACAAATCCTCAAAGTCTCGTACAAAAAAAAATCAAGGTCAACACAATACATCAAGAAATACAAAACACTTAATATTAAGTCAAATAATACATCACGAAAAATACAAAAATTTATAAATTACGGAAAAACAAAATAACCAAGGGCAAGTGCAAACATATTCCCGAAGTAAGTGCTCAACAGGGGATCTCCCGAGGTACCGCTTCGTAGTCCCAAAATAAATATGCAACAACAATAATGCCCCCAGGCCATCACAAATCAATCCCCGACATAGCCCCCCTCGTCCCTTGTCTCGCCACATGTGCAATAGTAAAGTAAATGCCCACCTTGTCTCGCCACACGTGCATAATGATGTTCCCACCTTGTCTCGCCACATGCGCAAACCCACATATATATATAAATAGCCCGTCTTGTCACGCCGCATGTGCATAAATCAATAGTAATAATAGCACGACAGAAACCTCGTGCAAACACCCGAACATAACTCCCACAATATAATGTGCCATTATCACATCTCATAAACTGCACCTCAAGTGTTCAAATATTACAACATAGCATAGATTGCACATCAAATGCTCAATTATTATAACTTATCACAGATTGTACACCAAGTGCTCAAATATTACAAATTATCACAGATTGCACATCAAGTGCTCAAATATTACAACTTATCACAGATTGTACATCAATTACTCAAATATTACAACTTGCCACAAAAATCAACAATACCTTATTTTCCACAATAAAGAGCCAATGGCTCTACCATAATGTGCACAAAGAATCTTAACAAAATATCCAGAAGTGAACAACTCAACAAAATAATATTTCACATAAAAATCAAGGTGTCAATCACACCAAATCATCATGTAAAAACAATTTCAACAAACAAGGATCTAGGCATGACAAATAGAGGATTTAGTGAGTGCCAATAATTTTCAATTTAATACATAAGGGCGTCTAAGGATTTTTAATCAATGAAATTTGCACATACAAACCAAGTACGTACTCGTCACCTCGCGTACATGGTTTTCAATTACACAAATAGCACATAAGACTCAATGCCTAAGGGGAAATTTCCCCACTCGAGGTTAAGCAAGACACTTACCTCTTTGAAGTTAGGCCGATATTACAAAATAGCCTTCTTGCTTGAATTGACCTCCGAAAAGCTCAAATCTATCCAAATTAATAGTATAACTTCATTTAAATTCATCGGAAACAATTCCGGATAATAATACGTTGACTTAAAATTTTATTCCAAAAAGTCAACAAAAGTCAACGCGGGACCCGCCCTTCGAAACCCGGCAAAATTTTCATGAAATCCGAACACCCATTCCGATACGAGTTCAACCATACCAATTTTATCGAATTCCAATAACAACTCGACTTCCAAATCTTAAACTTTCGTTTTTGGAAGATTTTACAAAAATCTTGATTTTTTATCCATTAAATGCGAATTAAATGATGGATTCAAAGACATAATCATGAAAATTAATCAAAACTGGATAAAAATCACTTACCCCAAACACCCACGCAAGAATCTCTCCAAAAATCACCTTTTACCGAGCTCGAAATTTGATTTTGAGTTATGAACTCAAACCCCCATTTTTGGGACTTTTAATTCTGCCTAGATAGGCCTTCTTCCCGTTCGCGACCATAGCTTCGCATTCGCGAAGCACAAAAAATGTGTTGTCCAAATTCCTTCTTCGCGTTCGCGATATCCTCATCATGTTTGCGATGCATTCCGACTTCTGCCCTTCGCGTTCGCGATACACGACTTGCGATCGCGAAGGCTTAACGCCAAGCAGGCCCCCAACTCCCTTTCCTCTTCGCGTTCGCATCTGCCCACTCGCGTTCGCATAGGCTTTCCTCTTCTATTTCTTCGCGTTCATGTCTTCTTCATCGCATTCGTGATGGGCAAATCCCAGCCGTCCAAAATCCTTCTTCGCAAACGCGTAAGACCCTCCACGTTCGCGAAGAACAATACCAGATATCAGTTCCAGCAGTTGCAAAACAAGGAGAAATGATCCGAAACCATCCCGGAACTCACCCGAGTCCCCCGAGACCTCAACCAAACATACCATCAAGTCCCAAAAAATAACACGGACCAGCTCGAGGCCTCAAATCACATCGAATAATATCAAAACGACGAATCACACCTCAAATCAAAATTTATGAACTTTGAACTTTCAAATTCTATGTCTTGTGCCGAAACACATCAAATCAATCCGGAATGACTTCAAATTTTGCATACAAGTCATAATTGACATAATGAAGGTATTCAAATTTCCAGAATCTGATTCTGACCCCAATATCAAAAAGTCAACCCCCAGTCAAACTTTTCAAAAATTCGACTTTCGCCATTTCAAGCTTAATTCCACTACGGACCTCCAAATAATTTTCCGGACACGCTCCAAAGTCCAAAATCACCCAACGGATCTAACGAAACTCCATTTCGGAGTCATCTTCACACATTCCCGACTATGGTCAAAATCCTAAGACTTAAGCTTCCGTTTTAGGGATCGAGTGTCCCAAATCACCCCGAATCATCCGGTAACTGAATTCAACCATGCACACAAGTCAATACACATAATATGAAGCTGCTCAAGACCTTAAGTCACTGAACGAGGCGTAATTTCTTAAAACGACAAGTCGGGTCTGCAAATGCGGCAGATATACCTTGAAGTCTCCAAAGCTGTCCTGGCTCACTAATAGTGCGGCTGATAAGGTGCACCTGGATCTGCACACGAAAAACATGTGCAGAGAGTAGCATGAGTAAACCACAATCGGTACCCAGTAAGTGCCAAGCCTAACCTCGATCGAGTAGTGATGACGTCAGGTCAGGGCCCTACTGGTAAATATATAATAAAACAATATAGAGTAAAATACCGCAATAAAATAAAGGCTGAAATTTAACAACAATGGAATCATAGAAGGTAACAACTCAGAACACAAAAACACAACAGGGGATCTCCCGAGATACCGTCTCATAGTCCCAAACGTAAATGTGCAGGGGGATCTCCCGGAATACCGTTCCGTAGTCCCAAAGTAAATGTGCAGGGGGATCTCTCGGAATACCGTTCCATAGTCCCAAAGTAAATATGCAAGACAGGGGGCTCTCCCGGAATACTGTTCCGTCGTCCCAAAGTAAATATGCAGTACGAGGGGATCTCCCGGAATACCGTTCCATAGTCCCAAAGTAAATATGCAGTACATGGGGATCTCCCAGAATACCATTCCATAGTCCCAAAGTAAATATGCAGCATGAATGATAGAAATACAACTACATCACGAAATTATTACAATTTAGACGTAGTACCAGTCAGGGAAGAAGCAGGAAATTCACTAAGCATGCTGCACATAATTCAGATAAACAATTAAGACACGTAGACATGTTGTATTAGACTAAACATGATAGCTACACGTATAGGAATAACTCAATTAAGAATGAAAATAGATTAGTACTCATTAAAATGGTATAACTCAAAATAATAGGAAAACATGTTGCTGCTCGGTAAGAAAATCGGGTTTTACTGCAACTAGCTCGTATACGTACTGGTCACCTCACGTACACGGCGCTCACATAGCACAATAATTCCAAATCTTAAGTGGAGTTCCCCCACACAAAGTTAGACAAACCACTTACCTCGAGTCAAGCTCAATCAATCCGTAAGAATGACCTTTCCACGAATATCCGGCTCTGAATGGCCCAAATCTAGCCAAAAGCAATTGCATATCATAATTACAACCATAATAGACTCATCTAATTAATTAAATCAATATTTTAACAAAAATTCTGAAATTTAACTCAAAAAATTGCCCGTGGGGCCCACTTTTCGGAATTGGGTAAAAATCACAAAATACGAAATCTCATTCACTCACGAGTCTAATCATATCAAATTTACTAAAATCTGACACCAAAATCTCGGTCAAAACCCCAAAATTCGGCCCAAGAACCTTTCTCAATTTTCACCCCAAATCTGAATTTTAAATGATGAATTCAAGCATAGATTATTGGAATATAACCTAAGGGAGTTAAGAATCATTATCCAAAAACTTCCTCCGAAAATCTCTCCAAATTCTTCCTTCTATCGAGCTCTCAATCAAATTTGTGAAGTGAACTTCAGACCCTCGAATCTTCCCCTTTTCTGCCCAGTTATTCCGCATCTGCGGACCTTGGGTCGCACCTTCAGAAATTCCTTCGCAAGTGCGGAAACGACTTAAGAGGGTTGGGCCTGCTTCTGCTGAAAAAGGGATGCAGCTGTGAGTGCGCGCCTGCGGACTATTGTCCGCTTCTGCGATCTCCTCTGCGCCTGCGGGTCCTTTAGCGCATCTGCGGGCATCGCAGATGCGACATTTCCCTTCGCACCTGCGACCCCTGACCACACATCCCAAATCCTCTTCTGCGATTGCCTCTCCGCACGTGCGATCACGCACATACGGTTTCTCCACTGCAGGTGCAAAAATCACAGATGCCTGAAGACTTCAACAGCAACACAAATCCAACTTTTGATTCGTTAAGCACTCGAAACTCACCCGAGGCCCCTGGGACCTCAACCAAACCTACCAACATTTCCTATAACACCATACGAACTTAGTCGAGCCTTCAAACCACATCGAACAATACCAAAAATTATGAATTAAGCACGGATTCAAGCCTAAGAACTTAGAATTTTCCAAATTCTACAAACAACGCCGAACCACGTCAAATCTAGTCTGAATTACCTCAAATTTTACACACAGGTCACAAATGACACTACAAACCTACAGCAACTTTCGAAAATCTATTCCGAGCTCGATATCAAAATTTTCACTATCGGCCGAAATCGCCGAAAAATCTAACTTTTGCCAATTCAAGTCTAAATCTACTACAAACCTCCAAAACACATTCCAGACGCACTCCTAAGCTCAAAATCACTCAACGGAGTTAACATAGTCAACAGAATTCCATTCCGGATCCGTCTTTACACAGTTCTGACTACGGTCCAAATTCTAAGACTTAAAGCTCTCATTTAGGGACTAAGTGTCCCAAAACACTCCGAAATTCAAAACCAATCATCCCGGCAAGTCACAATAGCAGAAATAGATATGGGGAAAGAAGTTAATAGGGGTTCGGGGCTCTAACTCTCAAAATGACAGGCGGGTCGTTACATCCTCCCCCTCTTAAAATAATCATTCATCCTCGATCGAGCATAGAGACATACCTAAAGTGGTGAAAAGATGAGGATAACGGCTGTGCATTTCCTGCTCGGTCTCCCAAGTCGCCTCCTCGACCAGCTGTCCCCTCCAATGAACCTTCACAGAAGCAATGTTCTTTGATCTTAACTTTCTGACCTGCTTGTCTAAAATAGCCACTGGCTCCTCAACATAGGATATATCCTTGTCCAATTGAACTGAGCTGAAATCCAACACATGGGATGGATCGCCGTGATACTTTCGGAGCATAGAAACATGGAATACCGGATGAACTCCTGCTAGACTGGGAGGCAAGCTAAGCTCATAAGCAACCTCCTCTACTCGACGCAACACCTCAAATGGTCCAATGAACCTTGGGCTCTGCTTGCCCTTCTTTCTAAACATCATAACGCCCTTCATAGGTGAAACCCGGAGCAAGACCCGCTCTCCAACCATGAATTCCACATCGCGAACCTTTCGGTCCGCATAACTCTTCTGTCTGGACTGGGCTATGCGAAGTCTATCCTGAATCACCTTCACTTTTTCCAAGGCATCCTGAACGAAGTCCGTACCCAATAATCTGGCCTCACCCGGTTCGAACCAACCCACTGGGGACCGACAACGCCTACCGAACAGAGCCTCATATGGTGCCATCTGAATGCTGGACTGATAACTGTTATTGTAAGCAAACTCTACAAGTGGCAATAACTGGTCCCAAGCACCCCCAAAATCTATCACACACACACACATAGCATATCCTCTAATATTTGAATAGTGCGCTCGGACTGCCCGTCCGTCTGAGGGTGAAATGTTATGCTCAATTCAACCCTAGTACCCAACTCATGTTGTACAGCTCTCTAGAACCGTGATGTAAACTGCTTACCTCGGTCAGTGATAATAGATACCGGTACGCCATGAAGCCTGACGATCTCACAGATGTAGATTCGAGCCAGCTGCTCGGAAGAATAGGTAGTCATCACAGGAATGAAATGAGCCGACTTGGTCAGCCTATCCACGATCACCCAAACTGCGTGAAACCTTCGCTGAGTCCGTGGGAGTCCAACCACGAAATCCATAGTGATCCGCTCCCATTTTCACTCCGGAATTTCTAACTTATGAAGCAATCCACCTGGTCGCTGATGCTCATATTTTACCTGCTGGAAATTCAGACATCGAGCCACATACTCTACTATGTTATTCTTCATTATCCTCCACCAGTAATGCTGTTTCAAGTCCTGATACATATTTGCGGCACCCGGATGAATAGAGTACCACAAACTGTGAGCCTCCTGAAGAATCAACTCATGCAAACAATCTACATTGGGCACACATATCCTGCCTTGCATCCTCAATGCACCATCATCTCCAATAGTAACCTCTTTAGCATCACCGTGCTTGACTGTGTCCTTAAGGACAAGCAGATGGGGGTCATCATACTGACGCTCCCTGATACGATCATAAAGAGAAGACCGAGAGACCACACAAGCCAATACTCGATTCGGCTCATAAATATTCAATCTCACAAGCTGGCTGGCTAAGGCCTGAACATCCAACGCTAATGGCCTCTCTGCTACTGGTAGATATGCTAAACTCCCCAAACTCTCTGCCCGACGACTCAAAGCATCGGTCACCACATTGGCCTTCCCATGGTGGTACAAAATAGTGATATCATAATCCTTAAGTACCTCCAACCACCTCCGCTGAGGTAAGTTAAGATCTTTTTGCTTAAACAGATGCTGCAAACTCCAATGATCTGTGTAAATCTCATAAGGAACATCGTACAAATAATGCCGCCATATCTTCAAGGCATGAACAATAACCGCTAACTCAAGGTCGTTGACAAGATAGTTCTTTTTGTGTACCTTCAACTGTTTGGACGTGTAGGCAATCACCCTACAGTCCTGCATCAACACCGCACTGAGACCAATACGTATTGCATTACAATATACAGTATAAGACCCTGAACCTGTAGGTAATACCAATACTGGGGCTGTAGTCAAAGCTATCTTGAGCTTCTGAAAGCTCTTCTCACATTCCTCTGTCCACCTAAACGGAGCACTCTTCTGGGTCAGCTTGGTCATAGGTGCTGTAATAGATGAGAATCCCTCTATAAAGTGACGGTAATACCCCGCCAAACTAAGAAAATTTCAGATCTTTGTTGCTGAGGACAGTCTGGGCCAACTCTGCATTGCTTCAATCTTCTTCGGATCCACCTGGATCCCCTCACTCGATACTATATGACCCAAGAATGCCATTTAGTTTAGCCAAAACTCACACTTTGAAAATTTTGCATATAACTTCTTTTCTCTCAAGGTCTGAAGTGTTGTTCTCAGGTGCTGCTCATGATCCTCCCGACTCCGAGAGTATACCAGAATGTCGTCAATAAACACAATGATGAATGAGTCAGGATAGGGCCGGAACACACTGTGCATCAAGTGCATAAAAGCTGCTGGGGCATTGGTCAGCCCAAAAGATATCACAAGAAACGCATAGTAACCATATCTAGTCCTTGGGATATCCGGCTCCCGAATCTTTAACTGATGATAACCTGAACGTAAGTCAATCTTGGAAAACACTCTAACACCCTGTAACTGATCAAATAACTCATCAATACGAGGCAATAGGTACATGTTCTTCACTGTGACTTTGTTCAACTGGCGGTAATCAATACACATCCGCATAGAACCATCCTTCTTCTTCATAAATAAGACAGGAGCACCCCAAGGTGACACACTGGGCCGAATGAAGCCTTTATAAAGCAATTCCTATAACTGCTCTTTCAACTCCTTCAATTCAGGAGGAGCCAGGCGACATGGAGGAATAGAGATGGGCTGAGTGCCCAGCAATAAATCAATGCCAAAAGCAATATCTCTGTCGGGCGGCATGCCCGGAAGATCAGCTGGAAACACATCTAGAAAGTCCCTCACTACTGGAACTGACTCCACTGTAGGGGTATCAATATTGACGTCTCTCACATAAGCTAGATACGCGTCACACCCCTTCTCAACCATTCGTTGAGCTTTAAGAAATGAAATAACTCTAGTGGGAGTATACTCTAAGGTACCTCTCCACTCTAACCGCGATAAGCCTGGCATAGCCAGTGTCACAGTTTTAGCGTGACAATCAAGAATAGCATAATGGGGCGACAACCAGTCCATGCCCAAAATAATATCAAAGTCTACCATGCTGAGTAATAATAAATCGGCCCTGGTCTCAAAACCACTAAGAGCAATCAAACACGACCTATACATGCGGTCCACAATAAGAGAATCTCCCACAGGAGTAGATATATAAATAGGGGAACTCAAAGAATCCCGAGATATGCCCAAATACAGGGCAAAATAAGAGGACATATAAGAATATGTAGAGCCTGGGTCAAATAATACCGACGCATCTCTATGACAGGCTGGAACAATACCTGTAATGACAGAATCAGAAGCAATTGCCTCTGTACGAGCAGGATGTGCATAATATCTGGCCTGGCCTCCCCCTCTAGGGCGACCTCTACCTCCCCGACCTCCACCTCGAGCTGGTTGAGAAGGTGGGGTGGCAGCTGGTGCTGTAATCATAGCCTGAGGACCGGGTGGAGCACGCTGTGTCTGAAAAGTCTGTAGAGGTGCACCCCTCCTAATCCTAGGGCAATCCCTCACCATGTGGCGAGTGTCGCCATACTCAAAACAAGCTCTGGGAGGGCATGGCTGCTGCGACTGGCTCGGGCCAGGTCTGCTGGACTGGCCGCTAAGAACACCCCGTGCATGAGGCACACTAGATACTGGCGGTGCATAATAAGGCTCCTGGGGTTTAGAAGGAGCTGGAACACCGTTGGAGGCTGGAAGAGCTGAATGAACGGGGCGTCTCACATAACCCCTACCATGGCGAGCTGTTGGGGCACGAGTTCATGAATAATAACCAGCCCCTCAAGACCTCTTGGCCTCCCTCTCCTCTCCATCCCGGGAAAACATGCCCTCGAATCTCCTGGCAATACCCACAACCTGCTGATAAGAAATATCCATCTCCAATTCCCTGGCCGTACTACTCTGGATGCTGGGATAGAGACCCTCAATAAATCGTCGAACCCTCTCTCGAACTGTGGCAACCAAGGCTGGTACATGTCGGGCCAAATCACTGAAGCGAACTGCATACTCTGACACAGTCATAACACCCTGGCGCAACTGCTCAAACTCCGCACGCCATGAGTCCCTGAGGCTCTGAGGGACATACTCTCTCAAAAACATGTCCAAGAACTGAGTCCATGTAAGTGAAGCTGCCTCAGCCGGACTACTCAACTCATAAGCACGCCACCACTGATAGGCTGCTTCGCTAAGCTGGAATGTATTAAAAGAAACCCCGCTCGTCTCCGCTGTGCCCATAGTACGGAGAATACGATGACACTCCTCCAGAAAACCCTGAGCATCATCTGTAGCCAAACCGCTGAAGGTAGGTGGGTGGTACTTTTTGTACCTCTCAAGTCTGAGCTGCTCTGCCTCAGAAGCTACTGCCCTAACCCCAGGCTGAGCTGGAGCTACCGGCTGCATTGGTACACCTCTGGAACCTGGTCGACCTGAACCCGCTGCTCTAGAGTACCGGTGACGGGAGTCTGTGCTCCTCCCCCGGCCTGAGATATGGCAGGAGCACGTGGAATTAATCCAGCCTGAGCTAAGGTGCTAAACATGCTCAGAAACTGGGCTAGAGTCTCCTAGAGGGCTGGTGCAGCAACAGGTATCTCATGTGTCTGCCCTCCAGCTTGAGCTACTGGGGGCTCATCTGTAGCAGCTTGTATGGGTGCTCTGGCTGCACCACATGGACGTCCTCTGCCTCTACCCCGGCCCCGACCTATCGCGGCTCTAGCAGGGGGTGCGAGTGCCTGTTCATCAGATCCGCTTGTACGTGTCCTCACCATCTGTGAGATAATAGAATACAGAAATTTAGAATCTCTGAAGTCAACAATTTTCGCACGACAAGGAATCAAAGTAGTGAAATTTTCCTACCAGTTCCATAGCCTCCCGAAGATAAGTACAGACGTCTCTATACCGATCCGCGAGACTCTAATAAATCGGCTTGTGACTCACGACACCTACGAACCTAGAGCTCTAATACCAACTTGTCACGACCCAATTTTCACCTCCGTGTGACGTCGTGACGGCACCTAGTCTCTACAACTAGGTAAGCCTAACATTTTTGCGGAATATTGAAATAAAAATAAAAATTTAACCAATTATTCAAAAATACACAACAAATCCCAAAACTCGGAATATCGTGAATCACAAACTATAGAAGGAAAAATCTAGTGTCTCTATACATCAGAGTCTAACAAGGAAAAATACAGAAGATAATGGACATGAGAAAGAGTAGAAGGGGACTCTGAGGTCTGCGGACGCGGCAGATATACCTTGAAGTCTCCAAAGCTGTCCCGGCTCACTAATAGTGCGGCTGATAAGGTGCACCTAGATCTGCACACGAAAAACATGTGCAGAGAGTAGCATGTGTACACCACAATCGATACCCAGTAAGTGCCAAGCCTAACCTCGGTCGAGTAGTGATGAGGTCAGGTCAAGGCCCTACTGATAAATATATAATAAAATAATATAGAGTGTAATACCGCAATAAAATAAAGGCTGAAATTTAACAACAATGAAATCATAGAAGGTAACAGCTTAGTACACAGAAACACAACAGGGGATCTCCCGAGATACCGTCTCGTAATCCCAAACGTAAATGTGCAGGGGGATCTCCCGGAATACCGTTCCGTAGTCCCAAAGTAAATGTACAGGCGGATCTCACGGAATACCGTTCCATAGACCCAAAGTAAATATGCAAGACAGGGGGATCTCCTGGAATACCGTTCCGTAGTCCCAAAGTAAATATGCAGTACAGGGGAATCTCCCGGAATACTGTTCTGTAGTCCCAAAGTAAATATGCAGCGCGAATGATAGAAATACAACTACATCACGAAATTATTACAATTTAGACTAAGTACTAGTCAGGGAAGAAGCAGGAAATTCACTAAGCATGCTGCACATAATTCACATAAACAATTAAGACACGTAGACATGTTGTATTAGACTAAACATAATAGCTACACATATTGGAATAACTCAATTAAGAATTAAAATAGATTAGTACTCATTAAAATGGTATAACTCAAAATAATAGGAAAACATGTTGCTGCTCGGTAAGAAAATCGGGTTTTACTGCAACTAGCTCGTATACGTACTCGTCACCTCACGTACACGGCGCTCACATAGCACAATAATTCCAAATCTTAAGTGGAGTTCCCCCACACAAAGTTAGACAAACCACTTACCTCGAGTCAAGCTCAATCAATCCGTAAGAATGACCTTTCCACGAATATCCGGCTCTGAATGGCCCAAATCTAGCCAAAAGCAATTGCATATCATAATTACAACCATAATAGACTCATCTAATTAATTAAATCAATATTTTAACAAAAATTCTGAAATTTAACTCAAAAAATTGCCCGTGGGGCCCACTTTTCGGAATTGGGTAAAAATCACAAAATACGAAATCTCATTCACTCACGAGTCTAATCATATCAAATTTACTAAAATTCGACACCAAAATCACGGTCAAAACCCCAAAATTTGGCCTAAGAACTTTTCTCAAATTTTCACCCCAAATCCGAATTTTAAACGATGAATTCAAGAATAGATTAGTGGAATATAACCATAAGGGAGTTAAGAATCATTACCCAAAAACTTCCTCCGAAAATCTCTCCAAATTCTGCCTTCTACCGAGCTCTCAATCAAATTTGTTAAGTGAACTTCAAACCCTCGGATCAGCCCCTTTTCTGCCCAGTTATTCCGCATCTGCGGACCTTGGTTCGCACCTGCGACGCCGCACCAGCGGAAATTCCTTCGCAGGTGCGGAAACGACTTAAGAGGGCTGGGTCCGCTTCCACGGAAAAAGGGCCGCACTTGCGAGTGCGCGCCTGCAGACTATTGTCCACTTCTGCGATCTCCTCCGCGCCTGCGGGTCCTTTAGTGCATTTGCGGGCATCGCAGATGCGGCATTTCCCTTCGCACCTACGACCCCTGACCACACATCCCAAATCTGCTTCTGCGCTTGCCTCTCCGCACGTGCGATCACGCACCTGCGGTCTCTCCACCGCAGGTGCAAAAATGAAAGATGCTTGAAGACTTCAGCAGCAACACAAATCCAACTTTTGATTCTTTAAGCACTCGAAACTCACCCAAAGCCCCCGGGACCTCAACCAAATCTACCAACCAATCCTTTAACACCATACGAACTTAGTCGAGCCTTCAAACCACATCGAACAACAACAAAAATCATGAATTAAGAACGGATTCAAGCCTAAGAACTTAGAATTTTCCAAATTCTACAAATGACGCCGAACCACGTCAAATCTAGTCCGAATTACCTCAAATTATACAAACAGGTCACAAATGACACTACGAACCTACAACCATTTTCGGAAATCCATTCCGAGCTCGATCTCAAAATTTTCACTATCGGCCGAAATCGCCGAAAAATCTAACTTTCGCCAATTGAAGCCTAAATCTACCACAGACCTCCAAAATACATTCCGGACGTGCTCCTATGCTCAAAATCCTCAACGGAGCTAACGGAGTCGACAAAATTCCATTCCAGATCCGTCTTGACATAGTTCCGACTACGGTCAAAATTCTAAGACTTAAGCTCTCATTTAGGGATTAAGTGTCCCAAAACACTCCGAAACTCAAAACCAATCATCCCGGCAAGTCACAATGGCAGAAATAGATATAGGGAAAGCAGTTAATAGGGGTTCGAGGCTCTAACTCTCAAAATGACCGACTGGATCCTTGCAGCAGGCTGGGCAAAGGTCCGCAGGTGCGGAAACTTGCACGCACTCGCGCGTCCGCAGAAGCGTACTTGACAATCGCAGAAGCGGAAGGAAGCGCAGGTGCGCATTTGTCCTCCGCAGATGCAAGGCCTCGCCTGGCAGCCCCATTTTGCAGATGCGAGATTTTTCTCGCAGATGCGAGGTCGCATGTGCGAGCCCAGGCACCGCAGGTGTGGAAATGCCTGGGGAGTGTATATATCGAAGAGTCCGACATTTCTACTCATTTTGGTTATTCTGAGCTCGATTAAGGCAGATTTTTGAGAGGTTTTCCACGATATCGAAGTGGGTAAGTGTTCTATAACCAAAAGTGATTATATCTCACAAATCCATGTCTATATTCATCATTTATTTTGGATTTAGATGGAAGAAATTGGAATTTTTGTAAAACTTTCCAAAAACAAAAAATTTAGATTTGAAGGCCCATTTGACATCAGAATTGGATAATTTTTGTATGGTTGAACTCGTAGCGGAACGGGTGTTCGAATTTTGTGAGTTTTTTCGGGATTTGAGATGTGGGTCCCGCTATCGAATATTTTAATGAATTTCAAATTTTTATCCGGGAAGTTAGTAAATTCATATAGAATTAAATCCTATGATTCGTATTGAGTATATTGAATTGTTTGTGAATAGATTTGAAGCTTTTGGAGACAAATTTAAAAGGAAAAGCTATGGTCGAGTAATTGATTGGAATTTGCAAAGCGAGGTAAGTGTCGTGGTTAACCTTGACTTGAGGAAATATAACCCTTAAATTATTTGTCATGTGAATTGCATGTGAACGACGTGTAGGCGAGGTGACGAGTGTCTATACGTTGTTGAATTAATTGTTTGCATAATTATTTGAAAATCATAAATCATTTTAAATTATGAATGAATTATTATATTAATTGTTTCACTCATAATTCCTTGTCAAACATTTAGCATATTAAACATTAAACTGCCTATTTTCTCCCTGATTTCCATATTGAATTGTTATTTGTCATTGTTTGTTGTATAATTAAATCATAATTATTGTGTGCCTGTTGTCTTATAATTTTATATTAATTGTTGCATTTATTGGGGTAATTTCTTCTATGAGAATTGGTAATGAATATATTGGAGGATCGGGTTGCACGCCGCAACAGAATTGATTGAAATGAATATATTGGAGGATCGGGTTGCACGCCGCAACATAATTGATTGAAATAAATATATTGGAGGATCGGGTTGCACGCCGCAACAGACTTATTAAAAAGTCTATATATATACTTGATAAAATAATTATATGAGAGGTTGGAAACTGAATATATTGTGGAAATGGGTTGCACATTGCAACGAAAATTGATTGAAATAATAATTGATTATGACTGCTGAGTTGGCATCAACTATTAAAAATGAGTTACCTGATTTATTTCTATTATTGTTGCTTTACTAATATTGCGTACAGGTTAATGTGAGTGACCCGCTTTAGCCTCGTCACTACTTCGTCGAGGTTAGGCTTAGCACTTACCAGTATATGAGGTCGGTTGTACAGATACTACACTCTGCACTTCTTGTGCAGATTTTGGAGTTGATCCCAGCGGCGTACCATAGACTTGCTCGGATTTCAGCTATTCGTAGGAGACTTGAGGTATAACTGCACAGCGTCCGCAGTTCTGAAGTCCCCGTCTATTTTACTTTAGCTGTGTGTTTGTTTCCAGGCAACTTTATTTTATTCAGACCTTTATTTGTATTTATTCTAGAAGCTCGTGCACTTGTGACACCAATTCTGGGATGGTATTTAGACACCGTTGTATTTATGGATTATTCACTATATTTCAGAATTTACTTCCGCAATTGTTCTTTGTTAGTAATAAATTTAAAAAATTTATTTTAAAAATGGATAATATTATTCTAATATTGGCTTGCCTAGTAAGTGAAATGTTAGGTGCCATCACGGTCCGAAGGTGGGAATTTCGGGTCGTGACAAGTAACTCACACAACACAACAATTTACACGGGAAATTAACACGACAATATAATAAAATCAATTCATATCACAATTTGCCCAATGGCCACAACCAAATTTCAAAGATATAACAAAATAAATTAATTTCACTATAAATAACCCAAGGTTCCACACAATGTATATAACACCCAAAAACAATCAATAGAGATAGAAATTACTCAGCATAAAGCAAAACCTTCATTAATGCAAATTTAGATAATTATATTAACACTTATTCTTAAGCTCGCTTAAATTAATTATTTGCATAAGACAATTCATATTGGAATTAATTTCCAAGAAATATTAAACCAACAATACTCACGAAATTACATAAATATTTCAAGTAACAATAACATCAAATTATCATATAAAAACAAATTCAACAATAAGAATTTAGGCATGGCAAACAGATGATTTAATAATTTTCCACAATTTCCCAATTTACTACGCAATAATGCCTAAGACTTTAATTTAATGAATTTTGCACGTATATGCCCGAGTACGTACTCGTCACCTCGCGTACACGGCTTTTCACATTTCACAAATGGCACATAAGACTCAATGCCTAAGAGGTAATTCCCCCACTCGAGGTTAAGCAAGACACTTACCTCTTTGAAGTTAGGCCGATATTCCAAAATAGCCTTCTTGCTTGAATTGACCTCCGGACAGCTCAAATCTATCCAAATTAATTGTATAACTACATTAAAATTCATCGGAAACAATTCCGGATAATAATACGTCGACTTAAAATTTTATTCCAAAAAAGTCAACAAAAGTCAAGGCGGGACCCGCTTCTCGGAACCCGATATAATTTTCATGAAATCCGAACACCCATTGCGATACCAGTTCAACCATACCAATTTTATCGAATTCCAATAATAAATCGACCTCCAAATCTTAAATTTAAACCAAGAGGGTTTTCTAAATTCTTCAACCCAATTCACTAATTTAGTGATAAAAACAACAATAGATTCATGTAATTTAACCAAAATCAAGTTAGGAATTCTTACCCCAATATTTTCCTTGAAAAACTATCAAATTATCACCTCACATGAGCTTCCTTGATCCAAAAATGGAAGAATGACGCGAATTTGGACTTTATTCTTCTGCCCAGGGGTTTGTTCTTCGCGTTCGCGACACCCCCTTGCGTTCGCGATGAACAAATTCTTCAAAAGACATTTTCAAACTCTTCTCTGATAGCCTCTAGTATAAGGGTCATAATCTTTTGTACAAAACTCTAAATGATGAATGGTTTGACTTTCTGCAAACTAGACTCCAAGATCTATAACTTTTATTTGTTGCCCATCTCCCAATTCCTTATAGATTACGAGATATAAGCTTCCAAAGTCAGCTATGTGCAACAGAGATTTCCAAACTCTTCCCGGACAGCCTATAGTATATCTCCCATAACATTTTGTACGTAATTCCAAATGAAAAATGATTTACTTTTTGAAAACTAGACACAAAGGGCTACAACTTTTATTTTTGGATCATCTCCAAATTCTTTATAGATTGCAATATATGAGCCTCTAAAATTAGATAACGAATAGCAAAATTTCCTTCTTCGCGAACGCGAGTACCTCTTTGCGAACGCGAAGAACAAAGTCCCAACAGCAAAATCCTTCTTCTCGAATGCGAGAGTCTCCTCGCGAATGCGAAGAACAACACCAGAACCAGTAACCAACAGCATCAAAACACCCAAACTTGGTCCGAAACCACCCCGAATCAAACCTGAGTCCCCCGGGACCCCGTCCAATCGTACCAACTAGTCCCAATACATAACACGAACCTTCTCGAGGCCTCAAATCACATCAAACAATATCAAAGCCACAATCATACCCCAATTGAAGCCTAATGAACTTTGAAATTTTAAATTCTATATCTTGCGCCGAAACACATCAAATCAATCTGGAATAACTTCAAATTTTGCACACAAGTCATAATTGACATAACGAAGCTATTCCAATTTCCAGAATCGGATTCCGCCCCCGATATCAAAAAGTCAACCCCCGGTCAAACTTTCCAAAGATTCATCTTTCGCCATTTCATGCCAAATTCCTCTACAGACCTCCAAATAATTTTCCGGACACGCTCCTAAGTCCATAATCACCATACGGAGCTATTGACATCATCAAAATTCCATTCCAGAGTCGTCTTCACACAATTCCGACTACGGTAAAAATCCGAAGACTTAAGCTTCCATTTGGGGGACCAAGTATGGCAAATCACTCAGAATCATTCGGTAACTGAATTCAACCACGCACGCAAGTCAATACCCATAATACGAAGCTGCTCAGGGCCTTATGCCACCAGACGGGGATTACATTCTTAAAATAAGTCGGGTCGTTACATTCTCCACCCCTTAAACAAACGTTCGTCCTCGAACGTGCTAATAATTATTCTAAGGTTACCGAATTGATGATTTTTCCTTTTACACATATACTCATGGTTGGTCCCACGCTATTGCATTGGAGGTAAGTCCGGCAACACCATCTCATTTTAGATTATTTCTTTTATCCATATTTGTTAACCTTAAGACCAATTTCTTACACTCCAAACATTTTCAGAAAGTCCGATTTTTCATCAACGCATGGTATTAGTCTCAACTGGCTATAGCAACTCGTGCCTACGCACACATCAACTTTCTTGATAGTGTTGAAGTACTTCAAAAATTTTCTGGAGTGTTACATTCTTCCCCGCTTAGGATCATTCGTCCTCAAACACATAACATAATTTATCTCTTCTTTCACACATATCAATCTCCCAAATTTTTCTAACTCTCAAATTTTTCAGAAAATTTCGGCAGAGTCTCCCCTGTAAATGGGCCTATCCACCTACCAGAGTAACATCAAAATGACGCCTAACAACACATCCATAAGGTATATATCAATAACATTGTTCTCAGGATTACAATCATTACATTATCATTATGATATCAGGACATGAAGTACATCATATGTATGCTAATCACCACATCTCAGGTCTTAAAAGCTTTTCATAATTAATTCCAGCATCATCAATTAATCTCATATTAACCAGTACCTTGTTTCAAACTTTTCACAACACTGACAACATAATGTGAGGCATGAAGACCTCATAACTATTTGCCCAATTTAACGAGTCACATTTAACGCCACCTGGGCACTCATATTATAGGTTAAAACTCAATGTTTACAACACGAAAATGGCTGAATATGCACAGAAAATATACAAGAATTATCAGATAAGCCTAACAGGCATGACTCCCTATTATTATTATTGTACAAATTACATTTCACAAAGGGAGAATTTTAAACTCATATATATTTCACCACAAGGACCTCGTCCTTATATAACTTCCATCGCGGCTTGTAGCTCGGTTTAAATATTTCACATCATGTAAAAATGCGAGGATCTCATCCTCAACTCCGAATCACAAGTATTTTGCACATTGTGCCAACTGAATTTCAATTTCCTTTCTTTTTTCTTTTCAATAAATTTCGTAAACATTTTTCATAACATATAACGAACTCTCATACCGGTAGGGCATATAATTTATAAAAATTGAAATCAATTATTACGAAATCACATTAAAACCGACTGTAATGAATAATAATTTTTTTTTTGGACTTATAGCCCTCAATGGTGCACAAAAATAAAATGACAGGCAAAGGCTCACATCTTTAAATCTCCCAACAGGGATAAACATATAAGTGGGTCACAAATTTACGAAGCTCACCCATAAGTGGAGCATAATAGGAGGACTCACCTCAATATTCAGAACCGAATCAAATTAAGGGAAAATATCCCTTTATACTAAAAATCAGGATCGTATCTGTAACGACACCATCTAGTGTATCGGCCTCAGCCAAATCATAGCGATCATATCAATGGGTCGGGCCTCCACCTCTTAGGCGCCCACTACCCACCTATCCTCCACCTCTAGCTGACTGTGCACGTGGAGTATCAACTGGAATAAAGCTTGTCGCTGGAGTGTTCGGATGAAATCCACCCCTCCTAAGTCTGGGACAATCTCTCATGATATGCCTAGTATCACCACACTCATAACAACCTCTCTGAGGTCATGGCTGCTCGTACTGAGTCTATGCCGGATAACTGGAATAACCACTGTAAGAGTCTCGTGTCGGTGGTGCACTATAAACTGGAGCACCCCGAGTAATCTGATGTGCGGACTGAGCTGACCGACTGCTCGAGCCTCCGCTATAATGGGTCTTAGCTGAAGAGTAAAATTCACTGAACCCTCCAGATATTCGAGACCTTTTGACCTCCTTAGAATCCATTTCCTCGCCTAAAACACCCTCAATCTTCCTTGCAATCTCCACTACTTGTTGAAATGGAGTATCAGTTTGCAACTCTAGAGCCATGCATATTTTAATTTCATAATCTAGCCCCTCAATGAATCTGCGGACCCGCTCTCTAATTGTAGGGACCAAGATAAGTGCACGGTGGGCTAACTCACTAAACCTGATAGCATATTCTGACATTGTCATAGTGCCCTGACTCAACCGTTCAAACTCTGTGCGCCACGCATCTCGGAGGGTCTGGGGAACAAACTCTTTCAAGAACATTTTCGAAAATTGAGCCCAAGTTGGTGGTGTTGCATCGGCTGGTCTACCTTCTTCATAGATTTTCCACCACTGATATGCTGCGCCTGGCAGTTGAAATGTAGTAAAGGCAACTCCGTTCACTTCCACAATAACCATGGTGCGAAGAATACAGTGAAAATTTTCTAGAAATCCTTGGGCATCCTCTGTAGATGTACCACTGAAAGTAGGTGGACTATACCTCTTAAACCTTTCAAGTCTCTTTTGTTCTTGTTCTGATGCCTCTGGCCTGACTTCAAGCCGAACCGGAATAATAGGTTATACCAGTACTATGCCTGGAACCTGACCAACATGAACCTGCTGCTCTGGAGTTGTGGTAGGATTCTGAGTCACTCCCCCAATCTGCGAAATATTTGGTGCAACAGAGATCAATCCCGCCTGAGTTAATGTACCAAACATACCCAGGAACTGTGCCAAAGTCTCCTGAAGTCCGGGAGTAACAACAGGTGCTTCTAGTACCTGTCCCCCAATTGGAGCTACTGGTGGCTCCTCAACTGTTGTTCTGACAGGTGTTCTAGTCGCGACACTTGCCCTTCCTCGACCTTTGCATCGACCTCTACCTCAGCCTCGGCCTCTTGCAACTCTAGCAGTATGTGCGGATGCCTGCTCAGCTAACCCAGTAGCACGTGTCCTCACCATCTGTGAGAAAATGGAGATACAGAGGTTCAAATTCCAAATTCAACAAATTTCATACGACAGGAATGAAAGAAATGAAAATTTCCTAACAGTTCTATAGCCTCTCGAAGATAAGTATAGACGTCTCCGTACAAATCCACAAGACTGTACTAAACTTGTTCGTGACTCGTAGAACCTAGGAACCTAGAGCTCTGATACCAACTTGTCACGACCTAAAATCCCACAACAGGCGTCGTGATGGCACTTAGTCTCTAAGATTAGGCAAGCTGATTTAGATTACCTTTTGAAGCCATTTTTTTTTATAAAAACTAACAGCGGAAATAATTACAATACACAACCTCCCAAGACTGGTAGTACTGAGTCACGAACTCTAACTGAATACATGGAATGATCACGAGCACCGAATATACAATACTGTTTGATTACAAATTAACAGTACAATGAAATAAAAAGACTCCAAGGGACTGCGACGGCCAAGCAGCTCTACCTTGAATCCTTACGATCGCGCTTTAACTCTGCTCAAGTCCGATATCTCCAATACCTGGCTCTGCACAAAAATGTGCATAAGTGTAGTATGAGTACACCACGGTCGGTACCCAGTAAGTATCAAGACTAACCTCAGTGGAGTAGAGACGATGTACAGTCAAAACATTCACTAGTCTAATAACTTGTGCAATATAATATACAAAATAATAGGAAACAAATAATAATAAGGGCAGGATAAAACAACCAGTGATAACAGACAACAAGAATACCATTAATATCATTCAACAATTAATAAACACAATTACACCCAATTAAATTAAATAAATATCTTTCACATATAATTCTTCCAGATAACTCTCTTTCAAATATAATTTTCTCAAATAATTATTTTTTAAATATAATTCTTTCAATAAATCTTTTCAAATATAATTTCCTTAAATAAATATCTTTTAAATACAATTCTTTTATAGAATACTTTCTAAGTAAAAATCCTTCCAAATAAATATTTTGAATATAATTCTTACAATTGAAAAGTCACCATGTGACACCTCATTTCATAATCATAAAAATACTGGTCTCAGCCCATTTTCATATTTTTCGTAAACACGGGTCTCGGCCTATTTTCATATTTTCATGGCACCTCGTGCCCATAATTAAATCATCATATTTCGCCGGCACCTCGTGCCCTCATTTCATATCACAATTGCACAGACAATTCACGTGCTAATTATCATTATCATTTCATCACACAACCTCGTGCCCACATTTCATATCACAACTGCACGGAAAATTCACGTACCAAATATCCTCATTATTTACTTACGGCACCTCGTGCCCACATTTTATTTTATAATCCGTCTGGCAATAGTCACAGGCTCTCAATTTCTACATAAATCAGATTGTTATCAATTTACCAACAACAAGACAAATTGCACAAGGTATAAAAATAAACACAAGAAAATCACAATATCACATATCGTCCCTGATAATAGCCACCCTTATCGCTCCTATCGCCACCCTTATCACTCCTATAGCCACCCTTATCGCTCCGTCCAGACAATATCAATAGCCACCCTTATCGCTCTTATTGCCACCCTTATCGCTCCTATTGCCACCCTTATCGCTCCTACAGCCACCCTTATTGCTCTGCCCAGACCATATTCCAACAAACACAACCATAGTGAAATGCCACCCTTATAACCACATAATATCAACGGTGAAATGCCACCCTTATATCCTCAAAATAATAATTAACACAATACAACAATTTATACGGAAACTTATCACGGCAACATAATAAAATCAATTCATATGAGATATAAGCTTCCAAAGACAGCCCTGTGCAACAGAGATTTCCAAACTCTTCCCGGACAGACTATAGTATATCTACCATAACTTTTTGTACACAACTCCAAATAACAAATGGTTTACCTTTGTGAAAACTAGACACAAAGGGCTACAACTTTTATTTTTAGATCATCTCCAAATGATATAAGCCTCTAAAGTCAGACGCCGAACAACAAAATTTCCTTCTTCACGAACGCAAGTACCTCTTCGCGAATGCGAAGAACAAAGACCCAACAACAAAATTCTTCTTCGCGAATGCGAAGAACAACACCATAACCAGCAGCATCAAAACACCCAAACTTGGTCCGGAACCACCCCGAATCAAACCCGAGGCCCCCGGGACCCCGTCCAATCATACCAACCAGTCCCAATACATAACACGAACCTGCTCGAGGCCTCAAATCACATCAAACAACATCAAAGCCACGAATCATACCCCAATTCAAGCCTAATGAACTTTGAAATTTTAAATTCTATATCTTGTGCCGAAACACATCAAATCAATCTGGAATGACTTCAAATTTTGCACACAAGTCATAATTGACATAATGAAGTTATTCCAATTTCCAGAATCGGATTTCGGCCCCGATATCAAAAGTCAACCCCCCGGTCAAACTTCCCAAAGATTCATCTTTCGCCATTTCATGCCAAATTCCTCTACAGACCTCCAAATAATTTTCCGGACACGCTCCTAAGTCCATAATCACCATATGAAGATATTGACATCATCAAAATTCCATTCCGGAGTCGTCTTCATATAGTTCCGACTACGATAAAAATCCTAAGAATTAAGCTTCCGTTTTGGGGACCAAGTGTCCCAAATCACTCAGAATCATCCGGTAACTGAATTCAACCACGCACGCAAGTCAATAGACATAATATGACACCAAACGGGGCTTAAATTCTTAAAACAAGTCGGGTTGTTACATTGGATATGTTCTTCTATAGGCATTCTTTTTCCTACTGGTTTTACATTTTCTATTTCTATTTCTTGTGCTATTCTGTATACTTTTTTTCTAGGTACATGTGATGACCCAAAAATGTCATCTTTAATTTAAAAATTCATTTATGTGTTTTATGAAGATGTTGGGAGCTTACCTGCTATGAGCTACGTATCACCTGAATAGTTGATGTTAATGTCGTTCATTTTCTAGAAATATATTGCTTATGAGACCACTGTTAGTATAGTTTTCATGTTATGTTACGTTGACTGGATTATGTATTTGTTGTTAGGATTGGTTTCTGGGATTCTCTGGCAGGTGGATAGGCCCAGTTACAAACTCTGTCAAAATTTTTGGAAATTTTGGATGTTAGTAAAATTCGGGAAATTAAAATGTGCGAAAGAAGAGATAAGTTATGTTATGCGTTTGGGGGCGGACTCTACTTCTCATTCGAGGACAATTAACATAATGGACACCTATTGGATATGATAATAAGTGTACTAGACATATTATAAGTGATATGGGGTCTAAGGAAAGTCCTAAGTCTAAGCCAAGTTGGAAAATTTCATAATAGACTAAAGTTCCAAATGAGTATGCACAAGACCAAACTTTGGATGAGCATATCTACATATATATAATAAGTTATGTGAAGGAAAGTGTATAAAATGAAATATCATCCAGTCTAGTTTCTAAAGCAATATCTTTGAGTCTAGTTTCTAACGCTTCAAACCGTTTGTCATTTCGACACTCCTACAAGACGTTATGACCAAATTACCAAACGCTGGCAGAATTCGTACTACCGCGCCGCCCCACGCGGCGCTCGGCGTGCCACGCCTGTGGGAAATTCCAGAACGCTCCAAAATTTCATTTTCAGACACTTTTTGCACAGCCTCCCTGCACCCCACGGCGCCCCATGCGCCACGGCTGTACAAAAATGGATATTTATGACCCAAACCCCATTTCATTTAACTCGATTGGGGTTCATTTTTGGGGGCATTTTTGGTGTTTTAGAGAGAAGGGAGAGCGATTCTAGAGAGAGGAAATGGTAGAACTAAAGATTTCACTACTCTTCCTTGAATAAAACCTTGAAATCACATCAAAGGTTTGCTAAGGCTTCAAAGAGGTAAGAATTTCTTTCCCCAATTCTTTATTTTCGAAATCCTACCAGAAATCGGTAATTAGTAAGATGATTCTAAGACTTTAATTGAGGATTTGAATGGCAATCCGATGTCGGAATTCGATAATTTTTGTATGGTTGAACTCGTATCGGAACGGGTGTTCGGATTTTGTGAGCTTTTCCGGGATTCGAGGCATGGGTCCCACTGTCGAGTTTTAAAATAAATTTTGGATTTTAATCCGAAAATTAGTAAATTCATATGGAATTAATTCCTATGATTCGTATTGAGTATCGAATTATTTGTGAATAGATTTGACACTTTTGGAGACAAATTCAAAAGGAAAAGTTGTGGTCGAATAATTTAATGGAATTTGCAAAGTGAGGTAAGTGTCATGGTTAACCTTGACTTAAGGGAATAGAACCCTTAAATTATTTGTTATGTGAAATGCATGTGAACGACATATAGGCAAGGTGACGAGTGTCTATACGTCATCAAATTAATTGTTTGCATAATTACATGAAAAATCATAAATTATTTTAATCATGAATTAATTATTATAATAATTGTTTCTTTCCTATTCTTTGACAAATATTAATTCTTGAATTCCTGCAATAATTGTTACATGCTATTTGATTTATGTGTATTAATTGCTACTTGACATTTAGCATATTTAACATTAAACTGCATATTTTCTCCCTGATTTCCTAAATAAATTTCTATTTGTCATTGTTTATTTCATAATTAATTCATAATTATTGTATGCTTGTTGTCCTAAAAACTTTATATTAATTGTTGCATTCATTGGGTAATTTCTTCTATAAGAATTGGTAATGGAATATATTGGAGGATCGAGTTGCACGCCATAACAGAATTATTAAAAGTCCATATTGGAGGATCGGGTTGCACGCCGCAACAAACTTATTTAAAAGTCGATATATATATATATATATATATATATATATATATATATATATATATATATATATATATATATATATATATATATATATATACTTGGGGATCGGGTTGCACGCCGCAACAGACTTGATTAAAATGAATATATTGTGAGACCGGGTTGCACGCAGCAACAGAATTGATGAAAATGATAATTGGTTATGACTGCTGAATTGGCTTCAATTATTAGACATGAGTTACCTGATTTATTTCTATTATTGTTGTTGTTACTAATATTGCGTACAGGTAATGTAAGTGACCCACCTTAGCCTCGTCACTATTTCATCGAGGTTAGGCTCAGCACTTACCAGTACATGGGGTCGGTTGTACTGATACTACACTCTGCATTTCTTGTGCAAATTTCGGAGTTGGTCCCAGCGGCGTACCATAGACTTGCTCAGATTTCAGCTACCAAAGGAGACTTGAGGTATAGCTGCACGGCGTCCATAGTTCTGAAGTCCCCGTCTACTTTACTTTAGTTGTGTGTTTGTTTCCAGACAGCTTTATTTTATTCACACCTTTATTTGTATTAATCTAGAAGCTCGTGCACTTGGGACACCAATTCTTGGATGGTATTTAGACACCGTTGTTTTTATGTATTATTCATTACATTTCAGAATTTACTTCGCATTTGTTTTTTTTTTATTATTAATAAATTGTCACGACCCAAAATCCCACCACAGGCGTCGTGATGGCACCTAGTCTCTAAGACTAGGTAAGCTGATTTCTATTACATTCTGAAGCCTTTTTTTTCATTAAATAAGTAACCAAAACTAACAGCGGAATAAATATGAATATACAACTTCCCAAGATTGGTAGTACTGAGTCACGAACTCTAACTGAATACATGGAATGATCACGAGGACCGAATATATAATACTGTTTGATTAAAAATTAACAGTACAATGAAATGAAAAGACTCCAAGGGACTGCGACGACCAAGCAGCTCTACCTTGAATCCTTACGGTCCCACTTTAACTCTGCTCAAGTCCAATATCTCCAATACCTGGCTCTGCAAAAAATGTGCAGAAGTGTAGTATGTGTATACCACAGTCAGTACCAAGTAAGTATCAAGACTAACCTCAGTGGAGTAGAGACGAGGTACAGTCAAGACACTCACTAGTCTAATAGCCTGTACAATATAATATACAAGATAGTAGGAAACAGATAACAATACGGATATCATAAAACAACCAGTGATATGCACAGCAAGACAATAAAACACCCTTTAATATCACTCAACAAATAATAAATACAAGTACGCCCAATTAAATCAAATTCTTCAAATAAATGTCCTTCACATATAATTCTACCAAATAACTCTCTTTCAAATATAATTTTCCTCAAATAAATATCTTTCAAATATAATTCTTTCATATAATACTTTCTAAATAAAAATCCTTCCAAATAAATATTTTGAATATAATTTTTCAATTAAAAAGTCACCATGTGACACCTCATTTCATAATCATAAAAATACGGGTCTCAACCCATTTTCATATTTTTCATAAATACGGGTCTCAGCCCATTTTTCATATCTCCACGACACTTCATGTAACGACCCGGCCGGTCGTTTTGAGAATTAGATCCCCGATCCCCTAATATCTTCTTTCCCCATATTTGTTTCTACTTTTGGGGCTTGCCAGTGTGATTGGTTATGGAATTCAGAGAGTTTTGGGACACTTAGTCCTTAGTTCTGAGTTTAAGCCTTAGAGTTTGGACCGTAGTCGGAACTGTGTGAAGACGGATCCGGAATGGAATTCCGTCGACTCCATTAGCTCCATTGAGTGATTTTGGGGTTAGGAGCGTGTCCGCAATGTGTTTTGAAGGTCTGTATTAGATTTAGGCTTGAATTGGCGAAAGTTGGTTTTTGGGCTATTTCAGCCGATAGTGGAAATTTTGATATCGAGCTCGGAATGGAATTCCGAAAGTGGCTATAGGTTTGTAGTGTCATTTGTGACCTGTGTGTAAAATTTGAGGTCATTCGGACTAGATTTGATGTGGTTCGGCGTCGGTTGTGGAATTTGGAAAATTTTAAATTCTTAGGCTTGAGTCCGTGATTAATGTATAATTTTGGTGTTGTTCGATGTGGTTTGAAGGCTCGACTAAGTTCGTGTGGTGTTTTAGGATTGGTTGGCATGTTTGGTTGAGGTCCCGGGGGCCTCGGGTGTGTTTCAGATGCTTAACGGGAAGAAATTTGGACTTAGGAAAATCTGGTGCATTGCTGGTTCTGGTGTTTTCGCACCTACGGAGGGGGTGGACTCGCAGGTGCACTTGGGAGTTCGCAGATGCGGAAATGGACAGGACATGTTGGGCTCGCAGGTGCGGCTGGTCGTCCGCAGAAGCGGAGCAGCAGATGCAGCCCAGGGGTCGCAGATGCGGACCCAGCCCAATAAGTGACTTCCGCACCTGTGTTGATTTTTCCGCAGGTGCAGGACCGCAGATGCAGCCCCATGAGCACAGATGCGGAAATCGCTGGGCAGAATAGGGGATTTCAAGGGTTTGAAATTTGATAACACAAAATCCAATTTGGAGCTCGGTGGGAGACGATTTCTCGAGGGATTTTGAAGGAGAACTATTGGGTAACGAATTCTAACTCTATTTTGATCATAATACAATAATCTATTGTTGTTTTCCTAGTCTAATTAAGGAATTTGAGGGTAAAAGTTTGGAAATGGGGGAAAATGTTCCCTAATTGAAAATCTGAGATTTGAATGGGAATTTGACATCGGATTTAGATGATTTTTGTTCGAGTGAACACGTGAGTGAATGGGTGTTCATGATTTATAATTTTTACCCGATTCCGAGATGTGGGCTCGGGGAGACTTTTTGGGCATTGTTCCTAATTTCACGTTTTAGCTTCAAATTAATTAGTTAAATTAGTTACTTATAGTTATATTTACATTATGCAATTACTTTGAATAGATTTGGTCCATTTGGAGTCGGATACTCGTGGCAAGAACGTGATATCGAGTTGATTTGAGCGGTTCGAGGTATGTGACTTGCTTAACCTTGTGTTGGGGACATCCCCCTTAGGATATCTTGATATTATTTGGTGTGTGGGTGCCGTGTACGTGAGGTGACGAGTACGTACATGGGCTATTATTGCAAAAAAACTCCTATTTATCCTTTTAAATCATAAATTGCTTCTCTTATTAAATTGTACTAATATGTTTAATTGTGTAGTTTAGACTAGAAAAGTATGCTTACGTGTTTTAACTGCCTATTTGACATTATGTGTGCCATGCTTAGTTAAATCCTTATTTTCCTTATCTGTGTTCAGTATAAACTGTATAACTCGATGCATACCTGCCATTTCATCTTGCGTTGCATATTTAAATTGGGACTACAGACGTATTCCGGGAGATCCCCCTATCTTGCATATTTATTTTGGGACTACGGACGTATTCCGGGAGATCCCCCAGCACTGCATATTTACTTTGGGACTATAGACGTATTCTGGGAGATCCCCCAGCACTGCATATTTACGTTGGGACTACGGACGTATTCCGGGAGATCCCCAAGCACTGCATATTTACTTTGGGACTACAGACGTATTTCGGGAGATCCCCCTGTCTTGCATATTTATTTTGGGACTACGGACGTATTCCGGGAGATCCCCCAGCACTGCATATTTACTTTGGGACTACGGACGTATTTCGGGAAATCTCCGTGTACTGCATATTCATTCGGAACTATGGGACGGTATCCCGGGAGATTTCCCACTGCGTTTACCCTGTTCTGAGCCGAGGGCTTCCTTAACTGTTAAATTTTCGAGAATCTCTTTAAATGTGTTACCATAAATTTCTCTTATATCTTTTCTGTCTATTTTATTATATTTACTCCGGTAGGGCCTTAAACTGACCTCGTCACTACTCGACCGAGGTTCGGCTTGGCACTTACTGGGTACCATTATGATGTACTCATGCCCTTTCCTGCACATGTTTTCGTGTGCAGATCCAGGTACGAGCTATCAACCTTGGGGTTAGTGCGTGCTGCTGATTCTAGGAGACTTCAAGGTACTTCTGCTTGCGTCCGCAGATCTTCAGAGTCCCCTTCTACTCCCTCGTCTAGAGACTTTACTTATTATCTTCGAACTTTTGTATCGAGCTACATAGATTATAGCATCATGTGACTTAGTGATATTTCGGGTCTTGGGAGAAATTAGTTTGTATATGCTGAGTGGTGCTACTCTTGGCTATTCATAATATGCTGTTTATCTTTAAAATATTGTGTTTTCTTTATATTTTTCGCAATATTAGGCTTACCTAGTCGTAAAGACTAGGGGCCATCACGACACCTTACGGAGGGATAATTTGGGTCGTGACACTTCATGCCCATAATTAAATCATCATATTTTTCCGGTACCTCGGGCCCTCATTTCATATCACAACTGTACGGACAATTCACATGCCAATGTCCTCAATGTATATAAGATCCACATGATCAATTTATATCCACTAGAGTGAGTTTAGAATTTTTAAATCAAGTAAGAAATCAACAAAGAATTGAATTTTTTTTTAGAATCATTTAGGTGAAGAAAATAACTTTGCACTTATATCAAAGCATCAGATAAACTACTGGTTTGGTTGTAAAACTATTTAATTTAAAACATAATAATAATTCCTTTTATTTAAATCAACTCAATCATCGAAAATCAGTAAGAAAAACCAGAAATATACTTCTTTAGAGTCTCGTGCTAAAAAGACAAAGTCAACACAATACAACTAGGAGCACAAAATACATAATAATAAAGTCAACTAGTACATCACGGAAGAAGACAAGAATTTACATATTAAATGAAACAAAATCACCTAAGGCAAGAACACAAATAAAGAAATATCAACAGGGCACTCCCGAGGGACCGCCTCATAGTTCCAAATCATAAATAAATTCACAATATCTTATTTCCTTATATCACCGCGGGAGCCTTCACATTTAATTTTAAAGAAATTATTTTTCCCGAAATAGCATCCCGCGTTTTAGGCATCCTTATCACACCGCATGACTTCTAGTAGTTCCCCTACTAGTCACGCATTTCTAGCCACCCTTATCTCACCACATGCTTTTCAACACCCTGACCTTATATCACTACATGACTTCGAGTAGTTCCCCTACTATCCACGCGTTTCAAGCCACCCTTATCTCACCGCATGCGTATCAATATCACAATATTTCACAAATCGCACCTCAAGTGCCCAAATATTGCAACATTTCACGAATTGCACATCAAGTTCTCAAATCTTACAACATATCATAGATTGCACATCAAGTGCTCAAATCTTACAACATATCACAAATTGCACATCAAGTTCTCAAATCTTACAACATATCACAGATTGCACATCAAGTGCTCAAATCTTACAACATATCACAGATTGCACATCAAGTGCTCAAATCTTACAACATATCACAAATTGCACATCAAGGCTCAAATCTTACAACATATCACAAATTGTACATCAAGTGCTCAAATATTACAACTTGTCACAGAAATCAACAATACATTATTTTCCACAATAAGGAGCCCATGGCTGGACCATAATGTACACAAAATCTTAACAAAAATATCCGGAAGTGAACAACTCATTAAATAAAATTTCACATAAAATAAAGGTGGCAAACACACCAAATCATCGTATAAAACAATTTCAACAAACAAGGATCTAGGCATGACAAATAGAGGATTTAATAAGTGTCCATAATTTCCAATTTAATACCTAAGGGCGTCTAAGGATTTTAATCAACGAAATTTGCACATATAAACCAAGTACGTACTCGTCACCTCGCGTATATGGTTTTCAATTACACAGTTTGCACATAATACTCAATGCCTAAGGGGTATTTCCCCCACTCGAGGTTAAGCAAGACACTTACCTTTTTGAAGTTATGCCGATATTTCAAAATTGCCTTCTTGCTTGAATTGACCTCCGAACTGCTCAAATCTATCCAAATTAATTGTATAACTTCATTAAAATTTATCGGAAACAATTCCGGATAATAATACGTCGACTTAAAATTTTATTCCAAAGTCAACAAAAGTCAACGTGGGGCTCGCCCCTCGGAACCCGACATAATTTTCACGAAATCCGAACACCCATTCCGATATGAGTTCAACCATACAAATTTTATTGAATTCTAATAACAACTCGACCTCAAATCTTAAATTTTCGTTTTTGGATGATTTTACAAAAATCTTGATTTCTTCCATTAAAATCCGAATTAAACGATGAATATAATAAATTCATGAAATACAAACACTTTAGGATATAGAACATATACCCCAATCCATATGGTGAAAATCGCCTCAAAAATCGCTTCAATCCGAGCTCCATAGCTCCAAATATGTTAAAAATGGATGAAACCTCGAAATATAGCTATTCCCCAGGTATTTATTCTTCGTGATCGCGAAGCCCAAAATGTTTCAGCCTCAAAATTGTTCTTCGCGATTGCGAAGGACAAACTCCCCAACTCTTACAGAAAACCTCTAGTATAATGGTCATAACTTTTTGTACAAAATTCCAAATGATGAATGGTTTAACTTTCTGAAAATTAGACTCCAAGTGCTATAACTTTCATTTGTTGCTCATCTCCCAAATATTTATAGATGTCTAGATATAAGCTTCCAAAGTCAGCCCTATGCAACAGAGATTTCCAAACTCTTCCCGAACAGCCTGTAGTGTATCCACCATAACTTTTTGTACACACCTCCAAATGACAAATACTTAACCTTTCTGAAAACTAAACACAAAGGGATACAACTTTCATTTTGGATCATCTCCAATTTCCTTATAAATTGCGAGATATGAGCTTCCAATATCGAGTCAGTGCGGCAGGAGTTTCCTCTACGCGATTGCAAAAAGTCTTCCGCGATCGCGATTCACAGTGTCGAAACAGCAAAATTCCTCTTCGCGATCCCGACCGTTTTTCCGTGATCGCGATGCATACCTCTGTGGCCAAATACCAGCAACTAAAAATGGCCTAGAAATGGTCCGAAACCACCCCGAAACTCACCTGAGCCACTCGGTACCCCGTCCGAGCATACCAACAAGTCTCAAAACATATTCCGGACCTAGTCGAAACCTCAAATCACATCAAACAACGCTAAAACCATGAATCATACCCCAATTCAAGCTTAATGAAACTAAGAAATTTTAACTTCTACATTCGAGGCCGAAACCTATCAAATCAAGTCCGATTGACCTCAAATTTTGCACACAAGTCATAAATGACATAACAGACGTATGAAAATTTTCAGAACTGGATTCTGACCGCGATATCATAAAGTCAACTCCCCGATCAAACATCCAACTTACACTTCCTATTTTCGTCATTTCAAGCCTAATTCCACTACGGACTTTCAAATAATTTTTCGGACACGCTCCTATGTCCAAAATCACCATACGGAGCTATTAAAATTATCAGAATTCGAATATGAGGTCGTTTACACATAAGTTAAATATCTGATCTACTCTTTTCATTTAAGCTTCAAAAATGAGAATTGTTCTTTTAATTAAATTCCGAATCTTCCAAAAATCAAACTCGACCACACTCGTGGGTCATAATACATATTACGAAGCTGCTTGAGACCTTAAATCACTGAACGGGGCGTTAATTCTTAAAACGACAAGTCGGGTCGTTACATTCTCCCCCTCTTAAACATACGTTCGTCCTCGAACGTGCCAAGAATCTTTCTGACGACTTAATTTACTGAATGTATTTACTGCACATATACTCGCGGGTGATTCTATGTCACCATAAATTTAACAGGGGTCCGACAATACCATCTCAGTTGAGATTACTTCTTTGATCCACATTTATAAACTTTGAAACCAATTTCTTACACTCCAAACATTTCCAAAAGGCCTGATTTTCATATCAACGCACTGTATTAGTCTCAACTGGCTATAGCAACTCGTGCCTACGCACATCAACTTTCTTGATAGTGTTGAAGTACTTCAAAATTTTTCCGGGGCGTTACATTCTCCCCTGCTTAGGATCATTCGCCCTTGAATGAGAAGTAGAGTCCGCCCTCAAACACATAACATAACTTATCTCTTTTTTCGCACGTCTCAATCCCCTAAATTTTACTAACTCCCAAATTTTTTAGAAATTTCGGCAGAGTCTCCCCTGTAAATGGGGCCTATCCACCTGCCAGAGTAACACCAAAACAACTCCTAACAACACATCCACAACCCAGCAAAGAACCACAATGTATATATCAATAGAACAAATATCAACATAAGCACTGCATTATCATAATGATATCAGGACATGAAGCATCTCATATGTATGCCCATCACCACATCTCTGGTTTTAATAGATGTTCATAATAGATTACAACATCACCAATTAACTTCATATTAACCAAAATCTCATTTCAACTTCTCGTAACACTAACAGCAAATGCGAGGCATGAATACCTCATAATTATTTACCCGAATTAACGAGTCGCATTTAACGCCACCCGGGCACTCACCTCGTAGGTTAAAATTCAATCATTACAGCACAATTATGGCTAAATATGCACAGAAAGATATACAAGAATTATCAAATAAGCCCATCAGGCATGACTCTCTATTAATAATATAGTACAAATTTAAATTTCACAAAGGGAGAATTTAAACTCATAAAAACTTTCACCACAAGGACCTCGTCCTTATACAACTTCCACCGCGACTTGTAGCCCGGTTTAGATATTTCACATCATATAAAAAATGCGAGGACCTCGTCCTTAACTCGGAATCACAAGTATTTTGCATATCGTGCCAACTGAAATTTTCAATCTCCTTTCTTTCTTCTTTTCAATAAATGCCGTAAACAATTTTCCTAACACATAATGAACCCTCATCCCGGTAGGACATATAATTCATAAAATCAAATTAAATTATTCCAAAATACATCAAACCCACTGTAATGAATAATAAAAATTACTTTTGGACTCATAGCCCTCAATGGCGCCCAAAACAAAATAAAAATGATAGACACGGGCTCACATCTTCAAATCTTCCAACAAGGATAAACATATAAGTGGGTCACAAAATTATGAAGCTCACCTATAAGAGGAGCATAATAGGAGGACTGACCTCAATATTTAGAATTGAATGAAAATAACAATAGTTCTTATTTTGTTATAAATTAAATCATGCTTGTACGACACCATCTAGTGTATTGGCCTCAACCAAGTCATCGCAATTATATCAACGGGCCGGGTGTAACGAGCCGGCCGGTCGTTTTGAGAGTTAGAGCCCCGAACCCCTATTAACTACTTTCCCCAAATCTATTTCTGCTATTGTGACTTGCCAGGATGATTGGTTTTGAGTTTCGGAGTGTTTTGGAACACTTAGTCCCTAAATGAGAGCTTAAGCCTTAGGATTTGGACCGTAGTCGGAACTGTATGAAGACGATTCCGGAATGGAATTTTGTCAGTTCCGTTAGCTCCATTAGGTGAGTTTGGTTTTAGGAGCGTATCCGTATTGTGTTTTGGAGGTTCGTAGCTCATTTAGGCTTGAAATGACGAAAGTCAAATTTTTAGAGTTTTGGGCATGTAGTGGAATTTTTGATATCGGGGTCGTTTCCCGATTCCGGAAGTTGGAGTAGGTCCGTAATGTTGATTAAGACTTGTACGCAAAATTTGAGGTCAATCGGACGTGATTTGATAGGTTTCGGCATCGCTTGTAGAATTTTGAAGTTTCAAGTTCTTTAAGTTTGAATTGGAGAGTGATTCATGATTTTAGCATTGTTTGATGTGATTTGAGAGCTCGACTAAATTTGTATGGTGTTTTAGGATTGGTTGGTATGTTTGGTCGAGGTTCGGGGGCCTCGGGTGTGTTTCAGATGCTCAACGAGTCATCTTTGGACTTAGAGAAGTGGCAGATTTCTAGTGTTTTATTGGAGAAAAATCCTTCATCGCGTTCGCGAGAGCTGCCTCGCGATCGCGTAGAGCATCTGGGAAAGGCAGTGAAGTTGTTCTTTGCGTTCGCGATGTTGTTCCCGCATTCGCAAAGGTGTGGGACCTTAAGCCTACGCGTTCGCGATATGGTCCTCGCGTTAAGCCCTCAGCTCAAAACAAGGTAAACTCAGTGGGAAATCTCCCGGGATACCGTACGGTAGTTCCGAATGAATATGCAGTACAAGGGGATCTCCCGAAGTGCGTCTGTAGTCCCAAAGTAAATATGCAGTGCTGGGGGATCTCCCGGAATACGTCCGTAGTCCCAAAGTAAATATGCAGTACAGAGGGATATCCCAAAATACGTCTGTAGTCCCAAAGTAAATATACAGCGCTGGGGGATCTCTCGGAATACGTCCGTAGTCCCAAAGTAAATATGTAGTGCTGGGGGATCTCCCGGAATACGTCCGTAGTCTCAAAGTAAATATGCAGTGCTGGGGGATCTCCCGGAATACGTCCGTAGTCCCAATTTAAATATGCAACGCAAGATGAAATGGAAGGTATGACATCGAGTTATACAGTTTATACTGAACACAGACAAGGAAAATAGGAATTTAACTAAGCATGGCGCATAGAATGTCAAATAGGCAGTTAAAACACGTAAGCATGCTTTTCTAGTCTAAACTAAACAATTAAGCATATTAGTGCAATTTAATAAGAGAAGCAATTTATGATTTAAAAAGGATAAACAAGATTTTTGCAATAACAGCCCGTGTACATACTCGTCACCTTTTGTACATGACGCCCACACACCAAATAATATCAAGACATCCTAAGGGGAAAGTCCCCAACACAAGGTTAGGCAAGCTACTTACTGGGTACCATCGTGGTGTACTCATGCCCTTCTTGCACATGTTTTTGTGTGTAGATCCAGGTATGAGCTATTAGCCTTGGGGTTAGTGCGTGCTGCTGATTCTAGGAGACTTCAAGGTAATACTGCTTGCGTCCGCAGATCTTCAGAGTCCCCTTCTACTCCCTCGCCGAGAGACTTTCTTTGTTATCTTTAGACTTTTGTATAGAGCTACATAGATTATAGCAGCTTGTGACTTAGTGATATTCTGGGTCTTGGAAAATTATTTTGTATATGCCGAGTGGTACTACTCTTGGCTATTTATAATATGCTGTTTATCTTTAAAATGTTGTGTTTTCTTTATATTTTTCGCAATATTAGGCTTACCTAGTCGTAAAGACTAGGTGCCATCATGACACCTTATAGAGGGTTAATTTGGGTCGTGACACCGGGCCTCCCCTTCTTGGGCACCTTCCATCCGCCTGTCCTCCACCCCTAACTGGTTGTGCACGTAGAATATTAACTGGAAAAAAGCCCGTAGCCTAAATATTCTGATGAAATCCATCTCTCCCAAGTCTGGGACATTCCCTCATGAATTGCCTTGTACAATCACACTGATAACAACCCCTCTGCGGGTTTGGCTGCTCATACTAATTCTCTGCCGGATAACTGGAATAACCATTATAGGAACTCCGTGCCGGTGGTGCATTAAAAGAACTTACTGTATGTAACGATCCGACTTGTCGTTTTAAAAATTAATGCCCCGTTCAATGGCTTAAGGTCTCGAGAAGTTTCGTAATATATATTATGACCCGTGGGTGTGGTCGAGTTTGATTTACTGAACATTCGGAATTTAATTAAAAGAGCAATTCTTATTTAGAAGCTTAAATGGAAAGAGTTGACCGGAGAGTTGACTTTTGAGCAAACGACCCCGGAATAGAATTTTGAGGATGGAAATAGCTCTGTATGATGATTTCAGACAAAGGTGTATATTCAGATTTGGATTTGGAATTCCGTAGGACAGTTCGACACATTTTGGCGAAAGTTGGAAAATATAAGATTTTGGAAAAGTCCGACCGAAGGGTGAATTTTTGATAACGAGGTCGTATTTTGATTCCAGAAATGGGAATAGCTCCATTAAGTCAATTATGACTTGTGTGAAAATTTTGAAGTCATTCTGTATTGATTTGATACGTTTCGGCGCAAAATATAGAAGTTGGGAGATTTGAAAACTTATAATTCGATTCGATGCGCGATTCATAATTTCGGCATTGTTTGACGTGGTTTGAAGCCTCGACAAAGTTCGTATTATATTTTGGGACATGTTGGTATATTTGGTTGAGGTTCCGAGGGACTCGGGTGGATTTCAGAAGGTTAACGGATCAATTCGAACTTGGAGAAAAGCTGCTGAAATTTCTGGGCAGCTGCTGTTTTTTTCGCAGGTGTGTGAACAGTAACCGCATGTATGTGAACAGTAATCGCAGGTGCTTGAACAGTAACAACATGTGTGTGAACAGTATCCGCAGGTGCGTGAACAGTAACTGCAGGTGCGAAACTGAGTAGAATCATAAAGACCAAAATTGGTCATTTTTGGGCATTTCGTTTTGGAATTTTTGGAGCTCGGATTTGGGCGATTATGGAGGGATTCTTCACAAGCTTGGTTGGGGTAAGTTTTCTATATCCTAAAGTGTTTATATTTCATGAATCCATGATTATATTCATCATTTAATTCGGATTTAAATGGAAGAAATCAAGATTTTTACAAAATCATCCAAAAACACAAATTTAAGATTTGGAGGTCGAGTTGTTATTGGAATTCGATAAAATTGGTATGGTTGAACTCGTATCGGAATGGGTGTTCGGATTTCATGAAAATTATGTCAGGTTTCAAGAAGCGGGTCCCGCGTTGACTTTTGTTGACTTTTTTGGAATAAATTTTCAAGTCAACGTATTATTATCCGGAATTATTTCCGATGAATTTTAATGGAGTTATGCAATTAATTTGGATAGATTTGAGTTGTCCGGAGGTTAATTCAAGTAAGAAGGCTATTTTGGAATATCGGCCTAACTTCAAAAAAAAGGTGTTAATGTAAAAAGCCGTGTATGTGAAATGTGACGAGTCTTATGTGCCATTTGTGAAATGTGAAAAGCCGTGTATGCGAGGTGACGAGTACGTACTCGGCTTATATGTGTAAATTTTATTGAGTTAAAGTCTTGAGCATATTGTGTGGTAAATTGGATAATTGTTGGTATATATTTAATCATCTATTTGTCGTGCCTAAATCCTTGTTGTTGTTGAATCTGTTGTTATATGACAATTTGATGTGATTGTTACTTGATTATTTATGTAATTCCGTGAATTTGTTGGTTTGATAATTATTGGAATTTAATTTCATTATGGATTTTTCCTCTGCAAATAATTAATTAAATGAGCTTAAGAAGAGGTGTTTATATAATTATTGAAAATTTGAATTTAATGAAGACTTTGCTTTATGTTGAGTAATTTCTATCTTTATTGATTGTTTTTGGGTGTTGTACACATTGTGTGGAGCTTTTGGCTATTTGTTTTGAAATTAATTGACTTGGTTGTAGCTTTGGAATTTAGTTGTGGCCATTGTGCAAATTGTGATATGAATTGATTTTATTATGTTGCCGTGATAAGTTTCCGTATAAATTGTTGTATTGTGTTAATTATTATTTTGAGGATATAAGGGTGGCATTTCACCGTTGATATTATGTGGTTATAAGGGTGGCATTTCACTGTGGTTGTGTTTGTTGGAATATGGTCTGGGCAGAGCAATAAGGGTGGCTATAGGAGCGATAAGGGTGGCAATAGGAGCGATAAGGGTGGCAATAAGAGCGATAAGGGTGGCTATTGATATTGTCTGGGCGGAGCGATAAGGGTGGCTATAGGAGCGATAAGGGTGGCGATAGGAGCGATAAGGGTGGCTATTATCAGGGACGATATGTGATATTGTGATTTTCTTGTGTTTATTTTTATACCTTGTGCAATTTGTCTTGTTTTTGGTAAATTGATAACAATCTGATTTATGTTGAAATTGAGAGCCTGTGGCTATTGCCAGGTTGATTATAAAATGAAATATGGGCACGAGGTGCCGTGAGTAAATAATGAGGATATTTGGCACGTGAATTGTAACAACCGGCCGGTCGTTTTGAAAGTAATAGACCCGATCCCCTATTTACTGGATGTTGATAATCGGCTTAATGTATGCATATTTTGATATATATCGCCTCACATTTTACTCATGTCTCGACGATTTGAGATGTTTAATATGATTATTTGTGCTAAATTTTGGTATTTCTATGTGTAGGAATCATTCGGATGCAATTTGGGACGAAAGGGCGCGAATTGGAGCAAAATCGGGACAAAATCGCAAAAAGGCAGATTTGAGGGCCACAGCCAGCGTGGGCGCAATTTACAGAAGCCAAAATGTTTGAGCGCCAGGTCCAGCGCCCCACGCTGCCCTGGACGCTCAAGACGGAAAGTGTCCTTTTTCGACTAGGACTCGGTTATTTCGACCCCTAGACGCCCCCAACTCATATAAAAGCCAACCTAAACCTATTTTTGAGGGGAGTACATGATTTAGAGAAAAGAGGGGAGGCGAAAAACACTCGAAAGCAAGGATTTGATCAATTCTTCCATCCCTTTCCTAGTATTCATTGATTTTATGTTTGAAAACATTATTTTTGATGATTGTATGAACATGAGTGGCTAAGAAACCTATTGTTATAGGGTCATGGGTGTACATGAATGTTGATGTTTGAAGTTTAATTTGACGAAGTTGATTTTATTATATTGGGTTGTTTATTTAATTCTATTTTTAATTATTTTGCTGAGTCGCTAACAATGAAATACTATCTACGAATCTAGAGTTGAACTCGAAAGTGGGAACTCTATATTGCATATAGAATTAAATAGAGCAAGTTCTTAAACCCGGGCATTGGGGAACGGATTTGCAATTAGGATAGACATATACCTAATTGCCTTGCTCGGTTGCAATACAGGAATTGTAAATGCGTTCTTGTTAATCTTAATTCCATAGACATATAGGTATTAAGTTAGCTTAAATAGGCGAGTGAGGACTCGACAGATTCTTATGAGTAATATCAACCCTACCAATCAACAATCTAGATAAATCAATTAGTTATTTTAAGCTAAGAATGCAACATGATTGTTAGATAACCCGTGACCCTGGAATATTATCTCCTATTGATTTATATTCAAAACTATTTAAGTGTTGTGTTGATTTCTAGTATTTCATTACTTGATAGTTTTTAGGTAGTAAATTAGACAATTATCTATTTTATAAGAAATCGCTTGAACCAATAAGCTATTTGAGTTTGAATTAGTCAAAAGTTAATCATAAGTCTTTGTGGGAACGATACTTTATTCACTACTCTATTACTTGACGACCACGTATACTTGCGTGAGTGTGTTTGGTCGCAACAAGTTTTTGGCGTCGTTGCCGGTGACTTAGAAATTACCTACTTGACTGAATTAAGCTTTTATTAGTTATTTGTTCAAGTGTATAATTTTCAGTTTGCCTTGATTGTGTTAACGCAGGATCTTCTCTTGAATGCGGAGGAGTAGAAGTGCAAACAACCTCCTTCCTTTTGATACTTAAATTGAACGAACACTTCATAGAGTGAGGAGGGAAGTCGAAACAACAACTAGAATAGAGGGAGAGTTGGACATTGTAGTTCAACCACAGCCAATAGAGATGGCAGGTAATGAAGAGCGTGCGGTGATAGAAGCCGCAAGGCCCAATATTGCGAATATGACTCAGGCTATTGTGAAGCCTGATATCACGGGGCATTTCGAACTCAAACAGTACATGGTACAACTGATTCAGTCCACGGGGAAATAGGTGGGTCTATCTCATGAAGACCCGCAGAGGCACATTCAGAACTTCTTGGAAATTACGGACACTTACAATTATCCGAACGTTTCCAAGGAGTATGTCAGGATGACACTATTTCCCTTTTCACTGTTGGGAGAAGCTAAGGAATGGTTGCAAAAGGAGCCCGCGAACTCAATCCACACTTGGGATGATCTAGCAAGGAAATTCTTAATCAAGTTTTTCCCCACTAATAATACAAAGTCGCTGAGGAGCCAAATTCTTGGGTTCCAACAACGAGATGGCGAGACACTTCGTCAGGCTTGGGAAAGATACAAGAAGCTACTCAGAGACTGCCCGCATCATTGTCAGACTGATGAAGTATTGGGTCACACTTTTGTTGATGGGCTAGATGAGGCATCAAAGATGAATCTTGATTCAGCTTGTGGGGGTAGTTGCATGGCGAGGCCGTATAGTGAAATACAACTCTTGCTAAATAACTTCACTGCTAATGACCATAATTGGCAAGGAGATGGGGACTTACGAAGGGCAATTAAACAGAAGGCAGCCGGGTTAATTGAGCTTGATGACTTCTCAGCCATGAAAGCCGATATAGCAAAATTGGCAAATCAGATGAATAGAATGACAATGCAACAAACACAACAAATGCAACATGTACAACAGATGTCTATTTGCTGCGAACTATGTGGTGACAGTCATATGAGTGACATGTGCCCCACGAATCCTGAATCTATATACTATGTGGGGCAACAGAGCAGAGGTCCAATGAATCAACATGCACAATATGGGAATACTTACCATCCAAATTGGGGGAATCATCCTAACTTCTCATGGGGAGGAAATCAACAGAATCAGAACCTATATAGGCCCCAAGGAAATTTCAATCAACCTCAGAAACCACCCCTACAAACAGAAGAGAGTACGAATGACTTGCTGAAGAAGTTGTTGCTTGATAATCAACAGCTCAGGACCGATTTCAGAAATCTTGAGAGGCAAATGGGACAGTTAAAAACAAATCAAAACACTAGACCTGCAGGCACTCTTCCCAGTGATACAGAGAAGAACCCTCAAGTTAATGCAGTTACACTCAGAAACGGGAGAGAACTAGAAGAAGTGCCAAAGAAGAGAAAGGACAAACCTATACCTGAGAGGGAGCTGATCCCTAAGGCAATACACGAGTCAAAGAAAATGATGCAGGGTCAGAGCCAGTGGAGGCTGCAAGGCTACCACCACCTTTCCCCCAGAGATTGCAGAAAAAGAATGATGATCGCATGTTCAACAAATTTCTCTCTATGTTGAGCCAGGTTCAATTGAATATTCCATTGGTGGATGTACTTCGTGAAATTCCAAAATATGCTAAGTACATAAAAGATATAGTGGCTCACAAGAGGAAATTGACTGAGTTCGAGACAATTGCACTTACTGAGGAGTGCACTTCAAGGGTCCAAAACAAGCTTCCTCAAAAGCTTAAGGATCCTGGCAGCTTCACCATCCCTGTGCGAATTGGTAATATTAACGTGGGTCGTGCTCTTTGTGATTTGGGGGCGAGCATAAATCTAATGCCCTTGTCCTTATTTAAGCAATTGGGTCTGGGAGCTCCAAGACTAACCACTGTGATGTTGCAATTAGTTGATAGGTCCATAGCCTACCCTGAAGGAGTGATTGAAGATGTATTGCTGCAAATTGGGAAATTTATCTTCCCAGCTGACTTCATTATTCTAGATTTTGAGGCTGATGAACAAGTTCCAATCATATTGGGATGACCTCTCTTGGCTACTGGTGATGCAATAATTAAAGTGAGAGAGGGAAAAATGATTATGAGGGTGGACAACGAGGAAGCAGTTTTTAATGTCTACAAAGTGATCCAACTTCCCCGCCACTATGAGGAGCTCTCTATGATATTTGTTATGGAGGTGGATGAGAAACTTCTTGACACGAGTGTATATCTAGACGATTCTCTAGAAAAAGCACTCATGTTGTTCGATAGCTTGGAGATTGATGATAAGGTTGAGGAGATGATGCATATCCTAGATGCATCTTGTGCTTACATGCAAGGAATACACCCGTTTGAGCCCCTGAATAGGCTAAGTGGATCTCCTCCAAAGCCGTCAATTGAAGAAGCTCCAAAATTGGAGCATAAACCCCTCCCCCCTCACCTTCAATATGCTTATTTGGGTAGTTCTGAGACTTTACCTGTTATTATTTCTTCTGACTTGTCTAAATTACAGGAAGAAAAGTTGTTGAGAGTGCTACGTGAGCACAAGCGAGCAATTGGGTGGACGATGCCTGACATCAAAGGCATTAGTCCAGCCTTCTACATGCATAAAATCCTCATGGAGGACAGACACAAGCAAAGTGTAGAGCAACAACGCCGTCTAAATCCAATCATGAAAGAGGTGGTAAGAAAAGAAGTGATTAAGTGGCTTGATGCAGGTATTGTATTCCCAATCTCTGATAGCAAATGGGTAAGCCCCGTTCAATGTGTGCCAAAGAAAAGGGGGATGATTGTAGTGGTTAATGAAAATAATGACTTAATTCCTACAAGAACTGTCACTGGGTGGAGATTTTGCATAGATTATAGAAAATTGAACAATGCCACTTGGAAGGACCACTTTCCCCTCCCTTTCATTGACCAAATGCTTGATAGGTTAGCTGGCTAGAAATACTACTGTTTCCTAGATGGTTATTCGGGGTATAATCAGATTGCTATAGCCCAGAGGACCAAGAGAAAACCACCTTTACGTGTCCCTATGTCACGTATGCGTTCAAGAGAATGCCCTTTGGTCTCTGTAATGCACCTGCGACTTTTCAAAGGTGTATGATGGCTATTTTTACTCACATGGTTGAAAGATTTGTGGAAGTGTTCATGGATGATTTTTCTGTGTTTGGGTGTTCTTTTGATAATTGTTTAATGAACCTTGATAAAGTGCTTGCTAGGTGTGAAGAGACAAACTCGGTACTCAACTGGGAAAAGTGTCATTTCATGATACGTGAAGGTATAGTCTTGGGGCACAAGGTGTCAAAAGATGGTCTACAGGTGGATAAAGCAGAGGTGGAGGCGATTGAAAAATTGCCCCCACCGACATCTGTCAAAGGCATTCACAGTTTCTTGGGCCATGCAGGTTTTTATCGTCGATTCATTAAAGATTTTTTGAAAATTTCTTCTCCGTTATGCAGGCTTCTAGATAAAGATGTCACCTTCAAGTTTGATGAGGAATGTCTGAAAGCATTTGAGGAGCTAAAGGGAAGGTTGGTGACTGCACCAATTATCATCGCCCCAGATTGGGGACTGCCATATGAGTTGATGTGCGATGCAAGTGACATAGCAATCGGGGCTGTTTTGGGGCAAAGAAGGGATAAAATATTTCACTCCATTTATTATGCTAGCAAAACTATGAATCCATCTCAGATGAATTATACAATTACTGAAAAAGAGTTGCTTGTAGTGGTGTGGGCGTTTGACAAGTTCAGATCTTATCTAGTGGGAACCAAAGTTATCGTCTACACAGATCATTCAGCTATCAGATACTTGTTTGAAAAGAAATATGCCAACCCGAGGCTGATTCGTTGGGTCCTCCTCTTGCAAGAATTTGAATTAGAGATCCGAGATCGAACCGGGTGTTTTTTTTAGTAGGATAAGGGAGAAAACTAAGATTGCTCTGAGGTACCCGTTGACATGTTTGGTGTTGGCAAGTTAAGTTAGAGCATGCGCTCTGTCGTCCTGCATATATGATTTGAATTGTAATGCCCAAGTATATTAAGTAGCCTACTCTTTGACGCCTTTTTCTTAGTTGATTGACTTGTATGCCACTAGTGAATTGTTGCTTAAAAATCCTCAACTTGATATGCTTGCTTGACTTGAGAGTCACACAGAACCATCTTGAGTGAGTCAAGTGCCATGTGTGTGTAAGGATTGTTGATATTCTGTGCTGCCCTGTGTAGTCTAGAACTTGCCCCGTGTGTTGATCAACGCAAAAATCATTAAGTTGTGCTAGTCTAGGAGATGACATAGGCGTTTCTTGCTTGACCATAAAGGTGCTTGTCACTGAGAAATGAAAGTTTCCCATTGCTAGCCCCTTTGAGCCTATAGACCGTTTCCTTGGCAACCACATTACAAGCCGTACTCCTAGTTGTTCTTAATTTGAGATTGTTGAACCTTTACCTCCTAAGTCACTTAGTCGCTAAAAGAAGTAAGGTGAGAGATTAGGAAGTGGATTTCGAGTAGAACCATGGAAGGGCCCTTAAGGTGCACTAAAATTGTGAATAAAGGTCACTAGCTTATGAACTTCAATGTACGGAGTGTGTGAAAAAAAAAATTTTGCCAGAAAGAGCAAGCAAAAGTTCAACTAATGTAGAAAGACACACCTCCTTATCCTTCTCACTCGTGCTAGTGAAACCATAGAGGTGCTTGATGGAAAAGAGTGTCATGTTAGTTATGGTGTATGACAAGTGAATGGGTTGAGAAGATATTGCGCTTTAATTGTGAGTGTAGTGTATTAAAGTGCTTAGGAGGGTTAGTCACTATTCCTAAATGTACCCTACCCGTCCCTTAGCCTACATTACAACCTTAAAGTCATAATTGATCCTAGATTTAGCTAGCTTAGATTAGTAGAGATGTACACTACGGGCAAACTTATGGTACGACCACGGGATGCACATGAATTCTTTGTGAGAGTGAGTGAATACTGTTCAATTGTATGATGTCCTTAATTTATGTTCAATGACATATTTAAATTTGTGGACTACTTTGAATTTCACTCTTTTGCTTGTGGTGAGGGCACTTGATTTCATGATGGATTGGTGAAATTATACACTTTCTTGTGTTGGGTGAGTGCGTGTGTTGAGGATGCTTAGTGGTAACGAGTCTTCTCTTTAGGTAAGGTGGTTGTGGAGAGGTTGCTTGAGTTGATTGAGTTGGTTGAAAAACATTGAGTATACTTGGGCTATTTAAAAACGGGAAGAATGTGAAATTTGTGTGTTCATGCCTAATTGCCAACATCGATCATAGTCAAAAAGGTAGGTTGTTTGATTGAATTAATTGTGAGGTCCTCTTTCATAGTGCTAAGTACGTTTTGGGGGTGCTAATATAGTTCCATTGCCCGAGGACGAACAAGAGTCTAAGTGTGGGGTGTTGATAATCGGCTTAATGTATGCATGTTTTGATATATATCACCTCACATTTTACTCATATCTCGACGATTTGAGATGTTTAATATGATTATTTGTGCTAAATTTTGGTATTTCTATGTGTAGGAATCATTCGGATGCAATTTGGGACGAAAGGACGCGAATTGGAGCAAAATCGGGACAAAATCGCAAAAAGGGAGATTTGAGGGTCACAGCCAGCGTGGGGCGCTGGCTGTGGCGCAATTTACAGAAGCCAAAATGTTTGAGCGCCAGGGCCAGTGCCCCACGCTGCCTTGGGCGCTCAAGATGGAAAGTGTCCTTTTTCGACTAGGACTCGGTTATTTCGACCCCTAGACGCCCCCAACTCATATAAAAGCCAACCTAAACCTATTTTGAGGGCAGGACGTGATTTAGAGAAAAGAGGGGAGGCGCAAAACCTTCGAAAGCAAGGATTTGATCAATTCTTCCATCCCTTTCCTAGTATTCATTGATTTTATGTTTGAAAACATTATTTTTGATGATTGTATGAACATGAGTGGCTAAGAAACCTATTGTTCTAGGGTCATGGGTATACATGAATGTTGATGTTTGAAGTTTAATTTGACGAAGTTGATTTTATCATATTGGGTTGTTTATTTAACTCTGTTTTTAATTATTTTGCTGAGTAGCTAACAGTGAAATACTATCTACGAATCTAGAGTTGAACTCGAAAGTGGGAACTCTAGATTGCATATAGAATTAAATAGAGCAAGTTCTTAAACCCGGGCATCGGGGAACAGATTCGCAATTAGGATAGACATATACCTAATTGACTTGCTCGGTTGCAATACAGGAATTGTAAATGCGTTCTTGTTAATCTTAATTCCATAGACATATAGGTATTAAGTTAGCTTAAATAGGCGAGTAAGGACTCGACAGATTCTTATGAGTAATATCAACCCTGTCAATCAACAATCCTGATAAATCAATTAGTTATTTTAAGCTAAGAATGCAACATGATTATTAGATAACCTGTGACCCTGGAATATTATCTCCTATTGATTGTTATTCAAAACTATTTAAGTGTTGTGTTGATTTCTAGTATCTTATTACTTGATAGTTTTTAGGTAGTAAATTAGACAATTATCTATTTTATAAGAAATCACTTGAATCAATAAGCTATTTGAGTTTGAATTAGTCAAAAGTTAATCATAAGTCTTCGTGGGAACTATACTTTATTCACTACTCTATTACTTGACGACCACGTATACTTGCGTGAGTGTGTTTGGTCACAACACTTCTCCCATATCTATTTCTGCTATTGTGACTTGCCGGGAGGTTTCGTTTTGTTTTTTGGAGTGATTTGGGACACTAAGTCCCTAAACGAAAGCTTAAATCTTAGGATTTTGACCGTAGTCAGAATTGTATGAAGACGACTCTGGAATGGAGTTTCGTCAGTTCTGTTAGCTCCGTTGGGTGATTTTGGACTTAGGAGCATGTCCAGATTATGTTTTGGAAGTCCGTAGCACATTTATGCTTGAAATAACGAAAAGTCAAATTTTTGGAGATTTGAACCGGTAGTGGAAATTTTGATATAGGGGTCAGATTCCGATTCCAGAAGTTGGAGTAGGTCTATAATGTTGAATATGACTTGTGTTCAAAATTTGGGGTCAATCGGATGTGGTTTGATTGGTTTTGGTATCGGTTGTCAAATTTGGAAGTTTCAAGTTCTTTAAGTTTGAATCGGAGGATGATTTGTGATTTTAGCGTTGTTTGATGTGGTTTGAGGGCTCGACTAAGTTCTTAGGGTGTTTTAGGATTGGTTGGCTTGTTTGGTCGAGGTCTCGGGGGCTTCGGGTGAGTTTCGGGTGCTTAACTGATTGAGTTTTGGGACTTATACAATTGTTGGAGCTGATGCACCTGGTGTAATTGCACCTGCGCATTTTGGGCCGCAGGTGCGGCGTCGTAGAAGCGGCTATGGAGCCGCAGAAGCAGTTTTGACCCTGTCTAGTCGGGACCGCAGGTGCGGCCATAGATCTATAGAAACGGACGCGCAGAAGCGGAAGAGAAGCACATATGCGGGCTCGCAGAAGCGGCCCTTGTTCGCAGATGCGGACTCAGTCCCCCTTAAGTGATTTTCGCACCTGCGATGGAATTTCCGCAGGTGCGGTTGAAGGCTCGCAGGTGCGAGATGTCTAGACAAAACACTTAAATGCAAGTGTTCGCGATTTTTGCTCATTTTCAACATTTTGAGCTCGGGTTTGGCGATTTCCTGAGAGCATTCAGAGGGGTTTCTTGAAGTAAGTCCCTTGGGCTTATTTTTGATCAATAATCTTGCTTCCCCATGTATTTTCCCACCTAGTTAGTATGTATTTAAGGTGAAAATTGAGAATTTGAGGCTAGGGGTTTGGAAGTTTGATTTGTGGATTTGGAGGACCATTTGGTGTCGTATTTAGGTAAATTTGATATGGTTAGACTCGTGAGTGAACGGGCTTTCTTATTTTATGACTTTTACCCAATTTCGAGACATGGGCCCCACTGGCGATTTTTGAGTTAATTTAGGAATTTTCGTTAAAATGTTGATTTCGTTAATTAGATGAGTCTATTATTGTTGTATTTATGATACATAATTGCTTTTGGCTAGATTTGGGCCATTCAGAGCTGGATATTCATTGGAAAGGCATTGTGACCGATTAACTGAGCTTGACTCGAGGTAAGTGGCCTGCCTAACTTTGTGTAGGGGATATCCCCTTAAGAGTTGGAACCATTGTGATATGTGAGCGCCGTGTACGTGAGGTGACGAGTACGTACACGGGCTAGTTGTGGTAAAACTTGATTTTCTTACTGAGCAGCAACATGTTTTCCTGTTATTTTGAGTTATACCATTTTAATGAGTACTAATCTATTTTCATTCTTAATTGAGTTATTCCAATATGTGTAGCTATCATGTTTAGTCTAATACAACATGTCTACGTGTCTTAATTGTTTATGTGAATTTTGTGCAGCATGCTTAGTGAATTTCCTGCTTCTTCCATGGCTGGTACCTAGTCTAAATCATAAGAATTTTCTGATATAGTTGTATTTCTATTGTTTGCGCTGCATATTTACTTTGGGACTACGGAACGGTATTCCGGGAGATCCCCCTATACTGTATATTTACTTTGGGACTATGGAACGGTATTCCGGGAGATTCCCCTGTACTGCATATTTACTTTGGGACTACGGAACGGTATTCCGGGAGATCCCCCTGTACTGCATATTTACTTTGGGACTATGGAACGGTATTCCGGGAGATCTCCCTGTACTGCATATTTACTTTGGGATTATGGAACGGTATTCCGGGAGATCCCCCTGCACATTTACGTTTGGGACTACGAGACGGTATCTCGGGAGATCCCCTGTTGTATTTCTCTGTATTGAGTTGTTACCTTCTATAATTTTATTGTTGTTAAATTTCAGTCTTTATCTTATTGCGGTATTTCACTCTATATTGTTTTATTATATATTTACCAGTAGGGCCCTGACCTGACCTCATCACTACTCGACCGAGGTTATGCTTGGCACTTACTGGGTACCGATTGTGGTGTACTCATGCTACTCTCTGCACATGTTTTTCGTGTGCAGATCCAGGTGCACCTTATCAGCCGCACTATCAGTGAGATGGGACAGCTTTGGAGACTTCAAGGTATATCTGCCGCATCCGCAGACCTCGGAGTCCCCTTCTACTCTTTCTCATGTCCATTAACTTATGTATTTTTCCTTGTTAGACTCTGATGTATAGAGACACTAGATCTTTCCTTCTGTAGTTTGTGATTCACGATGTTCAAGGTTTTTGGATTTGTTGTGTATTTTTGAATAGTTGGTTAAATTTATATTTTTATTTCATTATTCCGCAAAAATGTTAGGCTTACCTAGTTGTAGAGACTAGGTGTCGTCACGACGTCACACAGAGGGGAAATTGGGTCGTGACATGTCCGTGCAGTTATGATATGAAATCTGGGCACGAGGTGCTTTGATGAAATGATAATGATATTTGGCACATGAATTGTCCGTGCAGTTGTGATATGAAATGAGGGCACAAGGTGCCAGGGAAGTATAATGATTTAATTATGGGCACGAGGTGCCGTAAAAATATGAAAAATGGACTGAGACCCGTGTTTACGAAAAATATGAAAATGGGCTGAGAACCGTAATTTTTGTGATTTTTAAATGAGGTGTCACATGGTGACTCTTTAATCGAAATAATTATATTCAAAATATTTATTTGAAAGGATTTGTATTCAAGAAGAATTATATGAAAGAATTGAATTTGTCACGACCCAATTTGCCCTCCGTTTCGTATCATGATGGCACCTAGTCTTAGGGACTAGGTAAGCCTAACATTAATTGAAACAACACTATTTAAATATCATCTAACAAGTTAAACAAAAATCTCTTACAATTCCCAAAACCGGTAGTACAAGTCATAAGCTCTATAGAGTGTTTGATAGAAAACTTCTAAATACAACTGTCCAGAATTGAGAATAAACAGTGCAAAATGAAAACTTGAAGGTGACTCTGAAGCCTGCGAACGCAGCGGCAGGTTTACCTTGAGTCTCCGCAGCAACAGTCCACACAGCTAGCTAACGAACAAATACCTGAATCTATACAAAACAATGTGCAGAAGAGTAGCATGAGCACACCACAACGGTGCCCAGTAAGTATCAAGACTAACCTCGGTGGAGTAGTGACGAGGAACAGTCAAGACACCCACTGGTCTAATAAACTAAACGGGTACAGTATATGAACAACAGGAGTATGATGTCTACATAAGGACTATGCAATATGGCTCACAATACAGTAATGGAATTAAAGAAAGAAACAACAAGTATCAGCGGAATATCATGAAAATGACACAGAAAAAGTGAATGGAACACAACCTAAATCCGGAATCACAAATACAACAAGAACAAGTAATAACTCAGCGACTACAACCGCTTTTACATCAGGTTTTAGCCAACAACTCCACGAGGTACCGAACATCAGACCAATCACAGCTAACGGGTCTCAATACCTGAACCCTAACACTTGGCATCCTGTGCCCTCATAACACCTCATAACTGCACTGACGACTCACGTGCCAATAGAGCCATTCTCACATAGAAGGCAAGTAAACAAGGGTGAGCATCTATGCTAAACAATATCAAGAGCACCTCTTATCCGATAAGAGTGCTTAACTACGTGTATGCTTGTGCAAGTGTCCTACCATAGTCCATATCATCAAATAAGCATAAGGAAAAAGAACGGACAACACGTAGAATATTATCTCACAGGTTTCACAAGATAAAGCTCACACATTTACGTATACAACTACACATATGTCAACAACAAGAATGCCCCCAGGCCACAAGTCATCATAAATCAATCCCTGACACAGCCCACCTTGTCTCGCCATGTGTGCAATAGTAACATAAATGCCCGCCTTGTCACGCCGCATATGCAAATATCAATGGTAACAATAGCATGACAGAAACCTCGTGCAACCCCATAATAACAACCGCATGGCAGAAAACTCATGCATCACAATAATAATAATAGCACGGCAGAAACCTCGTGCATCACCACAACAAGTACAACATCAACAATGTCAATAATACAAAGTACGACAAGTAAATCAACTCAAGAACTTTAATTCACAAAGAAACGGTTGAACCAATTCACAAGGAATAACCACAGTAAAGAATGCTAGGCGTAAAGAGAACAGCTCAACAAAGGGAAAACTAATATGTAGCAAGGATCCCACAACATACACTTCAACAACAGGGAAGCTAACGCGAATCAAATAATTCTAAATAAAACAAGTCGACTAAGATATAGGATATCTAAACTTCTTTTAAGGTTGAGTAAATTACGAAGGATATTCAACAATTCAATTAAGGATAAGCAGCGGAAAAATAATCATAACCTCAATTAAGATTGAACAGTTATAGGATGAAATAATATTAATTCCAAATAAAGATAAGCAGTTATGAAAAGATAGCTTGGCTATAGAAGAGATAACAGTTTCAATTAAGGCACATATGACTCAAGTAGCAATAATAGTGGATCATGAAGCAATTGATTCTAATTAAGCAGGTAGATGTGAATCTATTAATTTAGATATATAATCATCACAAGAACAACTGCATATTCAATGAATACAAGGACCTAAGAACCTTAAAAGGCCAACTTTTCACAAAGAAGTCTGTGCATGCACTCGTCAACTCGTGTACACGGACTACAATCTCATAGAAGACTCAAACCCTAAGGGGAAATCCTCCACACAAGGTTAAGCAAGATACATTGCCTCAAAGAAGACAAACTGATACTCAAAAATGAACTTCTTGAGTGAAATGACCTCCGAACGGCTCAAATATAATCAAAATAACTTCAAAGCACAAATAAAACTCATAATAGACTATTCTGGATCATAAAGTCTCAATCTTTATCAAAATCTTAAAATCGGTCCACAAGCCGACCCCCGAGCCCGCACTTCGGAACTCGGCAAATTTTACAAAACCCGAACACCCATTCTAATATGAGTCCAACCATATAAAAATTATCAAATTTTGATACCATTTCGTCCCTCAAATCATGATTTTTCATTTTGAAACTTTTCTTGAAAAACTACCATTTTCCTCAACTCAAAACATAAATTAAATAATAAAAATAAAGATAAAATCATGGAATATATTAAATTCTAGGTGAAGAACATTTACCCAATCGATTTGCTTGAAAAACCCACAAAGAATCGCTCAAAACCGAGCTCTAAAACTCCAAAACTGGTGAAAATGGAAACCCTCGGAATAGAGGACTTTATATTCTACCCAGGTGTTTTGTGCATCGCGAATATGGAGAAAGGGACGCGTTCGCAAAGAAGAAAAACAAACGCTGCCTAGTTGTTCTTCGTGAATGCGATAACTCGTTCGCTAACACGGAGAGGAAAAATAAGATGGCCCAACGACTGCTCTTCGCGAATGCGTGAAGTAGTACGCGAACGCGAATGCGAAGAGTGTAATGGAATAACTACGCTAATGCGTAAGCGACACGTGAACGCGAAGAGGAAAATGATCACCAGTGCCCAGGGCCTGGTTTGGACTTCGCGAACGTGAGATAGGGAATGCGAACGCGAAGAAGGGGGTGGCAGAACTTCGCGAATGCGAGAGGGTGATTGTTAACGCGAAGGGGAAATATTTCACCCACCAAAATAACACTACGCGAACACGAAGGCAAGGACGCGAACGCGATGAAGGAAACCATATGACAGATAACAGCAGTTCAAAATAGGGGGAAATGACCCGTAGCCCATCCGAAACTCACCTGAGGCCCCCGGGACCCCGTCTAAACATACCAACAAGTTCCATAACATAACACGGAGTCGCTCGAGGTCTCAAATCACATTAGACAACACCGAAAATACAAATCGCACCACAAATCGAACTTATGAACTTCCAAAACATCCAACTTTGAAAACTCGTGCCGAAACCAATCTAACCAACCCGGAATGACGTCAAATTTTGCAGGCAAGTCCCAAATAACATAACAGAGTTGTTCCAACTCTCAGAATTGCATTCTGACCCCGATATCAAAAAGTTCACTTCCGGTCAAAATCTCCAAAAATTAAACTTTTGCCATTTCAAGCCTAAATCAGCTTCAGACCTCAAATTCCCAAACCGGACACTCTCCTAAGTCCAAAATCACCAAACAAACCTAACAAAATCAACGGAACTCTATTCTGGAGTTGTCTTCACACAGTTTCGATTACGGTCAAAAATCCTAAGACTTAAGCTTTCGTTTTGGGGACTAGGTGTCCCAAATCATTCCGGATCATCCGTTAACTGAATTCAACCACATACGCAAGTCAATACACGTAATATGAAGCTGTTCAAGACCTTATGTCGCCGAATAGAGCTTAAATTCTCAAAACGGTCGGCTGGGTCGTTATAATATTTGAAAGATATTTATTCGACAAAATTATATTTGAAAAAGAGTTTTATTCGTAAGAATTATATGTGAAAGATATTTAATTGAAGAACTTGATTTAACTGGGTGTAATTGTATTTATTAATTATTGAGCAATATTAAATGGTGATTTTATTGTCTTACTGTGCATCTCATTGGTTGTTTTATGTTGCCTTGATGTTATTTGTTTCCTATTATTTTGTATATTATATTACATAGGTTATTAGACTAGTGACTATCTTGACTGTACCTCGTCTCTACTCCACTGAGGTTAGTATTGATACTTACTGGGTACCGAAAGTGGTGTACTCATACTACACTTTTGCACATTTTTGTAAAGAGCCAGGTATTGGAGATATCGTACTTGAGCAGAGTTAAAGCATGATCATAAGGATTCAAGGTAGAGTTGCTTGGCCGTCGCAGTCCCTTGGAGTCTTTTCATTTCATTTTGCTATTAATTTGTAATTCAAACAGTATTGTATATTGGGTCCTCGTGATCATTCCATGTATTCAGTTAGAGTTCGTGACTCAGTACTACCAGTCTTGGGAGGTTGTATATTGTAATTATTTTTGCTGTTAGTTTCAAAACCAATGGCTTCAAAAGGTAATTGAAATCGGCTTACCTAGTCTTAGAGACTAGGTGCCATCACGAAGCCTGTGGTGGGATTTTGGGTCATGACAAGTTAGTATCAGAGCTCTAGGTGCATAGGTTCTACTAGTCATGAACGAGTCTAGTAGAGTCTTGCGGCTCGGTACGGAGATGTCTGTATTTATCTTCGAGAGGCTACAAAATTGTTAGGAAATTTCCATTTCTTTCATTCCTGTCGTGCGAAATTTGTTGAATTTGGAATTTGAACCTTTGTATATCCATTCTCTCACAGATGATGAGGACACGTGCTACTGGGTTAGCTGAGAAGGCATCCGCACATACTACTAGGGCTGCAAGAGGCCGGGGCCGAGGTAGAGGTCAAGGAATGTCTTGTGTTGTGACTAGATCACCTGTCAGAACAATATTTGAGAAGCCACCAGTAGATCCAGTTAGGGGACAGGTACCGGAAGCACATGTTGTTACCTCCGGGCTTCAAGAGACTTTAGCATAGTTCCTGAGTATGCTTGGTACATTAACTCAGGCGGGATTGATCTCCGTTGCACCAAATATTTTGTAGATTGGGGGAGTAGCTCAGACTCCTATCATAACTCCAGAGCAGTTGGTTCATGTTGGTCAGGTTTCGGGTGCAATACCGGTACAACCTGTTATTCCGGTTCGGCCTAGGGTCAGGCCCGAGGCATAAGAAGAAGAACAAAAGAGACTCAAAAGGTTTAAGAGGTATAGTCCACCTACTTTCAGTGGCACAGCTACAGAGGATGCCCAAGGATTTCTAGAAAATTGTCACCGTATTCTCCGCACCATGGGTATTGTGGAAGTGAGTGGAGTTGCCTTTACTACATTTCAACTGTCAGGCACAACGTATCGGTGGTGGAAAATCTATGAAGAAGGTAGACCAGCCGATGCAACACCGCAAACTTGGGCTTAATTTTTGGAAATATTCTTGAAAGAGTTTGTTCCCCAAACTCTCCGAGATGCGTGGCGCGCAGAGTTTGAACGGTTGTGTCAGGGCACTATGACAGTGTCAGAATATGCTACCAGGTTTAATGTGTTAGCCCGTCATGCACCGATCTTGGTTCCTACAATCAGAGAGCAGGTTCGCAGATTCATTGAGGGGCTCGATTATGATATTAAAATATGCATGGCTCGAGAATTGCAAACTGATGCTCCATTTCAACAAGTAGTGGATATTTCAAGGAAGATAGAGGGTGTTTTAGGCGAGGAAAGGGAGTCTAAGGAGGCCAAGAGGTCTCGAAGATCTGGAGGGTTCAGTGGATTTTACTCTTCAGCTAGAACCCATTATTGTAACGACCCAATTGATCGTTTTGAGAATTTAAGCTCCTTTCGGCAGCATAAGGTCTTGAACAACATCATATTATGTGTATTGACTTGCGTACGTGGTTAAATTCAGTTACCGGATGATCCGGAGTGATTTGGGACACTTAGTCCCCAAAACGGAAGCTTAAGTCTTAGGATTTTTAAACGTACTTGGAACTGTGTAAAGATGACTCCGGAATGGAGTTCTTTCAGTTCCGTTAGCTCCGTTGGGTGATTTTGGACTTAGGAACGTGTCTGGACTGGGAATTTGAGGTATGTAGCTGATTTAGGCTTGAAATGGCAAAAGTTAAATTTTTTGGAGATTTTGACCGGAAGTGGACTTTTTGATATCGGGGTCGGAATGTAATTTCGAGAGTTGGAAAAGCTCCGTTATGTTAATTGGGACTTCCTGCAAAATTTGACGTCATTCTAGGTTGGTTAGATTGGTTTCAGCATGAGTTTTCAAAGTTGAAAGTTTTGGAAGTTCATAAGTTTGATTCGTGGTGCGATTTGTATTTTCGGCGTTGTCTGATGTGATTTGAGACCTCGAATGAGTCCGTGTTAGTTTATGGAACTTGTTGGTATGTTTAGATGGGGTCCCGGGGGCCTCGGGTGAGTTTTGGATGGTCTACGAGTCATTTCCCCCTATTTTGAACTGCTGTTATCTGTCATCTGGTTTCCTTCATCGCGTTTGCGTCCTTGCCTTCGCATTCACGTAGTGTTATTTTGGAGGGTGAAATATTTCCCCTTCGCATTTGCAGTCACCCTCTCGCGTTCGCGAAGTTCTGCCACCCCCTCTTCGCGTTCACATTCCCTATCTCGCGTTCGCGAAGTGCAAACCAGGCCCTGGGTACTGGTGATCATTTTCCTCTTTGCGTTCGTGTGTCGCTTACGCATTCGCGTAGTTATTCCATTACACTCTTTGCATTCGCATTCGCATACTACTTCACGCATTCGCGAAGAGCAGTCGTTGGGCCATCTTATTTTTCCTCTCCGTGTTAGCGAACGAGTTATCGTATTCACGAAGAACAACTAGGCAGCGTTTGTTTTTCTTCTTTGCGAACGCGTCCCTTTCTCCATATTCGCGATGCACAAAACACCTGGGTAGAATATAAAGTCCTCTATTCCGAGGGTTTTCCATTTTCACCATTTTTGGAGTTCTAGAGCTTGGTTTTGAGCGATGCTTTGTAGGTTTTTCAAGCAAATTGTTTGAGGAAAGTGTTCTTCACCTAGAATTTAATATATTCCATGATTTTATCTTTATTTTTATCATTTCATTTATGTTTTGAGTTGAGGAAAATGGTAGTTTTTCAAGGAAATTTTCAAAATGAAAAATCATGATTTGAGGGACGAAATGGTATCGAAATTTGATAATTTATGTATGGTTGGACTCATATCGGAATGGGTATTTGAGTTTTGTAAAATTTGCCGGGTTCCGAGGTGCGGTCCCGGGGGTCGACTTTTGAACCGATTTTTGGATTTTGATAAAGATTGAGACTTTATGACCAGGAATAGTCTCTTATGAGTTTTATTTGTGCTTTGAAGTTATTTTGATTATATTTGAGCCGTCCGGAGGTCATTTCACTCGAGAAGTTTATTTTTGAGTATCAGTTTGTCTTCTTTGAGGTAAGTATCTTGCCTAACCTTGTGTGGGGGACTTTCCCTTAGGATTTGAGTCTTCTATGTTGATTGTAGTCCGTGTACACGAGGTGACGAGTGCGTGCACAGACTTATTTGTGGAGAGTTGGCCTTTAAGGGTTCTTAGGTCCTTGTATTCATTGAATATGCAGTTGTTCTTGTGATGATTATATATCTAAATTACTAGATTCACATCTACCTGCTTAATTAGAATCAATTGCTTCAGGATCCACTATTATTGTTACTTGATTCATATGTACCTTAATTAAAACTGTTATCTCTTCTATAGCCATGCTATCTTTTTATAACTGCTTATCTTTATTTGGAATTAATATTATTTCATCTTATAACTGTTCAGTATTAATTGAGGTTATGACTATTTTTCCGCTGCTTATTCTTAATTGAATTGTTGAATATCCTTAGTAATTTACTCAACCTTAAAAGAAGTTTAGATATCCTATATCTTAGTCGACTTGTTTTATTTAGAATTATTTGATTCGCGTTAGCTTCCCTGTTGTTGAAGTGTATATTATGGGATCCTTGCTATACATTAGTTTTCCCTTTGTTGAGCTGTTCTCTTTACGCCTAGCATTCTTTACTGTGGTTATTCCTTGTGAATTGTTTCTGCCGTGCGGTTGTTATTATTGTGATGCACGAGGTTTCTGTCGTGCGGTTGTTATTGTGGGGTTGCACGAGGTTTCTGTCGTACTATTATTACCATTGATATTTGCACATGCGGCGTGACAAGGCGGGATATGTGTATACATATGTGGCTTGCGCATGTGGCGAGACAAGGTGGGACCATTATTATGCACGTGTGGGGAGACAAGGCGGGCATTTATGTTACTATTGCACACATCGAGAGACAAGGTGGGCTATGTCAGGGATTGATTTGTGATGACTTGTGGCCTGGGGGCATTCTTGTTGTTTACATGTGTGTAGTGGTATACGTACCTGTGTGAGCTTTATCTTGTGAAAGCTGGGAGACAATATTCTATGTGCTGTTCGTTCTTTTTCCTTATGCTTATTTGCTGATATGGACTATGTTAGGACACTTGCACAAGCATACACGTAGTTAAGCACTCTTATCGGATAAGAGGTGTCCTTGATATTGTTGAGCATAGATGCTCACCCTTGTTTACTTGCCTTCTATGTGAGAATTGCTCTATTGGCACGTGAGTCGTCAGTGCGGTTATAAGGTGTTATGAGGGCACATGATGCCAAGTGTTAGGGTTCAGTTATTGAGAGTCGTGAGCTGTGATTTGTCCGAAGTTTGGTACCTCGTGGAGTTGTTGGCTAAAACCTGATGTAAAAGCGGTTGTAGTCGCTGAGTTATTACTTGTCCTTGCTGTATTTGTTATTCCGGATTTAGGTTGTGTTCCATTAACTTTGTCTATGTCATTTTCATGATATCATGCTGATACTTGTTGTTTCTTTCTTTAATGCCATTACTGTATTGTGATCCATATTGCATAGTCCTTATGTAGACATCATACTCCTGTTATTCATATACTGTACCCGTTTAGTTTCTTAGACCAGTGGGTGTCTTGATTTTTCCTCGTCACTACTCCACCGAGGTTAGTCTTGATAATTACTGGGCACCGCTATGGTGTGCTCATGCTACTCTTCTGCACCGTTGATTTAATCACTATGATTTGGCTGAGGCCAATATACCAGATGGTGTCGTTACAAGTACGATCCTGATTTTTATTATAGAAGGATATTTTCCTTAATTTGATTCGGTTCTGAATTTTGAGGTGAATTCTCCTATTATGCTCCACTTATGGGTTAGCTTCGTAAATTTTTGGCCCATTTATATATTTATCTCTGTTGGGAGATTTGAAGGTGTGATCCTATGTCTGTAATTTATTTTTGTACACCATTGAGGTATATAAGTCTAAAAGTAATTTTTATTATTCATTACAGTAGGTTTAATGTGTTTTGGAATAATTGATTCCAATTTTTATTAATTATACGCCCTACCGGTATGAGGGTTCATTATATGTTGTGAAAATTGTTTATGAAAATATATTGAAAAGAAGAAAGAAAGGAAATTGAAAATTTTAGTTGGCACAATGTGCAACATACTTGTGATTTGGAGTTGAGGATGAGATCCTCGTATTTTTTTACATATGTGAAATATTTAAATCGGACTGCAAGCCGTGGTGGAAGTTATGTAAGGACGAGGTCCTTGTGGTGAAATTTTTATGAATTTAAATCTTTTCCTTTGTGAAATTTAATTCGTACAATAGTATTAATTGGGAGTCATGCCTATTAGGCTTATTTGATAATTCTTGTATATTTTATGTGCATATTCAGCCATTTTCGTGTTGTAAACATTGAGTTTTCGCCATAGCTCCATTAAGTCAATTATGACTTGTGTGCAAAATTTGAAGTCATTACGGATTGATTTGATATGTTTCAGCGCAAAATATAGAAGTTGGAAGATTTGAAAACTTATAATTCGATTCGATGCACGATTCATAATTTCGGCGTTGTTTGACGTGGTTTGAAGCCTCGACTAAGTTCGTATTATATTTTGGGACGTGTTGGTATATTTGGTTGAGGTTCCGAGGGCCTCGGGTGGATTTCGGAAGGTTAACGGATCAATTCGGACTTGGAGAAAAGCTGCTGAAATTTTTGGGCATCTGCTGTTTCTTTCGCAGGTGCGTGAACAGTAACCACAGGTGCGTGAACAGTACACGCAGGTGCAAAACTGGGCAGAATCATAAGGACCAAAAATGGTCATTTTTGGGCATTTCGTTTTGGAATATTTGGAGCTCGGATTTGGGCGATTATGGAAGGATTCTTCACAAGCTTGGTTGGGGTAAGTGTTATATATCCTAAAGTGTTTATATTTCATGAATCCTTGATTATATTCATCATTTAATTCGGATTTAAATGGAAGAAATCAAGATTTTTACAAAATCTTCCAAAAATGAAATTTTAAGATTTGGAAGTCGAGTTGTTATATTATCCCGCGTTGACTTTTGTTGACTTTTTTGGAATAAATTTTTAAGTCGACGTATTATTATCCGCAATTGTTTCCGATGAATTTTAATGGATTTATACAATTAATTTGGATAGATTTGAGCTGTCCGGCAGTCAATTAAAGCAAGAAGGCTATTTTGGAATACCGGCCTAACTTTTTAAAAAAAAAGGTAAGTGTCTTGCTTAACCTCGAGTGGGGGAATTACCCATTAGGCATCGAGTCTTATGTGCCATTTGTGAAATGTGAAAAGCCGTGTATGCGAGATGACAAGTATGCACTCGGCTTATTTGTTTAAATTTTATTGAGTTAAAGTCTTGAGCATATTGTGTGGTAAATTGGATAATTATTGGTATATATTTAATCATCTATTTGTCGTGCCTAAATCCTTGTGATGACAATTTGATGTGATTGTTACTTGATTATTTATGTAATTCCGTGAATTTATTGGTTTGATAATTATTGAAATTTAATTTCATTATGGATTTTCCCTCTGCAAATAATTAATTAAATGAGCTTAAGAAGAAGTGTTTATATAATTATTGAAAATTTGAATTTAATGAAGACTTTGCTTTATGTTGAGTAATTTCTATCTCTATTAATTGTTTTTGGGTGTTGTACATATTGTGTGGAGCTTTTGGCTATTTGTTGTGAAATTAATTGACTTGGTTGTAGCTTTGAAATTTGGTTGTGGCCATTGGGCAAATTGTGATATGAATTGATTTTGTTATGTTGCCATGATAATTTTTCGTATAAATTATTGTGTTGTGGTAATTATTATTTTGAGGATATAAGGGTGGCATTTCACCGTTGATATTATGTGGGTATAAGGGTGGCATTTCACTGTGGTTGTGTTTGTTGGAATATTGCCTGGGCGGAGCAATAAGGGTGTCTATAGGAGCGGTAAGGGTGGCAATAGGAGCGATAAGGGTGGCTATTGTTATGGTCTGGGCGGAGCGATAAGGGTGGCTATAGGAACGATAAGGGTGGCAATATGAGCGATAAGGGTGGCTATTGATATTGTCTGGGCGGAGCGATAAGGGTGGCTATAGGAGTGATAAGGGTGGCAATAGGAGCGATAAGGGTGGCTATTGTCAGGGACGATATGTGATATTGTGATTTTCTTGTGTTTATTTTTATACTTTGTGCAATTTGTCTTGTTTTTGGTAAATTGACAATAATCTGATTTATGTTGAAATTGAGAGCATGTGGCTATTGCCAAGCGGATTATAAAATAAAATGTGGGCACGAGGTGTCGTGAGTAAATAATGAGGATATTTGGCACGTGAATTGTCCGTGCAGTTGTGATATGAAATGTGGGCACTAGGTGCTGTGATGAAATGATAATGATATTTGGCACGTGAATTGTCCGTGCAGTTTTGATATGAAATGAGGGCACGAGGTGCCGGGGAAATATGATGATTTAATTATGGGCAACGAGGTGCCGTGGAAATATGAAAAATGGACTGAGACCCGTGTTTACGAAAATTATGAAAATGGGTTGAGACCTGTATTTTTATGATTTTTAAATGAGGTGTCACATGGCGACTCTTTAATCGAAAGAATTATATTCAAAATATTTATTTGAAAGGATTTTTATTCAAGAAGAATTATATGAAATAATTGTATTTGAAAGATATTTATTCGACGAAATTATATTTGAAAAAGAGTTTTATTCGTAAGAATTATATTTGAAAGATATTTAATTGAAGAACTTGATTTAACTGGGTGTAATTGTATTTATTAATTGTTGAGCGATATTAAATGGTGATTTTATTGTCTTACTGTGCATCTCATTGGTTGTTTTATGTTGCCTTGATGTTATTTTTTTCCTATTATTTTGTATATTATATTGCACAGTTATTAGACTAGTGAGTGTCTTGACTGTACCTCGTCTGTACTCCACTGAAGTTAGTCTTGATACTTACTGGGTACCGACCGTGGTGTATTCATACTCCACTTCTGCACATTTTTGTGCAGAGCCAGGTATTAGAGATATCGTACTTGAGCAGAGTTAAAGCGGGATCGTAAGGATTCAAGGTAGAGTTGCTTGGCCGTCACAGTCCCTTGGAGTCTTTTCATTTCATTGTACTATTAATTTGTAATTCAAACAGTATTGTATATTGGGTCCTCGTGATCATTCCATGTATTCAGTTAGAGTTCGTGACTCAATACTACCAGTCTTGGGAGGTTGTATATTGTAATTATTTCTCCTGTAAATTTTTAAAAAAAATGGCTTCAAAAGTTAATTGAAATCGGCTTACCTAGTGTGAGATCCTAGGTGCCATCACGATGCCTGTGGTGGAATTTTGGGTCGTGATACTGTAGCACCCCGAGTATTCTGAAAATTTTTCTATGACCTCGCTAGTACTGAAATGTAGATTTATTAAGGAAGCGGGATGTCACGACCCATAATCCAACTAGTCGTGATGGCACCAAACCCAACTCGCTAGGTAAGCCAACTTTTAATTATCAAATTCCAATAATAATTATTAAAGCAAATTTAAATGAATAAAGATCTTAATCTTATACAATCCCCAAGAACTGGTAATACAAATCATGAGCTTCTAAGAATAGAGTATACAAATCGGAAATGAAATAAATACATAGTGTGTTTGAATAATACATAAACAGAGCTTTTATAAATCTAAAGCTACACTGAACAAGAGGCATCTACAACAAGAACGCAGGTACATCCTCAAATCCGGCAACTATCGAGCACAGCAACAACAACAACCAATATCTGCATGCAATGTGCAGAAGTGTAGTATCAGTACAATCAACCCCATGTACTGAGTAAGTAACAAACCTAGCTGTAGGTTGAAAGTAGTGACGAGCTTCTACCATGGTCGGGTCCATAACCAATAGTCCACAACAGTCCATAACAACATAAAGCAAATAATACCAGAAGTAACTCAGAGATAAAATGCTCAGCCAAATCATGATTTCAAAAATAATAGTTCTTCCTTTCAAATACATCAGTGAAAACCCAAATCGTTTGCCTAAGTTGCCAAAAATATGAATAGTTTAAAAACAATAATTTCTCCCAAAATCTTTTTAATAATAAATAAGATGTTTTCATTTTCCTTCCGGATAACCCGTGTAAAATAAATACTTCACTATGCTCATCTGTAAAAATGTGTAAGAAATCATGAATGATGTGATGTTGTACAACATGAGAAAAATACATCTCTATGCCTGTATGTCATGTGTGCATGCCAATGCGATGCAACTCAGTGATAAAATCATAAACAGCCCCTCGGGCAGAACATCACTCATATACAGCCCCTTGGGCTAACCTCACCGTCACTCATGCCTCTCGGGCATACCTCACAGTCACTCATGCCACTCGGGCATACCTCACAATCACTCATGCCACCTAGTCACTCAGCACTCGGCACTCGCACTCAGTAGATATGTGTGCTCACTGGGGGTGTGTACAGACTCCGGAGGGGCTCCTTCATCTCAAGCACTATAATCTGCACGGACAACTCACATGCTATAATCATAAAGTATATAAAGCATGGTGCAGGAGGGCAGCCCCGATCCATATAATAATCCTCACAATCAGGCCCTCGGCCTCACTCGGTCATCAATCTCTCCAGTCTCTCGGCTCACAATGTCATGTAAATAGCCCAAAAATGATGATATGATGTATCAATAAATAACAACAGAGACTGAGATATGATATGCAATGAAATGAATATGATTGAGTATGAATTTTTAATTTAAAACAAATAATTCACAGCAATATGACCTTTGTGGGTCCCAATAATACTGGCACATAGCCTCAACATGATTTTTATATGCTTTTCAGCTTAATTTCTCTAACTTATAAAACGCATGGAAAATGCCAAGATCATTTAACTACAAAATTCCACAGAAACAATTATGTCACAATTTCTATAGTGCACGCCCACACGCCCGTCACCTAGCATGTGCGTCACCTCCCAACAATTCACGAAATACATATATTCAGGGTTCATACCCTCAACTCCAAGATTAGAAGAGTTACTTACCTCGAACAAGCCGAATCCAATGTCGAGCAAGCTAAACAATGCTCCAGAAATCCCATTATGCGCGTATCAACTCCCGAACGGCTCGAATCTACCACAATTAATTTGATTCAGTCCACACAATTCATAGGAATTAATTCCATATCAAAATGTTAATATTCTCCACAAAATCCGAAATTACGCCCCAAAAATCACCCGTGGGGCCCATGTCTTGAAATCTGATGAAACCCACAAAATACAACAACCCATCCAATTACAAGTTCAACCATACTAATTTCACTCAAATCCGACTCCAAATCGGTATTCAAACTTGAAATATTCGTTTTGTGACATTATAGAAATGTTCTTCTATTTCTCTTGAAGATTCAATAATCTTACACCAAAAATGAAGAGTAATTCATGGAATATAGTCACAGGGGAGTTAAGAACACTTACCCCAAGTTGTGTGGAAAATTTCCTCTCCAAATTCGCCCAACCCGAGCTCCAAAATCCAAAAATGGGTGAAAATGTCGAACCCTCGAATTTAAGGTTCTGTCCCAGCGATTTCCGCATCTGCGGACAAGGGGTCGCATCTGCGACCTTCGCTTCTGCGGGAAAAATCTCACTTCTGCGAGAACAGCTTGGCCAGCCATAATCGCTTCTACGATGCCAAGGACCGCACTTGCGGTCGCGCTTCTGCGCGCATTGGGCCGCTCCTGCGCAAGTGCTTTTGCGCCCTGACTTCCGCTTTTGCGATGCCTTTCCAGCCAGCACTCCCTTGCTTCCGCGACTTGAGTGTCGCTTCTGTGACCATCGCACCTGCGAGCCCATTTCTGCAGGTGCGTAGACACCAGCAACAGAAAAATTCCAGCCTTAGCCAAAACTTCTAAAATGCTCTGAACCTCATCCAAAACTCACCCGAGTCACTCGGGACACCGTGCAAACATACCAACAAGTCCCATAACATAACACGGACCTACTCGAGGCCTCAAAACTCACATAACAACATCAAACCGACGAATCACACCTCAATTCGAAATCATTAAACTTTGAAACTTCAAATTCTATATCTTGTGCCGAAACACATCAAATCACGTCCGATTGACCTCAAATTTTGCACACAAGCCACATTTCACATTACGGACCTATTTAAATTTCCAAAATCGGATTCCGACCTCAATATCAAAAAGTCAACCCCCCGGTCAAACTTTCCAAAAAATCATATTTCGGCATTTCAAGCCTAATTCCACTACGGACCTCCAAATAATTTTCCGGACACGCTCCTAAGTCCAAAATCACTGTACGGAGCTATTGGAATCATCAAAACTCCATTCTAGGGTCGTTTACACATAAGTCGACATCCGGTCACTATTTTAACTTAAGGTTTAAACCTTGGAACTAAATGGTCCAATTTATTCCAAAACCTCACCGGACCTTAACCATTTACCCCGGCAATTCACACAACAACTGTGAAGTACAATTTGAGCAGTAAACGTGATTGTAATACTCAAAACGATTGATCGGGTCGTTACATTCTCCCTTACTTAAACATACGTTCGTCCTCGAACTTGCCAAGAGTTGTTTCCAAGAAATCAAATCACTGTTCCATCTTACCACACACGTACCCGGGGGTGAAGCCACATCATTCTATTCCACATAGGCTTGACTACACAATACAACTGAAAATGATTAATTTAACCTTAGCCCATAAACCTTGGAGTTTAATTTCCAACCTTTAGAATTTCTTTCAAGACACAAATCTTACATTTACACACCGTATAAGTCCGAACAAGTTGCATCGAGCTATAACTATAACCACGGATATAATCAACCAACATATTACACAACTCGCATGCTCGTAGCACCACTCCTGATCGCAGTGACTACTCAAAAACCAACCACATACTAGTATTAAACCCATATCGAGCCAAACCTCTTCCCAAAACCTTCGTACACTGTTGTATAAAAGAAACATGCGAAATTTCACGACCACTCACTAGATCAACAAGTCACGGAGCTCTCTCGCCCCAACCAGAACCGTAATCACTTTCTGAGCCAACTTTCAATATTATACTCCCGAATATACCGAAATTAAACCTGATAGTACCCATTCTAGGTCCAATGACCTTATATTACTAAACACAACTATTCCACAGACATGCCGCACTAATATAACTTAGAGCCACAACCCGTGCCATCCGTGCACCAATACGCAACAATTCAAATGTACTCAGTCATGGAAAAATGACTCAAATGAGAGAACTGCCCTGCCAGATTAATAAGTACTGCCACAACGAAATGCTGAAAATTCAACACACATCGTAGAAACCATCACCCGATCCTAACACAAGGTTCATACCTTAACATAACTCCGTTGCAGTGCGTGACCCTATCCAAACGCTGGTCCATAATATATACCTAGAGCCACCCCGCTCAAAATCAATAACCACAGAGAGGCAAATGACAAAAATGCCACACAAAACCTGAAAGAACATAACCATTACATAATCAATCATGCAATACCCAAATACTCATCACGCTCAAATTCCGCTATAAGGCTCAAATAGAACCGCACCATCTGTGCACATAACCAATGAATCATAACTCCTCGTAGCATAAAGGAGTAACTCACAGATCATTTCAGAACACTAATAAGTTCAACATCAATCGATGACATATCCCTCAATAATAGCAGTATGGAGCCAACCATTCCGGCTCGGTGTAGAATACACATCTTAATTGGGCCTACCTATGGACCCCTAAATCAACTCGGGTTACCCACAAATAGATAAAAATCCCTCCGAAAATCCATAATGACTGAATCATAACACATTTTATCATCTGGCTAGCTCCGGCCACAAATTCACAGTCCACAACCATGAAACAATCTGCACCTGAGAACTCCCAATCTCCAAATCCATAGAACACACGAATCACCATATTTGATTCCATCTCCACCGCCCGAATGCCTAACACCTCTCTCATACACGATCATCCCACGAGAAATACTTTAACAGTTCTTCCGTGCCACTTGACAAAATTTGAATATCAGGAGTCGATCAACCAGGAAAATGCCGCAATACCTTATGAGATATCCATAATTCAAAACATAGTGCGCCTTCTGAAATATACACTCTACTCACGCAATACCAAATAGTTATAGCATTCATCTAAACATCGAAAACTGTTCATGCCCTCTAAGAATTTATGACCTCTCTTTCAAAGCTAAACCATTACCTTGCACACGCCAACCTTAATCCCACACAACACACCGCATCTATCATGCCATCATTTGAAAAATACGAGAACCTCATAATCATTCTGAGTCACAAGTAAAATACATATCTGATCAGCCATAAGCCTTACATTTGTTCCCATCTGGTATAAAATCACAATGCTCAACATGCTCCTCAGGCCAGTAGGAAAATACCCATCTCAAACCGTGGTAGAAAACCCCAAGAATGCTTTGGAATCCATTTGCATATAATCAGGCCATCAGAGTTGAATCTCTCTAAATCAACCAAGTCACACAGGTCGCCAAGCCCAGGTGTATTGCCACAAAGCACCTATAGAAAAACCCCACATCATAAGCACCCAAAGAACCGGTCATATCCATTACCATAATGATCCAACCTACTACCCGTTTGTCTTATTTTCTCCAAGTTTCTTCTGAATTTGTCTTCAGATTAATACTTCTCCTTGCTAAAACGCCACGATCTTTAGCCACAGCTCACCCCATAAACCTATCATAGAACCACAATGCCCTACGACCCATAAGCAATTCTATTCTTCTTAAGAACCTTAAAAAATACCATAACTATAACACTCACTCTGAGAATACCTTATGTGAATTTGAAATTATTCTTCTTACCTTCCTTATAAAAAAATGTAGAATCCATAGTCATATAGAATTTCAACAAGTCCAGGCACCATCAAAAGCAAATCTCGAATTTTATCCATACACAAGTCTGGAAATATTCTCAATTGCTATATATAATTCTCAAACCCACGGGAAGTTTCTCGGGAGTCACCCACTTTACTCAAATCTAATTGCACCGCCCAAATGGGCCAAAAGACACGTGCCCCGTTAGCACCACAACACTCAAAGAAGTAACTCTACTTTAACACCACATATCAAATTCATACTCCGTGCGCACTACATCATTCACCAATAACAACTCACTCATCCCATGAATTTCATATACTCATACATGCAATATAATCATTAACCAGGAATTTCCTTATTCGAGTCATCCTCAATCTCAACTTCTGCAAGTCATAGCTAACCCACAAGTGTGCCTCAGACCAAAATTAAAATTTAACACCTAACCATGAAATCAAATTGTCAATAGCAGACTCCCCCACTTGGCTCAAAGCCATAGATGAAAATATTCCATAACTCACAATACTGATACACCCTTACTGCCATAATGCCATAGTCAGTCCAACGAAACTTCTTCCCAAGTTCATACAACGCCAACCATAAAAATACCTCAATTATCCGCTAAGCTCGTATTCATCCTCTTAACACACAAGTCAACTTTCTCAACCAGATTTAGGTTCAAATCTCCACCCATACACCCCGTCGGCAGAAAAGAAACTCTGTACTCACATCATAAGGAATAAACCTACATAGATTACTTCACAGGGGATAACCCACCTGCTTAGCCTCAATCTGGTATCTTGTTAACATTCGCAGTCACAATTACTATGAAATCACTTAGTCTATCTGAGTCCCAACTCATTAACCAGACATGAGAGTTTGGTCTGTCCCAAAATTTAACAATGTGAAAGATCCTTCAAAATATTCATTACTCGAGACTGTTCGTCACATCAAATCGAAAATCAAGCACCCAATGGCCTTTCCTTTACATTTCAAGGAAACACTTCTCGTTATATTCCAATAGTCTTAACAAATCCCGTGGTTACATCATACCCATCACACCGCCATTCTACCACTCATCGAGCCACAAATTCCATTGTAGGGTCATTACCGGACATATAAGTCCAATTGTACGAGTTGCAGCTGAAGCTACCGAGCTTAAGATGCGGTCTAAACCTGACCTCAAGTCCTCCAGATTGGCCCATCACCAAAACATATAATACTCATCTCAAACTTCATTCATGAAATCAGAAACTGGTGATGCACAGCTGATACTGAGCGCTCATGTGCGCATACGAATATGTGGAAGGAATTCAAATAGTTTATGTCTCAAGCTGAATCAATCTCGCACGATAAGGAAAGAAAGATGGGAAGTATATATCCTAAATGCCCTATAGCCTCTCCAAGATAAGTATGGACGTAAACATGCCGATCTGCAAGACTCTACTAGACACTTGCTCATGACTTGTAGAACCTATAAACCTAGGGCTCTGATACCACCTTGTCACGACCCAAAATCCAACTAGTCGTGATGGTACCTAACCCAACCCTCTAGGTAAGCCAACTTTCAATTATCAAATTCCAATAATAATTATTAAAGCAATTTAAGTGAATAAAGATCCTAATCTTATACAATCCCCAAGAACTGGTAGTACAAATCATGAGCTTCTAAGAATAGAGTATACAAAGCGGAAATGAAAAAAATACATAGTCTGTTTGAATAATACATAAACAGAGATTTTATAAATCTAAGGCTACCCTGAACAAGAGGCAGCTACAACAGGAATGCAGGTACATCTTCAAGTGCCGCAACCATCGAGCACAGCAACAACAACAGCCAACATCTGCACGCAATGTGCAAAAGTGTAGTATCCGTACAACCGACCCCATGTATTGAGTAAGTAACAAACCTAGCCGTAGGTTGAAAGTAGTGACGAGCTTCTACCAAGGTCGGGTCCATAACCAATAGTCAATTACAGTTCATAACAACATAAAGCAAATAATACCAGAAGTAACTCAGAGATAAAATGCTTAGCCAAATCATGATTTCAAAAATAGTAGTTCTTCCTTTCAAATACATCAGTGAAAATCCAAATCGTTTGCCAAAGTTGCCAAAAATATGAATAGTTTGAAAACAATAATTTCTCCCAAAATCTTTCAATAATAACTAAGATGTTTCATTTTCCTTCCGGATAACCCGTGTAAAACAAATGCATCACTATGCCCATCTGTAAAAATGTGTGAGAAATCATGAATGATGTAATGTGGTACAACATGAGAAAAATACATCTTTATGCCTGTATGTCATTTGTGCATGCCATTGCAATGCAACTCAGTGATAAAATCATAAGCAGCCCCACGGGTAGAATCACTCATATACAGCCCCTTGGGCAAACCTCACAGTCACTCATTCCTCTCAGGCATACCTCACGGTCACTCATGCCACTCGGGCATACCTCACAATCACCCATGCCACTCGGGCATACCTCACAATCACTCATGCCTCCCAGTCACTCAGCACTCGGTACTCGCACTCAGTAGGTACATGCGCTCACTGGGGGTGTGTACAGACTCCGGAGGGGCTCCTTCAGCCCAAGCGCTATAATCTGCACGGACAACTCACGTGCTGCACGGACAACTCACGTGCTATAATCATAAAGTATATAAAGCATGCTGCAGGCGGGCAGCCCCGATCCACATAATAATCCTCACAATCAGGCCCTCGGCCTCACTCGGTCATCAATCTCTCCAGTCTCTCGGGCTCACAATGTCATGAAAATAGCCCAAAAATGATGATATGATGTATCAATAAATAACAATAGAGACTGAGATATGATATGCAATGAAATGAATATGATTGAGTATGAATTCTTAATTTAAAACAAATAATTCATAGCAATATGACCTCTGTGGGTCCCAATAATACTGGCACATAGCCTCAACATGATTTTTAATATACTTTTCAGCTCAATTTCTTTAACTCATAAAATCGCATGGAAAATGCCAAGATCATTTAACTACAAAATTCCACATAAACAATTATGTCACAATTTCTATAGTGCACGCCCACACGCCCGTCACCTAGCATGTGCGTCACCTCCCAACAATTTCACGAAATACATATATTCAGGGTTCATACCCTTAACTCCAAGATTAGAAGAGTGACTTACCTCGAAGAAGCTGAATCAAATGTCGAGCAAGCTAAACAATGCTCCAGAAATCCCATCACGCATGTATAAACTCCCGAACGGATCGAATCTACCACAATTAATTTGATTCAGTCCACAATTTTTATAGGAATTAATTTCATATCAAAATACTAATATTTTCCACAAAATCTGAAATTACGCCCCAAACATCACCCATGGGGCCCACATCTCGAAATCCGATGAAGCTCACAAAATACGACAACCCATCCAATTACAAGTTCAACCATACTAATTTCACTCAAATCTGACTCCAAATCAGTATTCAAACTTGAAATTTTTGTTTTGTGACATTATAGAAATTTTCTTTTATTTCTCTTGAATATTCAATAATCGTACACCAAAAATGAGGATTAATTCATGGAATATAGTCACAGGGGAGTTAAGAACACTTACCCTAAGTTGTGTGGAAAATTTTCTCTCCAAAATCGCCCAACCCGAGCTCCAAAATTCGAAAATGGGTGAAAATGTCGTACCCTCGAATTTAAGGTTCTGTCCCAGCGATTTCCGCATCTACAGATAAGGGGTCGCATCTGCGACCTTTGCTTCTGAGGGAAAAATCTCGCTTCTGTGAGAACATCTTGGCCAGCCATAATCGCTTCTGTGATGCCAAGGACCGCACCTGCGGTCGTGCTTCTGCGCGCGTTGGGCCGCTCCTGCCCAAGCGCTTCTGCGCCCTGGCTTCCGCTTCTGCGATGCCTTCCCAGCCAGCACTCCCTCGCTTCTAGGACTTGAGTGTCGCTTCTGCGACTATTGCACCTGCGAGCCCATTTCCACAGGTGCGAAGACACCAGCAACAGAAAAATTCCAGCCTTAGCCAAAACTTCCAAAATGCTCTAAACCTAATCCGAAACTCACCCGAGTCACTCGGGACCCCGTCCGAACATACCAACAAGTCCCATAACATAAGACGGACCTACTCGAGGCCTCAAAACACACATAAAAATATCGAAACGAAAAATCACACCTCAATTCGATATTATTGAACTTTCAAACTTCAAATTCTATATCTTGTGCCGAACCACATCAAATCACATTAGATTGACCTCAAATTTTGCACACAAGTCACATTTCACGTTATAGACCTATTCAAATTTCCAGAATCGGATTCCGACGTCGATATCAAAAAGTCAACCCCCCGGCCAAACTTCCCAAAAATTCATCTTTTAGCATTTCAAGCCTAATTCCACTACGGACCTCCATATAATTTTTTGAACACGCTCCTAAGTCCAAAATCAATGTACGGAGCTATTGGAATCATCAAAATTCCATTCCGGGGTCATTTACACATAAGTCGACATCCGGTCACTATTTTAACTTAAACTTTAAACCTTGGAACTAAATGGTCCAGTTCATTCCAAAACCTCACCGGACCTGAACCATTTACCTCGGCAATTCACACAACAACTGTGAAGTACAAGTTTAGCAGTAAACGGGGTTGTAATGCTCAAAACGACCGGCCGGGTCGTTATACGGGAATACCGCAAGTCTGTGCATCATCCCATACAAATCTCAGCTCTTAATCATATATAAATTTTGGAGAACCTTTCAATACCACATAAATACATTTCAGGCCAAAACAGATATAACACATGACCCCACAATTTGATTGTTGATAGTGGACTCCCCTCACTTGCCTCGAAACTATAGGACACAGTCCGATGATCCACAATACTAACCTTCATCGCTCGTTTGACACCGGTCATAAGATACCTCAAGCCATTTATTTGGCGTATGTCATCCTCGTGACAGTTAAACTCGCTTCCTCCAGTACCTTGGCTACTAGTATGTATCCTTCGCTAAATAGAAATCCCATACGAACTACATAGTCTCTAATACCACCAACTATCTTCAGATCTACATTCACCTCGTGAACCTACCACGATTGTGATGATTAGGAAATTAATTAAAACTTCTCAAGATCATACTTATCAACCAGATGACAGAACCTGTTGCACCCCCATGTGCATAACTGAATGATCTCTCAATACTTCCGCATCCTCGATCTGGACGACACGTTATAACAATGGTTGAGCAACCCTAGCTCCCTTATAACCCCTATGTAGTATCACGAACCGTTGGCGCATAGTTGATACAGAGTGCGCAATTTCATACATGAGTGGATGCAAAAGAACATAAGATATATGCTTCAAGCTGAATAAATGTCGCACGATAAGGAATGAAAGAATTGGAAATTTTTACTACTAGTTCTGTAGCCTATCGAAGATAAGTACAGACGTCTCCGTACCGATCCGCAAGACTCTACTAAACTCGTTCGTGACTCGTAGAACCTATGAACCTAGAGCTCTGATACCAACTTGTGACGACCCAAAATCCCACCACAGGCGTCGTGATGGCATCTAGTCTATAAGATTAGGTGAGCCAATTTCTATTACATTTTGAAGCCATTGTTTTTGAATTAAATAAGTAACCAAAACTAAGAACGCAATAAATATGAATATACAACCTCCCAAGACTAGTAGTACTGAGTCACAAACTCTAACTGAATACATTGAATGGTCATGAGGACCGAATATACAATACTGTTTGATTAAAAATTAACAGTACAATAAAATGAAAAGACTCCAAGGGACTGCGACGACCAAGCAGCTCTACCTTGAATCCTTACGGTCCCGCTTTAACTCTGCTCAAGTCCGGTATCTCCAATTCCTGGCTTTGCACTAAAATGTGCAGAAGTATAGTATGAGTACACCACGGTCGGTACCCAGTAAGTATCAAGACTAACCTCAGTAGAGTAGAGACGAGGTACAGTCAAGACTCACTAGTTTAATTGCATGTGCAATATAATATACAAGATAGTAGGAAATATATAACAATAAGGATATCATAAAACAACCAGTGATATGCACAGCAAGACAACAAAACACCCTTTAATATCACTCAACAAATAATAAATACAAGTACACCCAATTAAATCAAATTCTTCAAATAAATGTCCTTCACATATAATTCTACCAAATAATTCTCTTTCAAATATAATTTTTCTCATATAAATAGCTTACAAATATAATTCTTTCATATAATACTTTCTAAATAAAAATCCTTCCAAATAAATATTTTGAATATAATATTTCAATTAAAAAGTCACCATGTGACACCTCATTTCATAATCATAAAAATACGGGTCTTAGCCAATTTTCATATTTTTGATAAACACGGGTCTCAACCCATTTTTCATATCTCCACGGCACTTCGTGCCCATAATTAAATCATCATATTTTTTTCCGGCATATTGTGCTCTCATTTCATATCACAATTGCACGGACAATTCACATGCCAATATCCTCAATGTATATAAGATCCACATGATCAATTTATTTCCACTAAAGTGAGTTTAGAATTTTTAAATCAAGTAAGAAATCAACAAAGAATTAAATTTTGTTTTTTGAAATCATTTGGGTGAAGAAAATAACATTTCTCTTAAATTAAAGCATGAGATAAACTACTGGTTTGTTTGTAAAATTATTTAATTTAAAACATAATAATAATTTCTTTTATTTAAATCAACTCAATCATCAAAAATCAGTAAGAAAAACCAAAAATATACTTCTTCAGAGTCTCGTGCTAAAAAGCCAAAGCCAACACCATACAACTAGGAGCATAAAACACATAATAATAAAGTCAACTAGTACATCACGGAAGAAGACAAGAATTTACATATTAAATGAAACAAAATCACCCAAGGCAAGGACATAAATAAAGAAATATCAACAGGGCACTCCCGAGGTACCGTCTCGTAGTCCCAAATCATAAATAAATTCACAATATCTCATTTTCTTATAACACCGCGGGAGCCTTCACATTTAATTTTAAAGAAATAATTTTTCCCAAAATAGCATCCCGCGTTTTAGCTATCCTTATCACACCGCACGACTTCTAGTAGTTCCCCTACTAGCCACGCGTTTCTAGCCACCCTTATCTCACCGCATGCATTTCAACACCCTGACCTTATATCACAACATGACTTCTAGTAGTTCCCCGACTAGCCACGCGTTTCAAGCCACCCTTATCTCACCGTATGCGTATCAATATCACAATATTTCACAAATCGCACCTCAAGTGCCCAAATATCACAGCATAATACAACTTGCACCTCAAGTGCCCAAATATTATAACATTTCACAAATTGCACATCAAGTGCTCAAATCTTACAACATATCACAGATTGCACTTCAAGTGCTCAAATCTTACAACATATCACAAATTGCACATCAAGTGCTCAAATCTTACCACATATCACAAATTGCACATCAAGTGCCCATATATTACAACTTGTCACAGAAATCAACAATACATTATTTTTCACAATAAGGAGCCCATGGTTCGACCATAATGTGCACAAAATCTTAACAAAAATATCCGGAAGTGAACATCTCAATAAAATAATATTTCACATAAAACCAAGGTGGCAAACACACCAAATCATCGTATGAAACAATTTCAACAAACAAGGATCTAGGCATGACCAATAGAGGATTTAATAAGTGTCAATAATTTCCAATTTAATACCTAAGGGAGTCTAAGGATTTTAATCAACGAAATTTGCACATATAAACAAAGTACGTACTCGTCACCTCGCGTACATGGTTTTCAATTACACAATTTGCACATAATACTCAATGCCTAAGGGGTATTTCCCCCAACTTGAGGTTAAGCAAGACACTTACCTTTTTGAAGTTATGCCGATATTCCAAAATTGTATTCTTGCTTGAATTGACCTCCAGACCGCTCAAATCTATCCAAATTAATTGTATAACTTCATTAAAATTCATCGAAAATAATTCCGGATAATAATACGTCGACTTAAAAATTTATTCTAAAAAGTCAACAAAAGTCAACACGGGGCCCGCCCCTCGGAACCCGACATAATTTTCATGAAATCTGAAGACCCATTCCGATACGAGTTCAACCATACCAAGTTTATTGAATTCCAATAACAACTTGACCTCCAAATCTTAAATTTTCGTTTTTGAAAGATTTTACAAAAATCTTGATTTCTTCCATTAAAATCCAAATCAAACGATGAATATAATCATAAATTAATGAAATATAAAAACTTTAGGATATAGAAAACTTACCCCAATCCTTATGGTAAAAATCGCCTCAAAAATCGCTTCAATCCGAGCTCCATAGCTCCAAATATGTTAAAAATGGCTGAAACCTCGAAATATAGCTACTGCCTAGGTATTTACTCTTCGCGATCATGGAAAATGCTTCGCGATCGCGAAGCACAAAATTTTTCAGCCCCAAAATTGCTCTTCGCGATCGCGGAAAACCAATCGCGATCGCGAAGGACAAACTCCCCAACCCTTACAGATATCCTTTAGTTTAATGGTCATAACCTTTTGTACAAAACTCCAAATTATGAATAGTCTAACTTTCTGAAAACTAGACTCTAAGTTCTATATCTTTCATTTGTATCTCATCTCTCAATTTCTTATATATTATGAGATATAAGCTTCCAAAGTCAGCCCTGTGCAACAGAGATTTCCAAACTCTTCCCGGACAGCCTATAGTTTTTCCACCATAACTTTTTGTAAACAACTCCAAAGAACCAACGCTTTAACTTTCTGAAAACTAGAGACAAAGGACTACAACTTTCATTTTTGGATTATCTCCAAATTCCATTAAGATTGCGAGATATGAGCTTCCAAAGTCGGGTAAGTGCGGCAGGAGTTTCTCTACGAGATCGCGAAAAGTCTTCCGTGATCGCGATTCACAGTGTCAAAACAGCAAAATTGCTCTTCGCGATCGCGACCGTTTGTCCGCGATCGCGATGCATACCTCTGTGGCCAAAAACCAGCAACTAAAAATGGCCTAGAAATGGTCCGAAACCACCCCGAAACTCACACAAGCCACTCGGTACCCCGTCCGAGCATACCAACAAGTCTCAAAACATATTGCAGACTTAGTCGAAACCTCAAATCACATCAAACAACACTAAAAATCATGAATCATACCCCAATTCAAGCTTAATGAAACTAAGAAATTTCAACTTCTACATTCGATGTCGAAACCTATCAAATCAAGTCTGATTGACCTCAAATTTTGCACACAAGTCAAAAATGACATAACGTACGTATGAAAATTTTCAGAACTGGATTCCGACCCCGATATCGAAAAATCAACTCCCCGGTCAAACTTCCAACTTAAACTTCCTATTTTTGCCATTTCAAGCCTAATTCCACTATGGACTTCCAAATAAGTTTTCGGACACGCTCCTAAGTCCAAAATCACAATACGGAGCTATTGAAATCATCACAATTAAAATCTGAGGCCGTTTACACATAAGTCAAATCTCCGGTCAACTCTTTTCATTTAAGCTTCAAAAATGAGAATTGTTCTTTTAATTAAATTCTGAATCTTCCGAAAATCAAACCCGACCACACTCGCGGGTCATAATACATATTACGAAGCCGCTCGAGACCTTAAGTCACTAAACGGGGTGTTAATTCTTAAAACGACAAGTCGGGTCGTTACATAAATTTATAAATTGTTTTAAAAATGGATAATATTATTCTAACGTTGGGTTGCCTAGCAAGTGAAATGTTAGGCGCCATCACGGTCCGAAGGTGGGAATTTCGGGTCATGACAATACATTTCCTATACTATTGTCTATGTTATATTGTTGAGTTGTTCTTTGAAAAGGACCAGGGCTGGAACTAGTTGATACCATTAATTCATTTTGGCTTATAAAGGAGTCTGTTTCCTCAATGTCATAACTGTCATGTAATTCTTCTACAATTTTTCAAAATTTTCTAATTTCTTTTCTGATATTACTTCATCTCTATATCCCTTATTATCTGTTCTTAATTCACATTTTTTAAAATATTTTTCTGTTTCTTTTAAAGTTAATTTTCCTAATTTACATCCTTTACATTGGAAGGTTATATTTTTATTTTTCTTTGTTAGTTCTCTTGCTTTTTTCTAAAGCTAAATCTACTTCATAATCATTTTGTATTATTTCTGCATTCATAAGTTCAGTATTTTCTATCATACTTTCTGTTTCATCGTCTAATTCTTTCTGATTAGTATAATTATAGTCTGTAAATCTAATTGATGTTTCTCCTTTTGCATTTGTATACATTAAATAGGATTCTGGTTTTAATATTTTTGGCTTTGTAATTTTTTTTAATTTCCATTCCAGTCCTGCATATTCTTCTGGGTCTATTTTTATAGGTTTTATTAATCTTATTCCTTTATTTCCTATTACTTCTACTACATAATCTACCTTAATTTTAAATCTTATGTTGCTATTTGTTGCCATTTTTCCTATAAATCCTACACATATTAATAAATTATTCCCGTTATTCATTTCTTCATATCTTCCTATCTTAATATTTTTTCCAAATTCTGCTATATTTATCATATCATCTGGACTTATATAAAATATTCCTCCATTATTTTTCATGTCTACTTCTGCTAAACCTATTATAGATTTTTTTCAAATCTGACCATCTATCATCATATACTACTACTAATACTTTAGTTCCTAAATTTTTTCTAGTTAATCCTTTTAATCCTATTAATATTAATCCCATATGCATTAAATTTCTTTTACAATTTCTCATTTTTCTTACTGATTCAGGATTGATTAAATTTATAGTTGCAACATTGTCTCCTATTGTCACGACCCGAAATTCCCACCTTCGGACTGTGATGGCGCCTAACATTTCACTTGCTAGGCAAGCCAATGTTAGAATAATATTATCCATTTTAAAATAATTTTTAAATTTATTAATAACAAAGAAACAAATGCGGAAGTAAAGTCTGAAATATGGTGAATAATCCATAAAAATAACGGTGTCTAAATACCATCCCAGAATTGGTGTCACAAGTGCACAAGCTTTTAGAATAATACAAATAAAGGTCTGAATAAAATAAAGTTATCTGAAAGCAAACACATAGCTAAAATAAGGTAGACGGGGACTTCAGAACTGCGGACGCCGTGCAGTTATACCTCAAGTCTCCTCTGGTCGCTGAAATCCGAGCAAGTCTATGGTACGCTGCTCGGACAAACTCCGAAATCTGCACAAAAAGTGCAGAGTGTAGTATCAGTACAACCGACCCCATGTACTAGTAAGTGCTGAGTCTAACCTCGATGAAGTATTGACGAGACTAAGGCAAGTCACTTACATTAATCTGTACACAATAATAGTAACAACAACAAATAATAGAAATAAATCAGGTAACTCATTTATAATAATTGAAGCCAACTCAGCAATCGTAACCCATTATTATTTCAACCAATTTCTGTTGCAGCGTGCAACCCGCTCTCACAATATATTCATATTCAATTCTATTGCGGCGTGCAACCCTATCACGACCCAAAATCCTAACTCAGGCGTGGTGATGGCACCTAGTCTTTAAGACTAGGTAAGCCGATTTCAATTACATTTTTGAAGCCATTTTGTTTTTGAAACTAACAACGGAAATAATTACAAATATGACAACCTCACAAGACTAGTAGTACTGAGTCACGAACTCCAACTGAATACATGAAATGATCTCAAGGATCGAATACTCAATACTATTTGAATAATAAATAACAGTACAATAAAATGGAAAGACTCCAAGGAACTGCGACGACCAAGCAGCTCTACCTTTAATCCTTGCGATCCCACTCTAACTCTGTCCGAGTTATCTCCAATACATGGCTCTGCACAAAAATGTTCAGAATTATAGTATGAGTACACCACGGTCGGTACCGAGCAAGTATCAAGACTAACCTCAGTGGAGTAGAGACGAGGTACAGTCAAGACACTCACTAGTCTAATAGCCTGTGCAATATAATATATAAAATAATAGGAAGCAGATGACAATAAGGGCAACATAAAACAACTAGTAATATGCACAGCAGACAACAAGAATATCATTAATATCGCTCAACAATTAATAAATACAATTACACATAATAAATCAAATCCTTCAAATAAATGTCTTTCACATATAATTCTTTCATATAATACCTTCTACATAAAAATCCTTTCAAATAAATATTTTGAATATAATTCTTTCAATTAAAAAGTCACCATGTGACACCTCGTTTCATAATCATAAAAATACGGGTCTCAGCCCATTTCTATATTTTTCGTAAACACGGGTCTCAGACCATTGTTCATATTTCCATGGCACCTTGTGCCCATAATTAAATCATCATATTTCCCCGGCACCTCGTGCCCTCATTTAATATTACAACTGCACGGACATTTCACATGCCAAATATCATTATCATTAAATCACAGCACCTCGTGCCCACATTTCATATCACAACTGCATGGACAATTCACGTGCCAATATTCTCATTATTTACTCATGTCACCTCATGCCCATATTTCATTTTATAATCTCCCTGGCAATAGCCACAGGCTCTCAATTTCAACATAAAACAGATTATTATCAATTTACTATTAACAAGACAAATTGCACAAGGTATAAAACTAAACACAAGAAAATAACAAGATCACATAAAATCACCAACACCACAACTCCACGTCATCTCATATCGTCCCTGACAATAGCCACCCTTATCGCTCCTATTGCCACCCTTATCGCTCCTATAGCCGCCCTTGTACCCACATAATATCGACGGTGAAATGCCACCCTTATATCTTTAAAATAATAACTCACACAACACCACAATTTACACGGCAAATTATCACAGCAACATAACAAAATCAATTTACATTACAGTTTGCCGAATGGCCACAACAAATTCCAAGGATATAAAAAAATCAATTAATTTCACAACAAATAGCCCAAGGCCCACACAATGTATATATGAAACCTCAAAAATAATCAACAGAAATAGAAAAATAATCAACATAGGGCACACCTTTATTAATCCAGGTTTAGATAATTATATTAACACCTCTTCTTAAGTTCATTTAATTAATCATTTTCATAGGAAAAATTCATATTGAAATTAATTCCCAAGAAATATTAAACCAACAATTCTCACGGAATTTCATAAATATTTCAAGTAACAATCACATCAAATTGTCATATAAAAACAAATTCAACAACAAGGATTTAGGCATGGAAAACAGATGATTTAATAATTATCCCCAATTACCCAATTTACTACACAATAATGCCTAAGACTTTAATCCAATAAAATTTGCATATATAAATATTCACAAATGGCAAAAAGGGCTCAATGCCTGAGGCCTAATTCCCCCACTCGAGGTTAAGCAAAACATTTACCTTTTTGAAGTTAGGCTGATATTCCAAAATAGCCTTCTTGCTTGAATTGACCTCCAGAAAGCTCAAATCTATCCAAATTAATTGTATAACTTCATTAAAATTCATCGGAAACAATTCCAGATAATAATACGTCGACATAAAAATTTATTCCAAAAAGGTCAACGCGGGACTCGCCCCTCGAAACCCGATATAATTTTCATGAAATCTGAACACCCATTCCGATACGAGTTCAACCATACCAATTTTATCGAATTCCAATAATAACTCGACCTCCAAATCTTAAATTTTCGTTTTTGGAAGAGTTTACAAAAATCTTGATTTTTCCTCCATTAAATCTGAATTAAATGATTCAAAGGCATAATCATGGAAATTAATCAAAACTGGATAAGAATCACTTACCCCAAACACCCACGCAAGAATCTCTCCACAAATCGCCTTCTATCGAGCTCCAAATTTGATTTTGAGTTATGAACTCAAACCCCCATTTTTGGGACTTTTAATTCTGCCCAGATAGGCCTTCTTCGCATTCGCGGCCATTGCTTCGCGTTCGCGTAGGCCAAAACCCAACTGCCTCAAATCCTTCATCGCGTTCGCGAAGGCTAACTATTTTGGCCCCATCATTTCCTCTTCGCGTTCACGACCTCCTCGTCGCGTTCACGATGACCAGCTGACCAAATTCTTCGCGTTCACGAAGGCCAAACAACCTCAGGCCCCACTTTTCCTTTCTTCTTCGCGTTCGCGTTGCCTTGGCTGCGTTTGCGAAGGATTTCCCATATCCTTCTTCGTGTTCGTGTCCCCTGCTTCGCGTTCGTGAAGTCCAAACCAACAGCCCCCTCAAATTCCTCTTCACGAACATGGGACTCCCTTCGTGTTCGTGAAGAAGGAAACCAGACTTCAACAACAGCAGTCCAAACAGCTCCAATTTGGTTCGTAACCACCCCGAAACATGCTCGAACCCCTCGGGACCCCGTCCAATCATACCAACCTATCCCATAACATAACACGGTCCTGCTCTAAGCCTCAAATCACATTAAACAATATCGAAATCATGAATCGCACCCTAATTCAAACTTAATGAACTTGAAACTTCATCTTCTACCATCGATGCCGAAACCTATCAAATCACGTTCGATTGACCTCAAATTTTGTACACAAGTCACATTCGACATTATGAACCTACTCCAACTTCCGGAATTGGATTCCGACCCTGATATCAAAAAGTCTACCCCCCGGTCAAACTTTCCAAAATTTTGAGTTTCGCCATTTCAAGCTTAATTCCATTACGGACCTCCAAATAATTTTCCTGACACGCTCTTAAGTCCAAAATCATCATACGGAGTTAACGGAACCGACGAAACTCCATTCCGGAGTCGTTTTTGCGTAGTTCCGACTACGGTCAAAATTCTAAGACTTAAGCTTCCTTTTTAGGGACGAAGTGTCCCAAATAACTCTGAATTATCCGATAACTGAATTCAACCACACACGCAAGTCAATAGGCATAATACGAAGCTGCTCTGGGCCTTATGTTGTCGAATGGGACTTAAATTCTTGAAACGAAAGGTCGGGTCGTTACATTCTCCACCTCTTAAACAAACGTTCGTCCTCGAACGTGCTAAGAGTCTTTCTGAGGACTTTAAATTACTGAGTATATTATTGCACACATACTTGTGGGTGATTCTACATTCCCACAATTTAACACGGGTCTGACAACACCATCTCAATTGAATTTATTTCTTTTCTCCATTCTCATAAGCTTTAGAGCAAAATCCCTAACCCTCCAATCATTTCCAAAATGCTTGATTTTTTACTTCGACGCACGGTATTAGTCTCAACTGGCTATAGCAACTTGTGCCTATGCACACATCAACTATCTTGATAGTGTTGAAGTACTTCAAAAATTTTCTGGGGTGTTTCATTCTTCCCCGCTTAGGATCATTCGCCCTCAAACACATAACATAATTTTGTCTCCTCTTTGCACGTCTCAATCTCACAATGATATCAGGACATGACGCACATCATATGTATGCTCATCACCACATCTTTGGTCTTAAAAGTCGTTCATAATTAATTCCAGCGTCATCAATTAATCTCATATTAATCCCCACCTCATTTCGAATTTTCACAACACTAACAACAGAATGTGAGGCATGAAGACCTCATGATTACTTACTCGGATTAATGAGTCACATTTAACGCCACCTGGGCACTCATCTTATAGGCTAAAACTCAATGTTTACAGCACGAAAATAGCTGAATATGAGCAGAAAATATACAAGAATTATCAAAATAAGCCTAACAGCCATGACTCCCTATTAATATTATTGTACAAATTAAATTTCACAAGGGAGAATTTTAAACTAATAAATATTTCCCCACAAGGACCTTGTCCTTATATAACTTCCATCGCGGCTTGCAGCCCGGTTTAAATATTTCATAACATATCAAAATGCGAGGATCTCGTCCTCAACTTCGAATCACAAGTATTTTGCACATTGTGCCAACTGAAATTTAAATTTCCTTTCTTTCTTCTTTTCAACAAATTTCGTAAACAATTTTGATAATACATAATGAACCCCTATACAGGTAGGGCATATAATTCATAAAAATTGGAATCAATTATTCCGAAACACATTAAACCCACTGTAATGAATAATAAAAATTACTTTAGGACTTATAGCCCTCAATGGTGTACAAAAATAAAATGACAGACACGGGTTCAAATCTTTAAATCTCCCAACATGGATAAACATATAAGTGAGTCACAAATTTACGAAGCTCACCCATAAGTGGAGCATAATAGGAGGGTTCACCTTAATATTCAGAACCGAATCAAATTAAGGAAAAATATCCTTTTATAATAAAATTAGGATCGTACCCGTAACGACACCATCTGGTGCATTGGCCTCAGCCAATATCATAGTGATTATATCAATGGGTCGGGCCTCCACCTCTTAGGCGCCCACTACCCGCATGTCCTCCACCTCTAGCTGACTGTGCACATGGAGTATCAACTGGAATAAAGCTTGTAGCTGGAGTGTTGTGATGAAACCCATGCCTCCCAAGTCTGAGACAATCTCTAATGATATGCCTAGTATCACCACACTCATAACAACCCCTCTGAGGTCGCGACTGCTCGTACTGAGTCTGTGCCGGATAACTAGAATAAACACTGTAAGAATCTCGTGTCGGTGGTGCACTATAAACTGGAGCACCCCGAGTAATCTGATGTCATGATCCAAAATCCATAAAGGTCGTGATGGCGCCGGACACCGCTGTCAGACAAGCCAACAATAAATACTAAATAAATTGTCATTTTAATATTTTTGAAGTCATAGTTGTTCCCCTCAATTAAATAGCAGAAGATGAAGTTTACAAAATACGTAATAATATCTTTAAAAATTTCCAATACAGTGCAACCCATAATCATCCCAAAACCCGGTGTCACAAGTGCATGAGCATTTACTAGGGAATTAAAAATAAAATACAGCATCTGTCCAGAATATAAATTAGACAGGAAAATATAATATTTCTGAAGGAGACTCTGTTGGCTGCGGATCGTAATACAGAATGTAGCTCACCTATGTCCCCACAATTATTAACCACACCTCTGCGCCCACAAGGCCGCTAGACAAATATGTACCTGCACAATAAAATGTGCAGCAAGTGCAGCATGAGTACAAAAATAATGTGTACCCAGTAAGTATCAAGCCTAATCTCGAAGAGGTAGAGACGAGATGGCCGACTTTGATACTCACTATGGGTCAATAATATTAAATAATCATGAAAATAGAAATACTTATATCAATGTGATTCCTAGAGTTAACAATAAGTTTATTGAACCAACAGAAGTAATTAAATTCTTTCAATTCCAATAAATTTCTAATTTATCAATTAGCCTCATTTATAGAAATAACAATAATTTCCTTAACAAGCAGAGATAAATAAATTCTTTAAATTCCAATAATTTCCAAATTTCAATTAGCTTCACAAGCTAAAATAAACTATCAAAGTATCGTATAATTATTATTATTAAGCACGATTTCTGCCGAGGTTGTTCGGCCCGATCCAGAGTGTCGTGTACACTATCGAGGGACGTGCGACACAATCCATAGATGCATCTATCCTGCCGAAGCGTTCGGCCCGCTCCACAAGAAAGGAGGACATTTTCTTATGTACCTCCGGAATGAGAGTATGTTTATTATAAGATAAATTCGATAGGATGAACAATTTCATTTAACAATTAATTAATTTAAACAGAAATAAGCATATGAGATTTCCATCTTTTACTATCTCTCACTAACAATTTATGATATATATCAAATAATTTAATGTAATTAAATAGCGGATACAATTTACACAAGTAATTCATGCTTTGAGTCCTAAACTACCCGGACTTTAGGATTAATAGTTGCTACGCACGGACTCTCGTCACCTCGTGCGTACGTAGCCCTCACAATTAGCAACAATTATTAATTTAATAACCTATGGGGTAATTTTATCCCCACAAGATTAGACAAGAGACTTACCTTGTCTCAAGGTTAACTTTTCGATTACCGCATCGCGTAAAATTCTCGATTCAACGCCGAAAAATCCGAAGCTATCCAAATATTATACAAGATAATTAATATATGCTCAAAAATTCAGAATTCATCTATTAAATAAATTATCCTATCCAAAATGGTAATATTCATAAAATTACCATCTTACTTGAAGTCATGATGCAAAAAACAATACCATCTTACTTTAAACATCTAAATCCCTTTTCCTGCTCATCCGAGCTCATGACATCCTTGTCAACACCGAAACGAAATATTGAATCCTCAACTTTCGAATCCCATTCTACTTAATGCACTTAATTACGCCAATGTGCAGGAGTACAACAATTCCATCATAACTCCCGAACCACTAATAGGGTAAATACTTCATCATAAAGAAACCTTCTGCTTAACTTATTTTAGGACCATTGCAATACGCGACTGGATCCTCATATCCGCAGAAAAATACCGGCCTCAAGTAGTGGTCTAAACCACCATAACTCTTCTGGGATCCCTCTACACATAACATGCCCTAATACTTGAATTCATCCAAATAAAACCAATTACGGCGGCCGTCAAGCCTCGCACGTACCGCCACAAATCACATGCATAATTCAATGCGCTGAAGGAACTGATCATTGTCGCCATCATGCTAATTCAACCATTGTAAGCCGACCCGTCTTTTCTCAATTTATTCTCAACTTGCCTTAGAAAGTGACCTTATTTCACTAGACCTCGCTGTTTCAAAATCCACAAATCATCTCATACCCCTCCTTGTGCGCACTTTTACATCTTGAACTGGTACACCCATTCTGATACTTCTTTTATGAATCCGAAGTTATTTTCTTCCATTTCTCAAATGCTACACCGCAACCTAAAGATAACGCAGAGTACTCCAAGCCCCGTTTCATAATCTGCTGTAAAATCTCGATACGCAACCATACTACGGACTCGAGATCCTTAGACATCGCACTTTAAATTTTTGAACCCGCTAAGACCGTTATTGAGAGTCACTTGTTTTGACTTGTTCCCAAACATGATCAACTCCAAGGCCCTGCTAGCACATGGACACTTTCTCAAGGAAATACCCGGATGTCTCACTTTCCCTGTGCATTACATCTATACGAAGCATAAACTCTGAGTCTTCCAAAAACCTGAATATGAATCGATAAGGCCAAATATGGCTCACATTCCCCAATACCTTTGCTCAGATTACCACTAATATTTTCTTTCCTTAGTTGCAATGGCCCATCAATACACCGATAAACAGGAACCTCACAAACAGACAACCATGCAATCCAATTGTAGATGGTGCGGCTCTCCCACTTAGCTTGAAGCTACAATTACATAACCTTGGAACCCACCGAGATTCTTTCTTCATCGTCGACATGATCCTACACACGCAACTTGCCAATTTTCTCGAAATCCTTCTATTAACCTTTAATAAACACTCCGAACCACTAGCCACCTTTACATATTAAATCTCTTACCGGGTAGCCAGTAGAATTCTTCGCAGAAGCTTCGTCAATACCCCGCAACTGCTAACCTGCTCACCGGAGATAACCCACCTGTGAAAATTACATGTCGACATATTCCAACACCGCTGCACTGGGTGCAAATACTACGAAATTGTTAGATCATCCTGATTCCGAGCTCATTCACCAGTTGCACTTGTCCGTTCACTCCTCATGAACGTCAACTAAAGGTACGACAATACATTCCAATCCAAAGTCATGTTGTATCCTTCTTCATATCAAGCAAGTCCCTCCTGTTGTATCCAATCTTCCTCAATATAGTAGCTAATATTACAACTTAAGTCCATAGACCTAGTCACTGTCCATCCTAAATCCCAAATCACTTCAAACTTTCCTCAAGCCGTGTAGTTATCCTACAGCGTAACTCATATGCTACCTTGCCACTCTTGTTTAAGCAACTACTCGACTTCTGTTTCTCACACTTGGCCTCCTAGGAACTTAACCACCACAAGACACCTTCCACATGTCCTTCCTAATCCTTCGCTGCCAAGTTGTTGCCTTAACTAAAAATCCATCTTTGTAGCAGTTGAACCAATAGCTCGTTACCAGCTTTAAACCTTTCTGACGATCATCCTTCTCGAGACATCAATACCAGGAACACTGCTTCAATCCTGAATCACTGTACACTGCAATCTCTAACGACTTCTTCTCCTATACCAATTCCTAACACCCCGTCGTGAAGGCGAGTTGAAGAAAACCATAACACCGGCGAACCTTAACATATTTTACAAGGAGATGACACCACATCAAAATTGAGAACTCTACCACACTCAAAAATATCAAGCTTCGTTACTCCATCAACCCCAAACCTGAACATTCATAGTCCTATTGCCTTTTCTCCGCTGGAATTAAAACATGGAACCTCTGAATCATGTACCCAGAAAACCTTCTTTCAAGTCGTTTACTGCCTTGACACATAGACGGGCATTTTACCATTTCATAAATGCTGTGCAATAACAACGCACGAATCGTCATAACAATAAATGCCAAATCTCAAAACCTTAGGTAGTACTGATACTTAATTTGAAATGACAGAGCGGCCTTTCGCAAGGCGACGACAATAGCCCAATTGATTACACAGGGAGAAGCTTCCTGTACTACATCTGTAGTACCATTAAAAATTTCCTCGATCCCCAATTTATAACAATTGCTTCACGTCGCATAAGATTGAGTAGGAAGGAAATGAAGGCATAAGCCTCAAAGGAATCAAATCGCACAATGAGGAATCAAAAAGGGAAGTATTCCTACCAGCCCTATAGCCTCTCGAAGATAAGTACAGATGTCTCCGTACCGATCCGCAAGACTCTACTAGAGTTGCTCATGACTCGTGAGACCTAAGTAAACCTAGTGCTCTAATACCATGATGTCACAACCCAAAATCCATAAAGGGCATGATGGCGCCGGACACCGCTGTCAGACAAGTCAACAATAAATACTAAATAAATTCTCATTTTAATAATTTTGAAGTCATAGTTGTTCCCCTCAATTAAATAGCAGAAGATGATGTTTACAAAATACGTAATAATATCTTTAAAAATTTCATGATGCCATTTTAAAAAAAACACACCCAAGGCCCCCGGGACCCCGTCCAATCATACCAACCAGTCCCATAACATAACACAAACTTGCTTGAGACCTCAAATCACATCAAACAACATCGAAATCATGAATCGCACCCCAAATTCAAACTTAATAAACTTTGAAATTTCAACTTCTACAATCGATGCCGGAACCTATCAAATCCGATTGACTTCAAATTTTGCACACAAGTAATAATTTACATTAAGGACCTACTCCAACTTCCGGAATCGGATTCCAACCCCGATATCAAAAAGTCCACATACGGTCAAACTTCTCAAAAACCTTCAAATTTCTAACTTTAGCCAAATCACTCCAAAATGACCTACGGACCTCTGAATCCACTTCCGGATGCGCTCCCAATTCTAGAATCACCATACGGAGCTATTCCCATACTCGAAATCCCAAACGGACATCGATAACCTTGAAATACACTTCAACCCAAATTTATGGAATTCTTCCAAAATGCTAACTTCCACAATAGGTACCGAAACACACACGGGTTATCCAAAACCCGATACGGACATACGCCCAAGTACGAAATCATCATACGAACCTATTAGAACCTTCAAATCCCGATTCTGATATGGTTTACTCAAAAATCCAACTTTAGTCAATTATTCTAACTTAAAGCTTCTGAAATGAGAATTTTCTTTCCACATCAACTCTGAACTTCCGAAATTTCAATTTCGACCACGCGTGCAAGTCATAATACCTGAAGTGAAGCTATTCATGTACTCCAACTGCTGAACGACACGCTAGGGCTCAAAATGACCTGTCGGGTAGTTACATCTGATGTGCGGACTGAGCTGACCGACTGCTCGAGCCTCCGCTATAATGGATTCTAGCTGAAGAGTAAAATCCACTGAACCCTCCAAATCTTCAAGACCTTTTGGCCTCCTTGGACTCTCTTTCCTTTCCTAAAACACCCTCAATCTTTCTTGCAATCTCCACTACCTGTTGAAATGGATAATCCGTTTGCAACTCTCTAGCCATACATATTTTAATATTATAATTGAGCCCTTCAATGAATTTGCAGACTCGTTCTCTGATGGTAGGAACTAAGATAGGTGCATGACGGGCTAACTCACTGAACCTGATAGCATATTCTGACACTGTCATAGTGCCTAGACGCAACCGTTCAAACTCCGTGCGCCACACATCTCGGAGAGTCTGGGGAATAAACTCTTTCAAGAACATTTTCGAAAATTGAGTCCAAGTTGGTGGTGTTGCATCGGCTGGTCTACCTTCTTCATAGATTTGCCACCACTGATATGCTGCACCTAACAGTTGAAATATAGTAAAGGCAACTCCGCTCACTTCCACAATATGTATGGTGCGGATAATACGGTGACAATTTTCAAGAAATCCCTTGGCATCCTCTGTAGCTGTGCCACTAAAAGTTGGTGGATCATATTTCTTAAACCTTTCTAGTCTCTTTTGTTCTTCTTCTGATGCCTTGGGCCTGACCTTAGGCTGAACCAGAATAACAGGTTGTACCGGTACTACACTCGAAACCTGACCAACGTGATCTTACTGCTCGGGAGTCGTGGTAGGAGTCTGAGCTACTCCCCCAATCTGCAAGATATGTGGTGCAACAGAGATCAATCCCACCTAAGTTTATGTACCAAACATACTCAAGAATTGTGCTAAAGTCTCCTGAAGTCCGGGGGTAACAACAGGTGCTTCTTGTACCTGTCCCCCAACTGGAGCTACTAGTGGCTCCTCAACTGTTGTTCTAACAGGGGCTCTAGTCGCAGCATGTGCCCTTCCTCGACCTCTACCTTGGCCCCGGCCTCTTGCAGCCTTAGTAGTATGTGCGGATACCTACTCAGCTAAGCCAGTAGCACGTGTCCTCACCATCTGTGAGAGAATAGAGGTACAAAGGTTCCAATTCCAGATTCAACAAATTCCGTACGACAGGAATGAAAGAAATGAAAATTTCCTAGCAGTTCTGTAGCCTCTCAAAGATAAGTACAGACGTCTCCGTACCGATTCGCAAGACTCTACTAGACTCGTTCGTGACTCGTAGAACCTATGAACCTAGAGATCTGATACCGACTTGTCATAACCCAAAATCCCACCTCAGGCGTCGTGATGGCACCTAGTGTCACGACCCAAATTAACCCTCTGTAAGGTGTCGTGATGGCACCTAGTCTTTACGACTAGGTATTCCTAATATTACAAAAATAATATAAAGAAAACACAACATTTTTAAAGATCAACAGCATATTGTTAATAGCTAAGAGTAGTACCACTCGGCATATACAAAATAATTTCCCAAGATTCGGAATATCACTAAGTCACAAGATGCTATAATCTATGTAGCTCTATACAAAAGTCTGAAGATAATAAAGAAAGTCTCTAGGCAAGGGAGTAAAAAGGGACTCCGAAGATCTGCGAACGCAAGCAGAAGTACCTTGAAGTCTCCTAGAATCAGTAGCACGCACTAACCCCGAGGCTGATAGCTTGCACCTGGATCTGCACATGAAAACATGTGCAGGGAAGGGCATGAGTACACCACAATGGTACCCTGTATTTAACAGTTAAGGGAGACCTCAGCTCAGAACAAGGTAAACACAGTGGGAAATCTCCCGGGATACCGTCTCATAGTTCCGAATGAATATGCAGTACAGGAGGATCTCCTGGAATACGTCTGTAGTCCCAAAGTAAATATGAAGTGCTGGGGGATCTTTCGGAATACGTCCATAGTCTCAAAGTAAATATGCAGTGCTGGGGGATCTCCCGGAATACGTACGTAATCCCAAAGTAAATATGCAGTGCTGGGGGATCTCCTAAAATACATTCGTAGTCCCAAAGTAAATATGCAGTGCTGGGGGGTCTCCCGGAATACGTCCGTAGTCCCAAAATAAATATGCAACGCAAGATAATATGGCATGTAAGGCATCAAGTTATACAGTTTATACATAACACATACAAGGAAAGTAGGGACTTAACAAAGCATGGCGCACAGAATGTCAAATAGGCAGTTAAAACACGTAAGCATGCTTCTCTAATCTAAGCTAAACAATTAAACATATTAGTACAATTTAATAAGGTAAAACGGTTTATGATTTAGAAAGGAAAGACAGGATTTTTGCAATAATAGCCCGTGTACGTACTTGTCACCTCACGTACACGTTGCCCACACATCAATTTACATCAAGGAAAAAGTCCCCAACACAAGGTTAGGCAAGCCACTTACCTCGAACCAAGCTCAATCAATCGGTCACAATGCCTTTACCACGAATATCTGGCTCTGAATGGCCCAAATCTAGCCAAAATCAATTACATATCATAAATACAACCATGATAGACTCATCTAATTAATGAAATCAACACTTTAACAAAAATTCCGAAATTAACTCAAACATTGCCCGTGGAGCCCACGTCTCGGAATTGGGTAACAGTCACAAAATACGAACACCCATTCACTCACGAGTCTAACCATATAAAAATTTCTCAAATCCGACCACAAATCCCCTTTCAAAACTCGAAATCTTTGTTGAAGAAGTTCATCCAAATTTATCCAAAATCCGAAATTAAATGATTAAATCAACCATAGATTAGTGGAATATAACCATAAAGGAGTTAGGAATCATTACCCAAAACCTTCCTCCAAAAATCTCTCCAAATTTTGCCTTCTACCGAGCTCTCAATCAAATTTTTGTTTTATAAACTCAACCCTCGTTTTAGAACCTTAAATTCTGCCCAGGTGCGTTCTTTATCGCGAACGCGACATCACGATCGCGAACTCGATGAACAATCTTCCTCTGCCCCGTTCCTCTACGCGAACGTGAGGACCATATCGCGAACACGTAGGCTTAAGGTCCCACACCTTCGTGAATGCGTAGGCTTAATGCCCGAAGCTTCCTCTGCCTCGTTCCTCTATGCGAACATGAGGACCATATCGCGAACGCGTAGGCTAAAGGTCCCACACCTTCGCGAATATGGGAACAACATCGCAAACGCGAAGAACAACTTAGTTGCCTTTCCTATATGCTCTACGCGATCGCGAGGCACCTCTCGCGAATGAGATGAAGGGTTTTTCTGTAATAAAACACCAGAAATCTGCTACTTCTCTAAGCCCAAAAATGACCCGTTGAGCATCCGAAACACACCCGAGGCCCTCGGGACCTCGACCAAACATACCAACCAATCCTAAAACACCATACGAACTTAGTCGAGCTCTCAAATCACATCAAACAACTCTAAAATCACGAATCACCCTCCAATTCAAACTTAAAGAACTTGAAACTTCAAAATTCTACAACCAATGCCGAAACCTATCAAATCACGTCCGATTGACCTCAAATTTTGCGCACAAGTCATAATCAACATTACGGACCTACTCCAACTTCCGAAATCAGAAAATGACCCCGATATCAAAAATTCCACTATCGGCCCAAAACTCCAAAAGTGAGCTACGGACCTCCAAAACACAATCCGGACATGCCCCTAAACCCAAAATCACCTAACGGAACCGACAGAATTCCATTCCGGAGTCGTCTTCACACATTTCTGACTACGGTCTAAACTCTAAGGCTTAAGCTCTCATTTAGGGACTAAGTGTCCCAAAACACTCCGAAACTCAACACCAATCATCCCGACAAGTCACAATAGCAGAAATAGATATGGGGAAAGTAGTTAATAGGGGTTCGGGGCTCTCACTCTCAAAATGACCGGCTGGGTTGTTACATCCTCCCCCACTTAAAATAATCGTTTATCCTCGAACGAGCATATAGACATACCTAAAGTGGTGAAGAGATGAGGATAATGGCTGCGCATATCCTGCTCGGTCTCCCAAGTCGCCTCCTCGACCGGCTGACCTCTCCACTAGACCTTTACTGAAGAAATATTCTTTGACCTGAGCTTTCTGACCCGCCTGTCCAAAATGGCTACTGGATCCTCAACATAAGATAGATCCTTGTCCAACTGGACTGAGCTGAAATCCAATAATGAGTCGGATCACCGTGATACTTCCGGAGCATAGACTCGTGGAATACAGGGTGAACTCTTGCTAGGCTGGGAGGCAAGGCAAGGTCATAAGCAACATCCCCAACTCACCGCAATATCTCAAAAGGACCAATGAACCTCAGGATCAGCTTGCCCTTCTTCCCGAACCTCATGACGCCCTTCCTAGGCGATACCCAAAGCAAGACCCGCTCACTAACCATAAATGCCAAATCGCAAACCTTAAGGTCTGCATAACTCTTCTGCCTGGACTGGGCTGTGCGGAGTCTCCTGAATCACCTTCACCTTATCCAGGGAATCATGGACCAAATCTATATCCAACAATTAGGACTCACCCGGCTCAAACCATCCCACTGGAGACCGGCACCGCCTGCCATACAAAGCCTCATATGGTGCCATCTGAATGCTGGACTGGTAACTATTATTGTAAGTGAACTCTGCAAGTGGCAAGTATTGGTCCCATGACCCTCTGAACTCCATCACACAGGCACGAAGCATATCCTAAAGAATCTAAATCGTGTGCTCGGACTGCCCATCCGTCTGAGGGTGAAAAGTTGTGCTCAGCTCCACCCTAGTACTCAACTCCTGTTGTACGTCTCTCCAAAACCGTGATGTGAATTATGTACCACTATCAGAAATGATGGATACTGGAATACCATGAAGGTGGACAATCTCTCTGATATAAATCTCAGCCAACCTCTCAAAAGAATAAGTGGTCAACAGTGGAATAAAATGTGCTGACTTGGTCAGCCGATCCACGATCACCCAAATAGCATCGAACGTTCTCAACATCCGTGGAAGTCCAACTACAAAGTCCATGGTGATCCGCTCCCACTTCCACTTTAGGATCTCTAACCTCTGAAGTAATCCACCCAGTCTCTGGTGCTCATATTTGACCTGCTGACAGTTGAGACACTTGGCCACAAACCCAACTATATCCTTCTTCATCCTCCTCCACCAGTAGTGCTGTCTCAAATCCCGGTACATCTTCACGGCACCAGGATGAATGGAGTACCGCGAGCTGTGGGCCTACTTGAGAATCAACTCTCAAAGCCCATCTACATTAGGCACACAGATCCGGCCATGCATCCTCATCACACCGTCATCACCAATAGTCACATCTCTGGCATCACCTCGCCAAACCCTGTCCTGAAGAACTAGAAGATGAGGATCATCATACTGGCGCTCCCTGATACGGTCATAAAGAGAAGACCGAGCAACCATACAAGCTAATACCCGACTAGGCTATGAAATATCCAATCTCATGAACTGGCTGGATAAGGCCTGAACATCCAAGGCTAAGGGCCTCTCAACTGCCGGAAGATATGCCAAACTCCCCAAACTCTCGGCCCAGCGACTCAAGGCATCGGCCACTATATTGGCCTTCCCCGGGTGGTACAATATAGTGATATCATAGTCTTTAAGTAGCTCCAACCACCTCCGCTGACGCAAATTAAGGTCCTTCTGCCTGAACAAGTGCTGCAAACTCCGGTGATCAGTGTAAATCTCACAGGGAACACCGTACAAATAATGGCACCAGATCTTCAAGGCGTGAACAATAGCTGCTAACTCGAGATCATGAACCGGATAATTCTTCTCATGCACCTTCAATTGTCTAGATGCGTAGGCAATCACCTTACCGTCCTACATCAATACCGCTCCAAGGCCAATCCTCGAGGCATCACAATAAATAGTGTAGGACCCCGAACTTGTAGGCAATACTAATACTGGGGTTGTAGTCAAAGCTATCTTGAGCTTATGAAAGCTCTCCTCACACTCCTCGGTCCACCTGAATGGAACACCCTTCTGGGTCAGCCTGGTCATAGGTGCTGCAATGGATGAAAATCCCCCCACAAAGCGACTGTAATACCCTTCCAAACCAAGGAAACTGCATATCTCCGTAGCTGATGACGGTCTAGGCCAACTCTCCACTGCCTCCACCTTCTTCGGATCTACCTTGATCCCATCACAAGACACTATGTGGCCCAAGAATGCTACTGAATCAAGCCAGAATTCACTCTTAGAAAATTTTGCATACAATTTCTTCTCCCTCAAAGTCTGATGCACGGTCCTCAGGTGCTGCTCATGATCTTCTCAAGACCGGGAATATACCAGGATGTCATCAATAAATACAATGAGAAAGGAATCAAGATAAGGCTAGAACACACTGTACATCAAATGCATAAAGGTTGCTGGGGCATTGGTCAGCCCAAATGACATGACAAGAAACTCATAGTGACCATATCTGGTCCTAAAAGCAGTCTTCGGGATATCCGGCTCCCGAATGTTCAATTGATGATAACTTGAATGCAAGTCAATCTTGGAAAACACCATGGCACCCTGTAACTGATCAAATAAATCATCGATGTGAGGCAAAGGATACTTGTTCTTCAACGTAACATTGTTCAACTGTCGGTAATCAATACACATACGCATAGAACCATCCTTCTTCTTCACAAATAAGACCGGAGCACCCCAATGTGACACACTTGGCCTGATGAAACCCTTATCAAGCAACTCCCGCAACTGCTCCTTCAAATTCTTCAACTCAGGAGGAGCCATACGTTAAGGAGGAATAGATATGGGCTAAGTGCCCGGTAGCAAATCAATGCCGAAATCAATATCTCTATCGGGTTGCATACCCGGAAGATCAACGGGAAACATATAAGGGAAATCCCTCACTACTGGAACTGACTCAACTGTAGGAGTACCAATACTGACATCTCTCACATAAGCCAAATACGCATCACACCCCTTCTCAACCATTCGTTGAGCCTTAAGAAATGAAATGACCCTGTGGGGAGTATACTCTAAGGTACCTCTCCACTCTAATCTCGGTAAGCCTGGCATAGCCAGCGTCACGGTCTTAGCGTAACAATCAAGAATAACATAATGGGACAACAACTAGTCCATGCACAAGATAACATCAAAATCTACCATACTGAGTAATAACAAATCGGCTCTGGTCTCAAAACCACTAAGAGCAATCAAACACGACCGATATACGTGCCCACAATGAGAGAATCTCCCACGGGAGTAGATACATAAATAGGGAAACTCAAAGAATCCTGAGATATCCCCAAATGTGGAGAAAAATAAGAAGACACATATGAATACGTAGAGCCTGGGTCAAATAATACTGATGCATCCCTATGACAGACAGGGACGATACCTGTGATGACTGAATTTGAAGCAACGGCCTCTGAACGGGCTAGAAGGGCATAGTACATGTCCTGGCTTCCCCCTCTAGGGCGACCTCGACCTCCCCGTCCTCCACATCGAGCTAGCTGAGGAGGTGGGGTGGAAGCTGGGGCTGGAAGAATGACCGGAGGACCCGGTGGATCATGTGGAGGCTGATAAGTCTGTGGAGGTGCACCCCTCCTGGCTCTGGGGAAATCTCTAACCATGTGATGAGTGTCACCATACTCAAAAGAATCCCTCAGAGGACACGTCAGTTGAAACTGACCGGACCTGGCCTGCTGGACTGGCCAGTAATAGCACCTCGGGTAGGAGGCATACTGGATACTGGCGGTGCATAATAGGGCTCCTGGGGTCTAGGAGGAGCTGGTACACCGCTGGCTGCTGGAAGAGCTGAATGAACAAGGCGACTCACAAAACCCCTACCATAGCGTGCTGCTGGTGCACGAGCTCCTGAATAATGACCAGTCTCTCGAGACCTCTTGGCCTCTCTCTCCTCTCTGTCCCGGGTGAACATGCCCTCCACTCTCCTGGTAATGCTCACTACCTACTGATAAGTGATGTCCATCTCCAACTCCCTGGCCATACTGGTCCGAATACTGGGGTGGAGTCCCTCAATGAAGCGACGAACCAGAGCCGGTGCATGGCGAGCTAACTTACTGAAACGAATTGCATACTCCGACACAGTCATAGCACCCTGACGCAACTGCTCAAACTCTGCATGCCAAGCATCCCTGAGGCTCTGAGGAACATACTCACGCAAGAACATCTCTGAAAACTGAGTCCAAGTGAGTGAGGCTGCCTCGTCCAGACTACTCAGCTCATAGGAATGCCACCACTGATATGCTACTCCCCTCAGTTGGAAAGCGGTGAAAAAACCCCACTCGTCTCCACAATGCCCATAGTGCGGAGAATACGATGACACTCCTCAAGAAAACCCAGAGCATCATCTGAAGCTAGTCTGCTGAAAGTAGGTGGGTTGTACTTCTTGTACCTCTCAAGTCTGAGTTACTCTGCCTCAGAAGCAGCTACTCTGGTCTCATGCTGAACCGGAGCCACTGGGGGCAGAGGAATATACTCTAAGGCCTGATCAACCTGGACCCTCTGCTCAGGAGTGCGGGTTGCGAGAGTCTGTGCCCCTCTCCCGGCCTGAGATGTAGCGGGAGTTATCAGAAATAGTCCAGCTTGAGCCAGAGTGCTGAACATGCTCATGAACTGAGCTAAAGTCTCCTGGAGGGCTAGAGTAGTAATAGGGATCTCCGGTGCTGGCCCTCCAGCTGGAGCTGCTGGGGGCTCCTCTGACGCAGCTCTCGTAGGTGCTCGGGCTGTACCGCGTGGTCATCATCTACCCCGACCCCGGCCTCTGGCGGCTTTGACAGGGGGCTCGGGTGCCTGATCGTCGGTCCTCCCGGTACGGGTCCTCACTATTCAGTGAGAAAGAATATAATAGAGTTTTAGAATTTTGATGTCAATAACTCACACGATAAGGAAATCAAAGGAATATGATTGTTCTTAACAGTTACATAGCCTCTCAAAGACAAGTACGAACGTCTACGCACTGATCCGCGAGACTCTAATAAACCGACTTGTGACTCGCGACTCCTATGAACCTAGTGCTCTGATACCAACTTGTCACGACCCAAATTAACTCTCCGTAAGGTGTTGTGATGGCACCTAGTCTTTACGACTAAGTAAGCCTAATATTACAAAATAAATATAAAGCAAACACAACATTTTTAAAGATCAACAACATATCGTGAATAGCCAAGAGTAGTACCACTCGGCATATACAAAATAATTTCCCAAGTCCCGGAATATCACTAAGTCACAAGCTGCTATAATCTACATAGCTCTATACAAAAGTCTGAAGATAATAAAGAAATTCTCTAGGCGAGGGAGTAGAAGGGGACTCCGAAGATCTGCAAACGCAAGCAGTAGTACGTTGAAGTCTCCTAAAATCAGCAGCACGCACTAACCCCGAGGCTGATAGCTCGCACCTGGATCTGCACATGAAAACATGAGTAGGGAAGGGCATGAGTACACCACAATGGTACCCAGTAAGTGCCAAGCCTAACCTCAGTCGAGTAGTGACGAGGTCAGGTCAAGGCCCTACCGAAGTAAATATAATAAATTAAACAATAAAAGATATAAGTAAAATTTACGGTAACACAGTTAAAGAAATTCTCAAAAATTTAACAGTTAAGGGAGCCCTCGGCTCAGAACAAGGTAAACACAGTAGGAAATCTCTCGGGATATTGTCCCGTAGTTCCGAATGAATATATAGTACAGGAGGATCTCCTGGAATACGTCCGTAGTCCCAAAGTAAATATGCAGTGCTAGGGGATCTCCCGAAATACGTTCGTAGTCCCGAAGTAAATATGCAGTGCTGGGGGATCTCCCGGAATACGTCCATAGTCCCAAAGTAAATATGCAACGCAAGATAATATGGCATGTAAGGCATCGAGTTATACATTTTATACATAACACATACAAGCAAAGTAGGGACTTAACTAAGCATGGCGCACAGAATGTCAAATAGGCAGTTAAAACACGTAAGCATGCTTCTCTAATCTAAGCTAAACAATTAAACATATTAGTACAATTTAATAAGGGAAAATTGTTTATGATTTAGAAAGGAAAGACGGGATTTTTGCAATAATAGTCTGTGTACGTACTCGTCACCTCACGTACACGGCGCCCACACATCAATTTATATCAAACATCCTAAGGGAAAAGTCTCCAACACAAAGTTAGGCAAGCCACTTACCTTGAACCAAGCTCAATCAATCGGTCACAATACCTTTCCCACGAATATCCGGCTCCGAATGTCCCAAATCTAGCCAAAAGCAATTACATATCATAAATACAACCATGATAGACTCATCTAATTAATGAAATCAACACTTTAATAAAAATTCCGAAATTAACTCAAAAATTGCCCGTGGGACCCATATCTCGGAATGGGGTAACGGTCACTAAATACGAACACGCATTCACTCACGAGTCTAACCATATAAAAATTTCTCTAATCCGACCACAAATCCCCTTTCAAAACTCGAAATCTTTGTTGAAGAAGTTCTTCCAATGTTTTTCCAATTTCAACCCCAAAATCCGAAATTAAATGATGAAATCAACCATAGATTAGTGGAATATAACCATAGAGGAGTTAGGAACCATTTCCCAAAAACTTCCTCCGAAAATCTCTCCAAAGTTTGCCTTCTATCGAGCTCCCAATCAAATTTTTGTGTTATGAACTCAAACCTCATTTTTGAACCTCAAATTCTGCCCAGGTGCGTTCTTCATCGCGAACGCGACATCACGATCACGAACGTGATGAACAATCTTCCTATGCCCCATTCCTCTATGCAAACGCGAGGAACATATCGCAAACGCGTAGGCTTAAGGTCCCACACCTTTGCGAATGCTGGAACCTCTTCGCGAATGCATAGGCTAAATGCCTGAAGCTTCCTCTGCCCCGTTCCTCTATGCGAACAGGAGGACAATATCGTGAACGCATAGGCTTAAGGGCCCACACCTTCGCGAATGCAGGAACAACATCTCAAACGTGAAGAACAACTTAGCTGACTTTCCCAGATGCTCTACGCGATCGTGAGGCACCTCTCGCGAACGCGATGAAGGATTTTTCTACAATAAAACACCAGAATCTGCTACTTCTCTAACTCCAAAAATGACCCGTTGAGCATCTGAAACACACCCGAGGCCCCCGGGACCTCGGCCAAACATACCAACCAATCCTAAAATACCATACAAACTTAGTCGAGTTCTCAAATCACATCAAACAATGCTAAAATCACGAAACACCCTCCAATTCAAACTTAAAGAACTTGAAACTTCAAAATTCTACAACCGATGCCGAAACCTATCAAATCACGTCCGATTGACCTCAAATTTTGTGCAAATTCATAATCAACATTACAGATCTTCTCCAACTTCTGGAATCGGAAAATGACCCCGATATCAAAAATTCCACTACCGGCCCAAAACTCCAAAAATTTGACTTTTGCCATTTCAAGCCTAAATGAGCTACGGACCTCAAAAATACAATCCGGACACGCCCCTAAACCCAAAATCACCTAACAAAGCTAATGGAACCGACGTAATTCCATTCCGGAGTCGTCTTCACACAGTTCCGACTACGGTCCAAATCCTAAGGCTTAAGCTCTCATTTAGGGACTAAGTGTCCCAAAACACTCCGAAACTCAACACCAATCATCCCGACAAGTCACAATAGCAGAAATAGATATGGGGAAAGAAGTTAATAGGGGTTCGGGGCTCTAACTCTCAAAACGTTCGGTCGGGTCGTTACACCTAGTCTCTAAGACTAGGTAAGCCGATTTCAATTACATTTTTGAAGCCATTTGTTTTAAACTAACAGCGGAAATAATTATAAATATGACAACCTCCCAATACTGGTAGTACTGAGTCATGAACTCTAACTGAATACATGAAATGATCTCAAGGATCGAATGCTCAATACTGTTTGAATAATAAATAATAGTACAATTGAATGGAAAGACTCCAAGGAACTGCGATGACCAAGAAACTCTACCTCGAATCCTTGCGATCCCACTCTAACTCTGTACGAGTTATCTCTAATACCTAGCTCTGTACAAAAAATTTGCAGAAGTGTAGTATGAGTACACCACGGTCGGTACCTAGTAAGTATCAAGACTAACCTCAGTGGAGTAGAGACGAGGTACAGTCAAGTCACTCGCTAGTCTAATAGCCTGTGCAATATAATATATAAAATAATAGGAAGCAGATAACAATAAGGGCAACATAAAACAACCAGTAATATGCACAGCAGACAACAAGAATACCATTAATATCACTCAACAATTAATAAATATAATTACACACAATAAATCAAATCCTTCAAATAAATGTCTTTCACATATAATTCTTTCATATATACCTTCTACATAAAAATCCTTTATTGAAATTCATAATCATTTAAATTATATTAACACCTCTTCTTAAGTTCATTTAAATAATCATTTGCATAGGGAAAATTCATATTGAAATTTAGTTGCCAAGAAATATTAAACCAACAATTCTCACGAAATTTCATAAATATTTCAAGTAACGATAACATCAAATTGTCATATAAAAATAACTTCAACAACAAGGATTTAGACATGGCAAATAGATGATTTAATAATTATCCACAATTACCCAATTTACTACACAATAATGCCTAAGACTTTAATCCAATAAAATTTGCACATATAAGCCCGAGTACGTACTCGTCACCTCGCGTACACGGCTTTTCACATTCACAAATGGCACATAAGACTCAATGCCTAAGGGGTAATTCCCCCACTCGAGGTTAAGTAAGACACTTACCTTTTTGAAGTTAGGCTGATATTCTAAAATAGCCTTCTTGCTTGAATTAACCTCCGGATAGCTCAAATCTATCAAAATTAATTGTATAACTTCATTAAAATTCATCGAAAATAATTCCGGATAATAATACGTCGACTTAAAAATTTATTCCATAAAAGTCAATGCGGGACCCGCCTCTCGGAACCCGACATAATTTTCATGAAATCCGAACACCCATTCCAATACGAGTTCAACCATACCAATTTTGTCGAATTCCAATAACAACTCGACCTCCAAATCTAAAATTTTTGTTTTTGGAAGATTTTACAAAAATCTTGATTTTTCCTCCATTAAATCCGAATTAAATGATGGATTCAAAGGCATAATCATGGAAATTAATCAAAACTGGATAAGAATCACTTACCCCAAACACCCACACAAGAATCTCTCCAAAAATCGCCTTCTACCGAGCTCCAAATTTGATTTTGAGTAATGAACTCAAACCCCCGTTTTTGGAACTTTTAATTCTGCCCAGATAGGCCTTCTTCGCGTTCGCGACCATTACTTCGCGTTCGCGAAGGCAAAAACCCAACTACCTCAAATCCTTCACCGCGTTCACGACCTCCTCGTCGCATTCACGAAGGCCAAGTGTTTTTGTCCCATCATTTCCTCTTCGCGTTCGCGACCTCCTTGTCACGTTCGCGATGACCAGCTGACCAGCTCCTTCGCATTCGCGTTCGCGTTCGCGAAGTCCAAACGACCTCAGTCCCCACTCTTCCTTTCTTCTTCGTGTTCGCATTGTCTTGGCCGCGTTCGTGAAGGCTTGCCCAGCTCCTTCTTCGCGTTCGCGTCCCCTGCTTTGCATTTGTGAAGGCCAAACCAACAGCCCCTTCAAATTCCTCTTCGCGAACGCGGGACTCCCTTCGCGTTCGCGAAGAAGGAAACCAGACTTCAGCAACAGTAGTCCAAACAGCTACAATTTGGTTTGAAACCACCCCGAAACACACCTGAGCCCCTCGGGACCCCATCCAATCATACCAACTTGTCCCATAACATACCACGAACCTGCTCGAAGCCTCAAATCATATTAAACAATATCGAAATCATGAATCGCACCCTAATTCAAACTTAATAAACTTTGAAACTTCAACTTATACCATCGATGTCGAAACCTATCAAATTACGTCTGATTGACCTCAAATTTTGTACACAGGTCACATTCGACATTACAGACCTACTCCAACTTCCGAAATCGGATCCCGAGCCGATATCAAAAAGTCAACCCCCCGGTCAAACTTTCCAAAATTTTGGGTTTTACCATTTCAAGCTTAGTTCCACTACGGACCTCCAAATAATTTTCTGGACACGCTCCTAAGTCCAAAATCATCATACGGAGCTAACGGAACCGACGAAACTCCATTCTAGAGTCGTCTTCATACAGTTTCGATTACGGTCAAAATCCTAAGACTTAAGCTTCCTTTTAGGGACCAAGTGTCCCAAATCATTTTGAATCATCCGGTAACTGAATTCAACCACGCACGCAAGTCAATATGCATAATACGAAGCTTCTTCGGGCTTTATGCTGCCGAATGGGACTTAAATTCTTGAAACGATAAGTCGGGTTGTTACAAACCCGATCCCCCAATATGGACTTTTAATAAGTCTGTTGCGGCGTGTAACCCGATCCCCCAATATAGACTTTTAATAAGTCTGTTGTGGCATACAACCCGATCCTCCAATATAGACTTTTAATAAGTCAGTTGCGGCGTGCAACCCGATCCCCCAATATGGACTTTTAATAAGTCTGTTGCGGCGTGCAACCCGATCCCCCAATATATTCATTTCAATCAATTCTGTTGTGGCATGCAACCCGCTTCTCCAATATATTTATTTACCAATTCTTATAGAAGAAATTGCCCCAATAAATGCAACAATTAATATAAAATTATAGGACAACAAGCATACAATAATTATGATTTACTTATGAAACAAACAATGACAAATAGCAATTTATTATGAAAATCAGGGAGAAAATAGGTAGTTTAGCATTTAATATGTTAAATGTCAAGTAGCAATTAATGCACATAAATCAAATAAGCATGTAGCAATTATTGCAAGAATTAAAGAACTAATATTTGACAAAGAATAGGAGAGAAACAATTATGATAACAATTAATTAGTGTATTAAAACAAATTTAGGATTTTCAAATAATTATGCAAACAATTAATTTGATGATGTATAGACACTCGTAACCTCGCCTATACGTGTCACGACCCCAAATTGCCTCTGTAGGAGGTCGTGATGGCACCTAGTCTCTAAGACTAGGTAAGCCTATTAATGCGGAATAATAATAAATATCTGAAATAAATAAACTACTATTCAAATAATTACAACTCCCAAAACCCGGTAGAAATAAGTCACAAGCTTCTAAGAATTTATTCTCTATGTCTCTATACATCAGAGTCTAAAGCAAATAAGGAAGACACCATAGTAAGATAGAAGGGGACTCCGAAGTCTGCGGACGCTGGCAGATATACCTCTAAGTCTCATCGTACAGGTAGTTTACTGATGTCTGGTCTGATAAGATGTACCTGGATCTGCACAAAAGGATGTGTAGAAGCGTAGTATGAGTACACCACAGTGGTACCCAGTAAGTGTCAAGCCTAACCTCGGTAGAGTAGTGACGAGGTCAAGTCAGGCCCTACTGAAAAATAAATAATGGCATGGTAAAATGTTTAACAATATAATAAGATAAAATAACAATGGAAATGAATCAAGTAGTATGTCACCATTTAATTACACCAAATAATGGCAATTAATACCTCCTGGAAATAAAACAGAATTTCCTTTCAACTTCAAGAAAATCACAACAATAATCAAAGGCAACTGCGGCCATAAATCAATATCAACAAGGGCACTCCCGAGGTATCCTCTTGTAGTCCCAAATCATAAATAAATTCACAATATCTCATGTCCTTATATCACCGCGGGAGCCTTCACAATTTATTTTAAAGAAAATATTTTTCCCGAAATAGCATCCCGCGTTTTAGCCATCCTTATCACACCGCATGACTTCTAGTAGTTCCCCCTACTAGCCACGCGTATCAAGCCACCCTTACCTCACCGCATGCGTTTCAACATCCAAACCTTATACCACCGCATGCGTATCAATATCACAATATATTAAAATTTGCACCTCAAGTGCCCAAATATTTCAATTTGCCAAAATAAATCAACAACAATATTTTTCCATAATAAAGAGCTCACGGCTCATGCCAAAATAATTCAATGATAATATTTTTTCACAATAAAAAGCTCACGGGCTCCATCACAATTAGTACGAAAATCTCACAAAGAAATTCAACATATATAATATTTCACAAATTTACCACCTTGTTTTAAATATCAATTTTTTAAATGTAAAATACTTCATTTTTTAATAATATTTAAATTACAGAAAATCAACCTTCAAATAATGCACGGAACAAAAGAAACAGAGTTTAAACTAAACCGGTAAAACACATAGAAGGAACATATCAGGAAAATTTAATATACGAAAATATATCAATGATGATGAATATAACAGAATAAAATAATTTAATTAATATGCAACAATCTACACAATTTAAATACATAATCTTCCACATTTAGTCCGTGTACACACTCGTCACCTCATGTATACGACTTTCAACACATCAACATTTTCATATTAATACCAATCCTAAGGGGAGATTTCCTCCACACAAGGTTAGACAAGTCACTTACCTCAATCCGAGCAAATTCTTTATTCCAATAAACCTTTTCCTCGTGATTCAGCCTCTGAACGCCTCGAATCTTAGTAAAAATAATTCGATACTATCAACACGAGGTATAGGAAATAAATTATGTAATAAAAATGCTAAATTTCAGAATATAAATCCGAAATTAACTCAAAAATCAAAAGTGGGACCCACATCATGGAACCTGACAAAAGTTACAAAATATGAACGCCCATTCAACCACGAGTCCAACCATACAAAAATTACTAAATTCCAACTCCGATTCGGCCTTCAAACCCTCAAATCAATTTTTGGAAAATTTCTATTTTAATCCCCCAAATCATGAAATAAGTGCTGGAAATAATGTTTGATTCATGAATAACGGACCAAATCAAGTTAAGATCACTTACCCCAGTCCAATTTGTGAAGTTTGCTTCTCAAAATCGCCCAAACCGAGCTACCTAACTATGTTTATGTCAAAAATGGCCAAAACTCCCGTTTATAGAGCATCTGTTGTTTTCGAGTGCCACAGGTAGCGTGGGGTGCTGCTTGTGGTGCAGTTTCCAGTACTCCAAAAATTTCCAGTGCCAGGGCTAGCGCCCCACGCTACCCTGGGCGCTGGCGGCGACAGGAAATCATTCCCGACACGGAAATTGGCATAACTCACTCATACGATGTCCGAATTCGACGATTCTTTTTGTTGTGGTTCCGAAATTTCAATACGGATCTAGTGCTTCAATCAAAACTTAATTTGGAGCTCATTTACCTAATGTGATACCATTTATTATTGAAGAAACGAGGTTGGAACATTTTACATTCGATGTTGAAACCTAGCAAATCAAGTCTGATTGACCTCAAATTTTGCATGCAAGTCATAAATGACATAACGGAGCTATAAAAATTTTCGGAACTAGATTCCGACCCCGATATCAAAAAGTCAACTCTCCGGTCAAACTTTCAAACTTAAATTCCTATTTTAGCCATTTCAAGCCTAATTTAACTACGGACTTCCAAATAAAATTTCGAACACGCTCCTAAGTCCAAAATCACCATACTGAGCTGTTGGAATCATCAAAATTCTATTCCGGGGTCATTTACACATAAGTCGACATCTGGTCACTATTTTAACTTAAACTTTAAACCTTGAAACCTTGAAACTATGTGTTTCAATTCATTCCTAAATCCTCACCGGACCCAAACTAGTCACTCCGGCAAGTCACATAACAACTTAAAGAATAAATTGAGCAGTAAATGGGAGAATGGGACTACAACTCTCAAAACGACCGGTCGGGTCGTTACATCCCCCCCTCATAAACAAACGTTCGTCCTCGAACAGGTTTAGAATTATACCTGGAGTGGTGAAAAGATGAGGATAACAACTGTGCATATCATGCTCGGTCTCCCAAGTCACCTCCTCGACCGGATGACCCCTCCACTGGACCTTCACGGAAGTAATGTTCTTTGACCTCAGCTTTCGAACCTGCCTATCTAAAATAGCCACTGATTCCTCAACATAAGATAGATCCTTGTCCAACTGAACTGAACTGAACTGAAGTCTAATACATGAGACGGATCGCCGTGATACTTCCGGAGCATAGAAACATGGAATACCGGATGAACTGCAGAGAGACTAGGTGGTAGTGCAAGTTTTTAAGCCACCTCTCCAACTCTTTCAAGAATCTCAAAAGGCCCAATATACCTAGGGCTCAACTTGCCCTTCTTCCCGAACCTCATCACACCCTTCATAGGCGAAACCCGGAGCAGGACCCGCTCACCAACCCTAAATGCAACATCACGAACCTTCCGATCCGCATAACTCTTCTATCTAGATTGGGTTGTACGAAGTCGATCCTGAATCAATTTAACCTTTTCCAAGGCATCCTGAACCAAGTCTGTACCCAATAGCCTAGCCTTGCCTGGTTCGAACCAACCCACTGGAGATCGGCACCGCCTACCATACAAGGCCTCATACGGAGCCATCTGAATGCTGGACTGATAACTGTTACTGTAAGCAAACTCCACAAGTGGTAAAAACTGATCCCAAGCACCCCCAAAATCTATCATACACGCACGAAGCATATCCTCCAGTATCTGAATAGTGCGTTCCGACTGCCCGTCCGTCTGAGGGTGAAATGTTGTACTCAACTCTGCCCGAGTACCCAAACTCACGTTGTACTGCCCTCCAGAACTGTGATGTAAACTGCGTACCCTGATCAGAGATGATAGATACCGGTACACCGTGAAGTCTAACAATCTCGCGAATATAGATTCGAACCAACTGCTCGGAAGAGTATGTAGTCATCACAGGAACAAAATGAGCTGACTTGGTCAATCTATCCATAATCACCCAAACTACATCAAACTTCCTCTGAGTCCGTGGGAGCCCAACAACGAAATCCATAGTGATCCGCTCCCATTTCCATTCTGGAATCTCTAAACTTCTGAAGCAATCCACCCGGTCATTGATGCTCATATTTCACTTGTTGACAATTTAGACACTGAGCTACATACTCCACTATGTATTTCTTCATTTGCCTCCACCAATAGTGTTGTCTCAAGTCCTGATACATCTTTGCAGCACCTGGATGAATGGAGTACCGCAAACTGTGAGCCTCCTGGAGAATCAACTCACGCAAACCATCTACATTAGGCACACATAGCCTTCCCTGCCTCCATAATACATCGTCATTTCCAATAGTGACTTCCTTGGCATCACCTTGCTGAACTTTATCCTTAAGGACAAGCAGGTGGGGGTCATCGTACTGACGCTCTCTGATACGATCATAAAGAGAAGACTGAGAAACCACACAAGCCAAAACTCGGCTCGGCTCGGAAATATCCAACCTGACAAACTGGTTGGCCAAGGCCTGAACATCCAAGGCTAAAGGCCTCTATGCTACTGGTAAATATGTTAAGCTGCCCAAACTCTCCGCCTTAAGACTCAAGGCATCGGCCAATACATTGGCCTTCTCGGGATGATAGAGAATGGTGATATCATAATCCTTAAGCAACTCCAACCATCTCCACTGCCGCAAATTAAGATCCTTCTGTTTAAACAGATGTTGTAGACTCCGATGATCGGTGTAAACCTCACAATGGACACCGTATAAATAATGCCGCCAAATCTTCAAGGCATGAATAATAGCTGCTAACTCAAGGTCGTGGACCGGATAATTCTTCTCATATATCTTTAACTGTCTGGACGCGTAGGCAATCACCATACTGTTTTGCATCAACACTGCATCGAGACCAATATGCGATGCATTACAATACACGGTATAAAACCCTGAACCTGTAGGCAGTACCAATATTGGGGCTCTCCTCACATTCCTCTGTCCACCTGAACGAAGCACCCTTCTAGGTCAATTTGGTCATAGATGCAGCAATAGAAGAGAAACCCTCTACAAATCGGCGATAATACCCTGCCAAACCAAGGAAACTTCGGATCTCAGTAGCTGATGATAGTCTGGGCCAACTCTGCACTGCTTCAAGCTTCTTCGGATCTACCTTGATACCCTCGCACGAAACTATTTGACCCAAAAATCTCACTGAATCAAGCCAGAATTCACACTTTGAAAATTTTGCATATAACTTCTTTTCTCTCAAAGTAAGAAGCACAGTCCTCAGGTATTGTTCATGATCTTCCCTACTCCGGGAATACACTAGAATATTGTCAATAAACACAATGACAAAAGAATCAATATAGTGCTGAAATACACTATTCATTAAGCGCATAAATGATGCTGGGGCGTTGGTTAGCCCAAAAGACATCACAAGGAACTCGTAATGACCGTACCGAGTCCTGAAAGTAGTCTTCGGAATATCTGGCTCCCGAATCTTCAACTGATGATAGCTTGAATGTAAGTCAATATTATAAAACACTATGGCACCCTAAATCTGATCAAATAAGTCATCAATACGTGGCAATGGATACCTGTTCTTCACTGTAACCTTGTTCAGCTGGCGGTAATCAATACACAGCCGCATTGAACACTGGGCACCCCAAGGCGATACACTGGGCCGAATGAAGCCCCAATCAAGAAATTCCTGTAACTGTTCTTTTAATTCTTTCAACTCTGCTGGGGCCATACGATATGGTGGAATAGAAATGGCTTGAGTGCCCGACAACAAATCAATGCCAAAGTCAATAACCCTGTCGGGTAGCATACCTGGAAGATCCGCTGGAAATACATCAAGAAAATCTCTTACTACAGGAACTAACTCCACGGTAGGAGTATCAATACTAACATCTCTCACATAGGCTAGATAGGCATCACACCCCTTCTCAACCATTCATTGAGCTTTAAGAAATGAAACAACCCTACTAGGAACATGATCCGAGGTACCTCTCCACTCTAGTTGCGGTAGACCTGGCATAGCCAACGTCACCGTCTTGGCGTAACAATCAAGAATAGCGTGATAGGGAGACAACCAGTCCATGCCAAAAATAATATCGAAATCCACCATACTGAGCAATAATAAATCAGCTCTAGTCTCAAAACCACTGATAACAATTAAACACGACCGATACACGCGGTCCACAATAATAGATTCACCCACGGGTGTAGATACATAAACAGAAGCACTCAATGAATCACGTGATACTCCCAAATACGAGGCAAAATAAGATGACACATAAGAATAAGTGGAACCTAGATCAAATAAGAATGATGCATCTCTATGACAAACCAGAATAATACATGTGATAACATAATTGGATGCAACGGCCTCTGTCCTAGCAGGAAGGGCACAATATCTGGCCTGGCCTCCCCCTCTAGGGCAACCTCTACCTGCCCGACCTCTGCCTCTAGCTGACTGTGCAGGTGGAGTGGCAACTGGTGCAGTAATCATGGCCTGAGAAGCCTGAGGGCACTGTGGAATGGGTGGGACCTGAGAAATCTGTGGAGGTGCACCCCTCCTAAATCTGGGGCAATCTCTCATGATATGATGAGTGTCACCACATTCAAAACAAGCCCTCGGAGGACGTGGCTGCAGGGACTGGCTCGGGCTTGATCGACTAGACTGCCCGCTGAAAGCACCCCGTACAGGAGGTACAGTGCCACTGGCGGTGCATAATATGGAACCTGAGGTCTGAGAGTAGCCGGAATACCACTGGAAGCTGGAAGTGCTGAATGAATAGGATGACTCACATAACCTCTACCATGACGGGCTGCAACTGGGGCACGAGAATTATTATATGTGCCAGAATCTCGGGGTCTCTTAGTTTCCCTCTCTTCTCTCTCCCGAGTCCGCATACCCTCCAATCTCCTAGCAATTGACACCACTTGTTGGTATGTGATGTCCATCTCCAATTCTCGAGCCATATTGAATCTGATACTAGGGTGGATCCCCTCAATAAATCTGCGAACCCGCTCTCGAACAGTAGCAACCAAGGTTGGTGCATGCCTAGCCAAATCATTGAATCGGATTGCATATTCCAACACGGTCATAGAACCCTGGCGCAGCTACTCAAACTCTATGCGCCATGCATCTCTAAGACTCTGAGAAACATACTCCCTTACGAACATATCTGAAAATTGAGTCCAAGTGAGTAAAGATGCCTCAGCGGGACTATCCAACTCATATGCCCGCCGTTACTGGTAGGCTGCTCCTCTACACTGGAATGCCGTGAAAGAAACCCCATTGGAATCCACAATACCCATAGTACAAAGGATACAGAGACATTCCTCCAGAAAACCCTAAGCATTCTCTGATGCTAAACCGCTAAAAGTGGGAGGGTGGTACTTCTTGTACCTCTCGAGCCTGAGCTACTCCCCCTCTGATACTGTTGTCCTAATCTCAGGCCGAACTGGGAAAACTAGCTGCACTGGTATAACCTTTGGGGCATGGTCAACTAGGGCTCGTGGCTCTGGAGTACGGGCGATGGAAGTCTTTGCTCCTCCCCCGGCCTGAGATGTGACAGGAGCAAGTGGAATTAACTGTGCTTGAGATAGAGTGCCAAACATGCTCAAAAACTAGGCAAGAATCTCCTGAAGTGTAGGAGTAGTAGCAGGCGTCACAGGTGCCTGTTCTCCAACTGGAGCTACTGGTGGCTTTGGTGCAGCAACTCGTGCAGGTGCTCTGGCCGCACCACGTGGTCTTCCTCGGCCTCTGGCTCGGCCTCTGCCCCGACCCTAGCCTCTTGCGGCTCCAACAGGGGGCGCGGGTGTCTGATCATCAGATCCAGTTGTGCGTGTCCTCACCATCTGTGAGAGAATAGAAAGATAATGGTTTAGGACTTTGAAGTCAACAATTGCGCATGATAAGGAATCAAAGAAGTGAATATTTTTTCTAACAGTTCCATAGCCTCCTGAAGATAAGTACAGACATCTCTGTACCGATCCGCAAGACTCTACTAAACCTTCTTGTGACTCATAACACCTATGAACCTAGAGCTCTAAAACCAACTTATCACGACCCCAAATTCCCTCCGTAGGAGGTCGTGATGACACCTAGTCTCTAAAACTAGGTAAGCCTATCAATGCGGAATAATAATAAATATCTAAAATTAATAAACTACAATTCAAATAATTACAACTCCCAAAACCCGGTAGAAATAAGTCACAAGCTTCTAAGGATTTATTCTCTATGTCTCTATACATCAGAGTCTAAAGCAAATAAGGAAGACAACATAGTAAGATAGAAGGAGACTCCGAAGTCTGCGGACGCTGGACGATATACCTTGAAGTCTCCTCGTACACGTAGTTTACTGATGCCTGGTCTGATAAGATGTACCTGGACCTACACAAAAAGATGTGCAGAAGCGTAGTATGAGTACACCACAGCGGTACTCAGTAAGTACCAAGCCTAACCTCGGTAGAGTAGTGACGAGGTCAGGTTAGGCCCTACTGAAAAATAAATAATGGCATGGTAAAATGTTTAACAATATAATAAGATAAAATGACAATGGAAATAAATCAAGTAGTATGTCACCATTTAATTACACCAAATAATGGCAATTAATACCTCGTGGAAACAAAACAAAATCTTCTTTCAACTTTAAGAAAATCACAACAATAATCAAAGGCAACTACGGCCATAAATCAATATCAACAAGGGCACTCCCGAGGTATCCTCTCGTAGTCCCAAATCATAAATAAATTCACAATATCTCATTTCATTATATCACCGCGGGAGCCTTCACAGTTTATTTTAAAGAAAATATTTTTCCCGAAATAGCATCCCGCGTTTTAGCCATCCTTATCACGCCGCATGACTTCTAGTAGTTCCCCCCTACTAGCCACGTGTATCAAGTCACCGTTATCTCACCGCCTGCGTTTCAACACCCAAACTTTATACCACCGCAAGAGTATCAATATCACAATATATCAAAATTTGCACCTCAAGTGCCCAAATATTTTAATTTGCCAAAATAAATCAACAACAATATTTTTCCATAATAAAGAGCTCACGGCTCAGGCCAAAATGATTCAATGATAATATTTTTCCACAATAAAGAGCTCACGGCTCCATCACAATTAGTACGAAAATCTCACAAAGAAATTCAACATATATAATATTTCACAAATTTACCACCTTGTTTAAATGTAAAATACTTCATTTTTTTAATAATATTTAAATTAAAGAAAATCAACCTTCCGATCATGCACAGAACAAAAGAAACAGAGTTTCAACTAAACATGTAAAACACATAGAAGGAACAGGTTAGGAAAATTAAAAATACGAAAATATATCAATGATGATGAATATAACAGAATAAAATAATTTAATTAATATGCAACAGTGCTCTATATAATTTAAATACATTATCTTCCACATTTAGCCCGTGTACACAATCGTCACCTCGTGTACACGACTTTAAACACATCAACATTTTCATATCAATACCAATCCTAAGGGGGGATTTCCCCCACACAAGGTTAGACAAGTCACTTACCTCAATTCGAGCAAATTGTTTATTCCAATAAACCTTTTTCTCATGATTCGACCTCCGAACGCCTCGAATCTTAGTCAAAATAATTCGATACTATCAACACGAGGTATAGGAAATAAATTTCATAATAAAAATGCTAAATTTCACAATATAAATCCGAAATTAACTCAAAAATAACAGTGGGGCCCACGTCTCGGAACCCAACAAAAGTTACAAAATTTGAACGCCCATTCAACCACGAGTCCAACCATACAAAAATTACTAAATTCCGACTCCGATTCGGCCTTCAAACCCTCATATTAATTTTTGATAAATTTCTATTCTAATCCCCCAAATCATGAAATAAGTGCTGGAAATAATGTTAGATTCATGAATAACGGACCAAATCAAGTTATTATCACTTACCCCAGTCTAATTTGTGAAGTTTGCCTCTGAAAGTCGCCCAAATCGAGCTCCCCAACTATTTTTATGTCAAAAAGGCCAAAAATCTCATTTATAGAGCCTCAAATGTTTTCGAGCGCCACAGGTAGCGTGGGGCGCTGCCTGTGGCGCAGTTTCCAGTACCCCAAAAATTTCCAGTGCCAGGGCTAGCGCCCCACACTACCCTGGGCGCTGGCAGCGACGGGAAATCTTTCCTGACACGGAAATGGGCATAACTTCCTTATACGCTATACGAATTCGACGATTCTTTTTGCTGTGGTTCCGAAATTTCAATACGGATCTAATGCTTCAATTAAAACTGAATTTGGAGCTCATTTGATTAATTTGATACCACTTATTGTTGAAGAAAAGAAGTTGGAACATTCTACATTCGATGTTGAAACCTAGCAAATCAAGTCTGATTGACCTCAAATTTTGCATGCAAGTCATAAATGACATAACGGAGCTATGAAAATTTTTGGAACTAGATTCCGACCCCGAAATCAAAAAGTCAACTCCCTGGTCAAACTTTCAAACTTAAATTCCTATTTTAGCAATTTCAAGCCTAATTTAAGTACGAACTTCCAAATAAAATTTTGAACACGCTCCTAAGTACAAAATCACCATACGGAGCTGTTGGAATCATCAAAATTCTATTCCGGGGTCATTTAGACATAAGTCGACATCCAGTCACTATTTTAACTTAAACTTTAAACCTTGAAACTAAGTGTTCCCATTCATTCCTAAATCCTCACCGGACCCAAACTAATCACTCAGGTACGTCACATAACAGTTTAAAGAATAAATTGAGCAGTAAATGGGAGAATGGAACTAGAACTCTCAAAACGATCGGTCGGGTCGTTACAATACGTTGTTCACATGCATTTCATATAACAAATAATTTAAGGGTTCTATTCTCTAAAGTCAAGGTTAACCACGACACTTAGCTCGCTTTGCAAATTCCAATAATTTATTCGACCATAGCCTTTCCTTTTGAATTTGTCTCCAAAAGCATCAAATCTATTCACAAACAGTTCGATATACTCAATACGAATCATAGAAATTAATTCCATATGAATTTACTAATTTTTTGGATAAAAATCTGAAATTCATTTAAATATTCGACAGTGTGACCCACATCTCAAATCTCGAAAAAACTTGTGAAATCTGAACACCCGTTCCGATACGAGTTCAACCATACAAAATTTATCCAATTCCGATGTCAAATGGACCTTCAAATCTTATATTTTTGTTTTTGAAAGATTTTATAAAAATTTGATTTTAATTCCCTAAATTCACGGATTCGTGATGTAAATGAGTATGGAATCATAATATATAATCAATATAGGATAAGGAAAACTTACCCTAGTATTTTCTCGTGAAAATCGCCCAAATATCGCCTTACCCTAGCTCAAAAATGGAAAAGGGTTGAAAATGGGACGAATCCCATTTTCTAGAACTTAAGTTCTGTTTCTGGGATTTTTATCCTTCGCAAACGCGGTCAGTGCCTCGCGTTCGCGAAGCACAAATTTCTGCTGTCCAATTTTACTCTTCGCGAACGCGAGGGCTACCTCGCGAACGCGATGCTTGCCTGGCTTGGCCTTCGCGAACGCGAAGGAAAATTTTCCTGGCCAGCCTCTTTCCCTTCGCGAATGCGGGTCTTCGATCGCGAACGCGAAGCTTTGCACCTCGATCCTTCGCGAACGCATGACCTTAGTCACGAACGCGAAGCACAAAATGTGCCAGTCCAAATTTCCTCTTTGCGAACGCGAGACTCCCCTCTCGAACGCGAAGAAGGAAACCAGAAGAAGATTTCTACAGTTTTCTCAAGTCCAACAATGATCCGTTAACCACCCGAAATCAACCCGAGCCATCGGGGCTCCAAACCAAACATGCACTCAAGTCCTAAAACATCATACGAACTTGCTCGCGTGATAGAATCGCCAAAATAAAACCTAGAGTTACGAATCGGACCCCAAATCAAAGGGAATTTTCAATAAAACTTCAAAACTTATATTTTCACAACTAGACGTCCAAATCACGTCAAATCAACTCCGATTCTCACCAAATTCGACAAACAAGTCATAAATATTATAGTGGACCTATACCGAGATCCGAAACCAAAATACGGATTCGGTGTCAATAAATCCAACATCAGTAAATTCTTAAAAATTATTAAGCTTTCAAACTTTTAATGTTTTTCATCAAAATTCCATATCTCGGGCTAGGGACCTCGGAATTCGATTCCGGGCATACGCCCAAGTCCCAAATCATGATACAGATCTACCGGAACTATCAAAACACTGATCCGAGTCCGTTTGCCCAAAATGTTGACCAAAGTCAACTCAATTGAGTTTTAAAGCTCTATTTCAAATTTTAATTCATTTTTCACACAAACACTTTTCTGGAAATTATACGGACTACGCACGCAAGTTGAAGAATGATAAATAGTATTTTTCAAGGTCTTAGAACACAAAATTACTTATTAAATTTAAAGATGACATTTTGGGTCATCACATTCTCCACCTCTAAAACAAATGTTCGTCCTCGAATGGAGTTAGAAAAAGTAACTGAGCTGGTGAATAATTGTGGATATTTACTCTGCATGTCTGACTCAGACTCCAAGGTAGATGCCTCTACCGGCTGACCTTTCCATTGCACTCAAACTGAAGGATAACTCTTACACCTCAACTGTCGGACCTGCCGGGCTAGAATAGTCACCGGCTCCTCCTCGTAAGTCAAATCTTTGTCGAATTGGACTGAATAAACTAGGTGGTAATGCAAGCCTGTAGGCTACGTCACCCACCCTTTTAAGAATTTCAAAGGGTCCGATATACCTAGGGCTCAACTTGCCCTTCTTTCTGAATCTCATTACACCTTGCATAGGTGAAACCCAGAGCAATATTCTTTCTCCCACAATGAATGCAATATCACGAACTTTACGGTCGGCATAACTCTTTTTCCTAGACTGAGCTGTACGAAGTCGATCCTGAATAATCTTGACTTTATCCAAGGCATCCTGTACCAAATCGGTACCCAATAACCGAGCCTCTCCCGGTTTAAACCAGCCAACTGGCGAACGACATCGCCTTCCGTATAATGCCTCATATGGAGCCATTTGACTGCTCGACTGGTAGCTATTATTATAAGCAAACTCCGCAAGTGGCAAGAAATGATTCCAAGAACCTCCAAAGTTTATAACACAAGCGCGAAGCATATCTTCCCATATCTGAATGGTGCGCTCTGACTGTCCGTCTATCTGTGGATGAAATGATGTACTCAACTCAACTCGCATTCCTCACGTTGTACAGCCCTCAAGAAGTGTGAGGTAAATTGCGTACCTCGATTTGAAATAATAGACATGGGCACACCGTGAAGGTGGACAATCTCACGAATATAAATTTCAGCTAACCTCTCTGAAGAATAGGTAACTGCCACTGGAATGAAATGTGCTAACTTGGTCAGCCTGTCCACAATTACCCATACTGCGTCAAATTTTCTCTGAGTCCGTGGGAGCCCAACAACAAAATCCATAGTGATACGCTCCCACTTCCACTCAGGAATTTCTAACTTCTGAAGCAAATCACCAGGTCTTTGATGCTCGTACTTAACTTGCTGACAATTCAGACACCGAGCTACATATGCAACTATATCCTTTTTCATTCTCCTCCACCAATAATGTTTCCGCAAATCTTGATACATTTTGGCGGTACCTGGATCAATAGCATACCTGGAACTGTGTGCCGCTTCAAGAATAAATTCACGAAGCCCGTCAACATTAGGCACACAAATACGACCCTGCATTTGCAGAACTCCAGCTTCCCCCACAGCAACCTGTTCGGCATCACCGTGCCGCACTGTGTACTTAAGGACAAGTAAATGAGGATCATTATACTGCCTCTCGCTAATGCGCTCATATAAAGAAGACCGAGCGACTGTGCAAGCTAGAACCCGATTGGGTTCTGAAACATCTAACCTCATGAACTGATTAGCCAAAGTCTGAACATCTGTAGCTAATGGCCTCTCACCAATTGGAATATATGCAAGACTACTCACAGCCTTTCTACTCAAAGCATCGACCACCACATTGGCCTTTTCGGGGTGATACAAAATGATGATATCATAGTTTTTCAACAACTCCAACCATCTTCTCTGCCTCAAATTAAGATCTTTTTATTTGAACAGATACTGAAGGCTAGATGATCAGTAAATACCTCACACGAGACACCGTAGAGGTAATGCCTCCAAATCATCAACGCATGAACAATGGCTGCCAATTCTAAGTCATGAACAGGATAATTCTTCTCGTGAACTTTCAACTATCGCGACGCATATGTAATCACCTTGCCATCTTGCATTAATACTGCTCCAATCCCAATGTGAGATGCGCCACAATATACCGTGTACGATCCTGAACCTGTGGGTAACACCAACACTGGTGCCGTAGTCAAAGCAGTCTTGAGCTTCTAAAAGCTCAACTCACACCCGTCTGACCATCTAAATGGGATACCTTTCTGGGTCAGTCTAGTCAATGTGCTTGCTATAGATGAAAACCCTTCCATGAACCGGCGATAATAACCTGCCAAACCCAGGAAACTCCAGATCTCTGTAACTGAAGTAGGTCTAGGCCAATTCTGAACAACCTCTATCTTCTTAGGATCGACCTTTATGCCTTCTGCCGATACAACATGCCCCAAATAGGCAACTGAGTCTAACCAAAACTCACATTTTGAAAATTTGGCATATAACTGATTATTTTTCAAAGTCTGAAGCACATTCTGAAGATGCTGCTCATGTTCCTCTCAACTGCTGGACTAAATCAAGATATCATCAATGAATACAACCACAAAAGAATCCAAATAGGGCTTGAACACCCGATTCATCAAATCCATAAATGCTGCTGGAGCATTTGTCAACCCAAATGACATCACTAGGAATTCGAAATGCCCATACCGAGTCCAAAAAGCTGTCTTAGGGACATCAAATGCCCTAATCTTCAACTGATGGTAACCATACCTTAAATCAATCTTTGAAAATACCTTGACACCCTGAAGATGATCAAATAGGTCATCAATCCTTGGCAGCGGATATTTGTTTTTGATAGTGGCCTTATTCAACTCCCGATAATCTATACACATCCGCATAGAACCATCTTTCTTATTTACAAATAATACTGGTACACCCAGAGTGAGACACTGGGTCTAATGAATCCCTGATCAAGCAAGCCTTGTAACTTCTCATTCAATTCTTTCAACTCCGGCGGGGCCATACGGTATACTGGAATAGAAATGGGCTGAGTGCCCAGAGCCAAATCAATACAGAAGTCAATATCCCCGTCGGGTGGCATCCCCGACAAATCTGCAGGAAATACTTCTAGAAATTCACGAACAAAAGGTACTGAGTCCATAGAAGGAACATCTGCACTGGGATTGCGAATATAAGCCAAATAGGCTAGACACCCTTTCTTTACCATACGCCGAGCTTTCATATAAGAAATAACCCTGCTGGCAGAATGACCAAGAGTTCCTTTCCACTTTAACCGAGGTAACCCCGACATGGCTAGGGTCACTGTCTTGGCATGATAATCCAATATAGCATGATAAGGGGACAGCCAATCCATACCCAAGATGACATCAAAATCTACCATATCAAGAAGTTAAAGATCCACACTAGTCTCAAGACTACCAATAGTAATCACACACAAATGATAGACATGATATACTATAACAGAGTCTCCCACCGGTGTAGATACACACATAGAAGCACTTAGAGAATCACAAGGCACAACCAAATATGAAGCAAAATAGGAGGACACACAGGAATAAGTAGATCCTTGATCAAATAGAACTGAAGCATCTCTAAGGCAAACTGGAATAATACATGTGATCATAGCATCAGATGACTCGGCCTCAGGACTAGCTGGAAAAGCATAAAATTGGGGCTGTCTGAACTGCGTCTCTGGGACGACCTCTGACTAGCTGGCCTCCGCCTCTAACGGTCTGACCTCGACCTCTAATGGCATGGCCTCCACCTCTAATGGCCTGACCTCCACCTCTAGCTGCCTGACCCCTACCTCTAGCTGGCTGAGCAGGCGGTGTAGCAACCGGTGCCGGTATGATGGCACGAGAATCCTGCCGAGATTTGTTACTCGCCAACCTAGGGAAATACCTCCTGATATGACCAATGTTCCCACACTCATAACACCCATAATGATGTCGTGGGGCTGAAACTGAAGCTGTCCCGAATGGGCCGGATAACCACTGTAGTAACTCTGGAGTGGTGGTGCACTGATAGGAGCGGAATGTGCACTAAATGCTGGCTGCCCAGAGTAAGTCATAATAGGACTGTGACTCACTGAAGCACCGTGAGATGCATGAAGTGTTAAATGAAACGGTCTAGGAGGATGACCCCTACCAAAATTACCTCTGCCTCCAGATGAAGCACCACTGAAACCACTAGACTGGCGAGGCCTCTTATCAGACCTTTGCCCTCCCTCCTATGCAAGAACCATCTCTATCCTCCTCGCGACATTAGTAGCCGCCTGAAAAGAAATCTCACTTCCGGTCTCCTTGGCCATATGAAGCCTGATAGGGTGAGTGAGTCCCTCAATAAACCTCCTCACTTTCTCTCCCTCAGTAGGTAGTAAAAGGAGAGCATGACGGGCCAAATCCACAAAACGGGACTCATACTGAGTAACAGTCATACTGCCCTGCTGTAGACGCTCAAATTGCTTGCAGTAATCCTCTCTCAGTGTGATAGGAAGGAACTTCTCCAGAAATAGCTGAGAGATCTGCTCCCAGGTAAGTGCAGGCGATCCAACTGGTCTGGCCAATGTATAATCTTTCCACCACCTCTTGGCTGAACCCATCATCTGAAATATAGCAAAATCAACCCCATTGGTCTCAACTATACCCATGTTCCGCAACACCTCGTGGTAGTGTTCAAGATAATCCAGTGGGTCCTCAGAAGGTGTACCACTGAAGTGAACTGGAAAGAGCTTAGTAAACTTATCCAGTCTCAATAAGGCCTCAAACGACATGGTGGGCCTATCACCGGTCTGTGCCGCAACAACTAGCTGAACTACCCCAACTGGCGGGGCTGCTGAAGCCTGATTCTGGGGAGCCATCTCCTCCAGAGCGGGAGTAGTGGGAGTTTGTGCTCCTCCCCCAGCCTGTGAGACGGCTGGTGCCACTAGAAATGTACCATTCTGGGCCACGCCCTCTATAAGACTCACCAAATGGACTAGAGTGTCCTGAAGCACTGGAGTAGCTATGAATCCTTCCGGAACCTGAACTGGTCCAACTGGTACATTCTGAACTGGAACTTCTTCCTGAAGATCCACCTGAGGTTCTATAATAGGTGCAACTGCTCGAGCTCTTGACTGAGCTCTACCTCTACCTCTGCTCAACCTCTAGCACGACCTCAACCTCGACCTCTACCCCAGGCCATAGTTACCACCGGGGGTTCTGGTCCCTATCCATCGGTAGAGGTATTACGTGTTCTCACCATCCGCGAGAGAATAAGAGTAGAATGGTTCAATCATCGATGATAGAATAAAATCGCACAACAGAATAAGAAAGAAGTGATATTATTCCTAAACTTCATAGCCTCTAAGAGATAACTACAGACGTCTCCGTACCGATCCTTCAAACTCTACTAAGCTTGATCGTGACTCTTGAGACCTATGTAACCTAGTTCTCTGATACCAACTGTCACGACCCAAAATTCCTACCTTCGGACCGTGATGGCGCCTAACATTTCACTTGCTAGGCAAGCCAACATTAGAATAATATTATCTATTTTAAAATAATTTTTAAATTTATTAATAACAAAGAAACAAATGTGAAAGTAAAGTCTGAAATATAGTGAATAATCCATAAAAATAACGGTGTCTAAATGCCATCCCAGAACTGGTGTCACAAATGCACAAGCTTCTAGAATAATATAGATAAAGGTCTGAATAAAATAAAGCTGTCTGAAAGCAAACACACAACTAAAATAAGGTAGAGGGGGACTTCAGAATTGCGGACGACGTGCAGTTATACCTCAAGTCTCCTCTGGTAGCTGAAATCCGAGTAAGTCTATGGTACGCCGCTGGGACCAACTCCGAAATCTGCACAAGAAGTGCTGAGTGTAGTATCAGTACAACCGACCCCATGTACTGGTAAGTGCTGAGCCTAACCTTGATGAAGTAGTGACGAGGCTAAGGCGGGTCACTTACATTAACCTGTATGCAATATTAGTAACAACAACAAATAATAGAAATAAATCAGGTAACTCATTTATAATAATTGAAGCCAACTTACCAATCATAACCCATTAATATTTCAACCAATTTCCGTTGCAGCGTGCAACCCGCTCTCACAATATATTCATATTCAATTCTATTGTGGCGTGCAACCCGATCCCCCAATATGGACTTTTAATAAGTCTATTGCGGCATGCAACCTGATCCCCCAATATGCACTTTTAATAAGTCTGTTGCGGCATGCAACCCGATCCCCCAATATGGACTTTTAATAAGTCTGTTGCGGCGTGCAACCCGATCCCCCAATATATTCATTTCAATCAATTCTGTTGTGGCGTGTAACTCGCTCCTCCAATATATTCATTTACCAATTCTTATAGAAGAAATTTCCCCAATAAATTCAACAATTAATATAAAATTATAGGACAACAAGCATACAATAATTATGATTTAATTATGAAATAAACAATGACAAATAGCAATTTATTATGAAAATCACGGAGAAAATAGGCAGTGTAGTATTTAATATGTTAAATGTCAAGTAGCAATTAATGCACATAAATCAAATAAGCATGTAGCAATTATTGCAGGAATTCAAGAACTAATATTTGACAAAGAAAAGGAGATAAACAATTATCATAATAAGTAATTAGTGTATTAAAACAAATTTAGGATTTTCAAATAATTATGAAAACAATTATTTTGATGACGTATAGACACTCGTCACCTCGCCTAGACATCATTCACATGCATTTCACATAACAAATAATTTAACAGTTCTATTCCCTCAAGTCAAGGTTAACCACGACACTTACCTCACTTTGCAAATTCCAATAATTTATTCGACCACAGCCTTTCCTTTTGAATTTGTTTCCAAAAGCGTCAAATCTATTCACAAACAATTCGATATACTCAATACGAATCATAGGAATTAATTCCATATGAATTTACTAATTTTCCGGATAAAAAATCTAAAATTCATTTAAATATTCGACAGTGGGACCCACGTCTCAAATCTTGAAAAACTTATGAAGTCCAAACACCCGTTCCGATACGAGTTCAACCATACAAAATTTATCCAATTCCGATGTCAAAAGGACCATCAAATCTTAAATTTTTGTTTTTGGAAGATTTTATAAAAATCTGATTTTTCTTCCCTAAATTCACGGATTCATGATGTAAATGAGTATGGAATCATGAAATATAATCAATATAGGATAAGGAACACTTACCCCAGTATTTTCCCGTGAAAAGCGCCCAAAAATTGCCTTACCCGAGCTCAAAAATGGAAAAGGGTTGAAAATGGGACAAATCCCATTTTCCAGACCTTAAGTTCTGTTTCTGGGATTTTTATCCTTCGCGAACGCGGTCAGTGCCTCGCGTTCGCAAAGCACAAATTTCTGCTATCCAATTTTACTCTTCGCGAACGCGAAGGAAAATTTTCCTAGCCAGCCTCTTTCCCTTCGCGAACGCGGGGCTTCGATCACGAACGCGAAGCTTTGCACCTAGACCCTTTGTGAATGCGTGACCTTAGTTGCGAACGCGAAGCACAAAATGTGCCAGTCCAAATTTCCTCTTCGCGAATGCGAAGAAGGAAACCAGAAGCAGATTTCTACAGTTTTCTCAAGTCCAACAATGATCCGTTAACCACCCGAAATCAACCCGAGCCCTCGGGGCTCCAAACCAAACATGCACCCAAGTCCTAAAACATCATACAAACTTTCTCGCGCAATCAAATCGCCAAAATAACACCTAGAACTACGAATCGGACCCCAAATCAAAGGTAATTTTCAATAAAACTTCAAAACTTATATTTTCACAACCGGACGTCCGAATCACGTCAAAATTAACTCCGATTCTCACCAAATTTGGCAGACAAGTCATAAATATTATAGTGGACCTATACTGAGATTCGAAACCAAAATACGGACCCGGTGTCAATAAATCCAACATCAGTAAATTCTTAAAAATCATTAAGCTTTCAAACTTTTAATGTTTTTCATCAAAATTCCATATCTCGGACTAGGGACCTCAGAATTTGATTCTGGGCATACGCCCAAGTTCCAAATCATGATACGGACCTACCAAAACTATCAAAACACTGATCCGAGTCCGGTTGCTCAAAATGTTGACCAAAGTCAACTCCGTTGAGTTTTAAAGCTCTATTTCACATTTTAATTCATTTTTCACACAAAAACTTTTCTGAAAATTATACTGACTATGCACGCAAGTCGAGGAATGATAAATAGTGCTTTTCGAGGTGTTGGATCATAGAATTACTTATTAAATTTAAAGATGACATTTTGGGTCATCACACCTATAGCTGATAATTGTTCTTCTCTATAATGTCTATATAATTGTGAGTTATTTGAAAGATATCCTACATTATATAAGGTTCTTGGATTGAGTAATCTTAGTTGGTTTTTCTGGAAAATTTGTATAGCTTTATCTATATCTATTATTTCATCTAACTGTTGATTTTCTTCTTGTCTTCTTCTGGTTATTATTCATGATAACATATTATTACCTATTTTATTATCTGAGAAACGTATTCTTTGTCTTTCTTCGGTAGTTCTGGTCCTACTTGGAAAAAGGTCCATTTTTTAGGCTTTCTTACTAATTTTCCTTTTTGAGGTGTTATTTCTACTCTTTTTAGTTGTTCTATTAAATCTTCTACTTTTGGGATTTCTATTTCTGGTTTTAGTACTTTTTTATCTTTAATAATTATATCTAACTTTCTATTAACTTCTAGAAGTAATGCTATTATAGTATTATTTTGTTAAATTTTTATAATCAGTTTTTTCGTGAGGAATATGATCTGTGAATCCTTCTGGGTTAGGCTGAAATTTGGTTGTAAAACTTAAGGCATTATCATATATTGGGTCTATGTCTAAATTTTTCATGAAAGAGAGATTTCTTTTAGTGTTTCTATCACGACTAAACAAACCCCTGTCGTGATGGCGCCTATCGTGGAACTAGGCAAGCCGACTCATTTCCAAACCAAACCGATATTTTTATTTCAAAAATAATTTTAGTGCTATTTAACATAAAAACCTTCGCAAAGGAGTTCAAATCAAAACAAAAGTGCGGAAGGAAAAGCCCGACATCGGGGTGTCATTAGTCATGAGCATCTATTACAATCTGTCTAACAATATCAAGGCTAACTCAGCCTGGAAAATAGCTAAATACAACTAGAGGAAGATAAGAGGGAGAAGAGCAGGGGCTGCGGACGCCAAGCAGCTACCTTGCTATCCCCGAGAAAATCTGCAACCAAAATAATCAACAACCGCTACCGTGTCCAGCTACACCTGGATCTGCACACAAGGTGCAGGGAGTAACGTGAGTACGCCAACTCAGTAAGTAACAACAATAAATAAAGACTGAGCAGTAGTGACGAGCAATAAAGCATATAACGTTCATATCAGGAAATCTCAGTAAAATACCACATGCTTTTAAAATCAGGATTTGAATCAAAACATCTCGTTTAAACCCAGTTCCAGTAAAAATCATTTAATGAAATTTTTCAACAGTTTTCAAACGAAGGCTCAATGCAAAAGTGAGAAAAATGATGAAATCATAAACAGCCCCTCGGGCAAAATATCACTCATATACAGCCCCTCGGGCAAACCTCACAGTCACTCGTGCCACTCGGGCATACCTCACAATCACTCTTGCCACTCGGGCATACCTCACAATCACCCATGCCTCCCAGTCACTCAGCACTCGGCACTTGACACTCGGCACTCGCACTCAGTAGGTACCTGCGCTCACTGGGGTGTGTACAGACTCCGGAGAGGCTCCTTCAGCCCAAGCGCTATAATCTTCATGGACAACTCACGTGCCACACAAACAACTCACGTGCTATAATAATAAAGTATGCTGCAGGCGGGCAGCCCCGATCCAAACTCATCCTCACGATCAGGCCCTCGGCCGATATCAAACATGATGCGGCGTGCAGCCCGATCCCATAAATATCCTCACAAATTAGGCCCTCGGCCTCACTCAGTCATAAACCTCTCAAGCCACTCGGGCATTTCAGTAAAACAGGGTGCTTAGCCCAAAACAACCTTTATATGCATCAAAATAGAGTCATAAAACTGAGTTATGCAGTAAACAAGTGTAACCATGACTGAGTATAGATTTTCAATCGAAAACAATGAGAGGATAGTAAGAAAAGGCCCCTAAGGGTCCAAACAACACTGGCACAAGGCCCAAACATGGCATTCAGCCCAATTTACAGAAACTCTTTCTAAAACATATAAGTATCATATAGTTTCAACAAAGTATGCAACTTTACAATTGCTACGGGATGGACCAAGTCACAATCCACAACAATTCATGCCCACACACCCATCACCTAGCATGTCCGTCACTAAAAATAGTAGAATGATACAAAATCCGGGGTTTCTTACCCTCAAGACTAGATTTACAATCGTTACTTACCTCAAACCGGTCAAATCTCTACCCCGCAATGCTCTTGCCTCTGGACTCGGCCTCCAAATTATCCAAATCTATTCACAATCAGTACAATACCATCAATATATGCTAATGGAATGAATTCCAATGGAAAAGCTACAAAATTAGACCAAAACCCAAAATTGGCTTAAACCCGCCCCCGGTCCCACATCTCGAAATCCGACAAATTTTACAAAACTAGATAGCCCATTCACTCACAAGTCTAACCATACCAAATTCATCAAAATCCGACATCGTTTGGTCTTTCAAATTCCTAAAATTACATCTCCAAAAATCCCAAGCCCTAACCCCTCATATTTACTAATTACAATGACTAAACAACGAAAAATCAACATATATACAAGTACTAGGGCTCAAGCAACTTAACTCACTGATAGCCCTTGAATCACCCTTCGAACACCACTCCAAAAGCTCCACAAACTGACTTGAAAATGGTGGAAATGAACCAAATTTGCGAAGTGTTTTATTTATGGTTTCTGCCCAGGTTTTCGCACCTGCGGGGTCTTTTTCCGCACCTGCGGGACCGCACCTTTGGTCAAGGTGCCGCATCCGCGAACTCCACTTAATTCCCCAGCTTTCGCACCTACACTCCAGACCTCGCACATGCGGGCTCGCAGGTGCGGCCAAATCCTTCGCGCCTGCGAAAGTGCACCTGTGCGTTTCCTCCGCTTCTACGAAGCCTGGCCAGCATCTCCCTTTCCGCATCTACGCCCCAGGTTTCGCACCTGCGGGCTCGCAGATGCGACCTCCAACTCGCGCCTGCGCAACCTACCTAGCCCAGCATTGCCCGCACCTGCGAACTCCCCACGCGCACCAGCGGCCTTGCACCTGTGACTCTTTCTTCCGCAGGTGCGAAAATAGCAGTAGCAGCAGCTTCAGCTGCATTTTCCAACTCCGACAAATCCGTTAACCACCCGGAATCACCCCGATGCCCTCGGGACATCAACAAAAAATACTAACAAGTCATATATCAACATACCAACTTAGTCGAACCTTCGAATCACTCAAAACAACATCAAATCATCAAATTACCCTCAGATTCAAGCCTAAGAACTTCTAAATTTCCAAATTCAGCAACCAATGTCGAAACCAACCAAACCATGTCCGAATGACCTCAAATTTTTCACACACATCACAAATGACACTACGAACCTACTCCATCTTTCGGAATTCCATTTCGACCCCGATATCAAATTTTTCACTGCCGACCGAAATCCCCAAATTTTCAAATTTTGCCAATTCAAGCCTAATTCTACCACGGATCTTCAAATCATATTCCGGACGCACTTCTAAGTCCAAAATCACCTAACGGAACTAACGGAGCAATCAGAATTCAAATGCGAGATCGTTTATACATAGGTCAACATACGATTGACTTTTCCAACTTAAGGTTCTAAATAAGAGACTAAGTGTCTCATTCCAATCCGAAACTACCCCGGGCCCGAACCAACTAATCTGGTATATCATAATATAGCTTAAGAGCATAGAGGAAACAGAAATGGGGGAAATGGAAATATAACTCCCGAAACGACCGGCCGGGTTCTTACAGTTTCTATCGTGTCTTTTAATGTACCTATATCACTTGTCAATGATTCTAATTTATGAATTATCTTTTTTATTAACTTAGTAGTTTGAATCTCTAGTTCTTTAGGTCTTTCTATAATGGTTTTGACTAATTTTTCTATCTCGCTTTTTGTAGGTATTTTTTCTAGGTTAAAAATTATATTTAAGAACTGTATTTTTCTATCTATTTCTAGTTCTTGTGACTTTAGGAAATCAAAATTATGTTCTAATTTTTCTAAAACTCTTCTTTGTTTGTTTTGTAAAGACTCTATTATATCTAAAGTTCTGGTTATGTTTTTATTATTTTCTTGTGATTTTTCACTAAAATTAATTATTAGATCTACTATAGTATTATATTGTTTATCTTCTGTGTGTAATATATTTTCTATGTGATGACCCAAAATGTCATCTTTAAATTTAATAATTAATTTTGTGTTAAAAGACCTCAAAAAGCACTATTTATCATTCCTCGACTTGCGTGCAAAGTCCGTAAAATTTTCCGAAAAGTTTTTATGTGAAAAATGGATTAAAATGTGAATTAGATCTTTAAAACTCAACTGAGTTGACTTTGGTCAATATTTTTAGCAAACGGACTCGGATCAGTGTTTTGACAGTTCCGGTAGGTCCATATCATGATTTGGGACTTGGGCGTATGCCCGGAATCAAATTCCGAGGTCCCTAGCCCGAGATATGGAATTGTGATGAAAAATTAAAAGTTTAAGTTCAAATAGTGACCGGATGTCGAATTATGTGCATACGACCCCAGAATAGAATTTTGATGATTCAACAACTCTGTATGGTGATTTTGGACTTAGGAGCGTGATCGAAATTTTATTTGGAAGTCCGTAGTGAAATTAGGCTTGAAATGGCTAAAGCAAGAATTTAAGTTTGGAAGTTTGACCAGGGAGTTTACTTTTTGATACCGGAGTCGGAATACAGTTCCAAAAATTTTCATAGCTCTGTTATGTCATTTATGACTTGTGTGCAAAATATGAGGTCAATCGGACTTGATTTGATAGGTTTCGACATCGAATGTAGAAGATGGAAATTCTAAGTTTCATCATGAGTTTTCGGACTGCTTTTCGGACTAGATATGGTCATTATGAGTTTCTGGTGATGTCCTTCGATTTAACTAACACCCCGGCAGTGTTTATGGATCTGATGAACAGGGTATTCAAGCCATATATTGATTCGTTTGTCATTGTCTTTATTGATGACATTTTGATTTACTCGCGCAGTATAGAGGAGCACGAGCATCATATGAGAGTGGTGCTTCAGACATTGCGGGAACAAAAGCTATATGCTAATTTCTCCAAATGTGAGTTTTGGCTAGAGTCTGTAGCATTTTTAGGACATATTGTATCGGGTGAAGGTATTATAGTTGATCCCAAAAAGATTGAGGCAGTTCAGAATTGGCATCGTCCCACTTCGCCGACTGAGATCAGGAGTTTTCTGGGTTTAGCAAGTTATTATCGTCGGTTCGTGGAGGGTTTTTCATCTATTGCAGCACCTTTGACCAAATTAACCTAGAAGGGTGCTCCGTTCTGATGGTCCGATGATTGTAAGGTGAGCTTTCAGAAGCTCAAGACAACATTGACTACAACACCAGTGTTAGCGTTGCCTTCCGGTTCGGGGATGCATACAGTATATTATGATGCTTCACGTGTTGGTTTGGGTTGTGTATTAATGTAGGAAAGGCGAGTTATTGCATATGCTTCACGTCATTTGAAGCCCCACGAGCAGAATTATCCGGTACATGATTTGGAGTTAGCTGAGATTGTTCACGCTCTTAAGATTTGGAGGCATTATCTCTTATGGGGTGTCTTGTGAAGTTTACACTGATCATCGCAGTTTGCAGCATTTGTTTAAGCAGAAGGACCTAAATTTGAGGTAGCGCAGATGGCTGGAATTACTGAAAGATTATGATATTACTATCCTATATCATCTGGGCAAAGCAAATGTGGTTGCAGACACCTTTAGTAGAAAGGAAGAGAGTATGGGTAGTTTGTCTTTCATTTTAGCAGAGGAGAGGCCATTAGCTTTGGATATTCAATTCTTGGCCAACAAACTTGTGCGGCTGGATATTTCAGAGCCCAGCCGAGTTCTTGCATCTGTTGTAGCTCAGTCTTCACTGTTTGAGCAGATTAAGGCTTGCTAGTATGATGATCCACACTTAATGGTTCTTCGAGAAACGGTACTACGGGGTGGTGCCAAGGAAGTTACTATTGGAGCGGATGGTGTTCTGCGACTCCAGGATCGTCTATGTGTTCCTAATGTGGATGGACTGAGGAAAAAGATCCTAGAGGAAGCACACAGTTATCGGTATTCTATTCATCGAGGTGCTACGAAGATGTATCGTAATTTGAGGCAGCATTATTGGTGGAGACGAATGAAAAAGGACATAGTTGAGTATGTGGCTAGGTGTCTAAATTGTCAGCAAGTTAAATATGAGCATCAGAGGCCAGGTGGCCTACTTCAGCAGATGAAAATACCAGAGTGGAAATGGGAACGCATCACTATGGACTTTGTAGTTGGATTGCCGCGGACCTTACGAAAGTTTGATGTAGTTTGGGTCATTGTTGACAGGTTGACCAAGTCGGCACACTTTATTCCTGTTGTGACTACGCATACTTTAGAGAGGTTGGCCCAGATATATATTCAGGAGATAGTTCGGTTGCACGGTGTACCAATTTCTATCATGTCAGATAGAGGCCCTTAGTTTACTTCACATTTCTGGAGAGTAGTATAGAGTCAATTGGGGACCCGTGTAGAGCTCAGCACAACCTTTCATCCGCAGAAAGACGGGCAGTCAGAGCAGACAATTAAGATTTTGGAGGATATGCTCAGGGCGTGTGATTGACTTTGGAGGTCAATGCGATCGTTTCTTGCCTTTGGCTGAGTTTGCTAATAATAACAGTTACCAATCCAGCATCGAGATGGCTCCATTTGAGGCTTTATATGGTCGGCGATGTCGTTCACCCATTGGGTGGTTTGCGCCCAGTGAGGCTAAGTTATATGGTACTGATTGGTGAAGGATGCCTTTGAAAAGGTAAAGTTAATTCAGGAGCGACTCCGTACAGCGCAGTCCAGACAGAAGAGATACGCGGATCAGAAAGCGCGTGATTTATCATTTATGGTAGGTGAAAATTTTCTTTTGAAGGTTTCGCCGATGAATGGAATCATGAGAGTTTGGAAAAAGGGGAAATTGAGCCCAAGGTTTGTAGGCCCATTTGAGGTGTTGAGACAAGTTGGGGAGGTTGCTTATGAGCTTGCATTGACTCCCAGCCTATCGGGAGTTCATCCGGTTTTCCATGTATCTAAGTTCCGGAAGTATCATACCAACCTATCACATGTGTTACACTTCAGCACAGTTCAGCTAGACAATATCTTGGGTTATGAAGAGGAGCCAGTTGTCATTGTTGATAAACAGGTTCGCCAGTTGAGGTCCAAGAGGATTTATGCAGTTAAAGTACAGTGGAGGGGCCAACCAGTCGAGGAAGCGACTTGGGAGGCCGAGGAAAACATGCGGAGCAGATATCCACACTTATTCAGCACTTCAGGTATAATTCTAAACTCGTTCGAGGACGAACGTTTGTTTTAGAGGTGGAGAATGCGATGACCCAAAATGTCATCTTTAAATTTAATAATTAATTTTGTGTTCTAAGACCTCGAAAAGCACTATTTATCATTCCTCGACTTGCGTGCGTAGTTCGTAAAATTTTTCGGAAAGTTTTTATGTGAAAAATGGATTAAAATGTGAATTAGAGCTTTAAAACTCAATTGAGTTGACTTTGGTCAACGTTTTTAGCAAACAGACTCAGATCAGTGTTTTGACAATTCTGGTAGGTCCGTATTGTGATTTGGGACTTGGGCGTATCCTCGTAATCAAATTATGAGGTCCCTAGCCCAAGATATGGAATTTTGCTGAAAAATTAAAAGTTTAAGTTCAAATAGTGACCGGATGTCGAATTATGTGCAAATGACCCCGGAATAGAATTTTGATGATTCCAATAGCTCCGTATGGTGATTTTGGACTTTGGAGCTTGATCGGAATTTTATTTGGAAGTCCGTAGTGAAATTAGGCATGAAATGGCTAAATCAAGAATTTAAGTTAGGAAGTTTGACCGGGGAGTTGACTTTTTGATACCGGAGTCGGAATATAGTTCCAAAACTTTTCATAGCTCCGTTATGTCATTTATGACTTGTGTGCAAAATTTTAGGTCAATCAGACTTGATTTGATAGGTTTCGACATCGAATGTAGAAGTTGGAAATTCTAAGTTTCATCAAGCTTGAATTGTCGTGATTTTAGCATTGTTTTATGTGATTTGAGGTTTCAAATAAGTTTATATGATGTTTTAGGACTTGTTGGTATATTTGGTTGAGGTCTCGAGGGCCTCAGGTGAGTTTCAGATGGTTAACGGATCAAAAGTTGGACTTAAAAAACTGCTGCAATTTTTTCCTCTTCTATTGGATATTCTGGGCTGTGATCGAGCCCAGATATCGAGCCTAGGTATCGAGCTCAGATATCGAGCCCAAGTATTGACCCCAGGGTTGATGAGGCTCAGGCTCGAGCTTGTGTGTCACGACCCAATTTCACCTATAGGTCGTGATGGGGCCCATCACTACAGCTAGGCAAGCCAACTTAATAAATTAAGCATATATTGACAAAATTTAAAACCAAGAAAATAATAAAACCCAAATTCTACCAATGTGTGTGCCAAGACCTAGTGTCACAAGTGTATGAGCATCTAGTAGATTATACAAAACCTCAAACACTGTCTGAAATAAAAATAGACAGAATGAAAAATAAAAAGGAGAGACGCTAGTAGCTGCAGAACGGATCAGAAAGGCAGCTCACCACTATGCCTCTGGATGACGTGGGTATGTGATGATAGGTCCTCCACTAGTACCTGTCTCAGATCCTGCACAAAAAGTGCAGCAAGTATAGTATGAGTACGTAAACAACGTGTACCCAGTAAGTATCAAGCCTAATCTCGAAATGGTAAAGACGAGATGACCGACTTTGACACTCACTATGGGTCAATAATAATAATTAAAATACAACTAGGATATTTAAATCAGCATGATTTACAGAATTTAAAATAATTTATTTAATCAGCGGAAATAATCAAATTCTTTCAAATGCAACAATTCTCAATATGTAAATTAAATTTTGTCAATTCAAATAATTTTCAATTTATCATTTAAATATCATTTACAGGAATAACAATTAATTCTTTAACAAGCAAGAATACTAATTCATTAAATTCCAAGGATTTCTAATTTATCAATTAACTTCGCAAGCTGAAATAAATTATTAAAGTATCGTATAATTATTATTATTAAGCACGATTTCTGCTGAGGACGTACGGCCCGATCCAGAGTGTCGTGTACACTGCCGAGGGATGTGCGGCGCGATCCATAGATGCATCTATCCTGCCGAGGCGTTCGGCCCGCTCCACAAGAAAGGAGGACATTTTCTTATGTACCTCCGGAAGGAGAATATATATTATAAGATAAATTCGGGAGGAAGAATAATTTCTTTTTAATAATTAATTAATTTAAACAGAAAATCAAGCATATGAGATTTCCATCCTTTAATATCTTTATCTGACAATTCATAATATATTCATATATATCAATTAATATTAATTAAACAAAGAATTCAATGTACACATGTAATTCATGCTTTGAGTCCTAAACTACCCGGACTTTAGCATTAATAGTAGCTATGTACGGACTCTCGTCACCTCGTGCGTACGTAGCCCCGGCAATTAGCAATATAATCCCTATGAGGTAATTTCCCCCTCACAAATAAAATTTCGAACACGCTCCAAAATCCAAAATCACTATACGGAGCTATTGGAATTGTCAAAATTCTATTCCGGGGTCGTTTTCTCACAATGTTGACCGAAGTCAAACTTAGCACTTTAAGGCTAACTTAAGGAACCAAGTGTTCCGGTTTCAACCCAAACACTTCCAAATCACGAACCAACCATCCCCGCAAGTCATAAATCATTAAAAGCACATACGGGAAGTTTTATTTTAGGGAACAGGGTTCTAAAAGTTAAAATGACCAGTTGGGTCATTACATTGTGATCGAAGCCACGATGGAAGGTCCAGCTCGAGGGCCATGATCAAAGGCAAGGCTCGAGGGCCAGGATCGAGACCCAAGATCGAGGGTGACAATCGAAGGCACAAGCTCGATGCCATCGAGGCCATGACTGAGTCCCAGGCTCGAGGCCATGATGGACGTCATGACCGAAGCCCAGGCTCGAGGGCCACAATCGAAGCCACGATCGAAGCCCAGTTCCAAAGGCTGCCTGGGCAATATTATAAAAAGAGGGCATTCGTCCCATTCGCCATTTTTAATAAATTGGAGCTTGAGCAGAGGCGATTTTGGATAGATTTTCAAGGAACGATATTGGGGTAAGTGATTCTAACTCGGATTTGGTCTATATACACAAATATATCATTATTTTCACCATTTAATTAGTGTTTTGAGATTGAAATTTAGGAACTTTTTAGAAATAAATTTTTGAGATTTTGGTATCGATTCAGAGTCGGATTTGAGTAAAACTGGTATGTTTCGACTCGTAATTGAATGGGTTATCGGATTTTGTAACTTTTGACGGATTTCGAGATGTGGGCCCCACAGACGAGTTTTTAATTAATTTCGGGATTTTTATTGAAAATATAGTATTTCCTTTTAGAATTGATTCCTATAAATTTAGTGATTGTATCGAATTATTTTTGGTTAGATTCGAGGAAAAGGCCTACTAGTGGATTAAAATGGAGCAAGACGAAGTAAGTCTCTTATCTAATCTTGTAAGGGGGAAATTACCTCATAGGTGATTAAAATTAAATAATTGTTGCTAATTGTGGGGGCTACGTACATACGAGGTGACGAGAGTCCATGCGTAGCTACTATTAATGCTAAAGTCTGGGTAGTTTAGAACTCAAAGAATGAATTACTTGTGTAAATTATATTCTTTATTTAATTAATATTATTTGATATATATAAATATTGTGAACTACTAGATAAAAATATTAAAGGATGGAAATCTCATACACTTGATTTTCTATTTAAATTAATTAATTGTTAAGAGAAATTGTTCTTCCTCCTGAATTTATCTTATAATACATATACTCTCATTCCGGAGGTACATAAAAAAGTCCTCCTTTCTTGTGGAGCGGGCCGAATGCCTCGGCAGGATATATGCATCTATGGATCGTGCTGTACGTCCCTCGATAGTGTACACGAAACTCTGGATCGGGCCGTATGACCTCGGTAGAAATCGTGCTTGATAATAATAATTACACGATACTTGGACAGTTTATTGCAGCTTGTAAAGCTATTCGATAAATTGGAAATTTTATTGAAATTGTAGGATTTAATTAATAGATTGGAAATTATTGCATTTGAAGGATTTTTATTATTTTTGCTAATTGAATAAAATTATTATTAACTCTGTGAATCATGCTGATTTGAATAATTATAATTTATTCCATATATTATTGTTAACCCTTAGTGAGTGTCAAAGTCGGTCATCTCGTCTCTACCAGTTCGAGATTAGGCTTGATACTTACTGGGTACACGTTGTTTACATACTCATGCTACACTTGTTGCACTTTTTGTGCAGGATCTGAGACAGATACTAGTGGAGGACCTATCATCGTACATCCTCGTTATCCAGGGGCGTAGTGGTGAGCTGCCTTTCTGAGCCGTCCTGCAGCTACTAGTGCCTTTTCTTGTATTTTTAATTCTGTCTATTTTCATTTCAGACAGTATTTGAAGTTTTGTATAATCTACTAGATGCTCAAATACTTGTGACACCAGGTCTTGGCACACACATTGGTAGAATTTAGTGTCTTATTATTTTTCTTGGATTTAAATTTTATCGATATATTTTTAATTTATTAGTTAGCTTGCCTAGCTATAGTGTTGGGCACTATCACGACCTATAGGTAAAATTGGGTCGTGACATTCTCCGTTACTAAAATTACACTTTATAACTGAATTGTCTTTTAATATTCTATATTTCTTTTCTGGATATATTCTTAAGTCTAAATATTCTAGATTTTCTAATTTATCTATTGTCGTTAATTATCCTAGCGGTATCCAAATTTTTCTATGTTTGAGGAATTTTATCCTTTGTTCTTGATAATTTATATCACCTTCTAATCCTTGTATTTCCCAATCTAACGCGGATATATTTTCTTCACTAATAATATTTGCTACTATTTGACTTGATGTTATATGAAATTTTTATTCGGATTCTTTTCTTTGTTGGGCTAATTCTAATGTTGCTTTTAAGAGCTTTTTAAATTTTTTAACTACTTTTATCAATTCTATTTTTCGTGCTATTTCTCTATTTAAAAACCAATAATTATTAGATATCTGTTTAGTCAAAGGATGTTGTCTCATGTATATATTTTTATCCTAATGGAATATGTTCTATTTTTCTTTTAATATTTTTTATATATTCTCTTTCTTGTTTTATTCTTTTAAAAACTCTAAGAATTTCTTGTATAATAAAACTTCTATAATCTACTCCTCTTAATCTATTTACTATTCCTAGATCAACTTCTTCTGGACTATTTAAATATTCTAATAATTCTTCTTTATATGCTATTGTGTCTTGAATTATATCAAAAGCAGAATAAATTATCTGCTGATGAATACATATATATTTCACAAAATTTTGTTGTCTCATCAACTTTTGTGGTCCTAAAATCTTCCGGCTCTGATACCAAAGTAAATTGAAAATGAAAACTAGTTATGAGATGGGTTTTGATTCAGTAGCACTACACAATCTTGACATATAGAAAAACAACACAAAGGACAAGAAACAAATAATGAAGGATTGCTATCTGATTCAAGAGGTACAATAATATAACTAGCAAAAGGAGAAATGACATAAAGTAAGTAATACTGAGACATGTGAAAAAAGAAGATTGGAAATAGCTAAAGAAGACTTGCAACAAAGCTGAAAAAGACTTGCAACAAACTTTGAAATAATCAGCGAGTGGAGAAAATAATTACAAAACGACAAATAAAAGAGAATCATTTCTGTTCAAGCCATGTGACAATGGGCCCCAAAGAAGTACCCGACAGGGCTGAAGAGAAAAAAGTTCTAAAAGAGTTTAGATTCCGTTTTTAAATCCGCTCAAAGTTTCAGCTATAAAAGAAGGAGAGACTGAAGAAAGAAGAATAGAATGAAAGAATCAGTCAGAAGAAAAACACAAACCTCTTTTCCTTAAACTATCCGCAACCTCTCTCAAACTCCTCTCTGTAAAATAATTCTATATGTATGCCTTATTAGTTCCTATGTTAAGTCTGTAAGATAAATAAATTGGGAGGGAACATGCGAAGAGGGATGATATAATAATTTCAGCAGGAGATGTATCACTTAGAAGTCAATTAATTCATCAATAATAAAATGAGCAAATAATAATATAAAAAGGGCATGGCACCACCCTTCGCGCTTTTACTCTCATTTGGCACGGTATCACCCTTCATTCTTTTACTCTCATTTGGCACGGCAACACCCTTCATGCTTTTACACTCACAAATGGCACGACAACACCCTTCGCGCTTTTACACTCTTCCTTACCATGGAAATAATATTATGAATAATTAAAATGGCACGACATCACCCTTCGTGCTTTTACACTCTTCCTTACCATGAAAATAATTATATAAATTCTGAAGAGTATTAAATGCAGGGATATACACTTATCAATCAATTCAATACCAAAATACCGACTTCACCTTCCAAAATATTCAACAATAATTAAATGAATAATAATTTCACGAATAATGATCAAATAATCAATAATACTTAAACAAGAATATCTTTAATTAAAGAGATAATTATTCACAATAAATAAATTCCACCTGCATGCTTTGACTGAACCACAACGCATAAGTACTCGTCACCTCACATATACGTTGTACCCGCACATTAAATCATGTAGCAAATAGACAAATAATTCCTACTCCCTCAAGTCAAGGTTAACCACGACACTTACCTCGCTTGCAACCAAATTCAAGAATCCAATAAACCTTTGCCTCGCGAATTCATGTCTGAAATCCTCCAATCTTGTCATAAACAATTCAATATACTCAATATAAATCGTAGGAATTAATTCCATATGAATTTGCTAATTTTCCGGATTAAAATCTAAAATTCATCTCAAAAATCAATAGTGGGGTCCACATCTCGAATCTCCAAAAAACTTACGAAATCTGAACACCCGTTCCGAGGCGAGTCCAACCATACAAAAATTATCAAATTCCGACATCGGATTGCCTTTCAAATCCTCATTTTATATTTTTGGAAGATTTTATAAAAATCTATTTTTTCTTCCAAATATTCACAGATTCATGATGTAAATGAGTATGGAATCATAAAATATAATCAATATAGGATAAAGAACACTTACCCCAATTTTTTCCCGTGAAAATCGCCCAAAATTTCGCCTTACCCGAGCTCAAAATGACCAAAATGAGAAAACATCTCGGAAGCCTTTGTTTTTAACACATCCCAGGCATTTCCGCACCTGCGGTGCCTGGGCTCACACCTGCGAGCTCGCATTTGCGAGAAACATCTCGCATCTACAAAATGGCTTGCCCAGCGTGTGTCTGCATCTACGGAACTTGAGTCACATTTGCGGCTGCGCAGATGCGCATGAAGGAGCCGCAGAAGCTGTGCTTTCCGCATTTGCGATGGCTGAGCCACAAAAGAGATACCGCACCTGCGCTCCAAAAGTCGCAGGTGCGAAACACCAGAACTGGTAGTTTTTGCAAAAATAATCCGAAACTCACCCGAGCCCCTCGGGACCTCGTCCAATTATACCAACCAGTCCCGTAACATGACACGGACTTACTCGGGGTCTCAAATCACATCAAACAAGATCGAAATTACCATTCACACCTCGATTCAAACTTTTGAGTTTCAAACTTTTTAATTTACAAAACTTGTGCCGAAACATGTTGAATGAATCCGGAATGACTTCAAACTTGGCACACAAGTGATAAATAACATAACTGAGCTATTCTAATTTTCAGAATCGGATTCCGACTCTTTATATCAAAAAGTCAACTCCGTGGTCAAACTTGGAAATCTTTAGCCTAAATTTCTAGTTTCCGTTAAATTGCCAAAACTTGAGCTAGGGACCTCTAAATTAAATTTCGGGCATACGCCCAAGTCCCAAATCACGATACGGACCTACCGAAACTGTCAAAACACTAATCAGGGTCCGTTTGCTCAAAATGTTGACCAAAGTCAACTTAATTGAGTTTTAAGGCTCTATTTTACATTTTTAATCCATTTTTCATATAAAACATTCCAAAAAATTATACAGAGTGTGCACGCAAGTCGAGGAATGATGAATAGTACTTTTCAAGGTCTTAAAACTTATTAAATTTAAAGATGATATTTTGGGTCATCACATTCTCCACCTCTAAAACAAACGTTTGTCCTCGAACGGAATTAGAAAAAGTACCTGAGCTGGTAAAAAGGTGTGGATATTTACTCCGCATGTCCGACTCGGACTCTCAGGTAGATTCTTCTACCGGTTGACCTCTCCACTGTACTCGAACTGAAGGATAACTCTTAGACCTCAACTGTAGGACCTGCCGGGCTAGAATAGCTACCGACTCCTCTTCATAAGTCAAATCTTTGTCCAATTGGACTGAGCTGAAACCTAACACATGGGACGGATCACCATGATATTTTTGGAGCATAGACACATGGAACACCGGATGAACCGCTGATAAACTAGGTGGTAATGCAAGCCTGTAGCCTACTTCACCCACCCTTTCAAGAATTTCGAAGGATCCAATATACCTAGGGCTCAACTTGCCCTTCTTTCCGAACCTCATTACACCTTTCATAGGTGAAACCCGGAGCAATATTTTTTCTCCAACCATGAATACAATATCACGAACTTTGCAGTCGGCATAACTCTTTTGCCTAGACTGAGTTGTGCGAAGTCGATCCTGAATAACCTTGACCTTATCCAAGGCATCCTGTACCAAATATGTACCCAACAACCGAGCCTCTCCCGGTTCAAACCAGCCAACTGGCGAACGGCATCGCCTTCTATATAATGCCTCATATGGAGCCATCTAAATGCTCGACTGGTAGCTATTATTATAAGCAAACTCCGTAAAGTAGCAAGAACTGATCCCAAGAACCTCCAAAGTCTATAACACAAGCGCGGAGCATATCTTCCAATATCTGAATAGTGCTCTCTAACTGTCCGTATGTCTGTGGATGAAATATTGTACTCAACTCAACCCGTGTGCCTAACTCACACTGTACAACCCTCCAAAAATGCGAAGTGAACTGTGTACCTGGATCAGAAATGATAGACACGGGCACACCTTGAAGGCAGACAATCTCATGAATGTAAATTTTGGCTAACCGCTCTAAAGAATAAGTAACTGCCACTGGAATGAAATGTGCTGACTTGGTCAACCTGTCCACAATGACCTAAATTGTGTCAAACTTTCTCTGAGTCTGTGGGAGCCCAACATCAAAATCTATAGTGATACGCTCCCACTTCAACTCAGGAATTTCTAACTTCTAGATCAAACCACCATGTCTCTGATGCTCATACTTAACTTGCTGACAATTCAGACACCGAGCTATGTATGCAACTATATCCTTCTTCATTCTCCTCTACAAATAATGTTGCCGCAAATATTGATACATTTTGGTGGTACCTAGATGAATAGAATACTTTGAACTGTGGGCCTCTTACAGAATTAATTCATGAAGCCCATCCACATTAGGCACACAAATATGACCCTGCATTCGCAGAACTCCATCTTCCACAACAACAACCTATTTGGCATCATCGTGCCGCACTGTGTCCTTAAGGACAAGTTAATGAGGATCATCATACTGCCGCTCTTTGATGCCCTCATATACAGAAGACCGAGTGACTGTGCAAGCTAGAACCCGACTGGGTTCCAAAATATCTAACCTCACGAACTGATTAACCAAAGACTGAACATCTATAGCTAACGGTCTCTCCCCAACCGGAATATACGCAAGACTGCCCAAACTCACAGTCTTTCTACTCAAAGCATCAGCCACCACATTGGTCTTTCCGGGGTGATACAAAATAGTGATATCATAATCTTTCAACAACTCCAACCATCTTCTCTACCTCAAATTGAGATCTTTTTGCTTGAACAGATATTGCAGGTTACGATGATCAGTAAATACCTCACACGAGACACCGTAAAGGTAATGTCTCTAAATCTTCAAAGCGTGGACAACGGCTACCAATTCTAAGTCATGAACAGGATAATTCTTCTCGTGAACTTTCAACTGCCGCGATGCATATGCAATCACCTTGCCATCTTGCATCAATACTGCACCAAGTCCAACACGAGATGCATCACAATACACCGTATAAGATCCTGAACCTGTGGGTAATACCAACACTGGTGCCGTAGTCAAAGTAGTCTTGAGCTTCTGAAAGGTCAACTCACACTCATCTGACCATCCGAATGGAACACCTATCTGGGTCAGTCTGGTCAATGGGCTTCTGAAAACCCCTCCACAAACTGACGATAATAACCTGCCAAACCCAGGAAATGCCGGATCTCTGTAACAGAAGTAGGTCTAGGCAAATTCTGAACAGCCTCAATCTTCTTAGGATCCACTTTTATGCATTCTGCCGATACAACATGCCCCACAAAGGCAACTGAGTCTAACCAAAATTCACATATTGAAAATTTGGCATATAACTGATTATTCTTCAAAGTCTGTAGCAAACTCCGAAGATATTGCTCATGCTCCTCTCGACTACTGGAGTAAATTAAGATATCATCAATGAATACAACTACAAAAGAATCCAAATAGGGCTTGAACACCCGATTCATCAAATACATAAATGTTGTTAGGGCATTTGTCAACCCAAATGACATTTCTAGGAATTCGTAATGCCCATACCGAGTCTGAAAAGCTGTCTTAGGGACATCAGATTCCCTAGTCTTCAACTGATGGTAACCAGACCTCAAGTCTATCTTTGAAAACACCTTGGCACCCTGAAGCTGATCGAATAAGTCATCAATTCTTGGTAGTGGATATTTGTTATTGATAGTAGCCTTGCTCAACTGCCGATAATCTATACACATTCGCATTGAACCATCTTTCTTCTTTACAAATAATACTGGTGCACCCCAGGACGAGACACTGGGTCTAATGAATCCCTAATCAAGTCTTGTAACTGCTCCTTCAATTCTTTCAACTCTAGCGGGGCCATACGATATGGTGGGATAGAAATGGGCTGAGTGCCTGGAGCTAAATCAATACAGAATTCAATATCTTTGTCGGGTGGCATTCCCGACAAATCTACAAGAAATACTTCTGGAAATTCATGAACAACTGGTACTAAGTCCATAGAAGGAACATCCGCACTGGGATCGCGAATATAAGCCAAATAGACTAGACACCCTTTCTCGACCATACGCTGAGCCTTCATATAAGAAATAACCCTACTGGTAGAATGACCAAGAGTTCCTTTCCACTCTAATCGAGGTAACCTCGGCATGGCTTGCCTGATAGGCTTATGGGATAATTCTTTTATGTGTTTTTGTACCATAATTGTGCCATATTTATTGAGTTTTAGCCTACGAGGTAAGTACCCAGGTGGTGTTAAATGTGACTCGTTAAGTCGGGTAAATAGTTATGAGGTCTTCATGCCTCACATTTTGCTGTCAGTGTTGTGAAAAATTTGAAACGAGGTTTTGGTTAATATGAGGTTAATCGGCGATGTTGGAATTAATTATGAACAACTATTAAGACCAGAGATGTGGTGATGGGCATACATATGATGTGCTTCATGTCCTGATATCATTATGATAATGCGATGCATGTAATACTGAGATTAGTGTTATTGATATATACATTGTTGTGCTTTGTTGGGTTGTGGATGTGTTGTTAGGAGTTATTTTGGTGTTACTCTGGCAGGTGGATAGACCCAATTACAAGGGAGACTCTGCCGAAATTTCTGAAAAATTTGGGAGTTAGATTTATTTGGGGGATTGAAATTTGCAAAAGAAGAGATAAGTTATGTTATGTATTTGGGGGCGAATGATCCTAAGCGGGGGAGAATGTAACACCCCGAAATAATTTTGAAGTACTTCAACACTATCAAGAAAGTTGATGTGTGTGTAGGCACGAGTGGCTATAGCCAGTTGAGACTAATATCATGCGTTGATGTGAAAATCAGGCCTTTTGAAAATGTTTGGACTGTAAGAAATTGGTTTTAAGGCTTATAAGTGTAAATCAAAGAAATAATCTCAACTGAGATGGTATTGTCGGGCTTATCTCAAATACGGTAACGTGGGATCAACCTTAAGTATATGTGTAAAAGTAAAATCATCAATTGGTAACTTCAGAATAATTCTTAGCATGTTCGAGGACGAACGTTTGTTTAAGAGGTGGAGAATGTAACGACCCGACTTGTCATTTTAAGAATTAATGCCCCATTCAACAACTTAAGGTCTCGAGAAACTTCATAATAAGTATTATGACCCGCGGGTGTGGTCGAGTTTGATTTTTCAGAAGATTCAAAATTATTAAAAGAAACAATCCTTAATTAAAAGTTTAAATGGAAAGAGTTGATCGGAGAAATGACTTTTGAGCAAACGACTCCGGAATGGAATTTTGATAATGTAAATAGCTCCGTATGGTGATTTTGGACTTAGGAGCGTGTCCGGAAAATTATTTGGAGGTCCGTAGTGGAATTAGGCTTGAAATGCCGAAAGTTGAATTTTTGGGAAGTTTGACCGGGGGATTGACTTTTTAATATCGAGGTCAGAATCCGATTCTAGAAATTGGAATAGGTCTGTTATGTCATTTATTACTTGTGTGCAAAATTTGAAGTCATTCCGAATTGATTTGATGTGTTTCGGCACAAGATATAAAATTTGAAAGTTCAAAGTTCATAGATTTTGATTTAAGGTGTGATTCATCGTTTTGATGTTGTTTGATGTGGTTTGAAGCCTCGAATAAGTTCGTATTGTATTTTGGGACATGTTGGTATAATTGGTTAAGGTAAACGAAATGGATTTCGGACAAAGAGGGTTGCTGGAAATTTCTGTTGCAGAGTTGTTCGCCAGAAATATTTGGTGCATAGAGCCAACTTTAGAAGCTTATATCTCGCAATCTATAAGGAATATGAAAATTTATAAAACATGAAAATTGTAGCCCTTTGATTCTAGTTTCCAGAATGTTAAACTGTTCATCATTTGGACATTTGTACAGAAAGTTATGATGTATTGAATAAAGGCTGGTAGGGAAGTTTCGCCAGAAATTTCTGATGCGTGGAGCCGACTTTGGAAGCTTATATCTCGCAATTCATAAGGAATAGGAAAATTATCAAAACATCAAAGTTGTAGTTTCTTGATTCTAGTTTCCAGAAACTTAAATCATTTATCATTTGGACATTTGTATATAAAGTTATGATCGATTGAATGAAGGCTAGTGCAAGCAAGTTCTGGTGTGGACTTTTAGTGACAGAAAATGGACTTTTAGTGATAGAAAATGGACTTTTAGTAACGGATGGGCAGAAACTTAAGGACCAAAAATGGTCATTTCCTTCATTTCATTTTGGATTTTTGGAGTACGATTCTTGGGAGATTTTAATGGGAAAATATTGGGGTAAGTGTTCCTTATCCTATATTGATTATATTTCATGATTCCATACTTATTTACATCATGAATCTGTCAATTTATGGAAGAAAATCCAAGATTTTTGTAAACTTTTCCAAAAACAAAAATTTAAGATTTGGAGGTCTAGTTGTTATCGGAATTTAATAAAATTGGTATGGGTGGACTCGTAATTGAATGGGTTGTCGGATTTTCTGAGTTTCGTCGGATTCTGAGACGTGGTTCCCACAAGTGATTTTTGAGTTAAATTTCAGATTTTGTTGGAAAATTAGTATTTTCATATGGAATTAATTCCTATAATTAGTATTAACTGAATTGAATTAATTTGGATAGATTTGATCTGTCCGGAGGTTAATTCAAGCAAGAAGGCTATTTTGGAATATCGGCATAACTTCAAAAAGGGTTGCCTAACCTCGAGTGGGGGAATTACCCCTTAGGCATCGAGTCTTATGTACCGTTTGTGAAATGTGTAAAGCCGTGTACGCGAGGTGACGAGTATGTACTCGGGCTTATATGTGCAAAATATATTGGGTTAAAGTCTTAGGCATATTGTGTAGTAAATTGGATATTTGTTGGCATTTATTTAATCATATGGTTGTCATGCCTCAATTCGCATATATTGAATTTGTTTTTATATGACAATTTGATGTAATTATTACTTGTATATTTATGTGAATTTCGTGAGTTTAATGGTTGATATTTCTTGGAATTTAATTCTCATTATGAATATTTCCTATGCAAATAATTAATTAAGCGAGCTTAAGAAGATGTGCTAATATAATTATCTAAATTTGGATTAATGAAGACTTTGCTTTATGCTGAATAATTTCTATCTCTGTTGATTGTTTTTTTTTTTGTGGTGTTATACACATTGTGTGGAGCCTTCGGCTATTTGTTGTGAAATTAATTGATTTGGTTGTATCTTTGGAATTTGGTTGTGGCCATTGGGGAAATTGTGATATGGATTGATTTTGTTATGTTGCTGTGATAATTTCCCGTATAAATTATTGTGTTGTGTTAGTTGTCATTTTGAGGATATAAGGGTGGCATTCCACTGTTGATATTATGTGGGTATAAGGGTGGCATTTCAGTATTGTTGTGTTTGTTGGAATATTATCTGGGCAGAGCGATAAGGGTGGCTATAGCAGAGATAAGGGTGGCAATAGGAGAGATAAGGATGGCTATTCATATTGTCAGGGTGGAGGGATAAGGGTTGCTATTATAGGAGTGATAAGGATGGCTATAGGAGAGATAAGGGTGGCTATTGTCAGGGATGATATATGATGATGTGGAGTGGTTGCATTGGTGATTTTTATGTTATGTGGTGATTTTCCTTGTATTTAATTTTATACCTTGTGCAATTTGTCTTGTTGTTGGTAAATTGATAATAGTCTGATTATGTTAAAATTAGGAGCATGTGGCTATTGCCAGGCGGATTATGAAAAGAAATGTGGGCATGAGGTGCCGTGAGTAAATAATGGTGATATTGTCACGTGAATTGTCCGTGCATTTGAGATATGAATCGTGGGCACGAAGTGCCGGGGAAATATAATGATTTAATTATGGGCACAAAGTGCCGGAAAAATATGAAAAGGGCCGAGACCCGTACTGTTATGATTATGAAATGAGGTATCACATGGTGACTTTTAATTGAAAGAATTATATTCAAAATATTTATTTGAAAGATATTTATTTGAGGAAATTATAATTGAAAAAGATTTATTGAAAGAACTATAATTGAAAAATATTTATTTGAGAAAGATTTATTGAAAGAATTATATTTGAAAGATATTTATTTGAGGAAATTATATTTGAAAGAGAGTTATTTGGAAGAATTATATATGAAAGATATATATTTGAAGAACTTGATTTGATTGGGTGTACTTGTATTTATTATTTGTTGAGCAATATTAATAGTGTTCTTGTTGCCATGCCGAGCGTATCACTGGTTGATTTGTGTTGCCCTTATTGTTATTTGTTTCCTATTATTGTGTATACTATATTGCACATGTTATTAGACTAGTGAGTTTCTTGACTGTACCTCGTCTCTACTCCACTGAGGTTAATCTTGATACTTACTGGATACTGACCATAGTGTACTTATACTAAACTTCTGCACATTTTTGTGCAGAGCCAGGTATTGGAGGTATCAGACTCAGATAGAATTAGAGTGGGATCGGAAGGATTCAAGGTAGAGCTTCTTGGTCGTCGCAGATCCTTGAAATCTTTCCATTTTATTGTACTGTTATTTAGTTTTCAAACAGTATTGAGTATTCGATACTTGAGATCATTTCATGTATTCAGTTAGAGTTCGTGACTCAGTACTACCAGTCTTGGGAGGTGTCACGACCCAATTTCCCCCTCCGTTGGGTATCGTGATGGCACCTAGTCTTAGGGACTAGGTAAGCCTAACATTTACTGAGTAATAACAATAACAAAGGAAAATCTAACAGTCTCGATATAGAAATCTTTACAAAATTTACAATTTTCCTAGAACCGGTAGTACAAGTCATAAGCTCTACAGAGTTTGCTATCACTTCTAAATACAACTGTTCGGAAGTAAGTAAAAATAGTGTAAATACAAAATAGAAAGGTGACTCCGAAGCCTGCGAACGCAGCGGCAGGTTTACCTTGAGTCTCCTCAGCAAGGATCCACACAGCTACTAACAATCGATACCTGGATCTGTACAAACATATGCAGAAGAGTAGCATGAGCACACCATAGCGGTGCCCAGTAAGTATCAAGAATAACCTCGGGGAAGTAGTGACGAGGACTAGTCAAGACACCCACTGGTCTAATAAACTGAACAAGTATAAGTATAGGGATGACAGAACATAACATCTATCTGAGGACCCCACGATATGGCTAATGACCTAACAACCGCAATAAGGAAGGAAATATAGCAAGTAACAGCGGAACACCAGAATAAGACACGAAAGAATGAACGAAAGCACAACCCAAATCCGAAAATCACAATACAGTAAAGTCAAGTAGTAACTCAGCAACTGCAATAGTTTTCACATCAGCACTCAGCCAACAAACCCCAATAAATTAGTCAAATCCTTCAAGTGTAAACTTTCACCCATAAGTTTTTAAATTGAGGTCTTTAGACTATAATCCTTTCCAATAAGATTTTTTTTTTTTGAAATATTCTTCATTCAAATAAATATCTTTCAAATATAGTTCTTTCAAGATAAAAACCTTTCAAATATAAATTTTTCTAGTAATACCTTTCGATTATAAGTCACCTTGTGAAACTTAAGAAGCATGGAAGATTAGCAGCTCCGAACACAGATATAACCACAGGGGAATCTATCGGGATACCGTCCCGAATGAAATATGCAAGATAGGGGGATCTCCCGGAATACGTCCGTAGTCCCAATTTAAATATGCAGTGCTGGGGGATCTCCCGGAATACATCCGTAGTCCCAAAGTAAATATGCAAGATAGGGGGATCTCCCAAAATACGTCCGTAGTCCCAATTTAAATATGCAGTGCTGGGGAATCTCCCGGAATACGTCCGTAGTCCCAAAGAAAATATGCAAGACTAGGAGGATCTCCAGGAATACGTCCGTAGTCCCAATTTAAATATGCAGTGCTGGGGGATCTCCCGGAATACTTCTGTAGTCCCAAAGTAAATATGCAAGACAGGGGGATCTCCCGGAATACGTCCGTAGTCCCAATTTAAATATGCAGTGCTGGGGGATCTTCCGGAATACGTCTGTAGTCCCAATTTAAATATGCAGTGCAAACAATAGAGATAACAACTATAACATGACAGAAACCTCGTACATCACCACAACAAGTGCAAAAGCAACAATGACAAAGATTCAAGGTACGGCGAGCAAAATCAACTCAAGAACTTAAATCACAAGAACGGTAGAACTCATTTACAAGGAATAACCATAGTGAAGAATGCTAGGCAAAAGGAGAACAACTTAACAAGGGAAAACAAAACAAAATATAGCAACGATTCCACAATATTCAAGTCAACGATAAGAAGCTAACACGAGTCAAATAGTTCCAAATAATGGCAAGTCAACTAAGATATAGGTTATCTAAACCGCTTTTGAGGTTGATCAATTACGAGGAATATTCAACAATTCAAGTAAGGATAAGCAACGGAAGATAATCATAACTCCAATTAAGACTAAACAATTATAGGATGAGAAAATAATGATTTCAATTAAAGATAAGAAGTTATGAAAAATATATAGCACGATGATAGAAGAGGTAAAATCTTTGGTTACGTCGAATAAGGGTCAAATAGGCAGTAAGAGTGAATCCTAAAGCAATTATCTCTAATCAAAGCATGTAAAGGTGAAACTAGCAAATAAGAATTTAAGCGTATCAAGAACAACATCATACACGGTGAATATAAGAACATAAGAACCCTAAAAGGCCAACTTTCCACAAATAAGTCTGAGCACGCACTCGCCACCTCACGTACAAAGACTACAATCAGCATAGATAACTCAAATGCAAAGGGAAAAATCCTCCACACAAGGTTAGGCAAGATACTTACCTCAAACTGCGCTCAATCAGTCAAGTAGTATGCCCTTTCCTCTATTTTTCGGATTCCGATCGGCTCGAATCTTGTCATAATTAATTAGATTCAATCAATACAATTTGTAGGAATACATTCCATATGAAAATACAATTTTTCTACAAAAATCCGAAATTTAACCCAAAAATTGTCCGTGGGGACCACATCTCGGAACCCGACAAAAGTTACAAAATATGAACGCCCATTCCGATACGAGTTCAACCAATAAAATTTTATTCAATTCCGATAACAACTCGACCTCCAACTCTTAAATTGAATCACGAGGGTTTTCACAATTTTTCCAACTTAATTCACTAATTAAATGTTAAAAATAACCATGGATTCGGGTAATTTAACCAATATTGAGTCAAGAACACATACCCCGTTGTTTCCTCTGAAAATCTCCCAAAACGCGCCTCATCCCGAGCTCCAATCCGTCAAAAATGGAAAATAGGACGAAGTCCCATTTTCTGAACTTAAACTCACTGCCCAGACTTTTCTTCTTCGCATTCGGGTGACCAGTGTCGCGTTCGCGAAGGCCTGACCTTGCACAGCATCGCGTTCGCATTCGCGTTCGAGCTCTCGCATTTGCGGTAGCCAACTTCACTCCTTCTTCGCGTTCGCAGTCCATGCGTCGCATTCGCGAAGGGTTAATGGCTCAAGGTCCCGGCTCCCCTTCCTTCTTCGTGTTCGCGACCACTGCGTCGCGTTCGCGTAAGCTTGACCAGACCTTGCCTCGCATTCGCGTTCGCATCCACTCCTTCGCGTTCGCGAAGGTCAAATCCAGAACCCCCAAAATTTCTTCTTCGCGAACATGGGACTTTCTTCGCGTTCGCGAAGAAGGAAACCATACACCAGAATCAGCAGCTCCAAAACAGCTCCAAATGATCCGAAACCACCCCGAAACACACCTGAGGCCCCCGGGCCCTCAACCAAACGTACCAACTAGTCCCATAACACATTACAAACTTACTTGAGGTTTCAAATCGCATCGAACAACATCAAAACAATGAATCGCACTTCAAATAAAAAAATCCATGAACTTTGAACTTTGAAATTCTATAACTTGTGTCGAAACACATCAAATCAATCCGTAATGACTTCAAATTTTGCACACAAGTCATAAATGACATAATAGACCTATTCAAATTTCCAGAATCGGATTCCGACCTCGATATCAAAAAGTCAACCCCCCGGTCAAACTTCCCAAAAATTCAATTTTCGGCATTTCAAGCTTAATTCCACTATGGACCTCCAAATAATTTTCCGGACACGCTCCTAAGTCCAAAATCACCATACGGAGCTATTGACATCATCAAAATTTTATTCCAGAGTCGTTTGCTCAGAAATCAACTCTCCGGTCAACTCTTTCCATTTAAGCTTCAAATTAAGGATTGTTCTTTTAATTTAAATTCCGAATCTTTAGTAAATCAAACTCGACCACACCCGCGGGTCATAATACATATTGCGAAGCTGCTCGAGACCTTAAGTCACTAAACAGGGCGTAAATTCTTAAAACAACAAGTCGGGTCGTTACATTCTCCACCTCTTAAACAAACATACATCCTTGAACGTTCTAAGAATTATTCTGAGATTACCAAATTGATTATTTTTACTTTTACACATATACTCACGGTTGATTCCACGCTACCGCATTTGAGATAAGCGTGACAACATCATCTCATTTGAGACTATTTCTTTTATCCATACTTGAAAACTTTAAGGCCATTTTCTTAAGCTCCAATATTTTCAAAAGGCCTGATTTCTCACAACAACGCATAGTATTAGTCTCAACTGGCTATAGAAACTCGTGCTTATGCACACATCAATTTTCTCAATAGTGTTGAAGTAATTCAAAAATTTCTTTAGGGTGCTGCATTATTCCCCGCTTAGGATCATTCGCCCTCAACCACATAACATATTTATCTCTTCTTTTGCAATTCTCAATCCTTCAAATTTTACTAACTCCCAAATTTTTCAGAAATTTCGGCAGAGTCTCCCCTGTAATTGGGCCTAACCACCTGCTAGAGTAACACTAAACAACTCCTAACAACACATCCACAACCCAACAAAGCACCACAATGTATATATCAATAACACTAATCTCTTTATTACAAGCACTGCATTATCATAATGATATCCGGCATGATGCACATCATATGTACACTCATCACCACATCTCTGGTCTTAAAAGTTGTTCATAAATAAATTTCAGCATCATCCACCTCATTTCGAATTTTCACAATACTGACAACAGAATGTGAGGCATGAAGACCTCATGATTACTTACTCGGATTACTGAGTCACATTTAACGCCACCTAGGCACTCATTTCATAGGCTAAAACTCAATATTTACAGCACAAAAATGGCTGAATATGCACAGAAAATATACAAGAATATCAAAAAAGCCTAACGGGCATGACTCCTTATTAATATTATTGTACAAATTAATTTTTCACAAAGGGAGAATTTTAAACTCATAAATATTTCACCACAAGGACCTTGTCCTTATATAACTTCCACCGCGGCTTGAAGCCCGGTTTAAATAATTCACATCATGTAAAAATGCGAGGATCTCATCCTCCACTCCGAATCACAAGTATTTTGCACATTGTGCCAACTGAAATTTAAAATTTTCTTTTCTTTCTTCTTTTCAATATATATTTCATAAATAGTTTTCACAACACATAATGAACCCTCCTACCAGTAGGGCATATAATTCATAAAAATTGGAATCATTTATTCTGAAACACATTGAACCCACTATAATGAATAACAAGAATTACTATTGGGCTTATAGCCCTCAATTGTGTACCAAATATATAATGACAGACGCGGGTTCACATCTTTAAATCTCCCAACAGGGATAAACATATAAGTGGGTCACAAATTTACGAAGCTCAACCATAAGTGGAGCATAATAGGAGTACTCACCTCAATATTCAGAACCGAATCAAATTAAGGAAAATATCCTTTTATAATAAAAATCAAGATAGTACCTGTGTCGACACCATCTGGTGTATTGGACTTTGCCAAATCATAGTGATTAAATCAACGGGTCGGGCCTCCACCTCTTAGGCGCCCACAACCCGCCAGTCTTCCACCTCTAACTGACAGTGTACCTGGAGTATTAACTGTAATAAAGCTCGTAGCTTGAGTGCTCTGATGAAATCCACCCCTCCCAAGTCTGGACAATCTCTCATGATGTTCCTAGTATTACCACATTCATAACAACCCCTCTGAGGTCGCGGTTGCTCGTACTGAGTCTGTGCCGGATAACTGGAATAACCATTAAAGGAATCCCGTGCCGGTGGTGTATCGCAAGAACTTACTGGAGCACTCCGAGTAGTCTGATGTCGGACTGAGTTGGCCGACCACTCTAGCCTCCACTATAATGGGTCTTAGCTGAAGAGCAAAATCCACTGAACCCTCCAGATCTTCGAGACCTTTTGGCCTCCTTAGACTCCCTTTCCTCATCTAAAACACCCTCAATCTTCCTTACAATCTCCACTACTTGTTGAAATGGAGTATCAGTTTGCAACTCTCGAGCCATGCATATTTTAATATCATAATCGAGCCCCTTAATAATTTGCGGACCCGTTCTCTGATTGTAGGAACTAAGATAGGTGCATGATGGGCTAACTCACTGAACTTGATAGCATATTCTGACACTGCCATAGTGCCCTGACGCAACCGTTGAAACTCTGTGTGTCACGCATCTCGGAGAGTTTGGGGAACAAACTCGTTCATGAACATTTCCAAAAATTTAGCCAAGTTGGTGGTGTTGCATCGGCTGGTCTACCTTCTTCATACATTTTCCACCACCGATACGTTGCGTCTGACAGTTAAAATGCAGTAAAGGCAACTCCGCTCACTTCCACAATACCCATGGTGCAGAGAATACGGTGACACTTTTCTAGAATCCTTGGGCATCCTGACCTCAGGCTGAACCGGAATAACGGGTTATACTGGTACTATACTCGGAACCTGACCAATGTGAACCTGCTGCTCTGGAGTTACTCTTGCTGCGACACATGCTCCTCGTCGGCCTCTGCCTCTGCCTCTAGCGACATCCGCTCCGGGGTAACATTATCAGCAACTGCATCTCGTGTCCTCACCATCTGTGAGAGAATGGAATGATAAAATTTGAAACTTCGAGATCAATGAACTCGCATGATGGAATGAAAGAAGTGAGATTATCCTAATAGTTCTGTAGCCTCGTAAAGATAAGTACAGACATCTCCGTACCGATTTGCAAGAATCTACTAAACTCGCTTATGACTTGTAGCACCTATGAATCTAGAGCTCTGATACCAACTTGTCACGACCCAATTTCCCCCTCCGTTGGGAATCATGATGGCACCTAGTCTTAGGGACTACATTTACTGAGTAATAACAATAACAAAGGAAAATCTAACAGTCTCGATATAGAAATCTTTACAAAATTTACAATTTCCCATGAACCGGTAAAACAAGTCATAAGCTCTACAGAGTTTGCTATCACTTCTAAATACAATTGTTCAGAAGTAAGTAAAAACAGTGTAAATACAAAATAGGAAGGTGACTCCGAAGCCTGCGAACGCAGCGGCAGGTTTACCTTGAGTCTCCTCAGCAAGGATCCGCACAACTACTAACGATCGATACCTGGATCTGCAAAAAAATGTACAGAAGAGTAGCATGAGCACACCACAGCGGTGCCCAGTAAGTATCACGACTAACCTCGGTGAAGTAGTGACGAGAACTAGTCAAGACACCCACTGGTCTAATAAACTGAACAAGTATAAGTATAGGGATGACAGAACATAACATCTATCTGAGGACCCCACGATATGGCTAACGACCTAACAACTGTAATAAGGAAGGAAAGACAACAAGTAACAGCGGAACACCAGAATAAGACACAGAAGAATGAATGAAAGCACAACCCAAATCCGAAAATCACAATACAGTAAAGGCAAGTAGTAACTCAGCAACTGCAATAGTTTTCACATTAGGACTCAGCCAACAAACCCCAATAAATTAGTCAAATCCTTCAAGTGTAAACTTTCACCCGTAAGTTATTAAATTGAGGTCTTTAGAATATAATCCTTTCCAAAGTGTAAACTTTCACCCTTAAGTTTTTAAATTGAGGTCTTTAGAATATAATCCTTTCCAATAATAATTGTTTTTTTTTGAAATATTCTTCCTTCAAATAAATATCTTTCAAATATAGTTCTTTCAAGATAAAAACCTTTCAAATATAAACTTTTCTAGTAATACCTTTCGAGTATAAGTCACCTTGTGACACTTAAGCATGGAAGATTAGCAGCTCCGAACACAGATATAACCACAGGGGAATCTACCGGGATACCGTCCCGTAGTCCCGAATTAAATATGCAAGACAGGGGGATCTCCCGAAATACGTCCGTAGTCCCAAAGTAAATACGCAAGACTGGGGGATCTCCCGAAATATGTCTGTAGTCCAAATTTAAATATGCAGTGCTGGGGGATCTCCCGAAATACGTCCGTAGTCCCAAAGTAAATATGCAAGACAGGGGGATCTCCCGGAATACGTCCGTAGTCCCAATTTAAATATTTAGTGCTGGGGGATCTCTCGGAATACGCCCGTAGTCCCAAAGTAAATATGCAAGACAATGGGATCTCCCGGAATACGTCCGTAGTCCCAATTTAAATATGCAGTGCTGGGGGATCTCCCAGAATACGTCCGTAGTCCCAATTTAAATATGCAGTGCAAACAACAGAGATAACAACTATAACACGACAGAAACCTCGTACGTCACCACAACAAGTGCAAAAGCAACAATGACAAAGATGCAAGGTACGACGAGCAAAATCAACTCAAGAACATAAATCACATGAACGGTAGAACTCATTCACAAGGAATAACCACAGTGAAGAATGCTAGGCACAAGGAGAACAACTTAACAAGGGAAAACAAAACCAAATATAGCAATGATTCCACAATATTCAAGTCAACGATAAGAAACCAACACGAGTCAAATAGTTCCAAATAATGGCAAGTCAACTAAGATATAGGTTATCTAAACTCCTTTTGAGGTTGAGCAATTACGATGAATATTCAACAATTCAAGTAAGGATAAGCAACGGAAGATAATCATAACTCCAATTAAGACTAAACAATTATAGGATGAGAAAATAATGATTTTAATTAAAGATAAGCATTTATGAAAAAAATATAGCATGACGATAGAAGAGGTAAAATCTTTGGTTACATCGAATAAGGGTCAAGTAGGCAGTAAGAGTAAATCCTAAAGCAATTATCTCTAATCAAAGCATGTAAAGGTGAAACTAGAAAATAAGAATTTAAGCGTATCAAGAACAACATCATACACGGTGAATATAGAACATAAGAACCCTAAAAGGCCAACTTTCCACAAATAAGTCTGAGCACGCACTCGCCACCTCACGTACAAAGACTACAATCAGCATAGATTACTCAATCAGTTAAGTAGTATGCCCTTTCCTCGATTTTTCGGAGTCCGATCGGCTCGAATCAAATCATAATTAATTAGATTCAATCAATACAAATTGTGGGAATAAATTTCATATGAAAATACAAATTTGCTACAAAAATCCGAAATTTAACCCAAAAATCGCCCGTGGGACCCACATCTCGGAACCTGACAAAAGTTACAAAATATGAACACCCATTCCGATACGAGCTCAACCATACCAATTTTATTCAATTCCGATAACAACTCGACCTCCAAATCTTAAATTGAATCAAGAGGGTTTTCACAATATTTCCAACTTAATTCACCGATTAAATGTTAAAAACAATCATGGATTCAGGTAATTTAACCAATATTGAGTCAAGAATACTTACCCCGTAGTTTCCTCTGAAAATATCCAAAAAATCGCCTCATCCCGAGCTTTCGTCCCATTTTCTGAACTTAAACTCACTGCCCAGACTTTTCTTCTTCGCGTTCGCGTGACCAGTGTCGCGTTCGTGAAGGCCTGACCATGCACAGTATCGCATTCGCGTTCGAGCTCTCGCGTTCGTGGTAGCCAACTGCCCTCCTTCTTCTCGTTCGCAGTCCATGCGTCATGTTCGTGAAGGGCTAATGGCTCAAGGTCCCGGCTCTCCTTCCTTCTTCGCGTTCGCGACCTTTGCGTCGCGTTCGCGTAAGCTTGACCAGACCTTGCCTCGTGTTCGCGTCCACTCCTTCGCGTTCGCGAAGGTCAAATCCAGCACCCCCAAAATTTCTTCTTCGCGGACGCGCGACTTTCTTCGCATTCGCGAAGAAGGAAACCATACACCAGAATCAACAGTTCCAAAACAGCTCCAAATGATCCGAAACCACCTCGAAACACACCCGAGGCCCCCGGGACCTCAATCAATCGTACCAACCAGTCCCATAACATATTACGAACTTGCTTGAGGTTTCAAATCGCATCGAACAATATCAAAACGACGAATCGCACTTCAAATAAAAAATCCATGAACTTTGAACTTTGAAATTCTATAACTTGTGTCGAAACACATCAAATCAATCTGGAATGACTTCAAATTTTGCACACAAGTCATAAATGACATAATAGACCTATTCAAATTTCCAAAATCGGATTCCGACCTCGATATCAAAAAGTCAACTCCCCGGTCAAACTTCCAAAAAATTTAATTTTCGGCATTTCAAGATTAATTTTACTACGGACCTCCAAATATGTCACGACCCAATTTTCCCTCCGTTGGGTATCGTGATGGCACCTAGTCTTAGGGACTAGGTAAGCCTAACAATAATTAAAATAACAACATTATTTAATTAGAATCTCTTAAAATTCCCAAAACCGGTAGTACAAGTCATAAGCTCTACAGAGTGTTTGCTATAAAACTTTTAAATACAATTGTCCAGAAATAAGTATAAAGAGTGCAAAACGAAAACTGGAAGGTGACTCCGAAGCCTACGAACGCAGCAGCAGGTTTACCTTGTGTCTCCACAGCAACAGTCCACATAGCTAGCTAACGAACAAGTACCTGGATCTGCACAAAAATGTGCAGAAGAGTAGCATGAGCATACCACAGCGGTGCCCAGTAAGTATCAAGACTAACCTCGGTAGAGTAGTGACGAGGAACAGTCAAGACACCCACTGGTCTAATAAACCGAACAGATATAAGTACATGAATAACAAAAGTATGATGTCTACATAAAGACTATGCAATATGGCTCACAATACAGTGATGGCATTAAAGCAAGAAACAACAAGTATCAGCGGAATATCATGAAAATGACGCAGACAAAGTGAATGAAACACAACCTAAATCCGGAATCACGAATACAACAAGGACAATAATAACTTAGTAATTACAACCGCTTTTACATAAGGTTTTAGTCAACAACTCCACGAGGTACCGAATCTCGGACAATTTACAATCTCACGGGTCTCAATAACACCTCATAACCACTCTTGGCAACCTGTGCCCTCATAACACCTCATAACCACACTGACGACTCACGTGCCAATAGAGCCATTCTCACATAGAAGGCAAGTAAACAAGGGTGAGCATCTATGCTCAACAATATCAAGAACACCTCTTATTCGATAAGAGTGCTTAACTACGTATATGCTTGTGCAAGTGTCCTAACATAGTCCATACCAGCAAAATGAAGAACGGACAACACGTAGAATATTTTCTCACAGCTTTCACAAGATCAAGCTCACACAGGTACGTATACCACTATACAAATATCAACAACAAGAATGCCCCCAGGCCATAAATCATCACAAATCAATCACTGACACAGCCCACCTTGTCTCGCCACGTGTGAAATAGTAACATAATTGCCCGCCTTGTTTCGCCACACGTGCATAATAATGTTCCCACCTTGTCTCGCCACATGCGCAACCCACACACACACACACACACACACACACACACACACATATATATATATATATATATATATATATATATATATCCCACCTTGTCACGCCGCATGTGCAAAATCAATAGTAACAATAGCATGGCAGAAACCTCATGCAACCCCATAACAACAACCGTACGGCAGAAACCTCGTGCATCACAATAATAACAGCCGCACAGCAGAAACCTCGTGCATCACCACAACAAATACAACAACAACAATGGCAATAATACAAAGTACGACAAGTAAATCAACTCAAGAACTTTTAAAATCACAAGAAAATATGGGACCCAATCACAAAGAATAACCACAATAAATAATGCTAGGCGTAAAGAGAACAACTCAACAAAGGGAAACTAATGTGTATCAACGATCCCACAATATACATTTCAACAACAGGGAAACTAACACGAGTCAAGTAATTCCAAATAAAACAAGTCGACTAAGATATATGATATCTAAAACTTCTTTTAAGGTTGAGAAATTACTAAGGATTTTCAACAATTTAATTAAGGATAAGCAGCAGAAAGATAACCATAACCTCAATTAAGACTAAATAAATTATAAGATTATATAATAATAATTTCAAATAAAGATAAGCAGTTATGAAAAGATAGCATGACAATAGAGGAGGTAAAAAAAATCTCCAATTAAGTCAAATAAGAGTCCAATAGGCAATAAGAGTGAATCCTGAAAGCAATTAATTCTAATTAAAGCATGTAGAGGTGAAACTAGTAAATAGGAACTTAATCATATCAAGAACAACTTCATACTCAATGAATATAAGGACCTAAGAATCCTAAAAGGCCATTTTCACAAATAAGTCCGAGCACGCACTCGTCACCTCGCGTGCATGGACTACAAATCAACATAGAAGACTCAAATCCTAAGGGGAAAATCCCCCACACAAGGTTAGGCCAGATACTTACCTCGAACCAAGCTCAAACAGTCCGTAAGAATGTCCTTTCCTCAATTATCCGACTCCAAATAGCCCAAATCAAGCCAAACACAATTGCATCACATGGATACAACAATAATAAACTTATCTAATCAATGAATTCAATATTTAATAAAAATTCCAAAATTCACCCTAAAAAGTCGACCTGGGCCCATGTCTCGAAATCGGGTAAAAGTCACAAAATACACACACCCATTCACTCGCTAGTTCACTCGTACCAAAATTATCCAAATCCGATGTCTAAATTCCAATCAAAACTCAAAACTCTTAGTTGAAGAACTTCTTCCCATTTTTCCTAAATTTTCAATCCAAACCCGAAACTAAATGGAGAAAACAACTATGGATTAATGGAAAACAACCAAAAATGAGATAGGAATCATTACCCTAAAGTTTCCTCTGAAAAGCCCTAGAAAAATCGCCAAATTTCGAGCTCTCAAGTCCAAAAACAATGAATGAAACCAATCCCTCAGATTTCTCTTTTCTGCCCAGGCATGACCGCACCTGCGCATAAATACCGCAGGTACACATGTCCAACCGCACATGCGCTTTCTCTCGCTTCTGCGCGCCAAAAATCCGCTTCTGCGGAGCCGCTAATGAGCACAATTTCTCCGCACCTGCGGAGACTGTCAAGTCCAGCTCTTCTTGCACCTACGCCTCAATCTTCGCATCTGCGGGCATCGCAGATGCGGAATATTCCTCGCACCTGTGACCCCTGGCAGTCCTCCATTTTTCTGCTTTTGCTCTTGCCTCTCCGCACGTGCGATCTCGCACCTGCAGTCTCTTCTTCGCAGGTGCGAAAATACCAGAAGCCTGAAGGCTTAGCAGTAACACAAATCAAACTTTTAATCCGTTAAGCACCCGAAACTCACCCGAGGCCCCCGGGACCTCAACCAAACATACCAACCAATCCTAATACACCATACGAACTTAGTCGAGCCTTAAAGTCATATCAAACAACGTCGAAACCAAGAATCGCACCATGAATCGAACTTATAAATTTCAAATCTTTCAACTTCTAAAACTCGTGCCGAAACCTATCAAATCAACCCTGAATGACGTCAAATTTTGCAGGCAAGTCCTAAATAACATAACGGAGTTGTTCCAACTCTCGGAATCACATTCCGACCCCGATATCAAAAAGTCCACTTCCGGTCCAAATCTCCAAAAATTTGACTTTTGCCATTTCAAAACTAAATTAGCTACAGACCTCAGATTTACAGTCCGGACACGCTCCTAAGTCCAAATCCTCCCAACGGAGCTAATGGAACTAACGGAACTCCATTCCGGAGTCGTCTTCACATAGTTCCGATTACGGTCAAAATCCTAAGACTTAAGTTTCCGTTTTAGGGACTAAGTATCCCAAATCATTCTGAATCATCCGGTAACTGAATTCAACCACGCACACAAGTCAATAAACATAATATGAAGCTGCTCGGGGCCTTATGCCACCAGACGGGGCTAAAATTCTCAAAACGACCGGCCGAGTCATTACAAAATAATTTTTCGGACACGCTCCTAAGTCCGAAATCACCATACGGAACTATTGACATCATCAAAATTTCATTCCGGAGTCATTTGCTCAGAAGTTAACTCTCCGGTCAACTCTTTCCATTTAAGCTTCAAATTAAGGATTGTTCTTTTAATTTAAATTTCGAATCTTTAGTAAATCAAACTCGACCACACCCGCGGGTCATAATATATATTACGAAGCTGCTCGAGACCTTAAGTCACTAAATGGGGCATAAATTATTAAAACGACAAGTCGTGTCGTTACATGAGGTTGTTATATTCATATTTGTTCCGCTGTTGGTTTATTTAATAAAAATAAAAATCGGCTTACTTACTCTTAGAGATTAGGTGCCATAACAATACATGTGGTGGAATTTTGGGTCGTGACAAGTTAGTAACGGAGAACATATATTACACACAGAAGATAAATAATATAATACTGTAGTAGATCTAATAATTAATTTTAGTTAAAAATCACAAGAAAATAATAAAAACATAACCAAAACTTTAGATATAATAGAGGCTTTACAAAACAAACAAAGAAGAGTTTTAGAAAAATTAGAACATAATTTTGATTTCCTAAAGTCACAAGAACTAGAGATAGATAGAAAAATACAGTTCTTAAATAATAATTTTAACCTAGAAAAAATACCTACAAAAAGCGAGATAGAAAAATTAGTCAAAACTATTACAGAAAGGCCTAAAGACCTAGAGATTCAAACTACTAAGTTAATAGAAAAGATAATTTACAAATTAGAATCATTGACAAGTGATATAAGTCCATTAAAAAACACGATAGAAACACTAAAAGAAATCTCTCTTTCATGAATAATTTAGACATAGACCCAATATATGATAAAGCCTTATATTTTACAACCAAATTTCAGCCTAACCCAGAAGGATTCACAGATCATATTCCTCACAGAAAAACTGATTAGATAAAAGTTAAACAAAATAATACTATAATAGCATTACTTTTAGAAGTTAATAGAAAGTTAGATATAATTATTAAAGACAAAAAAGTACTAAAACCAGAAATAGAAATCCCAAAAGAAGATGATTTAATAGAACAACTAAAAAGAGTAGAAATAACACCTCAAAAAGAAAAATTAGTAAGAAAGCCTAAAACTGGACCTTTTTCCAAGTAGGACCAGAACAACCGAAAAAAGACCAAGAATAAGTTTCTCAGATAATAGAATAGGTAATAATATGTTATCACGAATAATAACCAGAAGAACACAAGACGAAAATCAACAGTTAGATGAAATAATAGATATAGATAAAGATATACAAATTTTCCAGCAAAACCAACTAAGATTACTCAATCCAAGAACCTTATATAATGTAGGATATTTTTCAAATAACTCACAATTATAGAGACATTATAGAGAAGAACAATTATCAGCTATAGGAGACAATGCTGCAACTATACATTTAATCAATCCTGAATCAGTAAGACAAATGAAAAATTTTAAAAGAAATTTAATGCATATGGGATTAATAATAATAGGATTAAAAGGATTAACTAGAAAAAATTTAGGAACTAAAGTATTAATAGTAGTATATGATGATAGATGGTCAGATTTGAAGAAAACTATAATAGGTTTAACAGAAGTAAACATGACAAATAATTGAGGAATATTTTATATAAGTCCAGATTATATGATAAATATAGCAGAATTTGGAAAAAACATTAAGATAGGAATACAAACTAAAGGATATGAAGAAATGAATAACGGGAATAATGTATTAATATGTGTAGGATTTATAGGAAAAATGGCAACAAATAGCAACACAAGATTTAAAATTAAGGTAGATGATGCAGTAGAAGTAATGGGAAATAAAGGAATAAGATTAACAAAACCTATAAAAATAGACCGAGAAGAATATGCAGGACTGGAATGAAAATTAGAAAAATTTCCAAAGCCAAGAATATTAAAACCATAATCCCATTTAATGTATACAAATGCTAAAGGAGAAACATCAATTAGATTTACAGACTACAATTATACTCATAAGAAAGAATTAGACGATGAAACAGAAAGTACGATAGAAAATACTGAACTTATGAATGTAGAAATAATACAAAATGATTTTGAAGTAGATTTAGCTTTAGAAAAAGCAAGAGAACTAAAAAAGAAAAATAAAAATATAACCTCCCAATTTAAAGGATGTAAATTAGGAAAATTAACTTTAAAATAAACAGAAAAACATTTTAAAAAATATGAATTAAGAACAAATAATAAGGGATATAGAGATGAAGTAATATCAGAAAAGATATTAGAAAATTTGGAAAATATTTTAGAAGAATTACAGGACAGTTATGACACTGAGGAAACAGACTCTTTTATAAGCCAAAATGAATTAATGGAATCAACTAGTTCCAGCCCTAGTCCTTTTCAAAGAACAACTCAACAATATAACATAGACAATAGTAAAGGAAATGTATCTAGAAAAGAGTATACAAAATAGCACAAGAAACAAAAACAAAAAATATAAAACCAGTAGAAAAAAGAATGCCTATAGCAGAACCTATCCAATTACAAGAAGGAGATAGTAAAGGCAAAATTTTAAATATAGCAGCTCATGATTCACAAATGTGAAATTCAGTATTAGACCTTTGGAAAGGAATAGTAGTAACAGACTATCTAAAAACATATAATGAGACAGATGCAGAAATAATGTATAAATACATGGAAACCGTTTTAGGAGAATCAACAAAATGATTATGGGAAGCTTATAAGTCAGAATTTCAACAAGAATTTCAAGCTTTAATAGCAATGGGACAAAACCCTTATAATTTTACAAATAAAATACATAGTTTAATAACAGGAGAAGATCCAAATAGTGGATTAGTTATATTACAAAAAAATACACTAATAAAACTAGAACAATTAAGTATAAGTAATTGATATCATATAAAGAAATTATTAAATGAGTATTTCTATTATTGTACTATTAGTGAAAATGCGTTTGACCAAGACTTAGGTAAAAAATTATTCAATAAATTACCAGGAGTTTTAGGTAAAGAAATAGAATATAGATGGTATAAAAGAGATGGATTAATACAAAATCCAAATGCAAAATGGTCCATAGGACATAAAATACAACATATAATGGAAATATTACAAGAAAAATGTACGCATATACAAATACAAAAACAATTAGAACAAAATGTCACGACCCAAAATCTCACCTGTCGTGATGGCGCCTATCTCAATTCTAGGCAATCCGAAAATCTCAATAAAACATCATATCTTTTAAATTTGAAAACAAAATAATTAAATTCAACGGAAGAAATCTCACAATTTCAAATACAAAACTCCCAAAACCCGATGTCACTGAGTACATGAGCATCTGAATGAATACAATGTCTGACTAATAAACATCACTGTCTGAAGTATAGAATAGTACAATAACTAAACAGGAAGGGAATCAAGTCTGTGGTCGTCAAGCAGCTACCTTGATACTCTCCAATAGAAATAACTCTGAATTCTAGCAGTCGTCGTATCCGGGAGCACCCGGATCTGCACACGAGGTACAGAGTGTAGTATGAGTACAACTAACTCAATAAGTAACAAGACTAACCTCTGGGCTGAAAGAAATGATGATCTCCGCAGGTACAGTCCAATAAAAATAATGGTACAGAAATATAGGCATGCTGTAACGACCCAACCGATCGTTTTGAATATTACAATCCCGTTTCCCCATTTACTTCTCAAATTGTACTTTACATTTGTTGTGTGAATTGTTGGGGTAATTGGTTCGGGTCCAGTGAGGTTTTTGAAGGAATTGGAACACTTAGTTCCAAGGTTTAAAGCTTAAGTTAAAATAGTGACCGAATGCGGACTTATGTGTAAACGACCTCGGATTTGAATTTTGATAATTTCAATAGCTCTGTATGGTAATTTTTGACTTAGGAACGTGTCCGTAAAATTATTTGGAGGTCAGGAGTGGAATTTGGCTTGAATTGCCGAAAGTTGAATTTTTGGGAAGTTTGACCAGGGAATTGACTTTTTGATATCGAGGTCAGAATCCGATTCTGGAAATTGGAATGGGTCCTAATAAGAAGTGTGACTTGTGTGCAAAATTTGAGGTCTATCGGACGTGATTTGATAGGTTTCGACGTCGTTTGTAGAATTTGGGAATTTGGAAATTTATTAGGCTTGAATCCGTGTGTAGTTCATATTTTTGAGGTTGATAGGTATGATTTGAGGCCTCGAGTAGGTCCTTGTTATGTTATGTAACTTGTTGGTTTGTTCGGACGGGGACCCGAGGGCCTAGGGTGAGTTTCGGACGGTTAACGGATCAATTTTGGACTTAAGAAAATGCTAGAACTGCTTCCTACTGGTGTGATCGCACCTGCGAAGATTTTGATCGCAGGTACGAAATCGCATGTGCGCGAGATCAGTCGCAGAAGCTGCCAAGTGTGGAACTGGGTAGTGCTCATAGGTGCGAGGAATTTGCCGCATCTGCGAGGCCGTAGGTGCGAAGGTGTTGGCGCAGATGCGGACTGGGGCTGGCGTGAGGCGACCGCAGGTGCGAAGGGGAATGCGCATCTGCGAGCCCGCAGATGCGAGAAAAGGGCCGCAGATGCGAGGTTTTGGAAGGTTGGCTATTTTCGCAGGCGCACATTTTTTCCACAAATGCGGATGCGCAGGTGCGAGCCCAGGCACCGCAGATGTGGAAATGCATGGGCAGTGTTTAAAACGAGGGTTCCGAGATTTATTCCCATTTTCGGATTTTGGAGCTCGGGTTGGGCGATTTTGGAGAGGAAATTTTTCACACAACTTGGGGTAAGTGTTCTTAACTCTCTTATGATTATATTCCATGAATTAATCTTCATTTTTGGTGTAAGATTATTGAATCTTCAAGAGAAATAGAAGGAAATTTCTATAATATCACAAAATGATTTTTTCATGTTTGAATACCGATTTGGAGTCAGATTTGAGTGAAATTTGTATGGTTGAACTTGTAATTGGATGGGTTATCGTATTTTGTGAGTTTTTCCGATTTCGAGATGTGGGCCCCACGGGTAATTTTTGGGGCGTAATTTCGAATTATTTTTGGAAAATATTAGTATTTTGATATGGAATTAATTCCAATAATTTTTGTGGACTGAATCAAATTATTGTGACTAGATTCGAGCCGTTTGGAAGTTGATACGTGCAAAATGGAATTTCTGAAGTATTGCTTAACTTGCTCGACATAGGATTTGGCATGTTCGAGGTAAGTAACTCTTCTGATCTTGGAGTTGAGGGTATGAACCCTGAATATATGTATTTCGTGAATTGTTGGGAGGTGACGCACATGCTAGGTGATGGGCGTGTGGGCGTGCACTATAGAAATTGTGACATAATTATTTTTGTGAAATTTTGTAGTTAAATGATCTTGGCATTTTCCATGCGATTTTATGAGTTAAAGAAATTGAGCTGAAAGGCATATTAAAAATCTTGTTGAGGCTATGTGCCAGTATTATTGGGACCCACAGAGGTCATATTGTTGTGAATTATTTATTTTAAACTGAAAATTTATAATCAGTCATATTCATGTCATTACATATCATATCATATCCCAGTCTCTGTTATTATTTATTGATACATCATATCATCATTTTGGGTTGTTCTCATGACATTGTGAGCCCATGAGAGATATACTGGAGAGATTGATGACTGAGGGAGGCTGAGGGCCTGATTGTGAGGATATTTTTAGGATCTGGCTGCACGCCGCAGCAGGCCATGTTGGCTTTATATATATTATTACTATTATATGGATCGGGGATGCCCGCCTACAGCAGGCCTTATTGGCTTATTATTGCACGTGAGTTGGCCATGCAGCACGTGAGTTGGCCGTGCGGATCCTTACATAATCATTAGCACGTGAGTTGGCCGTGCATCACGTGAGTTGGCCGTGTGGATCCTTATATTATTATTGCACGTGAGTTGGTCGTGCAACACGTGAGTTGGCCGTGCGGATCCAGATATTTATATTATGGCACGTGAGGTGTCCATGCTTATAGATCTTGGGCTGTAGCAGCCCCTCATGAGTCTGTACACACCCCTAGTGAGCGCAATAGACTATAAACAGGGATTAGGCTGCATGCCGTAGCAGGTGTTGTATAGCGCTGAGTGATTGAGTGTGTTAAGCACAGTGAGAGAGAATGTGAGACAATGAGATTGAGTACTCTGAGACTGTGAGTACATGAGTGCAATCTCTGAGATACATTGCATTGATATGCACACATGACATATATGCATAGAGATGTGTTTTCCTCATGTTGTACGGTATCACATTATTCATAATTTTTCACACATGTTGACAGATGGGCATAGTGATGCATTTGTTTTACACTGGTTATCTAGGAAAGAAAATGAGATACTTTATTTATTATTGAAAGGATTTTTGGAAAAATTACTGTTTTCAAACTTATTCATATTTTTTGTAACTTCGGTAAACGATTTGGGTTTTCATTGATGTACTTGAAAGGCAGAACTATTTCAAGAAGTCATGATTTAGCTGAGCATTTATTCTTTGAGTTACTTCTGGCATTACCTGTTTAATATTGTTATGAACTATTATTGGTTATGGAAGTTTGACTCTGACCTTGACAAGAAGCTCGTCACTAATTTCAACCTACGGCTAGGTTTGTTACTTACTCAATACATGGGGTCGTTTGTACTGATACTATACTTTTGTACATTGCGTGCAGATATTGGCTGTTGTTGTTGCTGTGCTCGATGGTTGCGGGATTTGAAGATGTACCTGCATTTCTATTGTAGCTGCCTCTTGTTTAGGGTAGCCTTAGATTTATAAAAGCTCTGTTTATGTATTATTCAAACAGACTATGTATTTATTTCATTTCTGCTTTGTATACTCTATTCTTAGAAGCTCATGATTTGTACTACCAGTTCTTGGGGAGATGTATTGGTTTTAGATATTTTCTTTTAATTAATTTCATTGGAATTGGATAGATGGAAATTGGCTTACCTAACGGGTTGGGTTAGGTGCCATCACGACTAGTGGGATTTCGGGTCGTGACAAGGTGGTATCGGAGCTCTAGGTTCATAGGTCCTACAAGTCATGAGCAAGTGTCTAGTAGAGTCTTGCTGATCGGTATGATGACGTCCATACTTATCTTCGAGAGGCTACAGGGCATTTAGGATATATACTTCCCATCTTTCTTTCCTTATCATGCGGGTCTGATTCAACTTGGGACATAACTCTTTGAATTCCTTCCACGTATTCATATGCACACATGAGCGCTCGGTATCAGATGTGCTTCGCCGGCTTGCGATTCTATGAACGAGGTTCGAGGTGAGTATTTTGTATTTTGGTGATGGGCCAGTCTGGAGGACTTGAGGCCATAGTTAGACCGTAGCTTGAGCTCGGTAGCTTCAGTTGTAACCTATACAATTGGACTCATATGTCTGATAATGACCCTACAATGGAATTTGTGGCTCGATGAGTGGTGGAATGGCTTTGTGATGAGTATGATGTAACTGCGGGATGTGTTAAAACGATTTGAATGTGATGAGAAGTGTTTCCTTGAAATTTAAAGGAAGGCCATTGGGTGCTTGATTTTCGTTTTGATGTGACGTACAATCTCGAGTGTGAATGTTTTGAAGGATCTTTCACGATTATTAAATTTTGGGACAAATTAAATTCTCATGTCTGGTTAGTGAGTTTGAACTTAGATAGACTAAGTGATTGCATAGTAATTGTGACTGCGAAAGGGTATACAAGATACCAATTTGAGGTTAAGCAGGTGGGTTATTCCCTGCGGAGTAATCTACATAGGTGTATTCCTTATGATGTGAGTGGAGAGTTTTTTTTCTGCCAGTGGGGCATATGTGTGGAGATTTGAATTTGAATCTAGCTAAGAAAGTTTACTTGAGTGTCAAGAGAATGATTGCGAGCTTAGCGGATGATTTGGTGTATTTTTATGGTTGGCGTTGCATGAGTTTGAGAAGAAGTTTCGTTGAACTGACTGTGGAATTATGACAGTAATAGAGTATTGGTATTGTGAGATATGGAATGTTTTAATCTATGGCTTTGAGCCAAGTGGGGGAGCCTGCTATTGATTGTTCAATTTCATGATTATATGTAAAGGTTTAGTTTTGGGCTGAGGCATACTGGTGGGTCAGTTATGACTTGCAGAAGTCGAGATCGATAATGGCTCGAACAAGGAAATTCCTGCATACGGGTTATATTGCACTTATGAGTATATAAAAATCGTGGGATGAGTGAGTTGTTATGGGTGAATGATGTAGTGCGCACAGAGTATGAATTTGATAGGTGGTGTTAAAGTAGAGTTACTTCTTTGAGTGTTGTTGTGCTAATGGAGCACGTGTCTTTTGGCCCATTTGGGCGGTGCAATTAAATTTGAGCAAAGTGGGTGATCTCCGAGAAAATTCTAGTGGCTATGAGAATTATATATAGCTATTGAGAAAGTTTCCGGACTTGCGTATGGTTAAAATCTCAGATTTTCGTTTGATGGTGCCTGGACTTGTGAGAATTCTGTATGACTATGGATTCTACACTTTTATATAAGGAAGGTAAGAAGAACATTTTCAAATTCACATAAGGTATTCTCAGGGTAAGGGTTACAGTTGTAGTAGTTTTGAAGGTGCTTAAGAAGAGTACAATTACTTATGGGTCGTAGGGCGTTGTGGTTCTATGCTAGGTTGTGGGGTGAGTTGTGGTTAAAGATCGTGGTGTTTTAGCAAGGAGGAGTATCAATTTGGAGGCAAATTCGGAAGGGACTCGGAGAAATAGAACAACTAGTAGTAGACTGGACCAGTATGGTAATGGTAGGATCGGTCCTTTGGGTAATTACGACGTGGTAAGACTTTACAGATGTTTTGGTGGCAATATTCTTGGGTTTGGTGACCTGTGTGGCTTGGTTAAGTTGGAGAGATTCGGTCCTGATGGCTTGGTTGTGCAAATGGATTCCAAAGTATTCTTGATGGTTTCTACCGGTGTGGAGAACGTGTTGTGTATTGTGATTTCCTCCTGGAAAGAAGCAAGAGAAAGGTTTCTAACTAGAAGGGTATGTAAATTATTGGTGACTCAAAGTTTATAATGGGGTTCTTGTGCTTGTCACATGATGGCGTAATAGATGTAGTGTGTTGTGTGGGATTTAGGTTGGTGTGTGCAAGGTCATGGTTTGGCTTTGAAAGGGAGGTCATAAATTCTTAGAGGGCATGAACAGTTTTTGATGTTTAGATGAATACTATAACTATTTGGTATTGCGTGAGTAAAGTGCTCATTTCAGAAGGCGCACTATGTTTTGAATTATGGATATTTCATAGGTATTGCAGCATTTTCCTGGTTGATCGATTGCTGATATTCAAATTTTGTCAAGTGGTACGGAAGAACTTTCAAAGTATTTCTCGTCGGATAATCGTGTATGAGAGAGGTGTTAGGCATTCAGGCGGTGGAGATGTAATCAAATATGGTGATTCGTGTGTTCTATGGATTTGGAGATTGGGAGTTCCCAGGAGCAGATTATTTCAGGGTTGTGGACTGTGAAGTTGTGGCCGGAGCTAGCCGGATGATGAAATGTGTTATGATTCAGTCATTATGGATTTTTGGAGGGATTTTTTAAATCTATTTGTGGGTAACCCGAGTTGATTTGGGGGTCCATAGGTAGGCCCAATTAAGATGTGTATTCTACACCGAGCCGAAATGGTTGGCTCCATACTGCTATTATTGAGGGATGTGTCATTCGGTTGATGTTGAACTTATTCGTGTTCTCAAATGATCTGTGAGTTACTCCTTTATGCTACGAAGAGTTGTGATCCATTGGTTATGTGCACAGATGGTGCGTTTCTATTTGAGCCTTATAGCAGAATTTGAGCGTGATGAGTATTTGGGTATTGCATGATCGATTGCGTAATGGTTATGTTCTTTCAGGTTTTGTGTAGTATTTTTGCCATTTGCCTCTCCGTTGTTATTAATTCGGAGCAGGGTGGCTCGGAGTATATAACATGAACCTCGTGTTAGAATCAGGTGATGGTTCTACGCTGTATGATGAATTTTTAGCGTTTCGTTGTGGAGGTACTTGTTAATCTGGCGGGGCAATTCTCTCATTTGAGTCATTTTCCATGACTGAGTACATTTGAATTGTTGCGTATTGGTGCACTGATGGCACGGGTTGTGGCTCCGAGTTATATTGGTGCGGTATGTCTATGGAACAGTTGTGTTTAGTAATATAAGGTCATTGGACCTAGAATGGGTACTATCAGGTTTGATTTTGGTATATTCGGGAGTATAATATTGAAAGTCGGCTCAGATAGAGATTATGGTTCTGGTTGGGGAGAGAGGGCTCCGTAACTTGTTGATCTGGTAAGTGGTCATTAAATTTCGCGTGTTTCTTTTATCACCAACAGTGTACGAACGTTTTGGGATGAGGTTTTGTTCGATATGGGTTTAATACTAGTATGCGGTTGGTTTTGGAGTAGTCATTGCGATCAGGAATGGTGCTACGAGCATGCGAGTTGTGTAATATGTTGGTTGATTATATCCGTGGTTGTAGTTATAGCTCAATGCAACTTGTTCGGACTTATACGGTGTAAATGTAAGATTTGTGTCTTGAAAGAAATTTTAAAGGATGGAAATTAAACTCTAAGGTTTATGGGCTAAGGTTAAATTAATGATTTTCAGTTGTATTGTCTAGTCAAGCCTATGTGGAATAGGGTGACGTGGGTTCACCCCCGGGTACGTGTGTGGTAAGATAGAACATTGATTTGATGGCTTGGAAACAACTCTTGGCACGTTCGAGGACGAACGTATGTTTAAGTGGAGGAGAATGTAACGATCCGGCCGGTCGTTTGGAGTATTACAACCCCGTTTCCCCAATTACTTCTCAAATTGTACTTTACAATTGTTGTGTGAATTGCCGGGGTAATTGGTTCGGGTCCAGTGAGGTTTTTGAAGGAATTGGAACACTTAGTTCCAAGGTTTAAAGCTTAAGTTAAAATAGTGACCAGATGCGTACTTATGTGTAAACAACCTCGAATTCGAAATTTGATGATTCCAATAGCTCCGTATGGTAATTTTTGACTTAGGAGCGTGTCCGAAAAATTATTTGGAGGTCCGTAGTGGAATTTGGCTTGAATTGCCGAAAGTTAAATTTTTGGGAAGTTTGACCGGGGGTTGACTTTTTGATATCGAGGTCGGAATCCGATTCTGGAAATTGGAATAGGTCCGTAATGTGAAATGTGAATCATGTGCAAAGTTTGAGGTCAATCAGACGTGATTTGATAGGTTTCGTCGTTGTTTGTAGAATTTGGGAATTTGGAAATTTATTAGGCTTGAATCCGTGTGTAGTTCGTATTTTTGAGGTTGTTAGGTATGATTTGAGGCCTCGAGTAGGTCTGTGTTATGTTATGGAACTTGTTGGTATGTTCGGACGGGGACCCGAGGGCCTCAGGTGAGTTTTGGAGGGTTAACAGATCAAATTTGGACATAAGGAAATGCTGGAACTGCTGCCTACTAGTGTGATCACACCTGCGAAGATTATGATAGCAGGTGCGAAGCCGCATGAGCGCGAGATCAGTCGCAGAAGCGGCCAAGTGTGGAACTGGACAGTGCTCGCAGGAGCAAGGAATTTGCCGCATCTGCGAGGCTGCAGGTGCGAAGGTGTTGGCACAAATACGGACTGGGGCTGGCGTGAGACGACCGCAGGTGCGAAAGGGAATGCGCATCTGCGAGCCCGCAGATGCGAGAAAAGGGCCGCAGATGCGAGGTTTTGGAAGGCTGGTTGTTTCCGCAGGCGCATATTTTTTCCGCAAATGGGGATGCGGAGGTGCGAGCCCAGGCACCGCAGGTGTGGAAATGCCAGGGCAGTGTTTAAAACGAGGGTTCCGAGATTTCTTCCCATTTTCGGATTTTGGAGCTTGGGTTGGGCGATTTTGGAGAGGAAATTTTTCACACAACTTGGGGTAAGTGTTCTTAACTCTCTTGGGATTATATTCCATGAATTAATCTTCATTTTTGGTGTAAGATTATTGAATCTTCAAGAGAAATAGAAGGAAATTTCTATAATGTCACAAAACGAAAATTTCAAGTTTGAATACCGATTTGGAGTCGGATTTGAGTAAAATTAGTATGGTTGAACTTTTAATTGGATGGGTTGTCGTATTTTGTGAGTTTCGTCGGATTTCGAGACATGGGCCCCACGGGTGATTTTTGGGGCCTAATTTTGAATTGTTTTGGAAAATATTAGTATTTTGATATGGAATTAATTCCTATAATTTTTGTGGACTAAATCAAATTATTGTGACTAGATTCGAGCCGTTTGGAAGTTGATACGCGCAGAATGGAATTTCTTGAGCATTGCTTATCTTGCTCGACATTGGATTTGGCATGTTTGAGGTAAGTAACTCTTCTAATCTTGGAGTTGAGGGTATGAACCCCGGATATATGTATTTCGTGAATTGTTGGGAGGTGACGCACATGCTAGGTGACGGGAGTGTGATCGTGCACTATAGAAATTGTGACATAATTGTTTCTGTGGAATTTTGTAGTTAAATGATCTTGACATTTTCCATGCGTTTTATGAGTTAAAGAAATTGAGCTGAAAAGCATATTAAAAATCATGTTGAGGCTATGTGCCAGTATTATTGGCACCCACAGAGGTCATATTGTTGTGAATTATTTATTTTAAATTGAAAATTTATACTCGGTCATATTCATGTCATTACATATCATATCTCAGTCTCTGTTATTATTTATTGATACATCATATCATCATTTTGGGCTGTTCTCATGACATTGTGAGCCCATGAGAGAGAGACTGGAGAGATTGATGACTGAGGGAGGCCGAGAGCCTGATTGTGAGGATATTTTTGGGATCGGGCTGCACGCCGCAGCAGGCCATGTTGGCTTTATAAATATTATTACTATTATATGGATCGGGGCTGCCCGCATGCAGCAGGCCTTATTGGCTTATTATTTCACATGAGTTGGCCATGCGGATCCTTATATTATTGCACGTGAGTTGGTTGTGCATCACGTGAGTTGGCCGTGCAGATCCTTATATTATTATTGCACGTGAGTTGGCCGTGCAGCACGTGAGTTGGCCGTGCGGATCCAGATATTTATATTATGGCACATGAATTGTCCGTGCAGCACGTGAGTTGTCCGTGCTTATAGTGCTTGGGCTGTAGGACCCCCTATGAGTCTGTACACACCCCAGTGAGCGCAGTCGACTATAAACAGGGATTAGGCTGCACGTCGCAGCAGGTATTGTATAGCGCTGGGTGATTGAGTGTGTTGAGCACAGTGGGAGAGAATGCGAGACAATGAGATTGAGTACTCTGAGACTGCGAGTACATGAGTGCAATCTCTGAGATACATTGCATTGATATGCACACATGACATATATGCATAGAGATGTGTTTTCCTCATGTTGTACGGTATCACATTATTCATGATTTTTCACACATGTTGACAGATGGGAATAGTGATGCATTTATTTTACACTGGTTATCTGGGAAAGAAAATTAGATACTTTTTTTATTATTGAAAGGAGTTTTGGAAAAATTACTGTTTTCAAACTTATTCATATTTTTGGTAACTTCGGTAAATGATTTGGGTTTTTATTGATGTACTTGAAAGGCAGAACTATTTCCAGAAGTCATGATTTAACTGAGCATTTATTTTTTGAGTTACTTCTGGCATTACTTGTTTAATATTGTTATGAACTATTGTTGGTTATGGAAGTTGGACTCTGACCTTGACAAGAAGTTTGTCACTACTTTCAACCTATGACTAGGTTTGTTAGTTACTCAGTACATGTGATCGGTTGTACTGATACTACACTTCTGCACATTGCGTGTAGATATTAGTTGTCGTTGTTGCTGTGCTCGATGGTTGCGGGATCTGAAGATGTACCTGCGTTCTTGTTGTAGCTGCCTCTTGTTCATGGTAGCCTTAGATTTATAAAAGCTCTGTTTATGTATTATTCAAACAGACTATGTATTTATTTCATTTCCGCTTTGTATACTCTATTCTTAGAAGCTCATGATTTGTACTACCAGTTCTTGGGAAGATATATTGGTTTTAGATATTTTCTTTTAATTAATTTCATTGGAATTGGATAGATGGAAATTGGCTTACCTAACGGGTTGGGTTAGGTGCCATCACGACTAGTGGGATTTTGGGTCGTGACACTTATGATGTTACAAGTTCAACAGTTAAACTCAATACAAGTGAAATAGATCAATACTGCATGATATGAGGCATATGACATCTCAGTAGAAAGACCTCATGTAAATACTAGTCACAAATTATCCTGTCACTTGGCATTGTTTATAGCAAATTTCACAGTAATTTCATATCGAATTTGACTGAAACAGAAAATAATGTTTTTTCGAAATTTCCAAAATAGTGATATATGATAGCTGAAATGCAATAAATAATGAAATCAATGCATCCTCTCAGAGTAACAGTCACGCAGTCTTCCCATTCACTCCAACCTCACAGTCACTCTTTCCTAACAGTCACTCATTCCTCATAGTCACTCAGCACTCGGCACTCGCACTCAGTAGGTACCTACGCTCACTGGGGGTGTGTACAAACTCCGGAGGGGCTCCTTCATCCCAAGCGTTATACCAAGCCAATCATGGCATAAATTAATGAAACATGCTGCGGCGTGCAGTAACAAAGCCTATAAGGCCTGCTGCAGGCGGGAAGCCCCGTTCCATATATAGTAAAGCCTATAAGGCCTGCTGCAAGCGGGCAGCCCCGATCCGTAAAATAGTAAATCCTATAAGGCCTGCTGCAGGCGGGCAGCCCCGATCCATATAATAATAATGTATAAAGCCATTATGGCTTGCTGCATTACGCAGCTCAATCCCATAAATATCCTTACGATGGACAATTATTACTGAGTGTGAAATATATATTTTTGAATAATTAATTCAACAACAACACGACCCCATAGGTCCCAAAATATTGGCACGTAGCCTAAACGTGATCTTTAATAGGAGCCTTAGCTCAATTTCTCTAACACGTGGAGAATGTTCAGATAATAACATGATTCATTAATCTTACAACTGCACATGATTTATTCAATACACAATTTATATGGTGCATGTCCACATGCTCGTCACCTATTGTGTGTGTCACCTCCAAACAATTTATATCATACCAAATTCGGGGATTCATACCCTCAGAACCTAGTTTAGAAGTGTTACTTACCTCAACCCATGTAATTCTTTACTCCGGTATGCCTTTGCCTCGTGAATTGGCCTCCAAACGCCTCGAATCTAGCCATAAATAATTCGTTTCAGTCAATAAAAATGATAGGAATTAATTCCATCAGAAAATACAAATTTTCCATCAAAATCCGAAATTTCACACAAAAATCGCCCATGGGGCCCACACCTCGGAACACGAAAAAAGTTACAAAATACGAAAACCCATTCAACCACGAGTCTAACCATACTAATTTTACCAAAATCCGACCTCAACTCGACCTCCAAATATTCAAATCTTATTTTCAAATCCCTAAGTTCAAACCCCCGATTTACACCTCAAAAACATGTAATCTAGTCGGATTATTCGATGATAATTCAATATTATGGAGTAGAAATGTTCACAAGTGAATTACCTAAAGTTTCCCTTGAATTCTATCTCAAAATCGCCCCCAAAACCGTGCTTGAAGGCCCAAAAATAGCAGAACTCGGAACCCCTCTATTTTTTAATATTATGTCCAGGATTTTCCCGCCCGCGATGATTTTTTTTGCACCTGCAGTCTTCACACCCGCGGCATAATCTCGCGCCTGCGGTGTCTGCACCTGCGATGATTTCTTCCCGCCTGCGGTTTCGCATCTGCGATGTATTTCTTCGGGCCTGCGACTTCGCACCTGCGATAGATTTCTTCGCGTATGCAGCTTCGCACCCGCGGAAATATTTTTTGCACTCGCGGTGCCTGGCCAGCCCATGAATTTTCCGCTTCCACGACTAATTCCTTGCATACGCGAGCTCGCACTTGCGGCCCTTTTTTACGCAAGTGCGGTCACACTAGATGCCCAGCTGCTTCAGCTCCTCCTCCAAATCCAAATTCGATCCGTTAAGCAATCGAAACTCACCCGAGGCACTCGGGACCCTGTCCGAACATACCAAAAATTTCCATAACATAACACGGACCTACTCGAGGCCTCAAATCATATCAAACAACATCAAAACGATGAATCACACATCAAATCAAAATCTATGAACTTTGAACTTTTAAATTCTATATCTTGTGCCGAAACATATCAAATCAATCCGGAATGACTTCAAATTTTGCACACAAGTCATAAATAACATAACAAAGCTATTCCAATTTCCAGAATCAATTTCGACCTCGATATGAAAAAGTCAACCGCCCGGTCAAACTTCCCAAAAATTCAACTTTCGGCATTTCAAGCCTAATTCCACTACGGACCTCCAAATAATTTTTCGGTCACGCTCCTAAGTCTAAAATCACCATACGGAGCTATTGGAATCATCAAAACTCTATTCCGAGGTCGTTTACGCATAAGTCACCATCCGATCAACTATTTCAACTTAAGCTTCCAACATGAAATTTATTCTTCCAAGCTAACTCTGAAATACCTTAAAACCAAAACCGACAATTCACACAAGTCATAATACCTCGTAAGAAGTTATTCAAGACTTCAAATAGTTGAAAGGGGCGTAAATGCTCAAAACGACCGTTCGAGTCGTTACAATCTCCCCCACTTAAACATACGTTCGTCCTCGAACGTGCCAAGAGTTGTTCCTAAGCCTTTAAATCACTGTTCCTTCTTACCATGAACATACCTGGGGTGATCCCATGTCACCCTATTCTATATAGGCCTGACAACATAACACAACTAAAAATCATTAATTTAACCTTAGCCCAAAACTTTGGACTTCAATTTCTAACATTCAGAATTTCTTTTCAAGACCTGAATCTCACATCTACATGTTGTATGAGTTTGAACACGCTGTACCAAGCCATAACCATAACCCCAGATATAATCGCATAACACACTACACAACTCGCTTACTCGTAGCACCATTTCTGATCACAATAACTACTCAAACCAACCAAGTACTAGTATAAAATCCCGCATTCAACAGAACCTCATTCAAAAACTTTCGTACACTGCCAATGATGAAAGAAACAATCAACAATTAATAACCTCTTATCAGATCGACAATCCATGGAGCTCTCTTGCCCCAACCAGAACCACAATCCTTTCCTAAGCCTACTTTCAATATTGTCCTTCCAATATACCAGAATCAAACCTGATAGTATCCTTTCCTAAGCCTACTTTATATTATTAAACGCAGCTATCCTAATAACATGCCACACCAATACAACTCAATCCACAACTGCGCAACCTTGTACCTAAAATGGAAGATGTCTCAAAGTAGAAACCTGTTTTGTAAGTTCAAAAAGCACCACCACAACTGTAATGTTATAAGCTCATTATATATAGTAGAACCAAGATACATAAATTTAATAATAGTAACCAGCTCTTCTAGAGCTCACATTAATATCACTTGCACGGACAACTCACGTGCTATAGTATTAATATCTGGACCCGCACAGACAACTCACGTGCCAATAATATTAGTATATGGATTCGCATGGATAACTCACATGCCAATAACATAATCCGCATGGCATGGTCACAGGCCTCCAGTCCAAGCATATCATAGAGGAGCAATCAAATAAGTACACATGTATATGATAAATGAAATAAGATTCACATGCTCCTGGACTGATATAAATAGCACGCCATAGTGTAAGCATGTGCAAAGTCTGCTATCACACTTCCAATCGGCATTTTTTTTAACACAGAATTAGTAACTACCCCGTTTATTTAGGGAATCATCTTCTTTGTAACCTCAAGTATAGCCCAGATAGTTCTCAATAAAGGTACGAATACGGGAAACATTATAACTTTACGCTTAACAATCAACTATAGGCATATAATAGCCTAAGCATTCTTTCGAGTATAAATACCTGCCCCAATGCCTGCACATTGGCTCAAACCTCACATATATGCACACTTATAGCGCGTAGCTATCACAAATAATTAACGCAACTAGTGCCTCCACCGAGTTTTAAATAAAATAGTCACCTCAAATAGGCCGCAACCCTAAACAATATACTTCTGAGAACTCCCAGGCTCCAAATTCATTGAACACATTAATCACCGTAACTGATCCCAACTCTAGCACTAAAATGACTAACACACCTTCCATTCACGATAATCCCATGAGAAATACTTTCATAATTCTTCTGTGCCACATAGTAAAAAATTTGAATATCTGCAGTCTATCAACCATGTGAGTACCGCAATACTAATTAAACATCCGTGAGTCAAAATACAATGCGCCTTCTGAAATACACAGCCTTCTCATACAACACCAAGTAGTAGTAGTATTCATCTAGTCATTTGGAACCGCCCATATTGTCTAAGAATTCATGACCATTCTGCCCAAACTTCGTTACCTTCCTTCAAGACTGAACTGCCACCTTGTACATGTAAATTTAACTTCCGCACAACACATAACATCTATCTTGCCATCATGTGAAAAGAACAAGAATCTCATTATCAACTCTGGGTCACCAGCAAATTACATATCTGGTTAGTTAGAAACCATTATCTTGCTTCCTTCCAGGAGGAAAACACGTTTACCACACCAGTAGAAAATATCCGGTTCAAACTATGGTGGAAACCATCAAGAACACTTTAAAATCCATTTGCACATAATCAAGCTATTAGAAATAAATTTTTCTAACTCGACCAAACCACGTAGGTCACCAAAACCCAAGAATATTGCCACCAAAACATCTGTAGAGTCTCACCCCATCATAATTACCCCTATAAATACCACAACCGAAACACCCACTCTGAAAATACCTTATTTGAGTCTAAGGCCATTTCATTCACCATCCTGATACTGAAATATAAAATCCATAATGATATACAAAAATTCCACAAGTCTCGACACCATCCAACTTAAATCTCAGATTTTAGCCATAAATAAATTCGCCAAAAATTCTCAATTGTTACATATTAATCTCAAATCCATTAGAACTTTCTCGAGAGTCACCCCCTTTGTTCAAATCCATATTACACCGCCCAAATAGCCAAAAGACACGTTCCCCATTAGCACAACACTCAAAGAAGTAACTCTACTTTAATACCACCTATCAAATTCATACTCCGTGCACACTACATCATTCACAAATAACAACTCACTCATCCCACAATTTTCATATACTCATAAAGCGCAATATGACCCGTAACCAGAAATTTCCTTACTCGAGTCATTCTCGAACTCCACTTCTGCAAGTCATCACTAATTCCCAAGTATACTTCAGACCAAAAGAAAAAATTTGACACATAACCATGAATTGAATTTTCAATAGCAGGCTCCCCCACTTGGATCAAAGCCATAGATTAAAATACTTGATAACTCACAATACTCGTACTTAATTACTGCCTTAATACCACAGTCAATTCAACAAAAATCTTCTCAAGCTCAAGACACACCAACCATAAAATACCTCAATCGTCCGCTAATCTTGCATTCATTCTCTTAACACTCAAGTCAACTTTCTCAACTAGATTTAAATTCAAGTCTCAACACATACACCCCGCTAGCAGAAAAGAAACTCTTTATTCACATCATAAGGAACACACTTACATAAATTACTCCGCATGAGATAACCCACCTTCTTAGTCTCAAATTGGCATCTTGTTATACCATTTCACAGCGACAATTACTATGAAATCACTTAATCTTTCTGAGTCCAAACTCATTAACCACAAACGAGAATTTAATTTGTCCCAAAATTTAACAACGTGAAAGATCTTTCAAAACATTCACACTCGAGATTGTACGTCACATCAAAACAAAAATAAAGCATCAAATAGCCTTCCTTTACATTTCAAGGAAACACTCCTCGTCACATTCAAATCATCTTAACACATCCCCCAGTTATATCATACTCATCACAAAGCCTTTCCACCGCTCATCGAGCCACAAATTCCACTCGTAGAGACATTACCGGACATATGAGTCCAAATGTAGAGGTTACAAGAGAAGCTACTGAGTATAAGCTGCGGTCTAAACCTGGCCTCAAGTCCTCCAGACTGGCCCATTACCAAAACACAGAATACATATCACGAATCTCGTTCATGGAATCATAAGCCGATGATGCAAGCACTCATGTGCACATACAAATGCGTGAAAGGAATTCAAAAAGTTATGTTTCAAGCTGGATCAACTCCACACGATAGAATACAAGAAAGTGAAATTTTCCTAAGGGTTCGGCAGCCTCTCGAAGATAAGTACGCACGTCTCCGTACCGATCCGCAAGACTTTACTAAACCTGCTCATGACTCATGAGACATATGTCACCTAAAGCTCTGATACCAACTTGTCACAACCTAAAATCTCACTTGTCGTGATGGCGCCTATCTCAATACTAGGCAAGCCTAAAATCTCAATAAAACACCATATCATTTAAATTTGAAAACAAAATAATTAAATTCAGCGGAAGAAATCTCACAATTTTAAATATAACACTCCCAAAACCTGGTGTCACTGAGTACATGAGCATTTAAATGAATACAAAGTCTGACTGATAAACATCACTGTCTGAAGTTTAGAATAGTACAATAACTAAACAGGAAGGGAATCAAGTTTGCGATCGTCAAGCAACTATCTTGATACTCTCCAACAGAAATAACTCCAAATTCTAGCAGTCGTCGTATCTGGGAGCACCTGGATCTGCACACGAGGTGCAGAGTATAGTATGAGTACAACTAACTTAATAAGTAACAAGACTAACCTCTAGGCTGAAAGAAATGATGAGTACAGTCCAGTAAAAATAATGGTATAGAAATGTAGGCATGCTTTCAAGTTCAACAGTTAAACTCAATACAAGTGAAATAGATCAATACTACATGATATGAGGCATATGACATCTCAGTAGAAAGACCTCATGTAAGTATTAGTCATAAATTATCCGGTCACTTGGTACCATTTATGGCCAATCCAGCCCAGGGGTGTTCCAACCCGTATATAAATATACATCGACTGACAGTCAGTCACTCAGTACCGTATAAGGCCAATCCAGCCCTGGGATAATTTATCCCCCAAATATAAATAATACGATCAAGATCCATGTCCAGGTAAACTTATTACAATACAAATAAGTAAGGCAAGTCCATGCCCTGGAAAAATCCATCCCAAATATATACTGGGGCTGTGCACAGACTCCGGAGGGGCTCCTTTAGCCCAAGCATAAAACAAAGCCAATATGGCCTACTGCAGGCGGGCAGTCCCGATTCGTATAATAATAAAGCCTATAAGGCTTGCTGCAGGCAGGCAGCCCCGATCTAAAAATAGTAAAGCCTATAAGGCCTGCTGCAGGCAGGCAACCCCGATCCGTAAAATAGTAAAGCCTATAAGGCCTGCTGTAGGCGGGCAGCCCCGATACATATAATAATAATGTATAAATCCATTATGGCATGCTGCGTTATGCAGCTCAATCCCATAAATATCCTCATAATGGACAATTATTACTAAGTGTGAAATTTATATTTTTGAACAATTAATTCAACAACAACACGACCCCATGGATCCCAAAATATTGGCACGTAGCCTAAACGTGATCTTTAATAGGAGCCTCAACTCAATTTCTCTAACACGTGGAGAATGTTCAGATAATAACATGATTCATTAATCTTACAATTGCAAAGGATTTATTCAAGACACAATTTATATGGTGCACGTCCACATGCTCGTCACCTATCGTGTGTGTCACCTCCAAACAATTTATATCATACCAAATTCGGGGATTCATACCCTCAGAACCAAGTTTAGAAGTGTTACTTACCTCAAACCGTGTAATTCTTTACTCTGGTATGCCTTTGCCTCGTGAATTGGCCTCCAAACGCCTCGAATCTAGCCACAAATAATTTGTTTCAATGAATAAAAATGATAGGAATTAATTCCATAAGAAAATACAAATTTTCCATCAAAATCCGAAATTTCACCCAAAAATCGCCCTTGGGGGCCACATCTCGGAACCCAACAAAAGTTACAAAATCCGAAAACCCATTCAACCACGAGTCTAACCATACTAATTTTACCAAAATCCGACCTCAACTCAACCTCCAAATATTCAAATCTTATTTTCAAATCCCTAAGTTCAAACCCCCGATTTACACCTCAAAAACATGTAATCTAGTCGGATTATTCGTTGATAATTTAATATTATGGAGTAGAAATGATCACAAGTGACTTATCTCAAGTTTCCATTGAATGCTCTCTCAAAATCTCCCCACAAACTATCCTTGAAGGCCCAAAAATGGCAAAACTCGGAACCCCTCTGTTTTTAACATTCTGTCCAGGATTTTCGCGCCCGCAATGATTTTTTTCACACCTGCGGTCTTCGTAACCGCGTCATAATCTCGTGCTTGGGGTGTCCGCACCTCCGATGATTTCTTCGCGCCTGTGGTTTCGCACCTGCGATGTATTTCTTCGCACCTACGGCTTCGCACTTGCTATGGATTTCTTCGTGTCTATGGCTTCGCACCCGTGGTGCCTGGCCAACCCATGCATTTTCCGCTTCCGCGATTAATTCCTCGCATCCACGAGCTCCCACCTGCATCCCTTTTTCTAGTAGGTGTGATCACACCAGATGCCCAGCTGCTTCAGCTCCTCCTCCAAATCCAAATTTGATCCGTTAAGCATCCGAAACTCACCCGAGGCCCTCGGGACCCTGTCCGAACATACCAAAAAGTTCCATAACATAACACAGACCTGCTCGAGGCCTCAAATCATATCAAACAACATCGAAACGACGAATCGCATCTCAAATCAAAATCTATGAACTTTGAACTTTCAAATTCTATATCTTGTGCCGAAACATATCAAATCAATCCGGAATGACTACAAATTTTTCACACAAGTCATAAACTACATAACGAAGCTATTCTAATTTCCAGAATCATATTTGGACCTCGATATCAAAAAGTCAACCCCCCGGTCAAACTTTCCAAAAATTCAACTTTCGGCATTTCAAGCCTAATTCCACTATGGACCCTTAAATAATTTTCCGGACACGCTCCTAAGTCCAAAATCACCATACGGAGCTATTGGAATCATCAAAACTCTATTCCAGGGTCGTTTACATATAAGTCACTATCCGGTCAACTATTTCAACTTAAACTTCCAACATGAAATTTATTCTTCCAAGCTAACTCCAAAATACCTTAAAACCAAAACCGACAATTCACACAAGTCATAATACCTCATAGGAAGTTATTCAAGAAAAGGAGCATAAATGCGCAAAACGACATGTCGAGTCGTTACACAAAATGACATGGGCTTTTGTAAAAATGTTATATATGCAATTCAAAGTTATGATAAAGACAAGTATAAAAAGAAGAAATATAGAAAATATAGGCCTCAATATAATAAAGGATAAAATAGAAAGTGTTATTGTCACGACCCAAAATCCCACCACAAACGTCGTGATGGCACCTAAGCTCTAAGACTAGGTAAGCCGATTTCCATTACATTTCGAAGCCATTTATTTTTATAAACAAAACCAACAACGGAAATAATTATAACAACCTCCCAAGACTGGTAGTAATGAGTCACAAACTCTAACATAATACATGAAATGATCTCAATGATCGAATACTCAATACTGTTTGATTAAAAATTAACAGTACAATGAAATGAACAAACTCCAAGGGACTGCGACGACCAAGTAGCTCTACCCTGAATCCTTGCGATCACACTTTAACTCTGTCCAGGTCTGATACCTCCAATACCTGACTCTGTACAAAAATGTGCAGAAGTGTAGTATGAGTACACCACGGTCGGTACCCAGTAAGTATCAAGACTAACCTCAGTAGAGTAGAGACGAGGTACAGTCAAGACACTTACTAGTCAAATAACCTGTACAATATAGCAGTATACAATAGTACTGGAAAACAACTAGCAATGATAACAACAAACTCAACCAGTGATATAACAACAAGGTAATAAGAACATCATAATTATTACTCAGGCGAATAAGGAACACAAGTACAATCAACAAGTCAAGTCCTTCAAATATAAATCCTTCACATATTATTCTTTAAGATAAATATCTTTCAAATATAATTCTTTTCAATAAATATATTTTCAAGTAAAAGTCACCATGTGACACCTCATTTCATAATCATAAAAATTTCGGGTCTTCGCCCACTTTCATACTCATGCCCATATTTCTATCACCATCACACCGACAACTCACATGTCAATAATAAAATCATCATATTTTTCCCCGGCCCCACATGCCCATATAATTTTCATAACTGCACGGACAACTCACATACCAAAATATGAATGTATATAAGATCCGCATGATCAATTTATTTTCAATAAAGTAAGGTTAAAAATCTTTAAATCAAGTAAGAAATCAACAGAAAGATAAGTTTATTTTAGAAATCGTTTGAGTGAGGAAAAATGATAATTCCATTAAAATAAAGCATCAGCTAAACTACTAATTTGGATATAGAATTTATTAAATTAAACATACTAGAAATTTTTCTTTTATTTAAAACAACTCAATCATCAAAAACATGTACAACCCAAAAATACAAATCCTCAAAGTCTCGTACGAAAAAGTCAAGGTCAACACAATACATCAAGAAATACAAAACACTTAATATTAAGTCAAATAATACATCACGAAAAACACAAGAATTTACAAATTACGGAAAAACAAAATAACCAAAGGCAAGTGCATCCATAGAAAAATATCAACAAAAGGGCACTCCCGAAGTACCGCCTCGCAGTCCCAAAAGAAAATATGCAATACTAGGGAAATCTCCTGAGGTACCGCCTCGTTGTCCCAAAGGTAAATGTGCAAGACAGGGGGAATCTCCCGAGGTACCGCCTCGTAGTCCCAAAAGTAAATGTGCAAGATAGGGGGAATCTCCCGAGGTACCGCCTCGTAGTCCCAAAAGTAAATGTGCAAGACAGGGGGATCTCCCGAAATACCGTTCCGTAGTCCCAAAGTAAATATGCAGGGCAGAAGGATCTCCCAGAATACCGTTCCGTAGTCCCAAAGTAAATATGATTTCAACAACTGCACATCAAGTACTCACATATCACAAATGGCTCATCAAGTGCTCAAATATTACAACATATCACAAATTGCACATAGAGTACTCAAATATTTCAACTTGCCACAAAAATCAACAATACATCATTTTCCACAATAGGGAGCCCATGGCTCGACCATAATGTGCACAAAATCTTAACAAAATATATTTCACATAAATTCAAGGTGGCAATCACACCAAATCATCATACAAAAAATAATTTCAACAAACAAGGATCAAGGAATGACAAATAGAGGATTTAATAAGTGCCAATAATTTCCAATTTAATACATAAGAGAATCTAAAGATTTTTTTAATCAATGAAATTCGCACATATAAACCAAGTACGAACTCGTCACCTCGCGTACATGGTTTTCAATTACACAATTTGCACATAAGACTCAATGCCTAAGGGGAAATTTCCCCACTCGAGGTTAAGCAAGATACTTACCTTTTTGAAGTTAGGCCGATATTCCAAAATTGCCTTCTTGCTTGAATTGACCTCCGGACGGCTCCAATCCTTCTTGAGCCTTCCTTACATTACTACGAGGTTCCGAAAATTCTAGCAACTTCAATATAGTTAGAAGCATAACAAAAGTGAACCATAATTAGGAACATTTTCATGGTTTCAGCTCATTTGAGTATTTTATCAAACACTAGGTGTGTAAATTTGGTTACAAGGTTCTTCTACATGTTTTCCTTCATTCCACAACCCAATCTTTACTTATTTGATCTCAACAATCTTTCCACAAACCTTATTGGTACAAGCATATATACATAATACTCTTACACCCAAGAATCATACTCCCAATCACAAATCTTTTACCCCAAACTCAAAATTGAAGACTAGGGGTATGGAACCTTACCTCTTAGATGAAGAACTTGTGAGATTTCCTTGTTGGATTTCAAAGTTTGGACAAGATCTTGATGAACAAAACACTTCATCTACTTCCTCTCTCTAGAACACTCTCACTTCTCTCTAAAACAAATCTCAGATAATGGCCCCAAAATAAACCCCAAAGCCTATTTATCAAAATGGGGTCGGGTTATGAAAATAGGAAAATTAACCCTCCGAAAGCAGGTCTGCGGTCGCATAATGGACCGCAGAATGGGTATGCGGGCCGTAAAATTGATCACAAAATCGGTGCCCAGAACTGGGCTCATCTAATCCATTCTGCGACCAGTTTTGCGGTCACAGAAGCAGTTTTGCGATCGCAGAATTGGTCGCAGAATCGCATTTTTCCAGCCTTTTGTAATTTGGTCATAACTACTTGTAGGAATGTCCGAATGATGAACGGTTTGAAGAGTTGGAAACTAGACACATAGAACTTTCTTGTGATAGGTAATAAAACATATAAATCTTCATATCAAGAGAGGTATGATTGTTTAAAGGTAGGTCTTGTGCTAACTCACTTGAAACCTTAGTCTATTATGAAATTTCCAACTTCAACATTCGATGCTGAAACCTATCGACTCAAGTCCGATTGACCTCAAATTTTTCACACAAGTCATAAGTGACATAACGAACCTATTCCAATTTCCATAATCGGATTCCGACCTCGTTATCAAAAATTCAACCTTCGATCGAACTTTCCAAAAATCGTCTATTTTCCAACTTTCGCCAAAACGCGTCAAATTGTCCTACGGACTTCCAAATCCAAATTAGAACTCTCGCCTATGTCCAAAATCACCATACAAAGCTATTTACATCATCAAAATTCTATTCTGAGATCATTTGCTTAAAAGTCAACTCTTTGGTCAACTCTTTCCATTTAAGCTTCAAAATGAGAATTTCTCTTTCAATTAAATTCTAAATCTTCCAAAAATCAAATTCGACCATACCCGCGGGTCATAATACATATTATGAAGTTGCCCAGGACCATAAGTCATTGAACATGGCATTAATTCTTAAAACGACAAGTCGGGTCGTTACAGTTATTATCTTAGAAAATCATCAGCTAGGAAACCCTATCTAGATAAAAATAGACATGTTAGAAAATATAGAATGGTAAAAATAAACTAGAATGTTTCACTTGTGGAAGAATAAAACATTTAGCAAATACTTGCCCATAAAGGATTAATAGCAAGACAAGAAATTCACAATTAATAGAAGATTTTCAAGAAACATTAATACATGTACAAGAATATATGTTAGATAATGAAAGTATATATTCTATAGTAAGCATTGATATAGAAGAACAAAATAAGATAGATTCATCTGATTCAGAGGAACAAGAACTAATAAATGAAATAGGAATAGAAAAGTTAGATTTAGAAGAAATACAAGCAAGTACATTAGTGAATATATCTGAAGAATGTAATCATGAGTCTGAAGGGAATAAAGGATTAGATAGAAATCAATGTTGTATATGTAAATTGTACCCCAGTAAAAGTAAAAGGGCTAAGTGTAGACTATGTTATTTAGAAGGATGTATCATATGCATAGAAAAAGAATATAAAATAAAATTAGAAAATAAAGATAAAGAAATAGGTAATCCTAACTTAGATTCTACATTTAATCTAAGAATAATGACATTAGAAATAAGGATAAATGAATTAGAAAAAAGAATACAAAAATTAGAAAAGGGGAAGAAAACATTAGAAGAAATTAAAGAACAGGATCAAGAACAACATGATCAAGAACTAATGACTGTAGATGTCACGACCCAAAAATCCTAACATGTCGTGATGGCGCCTATCTCAATACTTGTAATGACCCGGCTGGTCGTTTTAAAAGTAATAGCCCCAATCCCCTATTTACTGTTTCCCCCGCATCTATTTCTGCTATTGTGACTTGTCGAGAATCTTCGTTTTGTTTTTTTTGGAGTGTTCCGGGACACTTAGTCCCTAAAATGGGAGCTTAAGCCTTAGGAGTTGGACCATAGTCAGAACTTTGTGAAGACGACTCCGGAATGAAATTCTATCGGTTTTGTTAGCTTCGGTAGGTGATTTTGGACTTAGGGCCATGTCCGGATTGTGTTTTGGAGGTCCGTAGCTTATTTAGGCTTGAAATGGCGAAAGTCAAATTTTAAGAGTTTTGGGCCGGTAGTGGAATTTTTGATATCGGGGTCATCTTCCGATTCCAGAAGTTGGAGTAGGTCCGTAATATTGAATATGACTTGTGTGCAAAATTTGAGGTTAATCGGACGTGGTTTGTTTGGTTTCGGCGTCAGTTGTCGAATTTGGAAGTTTCAAGTTTTTTAAGTTTGAATCAGAGGATGAATTGTGATTTTAGCATTATTTGATGTGGTTTGAGGGCTCGACTAAATTCATATGGTATTTTAGGATTTGTTGGTATGTTTGGTTGAGGTCCCGGGAGCCTCCGGTGAGTTTCGGGTACTTAACGGGTGATAGTTTGGATTTAGAAGAATTTTTGAGTTACTGGTTCTGGTGTTTTCGCACCTGCGGTGGGAAGTCCGCAGGTGCGGCCTCGCAGAAGCAAGGATGGGATCGCAGGTGCATTTTTAGGCCGAGGAGTCAGTGGTCACAGATGCGACGAGTGAGTCGCAGGAGCGGAGCTGCATCCGCGGAAGGGCAGTCGCAGATGCAGAGATGAGAAAGACCCAAGGTTCCGCAGAAGCAGATGATTGAGTGCAAAAGCGCATTCGCAAGTGCGGACTTAGGCGCGCAGGTGCGAGCTCTGGAGTTTTATGAAAACTCGCAGGTGCGGTTCTAGGCTTGCAGAAGCGAGTTCGCTGGGCAGAAAAGAGAGAGTTTCGAGGGCTTGAGTCATTTCTCCATTTTTGGACTTGGGTGCGAAATTGGCGATTCTTTGAGGGATTTTCAGAGAGAGTTTTGGTGTAACGATTCCTAACTCGTTTTTGGTTGTATTTCATTAATCTATAGTTGTTTTCTCCATTTAATTTCGGTTTTGGATTGAAAAGTTGGGAAAATGGGGGAAGAATTCCCTAAAACATATTCTGAGTTTTCATTGGGATTTAGACATCGGATTTGGTGTATTTTGGTACGAGTAAACTCGTGAGTGAACGGGCTTTCGTATTTTATGACTTATACCCGATTCTGATAAATGGTCCCCACGGGCAATTTTTGAGTTAATTTCGGAATTTTCATTAAAATGCTGATTTCGTTAATTAGATGAGTCTATTATTGTTGTATTTATGATACTTAATTGCTTTTGGCTAGATTTGGGCCATTCGGAGCCGGATATTCGTGGAATAGGCATTGTGACCGATTAATTGAGCTTGACTCGAGGTAAGTGGCTTGCCTAACTTTGTGTGGGGGAAATCCCCTTAAGATTTGAAACTATTGTGATATGTGAGCGTCGTGTACGTGAGGTGACGAGTACGTACACGGGCTAGTTGTGGTAAAACCCGATTTTCTTACTAAGCAGCAACATGTTTTTCTGTTATTTTAAGTTATACCATTTTTATGAGTATTAATCTATTTTCATTCTTAATTGAGATATTTCAATATGTGTAGCTATCATGTTTAGTCTAATACAACATGTCTACGTATCTTAATTGTTTATGTGAATTCTATGCAACATGCTTAGTGAATTTCTTGCTTCTTCCGTGACTGGTACATAGTCTAAATCGTAAGAATTTTGTGATGTAGTTGTATTTCTATCGTTTGTGCTGCATATTTACTTTGGGACTACAGAACGGTATTCTGGGAGATCCCTCTGTACTGCATATTTGCTTTGTGACTACGGAACGGTATTCCGGGAGATCCCCCTGAGCTGCATATTTACTTTGGGACTACGGAACGGTATTTCGGGAGATCCCCCTGTACTGTATATTTACTTTGGGACTACGGAACGGTATTCTGGGAGATCCCCCTGTACTGCATATTTACTTTGGGACTACGGAACGGTATTCCGGGAGATCCCCCTGTACTACATATTTACTTTGGGACTACTGAACGATATTCCGGGAGATCCCCCTACGGAACGGTATTCCGGGAGATCCCCCTACGGAACGGTATTCCGGGAGATCCCCCTGTACTACATATATACTTTGGGACTACAAAATGATATTCCGGGAGATCCCCCTGTCTTGCATATTTACTTTGGGACTACGGAATGGTATTCCGGGAGATCCCCCTGCACATTTACTTTGGGACTACGAAATGGTATTCCGGGAGATCCCCCTGCACATTTACGTTTGGGACTACAAGACGGTATCTCGGGAGATCCCCTATTGTGTTTCTGCGTACTAAGCTGTTATCTTCTATGATTTCATTGTTGTTAAATTTCAGCCTTTATTTTATTGCGGTATTACACTCTATATTATTTTTATTATATATTTACTAGTACGGCCCTGACCTGGCCTCGACACTACTTGACCGAGGTTAGGCTTGGCACTTACTGTGTACCGATTGTAGTGTAGTCATGTTACTCTCTGCACATATTTTTCGTGTGCAGATCCAGGTGCACCTTATCAGCCGCACTATCAGTGAGCCGGGACAGCTTTGGAAACTTCAAGGTATATATGCCACGTCCGCAGACCTCGAAGTCCCCTTATACTCTTTCTCATTTCCATTATCTTATGTATTTTTCCTTGTTAGACTCTGATGTATAGAGACAGTACATTTTTCCTTTTGTAGTTTGTGATTCACAATGTTCTGCGTTTTGGGATTTGTTGTGTATTTTTGAATAGTCGGTTAAATTTATATTTTTATTTCATTATTCTGCAAAATGTTAGGCTTACCTTGTTGTAGAGACTATGTGCCGCCATGACGTCACACGGAGGGAAAATTGGGCCGTGACAAATTGGTATTAGAGCTCTAGGTTCATAGGTGTCGTGAGTCACAAACCGGTTTAGTAGAGTCTCACGGATCGGTACGGAGACGTCTGTACTTATCTTCGGGAGGCTATGGAACTGTTAGGAAAATTTCACTACTTTGATTCCTTGTCGTGCGAAAATTGTTGACTTCAAAGATTCTAAACTTTTGTATTCTATTCTCTCACAGATGGTGAGGACACGTACAAGTGAATCTGATGACCAGGCACCCGCGCCCCCTGCTAGAGCCACGAGAGGGCGGGGCCGAGTAGAGGCCGAGGACGTCCATGTGGTGCATCCAGAGCACCCGCACGGGCTGCTACAGAGGAGCCCCCAGTAGCTCCAGCTAGAGGGCAGACACTTGAGGTACCGGTTTCTCCACCGGCCCTCCAGGAGACACTAGCCCCGTTTCTGAGCATGTTCAGCACCTTATCTCAGGCTGGATTGATTCCACTTGCTCCTACAACATCTCAGGTCGGGGGAGGAGCACAGACTCCCATCGTCGGTACTCCAGGGCAGCGGGTTCAGGTCGACCAGGTTCCAGAGGTTGTACTAATGCAGTCGGTAGCTCCAGCTCAGCCGATGTTAGGGCAGCAGCTTCTGAGGTGGAGCAACTCAGACTTGAGAGGTACAAGAAGTACCACCCACCTACTTTCAGCGGATTGGCTACAGATGATGCTTAGGTTTTTCTGTAGGAGTGCCATCGTATTCTACGTACTATGGGCATAGCAGAGACAAGCGGGGTTTCTTTTACTACATTCCAGCTTAGAGGAGTAGCCTATTAGTGGTGGCATGCTTATGAGTTGAGTAGTCCGGCTGAGGTAGCTTCGCTTACATGGACTCAGTTCTCGGATATGTTTTTGAGAGAGTATGTCCCTCAAAGCCTCAGGGACTCATGGCGCGCGGAGTTTGAGCAGCTGCACCAGGGCACTATGACTATGTTAGAGTATGCAGTTCGCTTCAGTGATCTGGCCCGACATGCACCGGCCTTAGTTGCCACAGTTTGAGAGAGGGTTCGACGGTTTATTGAGGGACTCCATCCCAACATACGGAGTAGTATGGCCAGGGAGTTGGAGATGGATATTTCTTATCAGTAGGTTGTGAGTATTGCCAGGAGATTTGAGGGCATGTTTGCTTGGGATAGAGAGGAGAGGGAGGCCATGATGTCTCGAGAGACTGGTTATTATTCTGGAGCTCGTGTCCCAGCAGCTCGCCATGGTAGGGGTTATGTGAGTCGCCCCGTTCATTCAGCTCTACCAGCCTCCAGTGGTGTTCCAGCTCCTTCTAGGCCCCAAGAGCCTTATTATGCACCTCCAGTATCTAGTGTGCCTCCTACACAGGGTGTTCCTAGCGGCCAGTCGAGCAGACCTATCCCGAGCCAGTCACAACAGTCACGCCCTCCTAGAGCTTGTTTTGAGTGTGGCGACACTCGCCATATGGCGAGGGATTGCCCCATATTTAGGAGGGGTGCACCTCCACAGACTTCTCAGCCACAACGTGCTCCACCGGGTCCTCAGGCTATGATTACAGCACCAGCTGCCACCCCACTTGCTCAACCAGCCTGAGGTGGAGGTCGAGGAGGTAGAGGTCGCCCTAGAGGGGGAGGCCAGACCGGATATTATGCCCTTCCTGCTCATACAGAGGCAGTTGCTTTTGATTCTATAATTACATGTATTGTTCCAGTCTGTCATAGAGATGCGTCGGTATTATTTTACCCAGGCTCTACATATTCCTATGTGTACTCTTATTTTGCCCCGTATTTGGGCGTATCACAGGATTCTTTTGAGTTTCCCTGTTTATGTGTCTACTCTTGTGGGATATTCTCTTGTTGTGGACGTCATGTATCGGTCGTGTTTGATTTCTCTTAGTGGTTTTGAGACCAGAGCTGACTTATTATTGCTCAGCATGGAGATTTTGATGTTATCTTGGGCATGGACTGGTTGTCGCCCCATTATGCTATTCTTGATTATCACGCCAAAACCGTGACGCTGGCTATGCCAGGATTACCGCGGTTAGAGTGGAGAGGTACCTTAGAGTATACTCCCAGCAAAGTTATTTCATTTCTTAAAGCTCAACGAATGGTTGAGAAGGGGTGTGACGCCTATCTAGCTTATGTGAGAGATGTCAGTATTGATACCCCTATAGTTGAGTCAATTCCAGTAGTGAAGGACTCTCCAGATGTGTTTCCAGCTGATCTTCCGGGCATGACGACCGACAGAGATATTGATTTTGGCATTGACTTGTTGCCGGGCACTCATCCCATCTCTATTCCTCTATATCGTATGGCTCCTCCTGAGTTAAAGAAGTTGAAGGAGCAATTACATGAATTGCTTGATAAGGGCTTCATTCGGACAAGTGTGTCACCTTGGGGTGCTCGTGTCTTATTTGTGAAGAAGAAAGATGGTTCTATACGGATGTGTATTGATTACCGCCAGTTGAACAAAGTCACAGTGAAGAACAGGTATCCATTGCCTCGTATTGATGACTTATTTGATCAGTTGAAGATTCGGGGGCCAAATATCCTGAAAACTGCTTTCAGGACCAGATATGGTCACTATGAGTTTCTTGTGAAGTCTTTTGGGCTGACCAATGCCCCAGCAGCTTTTATGCACTTGATGCACAGTGTGTTCCGGCCCCTATCTTGACTCATTCGTCATTGTGCTTATTGAGGACAATCTGGTATACTCCCGGAGTCGGGAGGATCATGAGCAACACCTGAGGACTACACTTCAGACCTTGAGAGAAGAAATTATATGCAAAAATTTCAAAGTGTGAGTGTTGGCTAGACTCAGTGGAATTCTTGTGTCGTATAATATCGAGTGATTGGGTCCAGGTGGATCCGAGGAAGCTTGAAGCAGTGCAGAGTTGGCCCAGACTGTCCTCAGCTATATAGATCCGAAGTTTTCTTGGTTTGGCGGGGTATTACTATCGATTTGTAGAGGGTTTCTCGTCTATTGTAGCACCTATGACCAGGCTAACCCAGAAGGGTGCTCCGTTCAGGTAGAGAGAGGAATGTGAGGAGAGCTTTCAGAAGCTCAAGATAGCTTTGACTATAGCCTCAGTATTGGTATTACCTACAAGTTCGGGGTCTTATACGGTATATTGTGATGCATCACGGATTGGTCTCGGCGCGGTGTTGATGCAGGATGGTAGGGTGATTACCTACGCGTCCAGACAGCTGAAGGTGCACGAAAAGAACTATCCTATCCGTGACCTTGAGTTAGCAGCTATTGTGCATGCCTTGAAGATATGGCGGCATTATTTGTACGGTGTTCCTTGTGAGATCTACACCAATCATCGGAGTTTGCAGCATCTGTTTAAGCAGAAAGATCTTAACTTACGTCAGTGGAGTTGGTTGGAGCTACTTAAGGATTATGATATCACTATTTTGTACCACCCTGGGAAGGCCAATGTGGTGGCCGATGCTTTGAGTCGCCGGGTAGAGAGTTTGGGAAGTTTAGCATATCTACCAACAGCAGAGAGGCCATTGGCGTTGGATGTTTAGGCCTTAGCTAGCCAATTTGTAAGATTGGATATTTCTGAGCCGAGTTGAGTATTGGCTTGTGTGGTCTCTCGGTCTTCTCTTTATGATCGTATCAGGGAACGTCAGTATGATGACCCCCATCTGCTTGTCCTTAAGGACACGGTCCAGCACGGTGATGCTAAGGAGGTCATAATTGGAGATGATGGTGCATTGAGGATGCAGGGCAGGCTATGTGTGCCCAATGTAGATAGTTTGCGTGAGTTGATTCTCCAGGAGGCTCACAGTTTGCGGTACTCTATTCATCTGGGTGCCGCAAAGATGTATCAGGACTTAAAACAACATTACTGGTGGAGGAGAATCAAGAAGAACATAGTAGAGTATGTGGCTCGATGTTTGAATTGCCAGCAGGTAAAATATGAGCATCAGCGACCAGGTGGATTGATTCAGAAGTTAGAGATTCCGGGGTGGAAATGGGAGCGGATCACTATGGATTTCATTGTTGGATTCCCACGGACTTAGTGGAGGTTTGATGCAGTTTGGGTGATTGTGGATAGGCTGACCAAGTCGGCTCATTTCATTCCTATGATGACTACCTATTCTTCTGAGAAGCTAGCTCGAATCTACATCCGTGAGATCCTCAGGATTCATGGTGTACCGGTATCAATTATCTCTGACCGGGGTACACAATTTACATCACGGTTCTAGAGAGCTATACAACATGAGTTGGGTACTCGGGTTGAGTTGAGCACAATATTTCACCCTCAGATAGACGGGCAGCCCGAGCGCACTATTCATATATTAGAGGATATGCTCCGTGCGTGTGTGATAGATTTTGGGGGTGCTTGGGACCAGTTCTTGCCACTTGTGGAGTTTGCTTACAACAACAGTTATCAGTCCAGCATTTAGATAGCACCGTATAAGGCTCTGTATGGTAGGCGGTGTAGGTTCCCAGTGGGTTGGTTCGAGTTCGGCGAGGCCAGATTATTGGGTATGGACTTGGTTCAGGATGCCTTGGAAAAGGTGAAGGTGATTCAGGATAGACTTCTCACAGCCCAGTCCAGACAGAAGTGTTATGTGGGCCGGAAGGTTCACGATGTGGCATTCATGGTTAGAGAGAGAGTCTTGCTCCGGATTTCGCCTATGAAGGGCGTTTTGAGGTTTGGAAAGAAGGGCAAGTTGAGCCCAAGGTTCTTTGTCCATTTGAGGTGTTGCATAGAGTTGTGAGGTTGCTTATGAGCTTGCCTTGCCTCCCAGTCTAGCAGGAGTTCATCCAGTATTCCACGTTTCTATGCTCCGGAAGTATCATGGTGATCCGTCTCACGTGTTGGATTTCAGCTCAGTCCAGTTAGACAGGGATCTATCTTATGTTGAGGAACCAGTGGCTATTTTGGACAGGCAGGTCAGAAAGCTAAGATCAAAGAACATTGCCTCTGTGAAGGTTCAATGGAGGGGACAACCGGTCGAGGAGATGACTTGGGAGACCAAGCAGGATATTCGCAGATATTATCCTCATCTTTTCACCACTTCAGGTATGTCTCCATGCTCGTTCGAGGACGAATGATTGTTTTAAGAGGGGGAGGATGTAACGACCCGGCCGGTCGTTTTGAAACTAATAGCTCCGATTCCCTATTTACTGTTTCCCCCGCATCTATTTCTGCTATTGTGACTTGTCGGGAGGCTTCGTTTTGGTTTTTTTTGGAGTGTTCTGGGACACTTAGACCCTAAAACGGGAGCTTAAGCCTTAGGATTTGGACCGTAGTCGGAACTGTATGAAGACAACTCCAGAATGGAATTCCGTTGGTTCCGTTAGCTCCGTTAGGTGATTTTGGACTTAGGGGCGTGTCTGGATTGTGTTTTGGAGGTCGGTAGCTTATTTAGGCTTGAAATAGTGAAAGTTGAATTTTTGGAGTTTTGAGCCGGTTGTGGAATTTTTGATATCGGGGTCGTCTTCCGATTTCGAAAGTCGGATCAGGTCCATAATGTTGAATATGACTTGTGTGCAAAATTTGGGGTCAATCAGACGTGGTTTGGTTGGTTTCGGCGTCGGTTGTCGAATTTGGAAGTTTCAAGTTCTGTAAGTTTGAATCAGAGGATGAATTGTGATTTTAGCATTGTTCGATGTGGTTTGAGGGCTCGGCTAAGTTCGTATGGTGTTTTAGGATTTGTTGGTTTGTTTGGTTGAGGTCCCGGGAGCCTCGGGTGAGTTTCGGGTGCTTAACGGGTGAAAGTTTGGACTTAGAAGAATTTTTGAGTTGCTGGTTCTGGTGTTTTCGCACCTGCGGTGGGAAGTCCGTAGGTGCGGCCTCACAGAAGCAAGGCTGGGATCGCATGTGCGTTTTTAGGTCGGGGAGTCAGTGGTCACAGATGCGACGAGTGAGCCGCAGGAGCAGAACCGCATCTGCGGAAGGGCAGTCGCAGATGCGGAGATGAGAAGGACCCAAGGTTCCGCAGAAGCAGATGATAGAGCACAGAAGTGCATCCTCAGGTGCGTACTTAGGCACGAAGGTGCAGGCTCTAGAGTTTTATGAAAACTCGCAGGTACGGAATCCTAGCCATAGAAGCGGTACCGCAGGTGCGATTCTGGGCTCGTAGAAGCGAGTTCGCTTGGCAGAAAAGAGAGAGTTTCGAGGGCTTGAGTCATTTCTCCATTTTTGGACTTGGGATCTCGGAAATTGGCGATTCTTTGAGGGATTTTGAAAGAGTGTTTTGGGGTAACTATTCCTAACTCGTTTTTTGTTGTATTTCATTAATCTATGGTTGTTTTCTCCATTTAATTTCGGTTTTGGATTGTAAAGTTGGGGGAAATGGGGGAAAAATTCCCTAAACAAAATTCTGAGTTTTGATTGGGATTTAGATATCGGATTTGGTGAATTTCGGTACGAGTAAACTTGTGAGTGAACGGGCTTTCGTATTTTATGACTTTTACCCGATTCCGAGGAGTGGGCCCTACAGGCGATTTTTGAGTTAACTTTGGAATTTTCATTAAAATGTTAATTTCGTTAATTAAATGAGTCTATTATTGTTGTATTTATGATACATAATTGTTTTTGGCTAGATTTGGGCTATTCAGAGCCGGATATTCGTGGGAAAGGCATTGTGACAGATTAATTGAGCTTGACTCGAGGTAAGTGACTTGCCTAACTTTGTGTGGGGGAAATCCCATTAAGATTTGGAACTATTGTGATATGTGAGCATCGTGTACGTGAGGTAACGAGTGCGTACACGGTCTAGTTGTGGTAAAACCCGGTTTTCTTACTAAGCACCAACACGTTTTCCTGTTATTTTGAGTTATACCATTTTATGAGTATTAATCTATTTTCATTCTTAATTGAGTTATTCCAATATGTATAGCTATCATGTTTAGTCTAATACAACATGTCTATGTATCTTAATTGTTTATGTGAATTCTGTGCAACATGCTTAGTGAATTTCATGCTTCTTCATGGCTAGTACTTAGTCTAAATCGTAAGAATTTTGTGATGTAGTTGTATTTCTATCGTTCGCGCTGCATATTTACTTTGGGACTACAGAATGGTATTCCGGGAGATCCCCCTGTACTGCTTATTTACTTTGGGACTACGGAACGGTATTCTGGGAGATCCCCCTGTACTGCATAGTTACTTTGGGACTACGGAACGGTATTCCGTGAGATTCCTATGTACTGCATATTTACTTTGGGACTACAGAACGGTATTCCGGGAGATCCCCCTGTCTTGCATATTTACTTTGGGACTACAGAACGGTATTCCGGGAGATCCCCCTGCACATTTACTTTGGGCCTACGGAATGGTATTCTGGGAGATCCTCCTACACATTTACGTTTGGGACTACAAGGCGGTATCTCGGGAGATCCCCTGTTGTGTTTCTGCATACTGAGCTGTTATCTTCTATGATTTCATTGTTGTTAAATTTCAGCCTTTATTTTATTGCGGTATTACACTCTATATTATTTTTATTATATATTTACTAGTAGGGCCCTGACCTGACCTCGTCACTACTCGACCGAGGTTAGGCTTGGCACTTATTGGGCACCGATTGTGGTGTACTCATGGTACTCTCTGCACATGTGTTTCGTGTGCAGATCAAGGTGCACCTTATCAGCCGCACTATCAGTGAGCCGGGACAGCTTTGAAGACTTCAAGGTATATCTGCCGCGTCCGCAGACCTCGGAGTCTCTTTTACTCTTTCTCATGTCCATTATCTTCTGTATTTTTCCTTGTTCGACTCTGATGTATAGAGATACTAGATGTTTTCTTTTGTAGTATGTGATTCACGATGTTCCGGGTTTTGGGATTTGTTGTGTATTTTTGAATAGTCGGTTAAATTTATATTTTTATTTCATTATCTCGCAAAATGTTAGGATTACCTAGTTGTAGAGACTAGGTGCCGTCACGACGTCACACGGAGGGGAAATTGAGTCGTGACAATACTAGGCAAGCCGAAAATCTCATTAAACCACAAATTCTTTTAAGTTTGAAAATATAATATTGAAATACAACACATAATTCCACAAATATTGATACGAACACTCCCCAAAACCTGGTGTCACTAAGTACATGAGCATTTAATATGGGTACAAATCTGGAACATAAGGTCCATAATAGTCTAAGACCAAAATATAGTAAACAAGGAGATAGGGAAAGAGAGACAAGGTCTGCGAAACACGGCAGCTACCTCTGAATCTCCGAAAAATCAGTTGTGCAGAAGAATCAACACCCGCTATGTCCGGGAATACCCGAATCTGCAAATGAAGTGCATGGTGTAGTATGAGTACAACCAACTAATCAAGTAAAAATAATAAATAAGGAATTGAATATAGTGACGAGCTACACAGTTATAGTTCATTTTCAGTAATTCCAGCAAAGAATAGACATGCTTTCAAATCCAGCATTTTAAGTCAAATTAATTCTATACAGTTCAAGTTCATGTATTCCGGATATAAAATCTTTCTGAGAATTTCACATCAATGATAGATAGCAACTAGTGCAACTACAAATGAAGAGCAAGTATAGTCTCTCAGGCAACAGATACTCAACCCGTCACAACCGCTCAACCACTCAGCTCTCTGCCCTCAGCACTCACACTCAATGGGTACCCGCGCTCACTAGGGGTGTACAAACTCCAGAGAGGCTCCTACAGCCCAAGCGCTATAATCTGCATGGCCAAAACACGTGCTGCACTGACAACTCACGTGCCATAGTATCAATATCTGGATCTGCACAGCCAACTCACGTGTTGCACGGACAACTCACGTGCTAGAATATAATATCTCACAATCAGGCCCTCGACCTCACTCAGTCACAAATATTTCCAGTCTCTCGGGCTCTCAATAATCATGAAATCAACCCAAACAACAATGATATGATGCATCAATAATGAACAATATAGATTGAGATAAAATAAACAAGTAAATTGTGACTGAGTACAAAACAACAATTAAGCAGATAGTTCAACATGTACATGACCTCTATGGGTCCCAACAATACCAACATGTATTCTAAACATGGTTTATAACATAATTTACAGTCAAATCTCTATAACACAGAGAGAGCATATAGCTAGCAACAAGTTATACAACTTTACAGTTTTCACGGAATGGACCAAGTCCCAATTCCCTCGGTGCATGCCCACATGCCCGTCACCTAGCTGTGTGACACCTCTAAAGTAATCACAAGATACAAAAATTCGGGGTTTCATACCCTTAGAACCAGATTTAAAACTGTTACTTACCTCAAAGTGTAAAATTCTTTACTCTGCTATGCCTTTGCCTCGCAAATCGGCCTCCGAATGCCTCGAATCTAGTCACAAATAATTTATTTCAGTCAATAAAATTTATTGAAATTAATTCCATAAGAAAATGCTAATTTTCCATAAAAATCCGAATTTTAGCTCAAAAATTTCCCGTGGGGCCCACGTCTCGGAACTAGAGAAAAATTACAAAATCCGAAAGCCAAGTCTACCCATACCAATTTTACCAAAATCTGACCTCAACTCAACCCTCAAATCTACAAATCTTATTTCCAAATTTCTAAGTTCCAATCTCTAATTTACAGCTCAAAATCATGTAATCTAGTCGGATTATTCGATGATAATTCAATATTATGGAGTAGAAATGATCACAAGGGACTTACCTCAAGTTCTTCTTAAAAATCTATCAAAAATTGCCTCTCCTCAAGCTCCAATTTGACAAAAATGGCGAATGGGACGAAGTCCCTATTTTATAATTCTGCCCAGACAGCCTCGGTTCTGCCCCGATCTTGGCCTTCGATCGAGGTCCTCGATCCTGGGCCTCGATTCTTACCATCGATCCTAGCCCTCGATCATGGCCCTTGACCCTGGCCTTCGATTATGTCTTCGACCCTGCCTTCGATCGTGGTACTCGACCCTGGGATCGATCTTGGCTTCGATCCTGAGCTCGATTTCCGGGCTCGCATCTGGGCTCGATTACTGGCAGAAAAAATTTCCATCAAAAGGAAATTGCAGTAGCTGTTGTAGTTCAATTTTTGATCTGTTAACCATCTGAAACTCACCCGAGGCCCTCGGGACCTCAACAAAATATACCAACAAGTCCTAAAACATCATACGAACTTAGTCGAATCCTCAAATCACCTCAAATAACGCTAAAACCATGAATTACACTCCAATTCAAGCTTATTAAACTTGAAATTTCTAATTTCTACAAATGACTCCGGAACCTGTCTAATCACGTCCGATTGACCTCAAATTTTGCACACACGTCATAAATGACATAACAGAGGTATTCAAATTTTCCGAATCGGATTCCGACCCCGATATCAAAAAGTCAACTTCCCGGTCAAACTTCCCAAAAATTCAACTTTCGACATTTCAAGCCTAATTCCACTACGGACCTCCAAATAATTTTTCGGACACGCTCCTAAGTCCAAAATAACCGTACATAGCTATTGGAATCATCAAAATCCAAATCCGAGGTCGTTTACACATAGGTCCATATGCGGTCCACTTTTCTAACTTAAATTTTTAATTGTGAGACTAAGTGTCTCATTTCACTCCGAATTCCTTCCGGACCCGAACAAACTACCCCGGCAAGGCAATAAACAACAGTAAGGAATAAATTGAGCAGTAAATGGAGGAATGAGGTTATAATATTCAAAACGATCGGCCGGGTCGTCACATTCTATCCCTCTTAAACAAATGTTCGTCCTCGAACGAGGTTAGAATAATACCTGGAGTCTCAAATAAGTGTGGATATTTGCTCTGCATCGCCTGCTCAATCTCCCAAGTAGCATCTCCGGTTGGCTGGCCTCTCCACTGTACCTTCACTGATGCTATGCTCTTTGACCTCAGTTTTCTAACCTGCTGGTCTAAAATAGCCACTGGCTCCACATCATAAGTCAAATTACCGTCCAGCTACACTGTACTGAAATCCAGAATATGAGACGGATCCCCGACATATTTTCGGAGCATGGATACATGGAACACTGGATGAACACCTGAGAGGCTAGGTGGCAAAGCAAGTTCATAAGCCACCTCTCCAATCTTCTTGAATATCTCAAAAGGCCCAATATACCGAGGGCTCAACTTGCCTTTCATCCCGAACCTCAACACACCCTTCAGGGGTGAAATCTTGAGCAGAACCTTTTCCCCAACCATGTGAACAACATCACGAACCTTCCTGTCGACATAACTCTTCTATCTAGATTGTGTCGTGCGAAGCCATTCCTGAATCACTTTGACCTTTTCTAAAGCACCCTGAACCAAGTCAGTACCCAATAGCCTAGCCTCACCCGGCTCAAACCAACCCACCGGGGACCGACACCGTCTCCCATATAAAGCTTCATACGGAGCCATATGAATACTCGATTAGTAGCTGTTATTGTAGGCAAACTCCGCCAGTGGCAGAAATTGATCCAAAGAACCCCCAAAATCAATGACATAAGCACGTAGCATATCCTCCAATATCTAAATTGTGCGCTCGGACTGTCCATCCGTCTGAGGGTGAAATGTTGTACTCAGCTGAACCTGTGTGCCCAATTCTCGCTGTACTGCTCTCCAAAACTGTGATGTAAATTGCGTGCCCGATCTGAAATGATGGACACTGGCACACTGTGTAGGCGAACAATCTCGCGAATATAAATCCCAAGCAACTGCTCCAAAGAATAATTAGTACCAACTAGAATAAAATGCGCAGATTTGGTCAACTGGTCTACTATCACCCAAACAACATCAAACTTTCTCAAAGTACATAGAAGCCCAACTACGAAATCCATGGTAATATGCTCCCATTTCCACTCCGTAATTTCAAGTCTCTAAGCAATCCTCCCGGCTCTGATGTTCATACTTTACCTGTTGACAATTTAGACACCGAGCTACAAACCCAACTATATCTTTCTTCATTCGCCTCTAGCAACAGTGCCGCCTCAAATCCAGATACATCTTCACGGCACCTGGACGAATGGAGTACTGCGAATTGTGAGCTTCCTGGAGAATCAACTCGTGCAACCCATCTACATTAGGCACACATAGCCTGCAAATACATCATCATCTCTAATAGTGACTTCCTTGGCATCACCGTGCTGAACCGTGTCCTTAAGGACAAGTAGATATGGATCATCATACTGGCGCTCTCTGATGTGATCATATAAAGAAGACCGAGGAACCACATAGGCAAAACTCTATTCGGCTCGGAAACATCCAATCTAACAAACTGGTTGGCCAAGGCCTGAACATCAAAGGCTAAAGGCCTCTCTACTACCGGTAAGTATGCTAAGCTGCCCAAACTCTCTGCCTTACGACTCAAGGCATCGGCCACCACATTGGCCTTTCCGGGATGATAGAGAATGGTAATGTCATAATCCTTAAGCAACTCTAACCACCTCCGCTGGCGCAAATTCAGATCTTTCTATTTAAACAAATGTTGTAGACTCCGATGGTCGGTATATACCTCACACTGGACACCGTACAAGTAATGCCGCCAAAGTTTTAAGGCATGAACAATAGTTGCTAACTCAAGATCGTGGACTGGATAATTCTTCTCATGTACCTTTAACTATCTGGACGCATAAGCAATCACCCTACCATCTTGTATCAGCATTGCGCCGAGACCAATACGCGACGGGTCACAATACACAGTATAAGACTCTGAGCCTGTAGGCAACACCAATACTGGAGTTGTAGTCAAAGTTGTTTTGATCTTCTAAAAGCTATCTTCACACTCATCCGACCACCTGAACGGAGCACCTTTCTGGTTCAATTTAGTCATAGGTGATGAAATAGACGAGAATCCCTCCATAAAACGACGATAATAACCGGCCAAGCCGAGAAAACTTCGAATCTCAGTAACTGAGAATGGTCTGTGCCAATTCTAAACTGCCTCTATTTTCTTTGGATCTACCTTAATTCCTTTACTAGACACTATATGTCCCAAGAATGCCACCGAACTTAGCCAGAACTCACACTTAGAGAATTTAGCATAAAGTCTCTCCTCTCTCAACCTCTATAATACCATACCCAAGTGTTGTGCATGCTCCTCCTGGCTATGTGAGTACCCCAGAATATCATCAATAAATACCACGACAAATAAATCAAGATATGGCTAGAATACACTATTCATAAAATACATAAATGCTGCTGGGGAATTGGTTAGCCCAAAAGACATCACAAGAAATTCATAGTGGCCATAACGAGTCCTGAATGCCGTCTGTAGAATATCTGAATCCCGAATTTTCAACTGGTGATACCCAAACCTCAAATCAATTTTGGAGAACACCCTCGCTCCCTGAAGCTGGTCAAATAAGTCATCAATACGCGGCAATAGATATTTATTCTTGATTGTAACTTTGTTCAACTGCCTATAATCAATGCATATCCATATAGTACCATCTTTATTTTACACAAACAGAATCGGTGCACCCCAAGGTGACACACTAGGCCTAATAAACCCCTTTTCAAGGAGTTCCTGAAGTTGCTCTTTTATTTTTTTAAACTCAGTTGGTGCCATACGATATGGAGGAATAGAAATGGGCTGAGTGCCCTACATCAAGTCAATACCAAAATCAATATCCCTGTCGTGTGGCATACCCAACAGGTCTGCAGGAAATACATCAAGAAAGTCTCGCACGACCGGTACTGAATCAATAATAGGAGTATCTGCATCAACATCTCTCACAAAGGCCAAATATGACAAGCATCCCCTTCCAACCATACGTTGGGCCTTTAAATAAGAAATTACCCTACTAGGAACAAGATCTAGAGAACCCCTCCATTCAACCCTTGGTAACCCCGGCATCGTCAACGTCACGATTTTTGCGTGATAGTCCAGAATAGCATGACATGGAGACAACTAATCCATACCTAGGATTATATCGAAATCAACCATACCGAGTTATAAGAGATCAACTCTAGTCTCCAGTTCCCCAATAGTTACCACACATGACTGATACACACGATCTACAGTAATAATATCGCCCACCGGTGTAGATACACAAACAGGTGAAACTAAGGACTCACAGGGCATATCCAGATAATGATCAAAATACAATGATACATATGAATAAGTGGAACCAGGGTCAAATAATATAGAAAACTCCATGTGGCACACTGAAACAATACCTGTGATCACTGCATCTGAGGCAACAACATCTGGCAAGGCAAGAAAAGCATAGAATCGAGCCTGCCCGCCACCTGATCGGCCTCCCCCTCTTAGGAGACCCCTAGCTGCCTGACCCCTACCCCAAGCTGGCTGGGTGGCTGGTGGAACTGCTGGTACTGGTGCCGTCAGTCGAGGACTCTGCTGTGGAGCCCCACTCAACGGCCTAGGACACTCTCTCTTGAAATGACCAAATTCTCGGCACTCGAAACAACCCCTCCTCTGACGGAACTGCTGCTCCTGATAACCCGAGGAATTACTTGTAGAAGCCTGAGCGGACAAGGAATGATGAGAACTATGCATTGGTAGTGCACTGAATGAAGACTGGCCTGAGTGAGCACTATAAGAATCGTGGCTAGATGATGCACCACGATGAGCTGGATGACCCGTCTGAACGTGTCTGTAAGAACGAACCCTACCATGGTGAAATAGACCCCCTGAAGGAACACCGTTGTAATCACCCGGACCATGAGGCCTCTTAGCCTCTCTCTCTCTCTCCATATTCCTAGCTACGAACCATCTCTATCTACCGAGCAATGTCCACTACCTCATCAAAAGTAGCACCAGATACTCTTTCCCTAGTCATAAGTAACCGCAGCTGATATGTGAGACCATCAATGAACCTCCTAATCCTCTCACTATCAGTGGGAACCAACCAAACTTCATGATGAGCTAACTCAGAAAATCTCATCTCGTACTGCGTCACGGACATATCACCCTGGCGAAGCTGCTCAAATTGTCTGCGCAGCTCCTCTCTGCGGGATTGAGGCACAAACTTCTCTAAAAAGACCACGGAGAACTACTGCCAAGTAAGGGGTGCTGCGCGAACAGGCCTATGCCTCTCGTAAGTCTCCCACCATCTGAGCGCAACCCCAGAAAAGAAAAAAGTAGTGAATGAGACCCCACTTGTCTCCAGAATACCCATTGTCCGAAGCATCCGTTGACACCAATCCAGAAAACCCTGAGCATCCTCTGGCTCAGTACTGCTAAATGGTTGAGGTCGAAGCCTCTCAAATCTATCAAGTCTCCTCTGCTCATCATCTGCCATAACAGGAACTACCGAGGCCTGAACAGCTACAACCGGCTGGGCTGGTAGTGCCCCCAGTATCTGAAGTCCCTCTAGTACCTAGTTTGGAGTACGTGCAATAGGGGTATGAGTACCTCCCCCGGCCTGTGAAGTGGCAGGTGCGGCCTGAGCCGAAACCACCTAAGCCAGACCAATACAAGCTGCCAATATCTCGGCCAAAGTCTCCAAAAGGCCTGGAATCTCAATGGGCATAGCTGGTACTTGAGCTGATCCTGTCGGCTCAGCAATATCTAGAACCTGCTCCTGAGCTGGAGCAACTGGTGGTACTACAGGTGCTGGTCTAACTGTGGTACGAGCTACACCTCAACCTCGACCTCGACCCCGGCCTCTCGAGGCCCTAACTGGTGGCACTGGTGGATGACCGTCTGATCCGGTAGTACGTGTCCTCACCATTTGTGAAAGAATAGAATAACAGAAAATTAGTTCCCAGAATCAACAAATTCTCACGACTGAATACAAGAAAGTGAAGTTTTCCTAAGGGTTCTGCAGCCTCTAGAAGATAAGTACAGGCGTCTCTGTACCGATCCGCAAGACTCTACTAAACCTGCTCATGACTCGTGAGACCTATGTAACATAGGCTCTGATACCAACTTGTCACCACCCAAAAATCATAACCTTTCGTGATGGCACCTATCTCAATACTAGGCAAGACAAAAATCTCATTAAACCACAAATTCATTTAAGTCTGAAAAGATAATATTGAAATACAATACATAATCCCACAAATACTGATACAAACACTCTCTAAAACCTGGTGTCACTAAGTACATGAGCATCTAATATGGGTACAAATCTAGAACATACGGTCCATAATAGTCTAAGACCAAAATACAGTAAACAAGGAGATAGGGAAAGAGAGACAAGGTCTGCGAAACACGGCAGCCACCTCTAAATCTCTGAAAAATTAGCTGTGTGGAAGAATCAACACCCGCTATGTCCGGGAACACCTGAATTTGCACACGAAGTGCAGGGTGTAGTATGAGTACAACCAACTAAGCAAGTAAAAATAATAAATAAGGAATTGAAGATAGTGACGAGCTACATAGTTATAGTTCATTTTCAGTAATTTCAGCAAAGAATAGACATGCTTTCAAATCCAGCATTTTAAGTCAAATCAATTCTATACAGTTCAAGTTCATGTATTCCGGATGTCAAATCTTTCAGAGAATTTCACATCAATGACAGATAGCAACTAGTGCAACAACAAATGAAAAGCAAGTACAGCCTCTCAGGCAACAGATACTCAACCCGTCACAACCACTCAACCACTCGGCTCTCTGCCCTCTGCACTCACACTCAATGGGTACCCGCGCTCACTAGGGGTGTACAAACTCCAGAGAGGCTCCTACAGCCCAAGCGCTATAATATGCACGGCCAACTCACGTGCTGCACGGACAACTCACGTGCCATAGTATCAATATCTGGAGATGAATGGCCAACTCACGTGCTATAATATAATATCTCACAATTAGGCCCTCGGCCTCACTCAGTCACAAATATCTCCAGTCTTTCGGGCTCTCAATAATCATGAAATCAACCCAAACAACAATGATATGATGTATCAATAATGAACAATAGAGACTGAGATAAAATAAATAAGTAAATTGTGACTGAGTACAAAACAACAATTAAGCAGATAGTTCAACATGTACATGACCTCTGTGGGTCCCAACAGTACCAACATGTATTCTAAACATGGTTTATAACATAATTTACAGTCAAATCTCTATAACGCAGAGAGAGCATATAGCTAGCAACAAGTTATACAACTTTACAGTTTTCACGGAATGGACCAAGTCCCAATTCCCTCGGTGCACGCCCACATGCCCGTCACCTAGCTGTGTGCGTCACCTCCAAAGTAATCACATGATACAAAAATTCGGGGTTTCATACCCTCAGGACCAGATTTAAAACTGTTACTTACCTCAAAGTGTAATTTTTTTTACTTTGCTATGCCTTTTGCCTCGCAAATCGGCCTCCGAATGCCTCGAATCTAGTCACAAATAATTCATTTCCATAAAAATCCGAATTTTAGCTCAAAATTTGCCCGTGGGGCTCATGTCTCGGAACCCGACAAAAGTTACAAAATCCGAAAGAACATTCAACCACGAGTCTAACCATACCAATTTTACCAAAATCCGACCTCAACTCAACCCTCAAATCTACAAATCTTATTTCCAAATTTCTAAGTTCCAATCTCCGCTTTACACCTCAAAATCATGTAATCTAGTCGGATTATTCGATGATAATTCAATATTACGGAGTAGAAATGATCACAAGGGACTTACCTCCAGTTTTCCTTGAAAATCTATCAAAACTCGCCTCTTCTCAAGCTCTAATTTATCAAAAATGGTGAATGGGACGAAGTTCCTGTTTTATAATTTTGCCCAGACAGCCTCGGTTCTACCTCGATCTTGGCCTTCGATCGAGGTCCTCTATCTTGGGCCTCGATCCTGGGCCTCGATTCTGACCCTCGACCCTGACCTTCGATCATGTCTTCGACCCTGCCTTCGATCATGGTCCTCGATCGTGGCTTCGATCCTGAGCTTGATTTTTGGGCTCGATTCCGAGCTCGCATCTCGGCTCGATTTCTAGCAGAAGAAATTTCCAGCAGAAGGAAATTGCAGCAGCTGTTGTAGTTCAATTTTTGATCCGTTAACCATCCAAAACTCACCCGAGGCCCTCGGGACCTCAACCAAATATGCCAACAAGTCCTAAAGCATCATACGAACTTAGTTGAATCCTCAAATCACCTCAAACAACACTAAAACCATGAATTACACCCCAATTCAAGCATATTAAGCTTGAAATTTCTAATTTCTACAAATGACTCTGGAATCTGTCAAATCACGTCCGATTGACCTCAAATTTTGCACACAAGTCATAAATGACATAACGGAGGTATTCAAATTTTACGAATCGGATTCCGACCCCGATATCAAATAGTCAATCCCCCGGTCAAACTTCCCAAAAATTTAACTTTCGACATTTCAAGCCTAATTCAACTACGGATCTCCAAATAATTTTCCGGACACGCTCCTAAGTCCAAAATCATCATACAAAGCTATTAGAATCATCAAAATTCAAATTCGAGGTCGTTTGCAGATAGGTCCATTTCCGGTCCACTTTTCTAACTTAAAATTTTAATTATGAGACTAAGTGTCTCATTTCACTCCGAATTCCTTCCGGACCCGAACCAACTACCCCGGCAAGTCAATAAACAACTGTAAGGCATACATTGAGTAGTAAATGGAGGAACGGGGTTATAATACTCAAAACGACCGGCCGGGTTGTTACATTCTCCCCCTTTTAAACAAACGTTCGTCCTCGAACAGGTTTAGAATGATACCTGGAGTCGAAGCCGCAGGTACGAAAACATTTTCCACGGGTGTGAAGAAATCACCGCATGTGCAAAAACCCCTGAGCAATACAAAAACAGAGGGGCTCCGAGCTTTTGCCATTTTTGGGCATTTCAAGCTCGGGTTGGGCGATATTTGAGCAAGGTTTTCACGGGAAAACTTGAGGTAAGTCCCTTGTGATCATTTCTACTCCATAATATTGAATTATCATCGAATAGTCCGATTAGATTACTTGTTTTTGAGGTGTAAATCGGGGGTTTGAACTTAGGGATTTGAAAACAAAAAGTTATGATTTGGAGGTCGAGTTGTTATTGTAATTCGATAAAATTGGTATGGTTGAACTCGTATTAGAATGGGTGTTCGGATTTCATGAAAATTTTGTTGGGTTCCATGGGGCGGGCCCCGCATTGACTTTTGTTGACTTTTTGGAATAAATTTTTAAGTCGACGTATTATTATCCGGAATTATTTCTGATGAATTTTAATGAAGTTATAGAATTAATTTGGTTAGATTTGAGCGGTCCGGAGGTCAATTCAAGCAAGAAGATGATTTTGGAATATCGGCATAACTTCAAAAAGGTAAGTGTCTTGTTTAACCTCGAGTGGGGGAATTACCCCTTACGCATCGAGTCTTATGTGCCATTTGTGAAATGTGAAAAGCCGTGTACGCGAGGTGACGAGTACGTACTCAGGCTTATATGTGCAAATTTTTATTGGATTAAAGTCTTAGGCATTATTGTATAGTAAATTGGGTAATCATGGATTAAAGTCTTAGGCATTATTGTATAGTAAATTGGGTATTACTTGTATATTTATGTGAATTGCGTGAGTTTGATGGTTAATATTTCTTGGAATTTAATTTCATTACGGATTTTTCCTTTGCAAATAATTAATTAAGCAAGGTTAAGAAGAAGTGTTAATATAATTATCTAAATTTGCATTAATAAAGGCTTTGCTTTATGCTGAGTAATTTCTATCTCTATTGATTGTTTTTGGGTGTTATATACATTGTGTGGAGCCTTGGGCTATTTGTTGTGAAATTAATTGATTTTGTTATATCTTTGAAATTTGGTCGTGGCAATTGGGAAAATTGTGATATGAATTGATTTTATTATGTTGCCGTGATAATTTCCCGTGTAAATTGTTGTGTTGTGTGAGTTATTATTTTGGGGAGATAAGGGTGGCATTTCACCGTTGATATTATGTGGGTATAAGGGTGGCATTTCACTGTTGTTGTGTTTGTTGGAATATTGTCTGGGCGGAGCGATAAGGTGGCTATAGGAGCGATAAGGGTGGTGTCATGACCCAAAATCTCACCACAGATATCGTGATGGCACCTAGTCTCTAAGACTAGGTAAGCCGATTTAGATTACCTTTTGAAGCCATTTTTTTTTTAAACTAACAGCGGAAATAATTACAATACACAACCTCCCAAAACTGGTAGTACTGAGTCACGAACACTAACTGAATACATGGAATGATCACGAGGGCCGAATATACACTACTGTTTGATTACAAATTAACAGTACAATGAAATGGAAAGACTCCAAGGGACTGCGACGGCCAAGCAGCTCTACCTTGAATCCTTATGATCGCGCTTTAACTTTGCTCAAGTCTGATATCTCCAATACCTGGCTCTGCACAAAAATGTGCAGAAGTGTAGTATGAGTACACCACGGTCGGTACCCAGTAAGTATCAAGACTAATCTCAATGGAGTAGAGACGAGGTACAGTCAAGACACTTACTAATCTAATAACCTGTGCAATATAATATACAAAATAATAGGAAACAAATAATAATAATAATAATAATAATAATAATAATAATAATAATAATAATAATAATAATAATAATAATAATAATAATAATAATAATAATAATAATAATAATAATAATAATAATAATAATAATAATAATAATAATAATAATAATAATAATAATAATAATAATAATAATAATAATAATAATAATAATAATAATAATAATAATAATAATAATAATAATAATAATAATAATAATAATAATAATAATAATTCAACAATTAATAAACACAATTACACCCAATTAAATCAAGTTCTTCAAATAAATGTCTCACATATAAGTCTTCCAGATAACTCTCTTTCAAATATAATTCTTTCAATAAATCTTTTCAAATATAATTTCCTCAAATAAATATCTTTCAAATACAATTCTTTTATATAATACTTTCTAAGTAAAAATCCTTCCAAATAAATATTTTGAATATAATTCTTTCGATTAAAAAGTCACCATGTGACACCTCATTTCATAATCATAAATATACGGGTCTCAGCCCATTTTCATATTTCCACGGCACCTCGTGACCATAATTAAATCATCATATTTCCCCGGCACCTTGTGCCCTCATTTCATATCACAATTGCACGGACAATTCACGTGCCAATTATCATTATCATTTCATCACAGCACCTCATGCCCACGTTTCATATCACAACTGTACGGACAATTCATGTGCCAATTATCATTATCATTTCATCACATCACCTCGTGCTCACATTTCATATCACAATTGCACGGACAATTCACATGCCAAATATCCTCATTATTTACTCACGGCACCTCGTGCCCACATTTAATTTTGTAATCCGCATGACAATAGCCACAGGCTCTCAAATTCAACGTAAATCATATTGTTATCAATTTATCAACAACAAGACAAATTGCACAAGGTATAAAAATAAACACAAGAAAATCACAACATCACATGAAAATTATCAACACCACAACCCCACATCATCACATAACGTCCCTGACAATAGCCACAATTATCTCTCCTATTGCCACCTTTATCACTCCTATAGCCACCCTTATTGCTCCGTCCAGACAATATCAATAGCCGCCCTTATCGCTCCTATTGCCACCCTTATCGCTCCTATAGCCACCCTTATCGCTCCGCCCAGACAATATTCCAACAAACACAACAACAGTGAAATGCCACTCTTATACCCACATAATATCAACGGCGAAATGCCACCCTTATCTCCCCAAAATAATAACTCACACAACACAATAATTTACACGGGAATTTAACACGACAATATAATAAAATCAATGCATATCACAATTTGCCCAATAGCCACAACCAAATTCCAAAGCTACAACCAAGTCAATTAATTTCACAACAAATAGCCAAAAACTCCACACAATGCGTACAACACCCAAAAACAATCAATAGAGATAGAAATTACTCAACATAAAGCAAAGTCTTCATAAAAATCAAATTTTCAATAATTATATATAAACACCTCTTCTTAAGCTCATTTAATTAATTGTTTGCATAGGGAAAAATCCAAAACGAAATTAAATTCCAATAATTATCAAACCAGCAAATTCACGAAATTTCATAAATAATCAAATAACAATCACATCAAATTGTCATATAACAACAGAGTCAACAACAAGGATTTAGGCACGACAAGTAGATGATTAAATATATGCCAACAATTATCCAATTCACTACACAATATGCTCAAGACTTTAACTCAATAAAATTTGCACATATAAACCGAGTACGTACTCATCACCTCGCGTACATGGTTTTCAATTACATAAATTGCACATAAGACTCAATGCCTAAGGGGAAATTACCCCACTCGAGGTTAAGCAAGACACTTACCTCGACTTGCTCCAATTTAAATCAAGTAGTATCCCTTTTTTCTCGATTTTTCCAACTCCGATCGACTCGAATCTAGTCATAATTAATTCGATACAGTCAACAACAATTATAGAATCAATTCCATAAGAAAATACTATATTTTTCAATATAAATCCGAAATTAACTCAAAAGTTCGCCCGTGGGGCCCACATCTCGGAATCCGGCGAAAGTTACGAAATACGAACACCCATTCACTCACGAGTTCAACTATACTAAAATCATCAAATTCTGATATCATTTCGTACCTCAAATCGTGATTTTTCATTTTGAAAGTTTTCTTCAAAAGCAACATTTTCCTCAACTCAAAACACAAATTAAATGATAAAAATGAAGATAAAAATCGTGGAATATATTAAATACTAAGTGAAGAACACTTACCCAATTGAATTGCTTGAAAAACCCAATAAGAATCACTCAAAACCGAACTCTATAAGTTAAAATGTGATAAAAATGGCCTAACCCTCGATTTGGAAATCTTATATTCTGCCCAGGTGATTGTGCATCGCGAACGCAAAGAAAGGATCGCGTTCACGAAGAAGAAAAATGAACTGCCCAATTGTGCTTCGCGAACGCGATGGGTTGTTCATGAAAACGAAGAGGAAAAAGCTAATGGCGCACGATTGACTTACGCGAATGCAAGCAAAAGGTCGCGAACGCGAAGAATAAGAACAGGAAACCTTCGCGAACGCGAGATGCTCTTCGTGAACGCAAATAAGAAACATGAAGCTACCATGAAGAGCTTCACGAACGCGATGGAGGAAAAAGGAAAACCTTCGCGAACGCTAGGTGATCTTCGCGAACGCGACGAAGAACACCAGAAAACAGAAACAGCAGTTCAAAAATAGAAGGAAATGGTCTGTAGCCCATCCGAAACACAACCGAGGCCCCTGGGACCCCGTCTAAACATACCAACAAGTTCCACAACCTAACACGGACTCGCTCGAGGTTTCAAATCACATCAAATAACGCCGAAAATACAAGTTGCACCACGAATCGAACTTATGAACTTCCAAAACTTCCAACTTCTAAAACTCGTGCCGAAACCTATGAAAGCAACCCATAATGACGTTAAATTTTGCAGGCACGTCTCAAATGACATATCGGACTGTTCCAACTCTCGGAATCGCATTCCGACCCCGATATCAAAAAGTCAACCCCCCGGTCAAACTTTCCAAAATTTTGAGTTTTTCCATTTCAAGCTTAATTCCACTACGGACCTCCAAATAATTTTTCGGACACGCTCCTAAGTCCAAAATTATCATACGGAGCTAACAAAACCGACGGAACTCCATTTCGGAGTCGTCTTCACATAGTTCCGACTACGGTCAAAATCCTAAGACTTAAGCTTCCTTTTTAGGGACTAAGTGTCCCAAATCACTCCGAATCATCCGTAAATTAAACTTGACCACACATGCGGGTCATAATACATATTGCGAGGCTGCTCGAGACCTTAAGTCACTGAACGGGGCGTAAATTCTTAAAATGACAAGTCGGGTCGTTACATTCTCCACCTCTTAAACAAACGTTCGTCCTCGAACGTGCTAAGAATTATTCTGCGGTTACCTAATTGATGATTTTACTTTTATACATATACTCACGGTTGATCCCATGTTACTACATTTGAGATAAGCGTGACAACATCATCTCATTTGAGATTATTTCTTTTATCCATACTTGAAAACTTTAAGGTCGTTTTCTTACGCTCCAATATTTTCAAAAGGCCTGATTTCTCACAACAACGCACAGTATTAGTCTCAACTGACTATAGCAACTCGTGCCTATGCACACATCAATTTTTTTCTTGAGAGCATTGAAGTACTTCAAAAAAGAATTTAGGGTGTTACTTTCTTCCCCCGCTTAGGTTCATTCGACCTCAAACACATAACATAACTCATCTCTTCCTTTGCAAATCTCAATCCTCCAAATTTTCACTAACTCCCAAATTTTTCAGAAATTTCGGCAGAGTCTCCCCTCTAATTGGGCCTATCCACCTGCCAGATTAACACAAACATAACTCCTAACAACACATCCACAACCCAACAAAATACCGCAAGGTGTATATCAATAACACCAATCTCAGCATTACAAACACTGCATTATAATAATGATATCAGTACATGAAGCACATCATATGTATGCTCATCACCACATCTCATGTTAACCACCACCTCATTTCGAATTTTCACAACACTGACAATAGAATATGAGGCATGAAGACCTCATGATTCCTTACTCGGATTAATGAGTCACATTTAACGCCACCTGGGCACTCATCTCATAGGTTAAAACTCAATGTTTACAGCATGAAAATGGCTGAATATACACAGAAAAATATACAAGAATTATCAAATAAACCTAACAGGCATGAATCCCTATTAATATTATTACACAAATTAAATTTTAAAAGGGAGAATTTTAAACTCATAAACATTTCACCACAAGGACCTCGTCCATCGCGGCTTGCAGCCCGGTTTAAATATTTCACACCATATAAAAATACGAGGATCTCGTCCTCAACTCCGAATCACAAGTATTTTGCATATTGTGCCAACTGAAATTTAAATTTCCTTTCTTTCTTCTTTTCAATAAATTTCATAAATAGTTTTCACAACACATAATGAACCCCCATACCGGTAGGGCATATAATTCATAAAAATTAGAATCAATTATTCCGAAACACATTAAACCCACTGTAATGAATAATAAAATTTTGCTTTTGGACTTATAGCCCTCAATGGTGCACAAAAATAACATGACAAACACAGGCTCACATCTTTAAATCTCCCAACAGGGATATACATATAAGTGGGTCACAAATTTATTAAGCTCACCCATAAGCGGAGCATAATAGGAGGATTTACCTCAATACTCAGAACCGAATCAAATTAAGGAAAATATCCTTTTATAATAAAAAGAATCAGGATCGTACCTGTAACGACACCATCTGGTGTATTGGCCTCAGCCAAATCATAGTGATTAAATCAACGGGTCGGGCCTCCACCTCGTAGGCGCCCACTACCCGCATGACCTCCACCTCTAGCTGACTGTGCACGTGGAGTATCAGCTGGAATAAAGCTTGTAGCTAGAGTGTTCTGATGAAATCCACCCCTCCTAAGTCTAGGACAATCTCTCATGATATGCCTAGTATAACCACACTCATAACAACCCCTCTGAGGTCGTGACTGCTCGTACTCAGTCTGTGCTGGATAACTGGAATAACCACTGTAAGAATCTCATGTCGGTGGTGCACTGTAAACTGGGGCACTTCAAGTAATCTGATGTGCGGACTGAGCAGACTGACTGCTCGAGCCTCCGCTATAATGGGTTATAGCTGAAGAGTAAAATCCACTTAACCATCCAGATCTTCGAGACCTTTTGGCCTCCTTAGACTCCCTTTCCTCGCCTAAAACACCCTCAATCTTCCTTGCAATCTCCACTACTTGTTAAAATAGAGTATCAGTTTGCAACTCTCGAGCCATACATATTTTAATATCATAATCGAGCCACTCAATGAATTTGCGGACCCGTTCTCTGATTATAGGAACTAAGATAGGTGCATGACGGGCTAACTCACTGAACCTGATAGCATATTCTAACACTATCATAGTGCCCTAACGCAACCGTTCAAACTCCGTGCGCCACGCATCTCGAAGAGTCTGGGGAACAAACTCTTTCAAGAACATTTTCGAAAATTGAGTCCAAGTTAGTGGTGTTGCATCTGCTGGTCTACCTTCTTCATAGATTTGCCACCACCGATACGCTGCGCCTGACAGTTGAAATGTAGTAAAGGCAACTCCACTCACCTCCACAATACCCATGGTGTAGAGAATACAGTGAAAAGTTTCCAGAAATTCTTGGGCATCCTTTGTAGTTGTGCCACTGAAAGTAGGCAGACTATACCTCTTAAACCTTTCAAGTCTCTCTTGTTCTTCTTCTGATGCCTCGGGCCTGACCTCAAGTCGAACCGGAATAACAGGTTATACCGGCACTACACCCGGAACCTGATTAACGTGAACCTGCTGCTCTGGAGTTGTGAATAGAGTCTGAGCTACTCCCCCAATCTGTGGAATGTTTGGTGCAACAGAGATCAATCCCACCTGAGTTAATGTACCAAACATACTCAGGAACTGTGCCAAAGTCTCCTGAAGTCCGAGGGTAACAACAAGTGCTTTTGGTACCTGTCCCCCAACTGGAGCTACTAGTGGCTCCTCAACTGTTGTTCTGACAGGTGCTCTAGTCGCATCACGTGCCCTTTCTCGACCTCTACCTCGGCCCCGGCCTCTTGCAGCCCTAGCAGTATGTGCGGATGCCTGCTCAGCTAACCCAGTAGCATGTCTCCTCACCATCTATGAGAGAATGGAGGTACAAAGGTTCAAAATCCAAATTCAACAAATTTCGCATGATAGGAACGAAAGAAATGGAAATTTCCTAACAGTTCTGTTGTCACAACCCAATTTCACCTATAGGTCGTGATGGCACCCAACACTATAGCTAGGCAAGCCAACTAATAAATTAAGCATATATTTACAAAATTTAAAACCAAGAAAATAGTAAAACACCAAATTCCACCAATGTGTGTGCCAAGACCTGGTATCACAAGTATATGAGCATCTAGTAGATTATAGAAAACCTCAAATACTGTCTGAAATAAAAATAGACAGAATAAAAAATACAAGGAGAGACACTAGTAGCTGCAGAATGGCTCAGAAAGTGCAGATCACCACTATGCTTGCCTCAGGTGTAAGACGATAGGTCCCCCACTAGTACTTGCCTCAAGTCCTGCACAAAAAGTGCAGCAAGTGTAGTATGAGTACATAAACAACGTGTACCCAATAAGTATCAAGCCTAATCTCGAAGTGGTAGAGACGAGATGGCCGACTTTGACACTCACTATGGGTCAATAATAATAAATGAAATACAACTAGAATATCTAAATCAGCATGATTCACAGAATTTACAATAATTTATTTAACCGGCAGAAATAATCATATTCCTCCAAATGCAACAATTCTCAATATATTAATTAAATTCCTTAAATTCAAATAATTTCCAATTTATCAATTAATCTCATTTACATGAATAACAATTAATTCCTTAACAAGCAGGAATAATAATTCATTAAATTTCAAGGCTTCTCCAATTTATCAATTAGCTTCGCAAGCTTGAAATAACTATTAAGGTATCGTGTGATTATTATTATTAAGCACGATTTTTGCCGAGGACGTACGGCCCGATCTAGAGTATCGTGTACACTGCCGAGGGACGTGCGGCATGATCCATAGATGCATCTATCCTGCCAAGACATCCGGCCCGCTCCACAAGAAAGGAGGACATTTTTTTATGTACCTCCGGAAGGAGAGTATATTTATTATAAGATAAATTCGGGAGGAAGAACAATTTCATTTTAACAATTAATTAATTTAAACAGAAAATCAATCATATGAAATTTTCATCCTTTAATATCTTTATCTAACAATTCACAATATATTTATATATATCAATTAATATTAATTAAACAAAGAATACAATTTATACAAGTAATTCATGTTTTGTGTCCTAAACTACCCGGACTTTAGCATTAATAGTAGCTACGCACGGACTCTCGTCACCTCGTGCGTACGTAGCCCCCGCAATTAGCAACAACTATTCAATTTAATTCTTATGGGGTAATTTCCCCCTCACAAGATTAGAAAAGAGACTTACCTCGTCTCAAAGTCCACTTTCTGATTATCGCGTTGCGTAAAATTCTCGATTCGATGTCGAAAAATCCGAAACTATCCAAAAGTTATATAAAATAATTAATATATATTAAATAAATTAATCCTATCCAAAATGGTAAAATTCCTAAAATTTACCCCGGGCCCACATGCTCGGATTCTAAAACTTTTCGGATGAAAACGCTACCCATAATCTCAAGAACTTAAATATATAATTTCTACCCAATTCCATAACTATTTTCGTGGTTAAAATCTCACTTTTATAAAAATCTAGGTTTTTCATCTAAATCTTTGATTTTTAAGATTTAGTAGTTATAATCTACCTATAATCTATCTATTTAACTCAAGGGGTGTAGAGTTAACTTACTGTTAGTTGAAATCTCCTCTCAAAAAGCTCCAAAATCGCCCAAGAATGGAAGAACATGGGCAAAAATGGTGAATTCCCATTCTTTTAAGCTTTCTGCTAAACAGGTCTTTCGCACCTGCGGAGGTTGGAATGCACCTGCGGCTCCGCACCTGCGGAAAATCCTCGCAGGTGCGAGTTCCACTTGCCTGGCCAATTCTCGCATTTGCGCACACAGCTTCGCACCTGCGCGTTCGCAGGTGCGCAAAGCATCCGCATCTGCGATCGATTGCCCCCTTTCCTTTTCCACTTCTGCACACAAAAACTCACATATGTGAGGTTCGCTTCTACGAGCTACTGCCGCACCTGCGAGTGTCGCACCTGCGGCTGGCCAAGCGCAAGTGCAATTCTGTAACGACCCAGTCGGTCATTTTGAGAATTTAAGTCCTGTCCGACAGCATAAGGCCCTGAGTAGCTTCGTATTATGTTCCTTGACTTGCGTGCGTGGTTGAATTCAATTATCGCGTGATTCGAAGTGATTTGGGACACTTAGTCCCTGAATGAGAGCTTAAGTCTTAGAATTTGAACCGTAGTCGGAACTGTGTGAAGACGGATCTGGAATAGAATTCTAACGACTCTATTAGCTCCGTTGAGTTATTTTGAGCTTAGAAGTGCGTCCGGAATGTATTTTGGAGGTCTGTAGAAGATTTAGGCTTGAATTGGCGAAAGTTAGATTTTCGGCGATTTCAGCCGATTGTGAAAATTTTGATATCGAGCTCGGAATGGATTTTCGAAAGTGGTTGTGGGTTCGTAGTGTCATTTGTGACCTGTGTGCAAAATGTGAGGTCATTCAGACATAGTTTGATAGATTTCGGCATCAGTTGTAGGAATTTAAAGTTTCAAGTTCTTTAAGTTTGAATTGGAAGGTGATTCATGATTTTAGCATTAGTTGATGTGATTTGAGGGCTCAACTAAGTTCTTATGGTGTTTTAAGATTGGTTGGTATGTTTGGTTGAGGTCTCGGTGGGGCTCGAGTGAGTTTCGAGTGCTTAACGGATCAAAAGTTTGATTTGTGTTGCTACTGAAGTCTTCAGGCATCTATCATTTGCGCACCTGCGGTGGAGAGACCACAGGTGCGTGATCGCACATGCAGGGAGGCAAGCGCAGAAGCGGAAAAATGGAAGAGTGCCAGGGGTCACAGGTGCGAGGTGAATTCCACATCTGCGATGCCCGCAGATGTGTTAGGGTCATGCAGGCGCGGAGGAGATCGCGGAAATAGACAATAGTCCGCAGGCGCGCACTCGCGGGTGCGGCCCTTTTTCCGCAGAAGCGGACCCAGCCCTCTTAAGTCATTTCCGCACCTGTAAAGGAAATTCCGCAGGTGCGGCGTCGCTGGTACGACCCAAGGCCCGCAGATGCGGAATAACTGAGCAGAAAAGGGGCTGATTCGAGGGTTTGAAGTTCACTTCACAAATTTGATTGAGATCTCGGTAGAAGGCAGAATTTGGATAGATTTTCGGAGGAAGTTTTTGGGTAATGATTCTTAACTCCCTTATGGTTATATTCCACTAATCTATGCTAGAATTCATCGTTTAAATTCGGATTTGGGGTAAAAATTTGAGAAAAGTTCTTAGGCCGAATTTTGGGGTTTTGATCGAGATTTTGGTGTCGGATTTTAGTAAATTCGATATGGTTAGACTCGTGAGTGAATGAGCTTTTGTATTTTATGACTTTTACCTGATTCCGAGAAGTGGGCCCGTGTCGATATTTTAGGGCAAATTTCGGAATTGTTGTTAAAGTATTGATTTAATTAATTAGATGAGTCTATTATGATTGTAAATATGATATGTAATTGCTTTTGGCTAGATTTGGGCCATTCAGAGCCGGATATTCGTGGAAAGGGCATTCTTACGGATTGATTGAGCTCGACTCGAAGTAAATATTTTGCCTAACCTTGTGTGGGGGAACTACCCCTTAGGATTTGAGTCATCTGTGTTGATTGTAGTCTGTGTACGCGAGGTGACGAGTGCGTGCTCGGACTTATTTGTGAAAAGTTGGATTTTTAGGGTTCTTATGTCCTTATATTCACTGTGTATGATGTTGTTTTTGATATATTTGAATTCCTATTTGCTAGTTTCACCTCTACATGCTTTGATTAGAGATAATTGCTTTAGGATTCACTCTTACTGTCTATTTGACCCTTATTCGACTTAACCAAAGATTTTACCACTTCTATCGTTGTGCTATATTTTTCATAACTGCATATCTTTAATTGAAATCGTTATTTTCTCATCCTATAATTGTTTAGTCTTAATTGGAGTTATGATTATCTTCCGCTGCTTATCCTTACTTGAATTGTTGAATTTTTCTCGTAATTGCTCAACCTCAAAAGGAGTTTAGATAACCTATATCTTAGTTGACTTGCCATTATTTGGAACTATTTGACTCGTGTTGGCTTCTTATTATTGACTTGAATATTGTGGAATTGTTGCTATATTTTTTGTTTTGTTTTCCCTTATTAAGTTGTTCTCCTTGTGCTTAGGATTCTTTACTGTGGTTATTCCTTGTGAATGAGTTCTACCGTTCTTGTGATTTAAATTCTTGAGTTGATTTGCTCATCGTACCTTGCATTTCTGTCATTGTTTCTTTTGTACTCGTTGTGGTGATGTACGAGGTTTCTGGCGTGTTATAGTTGTTATCTCTGTTGTTTGCGCTGCATATTTAAATTGGGACTACTGACGTATTCCGGGAGATCCCCCATCACTACATATTTAAATTGGGACTACGGACGTATTTTGGGAGATCCTCCAGCACTGCATATTTATTTTAGGACTACGGACGTATTCCGGGAGATCACCCAGCACTGCATATTTAAATTGGGACTACGGACGTATTCCGGGAGATCCCCCAGCACTGCATATTTAAATTGGGACTACGGATGTATTCCGGGAGATCCCCCTGTCTTGCATAATTAATTCGGGACTACGGGACGGTATCCCGGTAGATTTTCCCTATGGTTATATCTGTATTCGGAGCTGCTAATCTTCCATGCTTAGGTGTCACAGGGTGACTTATACTTGAAGGATATTACTTGAAGATTTTATATTTGAAAAGTATTTATCTTGAAGGAACTATGTTTGAAGATATTTATTTGAAAGGGTTATACTTGAAAAGTATTTATCTTGAAAGAACTATGTTTGAAGGCTAATTATTTGAAAAGTTTATATTTGAAAGGTTTTATCTTGAAAGAACTATGTTTGAAAGATATTTATTTGAAGGAAGTATATTTCAAAAATAATTTCTTATTGGAAAGGATTATATTCTAAAGACCTCAATTTAAAAGCTTACGGGTGAAAGTTTACACTTGAAGGATTTGACTAATTTATTGGGGTTGTTGGCAGAGACCTGATGTGAAAACTATTGCAGCTACTGAGTTACTACTTGCCTTTACTGTATTGTGATTTCTGGATTTGGGTTGTGTTTTCATTCATTCTTCTATGTCTTATTCTGGTGTTCCGCTGTTACTTCCTTTTTTTCCTTCCTTATTGCAGTTGCTATGTCGTTAGCCATATCGCGGGGTCCTTAGATAGATGTCATGTTCTGTCATCCCTATACTTATACTTGTTCAGTTTATTAGACCAATGGGTGTCTTGACTAGTCCTCGTCACTACTTCACCGAGGTTAGTCTTGATACTTACTGGGCACCGCTGTGGTGTGCTCATGCTACTCTTCTGCATATTTTTTTGTGCAGATCCAGGTACTTGTTCGTTAGCTATCTGTGTGGACTGTTGCTGTGGAGACTCAAGGTAAACCTGCCGCTGCGTTCGCAGGCTTCGGAGTCACCTTCAACTTTTCATTTTGCACTGTTTATTCTTATTTCTAAACAGTTGTATTTAGAGGTTTTCTATCAAACACTCTATAGAGCTTATGACTTGTACTACCGGTTTTGGGAACTATAAGAGATTCTATTTAAATAATGCTGTTGTTTTAATTATTGTTAGGCTTACCTAGTCCTTAAGACTAGGTGCCATCACGATACCCAAACGGAGGGGAAATTGGGTCGTGACAGATTCCTACAGTAGCTGAGAGCTTCAGTTTTGGTTCCCAACTTCCAACTTGGTCCGAGCCTCATCCGGTTGACACTCGGGGCCCCCGGGATCCCGCCCAAACATACCAACAAATTTGAAATCATAAGAGCATCATTCACGTACTCAGCTGTCACGACCCAATTTCCCCTCCGTGTGACGTCGTGACGGCACTTAGTCTCTACAACTAGGTAAGCCTAACATTTTGCGGAATAATGAAATAAAAATATAATTTTAACCAACTATTCAAAAATACACAACAAATCCCAAAACTCGGAACATCGTGAATCACAAACTACAGAAAGTAAAATCTAGTGTCTCTATACATCAGAGTCTAGCAAGAAAAAATACAGAAGATAATGGACATGAGAAAGAGTAGAAGGGGACTCCGAGGTCTGCGGACGCGGCAGATATACCTTGAAGTCTCCAAAGCTGTCCCGGCTCACTGACAGTGCGGCTGATAAGGTACACCTGGATCTGCACACGAAAAACATGTGTAGAGAATAGCATGAGTACACCACAATCGATACCCAGTAAGTGCCAAGCCTAACCTCGGTCGAGTAGTGATGAGGTCAGGTCAAGGCCCTACTGATAAATATATAATAAAATAATATAGAGTGTAATACCGCAATAAAATAAAGGCTGAAATTTAACAACAATGAAATCATAGAAGGTAACAGCTTAGTACACAGAAACACAACAGGGGATCTCCCGAGATACCGTCTCGTAATCCCAAACGTAAATGTGCAGGGGGATCTCCCGGAATACCGTTCCGTAGTTCCAAAGTAAATGTGCAGGGGGATCTCCCAGAATACGGTTTCGTAGTCCCAAAGTAAATGTGCAGGGGGGATCTCACGGAATACCGTTTCGTAGTCCCAAAGTAATTATGCAAGACAGGGGGGTCTCTCGGAATACCGTTCCGTAGTCCCAAAGTAAATATGCAGTAAAAGGGGATCTCCCGGAATACCGTTCCATAGTCCCAAAGTAAATATGCAGCGCGAATGATAGAAATACAACTATATCACGAAATTCTTACAATTTAGACTAAGTACTAGTCAGGGAAGAAGCAAGAAATTCACTAAGCATGTTACACATAATTCACATAAACAATTAAGATACGTAGACATGTTGTATTAGACTAAACATGATAGCTACATATATTGGAATAACTCAATTAAGAATGAAAATAGATTAGTACTCATTAAAATGGTATAACTCAAAATAACAGAAAATCGGGTTTTACCACAACTAGCCCGTGTACGTACTCGTCACCTCACGTACACGATGCTCACATATCACAATAGTTCCAAATCTTAAGGGGATTTTCCCCACACAAAGTTAGGCAAGCCACTTACCTCGAGTCAAGCTCAATCAATCTATAAGAATGCCCTTTTCACGAATATCTGGCTCTGAATGACCCAAATCTAGCCAAAAGCAATTACATATCATAATTACAACAATAATAGAATCATCTAATTAACGAAATAAATATTTTAACGAAAATTCCAAAATTAACTCAAAATTCACCCGTGGGGCCCACGTCTCGGAATCGGGTAAAAGTCATAAGGGGATTTCCCCCACACAAAGTTAGGCAAGCCACTTACCTCGAGTCAAGCTCAATCAATCCGTAAGATTGCCCTTTCCATGAATATCTAGCTCTGAATGGCCCAAATCTAGCCAAAAGCAATTACATATCATAATTACAACAATAATAGACTCATCTAATTAACGAAATCAACATTTTAACGAAAATTCTGAAATTAACTCAAAATTCACTCGTGGGGCCCACGTCTTGGAATTGGGTAAAAGTCATAAAATACAAAAGCTCGTTCACTCACGAGTCTACCCATATCAAAATTACTAAAATCCGACACCAAATGGTCCTCCAAATCCACAAATCAAACTTCCAAATCTCTAGCCTCCAATTCCCAATTTCCACCTTAAATACACACTAACTAGGTGGGAAAATACATGGGGAAGCAAGATTATTGATCAAAAATAAGCACAATGGACTTACCTCAAGAAATCTCTCGAAAATGCTCTCAAACATCGCCCTAAACCGAGTTGCAAAGTCCAAAAATGACAAAAATCGGGAAGCCCTTCGGTTTTAACCACTGCCCAGGTATTTCCGCACCTGCGAGTGCGCTTGTGCGGAAAAATGTGCGCATCTGCGCAAATCACTTACCCCCCTCTGCCTTCGCACCTGCGATGAAAGGGTCGCATCTGCGCATGCGCGCCTGCGGAATTCCATTCCGCTTCTGCGGACCTTGTGCACCTGCGAAGACCCCTAATGCATCTGCAGGCATCGCAGATGCGGAAATCACCTCGCACCTGCGAAACCCTAGCACTCCTCCATTTTCCCACTTCTGCGCCAATTTTCTCGCACCTGCGGGCAGCCTTGCGCAGGTGCGATTACAGCAGAACCAGCAAAAGCACCAGATTTTTCCTAAGTCAAATTTCATTATGTTAAGAATCCGAAACACACTCGAGGCCCCCGAGACCTCAACCAAACCTACCAACTAATCCTATAATACCATACGAACTTAGTCGAGCCTTCAAACCACATCGAACAACACCAAAAATCATGAATTAAGCACGGATTCAAGCCTAAGAACATAGAATTTTCCAAATTCTACAAACGACGCCGAACCACGTCAAATCTAGTCAGAATTACCTCAAATTTTACACACAGGTCACAAATGACACTACGAACCTACAGCCACTTTCGAAAATCCATTCCGAGCTCAATATCAAAATTTCCACTATCAGCCGAAAAATCTAACTTTCGCCAATTCAAGCCTAAATCTACTATAGACCTCCAAAACACATTCTGGATGCACTTCTAAGATCAAAATCACTCAACGGAGCTAACGGAGTCGACGGAATTCCATTCCGGATCCGTCTTCATATAGTTCCAACTACGGTCCAATTTCTAAGGCTTAAGCTCTTAATTAGGGACTAAGTGTCCCAAAACACTCCGAAACTCAAAACCAATCATCACGGCAAGTCACAATAGCAGAAATAGATATGGGGAAAGCAGTTAATAGGGGTTCGAGGCTCTAACTCTCAAAACGACTGGCCTGGTAATTACATCCTCCCCCTCACGAAACGTGTAAAACAACCTCAAATCTATGAATCACACCTCAAACTAAATTGATTCAAACTTAAGAATTTCAAGTTCTTCAATTTACTTCCAATGCGCCGAAATATACTTAAACTACTCGGAATGACACGAAATTTTGCGTGCAAGTCTTAAATCACTATACGAAACTATTCCCAAACTCGAATTTCCAAACGCACTTCAATTACTCAAAAACCTACCCCAAACCAAATTTAAAGAATTTTAAACCTTCAAATAGTTGATTTTTACTATTAAGCGTCAAAACGCTCCCAGGTTATCCAAAACCCGATTCGGACATACGCCCAAGTCCAAAATCATCATACGAACCTATTGGAACCGTCAAATCCCGATTCCGGGGTCGTTTTCTCAAAATGTTGAACGAAGTCAAACTTGTCCATTTAAAGCTAACTTAAGGAACCAAGTGTTCCGATTTCAACCCACACTTCCAAATCCCGAACCAACCATCCCTGCGAGTCATAAATTAATAAAAACATGTTCGGGACTTTATTTTAGGGAATGGGTTTCTAAAAGTTAAAATGATTGGTTGGGTCATTACATCTGTAGCCTCTCGAAGATAAGTACAGACGTCTCCGTACCGATCCGCAAGACTCTACTAGAATCGTTTGTGACTCGTAGAACCTATGAACCTAGAGCTCTAATACCAACTTGTCACGACCCAAAATCCCACCACAGGCACCTAGTCTCTAAGACTAGGTAAGCCGATTTAGATTACCTTTTGAAGCCTTTTTTTTTAAACTAACAGCGGAAATAGTTACAATACACAACCTCCCAAGACTGGTAGTACTGAGTCACAAACTTTAACTGAATACATGGAATGATCACGAGGAATGAATATACACTACTGTTTGATTACAAATTAATAGTACAATGAAATGGAAAGACTCCAAGGGACTGCGACGGCCAAGCAGCTCTACCTTGAATCCTTATGATCGCGCTTTAACTTTGCTCAAGTCTGATATCTCCAATACCTGGCTCTGCACAAAAATGTGCAGAAGTGTAGTATGAGTACACCACGATCGGTACCCAGTAAGTATCAAGACTAACCTCAATGGAGTAGAGACGAGGTACAGTCAAGACACTCACTAATCTAATAACCTGTGCAATATAATATACAAAATAATAGGAAACAAATTCTATACCCAGTAAGTATCAAGACTAACCTCAATGGAGTAGAGACGAGGTACAGTCAAGACACTCACTAGTCTAATAACATGTGCAATATAATATACAAAATAATAGGAAACAAATAATAATAAGGGCAGGATAAAACAACCAGTGATATGCACAACAGACAACAAGAATACCATTAATATCACTCAACAATTAATAAACACAATTACACCCAATTAAATCAAGTCCTTCAAATAAATGTCTCACATATAAGTCTTCCAGATAACTCTCTTTCAAATATAATTCTTTCAATAAATATTTTCAAATATAATTTCCTCAAATAAATATCTTTCAAATACAATTCTTTCATATAATACTTTCTAAGTAAAAATCCTTCCAAATAAATATTTTGAATATAATTCTTTCGATTAAAAAGTAATCATGTGACACCTCATTTCATAACCATAAATATACGTGTCTCAATCCATTTTCATATGTCCCCGGCACCTTGTGCCCTCATTTTATATCACAACTGCACGGACAATTCATGTGCCCATAATTAAATCATCATATTTTTTCGACACCTCGTGATCTCATTTCATATCACAACTGCACGGACAGTTCACGTGCCAATTATCATTATCATTTCATCACAGCACCTCGTGCCCATATTTCATATCACAACTGCACGGACAATTCACGTGCCAAATATTCTCATTATTTACTCACGGCACCTCGTGCCCACATTTCATTTTATAATCCGCATGGCAATAGCCACAGGCTGTCAAATTCAACGTAAATCATATTGTTATCAACAATAAGACAAATTGCACAAGGTATAAAAATAAACACAAGAAAATCACAACATCAAATAAAAATTATCAACACCACAACCCCACATCATCACATAACGTCCCCGACAATAGCCACCCTGATCGCTCCTATTGCCACCCTTATCACTCCTATAGCCACCCTTATCGCTCTGCCTAGACAATATCAATAGTCACCCTTATCGCTCCTATTGACACCCTTATCGCTCTTATAGCCACCCTTATCGCTCCACCCAGATAATATTCCAACAAATACAACAACAGTGAAATGTCACCCTTATAACCACATAATATCCATGATAAAATGCCACCCTTATCTCTCCCAAAATAACAACTCACACAACACAATAATTTACACGGGAAATTATCACAGCAACATAACAAAAATCAATTCATATCACAATTTGCCCAATGGCCACAACCAAATTCCAAAACTACAACCAAGTCAATTAATTTCACAACAAATAGCCAAAAGCTCCGCACAATGCGTACAACACCCAAAAACAATCAATAAAGATAGAAATTACTCAACATAAAGCAAAGTCTTCATAAAAATCAAATTTTCAATAATTATATATAAACACCTCTTCTTAAGCTCATTTAATTAATTGTTTGCAGAGGGGAAAATCCAAAATGAAATTAAATTCCAATAATTATCAAACTAGCAAATTCATGAAATTTCATAAATAATCAAATAACAATCACATCAATTTTTCATATAACAACAGAGTCAACAATAAGGATTTAGGCACGACAAGTAGATGATTAAATATATGCCAACAATTATCCAATTCACTACACAATATGCTCAAGACTTTAACTCAATAAAATTTATACATATAAACCAAGTACGTACTTGTCACCTCACGTACATAGTTTTCAATTACACAAATTACACATAAGACTCAATACCTAAGGGGAAATTCCCCCACTCGAAGTTAAGCAAGACACTAACCTCGACTTGCTCCATTTTAAATCAAGTAGTATGCCTTTTTTCTCGATTTTTCCAACTCCGATCGATTCGAATCTAGTCATAATTAATTTGATACAGTCAACAAAACTTATAGAATCAATTCCATAAGAAAATACTACATTGTTCAATAAAAATTCGAAATTAACTCAAAAAGTCGCTTGTGGGGCCCACGTCTCGAAATCTGGCGAAAGTTACGAAATACGAACACCCATTCACTTACGAGTTCAACCATACTAAAATCATCAAATTCCGATATCATTTCATCCCTCAAATCGTGATTTTTTATTTTGAAAGTTTTCTTCAAAACCAACATTTTCCTCAACTCAAAACACAAATTAAATGATAAAAATGAAGATAAGAATCGTGGAATTTATTAAATACTAAGTGAAGAACACTTACCCAATTGAATTGCTTGAAAAACCCACCAAGAATCGCTCAAAACCGAGCTCTATAAGTCAAAATGTGATAAAAATGGCCTAACCCTCGATTTGGAAATCTTATATTCTGCCCAGGTGATTGTGTATCGCGAACGCGGAGAAAGGATCGCGTTCGCGAAGAAGAAAAATGAACTGCCCAGTTGTGCTTCGCGAACGCGATGGGTTGTTCGCGAATGCGGAGAGGAAAAATCTAATGGCCCATGACTGACTTATGCGAACGCGAGCAAAGGGCCGCGAACGCGAAGAATAAGAACTTCGCGAACGCGAATAAGAAACATGAAGCTGCCATGAAGAGCTTCGCGAACACGAGTGTCTAATCGCGAATGCGATGGAGAAAAAAGGCAAACCTTCGCGAACGGGAGAGGTTGAACGCGATCGCGAATAAGAAATATGGGGTGGTCAGCAGTAACACTTCGCGAACGCGAGGTGATCTTCGCGAACGCGGAGAAGAACACCAGAAAACAGAAACAACAGTTCAAAAATAGAAGGAAATGGTCTGTAGCCCATCCGAAACACACCTGAGGCCCCCGGGACCCCGTCTAATCATATGAACAAGTTCCACAACCTAACACGGACTCGCTCGAGGTCTCAAATCACATCAAATAGTGCCAAAAATAGAAATCGCACCACGAATCAAACTTATGAGCTTCCAAAACTTCCAACTTCTAAAACTTGTGCCGAAACCTATCAAAGCAACCCGGAATGATGTCAAATTTTGCAGGCATGTCTCAAATGACATAAAGGAGCTGTTCCAACTCTCGTAATCGCATTCTGACCCCGATGTCAAAAGTCAACCCCCCGGTCAAACTTTCCAAAATTTTGAGTTTTGCCATTTCAAGCTTAATTCTACTACGGACCTCCAAATAATTTTTCGGATATGCTCCTAAGTCCAAAATCATCATACGGAGCTAGCGGAACCGACGGTACTCCATTCCGGATTCGTCTTCACATAGTTCTGACTACAGTTAAAATCCTAAGACTTAAGCTTCCTTTTTAGGGACTAAGTATCACAAATCACTCCGAATCATCCGTAAATCAAACTCGACCACACACGCGAATCATAATACATATTGCGATGCTACTCGAGACCTTAAGTCACTGAATGGGACATAAATTCTTAAAATGACAAGTTGGATCGTTGCAGGTGGCTATTGATATTGTCTGGGCAGAGCGATAATGGTGGTTATAGGAGTGATAAGGGTGGCAATAGGAGCGATAAGAGTGGCTATTGTCATGGACGATATGTGATGATATGGGGTTGTGGTGTTGATAATTTTCATGTGATGTTGTAATTTTTTTGTGTTTTATTTTTATACCTTGTGCAATTTGTCTTGTTGTTGGTAAATTGATAACAATCTGATTTATATTAAAATTGAGAGCCTGTGGCTATTGCCAGGCTGATTATAAAATAAAATGTGGGCACCAGGTGCCGTGAGTAAAGAATGAGGATATTTGGCACGTGAATTGTCTGTGCAGTTGTGATATGGAATGTGGGCACGAGCTGCTGTGATGAAATGATAATGATATTTGACACTTGAATTGTTAGTGTAATTGTGATATGAAATGAGGGCATGAGGTGCTGGGGAAATATGATGATTTAATTATGGGCATGAGGTGCCGTGGAAATATGAAAAATGGGCTGAGACCCGTGTTTACGAAAAATATGAAAATGGACTGAGACCCGTATTTTTATGATTTTGAAATGAGGTGTCACATGGTGACTCTTTAATCGAAAGAATTATATTCAAAATATTTATTTGAAAGGATTTTTATTCAAGAAGAATTATATGATAGAATTGTATTTGAAAGATATTTATTAGAATTGATTTAACTGGGTGTAATTGTATTTATTAATTGGTGAGAGATATTAAATGGTGATTTTATTGTCTTACTTTGCATATCATTAGTTGTTTTATGTTGCCTTGATGTTATTTGTTTCCTATTATTTTTGTATATTATATTGCACAGGTTATTAGACTAGTGAGTGTCTTGACTATACCTCGTCTCTACTCCATTAAGGTTAGTCTTGATACTTACTGGTTACCGACCGTAGTGTACTCATACTACACTTCTGCACATTTTTGTGCAGAGCTAGGTATTGGAGATATCGGACTTGAGCAGAGTTAAAGCGGAATCGTATGGATTCAAGGTAGAGCTGCTTGGTCGTCGCAGTCCCTTGGGGTCTTTTTATTTCATTGTACCATTAATTTATAATCAAACTGTAACGACCCGACTTGTCATTTTTGAGTAATTACTCTCCTTTCAACTATTTGAAATCTTGAATAACTTCCTACGAGGTATTATGACTTGTACACAAAATTTGAGTTCATTCCGGATTGATTTTCTATGTTTCGATGTCAATTCTTCAAGAATATGTGGTATCACATTAAGCAAATGAGCTCCAAATTCAGTTTTGATTGAAGTATTAGATCCGTATTGAAATTACGGAGCCATAGCAAAAATAATCATTGAATTCGAACATCGTATGAGAAAGTTATGGCTATTTTCGTAACTGGAATAATTTTTCCGTCGCCGCGAGCGCTCAGGGTAGCGTGGGGCGCTAGCCCTGGCGCTGGAAATTTTTGGGTACTGGAAACTGCACCACAGGCAGCGCCCCACGCTACCTGTGATGCCCGAAACATCTGAGGGTCTATAAAACGGGGTTCTTGCCATTTTTACTCATTTTTGAGTTTATGGAGCTCGGTTTAGGCGATTTTTGGGCGATTTTCATGGAAAAAACATTGGGGTAAGTGTTCCTTATCCTATATTGATTATATTTCATGATTCCATGCTCATTTACATCATGAATCCATGAATTTATGGAAGAAAAATCAGATTTTTGTAAAATCTTCCAAAAATGTAAAATGAAGATTTGAAGGTCAATCCGATGTCGGAATTTGATAACTTTTGTATGGTTGGACTCGTATCGGAACGGGTGTTCAGATTTTGTAACTTTTGTCGAGTTCCGAGACATGGGCCCCATGGGCTATTTTTGAGCTAAATTTCGGATTTTTATGAAAATTAGCATTTTCATATGGAATTGATTTCTATACCTCGTGTTGATTGTATCAAATTATTTTGACTAAGATTCGAGGCGTTCGGAGGCCGAATCACGAGGAAAAGGTTTATTGGATTAAAGAATTTGCTTGGATTGAGGTAAGTAACTCTTCTAATCTTGGAGTTGAGGGTATGAACCCTAAATATATGTATATTGTGAATTGTTGGGAGGTGACGCACATGCTAGGTGACGGGCGTGTGGGCGTTCACTATAGAAATTGTGACATAATTATTTATGTGGAATGTTATAGTTAAATAACCTTGGTATTTTCCATGCGGTGTTATGTGTTAAAGAAATTGAGCTGAAAAGCATATTACAAATCATGTTGAGGCTATGTACCAGTATTATTGGGACCCACAGAGGTCATATTGATGTGAATTATTGTGTTAAATTGAAAACTCATACTCAGTCATATTCATTTCATTACATATCATAACTCAGTTTTATGACTCTATTTTGATGCATATAAATATTTTGGGCCGAATGCCCTGTTTTACTAAAATGCCCGAGTGGCTTGATTTGTAAGGATGAGTGTGGATCGGGGCTGCCCGCCTGCAGCATACCTGAGTGAGGCCGAGGGCCTGAATTGTGAGGATGAGTGTGGATCGGGGCTGCCCGCCTGCAGCATACCTGAGTGAGGCCGTGGGCCTGATTGTGAGGATATTAATACCATAGCGCGTGAGTTGTCCGCGTAGCACGTGAGTTGACCGTGCGGGTCCAGGTATTTATACCATAGCGCGTGAGTTGTCCGCGTAGCACGTGAGTTGACCGTGCGGATCCAGGTATTGATATGATGGCACGTGAGTTGTCCGTGCAGATTATAGCGCTTGGGATGAAGGATCCCCTCCGGAGTCTGTACACACCCCCAGTGAGCGCAGGTACCTACTGAGTGCGAGTGCCGAGTGACTGGGAGGCATGAGTGATTGTGAGGTTTGCCCGAGTGTCATGAGTGACTGTGAGGTTTGCCCGAGGGGCTGTATATGAGTGATGTTCTGCCCGAGGGGCTGTTTATGATTTTTAACATTGAGTTGCATCGCATTGGCAAGTACACATGACATACATGCATAAAGATGTATTTTCTCATGCTGTACAACATCACATCATTCATGAGTTTTCACACATTGTTGACAGATGGGCATAGTGATGCATTTGTTTTACACGGGTTATCCGGAAGAAAAATGAAATATCTTATTTATTATTGACAAGATTTTGGGAGAAATTTATTATTTTCAAACTATTTATATTATTGGAAACTTCGGCAAACGATTTGGATTTTCACTGAGATATTTGGAAGGAAAAAAAAAACTACAATTTTTGAAATCATTATTTGGCTGAGTATTTTATCCCTGAGTTATTTATGGTATTATTTGCTTTATGTTGTTATGGATTGTTGTGCACTATTGGTTGTGGACCCGACCTTGGTAGAAGCTCGTCACTACTTTCAACCTACGGCTAGGTTTGTTACTTACTCGGTACATGGGGTCGGTTGTACTGATACTACACTTCTGCACATTGCGTGCAGATGTTGGTTGTTGTTGTTGCTGTGCTCGATGGTTGCGGGACTTTAAGATGTACCTGCGTTCCTGTTGTAGCTGCCTCTTGTTCAAGGTAGCCTTAGATTTATAAAAGCTCTGTTTATGTAATATTCAAACAGACTATGTATTTATTTCATTTCCGCTTTGTATACTCTATTCTTAGAAGCTCATGATTTGTACTACCAGTTCTTGGGGAGATGTATCGGTTTTAGATATTTTCTTTTAATTAATTTTATTGGAATTGGATAGTTGAAAATTGGCTTACCTAATGGGTTGGGTTAGGTGCCATCACGACTAGTGGGATTTTGGGTCGTGACAAGTTGGTATCAGAGCTCCAGGTTCATAGGTTCTACAAGTCATGAGCAAGTGTCTAGTAGAGTCTTGCGGATCAGTATGATGACGTCCATACTTATCTTCGAGAGGCTACAAGGCATTTAGGATAATTTCCCATCTTTCTTTCCTTATCGTGCGGAATTGATTCAGCTTAAAATATAACTCTTTGAATTCCTTCCACGTATTCGTATGTGCACATGAGCACTCGGTATCAGCTGTGCATCGCCGGCTTGTGATTCTATGAATGAGGTTCGAGGTGTGTATTTCGTGTTTTGGTGATGGGCCAGTCTGGAGGACTTGAGGCCAAGTTTAGACCGCAGCTTTGGCTCGGTAGCTTCAGTTGTAACCTTTACATTTGGACTCATATGTCCGGTAATATCCCTATGAGTGGAAGTTGTGGCTCGATGAGCGGTGGAATGGCTTTGTGATGAGTATGATGTAAATGCGGGATGTGTTAAGACGATTTGAATATGACGAGAAGTGTTTCCTTGAAATGTAAAGGAAAGGCCATTGGGTGCTTGATTTTTGAATTGATGTGGCGTACAGTCTCTAGTATGAATGTTTTGATGGATCTTTCACATATTTAAATTTTGTGGTAAAACTAAATTCTCACGTCTGGTTAATGAGTTTAAACTCAGATAGACTAAGTGATTGCATAGTAATTGTGAATGCGAAAGGGTATAACAAGATACCAGATTGAGGCTAAGTAGGTGGATTATCCCCTGCGGAGTAATCTACGTAGGAGTATTCTTTATGATGTAAGTAGAGAGTTTCTTTTCTACCGACGGGGTGTATGGGTGGAGATTTGAATCTGAATCTGGTTGAGAAAGTTGACTTGTGTGTTAAGAGGATGAATACGAGTTTAGCGGTTGATTGAGGTATTTTTTATTTTTTGGTTGGCGTTGTATGAACTTGGGAAGAAGTTTTATTGGACGGACTGTGGCATTATGGCAGTAAGAGAGTATTGGTATTGTGAGTTATGGAATGTTTTAATCTATGGCTTTGAGCCAAGTGGGGGAGTCTGCTATTGACAATTTGATTTCATGGTTAGGTGGTAAATTTTAATTTTGGTCTGAGGCATACTTGTGGGTTAGCTATGATTTGCAAAAGTTGAGATCGAGGATGACTCGAATAAGAAATATCTGGTTAAGGATTAAATTGCACGTATGAGTATATAAAATTCGTGGGATGACTGAGTTGTTATTGGTGAATGACGTAGTGCGCATGGAGTATGAATTTGATACGTGGTGTTAAAGTAGAGTTACTTCTTTGAGTGTTATGGTGCTAATGTGGCACGTGTATTTTGGCCCATTTGGGCGGTGCAATTAGATTTGAGCAAAATGGGTGACTCCCGAGAAAATTCCAGTGGGTTTGAGAATTATATGTAGCAATTGAAAATATTTCCGGACTTGTGTATGGATAAAATCTGAGATTTGTGTTTGATGGTGCCTGGACTTGCGGAAATTCTATATGACTAAGGATTCTACATTTTTGTATAAGGAAGGTAAGAAGAACAATTTCAAATTCACACAATGTATTCTCAGAGTGAGTTTTATAGTTGTGGTATTTTTGAAAGTGCTTAAGAAGAATACAGTTGCTTATGGGTCGTAGGGCATTATGGTTCTATGCTAAGGTTTGTAGGGTGAGTTGTGGTTAAAGATCGTGGTATTTTAGCAAGAAGAAGTATCAATCTGAAGATAAATTCGGAAGGGACTAGGAGAAAAATAGGACAACTGGGTAGTAGGTTGGATCAGTATGGTAATAGATATGATCGGTTCTTTGGGTGCTTATGATGTGGGGGTTTTCTACAGGTGCTTCGTGGCAATACACCCGGACTTTGCGACCTACGTGGCTTGGTCGAGTTAGAGGAATTTAGTTTTAAGGGCTTGATTATGTGCAAATGGATTCCAAAGTATTCTTGATGGTTTCTACCGGTGTAGAGTGTGTGTTATGTATTGTGATTTCATCTTGGAAAGAAGCAAGAGAAAGGTTTCTAACTAAAAGGGTATGTAAATTATTGGTGACTCAAAGTTGATAATGGGATTCTTGTGCTTGTCACATGATGGCATAATAGATGCGGTGAGTTGTGTGTGATTAAGGTTGGCGTGTGCAAGGTCACGGTTTAGCCTTAAAAGGGAGGTCATAAATTCTTAGAGGCATGAACAAGTTTTCGATGTCTAGATGAATACTATTACTACTTGGTGTTGTATGAGAAGGGGGCTGACTTCAGAAGGCGCATTGTATTTTTACTTACGGATGTATAAATTAGTATTGCGGTACTCACATAGTTGATAGACTGATGATATTCAAATTTTGTCAATTGGCACGGAAGAACTTTTAAAGTATTTCTCGTGGGATGATCATGTATGAGAGAAGTGTTAGGCATCCGGGTACGTGTGTGGTAAGATGGAACAGTGATTTGATGGCTTGGAAACAACTCTTAGCACGTTCGAGGATGAATGTATGTTTAAGTGGGGGAGAATGTAACGACTCGACTTGTCATTTTTGAGTAATTACTCTCCTTTCAACTATTTGAAATCTTGAATAACTTCCTACGAGGTATTATGACTTGTACACAAAATTTGAGTTCATTCCGGATTGATTTTCTATGTTTCGATGTCGATTCTTCAAGAATATGTGGTATCACATTAAGCAAATGAGCTCCAAATTCAGTTTTGATTGAAGTATTAGATCCGTATTGAAATTACGGAGCCATAGCAAAAATAATCATTGAATTCGAACATCGTATGAGAAAGTTATGGCTATTTTCGTAACTGGAACGATTTTTCCGTCGCCGCGAGCGCTCAGGGTAGCGTGGGGCGCTAGCCCTGGTGCTGGAAATTTTTGGGTACTGGAAACTGCACCATAGGCAGCGCCCCACGCTACCTGTGATGCCCGAAATATCTGAGGGTCTATAAAACGGGGTTCTTGCCATTTTTACTCATTTTTGAGTTTATGGAGCTCGGTTTAGGCGATTTTTGGGCGATTTTCATGGAAAAAACATTGGGGTAAGTGTTCCTTATCCTATATTGATTATATTTCATGATTCCATGCTCATTTACATCATGAATCCATGAATTTATGGAAGAAAAATCAGATTTTTGTAAAATCTTCCAAAAATATAAAATGAAGATTTGAAGGTCAATCCGATGTCGGAATTTGATAACTTTTGTATGGTTGGACTCGTATCGGAACGGGTGTTCAGATTTTGTAACTTTTGTCGGGTTCCGAGACGTGGGCCCCATGGGCTATTTTTGAGCTAAATTTTAGATTTTTATGAAAATTAGCATTTTCATATGGAATTGATTTCTATACCTCGTGTTGATTGTATCAAATTATTTTGACTAAGATTCGAGGCGTTCGGAGGCCGAATCACGAGGAAAAGGTTTATTGGATTAAAGAATTTGCTTGGATTGAGGTAAGTAACTCTTCTAATCTTGGAGTTGAGGGTATGAACCCTAAATATATGTATATTGTGAATTGTTGGGAGGTGACGCACATGCTAGGTGACGGGCGTGTGGGCGTTCACTATAGAAATTGTGACATAATTATTTATGTGGAATGTTATAGTTAAATAACCTTGGTATTTTCCATGCGGTGTTATGTGTTAAAGAAATTGAGCTGAAAAGCATATTACAAATCATGTTGAGGCTATGTACCAGTATTATTGGGACCCACAGAGGTCATATTGATGTGAATTATTGTGTTAAATTGAAAACTCATACTCAGTCATATTCATTTCATTACATATCATAACTCAGTTTTATGACTCTATTTTGATGCATATAAATATTTTGGGCCGAATGCCCTGTTTTACTAAAATGCCCGAGTGGCTTGATTTGTGAGGATGAGTGTGGATCGGGGCTGCCCGCCTACAGCATACCTGAGTGAGGCCGAGGGCCTGAATTGTGAGGATGAGTGTGGATCGGGGCTGCCCGCCTGCAGCATACCTGAGTGAGGCCGTGGGCCTGATTGTGAGGATATTAATACCATAGCGCGTGAGTTGTCCGCGTAGCACGTGAGTTGACCGTGCGGGTCCAGGTATTTATACCATAGCGCGTGAGTTGTCCGCGTAGCACGTGAGTTGACCGTGCGGATCCAGGTATTGATATGATGGCACGTGAGTTGTCCGTGCAGATTATAGCTATTGGGATGAAGGATCCCCTCCGGAGTCTGTACACACCCCCAGTGAGCGCAGGTACCTACTGAGTGCGAGTGCCGAGTGACTGGGAGGCATGAGTGATTGTGAGGTTTACCCGAGTGTCATGAGTGACTGTGAGGTTTGCCCGAGGGGCTGTATATGAGTGATGTTCTGCCCGAGGGGCTGTTTATGATTTTTAACATTGAGTTGCATCGCATTGGCAAGTACACATGACATACATGCATAAAGATGTATTTTCTCATGCTGTACAACATCACATCATTCATGAGTTTTCACACATTGTTGACAGATGGGCATAGTGATGCATTTGTTTTACACGGGTTATCCGGAAGAAAAATGAAATATCTTATTTATTATTGACAAGATTTTGGGAGAAATTTATTATTTTCAAACTATTTATATTATTGGAAACTTCGGCAAACGATTTGGATTTTCACTGAGATATTTGGAAGGAAAAAAAAAACTACAATTTTTGAAATCATTATTTGGCTGAGTATTTTATCCCTGAGTTATTTATGGTATTATTTGCTTTATGTTGTTATGGATTGTTGTGCACTATTGGTTGTGGACCCGACCTTGGTAGAAGCTCGTCACTACTTTCAACCTACGGCTAGGTTTGTTACTTACTCGGTACATGGGGTCGGTTGTACTGATACTACACTTCTGCACATTGCGTGCAGATGTTGGTTGTTGTTGTTGCTGTGCTCGATGGTTGCGGGACTTTAAGATGTACCTGCGTTCCTGTTGTAGCTGCCTCTTGTTCAGGGTAGCCTTAGATTTATAAAAGCTCTGTATGTGTAATATTCAAACAGACTATGTATTTATTTCATTTCCGCTTTGTATACTCTATTCTTAGAACCTCATGGTTTGTACTACCAGTTCTTGGGGAGATGTATCGGTTTTAGATATTTTCTTTTAATTAATTTTATTGGAATTGGATAGTTGGAAATTGGCTTACCTAACGGGTTGGGTTAGGTGCCATCACGACTAGTGGGATTTTGGGTCGTGACACAAACAGTATTTCATATTCAGTCCTCGTGATTATTCCATGTATTCAGTTAGAGTTCATGACTCAATACTATCAGTCTTGGGAGGTTGTATATTGTAATTATTTCTGCTGTTAGTTTCTATAAAAAAAAAATGGCTACAAAAAGTAACTGAAATGATTTACCTAGCCTTAGAGACTAGGTATCATCATGACGCCTGTGATAAAATTTTTGGGTCGTGATAATAAGTTAGATAAAATATGGGTAAGAGACTTAAATATAAATGCAGACTTTGTATTAGGACTAAGTTTTATACTACAGAATAATGGTAGTTGTTTAATTTGTAGAGATGGTATAATATGTTTTAAGAATATTACCCATACCCCAGTACAAACAATAAATACATGAACTAAAATAAGAATAAGACTAAAAGCAGATCAAAAAAATCTACAAGAAAAACAAAAAGAAGGTTGCAAAGAATGTAAAGGCAAAAATACATGTTGTAAGATAGAAGAAGAATCTAAAGATCTACTATTAGAAGATAATCAAGATATATTAGAAAAAGATTATACTTTAATAGATGTTGAAACAGATTTATATAACTTTAGATCAGGAATAGAATAAATAGGAATAATAAAAAATCAAAAAGATTTAGACAATATAATAAAAATATTAGACGAGATAGTAATAATAGGAGAAAAACCTTTAAAATATTAGGAAAATAATAAAGTTATGTGTAGATTAGATATAATAAACCCAGAATATATAATTAAGACAGCCTTAATAGAAGCCACAAATCAAGATCTTGAAAATTTTAAAATACAAATAAAAGAGCTTGTGAATCTAGGTGTAATTAGGAGATCTAAATCTAAACATAGGCCAGCTGCATTTATGGTAAGAAACCATAGTGAAATAGTAAGAGGAAAAGCAAGAATGGTAATAACTTATAAAAGACTTAATGATAATACTAAAACAGATGGATATAAATTACCCGATAAAACAGAACTAATAAATAGAATACAGGAAAAAAGATATTTAGTAAATTCGATTGTAAATCGGGATATTGGTAAGTAAAAATGCATGAAAAAAGTATAGAATGGATAACATTCACTTGCCCTGAAGGACATTTTGAATGGCTAGTCATGCCATTTGGACTAAAGACAGCTCCACCTATTTTTCAAAGAAAAATGGATAGTATATTTGGAGAATATAAAAGATTTATTTTAGTATACGTAGATGATATACTAGTATTTAGCAAAGACATTAAAGAACATTTAGGACATTTACCAACAGTCTTTAGATTATTTGTAGATAATGAAATAATAATTAGTAAAAAGAAGATGGAATTATGTAAAAATTATATAAATTTCTTAGGAGTAGTATTAGGAGATGGAGAAATTAAATTACAATCCCACATAACTAAAAAAGCTTTAAAAATGCCAGATAAATTAGATAATATTAAAGATTTACAGAAGTTTTTAGGAATAGTAAATTATGCAAGAAGTTTCATAAAAGATTTAGGAAATATAGCAGGATATAGAAAGTTGGTATAAAAAATTAAAGAAAAAATAAAAAATATTCCCGACCTAAACAAAGTAAATTGAAAATGAAAACTAATTATAATTAAGTATGGTTTTGAGCTTATGTCTGATACTAAAGTAAATATTAGTTGAAAACTAGTTATAATTAAGTGTGGTTTTGAGCTTATGTTGTTAAAATCCTACTCGGTACTTTCTCTCTCTTAATCTATAAAATTGTATTATTAATGTTTTATCAAAATTATGAACTGATATTACCCTTTTTTTATGATTTAATATTCACTTTGTTCATCTCTTCTTCCCAATTAATCTTTTTCTTAATATCTCTTCCTTTAACTACACCCTGGCCATAGTTAAATTCATTTGCCCTTTTTAACGCTCATGTTGCGATATTTGGACTTTTTAACTAGTTTCTCCTAGGATTTTATAAGTTAATCCATTAGAGCTATTAAGAAATTAAAAAGTTAATATATATATATATATATTTGGTGGAATCATTTTGAGAAACCATTATAATTAGCTATGATCTGATCAAGGCGATCTGCTATTTCTGTAGTACAGGGCATGATATATATACCACCACTATGATAAGTATATTATGTTTACTTCTATCTGCTTTTGCTATGAATTTAAGTTGTTATCACGGCAATGATGATTACTCTGTGTAGGGCTGTTGATAATGTGGTTGGTAGTTAAGGAAATGTAGGTTTGGGTATATGCGTTAGAGGCAGCTAGAACAAAGGGGTAATTGATCCTTATGCTGATCAGAGTGCAGTCGAATTTCTCTATAACAATCTCGTTTGTTTCAATATTTTCTGGGTGTTATAGTGAAATGTTGTTATAGGGATATATATTACAACATAACATAAAAGATCGATTACAAGAAAAACTTGACTCTTATAGTCAATGATCGTTATATAGGGATATTGTTATAGAGATTGTGTGCGGGTAAAATCTAGGGTAAAATGAAACCAACCAGCAAAAATTATTAACGCTGAAAAGACCAATGCCCCAATTGTTGTACAATAGAGTTGTAATTCTGTAATGACCCAACCGGTCGTTTTGACTTTTAGAACCCCGTTCCTTAAAATAAAATTTTTCGTATGTACTTTTAATGATTTATGACTTGCGGGGATGGTTGGTTCGGGATTTGGAACTGTTTGGGTTGGAATCGGAACACTTGGTTCCTTAAGTTAGCTTTAAAAGGGCCAAGTTTGACTTTGGTCAACATTTTGAGAAAATGACCCCGGAATAGAATTTTAACGATTTCAACAGCTCTGTATGGTGATTTTGGACTTAGGAGCGTGTTCGAAATTTTATTTGAAAGTCTGTAGTTAAATTAGACTTGAAATGGCTAAAATAGGAATTTAAGTTTGGAAGTTTGACCGGGGAGTTGACTTTTTGATATCGGAGTCGGAATCTAGTTCTGAAAATTTTCATAGCTTCATTATGTCATTTATGACTTGTGTGCAAAATTTGAGATCAATCGGACTTGATTTGATAGGTTTCGACATCGAATGTAGAAGTTGGAAATTCTAAGTTTCATTAAGCTTGAATTGGAGCATGATTCATGATTTTAGCGTCATTCTATGTGATTTGAGATTTCAAATAAGTTTGTATGATATTTTAGGACTTGTTGGTATATTTGGTAGAGGTCCTGAGGGCCTCGGGTGAGTTTCGGATGGTTAACGGATCAAAAGCTGGACTTAAAAAGCTGCTGCAATTTTTCCTCTTTTGTTGGACATTCTGGGCTGTGATCGAGCCCAAAAATCGAGCCCAGGTATCGAGTCCAGAAATCGAGCCCAAGTATCGAGCCCAGATATCAAGCCCAGGTATCGAGCCCAGGGTTGACGAGGCTCAGGCTCGAGCTTGTGTATCGAAGCCACGATCGAAGGTCCAGCTCGAGGGCCAAGATCGGAGGCTCAAACTGGATGCCATGATCAAGGCTATGATCAAAGGACCAGGCTCGATGCCATAATCGAGGCCATGACCGAGGTTCAGGCTCGAGCCTGCGATCGAAGCCACGATCGAGGCCTAGGCTCGAGGCCCATTTCGAGGCCAAATTCCGAAGGCTGCCTGGGCAGTTTTATAAAAAGAAGGCATTCGTCCCATTCGCTATTTTTAACAAATTGGAGCTTGAGCAGAGGCGGTTTTGGATAGATTTTCAAGGAAAGACATTGGGGTAAGTGATTCTAACTCGGATTTAGTCTATATACACATATATATCATTGGTTTCATCATTTAATTAGTGTTTGGAGATTGAAATTTTGAAAACTTTTAGAAATCTCATAGAAATAATTTTTTGAGATTTTGGAATCGATTCGGAGTCGTATTTGAGTGAAACTGGTATGGTTGGACTCGTAATTGAATGAGTTATCGGATTTCATAATTTTTGCTGGATTTCGAGACGTGGGCCCCACAGACGAATTTTTAATTAATTTCGGGATTTTATTGAAAATATAGTATTTTCTTATAGAATTGATTCCTATAAATTTTAGTGATTGTATCGAATTATTTTGGTTAGATTCGAGCTAATTGAAGTTGGATAATCGTGGAAAAGGCCTACTAGTGGATTAAATTGGAGCAAGACGAGGTAAGTCTCTTGTCTAATCTTGTGAGGAAAAAATTATTCCATAGGTGATTAAATTAATTAATTATTGCTAATTGTGGGGGCTACGTACGCACGAGGTGATGAGAGTCCGTGCGTACTACTATTAATGCTAAAGTCTGGGTAGTTTAGGACTCAAAAGCATGAATTACTTGTGTAAATGGTAGTCTTTACTTAATTAAATTATTTGATATATTTATATATATGTTGTGAATTGTTAGATAAAAATATTAAAGGATGGAAATCTCATATGCTTGAATTTCTGTTTAAATTAATTAATTGTTAAGAGAAATTGCTCTTACTCCTGAATTTATCTTATAATAAATATACTCTCATTCTGGAGGTACATAAAAAAATGTCATCCTTTCTTGTGGAGCGGGCCGAACGCCTCGGCAAGATAGATGCATCTATGGATCGTGCCGCACGTCCCTTGCCAGTGTACACAAAACTCTGGATCGGGTCGTACGACCTCGGCAGAAATCGTGCTTAATAATAATAATTACATGATACTTTGATAGTGTATTTCAGCTTGTGAAGCTATTGAAATTTGGAAATTATTAGAATTTAAAGAATTTATTTATCTCTGTTTGTTAAGGAAATTATTGTTATTTCTGTAAATGAGGCTAATTGATAAATTGAAAATTTATTGAAATTGAAGGAATTTAATTATTTCTGCTGGTTAAAGAAAAATCATTGTAAATTTTATAAATCATGTTGATCTAGATATTGCTATTTTTATTTCATTTATTATTATTGACTCTTAGTGAGTGTCAGAGTCGGTCATCTCGTCTCTACCTCTTCGAGATTAGGCTTGATACTTACTGGGTACACGTTATTTTCGTACTCATGCTGCACTTGCTGCACATTTTATTATGCAGGTACATATATGTCTAGCGACCTTATGAGCGCAGAGGTGTAGTTACAAATGTGGGGACTTAGGTGAGCTGCATTATATATTACAATCCGCAGCCAACAGAGTCTCCTTCAGAGATATTATATTTTCCTGTCTAATTTATATTCTGGACAGATGCTGTATTTTAAATTTTAATTCCCTAGTAAATGCTCATGCACTTGTGACACAGGGTTTTGGGAATGGTTGTGAGTTGTTTAGAAATTTAGTTGCTAAAAATATTTATCATTTACTCTATGAGTTTTATTTTTATTATTTCATTAAAGAAATTTTGATTTTAAATCCAATAAAATGGGTAATTAAGCTAAGTATGTATTGTTGGCTTGCCTGATAGCGGTGTCCGGCGCCATCACGACCTTTAATGGATTTTGGGTCATGACAACATGGTATCAGAGCACTAGGTTTATTTAGGTCTCACGAGTCATGAGCAAGTCTAGTAGAGTCTTGCGGATCGGTACAGAGACGCTTCTGCTTATCTTCGAGAGGCTACAGAGTTGTTAGGAATACTTCCCTTTTTGATTCCTCATCATGCGATTTGATTCCTTTGAGGCTTATGCCTTCATTTCCTTCCTACTCAATCTTATGCGACGTGAAGCGCTTGTTATAAATTGGGGATCGAGGAAATGTTTAATGGTACTACAGATGATGTATAGGATGCTTCTCCCTGTGTAATTAATTGGGCTATTGTCTTCGCCTTGCGAAAGGTCTCTCTGTCATTTCAAATTAAGTATCACTACTACCTAAGGTTTTGAGATTTGGCATTGATTGTTATGATGATTCGTGTGTTGTTATCGCACAGTGTTTATGAAATGGTAAAATGACCGTCTATGTGTCAGGGCAGTAAACGACTTGAAAGAAGGTTTTTCTCAGTACATAATTCAGAGGTTCCATGTTTTATTTCCAGCAGAGAAAAAGGCAATCGGGCTATGAATGTTCAGGTTTGGGGTTGATAAAGTAACAAAGCCTGATATTTTCGAGCGTGGTAGAGTTCTCAATTTTGATGTGGTGTCATCGCCTTGTTAAATGTGTTAAGGTTTGCCGGTGTTATAGTTTTCTTCAACTGGCCTTCACGGCGGGGTGTTAGGAATTGGTGTAGGGGAAGCAGTTGTTAGAGATCGCGGTGTTCAGTGGTTTAGGATTTAAGTGGTGTTCCTAATATTGATAGATCGAGAAGGATAATCCTCGGAAAGGTTTAAAGTTAGTAACGACCTATTAGTTCAAGTGCTACAGAAATGGATTTTGAGTTAAGGCAACAACTGGGCAGCAAACGATGAGGAAGGACTTGTGGGGGTGTCTTGTGGTGGTTAAGTTCCTAGGAAGCCAAGTGTGAGAAACAGAAGTCGAGTAGCTGCTTAAAGGAGATGGTTGACCAAAGTGAGAGAGTGGCAAGGTAGCATATGGGTTATGTGGTAGGATGATTACACGTCTTGAGGAAAGTTTGGAGTAATTTGGGATGTAGAATGGACAGTGACTAGGTCTATGGACTTAAGTTGTAATATTAGCTGCTATATCGAGGGAGATTGGATACAACAGGAGGGAGTTGCTTGATATGAAGAAGGATACAACATGACTTTGGATTGGAATGTATTGTCGCACTTTTAGTTGACGTCCATAAGGAGTGAACGAATTGGTGCAGCTGGTGAATGAGCTCGGACCTAGGATGATCTACTGATTTTGTAGAAATTGCACCCAGTGCAGCGATTTTGGAATATGTCAGCATGTAATTTCCATAGGCGGGCTATTTTCTATGAGCAGGTTAGCGATCGCGTGGTGTTGACGAAGCTTCTGCGAAGAATTCTACTAGCTACCCGGTAAGAAATTTAATATGTAAATGTGGCTAGTAGTTTAGAGTGTTTATTAAAGGTTAATAGAAAGATTTCGAGAAATTTGGCAAGTTGTGTATGCAGTATCATGTCAACGATGAAGAAAGAATCTCAGTGGATTCCAGAGTTATGTAATTGTAGCTTCAAGCTAAGTGGGAGAGCCCCACCATCTACAATTGGATTGTATGGTTGTCTATTTGTGAGGTTCTTGGTTATCGGTGTATTGGTGGGTTATTGCAACTAAGGGAAGAAAACATCAGTGGTAATTTGAGCAAAGGATTTGGGGAATGTGTGCCGTATTTGGCCTTATCGATTCATATTCAGGTTTTTGGAAGACTCGGAGTTTATGCTTTGTGTAGATGTAATGCACAGGGAAAGTGAGACAGTCGGGTGTTTCCTAGAGAAAGTGTCCATGTGCTAACAGGGCCTTGGAGTTGACCATGTTTGGGAATAAGTCAGAGAAAGTGACTCTCGATAACGGTCTTAGAGGGTTCAAATATTTCGAGTATGGTGCCTAAGGATCTTGAGTCCATAGTATGGTAGAGTATTGAGCTTTTGCAGCAGATTATGAAACAGGGTTCGGAGTACTCTGCGTTATCTTCCGGTTGTGGTGTAGCATTAGAGAAACGGAAGAAAATAAATTCAGATTCATAAAAGAAGTATCAGAATGGGTGTACCAGTTGAAGATGTAAAAGTGCACACAAGGAGGAGTATGAGATGATTAGTGGGTTTTGACACAGCGTGATCTCGTGAAATAAGGTCACTCGGGATGAGTACGGATTTGAGTTCGTGATGTCATGAATGGAGTTATTATTATTTCAAAGGCAAGTTGAGAATAAATTGAGAAAAAGATAGGTCGGCTAACAATGGTTGAATCGGCATGATGGTGGCAATGATCAGTTCCATCAGCGCATAAGAGTTATGCATGTAATTTGTGGCTGTACGTGTGAGGCTTGGCGGCCGCCGTAATTTATTTTATTTGGAGGAATTCAAGTATTATGGCATGTTATGTTTGGAGGGATCCCGGAAGAGTTATGGTGGTTTAGACCACTACTTGAGGCCGGTATTTTCTGCGGATATGGGAATTCAGTCACGTGTTGCAATGGTTCTCTTGAAATGAGTTAAGTAGAAGGTTTCTATATGATGAAGTGTTTACCCTATTAGTGGTTCAGGAGTTATGATGGAATTCTTGTACTCCTGCGCATTGCGTGATTTAGTGCACTAAGTAGCATGGAATTCGAAAGTTGAGGATTCAAGATTTCGGTTCGGTGTTGACAAGGATGTCATGAGCTCGGATGAGAAGTAAAAGGATTTAGATGTTTAAAGTAAGATGGTATTATTTTTGGCATCACCTAAGGTCGATGTCAGGTGTTAGAGACTTTGTGTATTGATTTGTGGATTCTTGATATGCTTACAGCATTAGAGTAACCGGTAGCATAGGTGTGAAGACTTGTTACATGGTGCGGAAGGTCATTGGAGCGTGTCTCACGGAAAGATTGTGTAAGAGTGGCATGTAGTCACTTAATTGAGTGAAGATTGAAACCAAGTAAGAAGATTGTGGCGATATCTCTAATTCAAGGATTTATGCCTGGAGGGTGCTCGGTTCATTTGGTTGTGGACTGTGGAAGTTTGTTCCAATTATGATGGTTATTCTTGTGTGTTATGGGAAAAAGGGTTATTATGGATCCTTGAAAGGTTATTAGCCCAGTATGGTGCGATCAGAATCGGCTTGAGGTCTGTGGATGGATTTAAATATGAATATGGACTCCTTATCAGGCCGAATGTGTTCATTCAGCATAGCGCTCCTTATGGAAGAGTATTCGGACATTGGATGTCGTTTTGTCGTCGGCTATTACATGTAATAATATATTGTGCTGTGTGAGTTGTGAAACAACTTGATAAATTTCTTATGTGTTGAGGTTCCACGTAGCGATGGTGTTATGTGAGCAGGATAGCTCTCGAGATTCAGTTCATATATCTCACCTTAGTTGTGCTTGAGTTTTGTAGCGTATGGCACTGTCGGTCATCCTAGGGATGGTATCATGCACTTAGCGTGCTTGTGTCCGATATTCGGATATTTTGTAGTAGTGAGCATTCTAGCTCAGTAAGTATGTTCTTATAGATTCTTTTTGTGCGGATCGGGTGGCACGCCGCCACGGGTATGTTGTTTGGATCGGGTTGCACGCTGCAACGGTCTCATGTGTGGATCGGGTTGCACGCCGCAACAGTGTGATGTTGAGTACAGTCCCCTATATTCTATTTTGTATGTTTTGTGTCCCATTTTCTAAGGAAGGTTCATGACACTTTTTTAGTTGTTTAATTAGTCACGTGGGTTGAGTAATCCATTCCAGAGTTCGTTTTTCTTATGTATCATAATCGAATCTGTATCTTATTAGCTCATTGTGGCGCCATATGAGGCTTTTTGATCGTGTCTGAGGTGGCTTATTGCCTGAGCGGCTTATACTGGGTGAGACTAGACTATTGGATCCGGGATCAGTGCGATCGGATTATATGAAGTATAATAAAGAACAAATACCATTATTTGGTTCATACTGAGGCAATGGTTCTTGCCAAGGAGAGAAACTCAATAATTTGTTGACTCGGCAGTTGGTTATGAATTTCTACACATTTCTTCCATCGTGGAAGCATTTCAAGAGTTGGAACAGGACTTATATGTATCATGAGGTGTGTTGTGAACATCAGATTCGTGGAATTTTGGCTATTATTATCAAAGGATGTTATTATGGTCATGTGAATGATGAGGTGCATGGTCTAAATTCAACAAAGGTATGCAATCCTGTATGGGTGCATCATGAAGTGATTGATACTGTGTTCATAGGTTGGAAACAAGCATGGTGGAGAATTCTGGATGTTAGAATTTGGCTCCAAGGCTTATTTTCCTGAATAAAGGGGAGAATCTTCATATTGGCTCAAGTTAATGGGCTCAACTGGGTGTGGTAGGAAGAGGAGGTGCACGAGGTGTTAAACAGTGATTTTGGATAACTCTGGAACACTCCTTAGCACGTTCGAGGACGAACGTATATTTAAGTGGGAGAGAATGTAACGACCTAACCGGTAGTTTTGACTTTTAGAACCCCGTTCCTTAAAATAAAATTTTCCGTATGTGCTTTAAGTGATTTATGACTTGCGGGAATGGTTGGTTCGGGATTTGAAAGTGTTTGGGTTGGAATCGGAACACTTGGTTCCTTAAGTTGGCTTTAAAAGGGCCAAGTTTGACTACGGTCAATATTTTGAGAAAACGACCTCGGAATAGAATTTGAACGATCTCAACAGCTCCGTATGGTGATTTTTTACTTAGGAGCGTGTTCGAAATTTTATTTGTAAGTCCATAATTAAATTAGGCTTGAAATGGCTAAAATAGGAATTTAAGTTAGGAAGTTTGAATAGGGAGTTGACTTTTTGATATCAGAGTCGGATCCAGTTCTGAAAATTTTTATAGCTCCGTTACGTCATTTATGACTTGTGTGCAAAATTTGAGATCAATCGGACTTTATTTGATAGGTTTTGACATCGAATGTAGAAGTTGGAAATTCTAAGTTTCATTATGCTTGAATTGGAGCATGATTCATGATTTTAGCGTCGTTTTATGTGATTTGAGATTTCAAATAAGTTTGTATGATGTTTTAGGACTTGTTGGTACATTTGGTTGAGGTCCCGAGGGCCTCAGGTGAGTTTCGGATGGTTAACGGATCAAAAGTTGGACTTAAAAAGTTGCTGCAATTTTTCCTCTTCTGTTGGACATTCTAGGCTATGATCGAGCCCAGGTATCGAGCCCAGAAATCGAGCCCAGATATCAAGCCCAGGTATCGAGCGCTGGATTCCGAGACGTGGGCCCCACAGATAAATTTTTAATTAATTTTGGGATTTTATTGAAAATGTAGTATTTTCTTATAGAATTGATTCCTATAAATTTTAGTGATTGTATCGAATTATTTTGGTTAGATTCGAGCCAATCGAAGTTGGATAATCGTGGAAAAGACCTACTAGTGGATTAAATTGAAGCAAGACGAGGTAAGTCTCTTGTCTAATCTTGTGAGGGTGAAATTACCCCATAGATGATTAAATTAAATAATTATTGCTAATAGTGGGGGCTACGTACACACGAGGTGACGAGAGTCCGTGCGTAGCTACTATTAATGCTAAAGTCTGGGTAGTTTAGGACTAAAAAGCATGAATTACTTGTGTAAATGGTAGTCTTTACTTAATTAAATTATTTTATATATTTATATATATGTTGTGAATTGTTAGATAAAAATATTAAAGGATGAAAATCTCATATGCTTCAATATCTGTTTAAATTAATTAATTGTTAAGAGAAATTGTTCTTCTTCTTGAATTTATCTTATAATAAATATACTCTCATTCCGGAGGTACATAAGAAAATATCCTCCTTTCTTGTGAAGCGGGCCGAACGCCTCGGCAAGATAGATGCATCTATGGATCGTGCCGCACATCCCTCGGCAGTGTACACGAAACTCTGGATCGGGCCGTACGACCTCGGCAGAAATCATGCTTAATAATAATAATTACACAATACTTTGATAGTTTATTTCAGCTTGTGAAGCAATTGAAATTTGGAAATTATTGGAATTTAAAGAATTTATTTAGGAAATTATTGTTATTTCTGTAAATGAGGCTAATTGATAAATTGCAAATTTATTGGAATTGAAGGAATTTAATTATTTCTGCTGGTTAAAAAAAAATCATTGTAAATTCTATAAATCATGTTGATCTAGATATTGCTATTTTTATTTTATTTATTATTATTGACTCTTAGTGAGTGTCAGATTCGGCCATCTCATCTCTACCTCTTCGAGATTAGGCTTGATACTTACTGGGTACACGTTGTTTTCGTACTCATGCTGCACTTGTTGCATATTTTATTATACAGGTACATATATGTTTAGTGACCTTGTGAGCGCAGAGGTGTGGTTACAAATGTGGGGACTTAGGTGAGCTGCATTCTATATTACAATCCGCAGCCAACAGAGTCTCCTTCAGAGATATTATATTGTATTCTGGACAGATGCTGTATTTTAAACTTTAATTCCGTAGTAAATGCTCATGCACTTGTGACACCGAGTTTTGGGAATAGTTGTGAGTTGTTTAGAAATTTAGTTGCTAAAAATATTTATCATTTACTCTATGAGTTTTATTTTTATTATTTCATTAAAGAAAGTTTGATTTTAAATCCTTTAAAATGGGTAATTAAGCTAAGTATGTGTTGTTGGCTTGCCTGACAGCGGTGTCCGGCGCCATCACGACCTTTAATGGATTTTAGGTCGTGACAAAGTCACTAGTCATTTTAGATGCTCGCCAAATCTGAAAAAATTCAGAGGTTATTTATATTCCTCGGAAACCCCCGCCTATGTCACCATTTAATATTTCTTGGCCCGGACTCTTAAATCTATTCCGCCGCAAACTACCGAATATACTACTGTAGGATCTTCCGCTGCTTTTGTTGTTATTGCTCTCACCTGTGATCACTCTACGTAATTTTATAAACCGATTTATGCTTGTAGCTACCTCCGGAGGGAATTTGTCTCTGCGATTGATCTTTCCTGCAGCTGGACCGCACCTTCGCTTCGCAATCCTAATCCTAATAAATACCACGTGAAGCGCGTGATCACCTAGATTCCTAATGCCTCCCCCGATTTACCGGTAAAGAAACGAGATGGAAGCACGATCCGGATTAACCTCGACTAAAGCCGAGGGGTTCCACGTCTTAGACCCCGGGGAGGACGAATGGTGCACCCGAGACCAAGTACGGCTGAGCATTTGGTCCAAGCATAGTGAAGGTTCAAGACTAAGGGAGAAAAAATGGTTAGGAATGATAAGCGAGGAGCCGTCATGTAACGACCCGCCCGGTCGTTTCGGGAGGTATAGCCCCATTTCCCCCATTTCTGTTTCCTTTATGCTCTTAAGCTATATTATGATATACCGGGTTAGTTGATTCGGGCCCAGAGTGGTTTCAGAGTGAATTGAGACACTTAGTCTCTTAAGTAAAAACTTAAGTTGGAAAAGTCAACCAGATGTTGACATATGTGTAAACGATCTTGGATTTGAATTCTGATGGTTCCGTTAGCTCCTTTAGGTGATTCTGGACTTAGGAGTGCGTCTGGAATGTGATTTGGAGGTCCGTGATAGAATTAGGCTTGAATTGGCAAAATTAGAAATTTGGCAATTTCGGTTGGCAGTGGAAAAATTTGATATCGCGGTCGGAATGGAATTTCGGAAGTTGGAGTAGGTTCGTAGTGTCATTTTTGATGTGTGTGCAAAATTTAAGGTCATTCAGACGTGGTTTGGTTAGTTTCGGCATCGATTGCCGAATTTGAAAATTTAAAAGTTCTTAAGCTTGAATCCGACGGTAATTTGATGATTTGATGTTGTTTTGGGTGATTCGAAGGTTCGACTAAGTTGGTATTTTTTGTTGAGGTCCCGAGGGACTCGGGGTGATTCTGAGTGGTTAACGGATTTGTCGAAGTTGGAAAATGCAGCTGAAGCTGCTGCTAATGCTATTTTCACACCTGCGGAAGAAAGAGTCGCAGGTGCGAGGCCGCTGGTGCGCCTGGGGAGTTCACAGGTGCGGGCAATACTGGGCTAGGTAGGATGCGCAGGTGCGAGTTGGAGGTCGCATCTGCAAGCCCGCAAGTGCAAAACCTGGGGTGCAGATGCGGAAAGGGGGGATGCTGGACAGGCTTCGCAGATGCGGCGCGCCACGTGCAGTAGCGACGAGTCTGCCATAGATGGGGAGACTAAGCAGATTAGTGAGTTGCGCATGTGCGGCTCCTTGGACCGCAGGTGCAATCGCGCGGGTGCGAGTAAATGGTCGTAGGTGCGAGAAGCCTGGGCAGAGGGTACATATTGCACACTTCACGAATTTTGGTATATTCTTCACCATTTCTATTCGGTTTTGGAGCTTATGGGAGAGATTTGAAGAGGGAATCAAGGGGGTTTTAATTGAGGTAAGTTACTTGAGCCCTAATACTCGTATATATGGTGATTTTCCCGTTGTTTAATCATCTAATCAGTGAAAATGAGGGGTTAGGGCTTGGAATATTTGGAGAGTAATTTAAGGATTTGAAGGACCAAACAATGTCGGATTTTGATGAATTTGGTATGGTTAGATTCGTTAGCGAATGAGCTTTCTAGTTTTGTAAATTTTGTCGGATTTCGAGACGTGGACCCGAGGGCCGGGTTTGAGCCAATTTTGGGTTTTGGTCTAATTTTGTAGCTTTTTCTTGTGGAATTAATTCCATTAGCGTGTATTGATGGTATTGTACTGATTGTGAATAGATTCAGAGCATTTGGAAGCCGAGTCCAGAGGCAAGAGCATTGCGGGGTAGAGATTTGACCGGTTCGAGGTAAGTAACGATTGTAAATCTAGTCCTGAGGGTATGAAACCCCGGATTTCGTATCATTCTACTATTTTGAGGTGACGCACATGCTAGATGACGGGCGTGTGGGCGTGCACCATTGGGGATTTGTGACTTGGTCCGTCCTGTAGAAACTGTAAAGTTGCATATTTTGTTGAAACTATATGATACTTATATGTTTTAGAAAGAGTTTATGTAAATTGGGTTGAATGCCATGTTTGGGCCTTGTGCCAGTGCTGTTTGGACCCTTAGGGGCCTTTTCTTACTATCCTCTCATTGTTTTCGATTGAAAATCTATACTCAGTCATGGTTATACTTGTTTACTCCATAACTCAGTTTTATGATTCTATTTTGATGCATATAAATGTTGTTTTGGGCCGAATGCCCTGTTTTTACTGAAATGCCTGAGTGGCTTGAGAGGTTTATGACTGAGTGAGGCCGAGGGCCTGATTTGTGAGGATATTTATGGGATCGGGCTGCACGCCACAGCATGTTCGATATAGGCCGAGGGCGTGACGCCGCAGCATGTTGCATATTTATGGGATCAGGCTGCACGCCGCAGCATGTTTGATATCGGCCGAGGGCCTGAGTGATTTATGCCATGATTTGGCTAGATATAGCGCTTGGGCTGAAGGAGCCCCTCCAGAGTCTGTACACACCCCCAATGAGCGCAGGTACCTACTGAGTGCGAGTGTCGCGTGCCAAGTGCCGAGTTCTGAGTGACTGGGAGGCATGAGTGATTGTGAGGTATGCTTGAGTGGCAAAGAGTGATTGTGAGGTATGCCCGAGTGGCACGAGTGACTGTGAGGTTTGCCCGAGAGGCTGTATATGAGTGATGTTTTGCCCGAGGGTCTGTTTATGATTTCATCATTTTTGCTCACCTTTGCATTTGTCCTCTATTTGAAAACTGTTGAAAAATATCTTTAAATGATTTTTACTAGAACTGGAATTAACGAGATGTTTTGATTCAAATTCTAATTTTTAAAGTATGGGTATTTTACTGAGATTTCCTGATATGAATGTTATATGCTTTATTTCTCGTCACTACTGCTTAATCTTTATTTATTGTTGTTACTTACTGAGTTGGTGTACTCACGTTACTCCATGCACCTTGTGTGCAGATCCAGGTGAAGCTGGACACGGTAGCGGTTGTTTATTGTTCTGATTGCAGATTTTTCCGGGGATAGTAAGGTTGCTGCCTGGCGATCGCAACCCTGCTCTTCTCCCTCTTATCTTCCTCTAGTCGTATTTAGCATATTTTCCAGGCTAAGTTAGCCTTGATATTATTAGACAGATTGTAGTAGATGCTCATGACTAGTGACACCCCGATGTCGGGCTTTTCCTTCCACACTTTTATTTTGATTGGAACTCATTTATGAAGGTTTTATGTTAAACAGCATTGAAATTAAAATATCGGTTTATTTTGGAAATGAGTTGGCTTGCCTAGTTCCACGATAGGCACCATCATGACAGGGGTTAGTTTGGGTCATGACAGATTGGTATTAGAGCCTAGGTTACATAGGTCTCATGAGTCATGAGCGGGTTTAGTAGAGTCCTGCGGATCAGTACGGAGACGTCCGTAATTATCTTCGAGAGGCTGCAGAACCCTTAGGAAAATTTTACTTTCTTGTATTCTATCGTGCGAAATTGATTCAGCTTGAAACATAACTCTTTGAATTCATTCCACGCATTCGTATGCGCACATGGGCGCTCGGTATCAGTTGTGCATCGCTGGCATGTGATTCTATGAACGAGGTTCGAGATGTGTATTATGTGTTTTGGTGATGGGTTAGTCTAGAGGACTTGAGGCTAGGTTTAAACCGTAGTTTAGGCTCGGTAGCTTCAGTTGTGTCACGACCCAAATAAACCCCTGTCGTGATGGCACCTATCTTGGAACTAGACAAGCCGGCTCATTTCCAAAACAAACCGATATTTTCATTTCAAAGATAATTTCAGTTCTATTTAAAATAAAACCTCTGTAAAGGAGTTCAAATCAAAATAAAAGTGCAGAAGGAAAAGACCGACATCGGGGTGTCACTAGTCATGAGCATCTACTACAAACTATCTAACAATATCAAGGCTAACTCATTCTGGAAAATGACTAAATACAACTATAGGAAGATAAGAGGGAGAAGAGCATGGGCTGCGATCGCCAAACAGCAACCTTGCTATCTCCAAGAAAATCTGCAACCAAAACAATCAATAACCGCTACCATGTCCAGGTACACCTGAATCGGCACACAAGGTGCAGGGAGTAACGTGAGTACACCAACTCAGTAAGTAACAATAGTAAATAAAGACTGAGCAGTAGTGACGAGCAATAAAGAATATAACATTCATATCAGGAAATCTCAGTAAAATACCAGATGCTTTTAAAATCAGGGTTTGAATCAAAACATCTCGTTTAACCCAGTTCCAGTAAAACTCATTTAGAGATATTTTTTAACAGTTTTCAGACAGAGGAAGAATGCAAAGGTGAGCAAAAATTATGAAATCATAAACATCTCCTCGGGCAAAACATTACTCATATACAGCTCCTCGGGCAAACCTCACAGTCACTTGTGCCACTCGGGCATGCCTCACAATCACTTGCCACTCGGGCATACCTCACAATCACTCATGCCTCCCAGTCACTCAGCACTCGGCACTCGCACTCAGTAGGTACCTGCGCTCACTAAGGGTGTGTACAGACTCTGGAGGGGCTCCTTCAGCCCAAGCGCTATAATCTGTACGGACAACTCACGTGCTGCACGGACAACTCATGTGCTATAATAATAAAGTATGTTGCAGGCAGGCAGCCCCGATCCATACTCATCCTCACAAATGAGGCCCTCGACCTCACTCAGTCATAACCCTCTCAAGCCACTCGGGCATTACAATAAAATAGGGCATTCTGCCCAAATCATTTATATGCATCCAAGTAGAGTCATAAAACTGAGTTATGCGGTAAACAAGTATAAACATGACTGAGTATATATTTTCAGTCGAAAAAAATGAGAGAATAGTAAGAAACAGCCCCTAAGGGTCCAAACAGCACTGGCGCAAGGCCCAAACATGGCATTCAGCCCAATTTACAGAAACTCTTTCTAAAATATATAAGTATCATATAGTTTCTACAAAATATGAAACTTTACAGTTGCTACGGGACGGACCAAGTCACCAATCCCCAAAGGTGCACGCCCACACGCCCGTCACCTAGCATGGGCATCACCTCAAAGTAGTAAAATAATACAAAATCCGGGGTTCCATACCCTCGAGACTAGATTTACAATCGTTACTTACCTTAAGCCGTGAAATTCTTATTCTGCAATGTCCTTTCGTGGTAAATTGGTCTCCAAACGCCTCGAATCTGGTCATAAATAATTCATTTCAGTCAATAAAATTCATTGGAATTAATCCCATAAGAAAATAATTATTTTCCATAAAATTCCGAAAATTAGCTACGTCTCGAAACTCGACAAATGTTACAAAATCCGGAAGCCCATTCAACCACGAGTCTAACCATACCAATTTTACCAAAATTCGACCCCAACTCGACCCTCAAATCTTCAATTTAAACTAAGAGGGTTTTTAAATTTTCCCAACTCAATTCACCAATTAAATGATAAAAACAACCATAGATTCGGGTAATTTAACCAATATTGAGTTAAGAACACTTACCCCGTTGTTTTCTCTGAAAATCACAGAAAATCGCCTCAAATCCGAGCTCCAAATCGTCAAAATCAGAACTTAAACTCTCTGCCCAAACATTTGCTCTACGCGATCGCGAAGAACAATTTCCATCGCCCAGATTTTACTCTACGCGATCGCGGATTTTCCCACGCGATCGCGATGTACAACATCACAGACATACGCGATCGCGGACTATTCCACGTGATCGCGAAGAACAAAACGCGTGACTTCTACTCCGCTCCACTTACTTTACGCAAACGCGACCTTCGTCACGCATTCGTGAGTCACAAAATTCCAGAGCTACGCGATTGCGAAGCACAAATTGCCACTGCCTCACATTAACCCTACACGATCGCAGATATCCCCACGCGATTGCATAGAACAAAAATCCTCACTGACCGACTAAGACTACGCGATCGCGTAGAAGGAAAACATTATCAGAATATCAGAAAATTCCAGCAGCTATTCAAGTCCAAATTTTTGATCCGTTAACCATCCAAAACTCACCTGAGCCCCTCGGGACCTCAACCAAATATACCAACAAGTCCTAAAACATCATACGGACTTGGTCGAACCCTCAAATCAACTCAAACAACGCTAAAACCATGAATTACATCCCAATTCAAGCCTAATGAACTTTGAAATTTCTAATTTCTACAAACGACTTCGAAACCTATCAAATCACGTCCGATTGACCTCAAATTTGGACACAAGTCATAAATGACATAACAGAGGTATTCCAATTTTCAGAATCAGATTCCGACCCCGATATCAAAAAGTCAACCCCCAGGTCAAACTTCTCAAAAATTAAACTTTCGGCATTTCAAGCCTAATTCCTCTACGGACTTCCAAATAATATTCAAGACACGCTCCTAAGCCCAAAATCACCATACGGAGCTATTGGAATTATCAAAATTCGAATCCGAGATCGTTTACACATAGGTCCATATCCGGTCCACTTTTCTAACTCAATTGTTTTTTTTTTTCAATTATGAGACTAAGTGTCTCATCTCACTCCGAGTTCCTTCCGGACCCGAACCAACTAACCTGATATAACATAATATAGCTGAATAACACAAAAAGAAGTAGAAATGGGGAAAACGGGGCAATAACTCTCGAAACGACCGGTCGGGTCATTACATCCTCCCCCTCTTAAACATTCGTTCGTCCTCGAACGGGTCTAGAAACATACCTGGAGTCTCGAATAGGCGTGGATATCTGCTCTGCATCTCCCGCTCGGTCTCCCAGGTGGCCTCTTTCACAGGTTGACCTCTCCATTGCACCTTCATTGAAGCTATATCCTTTGACCTCAACATTCGAACTTGTCGATCCAAAATAGCCACCGGCTCCACATCATAAGTCATATCACCCTACAACTGAACCGTGCTGAAATCCAAAACATGGGACGGATCTCCAATATACTTCCGGAGCATGGAAACATGAAACACTGGATGAACACTCGACAAGCTGGGTGGCAAGGAAAGCTTATAAGCCACCTCTCCTATCCTCTAAAGCACCTCAAAAGGCCCAATAAACCGGGGGCTCAACTTGCCCCTCTTCCCAAACCTCATAACACCCTTCATGGGTGATACCTTCAGCAAAACCTTCTCCTCAACCATAAAAGACACATCACAGACTTTCCTATCCGCGTAGCTCTTCTGCCTAGACTGCACCGTGCGAAATCGCTCCTGAATCAATTTCACCTTATCTAATGCGTCCTGGACCAAGTCTGTACCTAAGAGCCTAGCCTCACCCGGCGCAAACCATCCAACTGGAGATCTACACCTCCTCCCATATAAAGCCTCGTACGGAGCCATCTGAATACTCGACTGATAACTGTTGTTATTTGCAAACTCTGCGAGTGGCAGAAACTGGTCCCATGAACCCCCAAAGCCAATGACACAAGCACACAACATGTCCTGCAATATCTGAATAGTGCGCTCGGACTGCCCGTCCATCTGAGGGTGAAAAGTTGTGCTCAACTCAACCTGAGTACCTAACTCTCGCTACACGGCCCTCCAAAATTGCGATGTGAACTGAGTACCCCTATCTGAAATGATAGAAACTAGGACACTATGCAGGCGAACGATCTCTCAGATGTAAATCTCAGCCAACCTCTCTGAAAAGTAAGTAGTACCAACTGGAATGAACTGCGCGGACTTGGTCAGCCGATCCACAATAACCCAATTAGCATCGAACTTCCTCAAAGTCTGTGGGAGCCCAACTACAAAGTCCATGGTGATCTGCTCCCCACTTCCACTCTAGGATCTCTAATCTCTGAAGCAAGCCACCCGGTCTCTGATGCTCATACTTAACCTGCTGACAGTTGAGGCACCGAGCCACAAACCCAACTATATCCTTCTTCATCCGCCTCCACCAATAGTGCTGCCTCAAATCCTAGTACATCTTCGCGGCACCCGGATGGATGGAATACCGTGAGCTGTGGGCCTCCTCAAGAATCAACTCTCGAAGCCCATCTATATTAGGCACACATATCCGGCCCTACATTCTCAGCACGCCATCATCACCAATAGTCACATCCCTAGCATCACCTCTCCGAACCCTGTCATGAAGAACGAGCAAGTGGGGGTCATCATATTGAAGCTCCCTGATACGGTCATAAAGAGAAGACCTGGAGACCACACAAGCCAATACCTGACTAGGCTCCGAAATATCCAATCTGACAAGCTGGCCCGCTAAGGCTTGAACATCCAATGCCAAAGGTCTCTCTGCTACTGGAAGATATGCTAAACTCCCCAAACTCTCTTCCCAGCGACTCAAAGCATCGGCCACCACATTGGCCTTCCCCGGATGGTACAAAATAGTGATTTCATAGTCCTTAAGAAGCTCCAACCATCTCCGCTGACGTAAATTAAGATCCTTCTACTTTAACAGGTACTGCAGACTCTGGTGATCAGTATAGATCTCACAATGAACCCCATACAAATAATAATGCCAAATCTTCAAGGCGTGAACAATGGCTACTAACTCAAAATCATGGACAGGATAGTTCTTCTTATGGGTCTTAATCTGGCGTGAGGCATAGGCAATCACCCTACCCTCCTACATCAAAACACAACCAATGCCTATCCTCGAGGCATCACAATACACGGTGTAAGAACCTGAAGCTGATGGTAGAACTAACACTGGAGTTGTGGTCAAAGCAGTCTTGAGCTTCTGAAAGCTCTCCTCACACTCATCCGACCACCTGAATGGAGCAACCTTTTGGGTCAATTTAGTCAAGGGTGATGCAATAGATGAAAATCCCTCCACAAAGCGACGGTAGTAATCCGCCAAACCAAGAAATCTCCTAATCTCCGTGGCTGAGGACGGTTTGGGCCAACTCTACACCGCCTATATCTTCTTTGGATCTACCTGAATACCCTCACTGGACAACACGTGCCCCAAGAATGCTACTGAACTGAGCCAAAACTCACATTTGGAGAACTTTGCATAAAGATTCTCCTCCCTCAATCTCTGTAATACAATCTTCAAATGCTGAGTGTGTTCTTCTTAGCTACGAGAGTACACCAGGATTTCATCAATGAATACAACAACGAATGAGTCCAAATAGGGCTAAAATACATTTTTCATCAAATGCATGAACGTTGCTGGGGCATTGGTCAGCCCAAAAGACATCACCAAGAACTCATAATGGCCATATCGGGTCCTGAAAGCTGTCTTAAGAATATCTGAATCCTGAATCTTTAGCTGGTGATAACCGGACCTCAAATCAATCTTGGAGAACACCCTTGCTCTCTGAAGCTGGTCGAATAAATCATCAATACGAGGCAAAGGATACTTGTTCTTGACTATGACCTTGTTCAACTGCCTGTAACCAATACACATTCTCATGGAACCATCCTTCTTTTTCACAAATAGAATCGGTGCACCACAAGGTGACACACTAGGCCGAATAAACCCTTTATCAAGGAGTTCCTGAAGTTGTTCTTTCAATTCCTTCAACTCCGCCGGTGCTATACGATACAGTGGAATAGAAATGGGCTGAGTGCCTGGCACCAAATCAATACCAAAGTCAATATCCCTGTCAGGCAGCATGCCCGGCAGGTCTGTAGGAAACACATCCGGAAAATCACGTACCACCGGAAAAGAATCAATGACAGGAGTCTCTGCACTAACATCCCTTACAAAAGCCAAATAAGATAGGCAATCTTTCTCAACCATGTGTTGAGCCTTCAAATATGAAATCACCCTACTTGATACATAATCTACAGAACCGCTACACTCAACCCTCGGAATTCCCAGCATAGTCAATGTCACCGTCTTAGCGTGACAATCTAGAACAGCATGACATGGAGATAACCAATCCATACCCAATATCACGTCAAAGTCGACCATACTGAGCAGCAAAAGGTCCACTTGGGTCTCCAGACCCCCAATAGTCACCACACATGACCGATATACGCGGTCCACAATAATAGTATCGCCTATAGAAGTAGATACATGAATAGAAGAAACTAGAGACTCACGAGGCATATCCAGAAAATGGGCGAAATATGAGGAAACATATGAATACGTGGAACCAGGGTCAAATAATATTGAGACATCTCTGTGACAAACTAAGACAATACCTGTAATCATAGCATATGAAGCAATAGAATCTGATCTGGCAGGGTGGGCATAGAAATGGGCCTGACCACCCCTTGATCTGCCTCCCCCTCTAGGGCGACCCCTAGCTGACTGACCTCCACCCCGAGCTGACTGGGTGGGTGGTGAGGTAACTAGTTTTGTAGTCGGAGGCTGACTCCTCTGCTGAGATAGACCTCCATGATGACGAAGACACTGCCTCCACATATGCCCAAGCTCCCCACACTCAAAATAACTCCCTGGTGCTGGCGGCGAAAATTGAAGGGAACCCCTAGCACCGGGATAACTGGTAGAAGAACCTGGCATGGAAGAGCCCTGAACAGGTGGAGCACGGGACGGACTCTGAAATGGAAGGACACTAAGTGATGAGTGGCCCTGATGAGAACTGTGAGAACCATGGCCAGATGATGCACCACGGTGAAATGGATGAGCTGACTGAGCCTGTCTGAAATGACGACCTCTACCGTGCTGGGACTGACCCCCAAAAAGAGCACCGCTGAATCCACCCTGACCATGAGGCCTCTTGGCCTTCCTATCAACCCTCTCCTAACTGCGAACCATCTCAATCTGCCGAGCAATGTCGACAACCTCATCAAAGGTAGCACCCGAAAACCGTTCCCTGGTCATGAGCAACTGTAGTTGATAAGTGAGGCTATCAATAAACTCATGATCCTCTCTCTGTCCACGGGAACCAACCAGATAGCATGATGGGCCAACTCAGAGAATCGCATCTCATACTGTGTCATAGATATATCACCCTGGCGAAGCCGCTCAAACTGTCTGTGCAGCTCCTCTCTGCGGGATCGATGCACGAACATCTCTAAAAAGACCACGGAGAACTGCTGCCAAGTAAGGGTTGCTGTGCCAACAAGCCTACGCCTCTCGTAAGTCTCCCACCATCTCAGTGCAGCCCCAGAAAACTAAAAGGTAGTGAATGAGAACCCCCAAGTCTCCAGAATACCAGCAGTACGGAGTATCCTCTGACACCTGTCCAAAAAGTCCTGAGCATCCTCTCTCTTTGTGCCACTGAAAGGTGGTGGCTGGAGTCTCCCAAACCTCTCCAACCTACGCTGATCATCCTCAGGCATAGCAAGAACCACATAATCATGAGCAACTACAACCGGCTGGGTTGGTGGTGCCTCCGGTGTCTGAAGTCCCTGAACAACCTGCTCGGGTGTGCGAGCGACGGGAGTCTGAGTGCCTCCCCTGGCCTGAGAAGTGGTTGCGACCGTCAAAATAGAGACCGCCTAAGCAAGGCCAGTACACGCTGTCAGAATCTGAGCTAGGGCCTCCTGAAGACCTGGAATCACAATAGGCACTGGTGGTGCCTGAGCTGGTGCATCAACAACTAGAACCTGGTCCTGATCTGGGACAACCAGTGGATCTGCAGGTACTACCTCAACTGTTGTACGGGCTACACCTCTGCCCCTACCACGGCCTCTACCATGGCCTCGGCCTCTCGCGGCCCTGGCTGGTGGTAGTGGTGGTTGGCCCTCCTGACCGGTAGCATGAGTCCTCACTATCTGTGAGAGAATGAAACAACAGATATTTAGTTATTAGAATCAACAGATTCACAAGACAAGAATCCAAGAATGTGGAGTTTCCTAAAGGTTCTGCAGCCTCTCGAAGATAAGTATAGACGTCTCTGTACCGATCTGCAAGACTCTACTAAACCCGCTTATGACTCGTAAGACCTATGTAACCTAGGCTTTGATACCAATCTGTCACGACCCAAACAAACCCCTGTCGTGATGGCACCTATCGTGGAACTAGGCAAGCCAATTCATTTCCAAAACAAACCGATATTTTCATTTCAAAGATAATTTCAGTGCTATTTAACATAAAAACCTTCGTAAAGGAGTTCAAATCAAAATAAAAGTGCGGAAGGAAAAGCCCGACATCGGGGTGTCACTAGTCATAAGCATCTACTACAAACTATCCAACAATATCAAGGCTAACTCAGCCTGGAAAATAACTAAATACAACTAGAGGAAAATAAGAGGGAGAAGAGCATGGGCTGCAATCGCCAAATAGCTACCTTGCTATCTCCAAGAAAATCTGCAACCAGAACAATCAATAATCGCTACCGTGTCCAGCTACACCTGAATCTGCACACAAGGTGCAGGGAGTAATGTGAGTACGCCAACTCAGTAAGTAACAACAATAAATAAAGACTTAGCAGTAGTGGCGAGCAATAAAGCATATAACATTCATATCGAGAAATCTCAGTAATATACCACATGCTTTTAAAATCAGGGTTTGAATCAAAACATCTCGTTTAACCCAGTTGTAGTAAAAATCATTTAGAGATATTTTTCAATAGTTTTCAGACAAAGGAAGAATGCAAAGGTGAGCAAAAATGATAAAATCATAAACAGCCCATCGGGCAAAACATCACTCATGTACAGCCCCTCGGGCAAACCTCACAGTCACTCGTGCCACTCGGGCATGCCTCACAATACTCTTGCCACTCGGGCATACCTCACAATCACCCATGCCTCCCAGTCACTCAGCACTCGCCACTCGCCACTCGCACTCGCACTCAGTAGGTACATGTGCTCACTGGGGGTGTGTACAGACTCCGGAGGGGCTCCTTCAGCCCAAGCGCTATAATCTGCACGGACAACTCACGTGCTGCACGGATAACTCATGTGCTATAATAATAAATTATGTTGCAGGCAGGCAGCCCCGATCCACACACATCCTCACAAATCAGGCCTTCGGCCTCACTCAGTCATAACCCTCTCAAGCCACTCGGGCATTTCAGTAAAACAGGGCATTCGGCCCAAAACATTTATATGCATCCAAGTAGAGTCATAAAACTGAGTTATGCGGTAAACAAGTATAAACATGACTGAGTATAGATTTTCAATCGAAACCAATTGAGAGGATAGTAAGAAACAGCCCCTAAGGGTCCAAACAGCAATGGCGCAAGGCCCAAACATGGCATTCAGCCCAATTTACAGAAACTCTTTCTAAAATATATAAGTATCATATAGTTTCAACATAATATACAACTTTACAGTTGCTACGGGATGGACCAAGTCACCAATCCCCAAAGGAAAACGCCCACACGCCCGTTACCTAGCATGTGCGTCACCTCAAAGTAGTAAAATAATACGAAATCCGGGGTTTCATACCCTCAGGACTAGATTTACCATCGTTACTTACCTCAAGCCGTGAAATTCTTATTTTGCAATGTCCTTTCCTCGTAAATTGGTCTCCAAACACCTCGAATCTGGTCATAAATAATTCATTTCAGTCAATAAAATTCATTATAAGTAATCCCATAAGAAAATAATAATTTTCCATAAAAATCCAAAAATTAGCTCAAAACTCGCTCGTGGGGCCCATGTCCGGAAGCTTAATCAACCACGAGTCTAACCATACCAATTTCACCAGGAGGGTTTTCAAATTTTCCCAACTCAATTCACCAATTAAATGATAAAAACAACCATGAATTCGGGTAATTTAACCAATATTGAGTTAAAAACACTTACCCCGTTGTTTCCTCTGAAAATCACCCAAAATCGCCTCAAATCCGAGCTCCAAATCGTCAAAAACTGAAAATGAGACTAAGTCCCATTTTCAGAACTTAAACTCTCTGCCCAGACATTTTCTCCACGCGATCGCGAACACTCCCACGTGATTGCGAAGAACAATTTCCATCGCCCATATTTTACTCTACGCGATCGCGGATTTTCCCATGCAATCGCGATGCACAACATCACAGACATACACGATCGCGGACTAGTCCACGCGATCGCGAAGAACAAAACACGTGACTTCTAATGTGCTCCACTTACTCTACGCGAACGCGACCTTCATCACGCGTTCGCGAGTCACAAAATTCCAGAGCTACGCGATCGCATCACGCTTCACGCGATCGCGTAGAACAAAAATCCTCACTGACCGACTAAGCCTACGCGATCGCGTAGAAGGAAAACATTATCAGAATATCATAAAATTCCAGCAGCTATTCAAGTCCAAATTTTTGATCCGTTAACCATCCAAAACTCACCTGAGCCCCTCGGGACCTCAACCAAATATACCAACAAGTCCTAAAACATCATACGGACTTGGTCGAACCCTCAAATCAACTCAAACAACGCTAAAACCATGAATTACACCCCAATTCAAGCCTAATGAACTTTGAAATTTCTAATTTCTACAAATGACTTCGAAACCTATCAAATCACGTCCGATTGATCTCAAATTTTGGACACAAGTCATAAATGACATAACAGAGGTATTCCAATTTTCAGAATCAGATTCCGACCCCGATATCAAAAAGTCAACCCCCAGGTCAAACTTCTCAAAAATTAAACTTTCGGCATTTCAAGCCTAATTCCTCTACGGACTTCCAAATAATATTCAAGACACGCTCCTAAGCCCAAAATCACCATACTGAGCTATTAGAATTATCAGAATTCGAATCCGAGATCGTTTACACATAGGTCCATATCCGGTCCACTTTTCTAACTCAATTGTTTTTTTTTTCAATTATGAGACTAAGTGTCTCATCTCACTCCGAGTTCCTTCCGAACCCGAACCAACTAACCCGATATAACATAATATAGTTGAATAATACAAAAATAAGTAGAAATGGGGGAAACGGGGCTATAACTCTCGAAACGACCGGCCGGGTCGTTACAAGTTGTAACCTGTACATTTGGACTCATATGTTCGGTAATGCCCCTACGAGTGGAATTCGTGGCTCGATGAGCGGTGGAATGGATTTGTGATGCCTATGATGTAACTGCAGGATGTGTTAAGACAATTTGAATGTGACGAGAAGCGTTTCCTTGAAATGTAAAGGAAGGCCAAGTTTTGATGTGACGTACGGTCTCGAGTGTGAATGTTTTGAAGGATCTTTCACGTTGTTAAATTTTGGGGCAAATTAAATTCTCATGTCTTGTCAATGAGTTTGGACTCAAGAAGAGTAAGTGATTGTGTAGTAATTGTGGTTGTGAATGGGTATTTTTTATGTTGATGGCTCGAGAAAGATGATCTTCGAAGAGACTTAGAGTTGGTAATATTTTATTGGTTTAGGTGCGACAGAGATACATTTCGATTTGATGCAGCAGTTGGGTAGCAAAGTATGAGGGAAGACATGACGGGAAGTGTTTCGCGGTGGTTGAAGTACTAGCAGGTCAAGTAGGAGAAATAGAGGTTGAGAAGTTTCTTAAAAGAGATGATTTAACCAAAGTAAGAGTGACAGATTAGCATATGAATTCACTAGTAGGGTAGTTGTGCACCTTGAGAAAGTGTAGAATAGTTTGGAATCGTGTTAGTATGTGAATCGGCCTGCAAACTCTATTTGGAGTGATGGTTAGCGTACAAAGGAAAATTGAATATGGCAGAAAGCAGTGTGTTTGAAATGAATAGAGGCATGAAGATCTGATTATCGTGTCAGGCGCAATATGACTTGAATTCGGAAGGTATCATTGACGTACAGTTGATGTCAATAGGGAAAGTGCAGACTTATACAAATGGTGGGCGAGCATGAACTCAGGAGAATTTACGGATTTAGTGGTCGTTGCACTCAATGCAGTGTCATTAGAAGATGTCGGTAAGGAATTCTACATGTGGGTTATCTCCTGTGTGCAGCTAGCGGTGGCGTGACGTTGATGAAGCTTTTGTGAGGAATATTACTTGCTACCCAATAGGAGGTCGCGTGTGTGATTTTGGCTGGAGATTCAGAATGTTCATGAAAGGCTTAATAAAAGACTTCGAGAAGTCTGGCAGGTTAACGGTGCGAGACCTTGGAAATTGAGAAGGATAAATCCTTACGGGTTCTAATTTTATATAATTGCAGCTTAAGGCTAAGTGGGAGAGTCTGCTATCGACGAGTTGATTACACGGTTATAGGTCGTATTAGTTTCGGTTCGGGGTATACCGGTGAATCAGTTATGACTTGCAGAGGTCGAGATCGAGGATGACTCGGGTAAAGGAATTTTTGGACACAAGTTGTATTACACTTTATGGTTATAGGAGGACCATAAAATAATTGAGTGGTTATTCAGAGAGAATGTAGTGTACATGGAGCAGGAATTTGCTCGATTGCGTAGGAGTGTGGGTTACTCTTTATTCCCTTGGGTGTTGGTGTGCTAATGGGGCACAGGTCGTGTTGGTCCATTTGGTCGGTTAATTCGAGACTTGAGTAGAGTGGATGACTCTCGAGGATGGTTCCAATGGATTCAAGATTTATAAATATGGCTAGAAAACTGGGAGTTGCATTGAACGGTGTTGAGACTCATGGCAGCTTATATCATTGTGAATTATGCATTTTAGTATCAAGAAGGTAAAGGAAACAGTTTTAGGTTCACATAAAGTCTCTTCAGAGTAAGCATTTTTGGTTGTGGAACCTTTGGGATACATAAAAAGGGAATTCAGCGGCTTATAAGCCTTAGGGCGGCGTGATTCTATGCCAGAGTTCGTGGGGTAAGTTTTAGTTGAGGATAATAGTGTTCTAACAAGGAAAAAGTAGCAATTTGAAGGTAATTTAGAAAGAACTTGGAGAAATAGGACAGCTTGGTAGTAGGTTGGGTTAGCACAGTAATGGGTATGATCGGTTCTTTAGGTACTTATGATGTGGCTAGTATCTACAGGTGTTTCGTGGCAATGCTCTCGAATTTGGCAACCTGTGTGGCTTGGAGGAGTTAGAGGAATTCAGTTCAGATAGCTTAGTTATGTGCAAATGGATCTCAAAGTGTTCATGATGGGTTCTACCATGGTTTGAACCGGATATTTTCTACCGATGTACGGTACATTTTGTGTGTTATGATTTTCTCCTAGAAAGAAGCAAGAAAGAGGTTTTTGACTAATAAGGTATGTAATTTGCTAGTGACTCAGAGTTGATAATGGAATTCTTATGCTTGTCACATGATGGCATAATAGATGTGGTGTGTTGTGCGGGAATAGGATTTACATGTACAAGGTCACAATTCAGTTTTGAAGGGAAGGACATAAATTCTTAGGTAGCATGAACGGTTTTTGATGACTAGGTAAATGATATTACTATCTGGTATAGCTTGATGAGAGTGTACATTTCAGAAGGGGCAGTGTGTTCTGATTTATGGGTACTTCGCTGGTATTGCGTCACTCTCCTGGTTGATCGACTATTGATATTCAAATTTTTGCAAGGTGGCACGGAAGAATTTTTTTTTAAAAGTATTTCTCGTGGGATGATTGTGTATGAGAGAGGTGTTAGGCATTCGGGCGGTGGAGGTGGAATAAAATATGGTGATTCATATGTTCTATGGAATTGGAGATTGGGAGTTCTCAGGAGAAGATTGTTTCATGGTTGTGGATTGTGAAGTTGTGGCCGGAGCTAGCCAGATAATAGAAGGTGTTATGATTCCGTCATTGTGGACTTTCGGAGGTTGTTTATCTATTGGTGGCTGACCATAGTTGATTTGGGGGCCATTGGTAGGCCCAATTAGGATGTGTATTCTACACCGAGCCGGATTGATTGGCTCCATATTGCTATTGTTGAAGGATGTGCCATTCGGTTGATGTGAAGCTTATTTGTGTTCTGAAATGATCTGTGAGTTACTCTTCTATGATACGAGGAGTTATGATTCGTTGGTTATATGCACATATGGTGCGGTTCTATTGTGGCCTTATAGCGGAATTTGAGCAAGAATAGTATTGGATATTACTTGGTTGATGACGTATTGGTTATGTTCTTTTGGGTTTTATGTGGCATGGTGTCGTTTCCTTCTCTGTGGTTATTATAATGCACTTTGGGTACTTGATATCGAATTGCGCATGGTTATTGATTTTAGCAGGGTGGCTTGAGGTGTTTCATATGGACCAGTATTTGGATAGGGTCGCGTATTGCAGTAGAGTTATGTGGAAATATAATCCCTTGTGTAAGATTCGTGTGTTATGGTTCTGCGGTGTGTGATGGGTTCTTAGAATTGCGTCGGGGTGGTACTCATCGAGCTTGCGGAACGGTTCTCCTGTTTGGGTCATTGTTACGATTGGGTACATTTAGAATGTTGTTATCTGGTGCACGGATTACACGGGTTGTGGCTTTAGATTGTATTGATGTGTCATGTCACTAGAGTGGTCGTGTTGGATGAGACAAGGTCATTGGGCCTAGAATGGATGCTATCAGATTTGATTGTGGTATAATTGGGAGGATAATATCGGAAGTCGGCTTTGGAATTGGCTATAGTTCTTGTAGAAGGAACGGGAGCTCCATGACCAGTTGGTCTAAAGAATGGTTATGAATTCGGTATGTTTCTTTCATCATCGGCAGTGTACGAAGGTTTTAGAACGAGGTTTTGTCTGATATGAGGTTTATTACCAGCACTGGGTTGATTTGAGTCAATGATGTGATTTGAAATCATTGCTTCGAGCATTCGAGCTATGCGGTATTTGAATTTGAGTATTTGAGTTATGGTTACAGCTTTTGGTATAGCTTGTTCAGACTTATACGGTATGTAGATGCGAACTTCTGATCTTATAAGAAATTTCGGATGTCGGAAATTTGATTCGAAGGCTTGTGGGCTAGGTTGAATTGAGGAATTTCAGTTATGCTGTGCTATCGGACTTGTATGGGATAGGGTGACGTGGGATCACCCCCGGGTATGTGCATGGGAAAGTTACACAGCCATTTCTTGGCTTTTGGAACAACTCTCGGCACGTTCGAGGACGAACGTATGTTTAAGTGGGGGAGGATGTAACGACCCGGCCGATCGTTTCGGGAGTTATAGTCCAGTTTCCCCCATTTCTGTTTCCTTTATGCTCTTAAGCTATATTATGATATACCGGGTTAGTTGGTTCGGGCCCGGAGTGGTTTAAGTAGAAACTTAAGTTGGAAAAGTCAATCTGATGTTGACCTATGTATAAACGATCTCGGATTTAAATTTTGATGGTTCTGTTAGCTCCGTTAAGTGATTTTGGACTTAGGAGTGCATCCAGAATGTTATTTGGAGGTCCGTGGTAGAATTAGGCTTGAATTGGCGAAATTGGAAATTTGACGATTTCGGTCGGCAGTGGAAAAAATTGATATCGGGGTCGGAATGGAATTCCGGAAGTTGGAGTAGGTTTGTAGTGTCATTTTGTGATGTGTGTGCAAAATTTGAGGTCATTCAAACGTGGTTTGGTTGGTTTCGGCATCGATTGCCGAATTTGGAAATTTAGAAGTTCTTAGGCTTGAATCCGAGGGTAATTTGATGATTTGATGTTGTTTTAGGTGATTCGAAGGTTCGACTAAGTTGGTATATTGATATATGACTTGTTGGTATTTTTGGTTGAGGGCCCGAGGGCCTCAGGGTGATTCCGGGTGGTTAACGGATTTGTCGAAGTTGGAAAATGCAGCTGAAGCTGCTGCTACTGCTATTTTCGCACCTGCGGAAGAAAGAGTCGCAGGTGCGAGGCCGCTGGTGCGTGTGGGGAATTCACAGGTGCGGGCAATGCTGGGCTAGGCAGGATGCGCAGGTGCGAGTTGGAGGTCGAATCTACGAGCCCGCAGGTGCGAAACCTGGGGCGCAGATGCGGAAAGGGGGGATGTTGGGCAGGCTTCGCAGATGCGGCGCACCACGCGCAGGTGCACAGGTGCGACGAGTTTGCCGCAGATGCAGAGAATGGGTAGATAAGTGAGTTGCGCAGGTGCGGCTCCTTGGACCGCAGGTGCGGTCATGCGGGTGCGAGTAAATGGCCGCAGGTGCGAGAAGCCTGGGCAGAAGGTACATATTGCACACTTCGCGAATTTTGGTGCATTCTTCACCATTTCTATTCGATTTTGGAGCTTTGGGGAGAGATTTGAAGAGGGAAACAAGGGGGTTTTCATTGAGGTAAGTTACTTGAGTCCTAATACTCGTATATATAGTGATTTTCCCGTTGTTTAATCATGTAATTAGTGAAAATGAGGGGTTAGGGCTTGGAATATTTGGAGAGTAATTTAAGGATTTGAAGGACCAAACAATGTCGAATTTTGATGAATTTGGTATGGTTAGATTCGTGAGTGAATGAGCTTTCTAGTTTTGTAAATTTTGTCGGATTTCGAGACGTGGGCCTGGGGCTCGGGTTTGAGCCAATTTTGGGTTTTGGTCTAATTTTGTAGCTTTTCTTGTGGAATTCATTCCATTAGCGCGTATTGATGGTATTGTACTGATTGTGAATAGATTCGGAGCATTTGGAGGCCGAGTCCAAAGGCAAGAGCACTGTGGGGTAGAGATTTGACCTGTTCGAGATAAGTAACGATTGTAAATCTAGTCCTGAGGGTATGAAACCCCGGATTTCGTATCATTCTACTATTTTGAGGTGGCGCACATGCTAGGTGACGGGCGTGTGGGTGTGCACTGTTGGGGATTTGTGACTTGGTCCGTCCCGTAGCAACTGTAAAGTTGCATATTTTGTTGAATCTATATGATACTTATATGTTTTAGAAAGAGTTTCTGTAAATTGGGTTGAATGCCATGTTTGGGCCTTGTGCGAGTGTTGTTTTGACCCTTAGGGGCCTTTTCTTACTATCCTCTCATTGTTTTCGATTGAAAATCTATACTCAGTCATGGTTATACTTGTTTACTGCATAACTCAATTTTATGACTTTATTTTGATGCATATAAATGTTGTTTTAGGCCGAATGCCCTGTTAATACTGAAATGCCCGAGTGGCTTGAGAGGTTTATGACTGAGTGAGGCCGAGGGCCTGATTTGTGAGGATATTTATGGGATCGGGCTGCACGCCGCAGCATGTTTGATATCGGCCGAGGGCCTGAGTGATTTATGCCATGATTTGGCTTGATATAGCACTTGGGCTGAAGGAGCCCCTCCGGAGTCTTTACACACCCCCAGTGAGCGCAGGTACCTACTGTGTGCGAGTGTCAAGTGCCGAGTGCCGAGTGCTGAGTGACTGGGAAGCATGAGTGATTGTGAGGTATGCCCGAGTGGCAAAGAGTGATTGTGAGGTATGCCCGAGTGGCACGAGTGACTGTGAGGTTTGCCCGAGGGGCTGTATATGAGTGATTTTTTGCCCGAGGGGCTGTTTATGATTTCATCATTTTTTTCTCACATTTGCATTTGTCCTCTGTTTGAAAACTGTTAAAAATATCTTTAAATAATTTTTACTGGAACTGGATTTAAACGAGATGTTTTGATTCAAATTCTGATTTTTAAAGCATGTAGTATTTTACTGAGATTTCCTGATATGAACGTTATATGCTTTATTGCTCGTCACTACTGCTCAGTCTTTATTTATTGTTGTTACTTACTGAGTTGGCATACTCACATTACTCCTTGCACCTTGTGTGCAGATCCAGGTGTAGCTGGACACGGTAGCGGTTGTTGATTGTTCTGATTGCAGATTTTCCCGGGGATAGTAAGGTAGCTGCCTGGCGATCGCAACCCTGCTCTTCTCCCTCTTATCTTCCTCTAGTCGTATTTAGCATATTTTTCAGGCTGAGTTAGCCTTGATATTATTAGACAGATTGTAGTAGATGCTCATGACTAGTGACAACCCGATGTCGGGCTTTTCCTTCCTCATTTTTATTTTGATTGAAACTCCTTTATGAAGGTTTTACGTTAAATAGCATTGAAATTAAAATATCGGTTTGTTTTGAAAATGAGTCGGCTTGCCTAGTTCCACGATAGGCGCCATCACGATAGGGGTTAGTTTGGGTCGTGACACGTCATATCCGCCCTCAACCGGATGTTACGGCGCGAAATCCCGCTGATATCAACTGCAGATCAACATTTACTGGAAGAAGAAGAGTTTTTACCTTATTTAGACTTGTACTAGGATTGAAACTCCCCTACTATATAAAGGGAAGAACCTTTTTATTTTAAAACCAATGTTGCCACGTGTATCAAAGCAATTAAAGTTCATTTTTTTCTCTAGCTACTGTTCATATTGTTCTTCAACTGCTTATTTATTTAGTTTCAACTGAGCCCGCCCCGAGGGCTTGACCGAGGTCAATTTTTAGTATTCATCCAAAAGTCAGGCTTAATTGTCCATCACGCTTGGTTTGACCGTTTCACTTCTCTTTACTTTAATTATTTTCTGTTCATAGATCATTTGTGTTAAATTAAATCACGTATTTTTTAAACCGCGTACAAATATAATTGTTACTCATTTTAAGGGTAAGCATCTGACTATACAACCCTTCTAATGCACAGGTTATGCCAAGTTTTAAGAAGATTAAAGCAGATTAAGTGCATAATTAACTAAAAAATAAATTCATTTAAAAATCAATTTGGTTGAAGTAAGATGAGTTCAGTGAAATTAGTCATAGCAGAGTGTCATAACCAAGCAGCCGAACTTACTCAGCCTCTTTCTATTTCCTCTGTTCTTCCTTTTTCTTGTTGTGGACAAAGCAACTTAAATTTCACATCTACACTGTCGGTGCAATTCTAGTAGATTGAGAAATAGTAAATGGTAACAAAGGAAACTCACATGCAGTGGATCCAACATTAAATATGCCGTTGAAAAGAACCATACTTTTCTTTCCTTTTTCTTTTTGCTTTGTTGAAGGAAAACCCGTTCGTTACGAAAGGATACGAGCATAAGTTTTGCACAAGTTACAACAAAGTTCTAGAACTCAAATGTAGATGTATTATTTTGTTTCTAAGGGCGCGCCGGAGGGGGTTCATTTATCTTGTTTTCTTGTACATTTTGTCACGGGGCTCCTAGTTTTCTTCATTTGCGCTAACATTTGTTGGCATTGTTTTTATCTGTAGGCCACAAAGGTCTCAACAAAAGAAAATTATTCGCACCCAATGTCAATTTACACAAATCAGGGAATGAAACGCATGTCTTTCCTATAGTATATACATATATCACTTAAAATAGTTAAGTAATATACGTTCTTACTATAATTTGCACTCACTATGATTGAATAATATTGTTTTATGTAACATTAGGTGCGAGTAAAATTGTCTCTAAAGTCTATACTTCCATAAAAAATGTACAGTACCTCTTAATTTGACATGATACGATTATTTGTAGTTCAATAATTTTACCTGACACGACTTTGAAGAAAGAAGATTGTTTACCCGAAAAATCGGATAACGTTGAATTTATGTATGGTTCTAAGGGCAAGTAGATTCCTTTGATCTGAAAATAACAATGTACGTATTTATGGTGCAAAAAAAGGAATGTTGATGAACAAAGATATTTAGTGAGCTTTAGAAAGATAAACACAATGAATTCTTAATCCCAGCGAAGGTGCCTTCTATTACAATCTATCTTGCCTTTTATAGCCGAGGATCACTACTTTATCTATAGCAACATGATGGAATACTACTACTAGTGGAGGACCCATGATGGTGTGTCTCCTCCTTAATTCCCGTAGAGATTCTCTCCTTTGGTGCGGTTGTAACAGCTTTTTGTCTGCGAACTCGATACCGACTCGAGCTCGGTATCGGTTCGGAACCTCGGCCTTGGTTTCGAGCTAGGTGATCACTTTCGGGCATCGATGTTCGGGACCTGTATCGGTCGATGTTACCTCGGTCGATTCGTACGTCCCGAGCTCGATACCCCCATCTCGGAATTCGTTCGGGGTCTCCGTGAAGATACCCCTTGATTGAAATGCCATCCTCGATCGATCTTCATGACCGAGGATCGGTTTTAACCGTATACAGATAGCCCCCTCTTTTCTTGGAAAGGAGATGACGAGAAATGATATGATTTTCCTAAGGTTCGACCGCATCGATGATGATGTTTCTATCGGCTTTGACTATGACGTGCGTGATAGCTGTCCCATCAATTTGGTTTTATCGAGGCATTTAATGTGTGTCAGTCGATGGTCGGCCACCGCTAGAAACGAATCGCCATGCCTTATAAATAGTTTTCCCATATAATGTTTTCCACTTTTGTGCTTCCTCTTTTCCCAAATTCCCTTTGATTAGTTTCTCTTATTTCGTTGCTTTAGTGCCGCTTATACCAGAGTTTCGGTGCTGTCCCATCTTTCACCTTTCTTTGCGACTTTTTCTTCTCATATTAATGGAGAAAACTTCAAAAATCGTACCTCACAAGGAGAAAGCTTCTTCCTCACAGCCGTGTGACGATAAGGTGCCGACCGAGCCGTCCGTTCAAGATTATATTCCCGGCCCGTGTATTTTAAAAACTGATTTTAAGGTGGAGAACCCTCCGTCCGTTCCGGGTCGGTGTGAGCACGTATCGATGTATACGTGCTCTATAGCGGAGGTTCACCTCGAGGCCGTCAGAAAAGATTGCGGTTGGGGTTTTGAGGTTGTGTTACAAATCCCCTCCTCCGATGAGAGCGTCACTACCTATGTGGAGGGATTTTTAAGTGTTTACACCTATCCCTTTACGTTGGGAGCTGTCGATCCCGTGATTTTTGATTTCTGCAGGAGATATCAGGTCACCCTCGGCCAAATTCATCCTTCCTTATGGCGTATAGTCATCTTATTGTGTTTCTTCTCTATCAAAGCCGGAGGGTTGGATTTTTCTCTGAACCACCTTATACGACTGTATCGGCCTCAGATTTATCGTGGACTTATTAGGCTATATCGTCGGGCATCGAAGGCTTTGATGTCGAGCATCGATGAAGATAAGGATCGAGGCTGGATGGGTCGATATATTCGAGTGAGGACTCGTGATCTTATCCCGGAGGAAAAGATGTCGTTTCCTGAAAAATGGAACTTCGACCGTAAGTGATCCATGTTTGCTTTTCGTGTCTTTTTTCGTATTTGTTAATATTATTTTCTGATGTCCAGCTGCACCTTGAATGCCACAAGCTGTGCCTGATCTCGAGGATTGGGTTCGAAAGTTAGCCTCGACTTCATCCTATGCCGAACGCGCTTGGCGTGATCTGGCTAAAGGTAGATGGGAGGCCAAGAATCATGGTGAGGTTTGGTTCCTGTTTCCCTCGAGGTATATTCTGCGTTCATTTCGTTATCGATTTTTCCCTTGTATATAGGTGTAACTAGGGATGCCGTTTTGCGGCCTTCGAGCGGTGATGAAGGAAACAAGCCCCCGGTCCTGGAACAGGGAAAAGAAAAGAAATGAAGGGCTTCCTCTCGACCGGAGGACCCTAAGCCCAAAACTCGAAAGGTGAGGAGAAAAATCATTACCCTTTCGATCGACTCGGTCCATCGACTGAGGGAGGAAGAAGAAGAAGAAGAAGAAGAAGAAGATAGCTCCTCGGCTTTGGTAGTCCGACCTACGGAGACAGTCGAGGTTGCTAGAGCTGCTGAGCCGATGGCGGCCGTGCCCATCGGGGTTGGTTCCGAAGATCTAAGTCTCGATCGGAGTACTCCGAGTGATTTGCTCGGGGCAATGGAAATGGGTCATTCACCTTCCCTTCCGTCTTTTTTTGAGGAGGCATTGAAGGAGGCTCGAGAGCTGAAGACTCCCGATATTGGTGCTGGCTCAGGTGCAGCGGATCCTTTTAAGGATTGTTTTACTGGTGTTGATGACAGTTCCGATATCGGTGATGCTTCTCTTTTGTTAGAGGAAGCTCAGCGTTTTATTACTCGGGTAATGATTCTTCCATACTTGGCTTCTTTGTCCTTTTCCATACTTGACGGTTCCGATATCGGTGATCCTTTTTTGCTTTATTGGTGTTGATGACAGTTTCTAATTATGCAGGCCATCGGTAGGTTTCGAGTTGATCTTAGCCAGTGTGAGGCCGAACTCCGGAAGGTCCTAGGTGAAAGAGATGACCTTCGGCTTCTTTGTAGCAAAAATGAGGAGGCTATAAAGGATCTTTAAGCAGATTTGGCTAAGGTTCGTGAAGAAAGGGTCGAGCTCGATCAGCAGGTGAGCCTCGTTCTGTTAAAGTATGGATTCGACTCGACTGTGGAAGTTAACCCTCAGTTGTCTCAGTTGTAGCAAAAGATCGAGAAGATCGAGCTACTTCGAGAGGAGGTCGATCAAATCCGGGCCGAATGCAACCTGTGCAAGGAGACTATTGACTGCCTGGCAGTGGAGAAAGAAACCATCTTAACAAAGTTATTATCAGCCGATGTTCAGCTTCAAAACGTCAAGCAAAAGGTGTCGGTGCAGGCTAAGAAAATCGATGAGCTTGAGATACGACTTGCCGAGGCTAAGGCGGAGGTTGAGTCGTCAAAAGTTTTGGCGGATAAGTCTATTGCTGTATATTAAGCTGATGCTGAGGCCGCTCAGGTAAAGGCCCGGGAAGCGGCGAAGATTGCCGATGCTCGAGCTCATTGGGTTGCCGAACTTGTTAAGTGTAGATCTCGGAGGAAGACCCTCGAGGAGATTCATGCTCGATGTTTCGATCTTACCGAAGAGGTAAGAAAGGCAAAAGAACTTGAAGCGGAAGCTAAAGCCTTGGCTTCTGATGATGATGATGATGATGATGATAACGATGATGGTAGCAAAAGCGGGTCCGAGGGTGGGGAAGACCCTGACCCAGAAGCTTAGAGTCTAATTCTCATTATCTGTAAATTAATTACTTAGGCAATTTTGTATATATAACAAGGTTGATTTTGATCGATCAGATTTGGAGTGACGTTTTGCTTGTTGAGTTGATGATAATGTGGTGGTTAACGTAAACTCTGAGTAAACGTAGCTTTTTCAATGTTTCAAATTCGATTGGGTCCTTGTTCGAACTCGGCAGCCCGTAGGCTTTAATATTTGAGTGTCGAACTCGATGTAGAAGTGACCCGTAGGCTCAATGGTTGACTGAGTATTTCGAACTTGATATAGAAGTGGCCCGTAGGCTTAAAATTCGAGTGTTTATTTTGAACTCAAGATAATGTGGTAGCCCGTAGGCTTAATATTTGAGTGATTATTTCGAACTCGAGATAATGTAAAAGCCCGTAGGCTTAATATTCGAGTGATTATTTTGAACTCGAGATAATGTGGAAGCCCGTAGGCTTTAATATTCGAGTGATTATTTCGAACTCGATGTTGAAGTAACCCATAGGCTCAACGGTCGACTGAGTATTTCGAATTTGATATAGAAGTAGCCCGTAGGCTTGTTTATTTCGAACTCGAGATAATGTGGTAGCCCGTAGGCTTAATATTCGAGTGATCGTTAATTCTGTTGCATAATAAATCTCAAGTCAATGTACATATGTTTTGGTGCAATCTAATATGAGCATGGTTCATTTTGACCATTTTGGCTCTTACAATTTTTCCTCTATTATTGTGAGAAAACTTTGTTGCATCTGAACTCGATGTATTTGAGGCCCTGGTGCCCCCCGGTATTCGAGGCCGTTCGGGCTAAGGGTCGAAAGCTTCGGATACTGTTTTGAAAGCGCAGCACGATCGATGGTTGCCTCATTGAAAACCTTGCCGCAAAAAACCCTTTTGGGAAAAAACCGGTCTAAGGAAAAAAGAGTGCAGCACGTGCTTTTGAGTAAAAGAATACTTCTGTTCTTTGTTCGAACTTCTGTACTGGACAGTTGAATAAATATGGGAAAGGTCGGACCTTAGCAGTAGTACCGTTTTAGATGTGATACATTCCAACTGCTTGATAGCTGTTTGCCGTTTATGATGCTGAGCCTGTACGATCCTTTCCCAAAGTTCTCAAGCACCTGGTACGGCCCTTCCCAATTTGGTCCTAATTTTCCTTCGTTTGGATTCCGAGTATTGATGGTGACTTTCCTTAACACCAAGTCCCCTGGATTGAAGTGGCGAAGTTTAGTTCTTCGATTGTAATACCTTTCGATTCATTGCTTTTGTGCGGCCAACCAGATGAGGGAAGCTTCTCGTCCTTCATCCGATAATTCAAGGCTGGTGTTCATAGCCTCGTTATTTGATTCTTCCGTCATGAATCGAAATCTGGGACTAGGCTCTCCGACTTCGACTGGTATTAATGCTTCGAAGCCATATACTAAGGAGAATGGGGTCTCCCCTGTACTGGATTTCGATGTTGTTTGGTATGCCCAAAGGACTTCGGGCAGGATTTCTCTCCATTTTCCCTTAGCGTCATTCAATCTCTTCTTCAGGTTTTGAAGAATAATTTTGTTTGTTGATTCGGCTTGTCCGTTTCCGCTGGGGTGGTATGGGGTTACTAGTATCCTTCTTATTTTGTGGTCTTCGAAGAATTTTGTGATTTTGCTGCCACTGAATTGCTTCCCATTATCACATACTATTTCGGATGGTATCCCTAATCGGCATACTATATGATCCCACAAAAAGTCGATAACCTCTTTTTCTCTTAATTTCTCGAACGCCTGCACTTCAACCCATTTAGAAAAATAGTCAGTCATAAACAAAATAAATCTGGCTTTACCTGGGGTCGATGGTAGGGGGCCGACGATGTCCATTCCCCATTTCATGAATGGACATGGCGATAGGACCGAGTGAAGCTGTTCTCCGGGCTGATGGATCATTGGAGCAAACCTTTGACATTTATCGCATTTACGAACAAATTCTTTTGCATCTTTGCCCATATTGATCCAATAATACACTGCTATGATCACTTTTTGAACTAACATGTCGGCACCGGAGTGATTGCCACAAGTGCCCTCGTGTACTTCCCGGAGGATGTAATTGGTATCTCCCGGACCTATGCATACCGCCATCGGTCCATCGAATGTTCTTCGATATAACATTCTGTCCGCAGCCAAAGTAAATCGAGCAGCTTTAGTTCGAAGGGTCCTGGACTCTTTGTGGTTTGAAGAGAGCTTTCCGTTTTTTAAGTATTCAATATACTTGTTTCTCCAATCCCAGGTTAAGCTAGTAGAATTTATTTCGGCGTGCCCTTCTTCGATTACAGACCTTGAAAGTTGAACGACAGTTTCCGAGTTCAAATCATTCACCTCGACCGATGATCCCAAATTAGCAAGCGCATCGGCCTCATTATTCTGTTCTCGTGGAACATGTCGTAGACTCCATTGTTTGAAATGGTTCAAAGTGATAAGCAGTTTGTCCAAATACCTTTGGATTCTGCCTTCTCGGACTTTGAAGGTTTTGTTTACTTGACTCACCACTAGCAAAGAGTCGTAGTTGGCCTCAACGACCTCCGCTCCCAAATTTCTAGCTAGCTCGAGACCTGCAATTATGGCTTCATACTCAGCCTCGTTGTTAGTTAACCTGATAGTTTTAATAGCTTGCCTAATAATGTTACCCGTGGGAGATTTCAAAACTATGCCTAGCCCGGACCCCTTTACGTTCGAAGCTCCGTCCATAAAGAGGATCCATGCCCTCGTCGATAAATTTGATTTTAACAGTAGTTCTCTTTCGACTTCGGGTACGAGGGTCGGCGTGAAATTGGCCACGAAGTCTGCCAAAATTTGAGACTTGATGGCCGCTCGAGGTCGATATTCGATATCATACCTGCTGAGTTCGATGGCCCATTTGGCCAATCGGCCCGATAGTTCAGGCCTATGTAAAATACTACGAAGTGGGCAGGTAGTTAATACGCTTATGGGGTGGCATTGGAAGTACGGTCGTAACTTCCTAGAGGCGCTAACCAGTGCAAGCGCCAATTTTTCCAAGTGCGGATATCTAGTTTCCGCTTCCCCTAAGGTCCGACTTACGTAGTAAACAGGAAATTGCATACCTTCCTCTTCTCGAACCAGGACACTGCTTATGGTGACTTCTGATACTGCCAAGTATAGGTAAAGTTTTTCGCCGATTTTTGGAGTGTGCAGCAGTGGTGGGTTCGATAGATATCGTTTCAGTTCTTGTAATGCTAGTTGGCATTCCGGTGTCCAAGCGAAGTCGTTCTTCTTTTTGAGTAGAGAGAAAAATTTGTGGCTTCGATCTGATGATCTCGAAATGAATCGGCCTAAGGCTGCTATTCTTCCTGTTAACCTTTGTACAGCTTTCACGCTGTTCACGATGGTGATGTCTTCAATGGCCTTGATTTTGTCTGGGTTAATCTCGATTCCCCGATTTGACACCATGAAGCCGAGGAACTTACCCGAGCTGACTCCGAAAGCACATTTTTCGGGGTTGAGCCTCATATTGTATTTCCTCAGGATATCGAATGTTTCCAGCAAATGGGTCAAATGGTCCTCTGCGCGCAGGGACTTGACTAGCATGTCATCAATATAGACTTCCATTGATTTACCTATTTGTTCTTCGAACATTCTATTTACTAGGTGTTGATGAGTAGCTCCTGCATTTTTTAGCCCGAAGGGCATTACGTTATAACAATATGTCACGAACGAAGTCTTTTCCTGGTCTTCCGGGTTCATCTGGATTTGATTATACCCGGAATAGGCATCGAGAAAGGTAAGGATCTCGTGGCCGGCCGTGGCATCGATCAAGTGATCGATGTTGGGCAGTGGATAAGAATCTTTGGGGCATGCTTTGTTCAAGTCTTTGTAGTCTATACACATTCTAAGTTTGTTTCCCTTTTTAGGCACTACGACCACATTGGATAACCATTCGGGGTATTTTACCTCTCTAATGGATCCTATTTTGAGCAGTTTAGTTACCTCATCTTTTATGAATACGTGCTTCACCTTCGATTGGGGTCTTCTTTTTTTCTTCACCGGTCTGAATCTAGGGGACACACTTAGTCGATGTGTCGTTATGTCCGGCGGGATTCCTGTTATATCTAAATGGGACCAAGCAAAGCAATCGATGTTATCGATAAGAAATTGAATGATTTTCTTCTTGAGTTCGGGTTTCAAACCCCTTCCCAGGTATACCTTTCGTTCGGGCCAGTGATCGATCAAAATTATTTGCTCCAATTCCTCAATAGTTGATTCGGTGGCATCGGAGTCATCGGGGGTCACGAAGGATCGAGGGATCCACTGATCATTGTCTTCTTCGATGCTCTGTTTATCCGGCTGGGTCGGGGCCGATGTCTTTGGTTGCTATTTGGCGTTCCGGTCTTCGATTGTGCCTCCTTTTGAACCCGATCCATTCATTGGTGAAGACGAAGATGTTGGTTTTGCTTCTTCGATGGAGAACATTTCCTTTGCGGCTGGTTGTTCTCCGTACACTATTTTGACACCTGTCGGTGTTGGGAATTTGAGGACCTGGTGTAGGGTCGAAGGTACAGCTCTCATGTTGTGGATCCACGGCCTTCCGAAAAGGGCGTTATATCTCATATCGCCTTCGATCACGTGAAACTTTGTTTCCTGAATTGTTCTGGCGACATTTATCGGTAGGGTTATCTCGCCTTTGGTGGTTTCGCATGCCATATTGAATCCGTTTAAAACCAAAGTTGCGGATACGACCCGGTTTTGTAGGCCGAGTTGTTTTACGACCTTCGATCGGATGATATTGGCCGAGCTACCTGGATCAATTAACACACGCTTAATTTTAATTTTATTCATGAGTACGGATATTACCAGTGCATCGTTATGGGGTTGGATGATTCACTCGGTATCTTCATCATTGAACGATAAAGCCCCTGAGGGAGTGTAATCTTGAATTCGAGATCGTTTTTCCCTCACAATCGACGTTTTAGCGCGTTTGAGCATAGGTCCCTGAGGGGTATCGACGCCGCCGATGATCATGTGAATGATGTGCTGTGGTTCTTCTTCTTCGTTTTGCTTGCCAAAGTCCTTGTTTTTAAAATGGTTCTTCGCCCTATCACTCAAAAATTCCCTAAGGTGCCCTTTGTTAAACAAGCGGGCTACTTCCTCTCTTAATTGTCTGCATTCTTCCATTTTGTGACCATGGGTGCCATGATACTCGCATATTTGATTGGGATTCCTTTGGGCCGGATCGGTCTGCATGGGTCGAGGCCATCTTGTATCTTTGATGCGTCCGATAGCCGATACGATCGCGGATGCATCGATGTTGAAGTTATATTCCGATAATCGAGGAACTTCTATAGGATCGGCATATTTATCAAAGCCTCTCTTGCTCATAAGTCCCCGAGAATTTTGCCCCCGATCATACCTGCGGTTATTCCTAACTGTGTCATGTGCCGAACCATGGTTCACCCGATCTGCAACGTACGGCTGGTGTCGGTCTCTGTTTGACCTTTGTTCTCTGTTGGTTTCCTTCAGAATTTTAGTGGTTGCGCGGTTCTGACGCGTGGGTTCATACGGAAATTCCAATTGATCATCTTCGACCCTGATTTTCGATTGATACCGATTGTGTATATCCGTCCAAGTTATTGCAGGGTATTCGATCAAGCTTTGTTTCAACCGACGTGATGCTGTCGAACTCAGTCCGTTCAACCCTTGGGTGAAAGCTTGTACGGCCCAGTCTTCCGTGACTGGTGGCAAATCTATGCGTTCCATTTGAAACCGGGATACGAATTCCCTCAGTATTTCATCACCCCTTTGTTTTACTTTGAATAGATCCGATTTCCTCGTTGTGACCTTTATGGCACCAGCATGTGCTTTTACGAACGAATCTGCTAACGTGGCAAAAGAATCGATAGAATTCGGTGGCAAGTTGTGATACCAGATCATTGCTCCTTTTGCAAGGGTCTCTCCGAACTTTTTCAATAATACGGACTCGATCTCATCGTCTTCCAAATCGTTGCCTTTGATGGCACATGTATAGGAGGTGAGATGTTCGTTAGGATCGGTCGTACCGTTATATTTGGGAATTACGGGCATACGGAACTTTTTTGGGATCGGTTTTGGGGCCGCGCTCGATGGAAAAGGCTTTTGTAAGAATTTCTTCGAATCCAGCCCTTTCATCATGGGCGGAGCCCCCGGGATCTGATCGATCCTAGCATCATATGTTTCGAATTTTTTGTCGTTGGCTTCGACTCGTTTTGTGAGTTCCTCGAGCAGTTTAGCAATTTCAGGAGCGGTTCCTGATTTTCGCTCGTTCGGTTTCACTGTGTCAGGCTCCGTTCTGGGTTACTTCTCGAAGAAGTGGATTGGAGTTTGGATTACTTCGCATATGAGTTTGGCTCTGCAACTGAGCTATCGCTACTTGTTGGGCTTGTAGCATTTCGAAAATCATACGCAAGCTGACCCCGATATCCCCCGTGCTGTGGGTGTCTCGGGCTATGGGTCGAGCGCCACCCTGAACGCTTTTTTCCTGCTCGGAACGTTGATTCGCTTCTATAGCTATTCGTGAATTGATATCTACTGGTACTTCGGCTCGAATTTCGGGTTCCTCGATTCGAGCCTCGTTGCCGTTGTTGGGTAGCCTTTCGGCCACGGGCACCAAGTTGTTGGTTTCATCCTGAAGGCCGGCTTCGAGGTCGATTGGCGGAGCCATAGCTGGTATGAAGGTGTAAGCTGGAGTGTACTGTATATTTGTATCAAATAATCACTTGTTATCCTTAGCCCCACGGTGGGCACCAAACTGTTTACCCGAAAAATCGGATAACGTTGAATTTATGTATGGTTCTAAGGGCAAGTAGATTCCTTTGATCTGAAAATAATAATACACGTATTTATGGTGCAAAAATAGAAGATGATGAATAAAGATATTTAGTGAGCTTTAGAAAGATAAACACAATGAATTCTTAATCCCAACGAAGGTGCCTTCTATTACAATCTATCTTGCCTTTTATAGCCAAGGATCACTACTTTATCTATAGCAACATGATGGAATAATACTACTAGTGGAGGACCCATGATGGTGTGTCTCCTCCTTAATTCCCAGAGAGATTCTCTCCTTTGGTGCGGTTGTAACAGTTTTTTGTCTGCGAACTCGATACCGACTCGAGCTCGGTATCGGATCGGAACCTCGGCCTTGGTTTCGAGCTAGGTGATCAATTTCGGGCATCGATGTTCGGGACTTGTATCGGTCGATGTTACCTCGGTCGATTCGTACGCCCCGAGCTCGACACCCCCATCTCGGAATTCGTTCGGGGTCTCCGTGAAGATACCCCTTGATTGAAATGCCATCCTCGATCGATCTTCATGACCGAGGATCGGTTTTAACCGTATACAAAGATGAAATATAAGTCATTTTGTACTCCAATTCTTTGAAATTGTTTCCATATTTCTTGTTTTTATGTGTAACAGAAAATTGTTCTTTCTGAAAAAGAAAAAAATACTCAAACACAAAAAAGTTTGGAGCTTAATATATCATTGGATACTCTAATGTATAAGCAACTATATATGCTTCGAAGCAATGACAAACTTGCCACCCCACCTCCATGGATCATGACGTTGACTAGCGTTGAAGAACTTTTAACTTTTCTTAAAAATCAAAGTAGAGATTATTGAGCAAAGAATTTTAAATGTGAACGTAGTGACGTTCATTGCACAAAAACAACATTGAGCAATGGCCACAATCAATAAACATGCAGAAGAAGATACTAGATTGACAAACATATGGGAATTCTTGTCTTGTCTTGTGAAAATGGCAAGCATTTCCCATTCTTTTTCCCATTGGTTACTATTATTTGATCCAATCATCCAACCACCACGTTGTCTGTTTGACTTAATGCAGAAAATTTTAACCCTTCCTCTTTTTTACAATCTTTTCTTTCCGGTATCTTTTAGGTCCTTTCGAGAAAATTGGATGGATAAAGAGGAAAACTAACAGAAAAATAAAGAGGTACAAAAATTAGGAGTTTATATGTTTGAGTGAAAATTTAGACGAAAAGAAATGAGAGAAATTTCTGTTTAAAATTGGTTAATAATGTCGGCATGACAGCCTGAGTGTGGAATGGAAATACAAAAGGCAAAAGCCGAAATTCTCAAGCTAAATGATTGATATAATCTTTATCCAGACGGAAAAAGGCTATCAGATGTGAACACTGGAAAAATGAAAAGGAAATAGTGGGAAGGATTCGCCTATACAATTCGAAAACACGAAACTATTGCACCAAATAACTTTCAATATCATTGATTTAGACTAGTTTAACTTTTATATTTGGATGGAGTAAAAAGAATTTAATCTGTTATAACAAGTAAAATTAAACTAATAAGTATATTAGTTGTACAATATCATTTGAAACCTGAAGAACATTTATAATGTTTGGTCAAAAATCATGTGAGATTTAAGTATTCAAGTGTTAGATCTGCAGTACTAATGCCTTAAAAAGTTAAGGAATCATTCAAATTAAAATTTAAATATTGCAAGATGTTTTTTCGAAAACGGATATAAATCAGAACTTTCAATGGTATGGCCGGCCGTATTCTGGAGTATGACCCAAAAACGGTACTCATTTTTGTAAAATTCATAAAAGCAAGGAAGTTAAACGACACGTTTTCCCAACCTATAGGAGAGGGTATTTAAATAGAAGAATAACTAACGGACATACCACAGGAGAGGAACATGTTCCAGAGTAAGAAAAAACCAATAGAGAAGATGCAAAGTCCTATTTTCTCCTTTTGTTTTCTTCTTCTCCTTTTCAATTTAGAGAAGATGCAAAGTGCAGACCTGGATATGGGCAATATAGCAGAAAGATGGAGGTTTCTTAGTGGGAATAACAGTTGGGAAGGCTTATTAGATCCATTAGACAATGATCTTCGCCGATACATCATTCACTATGGAGGAATGGCACAAGCAACTCGAGACGCCTTTAACACCAACAAAATATCAAAGTATGCAGGAAGTTGCAGATACTCAAAAAAGAACCTCTTATCTCAAGTTGGGATTGAGATGTCCAATCCTTTCAAATATGAGGTGACCAAATATATTTACGCGACATCATCTGTCCAAGTTCCAGAAGCATTGATCATAAAATCTTTGTCAAGGGAAGCTTGGAGCAAGGAGTCAAATTGGGTTGGTTTTGTTGCTGTTGCTACTGATGAAGGGGAAGTCGCATTAGGAAGGAGGGATATAGTAATTTCTTGGAGAGGAAGTGTACAGACTATGGAATGGTTTAACGATTTTGATTTTATTCAAGTCTCTGCCCCTGAAATCTTTGGTCATCAAAAATCTATTCCTAAAGTTCATCACGGTTGGTATTCCGTTTATACTTCTAATGATTCACGATCACCATTCAGTAAGGCTAGTGCAAGAAACCAGGTAAATTCATCTTCCTCTTACAAGAAATGAGACTTCTTTGTTTGCTTAAAGGGCTAATAATTCAGTTTCTAAGTATTAATTAATCATGTAAAACAAAAAATACTCCTGCTCTCATAATATGAACTTATTTGACTGAGTATAAAGTTTTAAAAAAATGAAGATTTTTAAAACTTATAGTCCTAATAAACAAGCAAAAATATTTGTGTGGCTATGTTAAACATGAAGAATATTTGTATGGCTATAAAAACTTCTCGTTGCGAGTAAAAATGAAAGTTTATGTTAAATTATTTTTAAAATTAAAAAAGAGTCATTTTTTTTAAATGAACCAAAAAGGAAATAAGTTCGTACTTGTATTAATAATCTTTGGATTCTCTTTTTAATTAGGTGCTCGGTGAAGTTCAAAGATTGGTAGAGCAATACAAGAATGAGGAAATTACCATAACAGTAACAGGGCATAGCATGGGAGCAGCAGTCGCGACATTAAATGCAGTGGATATGGTTTTCAATGGATTTAACAAGGGCTTTCCAGTAACTGCATTTCTATTTGCAAGTCCTAGGGTGGGAGATGAAAATTTGAAGAAAACATTCTCCAAACTCGAAAATCTTCGAACTCTAAGAGTCCGAAATGCCCCAGATATAGTTCCAAACTACCCATTGCTTGGTTACTCTGATGTTGGTGTTCAATTAGACATTGATACTACGAAGTCGACCTATCTAAAAAGTCCAGGAGATGAGAGCAGTTGGCATAATATGGACTGTTACTTGCACGGAGTGGCTGGAACGCAAGGATCAAAAGGAGGATTTAAGCTACAAGTGCAACACGATATTTCTGTTGTTAACAAGTATTTAGGCGCGTTAAAAGATGAATATGGTGTACCAGCATCGTGGTGGGTTGAGAAGAACAAAGGGATGGTTCAACAGCAAGATGGATCTTGGATTCTAATGGATCATGAAGATGATGATCTTTAGTTCTTTTTCAAGGAAAAATAGAAGCCAATATAAGAGATTTTGATTTTATTTCGTCCTTATTTGTATCAACATAGCCTTAGCTTGTTAAGATAAAAAAAACAAAAAAAATCGAGGTACATTTAATATTAGGAATGAAAGTTACTCGTGCGTCCACAGCCTTAGCTTGCTTCGACGAACGGATAATGGACATATATTTATTGGAGAATGAAAAAATTTGTAAAATCCTGTTTTTAAAATGCGTACTTCGATACAGCTGGCTGCATCATCCATATGCCATTTTAACAAAAAAGAAAGGGACGGAGAGACATGATCACTTTCTTCTTATAAGTTGAAACACACAATAAAGGTCAAGATCTTAAAACAGTTTTACGACAAATCAGAATTAAATGACTGCAATCAGATCTTGTACCTGGGTGGGCGTTCGGTATTTCGGTACGGTATTTAATAATTACGGTTCGATATTTTGATATTCGGTATATCAATTGTGCATACCAAATACCGTACCAAAATAGTTCGATACGGTTCGGTATTTTCTTATTTGGTTCGGTTTCGATATGGTTTCGGTATTATACCAAAATCTTTCAAATCTTCCAAGATTATGCTATGCCTAATTGCCTATTGCCTAACATATCTTATGACTTCTGCTGAGAATTCAACCACTCAAAGGAAAATTCAAAGCCATTGTTTCAAGAATAATTAGTTCGGTGACACTGTTTTGATTGCCAAATCAATCAGAGAAGAGAAATGGAATTGATGGTGTATATTCCCCAAAAACAGTGATTCTTTAAATTCTCAAACTACTATCGGTAAGTCTCTAAGCCTAAGGAGATTGCTAGGCCCGCTAAGGGATTAGGGAATTAGGATTTAGGGGACTTGGGGTGTTGGGCTTAGGCTTATTGGGCTGGAAAATAAAAATATAAGTGGGCTTGAACTTAAATATTTCGGTATTTCGGTATACCGAAATATCAAAAACTTAATACCGAATACCGTACCGAAATACCGAAATTTCTGTACCGAAATACCGAAAAAATCGAAACCGAAATACCAAATTAATTCGATTCGGTTTGAAATTTGATTTTTCGGATTTTATGCCCACCCCTACTTGCACCTTGGATCATACCGTAGAAACAAAACCTTTTTAGATCACCTCCAATCACAGTGAAAAAGTAAATGTTTCTTAATTAGATATAAACAAGTTGCTATAATTTTCTACATTATATTTGAAAGAAAATTACAGTTGGTCAACTGAAAAGAAAAAAGATTTAAGCTATATAATAATTTTTTTATACCATTAGTATAATTTAATAATATGTTATAGTAGGTTGGTTACTTACCATTTATTTTAGATTACCAATAAATGCTAAAAAAATAAGTTAGTTGCAATTACCATTTAAATGACTTTTATGTAAATAATTTTTACATTATCAGTGCGTAAAAGTTAATTTAACTATATATATAAATAGATCAGTACGCATTATCTTCCTCTTCATGATCCATCAAAACACAAGTTATTCTACCCTCCTGCTGAATCATTCCATTGTTCTTCTCATTCCACCATGATTTTTGGTACACCATATTCATCCTTCAATGCATCCAAATACTTATAACAAGTGAAATATCACGTTGTACTTCAAGCTTACGAAAATCCTGCTTTAGTCCCTTGGTATGCAGCAATGCCATTGCATGTGAGCCTCCAAGCTATGCCAGCTTCTAAAATCGCCAGGTCCTTTTAGATAATCCGATTTCATGGTATCGATGGCTAATTCGAGCTCGACTTCTGAATACCTCTACCATTGGATAATTTGGAACGACATCCATGGCATTACGAGAACATGCAAGATTTTTCATGCTTGAGATCACTGTTGCGTGGTGGTCTCAGAACACAGCTGATCTCAACATTCTATGACTCTCCTCTAGGTGGACACTCATGTTATAATTGGTTATAATGGGGATTTAGGAAGACCTTCTATGAAGTCCATACTAATATGGCTCCATGCTTGATTTGGAACGGGGAGGGGCTGCAGGAGACCAGGGTATGCCATATTGTCATCCTTGCTCCTAAGGCAAACATCTCAGCTAGCAACAAAGTCATTGACCATCTGTTTCATCTTGGGCCAGTAAAACATCAGTGGCAACCTCTTAAGCGTTCCTAGTTGTCCTGAGTGTCCACCTATATAGGAGAGTCATGAAATGTTGAGATCAGCTGAGTTCTGACACCACCATTAGCCCCAATATAGATTTTTCCTTTTCTTCTAAGTAAGCTAGAAGAGTAATGCCAAATGTTAGGTCCTTGTATGTTCACTGTTACCTGACTGATTAACTCTGCAGCTTGAGTATCTCCTTTTGTATACGGTCGAAATAGATTTCAGCCTTGACATGTCCGGTATGGTTCGAAGGGTGATGTATCGAAGTAAGATCCCGAAGGGGGGACGAACTAACCTCGAACCCGGGGAGGCCGGTCCGTGTCGAGATAGATATCATAATCAAACTCGAACAAGAATCGAACCATGACGCAGGGTAGACCTATCGTGCTGATAATCCAAAGACCAACCAACACTGACCTGGAATCAATTCGAGGGCTCGAACCAGGATCGGGTTCGAACCGGGATCACAAGTTCGAGCCGAAATCAAGCTCGAACCAAAATCGAGGATTCTAAGCGAGATCGAGCTCGCAGACAAAAGCCGTTGCAATCCCACTAGAGGGAATCTTGGCAGAAATTATGGAAAAGCTGACTTATCATGGGTCTCCCACTGAATGTTTATTTTGTTATGCTTGGAGCCGAATCCCTCCACTATAAAAGGGCATGGTTATCATTTCTGTAGCACAAGTTCTTCTGAGACTTAGAGTATCCAGCGGTAACTTGGGCAGATGTGCACAACCGATATCAATCGAAAATTAGGGTCGAGGATGATCAGTCGGGAGCCCCGTACGGACCCGTTCATCAGAACAGGGCAGTTATTAATCAAAAGCATATCGACAGAGAACAAAGGTCGAACATAGACCGATATCGACCATACGTCGCAGATCGGGTGAACAACGGTTCAGCACGCAACGCAGTTCGAAACAATCGAAGGATTGATCTATGATAAAATTCTCAGGGGCTTATGAGTAAGAGCGGCTTCGATAAATATGCCGATCCTATAGAAGCACCTCGATTATCAGAATATAACTTCAGCATTGGTGCATCCTCTCTCGTGTCGGCCATCGGACGCATCAAAGACACTAAATGGCCTCGACCAATGCAGACCGATCCTGCCCAAAGAAATCCCAATCAACCGTGCGAATATCATGGTACCCATGGCCACAGAATGGAAGATTGCAAGCAACTAAGAGAGGAAATAGCTCGCTTATTTAACAAAGGGCACCTTCGGGAGTTTCTGAGTGATAGGGCAAAGAGCCATTTTAGAAGTAGGGATTTGAGCAAGCAAAACGAGCAAGAAGAACCGCAACACGTCATCCACATGATCATCGGCAGCATCGATACCCCTCGTGGACCAATGCTTAAACGCACTAAAACATCGATGGTGAGGGAAAAGCGATCTCGGACTCAAGATTACGCACCCATGGGGACTCTGTCCTTTGATGATGAAGATACAGAGGAGGTCATCCAACCTCACAACGACGCACTGGTAATATCCGTACTCGTAAATAAAACTAAAACTAAGCGTGTGATAATCGATCCAGGTAGCTCGGCCAACATCATCCGATTGAAGATAGTGGAGCTGCTCGGCCGACAGGATCAGATCGTACCCCGCAACTATGGTCCTAAACGAGTTCAATATGGCATGCGAAACCACCAAAGGTGAGATAGTCCTACCAATAAACGTGGCCGGAACCATCCAGGAAACAAAGTTTCGCGTGATCGAAGGCGATATGAGATATAACGCCCTTTTCGGAAGGCCATGGATCCACAACATGAGAGCTATGCCTTCGACCCTACACCAGGACCTCAAATTCCCGACGTCGGGAGGTGTCAAAACGGTGTACGGAGAACAACTAGCCGCGAAAGAAATGTTCGCCATCGACGAAGCTAAACCAGTGTCCTCACTTTCACCGATAAAAGGAACGGGCCCGGAAGGAGAACGGGACACCAAATAGCAATCACAGACATCGGCTTCAACCCAGCCAGACAACCAGAAAATCTAAGAGGATGGTGATCAAAGGGTCCCTAGATCTTTCGTGATTCCCGATGACTCCGACGCCACAAAATTGACGATCGAGGAGCTAGAGCAAGTCATATTAATCGAGCGCTGGCCCGAGCGAAAGGTATACTTGGGAACTGGGTTGAGCCCTGAACTCAGGAAGAAACTCCTTCAATTTCTTATCGATAACATCGATTGTTTTGCCTGGTCCTATTTAGATATAACAGGGATCCCGCCGGACATAACGACGCATCAGCTAAGTTTGGATCCCAGGTTCAGACCAGTGAAGCAAAAGAGAAGACCCCAGTCCGATAGAAAGCACGCATTCATAAAGGACGAGGTAACCAAGCTTCTCAAAGTAGGTTCCATTCGGGAGGTGAAATATCCCGAATGGTTAGCCAACGTAGTTGTAGTCCCTAAAAAGGGGACAAACTTAGAATGTGCGTGGACTATAAGGATTTGAACAAAGCATGCCCCAAAGATTCTTTCTGATGCCCAATATTGATTGCATGATCGATGCCACGGCCGGCCACGAGATCCTCACTTTTCTCGATGCCTATTCCGGGTATAATCAAATCGAGATGAACCCGGAGGACCAGGAAAAGACTTCATTTGTCACCAAATATGGAACGTATTGTTATAATGTGATGCCCTTCGGGCTAAAAAACGTAGGGGCTACTTACCAACGCCTAGTAAAAAAAATGTTCGAAGAACAAATAGGAAAATCAATGGAAGTTTATATTAATGACATATTAGTTAAGCCCCTGCGCGCAGAGGTCCATTTAATTCATTTGCAGGAAACGTTCGAGATTTTAAGGAAATACAACATGAAGCTCAACCCCGAGAAATATGCTTTCGGGGTCGGTTCGGGAAAGTTCCTCGACTTCATGGTGTAACATCGGGGAATAGAGATTAACCCCGATAAAATCAAGGCCATCGAAGACATCGTCGTTGTGGACAGCGTGAAGGCCGTACAAAGGCTAACGGGTCGGATTGCCGCCTTAAGCCGGTTCATCTCAAGATCATCTGATCGAAGTCATAAATTTTTCTCTCTACTCAAAAAGAAGAATGATTTTTCTTGGACCCCGGAGTGCCAACAAGCATTAGAAGAACTAAAGCGATATCTATCAAGCGCACCACTGCTTCATACTCCAAAAACAGACGAGAAACTTTGTTTGTACTTGGCAGTATCGAAAGCCGTAAGCGGTGTCCTAGTTCAGAAGAGCAAGGTACGCAATTCCCCGTTTATTATACGAGTCGAACCTTAGGAGAGGCGGAAACTAGATATCCGCTCCTAGAAAAATTGACACTTGCACTGATAAGCGCCTCAAGAAAGTTAAGGCCGTACTTTCAATGTCATCCCATATGTGTATTGTCCACTTACCCGCTTCGTAATATTTTGCACAAACCCGAGTTATCAGGCCGACTGGCCAAATGGGCCGTCGAACTCAGTGGGTACGATATCAAATATCAACCCCGCACGACCATCAAGTCTCAAATTGTAGCAGACTTCGTGGCAGATTTCACACCAGGCCTCGTACCCGAAGTCGAAAAGGAACTGTTGAAATCAGGTACATCATCAGGGGTATGGGTCCTTTTTACGGACGAGGCTTCGAACGTAAAAGGGTCCGGGCTGGGCATAGTTTTGAAACCACCCACGGGTAGCACTATTAGGCAATCTATTAAAACTATCAGGTTGACTAACAACGAGGCCGAGTATAAAGCCATAATTGCAGGTCTCGAGCTAGCTAGAAACTTGGGAGCAGAAGTCATTGAAGCCAACTGCGACTCCTTGCTGGTGGTGAGTCAAGTAAAAAAACCCTTCGAAGTTCGAAAAGGTAGGATGCAAAGGTATTTAGATAAACTGCTTATCACTTTGCGCCATTTCAAACAATGGACTTTACGGCATGTACCACGGGAACAGAATAATGAGGCCGATGAGCTTGCGAATTTGGGGTCGTCGGTCTAGGTAGATGATACGGGCTCGGGGAATGTTGTTCAACTTTCGAGATCGGTAATCGAAGAAGGTCACGCCGAAATAAATTCTACAAGCTTAACCTGGGATTAGTGAAACATGTATATTGAATACTTGAAAAGCAAAAAACTCCCATCGGACCCTAAAGATTCCAGAACCCTACGGACCAAAGCTGCTCGATTCACGTTGGCTTTGGACGGAATGCTGTACCGAAGAACGTTTGATGGACCATTAGCGGTATGCTTGGGTCCGGGGGATGTCGATCACATCCTACGGGAAGTTCATGATGGTACTTGCGGGAATCACTCTGGAGCCGATACATTAGTCCGAAAAATAATTAGAGCAGGGTATCATTAGTCAGTAAGGACGCACGCCCCGGGAACACACTCCTCAGGCCGTGGTTCTGTCGGTGCCTCATCGGCGACACACTGTGAAGATGAAGACTTCTCTTTCTGAGGAATGGTTTGCAATGTTTTCGCCATTTTTGAATTCAAAAGTAAGGAATAGAAGAAAGTGACAGAGATTTGGTAGAATTGAAGAAGGGTTTTTTCGGAAAGAAATCACAGCTTTACTGGTAAGTTGGAGAGTACGAAGAAGAACTTGGGAAATTTTGGAAGATAGAAGATGTAAAAATGGTAAAAGATAAAAGTAAGGATTATTTATAGGTTCAAACGATGGCGGTTCAGTATCAGCAGTGGCCGACCACCGCCTGACATGCATTAAATGCCTTGAAAGACTAAACCGACGGGACAGCTACCAGATGCATCATGGTCAAACCCGATGAAAATGACAAGATATAATCCGATCGAGCTATTGAAAATCATATCGTTTCTCTCCATATTCTTTCTGAGAAACGAGGGGACTATCTGTATACGGTCAAAATAGATTTCAGCCTTGGCATGTCCGGTATGGTTCAAAGGGTGATGTATTGAAGTAAGATCCCGAAGGGGGGGACGAACTAACCTCGAACCCGGGGAGGCCGGTCCGTGCCGAGATCGATATCATAATCAAACTCGAACAAGAATCGAACTATGACGCAGGGTAGACTTATCGTGCTGATAATCCAAAGACCAACCAACACTGACCTGGAATCAATTCGAGGGCTCGAATCAGGATCGGGTTCGAACTAGGATCACAAGTTCGAGCCGAAATCAAGCTTGAATCAAAATCGAGGATTCTAAGCGAGATCAAGCTCGCATACAAAAGCCGTTGCAATCCCACTAGAGGGAATCTTGGCAGAAATTAAGGAAAAGCTGACTTATCATGGGTCTCCCACTGAATGTTTATTTTGTTATGCTTGGAGCCGAATCCCTCCACTATAAAAGGGCATTGTTATCATTTCTGTAGCACAAGTTCTTCTGAGACTTACATTGTAACAAAAGTATTATATTCTTCTACAGTAAAGAATTGCTCTTCCAGTTTCTTAGATTGATTCTATTGGTCGAATTCTAAGGTTCACCGTTCTTGATAACCTTATCTAGATTGCATTCTCTCCAATCTACATTTACATTTTATTTATCCTTGCATTTTGTATCAAGTTACGCCACATATCCTCGGAACTGCGTATAAATTTAACTCTATTCATTTTTCGGGTAAACAGTTTGGCGCCCACCGTGGGGCCGAGGATAACAGTGGTCATTTGATACAAATCTGAAAAAACACGCCATTGTGCTTTGCACTTATTTTCGAAAACATCTTGAATTTAGGGTCAGCTACGAATAACCATCGATCGAATGGCTTCACCGATCGATTACGAAGCCGGCCTTCAAGATGAAACTAACAACTTGGCACTCGAGGCTCGAATCGAAGTACCCAAAATTCGAGCCGAAATACCACTGGATGTCAATTCACAAATAGCTTTGGAGGCAAACCAGCGTTCCGAACCGGAAAGAAGCATTCAGGGTGGTACTCGATCCGTAGACCGAGACACCCAAAACCCAGGGGAAATCTGGGCCAGCTTACGTATGATCTTCGAGATGCTGCAAGCCCAACAAGTAGTGATAGCTCAGCTATAGAGCCAAACTCGCGCACAAAGCAGGCCGGTCTCCAATCCACTTTGAGAAGTCTCACCCCCAGAACAGAGCCTGCCATAGTGAAATCTAACGAGCAAGAATCGGGGACTACTCCCGGAATTACTAAATTGCTCGAGAAACTCACAAAATGAGTCGAAGCCAACGACAAGAGGGTGAAAATGTAAAATGCCAAGGTCGACCAAATCCTGGGGGCTCCACCAATGATAAAAAGGCTTGATTCGAAAAAGTTCATACAAAAGCCTTTTCCGTCGAGTGCGGCACCGAAGCCAATCCCCAAAAAATTCTGTATGCCCGAAATTCCCAAATATAACGGTATGACCGATCCTAACGAATATGTCACCTCTTACACATGTGCCATAAAAGGTAACGATTTGGAAGACGATGAGATCGAATCTGTGCTGTTGAAAAAGTTTGGGGAGACCCTCTCGAAAGGAGCTATGATCTGGTACCACAATTTACCGCCGAATTCCATCGATTCTTTTGCCATGTTAGCAGATTCATTCGTAAAGGCACATGCTGGTTCCATAAAGGTTGCAACGAGGAAATCAGACCTCTTCAAAGTAAAGCAAAGGCAGGGTGAAATGCTGAGGGAATTCGTATCCCGATTTCAAATGGAACGCATGGAATCACCCCTGGTCACAGAGGACTGGGCCATACAAGCCTTCACCCAAGGGTTGAACGAGTTAAGTTCGACAACATCACATCAGCTGAAACAAAATTTGATCGAGTATCTAGCGGTAACTTGGGCATATGTGCACAACCGATATCAATCGCAAATTAGGGTAGAGGATGATCAGTCGGGAGCCTTGTACGGACCCGTTCATCAGAACAGGACAGTTATTAATCAAAAGCAGATCGACAGAGAACAAAGGTCGAACAGAGACTGATATCGACCATACATCGCAGATCGGGTGAATAACGGTTCAGCACACAACGCAGTTCGTAACAATCAAAGGATTGATCGAGGACAAAATTCTCAGGGGCTTATGAGTAAGAGCGACTTCGATAAATATGCCGATCCTATAGAAGCACCTCGATTATCAGAATATAACTTCAGCATTGGTGCATCCGCTCTCGTGTCGGCCATCGGACGCATCAAAGACACTAAATGGCCTCGACCAATGCAGACCGATCCTGCCCGAAGAAATCCCAATCAAACGTGTGAATATCATAGTACCCATGGCCATAGAATGGAAAATTACAAGCAACTAAGAGAGGAAATAGCTCGCTTATTTAACAAAAGGCACCTTTGGGAGTTTCTGAGTGATAGGGCAAAGAGCCATTTTAGAAGTAGGGATTTCAGAAAGCAAAACGAGCAAGAAGAACCACAACACATCATCCACATGATCATCGGCGGCATCGATACCCCTCGTGGACCAATGCTTAAACGCACTAAAACATCGATGGTGAGGGAAAAACGATCTCGGACTCAAGATTGCACCCATGGGGACTCTGTCCTTTGATGATGAAGATACAGAGGGGGTCATCCAACCTTACAACGAGGCACTGGTAATATCCGTACTCGTGAATAAAACTAAAACTAAGTGTGTGTTAATCGATCCAGGTAGCTCGGCCAACATCATCCGATTGAAGGTAGTAGAGAAGCTCGGCCGACAGGATCAGATCGTACCCCGCAACTATGGTCCTAAACGAGTTCAATATGGCATGCGAAGCCACCAAAGGTGAGATAGTCCTACCAATAAACGTGGCCGTAACCATCCAGGAAACAAAGTTTCACGTGATCGAAGGCGATATGATATATAACGCCCTTTTCGGAAGGCCATGGATCCACAACATGAGAGCTATGCCTTCGACCCTACACCAGGCCCTCAAATTCCCGATGTCGGGAGGTGTCAAAATGATGTACGGAGAACAACCAGCCGTGAAAGAAATATTCGCCGTCGACGAAGCTAAACCAGTGTCCTCACTTTCACCAATAAAAAGATCGGGCCCGGAAGGAGAACGAGACACCAAATAGCAATCACAGACATCGGCTTCAACCCAGCCAGACAACCAGAAAATTGAAGAGGATGGTGATCAAAGGGTCCCTTGATCTTTCGTGATTCCCGATGACTCCGACGCCACAAAATCGACGATCGAGGAGCTAGAGCAAGTCATATTAATCGAGCGCCGTCCCGAGCGAAAGGTATACTTGGGAACTGGGTTGAGCCCTGAACTCAGGAAGAAACTCGTTCAATTTCTTATCGATAACATCGATTGTTTTGCCTGGTCCTATTTAGATATAACAGGGATCCCGCCAGACATAACGACACATCAGCTAAGTTTGGACCCCAAGTTCAGACCGGTGAAGCAAAAGAGAAGACCTCAGTCCGATAGAAAGCACGCATTCACAAAGGACGAGGTAACCAAGCTTCTCAAAGTAGGGTCTATTCGGGAGGTGAAATATCCCGAATGGTTAGCCAACATAGTTGTAGTCCCTAAAAAGGGGACAAACTTAGAATGTGCGTGTACTATAAGGATTTGAACAAAGCATGCCCCAAAGATTCCTTTTCGCTGCCTAATATCGATCGCATGATCGATGCCACAGCCGGCCACGAGATCCTCACTTTTCTCGATGCCTATTCCGGGTATAATCAAATCCAGATGAACCCGGAGGACCAGAAAAAGACTTCATTTGTCACCAAATATGGAACGTATTGTTATAATGTGATGCCATTCGGGCTAAAAAACGCAGGGGCTACTTACCAACGCCTAGTAAATAAAATATTCGAAGAACAAATAGGAAAATCAATGAAAGTTTATATTAATGACATGTTAGTTAAGCCCCTGCGCGCAGAGGTCCATTTAATTCATTTACAGGAAAAGTTCGAGATTTTAAGGAAATACAACATGAAGCTCAACCCCGAGAACTGTGCTTTCGGGGTCGGTTCGGGCAAGTTCCTCGACTTCATGGTGTAACATCGGGGAATAGAGATTAACCCCGATAAAATCAAGGCCATCGAAGACATCGTCGTTGTGGACAGCGTGAAGGCCGTACAAAGGCTAACGGGTCGGATTGCCGCCTTAAGCCGGTTCATCTCAAGATCATCTGATCGAAGTCATAAATTTTTCTCTCTACTCAAAAAGAAGAACGATTTTTCTTGGACCCCGGAGTGCCAACAAGCATTAGAAGAACTAAAGCGATATCTATCAAGCGCACCACTGCTTCATACTCCAAAAATAGACGAGAAACTTTGTTTGTACTTGGCAGTATCGGAAGCCGTAAGCGGTGTCCTAGTTCGAGAAGAGAAAGGTACGCAATTCCCTGTGTATTATACGAGTCGAACCTTAGGAGAGGCAGAAACTAGATATCCTCTCCTAGAAAAATTGGCACTTGCACTGATAAGCGCCTCAATAAAGTTAAGGTCGTACTTTCAATGTCATCCCATATGTGTATTGTCCACTTACCCGCTTCGTAATATTTTGCACAAACCCGAGTTATCAGGCCGACTGGCCAAATGGGTCGTCGAACTCAGTGGGTACGATATCAAATATCAACCCCGCACGGCCATCAAGTCTCAAATTGTAGCAGACTTCGTGGTAGATTTCACACCAGGCCTCGTACCCGAAGTCGAAAAGGAACTGTTGAAATTAGGTACATCATCAGGGGTATGGATCCTTTTTACGGACGGGGCTTCGAAAATAAAAGGGTCCGGGCTGGGCATAGTTTTGAAACCACCCACGGGTAGCACTATTAGGCAATCTATTAAAACAATTAGGTTGACTAACAACGAGGCCGAGTATAAATCCATAATTGCAGGTCTCGAGCTAGCTAGAAACTTGGGAGTAGAAGTCATTGAAGCCAACTGTGACTCCTTGTTGGTGGTGAGTCAAGTAAAAAAAACCTTCGAAGTTCGAGAAGGTAGGATACAAAGGTATTTAGATAAACTGCTTATCACTATGAGCCATTTCAAACAATGGACTTTACGGCATGTACCACGGGAACAGAATAATGAGGCCGATGCACTTGCGAATTTGGGGTCGTCGGTCTAGGTAGATGATACGGGCTCGGGGAATGTTGTTCAACTTTCGAGATCAGTAATCGAAGAAGGTCACGCCAAAATAAATTCTACAAGCTTAACCTTGGATTAGAGAAACAAGTATATTGAATACTAGAAAAGCGAAAAACTCCCATCGGACCCTAAAGATTCCAGAACCCTACGGACCAAAGCTACTCGATTCACGCTGGCTTCGGACGGAGCGTTGTACTGAAGAACGTTCGATGGACCGTTAGCGGTATGCTTGGGTCCGGGGGATGTCGATTATGTCCTACGGGAAGTGCATGAGGGTACTTGCGGGAATCACTCTGGAGCTGATACATTAGTCCGAAAAATAATCAGAGCAGGGTATTATTGGATCGATATGGGGAAAGATACGAAGGAATTTGTTCGTAAATGTGACAAATGTCAAAGGTTCGCACCGATGATCCACTAGCCCAGAGAGCAACTCCACTCAGTCCTATCCCCGTGGCCATTCATGAAATAGGGAATGGATATCGTCGGCCCTCTGCCATCGACCCCAGGTAAAGCCAAATTCATTTTGTTTATGACTGACTATTTTTCTAAATGGGTTGAAGCGCAGGCATTCGAGAAAATAAGAGAGAAAGAAGTTATAGACTTTATTTGGGATCATATCATATGCCGGTTCGGGATACCCGCCGAAATAGTATGTGATAATGGAAAACAATTCGTTAGCGGCAAAGTAACAAGATTCCTCGAAGACTACAAGATAAGAAGGATACTGTCAACGCCATACCACCCCACTGGGAATGGGCAGGCCGAATCAACAAACAAAACTGTCATTCAAAACTTAAAGAATAGCTTGAACGATGCTAAAGTTAGATGGAGAGAAATCCTGCCCGAAGTCCTTTGGGCATATCGGACAACGTCAAAATCTAGTACGGGGGCAACCCCGTTCTCCTTAGTATATGGATCTGAAGCATTGATACTAGTCGAAGTTGGTGAACCCAGTGCCAGATTTCGATTCGCGATGGAAGAATCAAATAACGAGGCTATGAATACAAGCCTCGAACTATCGAACGAAAGACGAGAAGCTGCTCTCATCCAATTGGCCGCCCAAAAGCAGCGAATCGAAAGATATTATAATCGAAGAACCAAGCTCCGCCATTTTAAGCCTGGGGACTTAGTGTTGAGAAAAATTACCATCAATACCCGAAATCCAAATGAAGGGAAGCTAGGACCGAATTGGGAAGGACCATATCAGGTACTCGAGGACATCGGAAAGGGGTCGTACAGGATCGGCGTTATAAACGGCAAACAGCTATCAAGCAGCTAGAATGTATCACATCTAAAATGGTACTATTGCTAAGGTACAACATTTCCATATTCGTTTATATCTCGAAACTGACCCCTGCAGAAGTCCGAACAAGGGACGGATCTCTCGCTGGAAAGCACGCGTTGCACTCTTTTTCCCTTAGACCGGTTTTATCCCAAATGGGTTTTTTGGCAAGGTTTTTAATGAGGCAACCACTGGTCGTGCAGCATTTATGACAATATCCGAGGTCCCACAAGAAAGTTATTTCACAGCAACAGGGTCCCAATAGGAAAAACTGTAAAGAGCCAAATGGTCGAAGCGAACCATGCTCATATAGATTGGCCCGAACCCAGGCGTGTAATAACGTGTGAAGAAAGTTCTCTTTTTATCGGCATCTTATATCCAATGAAGATTCCTCTATTTTGAGATTTATTGTGCAATCAGAATTAAGATACAATTCGACCATTAAGCCTACGGGCTACATTACTTCGAGTTCGAATCATTCACTCGACCAAGCCTACGGGCCGTTTTTACTTCGAGTTCGAATCATTCACACGACCAAGTCTACGGACTATTTTTATTTCGAGTTCGAGCAAACACTCATGCGACCGTTAAGCCTACGGGCTACATTATTCGAGTTCGAATCATTCACTCGACTAAGCCTACGAGCTACATTACTTCGAGTTTGAATCATTCACTCGACCAAGCCTACGGGCTATTTTTATTTCGAGTTCGAGCAAACACTCACTCGACCATTAAGCCTACGGGCTACATTACTTCGAGTTCGAATCATTCACTCGACCAAGCCTACGGGCTATTTTTATTTCGAGTTCGAGCAAACACTCACTCGACCATTAAGCCTACGGGCTACATTACTTTCGAGTTCGAATCATTCACTCGACCAAGCCTACGGGCTATTTTATTTCGAGTTCGAGCAAACACTCACTCGACAGTTAAGCCTACGGGCTACATTAATTCGACTTCGAATCATTCACTCGACTAAGCCTACGGGCTACATTTTCAGGTCCGAGCAAACACTCGCTCGACCATTACGCCCACGGGCTATATTTCTTCAAAATCGAATCATTGACAACTAATAAGCCTAAGGGTCTACATTGCCCCAACTTTGAGTAAACGCTCGCTCGGTTACAGAGGCTACGAGGTCCAAATTTGATTAAGTTGTTTAAAACATTGTGGAAACATTCATAAGGCAAATAAAGTCCTCGCAAGACGGGAAACAAAAACAGAAGCAAATCGGCGAAAGAGGAGATATGTCTATACATAAATTTATCTGCATGGGTGATTACAACGTAAAAACTAAGAACTAAATTTCTCGACCGGGAGCGGTCTCTTCTTTAACAGGTTCCCCCCATTTTCGGATCCGCTCTTGCTCCCATCGTCGTCATCATCACCATCAAAAACCATAGCTTCAGCATCAGCTTCGAGTTTTTTTGCCATTTTTATCTCTTCCGCGAGAGTTTCCCTTCTGGATCGGCACTTAGCAAGTTCGGCGACCCAATGCGCTCGACTATAGGCGGATTCGGCTGCCTCTCTTTCCTGGACTTGGGCAGCTTCAGCATCGGCCCGATAGACGGCCACGAGCGCATCCGCATCGGCCTTTGCCTTTTTCAACATCGGATTCGGCCTTGGCAAGTACAGAGGCCAACCGAGCCTCAAGCTCCTCAATTCCTCTGTCTTGAACCAGGCCTTTTTCCTTCATTTTCTAAAATTGGGTTTCGTACGACGATAACTGGGCTTGAGCAGTCTCTTTTTCTGCAGCAAAGCGGTCCATACCTTCTTTCCACCGCAAGGACTCCATCCTTATCACGTCGACCTCCTCACGAAGCTTCCCGATCATCTCGATTTTTTGCTGCAGCTGTGAGACCAAAATGTTAGCTATCGTTCCTGTATCAAGCCCATAGGCTTTCAAAAGCATCATTACCTGCTCAGACAAATCATTCTGATCTCGATAAGCCTTGGCCAGCTCAGCCCGGAGGTCTTTTATTTCCTCCTCTCTCTGCCCTAAGGAAAGTCTAAGGGAGTTCCTCTCGTTAGTAGCGCGGTGAAGGCCGGTCGCGTATCGATGCAGCTCATTCTGGGAACGAGAACATTGTTCTCGATGGACTACCGCTGCCTACAAAGAAACAAGAAGCGAAGTTAATGAAAAACGAACATAAAGACAGTACCGACAAAATAATTTTAAAGGCTCACCTGAATCAAAGTCTGCCGCAATCCGTGAAAAAGATCTGATTCATCACCGGCACTGGCAACGTCCTCGATACCAGTAAACAGGTCACGAAATAGATCTTCTTCATCGTGAGGCCTGTCTAGATCGAGGGCTCCCAGAGCTTGAGCTTCCCGAATCACCCCTGCGGAAAATGCGGGAAAGGTAGGTGAGTCCTCGATTGCTGCTGCCCCAAATGACTCGCTTGGAGCATTCCCCTCGACTCGGAGGGGTTCGAGGGGCTCTTCGATTGTAACCCCTGCCGATTTACTCCGATGAGAGGCGTCTTCGACATCCGATAGTTCGGGGACTCTACCTGAATCTTTCTCCGGTATATCTTCAGCTCGAGGTAGAGCCTCATAGAGCATCATCGATCCAGCCGGCGATGAGGCATCGGTGGCTCTCTTCGTTCGGACTGCCAGCGCGGACTCATTGTCTTCTTCTTCTTCTTCTTCTTCTTCTTCTTCTTCTTCTTCTTCTTCTTCTTCTTCTTCTTCATCCCTTAGATGCAAAATGTATTCCACGGTCAAAGGAATGACATTCTTGTTCGACCTACGAGCCGTCCTCTTCTTCGGTTTTGGATATTCGGGAACCGAGGCTCTCTTCCTTTTATTTTCCTTCACCGGCTTTGGGACAGAGGTCGAAATGTCCTCCTCATTGGACAGATGCCTCAAGACCGCGTCTTTACCCAAACCTACATATGGGAAACCTTATAAAAAAATATTTTGAGAAATGCCTCGTTCGGATCATCAGAGCCCGAGAAATGAGCTTACCGTGATTTTTGGCCTCCCACCGACCCTTTGACAAATCACGCCATGAGCGCTCGGCGTATGTGGAGGTCAAAACAAGAGCCCATACCCAGCTCTTGAGATCGGGAACTGCTCCGGGCATCCAGGGAACCGCTACATCACAAAAGGAGGAGTGTCGATAAGAGAATAAATGAAAGAACAAAATAGAAGCAACAGCAAGATCACACTTACGTTTCATATTCCACTCCTCAGGAAAGGGGATCTTTTCAGTCCGGATCAAGTCCGAAGTCCTTACTCGAACGAACCTGCCCATCCAACCCCGGTCCCTGTCCTCATCAATACTCGAGAACAGAGCCTTGGTAGCCCGACGCTGGAATTTTATTAACCCTCCTCGATAAAGCCGGGGACGGTACAGCCGAATAAGATGATCGAGGGTGAACGACATCCCCTCTATTTTGCTCACAAAATATCGGATCAGGATAACGATCCGCCACAAAGAAGGATGGAACTGGCCTAGGGTTACCTGATATTATCGACAGAAGTCAATAATGTCGGAATCGAGGGGACCCAAAGTGAAAGGGTAAGTATAAACGTTCAAAAACTCTTTCACTAAGAAGTAATATCTTCGTCAGGGGTAGGTATTATTACTTCTTTTTCACCCTAATTGCAATCCTTCTGTAACAGATCGAGGTGCTTCTCGGTTATCGAACACATGTACCTCAATACCGGCTCACACCGGCCAGGGACCGATGAACCTTTATCAACCTTAAAATCTGAAGTAAGGACGTACGCCCCAGGAACACACTCCTCAGGCCGTGGTTCTACTGGTGCCTCATCGGCGACACACTGTGAAGATGAAGCCTTCTCTTTCTGAGGAATGGTTTGCGATGTTTTCGCCATTTTTGAATTCAAAAGTAAGGAATAGAAGAAAGTGATAGAGATTTGGTAAAATTGAAGAAGGGTTTTTTCGAAAAGAAATCACAGCTTTACTGGTAAGTTGGAGAGTACGAAGATGAACTTGGGAAATTTTGGAAGATAGAATATGTAAAAATGGTAAAAGATAAAAGTAAGGGTTATTTATAGGATCAAACGATGGCGGTTCAGTATCAGCAGTGGCCGACCACCGCCTGACATACATTAAATGCCTTAAAAGACTAAACCGACGGGACAGCTACCAGATGCATCATGGTCGAACCCGATGAAAATGACAAGATATAATCCGATCGAGCTGTTGAAAATCATATCGTTTCTCGCCATATTCTTTCTGAGAAATGAGGGGACTATCTCTATACGGTCGAAATAGATTTCAGCCTTGGTATGTCCGGTATGGTTCGAAGGGTGATGTATCAAAGTAAGATCCCGAAGGGGAGACGAACTAACCTCGAACCCGGGGAGGCCGGTCCGTGTCGAGATCGATATCATAATCAAACTCGAACAAGAATCGAACCATGACGCAGAGTAGACCTATCGTGCTAATAATCCAAAGACCAACCAACACTGACCTGGAATCAATTCGAGGGCTTGAACCAGGATCGGGTTCGAACCAGGATCACAAGTTCGAGCCGAAATCAAGCTCGAACCAAAATCGAGGATTCTAAGCGAGATCGAGCTCGCAGACAAAAGCCGTTGCAATCCCACTAGAGGGAATCTTGGCAGAAATTATGGAAAAGCTGACTTATCATGGGTCTCCCACTGAATGTTTATTTTGTTATTCTTGGAGCCGAATCCCTCCACTATAAAAGGGCTTGGTTATCATTTCTGTAGCACAAGTTCTTCTTAGACTTACATTGTAATAAAAGTATTATATTCTTCTATAGTAAAGAATCGCTCTTCCAGTTTCTTAGATTGATTTTATTGGTCGAATCCTAAGGTTCACTGTTCTTGATAACCTTATCTAGATTGCATTCTCTCCAATCTATATTTATATTTTATTTATCCTTGCATTTTGTATCAAGTGACGTCACATATCCTCGGAACTGCGTATAAATTCAACTCTATCCATTTTTCGGGTAAACACCTTCATAACTGTGTGCTATCTCTTGCATCCAAGAAGGAACTGAGACACTAATTGCCTGTAATTTCCCTTGAATTTGGCTTGTATTGTCTTCTGATTATTCATGTTGTCTGCAAAGGGCATCAACTACCATATTCTCAGCCCCTCTCTTGTATTGCACTTCATAGTCTAACCCAAGTAATTTGGTCAATCCTTTCTGTTGTATGGCGGAAGTAACCCTTTGTTCCAAAAGGTATTTTAAGTTGTGGTGGTCAGTCCTGACCACAAAATGCTTGTATTGCAAATAATGTCTCCACTTGTCTAGTGCATTCAGCAAAGCCATGTACTTTTTCTCATAGGTTAACTTACCTTTGTGCTTCTGAGCCAAGACCTTGCTAAAATAAGCTACTGGTCTTCCTTTTTGCATCAATACAACACCAATGCCATTTTGACTAGCATTTGTTTCCATTATGAACTCCTTAGTATAATCAGGTAGGGCCAACACTAGGGTAGAAGATATAGCTTTCTTGAGGGCTGCAAAAGCTAAATCAGCTTCAACATTCCATTTAAAAGAATCATTTTTGAGTAAATTAGTCAATGGCCTATAAATCTATATAATTATATAATCCAGGGCCATAAGTCCGGTGACGTGGCATGCATCATTGACCAGCAATTGCCTTTTCTATTTTTCTCCATTTTATGGGATTTTCTCCAATATTTTACCCAATTACCTCATTAATTAACCAATAAAACCCAAAGAAAAGCCACCGATTAACCTTCTTAAACAAATCGTTTCTACTTCCTTCATTGATAATGGCAGCCGATCAAATTCAACCAATCCGTGTCTTTTTCCTTTCATTAATTATTATGGCAATTCGAACAGTAATCTCTCTTCCCTCTCTTCGATTAAAGATATGTAATTAGCGATGAACCTACGGAATAATGCTTAAAATTCAAGTCATACTAACGTTCATCATCATCATCATTGAATAGCAAAGGAGAACATGAAAAGGACCAGCAACAGCAAAAAAGCACAATTCGATTTCACCATGGCTCCTTCAATAGATTTCGAGAAGGTACACTCTTTTTCTATTTATATGCATTTCATCGTATATACACTGCGCAAACGACACGCTTTTCACCAGTTATTACGTTTTGTCAATTTGTGTATTGGCTTAAGTTGGATTTCTCATAACCAAAAATATACATGTTTGCCCGATTAAAGATTGATTTTTTGCTAATTAGAATTGTCTGTGGAAGAGTTAAATAATTTGATAGGAGCATAATAATTATCACTGCTAATTTATTATTCAAACTCTTCTGTAGTCCCGATTTAGCTTTCCTTGAAACATATTTTGTGAGGACACCCCTATTATAAACCTTGCAGTATGGTCAATCTGGAGCAGTGATTGAATTAATGGGACCTTTTGCAGTATCATCATTAGTTGGCAATGTCTTCCTTCTTCACTCTTTCCTTTTTAGTAGACTTCTTGTATCGAGATCTACTTCTATGTAGTAATTACTTTTCATACTATTGGAGTTCTGCATATGGCTCCATTAGTTTTTATTCTTTCTGGCTAACAGATAAGGAGAGTTTTGGCTCGCATTTTCCAACTTATAATTTTCTTTGCGGTGTCTCTATTGGATGCTTTCTTTCACTGGATCGTTCTCAGCTTCTTCTATTCGAAGGCATCAGATTGTGATGCCATATAATGCTAAGCCTAAATATAATGAGTCAATCTTCGATACTTCTTTAGCCTTTTTTTGTTTTCCTATGGACTTTCAAAGAATCTTTTCGTTTGTTGGCATATGAAGCAAACAACTTAATGTTTGACTTTAATTTTTTAATAAATTCATGCATCCTATTTCATAATCATGCTGTATAATCCTGGTCTATACCTTCCTAAATAAAGAATTTGCACTGAAGTTCATTTCAACTGGAGTTTTCATCTTTGGTTTTCCTTTATAATTGTTTTTCATGAGTCTTGCGTTTTCCTTGTAGAACTTCATTCTTCATACTGCTCAATTGCCTATTCTGCAATATTCCAAAGAAAATTCGGATTACCACTATCCAGCTTATAACATAAGATATAGAATTTTTTTCTAAATATGTGGGACTAATATGGAGTTTATTCTGAAAAATATGGCTTGATAATGTCATGATGTCCTCGGGCCATGATTATTACATGTACTTGGTTTGCAATTTTTTGTTCAAAAAGATCTATCAGATGGCGCAATTAAATAAATGGAGTATACTGTCTGATTTTATATACCATTATGCAGGTGGCTAGAGAAAACAACTACTCTGCTATCAGCTGCATTGTTTATTATCCGATACCATTCTTCTATCAAAAGTAGTCCATAATTAAATATTTATCTTCGTTTTCTTTCTTGATAAATATTTTGTGACTTTATGGATATAAGTATTCATTCCTAATTCTAAACCTGTACAATGTAGCTCTGAACATATTAGGAGCATATACACGAGATGAATGAGGAGGATAAAACAAATCTGAAATGGTTTTGAGGGTCTCTTCCCATGCATTCTTTGTCATGAGGTTGCAGAGTGAGTGTTCTTGTAATCATTTAATTAGAAGTTTTAGCTTCCTTTTGATGCTAAAGAAGAATATATTTGTTTGAAGACTTTTTTCGAGGGTACATAGCTCCAAAAATTATAGTATACCTGAAAGTTTTTGATGAAAGTGTGACTGAGGTTTACCAAGCAGAATGCAGAGAATGTAAATTTAATTTGGAGGAGTTTGATGAATGACCACAAAAGTCATATTTTAAATGGAAGTTGAAAGGCACGTTTAATGTACGAATGGGATTACAAGATCAATGGTCAAAGAAAAATTGGCTTGTATTGCCGTATTGGGAAGCAATGATACATGCTTTCTTTTATCCTACTTGCGTGGATAATAGAGTAATATGTTTGAGGCACACATTATTTTGATCTTAGTAATGAGGGCTAAAAATTACTACAAGACTAACATCATATAGAAGGTTTAGGGATGAAACATAAGTAAATGAGGAGGAATACATGGAAGATTTATGCATTATGCTGCTGGAAAATGAGTATTTTATTTTTCTTTCTGCCCTTGAAAACTGTAGTTTGTCTTGTGAACATCTGAAATGAACTATAGCTGGAAAGTATTCAATTCTATATCCAATTTCTAAAATCTAACTCCCAGTGTTCTTTTGCATTACATTTAGATTCCTCTAAATTTGTTTCTATTACATTCTGTTGGTACAAATTTGTTCCCGAATATAGTGCAACTCTTATTTTTTGTCTTTCTAGACTAAAGTGTACGAAAGTGTTCGTAGATTCAATACAAACAGTATTTCTTTCTATAATTTTAAATGGAATCAATGCACAACCATGAGAATGCTACAATATTCAATCACTAATGTATATCATTTTTTACTTTTATAGGCTTTGACTATATAAATACTTATTATTTTATTGATATACAATTTTGTTAATTTTTTTGATGATATTGTGAGTTTTGTACCTTACAGGAGAATTTATATTTGTATATAATGCATGATAATTGTATCTCTTCTATCTCGATTAAGTTTTTAACACGATCGTATGACATATTTACTATTTTCTGTAATGACCGTGCAAAGCGCGGAGAATTTCACTAGTAACTCCATAATTAGCAACATAATTTCTATAGTACCCAGTCAACCCCAAGAATCCTCTTAGTACTCTTAATGAGGTTGGTCTAGGCCAGTCAATCATAACTTGTATTTTGGTAGGATCAGTAGATACTCCTTCTGCAGTTATTATATGGCCTAGATATTCAACCTTAGATTGACCAAATGAGCATTTTGACTTTTTAGCAAACAAGGAGTGTTTCCTCAGAGTGTCAAATACAGTAATTAGGTGAGTTACATGATCTTTCACAGATAGACTGTAGATGAGGATATCATCAAAGAAGACCAAAACAAACTTTCTAAGGAAAGGCTGAAAAACCTGGTTCATCAAAGCCTGGAAGGTAGCGGGTGCATTTGTTAATCCAAATGGCATAACTCTGAACTCATAATGGCCTAAATGAGTTCTAAAAGCTATCTTGTAAACATCATCTACCTTCATTCTGATCTGGTGATAGCTAGCTCTCAAATCCACCTTAGAAAAAATCGCAGATCCACACAGCTCATCTAAGAGGTCATCCACAATTGGGATAGAATACTTGCCCTTCACTGTAATGTTATTCAGTCCCCTGTAATCTACACAAAACCTTCAGGTTATATCCTTCTTTTTGACAAGTAGAGAAGGTGATGAAAATGGTGATTGACTATGTTGAATTATCCCATTGATGAGCATCTCTTTGACCTGTCTTTCTAACTCATCCTTCTAATAAAAATTGTACCTGTGGGGTCTTGGACTGACTGGCATGGCTATAAGTTTCAAGGGAATGATGTGGTCTAGGGTCTTGACATAGGGCAGAGATTTAAGTTATGCAAACACATCAGGATACATGTGCAGCACCTCTTGAATTGCCTCTTCTACTAGTTCCTGATCTTCTGTCACCAAGGAGCTCATCATAAACAAATGAGCTATCATAGGTTGGCCCTTCTCCAGCATTTTTCCCATGGTTCCACTTGAGATCATGTTTAGTTTTCCCTATTCAGAAATACCCTGCAACACTAATTTATTGCCTTTCTTGCCAATGGTAACACACATCTTTTCATGATCAAACTTAGTGAGTTTGTGCTTCTTCATCCAATCATTACCCATCACCATATCACAACCTCCTAGTGGAATAATTAGTAAGTCTTCTTGAAAAGGTCTACCTTGCATCTTCCACTAATATCCTGTGCAAATGGAGGTGCACATGACATAGTTCCCATCAGCTACTGTCACTCTCACTGGTGGGCAATGCCTAGCCTGGTAACCTGTCTCATTGACTGTATTAGCATCAATGAAACTATGGGTGCTACCAGAATCTATTAGCACGGTTAGCTTCCTATTTTTTATGGTACCTCTAACCAATATGGTATTGAATCCTCTGTTGTCACCTGATAGGGTGTTCGTGCACATAGTTTCCATGACTTCCTGCTCCAACTCTCCTTTAATGATCAAGTCTGCACAAGGTTTCTCTTCTACAGCCTCAGTACATTCAGGAATTGGCTCTACTTCTCCCCTCATACGGTTCAGTTGCTTCTTCTTGCACTGATGACCTGAAGCATACTTTTTACCATATCTAAAATACAAATAAATGCTCTTTCTGTACTCATAGACTTTAGGGCTAAGTCTAAAGGAGTTTGGCTTGACTACAGCTGCAACAACATCCTTTAAGTTAACAGAACTGCTAGCTATAAATAAGGGCTTTGGGGTACTCTTGTTCTTCTTTTGAGGAGCTTCTATGGCCTTCTCCTGTAGTCTGGCTTGTTCCCCAGCAAATCTTAGGGTCATAGGCTTGAACAATTTCACATCAAACCTTATCTCTTCCTTTAGGAAACCTATAAAACTAGATATAAAGTGAGACTCATCCAAATGAGGATTCCTTACCAGCATTTGAGCTTTCAAGTCTTCAAACTTGCCTAGGAAGTCATCAACAGAGCCTACTTGACTCAACTTGTTGAACTCTTCTACTATATCCTTCATTAGTTCTTCTCCAAATCTAATAAGCAATTCTTCTTTGAATTCTTTCCAACTCACTTCACCTCTACTCAATATTAATGAGTGGTTCCAAGTGTTAGCTAGTCCATTTAGATAGAAGGAAACACCTTTGACATTTTGGTTGTCTGGGGATCTATACAGATTAAAATACCTTTCACACTTATGAAGTCATACCTTAGGTTCATGACCCTCAAAATTAGGCAGCTCCGACTTAGGAGAAGGAGCTTGCATAGCTTGAGGTCTGTTCTACCTCATATCTTGACCTGGGAGTGGTAAGAGTCTCCTTGAGGTCTGTCACCTTGATCTCGCTGAGGAGCTCTTTCCAAATTTGTTAACATTTCTAGGATTAGCTCCAGAGTACCCTATATACTAGTTTGTGTGTTGCGCAGCTCCTCCTGAGGGGACAGTACCTCGTTCAAAGCCTCATTATGTCTCACGAGCTTATCATCCATAACTTTCAGTCTAGTTCCTTCAACCATTGCCACCATAGAGTCGCTAGATTGAAGCTCCGATACCAAATGTAATGATCTCGCTAAGAATCAGAGATATTAATCAACTAAAGTACGAAATAAAAGGAGATTTTGGGACAATTTTCTATTTTATATATATATGGACAAAGTCGAACTGCAAACAACCAAAATGAATTAACTATCCATTACAGATAAACTCCATAGCCGATTAAGATCTGCAGACATGCAGAAGAAGAAAGAATCAGAGATTGAAGGAAGGGAAAGAGAAGTGGCAAGGATCGAGTGACAAAGAGAGAGAAGAGATAAGATTGACCTCGGATTCGTTGCCTTCCCAATTCTGTTGAAGGTTAGTTATAACAATCTCAGCTGACTTGGCACAATCCTAGCATTTGCAGCTCATTTATTCAAAACTAATCCTAGCCGTCGATTTGAATTTATGTTACTTCCTCTTCCCCGATGATGTTATTCTAGTTATTCCCTCGCCTAATACTTTCCTTCATCTAGCCCAGCTGACAACACTAGTCTTTAGATTACTAATGGATCATTACAATAACCCAGTCACCTACGGACCTCGCCGAAAATTCTCATTTTGTGGCCACTATCGCCGAAAAAGCTCATCGCTGGAAAATTTTGAAACAATCGACTCTATTGGAATCTTTAATCCTCTCTCTGTCATTTTCCTTAAAATTATTGTTTGGCCGATTCAAGTAATTGGTTGTTATTTATGTGTTTCAATTGGAATGAAGGTGTTGTTGTCGGTAGTGGTTGAAGGGGCTGCTGGAATTTATTTGGTAGAGATGAGGATGAGGGGGTGAAGAACCTTGGGTTCTTTATGGTGGAGATGAGGGTAACAAGGCTATTCTTGTTTATATGGTGGCAACCTGGCGGTGAAGAGAATTACGGAAAAATGGTGGTGTGGCGTAGATGAAGTTGTAGTAATATAATTTTCCAGGTGCTCAGTTAAGGCTGCCGTGAATGGTGGTCGGTAATGGAGGTGACTGTAAAGGTGGAAAAGAGAACAAGAGACACAATATTTTTTTTTCAAAGAAAACAAAAATAGGCTGAAAAAATGAGTTCACCCGCTCAAAATTTTGTTAGCAACCACGCATATGCCACATCAGCTACATGTGTTTAAAAGACACACATATATCAAGTAGAGGTGTCTAGTTGGACATTTGAAAAGTTAAGGTGTTCACCTGATCGTTGGTGACAATTTAAAGGGGCCCTTTATGTATTTCTCCTTTTTAAATAGTACTCCTTCATGTCCACTTTAATTAATTTTTTTGGATTTTTTTTGTGTTCCATAATATTTATTTTTTACCAGATATCGAGAAAGAATTAACTTCCTTTTTTCAAAAGTTTTCCTTGGAGTAAAGAACCTAGGAATACTCCCTCCGTCTCAATTTGTTAGTCATAGTTCGAATCACGAAGGTCAATTAGATATAGATTTTGTACGTTTTAAAAAATAATCTTTTTATAATCAAAAATTACATAAAAATACTATAAGTCATAATAATTTATATTTTAAAATAATTAAACCTATTTATGAAAAATATAGTCAAAGAGTACAACTAGTTGACTACCAAAATAGTAACTATGACTAATAGATTGAGACGGATGGAGTATTTGTTATATTTTTAATGAACAAATTAAGGTTAATATGGTTAATTTTATTATTAATTAATGCTAAAATTAAACATGAATTCCTTAATACGTGTAAAAATAACCAAAAAAATCAATTAAAGTGGACCATAGGGAGTAGAGTTTATACAGCAAGGAATCATAACTCAGGTTCCTTATTATTTCTAGCTACAATGATCTTAATGAGCTTATTTAAATATTGTTATGGGTGAATTTAAGAGTAAGGACTGAATGATGAAACATCAAGTTAGACGCAACACGAATTACAGCTCAAAAATAATTCATAACTATAGAATTTTTTAAAATATCAATACAAGCTAGTGTAGTCAAATGGTTTTATACTTGTCATGCTTAAGAGCCAAAATGGTTTACATTTGCATTAAAAGGAGTACAAATTTTAGCGAGGGGAGGAAAAGTGAAAGTGCCTTCTAAAAGACCTCTGGCTATCCATTTATAGGCAGCTTCTGTGAAATGCATTCCATCCCAATTAGCATACAGTGAAGTGTCACTGCAAATATTTCTTGCTGGTGGATCCCCACATACTGCAGAAAATTTAAAATTGTATGGCCCTCCTGCTCCACAGCATGCATCCAAAGCTCCTTTTCTAAACCCTGTAGTATATTTCGTAATTAATCATAAGATTTTCACGTCCTTATCAATAGTATATATTATAAGGCCAAGAACATGACGTAATTTTATGTTTATATGTTGATTTAACAAATATGTATGATTTTGTAAAAATATACACAAAAATGCCATCATATTTTCCATCTATTTTGGCAGTGGAATTTTTGATTGTGTCACTTAATTTGTAAATTTGAATATAGATAGGTTAAAATTCTTAAATATGAAGACATTTAATTAAGTGCTCCAAAGAGCAGGAACAGTCAAGTTTTTGTCAATTCAAGCTCAACTAAATATTTTTGGAATTGTTGATTATACACTTGTTAATAAAGAAAGAAAATTACCATGGCTCATTGGAGACACATAAAATTGCATGGCTGCATTGTAGTAGTCAGCATAGATGATTGTAGCAGAAGGATGAAGCTTTCTAAGAAGATGAAGTTCCTTTTGAAGAAGCTCATTGTAATGCTGGGCGAAGTGGTTTAGCCAATTGATACAACCAGTTTTAGGATCATAATTTTCTTTATCTGAATGCATAAATTTTGTCAGATAAGCTGTTGAGCATCCAATTGGCAAATCCCCCGGAACTACCAGTGTGCTTGCTCCTAACTCGATTAGTTCCTGCACCGTGAATTAATTAATTAATAGTGATTTCCTTAGAATTATGTTTTATTATTTCGAAGCAATGTTTGCCTCATAGTTATGCCGTGGTGTTTGTATACATGTTGCTATGAGACGTATAAGAACTGACGAAAGCAAATTGTCAAGTGACACGAACGAATCGAATTCGTTTCGCGTAAGGCCCATTAAAAGGGAAGCACCGCCGATCATCAAAGACAGATATAGGATTTCTAGAACCGAGTACACCATTCACATAAAATACCTAATATGCGACTTAAGGTATAGTTTGACCAAAATGCATATGTGAATGCTATAATTTAAGTTGTGTTATTGAGTTGAAAAGACAAATTGTTAGATATGAACATATGAACATTTGTTGTAAGAAACTTTGTGACAAGTGAATAGCTGGAGTTATGCTAGTGTATAGTTAATATGAGAAAACCCTACCAAACTTTTCAATAATTGATTAGGCTCGCTATAACGATTTACCGTCCAATGCACCAGTAATAATCCGATCATAGGTACTGGTAAACCACATGCTAAGTAATATGAAGGATTTTTTTACAAAAAAAAGTTCCAATTTCAGCAAAATATATCAGACAAGAATGCTAATAGTACTATATATATCCCACACGTGCAGTATTTTTGGTATTGATCTTACCTGTATAGCTGAGCTAATAGTGTTGATGACTGCTGGAACATATGATTCAACCTCTTCCTTAGTGCTATTTCCAAGGAAACCATAGTTGAAATCATTGCCTCCAATTTCTCCCACCAATATCAATGAGTTCTGTAGAAATTCCTTGCATTCTATGCGCGATAAAAAGAACTGGTAATTGACAAATGTTGAATAAGACTTATACTAACACATTATAAGCGTCTTTAATATTTATTTATGCCTTCTTAACTCGCTTGATCTTTTTTCTGTTCTTTTGCAAATAGCAAATCGTTCTTCTTTCCAAGTATAGTATAAATTTAGATATTAATTAATTTTATACTACTTTTATCTCAGTAAATGACATTATTACCTTTTTGGTTCATCCAAATTAATTTAATCTCTTTCCTCATGTGGAACATTTTACTCAGACAATTCAAACTTGTAGTATAATTTAGTATGTGTGCTGTATATACTTAAAATTTAACAACATATGTTTACCCTGCCCACCACCCTATCGTGACCTTGACCACTTAGAGCAGAACTCAAGTACATGTGTGGCCTAAAGCCAAAATTTAATGTGAGACCTAAAATTTTAAAAATACTGTTGAATGCTTGTACTAATAAAATCTCGGAGAAAGAAGATGAGTAATAAAATCTTGGATCGAAGAAAGGAAGTGAGTAAGAATATCAAAGAGGAAGACAAAAAAAATGTAGGCGTTTCAGAAATATGAAGAGATTGAGGAAAACAAAGATTGATTTGGACACATTAAGAAAAATAAGCGAAATTTTACAATTTATTTACTGAATGAGTAAAAAGTAGAATTGTCAAATCAACTTAAATTGTATTGTTAAAAAAATTATTCATCTACCCATTTTTAAGCAAGTTAAACGGTTACTTTTTTTTTATATATCTAAAAAGTTTAATTACCTTTTATAAGAAAAATTCTACTTTTTATAATAAAAGTACTAAATAATATTTTTTAAAATACCTACAAACCTATTATTTCTAAATAACCGGTCCTAGACTTAGAGGATCAACAACAATAAAGATATCTTCAAACGTAGATATATTTACGTACAAGTTAAATTTATGAGTAGTTAAGCTAAAAATGTGTAGTTTGTTTGACAATGATACGTGCGCTAATCCTCATTGATGGCCATTACATTCATTATCAACTGTTCTGCCGCAGGCATCCACCTAATGTTTAACCAATATTTGTGCATTTCCCTTTTTTTCTTTTGTGTTTTAGCGATATAATAGTAGTACTTTGTTAACGTGCATTCATTGCCATCTAATTTCTACTTTCTCAACAAACTAAAAAGGACACTATCAGTCGTCGTCATCTGTGACAAGTTCTCAACATATCGGTCTATTCTTGCAAATGTGCATAATGTAGTTTTTAGGGAATATAAGAGAGAAATATTCACTTTTGCGGCTACCAAATATAAATAGTTTTGGCCGCGAGCTAAAAGTGATTTTTGCCATATACGAGATGTCACTTCGGGGACATCCAGGGGCGTATGCAATATAAAAGGTATGGGTTCAACTGAACTCATAGCTTTTTGCTCATACCCTATATTTTTTCCAAAAAATCATTAAATATGTACATATAATATATTTTGAACCCACTAAATTAGATGAGATATGATAGAATTGCGAATTTAAAACTATAAAGTTTAAATCTTGGATCCGCCTTTAGAGACATCCGATAAAATTTGAAGGACACAAAGAAAATTAGCATGGCTTGTACGCAACAATAAAAAGAGAATGAAAAAAAAAAAAAGGAATTATATAAGAGAACTTCGACCGCTTTTATATTCAAGGTAGGTAATCCGTTGCAAGCTGATGAAAGAAAAATTCAAAAGAAGTAACATCTCCAATCATTCCTAAATAATAATTATTTCATGCCATGACGACCTTGGAATGATTAGGATAACATTTTTTATATTGGATAATACTTTCAATGTGGTCTTGCAAAATCATACGTACCGGGCAGGAACCTTTGAATAAATGCCAATTTAGAAATAAAGGAAATGTGATTAAGAATTTGTATATTTCGTTCGTAATTAATTAATTCTTTCAAATGAAGAAGTATTGTAATTCGTAGGAACCTAGCTATATGAGATTTTCTTAAAGATTAATACAGCAGGCAAGTGGAAAATTATAATAGTACCTGAAGGGAATTTGCAAAGGGAAGAGAGCATTTCTTTGAACCAAATCAGTTGAGTCCCCAAAGACACATTGTTACCGGGCGTTACTCCCTTCTCCAACAAGTAGGCATAATCAAGTGCAGTTGCTCCTCCCACTGCAAAATTCACACCTTGCTTGAATCTCTCATCTTTTCCTCCCAAATATGGTGGCACTAATGGGAGCCCCAAACTCTCAGCTACAAATCAATCAAGAAAAAAATATAAATAAAAAGAATATATATTTATGTGTACAAGTTTGAAAAATTGTACGTACCAATAAAATCTATAACAATACGGCCATCGGAAAACCGACCGGTGGGACGATGAAAAAAGGTTTCACCGTAAGGTCGCACGGCGAAATGGGGAAGAAGAGTTTTGTTTTGAGAGAGATGAAGTCTATTTCCAGTGTCAGCAAGGGAATCCCCGAAACTAATAATGGAATTGAAGCATCCCTCAGTGGCTTGAAAAAAGTTCAATACTAAAATGATGCAGGCAATTGCAGTGTTCCAAGTATATAATTTTAACGATGAAGAATGAAAAGCCATGACAAAAACCAACGAACGGCTTTTACCCCAGGAGAAAAAGGCACATAGATTCGTAATTATAACGCTGAAATTAGTGCCAACTAGGCTATTATCAATGTGACCACCAACTAGGCTACTAATAATTAATACTCCATATGAGACCAACTATAGGTCGTCCTTGTAAAGTAAGGAGTAACACAATAAATAAGATTTTTTTTAATAACAAAATATGATCTGTAATGATTTCTTTTTGTTCGCTGATGTAACACTTTTTGTAAATTTGGTAACATCTCTTTTTCTTTCTAAATCTTTTGCAAGACCTTGACAGTCGTTCCAAATTCTGTTTGATTTATATTACATTCTTATAGGTTTAATATAATCTTTCAAATTTTCATGTGAAATAATGGCGGATAATTTTACTCAAAATTGAGATATTACTGTAAATAAAAAGATGCAAACTTAGTCGGACTCTAATGTGAGTACCAGACACATGGTGGGAAACCCAAAAAAAAAGAAGCAAATTTCAATATACGAAAATAACATTTTCATTTTTCTGATTTACTTACTACTGCCAACAAAGTACGAACTACATATGCAACAAGCAAATGTGTTAAAATGGACTTTGTACGATGTAATGACGGAGAATACAAAGCCACGGAGTGTGTGCTGGATGGGATGATAATTTCTGACGCATAATGCCTTCTGAAATTATCGCAGTTATAAAATAATACAGAAAAAGAGCACGAGATGTAGAGAGAATAGCAGATATATTTTTTTATTACTATAGAATTTGATATAATTGAGATACGGGAGTCTTTTGTTTATAGGAGATGAAAATCTTGTTTTCCAAAAGAGTTAATGCTAACACTTAGGGAAAGAAAAAGCTACAATGTCGTTTCTTTTCTACCAGAAAAAATGAACCTCCATTAAATAACTTATTCATAATATTCCTTGTTATTAGATGTTCCTAATACAAGGAATATGCTGCGTTAAAACTTTAATATGAAATGGGATAAATAAAAAGTGAAGTCCAAACAAAATTTACTGTGAGTATTTGAGTACAAAATAATATAGTCTAACATGCAAAGATGAACCAATAACGTGCAAACATGAATATATTTCATTAAAACCTTACTAGGAAAGAATTATGTGGATAAAATAAAAATTACACAAAGTTCAGGTTGTAGCACACCCAATTAAACTTTTTTATGAATATCGTTTTCCATTCCACGCTCAGGCTCACTCTGACATTGTTAACCAAATTTTAAAACAGAAATTTCTAAAAGGTATAAAGTCGACCTCCTTTAAATATTTTTATTAGTTTTCCTCTTTATTCATCCAATTTTGTTGAAATCCAAAAGGGCAAAGATCGCGGAAAGAAATTAAATGATGTTAGAAAGAGGAAGTGTTAAGAGTTTCTATATAAAGCTGTCACGATCCGAAATTTCTATCGTGTAACGGTGCGTAACATTTCACTTGCTAGACAAGCCAACATTAGAATGGTTTTTAGGTATTTTTAACAAATCAAATTAACTAATACCAATTAAACTGTAATAACTGAAATAGAACTGAAATAGAGTGTGAAAAACCATAATAAACGCAATATCTAGATACAATTTCAGAACTTGTGTCACAAGTGCACGAGCACCTAGAATAATACAGATAATGGTCAGAATGAAAGTAAAACTGTCTGAAATGAAATAAACAGCTAGGTTAAGGTAGAAGGGGACTCCAGGGCTGCGAACGTCATGCAGCTGTACCTCAAGTCTCCGACCCGGCAATCAATCCAAGCAATCCACTAACCGCCGCTAGGACCAACTCCAAAGTTTGCACAAGAAGTGCAGAGTGTAGTATGAGTACAACCGACCCCATGTACTCTGTAAGTGCCGAGTCTAATCTCGACGAGATAGTGACGAGGCTAAGGCGGGTCACTTACAATAACTTGCACGCAGTATAATAATAGTAACAGGAAAGTAAGGCAGTTAACTTATGAAAATAAATTCAATCCTCGGAATCGGTAAAATCAAAAGTACATGTACTCAGAATCTCGTATGGAAGTATCGAAAGCTAACACAGTACAACAATGAATACAAAACACACAATCTGTTGCGGCGCGCAACCCGATCCCACGGTACAAACACAATCCTCTCTTATTTCACCATATCAATATCAATAATAACATATAAAACCGGTTGCGGCGCGCAACCCGATCCCACCAATGTAATTAGAATCAATATCATATTCCTCCCTTATTCCACCATATCAAAATCACATATAAAATTCGTTGCAGCGTGCAACCCAATCCCACAATATCAATATTAATCCTCCCTTATTCCACCCATTGTGGCGTGCAACCCGATCCATAAATAAAATCAATAAAATGTAAGCAATTCAACAACCCAATTCACAAGAATCTATATGATTAAAGAATATAAAAACAAGCCATATGTAATAAGTTTCGAAATCCGACCTCAACTTGAGGTCTAAATCCCAAATTTATAAATTAAAAAAAAAAAAAAAATTAATTCTTCCCAAATCTCTAATTTTCTATCATGAAAGAACATAGATTAAGGTTAGAAATAAATGGGTGATGATGGAAATGGAAGAAAACAAGTTAAAGCACACTAACCTATGAAAGTGTGATGAAATTTCTCTTCCAAATCGCCTCAAGGCCGAGCTCTAATGAAAAGATGGTGAAAAGTGGGTGAAATCCCGTCTTTGGGACATTTAATAGACTGGGTGTCAGGCCTTCTTCGCGTTCGCGAAGCACAACAACCAGAATGGCCTACGCGTTCGCGAAGCACAACAACCAGAATGGCCTACGCGTTCGCGAGGTTCCTCACGCACTAGCGAACGCTTCTCCTCCCAAGCCTTCGCATTCGCGAGCCAGGGCTCGCGTTCGCGTAGAGCAAACCCCAGATCCCCCTTCCCAGGTCCCTCAACACTACGCGTCCACGAGAGGCTGTCCACGTTCGCAAAGGGCAACCCCCCAAAGTTTGGCGTTCACGATGAAGGAAAGCTTCCCCAACCCAAATTACTCTTCGCGGTCACGAAGAAGAACACATTAGACACCAGCAGAAGTCAAAAACCAGAAATTTTTGAAGTTCAAAATCATCCGTAGTCTATTCGAAACTCATCTGAGACCCTCGGGCTCCAAACCAAACATGCACACAAGTGTAATAACATCATACGAACTTGTTCGCACGATTAAAATATTAAAATAACACCTAGAACCACGAATCGGACATCAAAATAAAGGAAATTTTCAAAGAAACTTAAGAACTTTTAATTTTTCAACTGGACGTCCGAATCCCGTCAAATTAATTTTGTTTTGCACCAAATTTTGCACACAAGTTATAAATACTGAAAAGAACCTATACCAATTTTCGGAACCGAAATTCGAACCTGGTAGTAACAAAGTCAACTAACGGTCAAACTTAAGAATTCTTTAAACCTTTAAACTTCTAGTTTTCAACAAATTACGTTAGATCAAGCTAGGGACTTCCGAATTCAATTTCGGGCATACGCCGAAATTCCAAATCACGATAAGGACCCACCGGGACCGTTAAAACACTAATTCGGGTCCGTTTACATAAAACATTGACCGTAGTCAACTCAAATAACTTTTAAGGCACGATTTCACATTTTCATCAATTTTCTCATAAAAATTTTCCGGAAAAAGCTCACTGACTGTGCACGCAAAACGAGAAAGGCTAAAAGGAGCTATTTAAGGTCTTGAAATATTGAAATAATGGGTAAAACTATAAATGACCTATCGGATCATCACAAAAGTCAAAAACAACGTGGTGTTTGTGGATTGAATAAAAGCATCCTATAAGGAAAGGGAACTAGGGAAGTGCTTGCCATTTTCACAAGGCAGGGCAAGAATTCCATATAATTGTTTTGAACAATTCTTGTTTTTTTTTTTTGTGGAGAATATTGAACGTCACTATGTGACATTCAAAATTCTTTACTCAATAATCGCTATTTTGGTTTCTAAAAGAAGTTCTTCGACACTAGTCACTATCAAGAAGGTTGTAACAAATTAATGATACTCCTTTCCATTTAGATGTCTTGTTTTCTGTTAGTCTGTTTTAAAAGGCATTTCAGTTTTTATATTAAACTAAGAGCCTGCTTGGCCAAGTTTCTAGGAGGTCAAAAGTACTTTTTTTTCTCCAAAAAAATACTTTTTAAAAAATTTAAGTTGTTTGGCCAAGACGGAGAAGTACTTTTGGCTAGTAGCAGAAGCAGTTTTTCTGCTTTTGAGAAGAAACAGAAAATTCTAGCTTCTTCCAAGAAGCAAAAGCAGAAGCAGAAAATTAATTTATTCAAGACAAAACTATCATCACCATAAATTTATATTTTCCAAATTATCCCTTACTAATTTAATTTTTTTTCTTTTTCTTTTTTTGTTTATAGTTTCTTCCATTCTTTTAAAATTAGAGATATCATATATACGAATATATTGTAACTTCCCAAAAAAAATTGACTTTTCTTGTTTTTGATTTTTTCTTTGTGTAATATCTAGTAACTTTCCAAATTATCTTCTTCTTTTTTTACACTAAAGCAAATTATCTACATCCTTCTTTGGATTATCAAAGTCTCTTACGATAAATATTTAAGTTTTATTTTCTCTTTAAAATAATTATAAGATCTTGGTACTATCCTTTTTGGTAATTTGACACTCAAAATTACTTTTTAAAAAGATTGTCCAAACACAATTTGTTTACTAAATGTTGCAAAAAGTACTTCTTAAATGAGTTGGCCAAATACAAACTATTTTTTTTTAAAAGTACTTTTGAAAAAAATACTTTTGAAAAAAGTACTTTTCAAAATAAACAGTTTTTGACAGCTTGGCCAAACGGAGCTCTAAGACACCTTAAATGAGAGGGAGGAATTACTATTTTGCTAAAAAGTCAACAAGTTTGCCATTGCTTTGAAGCTTAGCTGCTTATATTTGGGATACTCAACGAATAAGCTTCTATCCCTTTCGTGTTCCTCTTCTCCAAACTCAAATTTTCTTTTTCCAAATATGCAATTACCTAATATACCTGCAATTGGATTATTTTTCACTACAATGCATGCAATTAGTTTTTCCTATTTCCCGCTTTAATAATAAAAGTCAACATATAATGCCCCACAAGCAAAAATATTTATTTGTGTTGCTTCATTTGGGACCACAATCTAGTTGGGACGACCGGCAATGACCTCTATAAACTGGACCTTAAGTACTCAACAATATATTCTTCAACTAAAGCATGACCAGATTTAAATCGTGGCTTGTCAATGATATGTATGAGCGGTCCAACTTGTATGCATACTTTTTGTTCAGATTTATTTCTTAGAAAAAAGAAATGGTCCTTTGAGCTAAATGAATATAACGATGAAATTACAAAGAATGAAGTTTTCTTTTTATACTTTACAAGATCTACCCGTTTCACTGGGGGCCTTATTTTAAAATTTTCACTGTCTTTCTTTTAGGTTTAGATAATTTAAGATTTTGATTTTGATGTTCGAACAACGCAAAAGTGATAATATTGTGAGATAGTAAAATAGAATGAGTATGGGCATTATTTATTACCGAGGGTAGACCTTATGTCTCCTTCTTTATGCGTTTATATTGGATTCTAATATATCTAATAAACATATAATGTCTCCTCCATGTTCTGTTAAATGCCATAGTAACAGTATGTGTGAAGCTCTGGCTGCCAAATTTGGTGTACAATGGTGTGTTCAACATGGCTACACTCTGATATGATTTTGGAGCTAGACTCACAGCTTGTAATATGTCCACCAACAATAACAAAATGAAAGGGGTGGTTGATGATATAGTGCATGATTTGGATCAGAGTAATGTCTTAATTACACACTGCTTCAGAGAGGCTAATCAAGTTTCTGATTGTCTAGCTAAACTTGCTTCTTCTTCTGGAAATAACTCCTTCTTCTACACACTTACCAGGAGCTTCTCAAAAGTGTCAAAGGTCCTTTCTTTATGGATAAGTGTCAATTTCCTAGTATTAGAACTAGGTATGATAAGGCCAACTTCTTTGTTAGTTAAGATTAGAATCTGTAGGAGCAGGTTGTAAATCTCTTATATTTTGTCCATACTTTGTCCTGTTCCTATGACCTTTTTGAATGGATGGATTCCCACCATTCTTTAGCTAGCTCTTAAGGTAAGGTTTATGTCATCCTCCTTGTACTAGTTTTCTACTATATATATACAAGATAGTTTTCTACTATATATACATGGTAAGGGTCAATGCCAAACCCCAAACACTACAACAGGAAAGCTTGGGTGGTTGGATTAAATTTTTTTTAAAAAAATGGATAGGGGTTAATTGTGCGATATACATAAGGAGATTTTTGTTTTTAAAAGAGAGAACGGTGAGAGAGAAAAAAAAAGAGAGAATTCGGGGTGTACAACGTTTCTCTATTTTATTATTACCAAAAAAGATGTTCTGATACCCAAATTCCCAAAATTTCATTATGGTTGAAAAATAGTAAGGACTCATAAAATTGTAATCGGTCCACTCCGCTCAATTTTCAATAGGTCGAGCAAGTGTTATATCTATTTACTGATTAAATGTATGCGTACATCTAAAATCTTGAGTCAACACACGGTACTTAAGATGGACAAGAACAACATGATGAATTAAAAACACCCTCTATATCACACAGACTGAATTAACTCATCTTCCTCCAACTAAATCTTAGACAAGTTTAGTTATGACTCATTTATTTCAACCAGTTTTAATCTACTGATTCTACTCAAACTCTGACATAACTTGCGTATTACTTAGAAGGTTATGCTCATGACCAGTACATTATCAATACCAGGTGTATAGTTAGTAATTTTATTATAAAACCAAGAGATTATCAAACAAATTATGAACTCAATATTGTTTGTTACGTTGTGCAAAAATCAAAATCAAAAGATGGAAGCATGAAAAAGACAAGATTGTTTTTTTTCTGGTATCAGCCCCACCCAGTAAATTATTGATTTCCCCCAACAATCTTCATCTAGTCCTCAAGGTGTAAATAAAAGAGTACATACGCAGCAGGTATTTTGCAAAATGCAAAGAATCTTTGTCGTCCTAGACGTCTCTAATGTACACATCCAACCCTAAGTTTTCTTGCTTATAACTGCTACCAACCACATGAACAAAGCAATTAGAAGTCAACATAATATACTTATCATTGAGATGGTAATGCATGACCATGGCCAGTAATTCACCAAAAAGATATATATCACGTTACACAGGTCATAGCTAATGGTTTCATTCCACAAAGAAGAGGAAGTTTATTTTAGAAAAATACAAGAACTACTGCAAAAGTCACTGTCATCCTCATGAATCATGATCCGTCTTTTTGTTGAACCATTCCTTTAATCCACCATACCACTGGTACACCATATTCATTCTTCAATAAGTCCGCTTCCTTATTCACTAGAGCAATATCCGGTTTTGAACTTTACCTTTGGTCCTTGTGTTCCAGCAATTCCATGCAAATAAACCTCCAGAATATGACCATTTATGTCTTGTCTTCAAGTACTCTGACTTTGTAGTATCAATTGAAAGCTCAAAACCAACATCTCTCCAATCATTTGCAGAAGCGTCAACGAGTCCATACTGTGGTACCTTTGGAATAGGATCAGGAGCATTGCAGATGCGCAAGATTTGCAGGTCTTTGAATTTGTCATAAGCATTCTTGAAATTCTCATCTCCAACTCGAGGGCAAGCAAATACAAATGCAGTCACTGGAAACTCCTTATTGATTTGGTTGACAACTATGTCAACTGCATTGGCCAATAATGAACTCAAGCGGTGGCCTGTAACAGTGATGCTAACTTCCTCAGCTCGTTCTTGTATTGCTCCAACAAGCTTTTAACTTCTTCAATAACCTGTTTGAATTTATAAATACAAGAAAATTTTAGTAATTAGTATCACTTGGAAAGTTGCTCAAGGAAAAAATTATTTTCTTACCTCATCTCTGGCACTGGCTGATCACGCGCAACTATGCCTTATAAAAAGGACTAAGCGGTCGTTGCAAATATAATTCGATTTACAAGTTCGGAGTCGAATCCCACAGAGAACTAAGGCTTAGCTACAGTTGTTCAATATTGCTAAGAAACACACGTCCAAACAATTTCCTAATTATAGAGATTATAATATTTATTTCTAACTAATTAACTAACAACTATTATAAAGCAGTAAAATTATCAACTAACAAGGATGAAATTTGAGACAAGCTTAAGGAGGTAGTTATGATTTCCCCAATTATCGGAATCCTTCCCACTATAGGCCTTCTATAATTTTGCCTAAGTATTTTCTACCGATCGTGAGTACTTCAGGTGTCATAATTCTCTTCCGAGCAACTACCACAATTTACTAGACATATTCTTTCGAACTAAGCTAGCTGGCACTAGTTTACTGCTCACTAAGATCGCACCAAGGTTTCGTTATTCCTAATCCCACCTTTAAATCCTTCGTATTGATTCCTCACATACGTCAGGAGTGATGTTGTTCAACAACTACCTAAATATGTACCCTTTTCCAAGCAATACATACTAAATAGGCACAGCCAATTGATGGTCATTCAATCAACAACAATAAACACGTAGTTGAACAAGTAGAGAAATCCAACGACTCAATTATATAGAAACATAACAAGAATTTATCCTACAAAAGGTTCTATCAAAACTTTAGATAACAAATTAGCTATTCATAATAGTATGCAAAACTACAATACTAGAATTCATAACCAATAATGGAAATAGGAAGGAGGAAGTGAAAAACTCGTTGAAGAATTCTCCGCCTTGCTCCTAGTGTGTTCTTGTCTCCTTAGGTCAAAAATCCCAAAGTCGGTCTCTTCCTCTAAAAATGGTGTTTAATGACTATTTATCTGTGTTGGGAAAAGGCCTAGACGAAATAACCAAATCCAAAACAAAAAAGGAGACAAAATAGGTTTTATAACCCCGGAACACGCGAACATCTCGCTCAGACCGCGCCTCGCGAGCTCAAAAGCGCTCTCCATCTCGCGGTATGATGTGCGACGCCTGCTCTAACTCGAGCAATTTGGCTCGCGACGCCTGACTCTGCTTCGTTTCTCATTTGCTTTGCTTGTCTTTCTTCTTTGCTAATTCACGCCCAGGTTTCTCATTTCACTTCTTTTCTTTCTTTCTTTTTAATTCTTTGCATTTGTTTATTTTGTCTTCCTTTGTATGTTACTTTAATCCTTATATATTCCATAATTCAATAATTATAAATCTCTTCTTATAGTGTATAAAATACACATAAAATCTCTACTTTACTCACAATTTATGCATGCCATCTTTCTCCTTAATTTTGCTTCTTATGATAAGAGCATCATCTCTCTGTTCAAGTAGTGGTGCTTCATAAGATCCCCTAGTTCAGTTGTCCTTGAAATTTTTTGCTTTTTGGGTCTATTGCTAAAGAACGTGGCGATTTGATTTTACGTATAATAAGATTATAATAAAGAATGACAACTTCTAGCCTCTAGGATGCCCATTTTCTTTTTGTCCCGCCTGACAGCATACCCGTGCCAATTAATGTGGCACTTAATTGGGACACTTTTCAATTTTTATGTAAATTTTGACCAACCTTTTTAAATTGTATTTTTAATCTTTTTGATATGAGAAATATAGTAACTACTTATATTTTTCGTGTAGTTTTTGAATATTTAAATTTAAATTTTAAAATATTAAATTGATCTAATCCAATTTAACTTCAATAATTAGTCAAATTGACTCTCAAAAAGCAAAAAGTACCGCATAAAACGGAAAGGAGGGAGTATTACTTTGGAAAAATTGTATAGTAACAGTGAAGAACTCGTCTTTTGAAATCAAAAGTACCCCGCATAAACACTTTATTGTCATGCTTTAGCCTTTCTCCAATGTTAATACTTAATACTACGGTAAGGTTTTCATTATAGAAAATAGCTTAATAATTTTAGTTGACAAAGTAAAAGGAGAGTGACCATCCATTGGAAACAGTGAGCTTCTGTGCAAAAAGAACCAAAAATATACACTAAGGCGCTCTTAAGGCAGAGCTGTAAGGTGATGAATAGTGTGGAACTTTTTCTTCATCATCAATATTTCCGGATTACTTCATACTCATCTAAAGACATATTACAACCATCATCTTCATTTACAACAAATTCCACAGGTTCTGCGATTATGATTTGTATACATTTGGACTTTTGCACCATAAAGGAGTAAGATGCTACCTGGCTCCATCAAATCAACTACATGATAAAACCAGAGCTATCATAAGCATAAGCAATAGGTATTGTGCTAATAAAAATCAAATTTGTGAACATCCTTTATTGTTCCTCGAGTGTGGAGGGCTAGATGCAGCAAATCTAGGACTCAGAATGCAGTTAGTTCATAAAAAATGAATTACGCCAAGGCAACAAAAAGAAGATTGACACTACCTTGTTCGTTGCGAGCGGTGAATATGATAGTTCCAGTTTCATCTCCAACAAGGCTCTCAGCTACTCGTGTGATTTGCGGTTGAGAATATACACATGGCGATTGGGACTGCCACCTGTTGTTTTGGTTCTTGTCAACCACCACATCAGTAGTTAGGACTTTGACAATTAGATTCTTGCCCGCTGTCCCTGGCTTCAACTGATCCACCTTGACAAATCCTAAGTAGAGAAAGTGCAACTCATTACACATGCATACTTTTCATATATCTCTATTACACCAATGCATACTTTTCTATTAGAGAGATGAATACTTGTTGCATATTTCAAAAGCATTTAACACAGCCATACTATTTTCTTTCAAAGATACCCAAGGATGGCACCTAAAATCTCCACATGCATAACTGTAGGCCAGTTGTCTTCCTTCATGGAGGGAAGGGAGTTGCATGAGCTTTTTAAACAAAAATAAAAGGTTGATAATGGTGGTGTTCACTGTTCAAGTCACTTATACGCACCTTGACTATTCCACCGGCTACATCCATTCTTCCACCAGTACAGGAGTACCGGCTAATTTTGGCCACCAAGGCTTAGCCAGACGAGAATAAATCACCTAACTTTTTTTCTCTCTACAGAAACTCGAATTCTGGCTCTATTTGTCTTTAATTAAGAAAACTTTAACTTGGCACTACTGATCTATCTCATACTGTCATACACAGTACTCCCTTTCCCTGTAGTATCCAGACATCCAATGAAAATTCACACATAAAAAGGGCGGTCAAACAACAAACAAAAATATGGTACGTTCCTTAGGTAAGAATCTTTTGCCCATTTTTTTTCCTCCAGATGTAGAATCAGAAGCAAAGAGAAACCAACTCAATCTAAAGTGCCTGGCCCAGAATTCTGCTACTAGATAGGTTAAACTTTTATGATCGGAGTAGATTTTGAGCAGTGCTAATAGCAATGATCTTTAAAAAAGTGATTTTAGGTTCTCAATCATAATGTCAGAGGCAAAGGGAAGAGCCTTCACTAGAACCCTTGTCCTTATTTGCAAAAAGAAAAGATAGTATACTAGCCCTTTTGAACAATCAAACTTTCTCGGGTATAATATAAGGGTACAAAGCTTAATACATTTTTCTTATTTTGCTATTCAGATACTTAACTCTGTTATAAAAAATCTGTTTTGGTGTTCCTCTTAATCTTATCTGGCAACTAAACGGTAACTCAGAGGCTATCATTACGTGTTCGATTGACCTCAATGAGTCACATAACAAGGTGTTTGTAAGACCTAGAACACTTCAAAGCAAAGTTGACTTGAACCTACAAGCTGAAGGAGAATGCAGCAATTGCAGCATAATAAGAGTATAAGACACTCAAAGCATACCTGTATCTTTGATCTTTGCCTCCTTCAATTTTTTCCCCATTAAACAAATGGCTTCTTTTAGCGTAGCTTTCCTGCCTTCTTTGAAATTCCAGAGCTGATGAGTCGTGGTTCTGACCTTCATATTATACTCTTTAATTTCTTCAAGGCTATGGCAACAGCTAAATATACTTCATATCCCCACTCTTTCCTCAGCTGCAGGAGATGCTTGTCCTCTTGGTCTATCATTTCCTAAAGCACAAATAATGGTTTTAAGCATGCTTGAATATGAAATCATGTGATTCAGAGTAGAAAGAGTTCAGTTGAAAAAGTCTCGGAGGGGACATCCGATAAATAGTTCAGTTGGAATTCCGGGGAAGGAGAGAAATTCAGAGCGAACGAATTGCATTGATAACTTGATTGTTGTTATTTAGACCATAGAAAATAGAGAAATCAGTTTGAACATAATCTTTTTGTTGCACCATGTCACCCATTTATTATGACAGGGGTGCATTTATTGCATCACCTGGCACCATGAGTTACTTGACTTCCAAGAACTTATGTTCTGAAATTAAGAAACCAAAGTTTTCTATTTCAGTTGGACAAGTACCAACAGATTGAAAATATCTCTATAAAAAAATGAAATTTAAACAAGTACAAGGAAAGAAGAAAGGAATCAAAGGATTCAGATACGTACTGCTCGAACTTCCTCATTTGAGGTGATAGTTTTGAATGGATTCCATTTGGGGTTTTCCACAGCTGTCTGCCAAATAGAACACAATTCTGTTGCTTTTTCTTCGGCAACTTGATGCGAGAATTTCTGCTTGCATGCACTATGAAAAGGAGAACTATCAATGACACCAAATCTCTTTATACCAATATCCATGTCACCATTGCACATGTCAGAAAGAATCTGGAAAAGAAAGAAAGCATGTCAGTTATTATCTCATGAATCCAGAGTAGAAAGTGAATTAGTAAGGTGTTTTCCAGATCTCTAAAGCGAGGAATAGAGCATAGAAGGAGATATTTCTACCTCAATGGTCTACACACTGTAAACAAAAGAATCCAACAGACAAGCAAAAAGGGAAACATTACTAGCATAAACAAATGGTGGTAAGGCAACATTCCAATAAGCAGGTATTTTACTTTGGTTAAGCGCCTACAGAGCCACACCGTTTTCTTCACTCAACTACCTATAAAATTTTTGACCTGCGACTCTAATGTATGCTCATGTGAATTGAAGTACATCTGCTACAGAGTGTTCATGTACTTATATGTAGAATGTTAAAACAGGTAAGAATTTCCAAATATATACTACTATCAAACTACATAAACATGTAAGAATTCCATACAGATGCTGCTATCAAACTTCAGATAATTAAAACCTTGTGTGCATATTTTAGGAGTTACCTCAGCCCATAGCCTCTAGAATTAATAGGAATGGTAAGTCTTCCAAGTGTCAGTAAAAACTAAACTAAGCTACCGTTTGGCCATAGATTCCCAAATTTGTTTTGAAAAATCTGATTTGGGTGAAGTTTGGTTTGAAGATGAAAATGTGTTTGGACATGATTTTTCAAAACATATTTCACTTTTTATTTGAAAAAACATGAAACATGACTTATACCCACAAGTTCTAAAAACTATCACAAATACCCAATAGTATCATTATCACAAACCATAGTCCTGAACATAAATAAGTTTGGTACAAAATTATCATTTTTATAATAAACTATATAAATCATTAATTACAGTGAAATCCCATTAGAGAATTACGGCTCCTAATTAAGAAGAAAAAGTTAACTGATATGAGTGTTCAGAAAGCCATTTAGCCTACAAATCAGAAGCAAAAGTAAGATGCACAAAGGATTAAGCGGATAAGGAAGTATATTCATCAAATATTTAGTTGGTCGTAATAAATGTGGGCTCTTTTACAAATTATAAAAGTTTGGGGTAATATTTAAAAAAAATTAAAAATGTAACGGTCATGTTTTGGCCCAAAATCAGCAATTGAGGTGATTTTAAGATTTTGGATTTTGGATTTGGGATTTTGCCAAAATGTGGGCAAAATCTATGGCCAAACATATGTTTGCCAAATAAATCCCAAATTTATTTTGGCAAAACTCATGGCCAAACGGGTCCTAAATGGTTTGTGGGAAATACATGAGGCATCCATTGTCAATGATGATTTAGGAGTTTCAACATAGGGAATTTTTCAGAATGAAATACTATACAAAATGCTTCCAAATTATTTTCTAAGCAGAGTGGTATAGTCACCAATTTTACTTATATGTAGATAGAGAAAGGGAAACAAAGAAACTAAGGCTAGAAAGTTGTTGTCTTAGATGCTGCAGGTTGGGATAATTCTGAGCATCAAAAACTTATTTCCTTAGGAAAAAATCACAGTAGCCTGATGCCTGATCTAATTAATTGAATATTGTTTGAGGCGTAGCTGTAGAAAACATATGCTTCAAAGAAATATCCAAAGACCCATACCTTAATCATCTCTTTTCGAGCTTCTACTAGCTCAGCAGTCTCGCTTTCTTTGCCCTTAAGCTGCTTAGCTAAATTTTCCCAATAGTTTCTTTCCTCGGAGATCTTTTGCATAGTTATTGTCAACTCTTTCACCTTTTCCTTTGGTTCTTTATCTTCAACGTGGATCTGCTTTAAAGCTCTTATAGCTTGTTTATACATTCTAACTTCCTTTGTTTCCAGCTCCTTCTCAAGCACAGCTATCTTACTCATTGTAGCTTATTTCTCTTTTTCACGCTCAATATTAGTATGCCTTTTGAAATCCACAAACTTGGTTCTTAGATTCTTCTCCTTCTGAAGCTGAGCATTCTTATACTGTCCAAATATATATTCCTTAGTTTTTAGCTCCTTCTCGAGCAAAGCTATCTTCCTGGCTGCATATTCTTTCTCCTTCTCAAGTTCCTCAATCTTACTTGTCGCAGCTTGTTTCTCCTTCTCAAGCACAACTATCTTACTGAATGCAGCTGTTTTCTCCCTCTCAAGCAAAGCTACTTTATTCTCTGTGCATTCTTTCTCCTTCTTAAGCTTGTGTATCTTAGTTAATGCAGCTTCTCCTTCCCTCTCAAGCTGAGTTATCTTGCACAATGCAGCTTCTTTCTCCTTCTCAAGCTCAGCCATTTTACTTGATACCCATTTTCATTTCCTTTCTGTAGATCAGATATCCGAGCCATCAGAAGCTAAATCACATAGAAAAGGACAATATAACCTACTAATAATTTTCAATACCAGGTGGTTAAAAATCTAGAACCACCAGCATTGACACACCTCAAGCCCTTCAGCTTTTATTCCAATGCTGTTAATGGCTAAACCACGAGTACAGGCGCTTTTAAGGAAATCTACTCGTGTGTAAGCCTGTAAGAGATTTAGAAAAATTCAAAGAAGACATTAGCACCTTTGGCCCAAATTCTTTCCACAAATTTGAAACAACATAAATATATATAAAAATGTGGTTGAGTAAAAGTCAACATGGACACAAATTTTAGGATGGATAAAAGTTCCAACCGAATCGGGTAAGACCAACCAATCAAATTGTATACGGTCAAAATAGATTTCGGCCTTCCTACGTTCGATCGAGTTCGAGTGTTAAAAACCCGGAATGAGGTTTTGGGAGTGAGCTCTGAGGTCGGTACTAACGAACCTCGAGCCCGAAGGTCACTCGAGGAGGCGGCTCGATAATCCCATCGAGTCCGTGGCCGAATCGATCCGCAAGGCATTGCTTCGAGGTCGGAAATATGCGACGTCCATCTCGAAGGTCGAACTCGATCCGAGACCGAAGGGCCCGACCCAGTAACGAGTTCGAGCTAGTATCGAGCTCACAGACAAGAGCCGTTGCAACCGCACCAATAGAGAGAATCTTGGCGGGAATCGAAGAAGAGACAAGTCATCATGGGCCTTCCACTATATGTTTGATTGTTTTTTATAATAACCCTCTTCTATAAAAGGGGGATCCTTGTAAGCCAAAGGGGAGAGGAGGAAAAACAGGAGAAAGGAAGATCACTTCTTATATTGATAGTTATCCTCTTATGTTTGTTTTACTTATTCATTCTTTTTTGCTTATTATTTTCATTCTCACAGCCAACAATACATATATTTCTATTTCTCTACTCGATTTATATCGAATTGTATCGCATATCCTTAGAACCATACACAAATCTAACGTTATCCGATTTTTTCGGTAAACAGTTTGGCGCCCACCGTGGGGCTAAGGGTAACAGTGATCGTTTGATATAAATCTAAAGTACACGCCAGTTTGCAACTTCAAATCAGCAATGGCTTCACCTATCGACCACGAAGCCGGCCTTCAAGATGAAACCAACAACTTAGCACCCGGGGCCGGAAGGCCACTCGATGATGGCACTAAGGCTCGAATTGAAGCACCCGAAATTCGAGCCGAAGTACCATTGGATGTTAATTCACAAATAGCTCTAGGGGCGAATCAGCGTTCAGAACCGGAAAGAAGCATTCAGGGCGGTACTCGATCCGTAGCTCGAGACACCCATAACGTGGAGGAGATCGGATCAGCTTACGGATGATCTTCGAGATGTTGCAAGCCCAGCAAATAGCGATAGCTCAGTTGCAGAGCCAAACTCAGGTACAAAGCAGGCTGGAGCCCAATCCGCTTCGAGAAGTAACACACAGAACGGAACTAGCCATAGAGAAGTCAAATGAGCAAGAATCGGGGACTACTCTCGAAATTACTAAATTGCTCGAGGAACTCACAAAATGAGTCGAAGCCAACGATAAAAAAATAGAGACATATAATTCCAGGGTCGATCAAATCCCGGGAGCTCCACCAATGGTAAAAGGTCTAGATTCGAAAAAATTCATTCAAAAGCCTTTTCCCTCGAGTGTAGCCCCAAAACCAATCCCCAAAAAATTTCGTATGCCCGAAATACCCAAATATAACGGAACGACCGACCCCAACGAGCAAGTCACTTCTTACACGTGTGCCATCAAGGGCAATGATTTGGAAGATGATGAGATCGAATCTGTATTATTGAAAATATTCGGTGAAACCCTGTCAAAGGGGGCAATGATATGGTATCATAATTTACCATCTAACTCCATTGATTCTTTTGCTATGCTTGCAGATTGCTTCGTAAAAGCACATGCCGGAGCCATAAAGGTCAAAACCAGAAAGTCGGACCTGTTCAAGGTAATACAAAAGGATAACGAGATGCTAAGGGAGTTCGTAGCTCGTTTTCAAACGGAACGAATGGATCTGCCACCAGTCACAGATGATTGGGTTGTTCAAGCTTTCACTCAAGGTCTAAATGAGCGGAGCTCGAGGGCTTCACGGCGGCTGAAGCAAAATCTGATTGAGTACCCAGGTATTACTTGGACCGATGTGCACAATCGATACCAATCCAAAATAAGAGTCGAAGATGACCAGTTGACTTCTAGGTCCATTACGAAAAAGCAAAAGTCGACCAGAGATCGATACCAGCCATATAGCGGAAACGATACTACTGGTGAGTATTCGAGGCCTCTTTAAAATCAACCTCATACACAGGGGGGCTTTATCATTGAACGCATTTGTGATGATTATCAAGTTCGGTGCGAAGGAAGTTACTTCGTTATTTCATGATAAAGAGTGTCTCAACGGGAAACGTCGTAAGGGCCAAATGGTCAAAACGAACCATGCTTATATAGTTGGCCCGAGCCTTGACGCAAAACATGAACCCATGTATAATGACTTGCAAAGAAAGCTCTCTTCTTTACCGATATCCTATGTTCAAGATTTATTATGCAAACAGGTTCGAGTTCAAGCAATCGCTCACTCGACCATTAAGCCTACGGGCTACTTCGACTATTATGCCTACGGGCTAAATTGCATCGAGTTCGAACCATTCGCTCGACTGCCAAGCCTACGGGCTACCTTTATTTTGAGTTCGAGCAATCACTCACTCGACCACTAAGCCTACGGGCTACTTCGACTATTACGCCTACGGGCTACATCGCATCGAGTTCGAACAATTCGCTCGACTGCCAAGCCTACGGGCTACCTTTATTTCGAGTTCGAGCAACCACTCACTCGACCATTAAGCCTACGGGCTACTTCGACTATTACGCCTACGGGCTACATCGCATCGAGTTCGAATCATTCGCTCGACTGCCAAGCCTACGGGCTACATTGCATCGAGTTCGAACCATTCACTCGACTGCCAAGCCTACGGGCTACCTTTATTTCGAGTTCGAACAATCACTCACTCGACCATTAAGCCTACGGGCTACTTCGACTATTATGCCTACGGGCTACATTGCATCAAGTTCGAATCATTCATTTGACTGCCAAGCCTACGGGCTACCTTTATTTCTAGTTCGAGCAATCACTCGCTCGACTATTACGCCTACAGGCTACATTATTTCGAACAAAACTACTCATTTCTTCGAGTTAGAACAAACACTTGACTATTTAAGCTTAAGGACGCTCGAGCCCAATAAAGCAAAGAGGACTAGCCACGAGGCCCGAAGGCAACAGAGATTTAAATAAACTATCTATTTAGTTTGAAAGGCCATTTCTCTTCAAAATGAAGAAAGATTTGTATTTACAAAGTTTTTGTACAGAGGCGGCGAAAACGCCATCAGAAGTTACCCGATTCAAAGCATGTTGTGCCTCGTTGAAAAGACAGGCGGGTCCCATCGCATTCATCACTGATTGATCTTCTCCGGTCACCAAGGACCGAAGGTAACTGACAATTCCCACAGGGGAAGAAAACATTCGGGTATCCTCGATAAAATCGGGGACTGTAAAGATACATAAGATGATCGAGCATTACATACGTCATGGTCGGGATCGATAAAAACATTAGTGTATATCTGATCGAGCTGCTGGGAAATCATATTGTTTCTCGCCACATCCTTTTTCGAGAAACGAGGGGACTATCTGTATACGGTCAAAATAGATTTCGGCCTTCCTACGTTTGATCGAGTTCGAGTATTAAAAAACCGGAATGAGGTTTTGGGAGTGAGCTCTGAGGTCGGTACTAACGAACCTCGAGCCCGAAGGTCACTCGAGGAGGCGGCTCGATAATCCTATCGAGCCCGTGGCCGAATCGATCCGCAAGGCATTGCTTCGAGGTCGGAAATACGCGACGTCCATCTCGAAGGTCGAACTCGATCCGAGACCGAAGGGCCCGACCCAGTAATGAGTTCGAGCTAGTATCGAGCTCACAGACAATAGCCGTTGCAACTGCACCAAGAGAGAGAATCTTGGCGGGAATCGAAGAAGAGACAAGTCATCATGGGCCTTCCACTATATGTTTGATTGTTTTTTATAATAACCCTCTTCTATAAAAGGGGATCCTTGTAAGCCAAAGGGGAGAGGAGGAAAAACAGGAGAAAGGAAGATCACTTCTTATATTGATAGTTATCCCCTTATGTTTGTTTTACTTATTCATTCTTTTTTGCTTATTATTTTCATTCTCACAACCAACAATACATATATTTCCATTTCTCTACACGATTTATATCGAATTGTATCGCATATCCTTAGAACCATACACAAATCTAACGTTATCCGATTTTTTCGGTAAACACAAATAAAGGAATACAACTTCGCAGGAATGGAACTGAATTAAGGAGTATAACTTAACAACAACAAACTATGAACAATTATCCTCTCCCAAGCCACAAGAAAAAGCCACAATGAGCTCAACTTAGAAAGCAAGCATAGAGCAAGGGAAACTTACAGGAATTGAACAACAAAAGCTGAACATCTTAAATTAATGGAGCTCAAAGAAGAATATTACTCCCTCAATTTATTCCATACTTTTTCCGTCTAAAAGGTCTAAAAGCAATACTTTTCATTAAGAATTCAAATTCATTAAAGTAAATAAAGTTTAAACTTTGATATGATACTTTTCTCTGTCAAACTAAATATTCAACTATTACAAAAACAACTACTAAGCCTCCAAACAAGTTGGGGCTTACTATATGAATTCTCACCTACCTCGTTAAGTAAAGAATCTAACGTCTAAAACACATTCTTAGCTAATATGTCTTGCCTATATAGATATATTTCTTCCATTATACCATATCATTTTCTAAGTTTGCATAGATCTCCAGAAATTATCGGTCATTCAAGACAACTTCGTTCCATGAGTTTTAAGTCTACCTCGTCATCTATTACTTTAACATTTCTCGATTATCACTAATATGATATACAAGTCCTATTTTTTTGGTAACCGACATACAAGTCAAATTAACATTTTAAACTCTATTTCCGTTCGAATACCTTTTGATTTTAAGACCATATATAAAATGGGATAGAGGGATTAGTATACAATATTATAATTGATGCCTTATCAAAAATTAACGGTGGTGTCCAAGCCAGCTTGCGCACACCAACTATTCCCGCCCAGCGAGCATTTTGAACCATGGTCTTGTCTTCATCCCATCTCATTGACCGCTAAACCACACCTTTGTGTGTGTGTTTTCAATTAAGTATTTTTATCAGTACTTACATGGGTGTTTGAACTTTCAGACATTGTGATGATCGCTATTTCTGGGTAACCTTCTCTTTGGTATGTCAATCAGCAAAATGCAAAGTTTGATAACCTGAAATTACGTAGAGAGCTGTCTATTTCAGTTTGCACTAACCAAAAGTGAGCCACTAGAAGAAAAAAGACAAACGAAAGTTGACTAACCTTTGCGACAAAATCATCAAAGAAGCAACCTTCAACTATCTTCTATAATGCCAGCTTTTCATTAGCTGGTGGAGTTTTGAACTTTTATAGAACGGATAAGAGTGTAATTTGCCTCTACTATCATAAATAAGCCTTATTTACCTTTCGTTTAAATTTTTTATCAAAAATATATTTATCGTTATACATTAGGTTCATATTTACCCCTTACACATTAAAACGAATTACATTTGCCATTCGTTATACTTTAGAATCATATTTACCCATCTACTCTTCAAAAAAGGGTTACATTTGCCATTCGTTATACTTTCTTGACATATTTATCCTTACAATTATACTTTAGGATAATATTTTTCTCTCATCCGTTAGATCGCCATGTCCCACTTTTGTTTTTCTACATGTCACCTATGTGGATTTCTTTTTCTTCCAATTTAAATATGGTCACTTATTTAAGATAATTTAACCCGCCCACCTAATTTAAATAAAACACACTGACTAAAATAAATGAAAATCATAATTCCCAATCCCACCCCCCACCCACTCGTCCATCTCTCTTATCCGTGTCAGCTCTATATTTTTCGGAGAGCGAGAAAATTTTGGACAGTGAGTGAATAAAACTATAGTGTTATCTCTAATTGATTTATTTAATTATTTCACCTTTGTCTATGTTAATTTGTTTCCCTTTAATACTTAGGAGTTAGGAGACATGAATCACTCAATGATATTTTGACGTGTTTGTAGAGATACAACTCTGTAAAGTCTAAACTGGGTCAATTGACCATGATTGATCCACGAAAAGCAATTTCGTGATACGTCATTTATGAAGATTGTGCAAAATACAATAGTTAGAGCAACGGCAACATATTGACAAACAATAGTTTTGAACTCAAAATCACTAATCTAATACAACTCACAATTATTGCAGTAACCAAAGTAAATTACGAGAAGTTGCACAACAATGAAGTTAATGAAGTCTTATTTAAATTAGGTGGGCGGGTTAAATTATCTTAAATAGGTGACCATATTTAAATTTGAAGAAAAAGAAATCAACATAGGCACCATGTAGGAAAACAAAGGTGGGATATGGCGATCTAACGGATGAGGGGCAAATATGATCCTAAAGTATAATTGTAAGGATAAATATATCAAGAAAGTATAACGAAGGGAAAATGTAACCCTTTTTGAAGAGTAGAGGGGTAAATATGATCCTAAAGTACAACGAAGGGCAAATATAACACGTTTAACGTGTAAGGGGTAAATATGAACCTAATGTATAACTGTAGGGATATTTTTGATAAAAAATTTAAACGAAGGGTAAATAAGGCCTATTTATGATAGTAGAGGGACAAATCAGACCCTTATCCGTTTATAGAATTTTGAAGAGCAAACCCTAAAATCTTTTCCAGTTCAAAGTGCTTTTGTATTTGTGTTGCCACAGTTCAAAGTAAAGGTGTTAGGGGCCGAGCGGACTATTGGAAAAGGACAGGCCGTCCGGATCAGACCGGTTATCGTGTTTTTAATACCGGTTTTACCGGTGAATTATTGAACTAGAACGGTTCTGGGCTAAGGGGCAGGGCAGTTTTATTTTAAAAAAAATTTATATTTTGTATAACTACCATAATTTATATTAAGGTAAAGTAAAAATGTAAAACATAAAAATAATTTTATAAAAATAGTGTTTGAATAAATTTCAAAGGCTTTAAAATTCTTATATTTGAATACTTCATTAAGAATTTAAGATAATAGAATACAATCAAGATAGAAAAAAATTGAACTTATAATTTGCAAGTTCTTTTTTTAATTCAAACTTGCAAATTAAAGTTTACACTTTACAACAACTAAATTGAAGAAAAAAGAGTAAATTCAAAGTTTAATTATTAAATATAAATCAAGAGCTTCAAAGGTTTTGCATTTCCTTAGTAAGTTCTTCATAATCAATATGAACTTCTTGGTCATCTTCTGGAGTGTTAAATTTAGATGGGTTACCATGTATTAATATATCTCCAAGTTCCTCGTCTTCTGGTTTATCAACATCTTTACGTCCCTGATTTCTTCGTCCCGATCTTATCCAAGCATTGCTTTCCAATGAGTGACGAGTGTCTTCTAGTTGTTGTCTTGCTTGACTAAATGCATTCTCTGATGCAACAGTTGAAATTGGCACATTCAGCACGTCCCGAGCCATAGCGGAAAGAACAGAAAATTGCTTTTCATTCTCGTGCCACCATCCCAACGGTGAAAATTCCTTTGTGCGAGGCTCTGTTTGCTTTTGCAAGTAGAATTGAAGTTCATCAATGTTCCTGCTACTGGTTTGAGTAGAAGGAAATGTAGACCAAATATTATAACCATCAAGGCCTTCATCTTCATCCATAGTAGCAGATGCAGTAAAAGTAGTACAATGCATAGTGGGATTAACATTGCCTACATTAATAGCATCATCATCAATTATATTTGCATAATAATTATTTAGCTTGTTCATACAACAATATATATTTGGGGTTTCAGTTGGTCTAATCTCCATATAAGTATATAAAGCATTGATTAATTTGTGACAATTAGACATCTTAATAGAAGAATTTAAAACAACAACAATTAAGTAAATCGGAGGAATTGGAAAGAAATATTTTTTGAATTTTGCTTGTATTTTTTCAACAGCATCCTTATATTTTTCTTTCTTCTTAAATTCATAGAGTAGAAAAGAAATTTCATCTATATGTACTAAAGCCATAGTAACAGTAGGGCAATATGCTCCAGAAAACTCAACAGTAACTGTATAAAATTTATGTAAAAATTTAACAACATCATTAATGGCCTCCCAACTATTAGTTGTTAACATACGATTTGGATCAGTACAATCAGGGGTCTTCATAAAAAACCGAAAAATCGAACCAAACCGAAAATCGAACCAAATCGATCAAAAAACCGATACTTTTTCGTTTGGTTTGGTTTTGGTTTTGGTTTTGAATTTTAAGAACCGATCAAATTTGGTTTGGGTTTGGTTTTAATCAAAAAATAATGGAAAAAACCCGAACCAAGCCGACTATAGAAATAGTTATTTAATTTATTATTATATCTATATATGTGTGTATTTTTATATAAAGTTTCTAAAATGTTATGGTACATATTAGTCGTTTGTATTTTAAGTCTAGTTTTTTGCTATTACAATAATCTAATTCTTTGCCTTTACATTCTAGTTTGATTGGTAGTTTGCTTTTGATAAATACAAGAACTATTTCATGTTAAAAATAATTGATTTTTAATTGAGTACTTAAATTATTCATCACTTTTTTATTCAATTACCATCAATATATCATGGTAAATGGTAGATTTCTCAAAGAGAAATTGGTTTGATAGTGTTACGTTGAAAATGTAGCCGCCGAAATATATGTTTGGTAGTGTATGTCTCATATTTAAGAAAAAAACCTGATAAATAACCGAAAAATCAAAAAATCGATAAAAACCGACAAAAATCGAATCGCTAAAAAATTGACTTAATTAGTTTGTTTTGGTTCCAACATTTTAAGAACCGACTTACTTGGTTTGATTTTTTTTTAGGGAAAAACCGATCCAAACCGAACTATGAACACCCCTAAGTACAATGCAACTTCAATTATCGGCAATCTATATTTGTAGCAACATTTTAAAAATAAGTATGTATAATTTCATCTAGTAACAATATCATCTGGCATGAATCTAGGGTTAACGTTATGCTCGGTACACTTAGTCTTAAATTCCCTAATTCTAGATTGTCTATTATTTCCTTGAATAACACCAATTGCTCTTCTAACATGAGTAATCTTAGTTGAAAATAAATCAAGGCCACTTTTAATAATTAAATTATAAACATGACATGCACACCTAACATGAAAATTTTCGTCAAGTGGTGGTTTCAAATGCAGTCTTAATATTGAAATAGCGGCAGTGTTGTTAGAAGTATTATCAAAAGACATACACAATACTTTCTTATTAAGATTATAAAATTCAACAACTTCGCAAATAGTAGTACTTATAAAAATAACAGTATGACTTTGATCTTCATCATATTTAAAAGCGATAATACATTTTTGCATACAATAATTATAATCTATCCAATGACATGTAATTGTCAAATAATCATTTCCATTAACAGCGTGGCCAATATCAGAAGTTAGAGAAACTCTACAAGGAAGGTGGTCAAACAAATAGTATGTATGTCTGATATTGTCCATGAAGTCTAAATATATAAGATCTACAAGTACTTCTAGGGATACCTTTAAATAAAGGATTATAAATCCTTTGAATATACATAATAAGATATGATGAAGAAGCAAAAGAAAAAAGGTAGACAACCCAAAGCAATCATTTTTGCTAACTCCTCACGATCCATCATTTTATCATATTTCATAAGTTTTAGAGTTCCTTGATTTTCATCTAAATCAGAGCCCCATTCTATAGGATGAGTAATTTTTATATGTCTACTAAGTGTCCCCCCTCCCCCCTAAACTTCCTCCAGTCTTATGTTTAAAATCATCATTACAAATTTTGCATCTAACTCTATCAGAATTCTCTATTTCCTCAAAATATTTCCAAACTTTACTTCTCCTTCTCCGATTATTAGTCGGGCCCATAGGTGGTCTACTACTAGCGCCATGACCACCACCCCTTCTACCAACTCCAACACTACTAGGTGTAAGTGGTGTCTCGTCTTCAATTTCTAATTTATTATCTTCTATACCGAAATTGTCACGATCCAAAATCTAACTAGCCATGATGGCACCTAACCTCGTCCGCTAAGTAAGCCAAATAACAACAGTCTGATTCAATTAATATTTAACTGACTCTAATACACTCCCCAAGGACTGGTAGTACAAATCATGAGCTTCTAAGATTAGAATTTACAAAGCTGGTGTGAAATAAAAATACATAATCTGTCTAAAATATACATGAATAGATTTAAAATTCTCAAACTACCATGAACAAGAGGCAGCAATGACTGGAACACAGGTACATCTTTAGATATAGCTCTCACCATCCGCAGCTACATCAACATCCGAAATTTGCACGCAAGGTGTAGAAGTATAGTTTGAGTACAACCGACCACATGTACTCAATAAGTAACAAGACTAACCTTTGGGCTGAAAGTAGTGACGAGCTCAACAGGTGTAGTCCAATATAAAACTAACAATACAAAAATGTAGACATGCTTTCAAGTTCAATATTTAAGCTTAGTGCAAGTAAAATAGATCAATTCTGACTGATATGAGGAATATGACATCTCTATATCTACTGTCACGACCCAAAATCTATTAAGGCCATGATGGCGCCGGACACCACTGTCAGGCAAGCCAACCATAAGCAATTAACTTAATTACCTATTTTAGTATTGTTGAAATCAAAATTTCTTCAATGAAATAGTAAAGATAAAACTCATAGAGTAAATGATAAATATTTTTAGCAACTAAATTTCTAAACAATTCACAACCATTCCCAAAACCCGGTGTCACAAGTGCATGAGCATTTACTAGGGAATTAAAATAAAATACAACATCTATCCAGAATACAAATTAGATAGGAAAATATAATAACTCTGAAGGAGACTCCGTTAGCTGCGGATCATAATATAGAATGCAACTCACCTATGTCCCCACAATTATTAACCACACCTCTATGCCCACAAGGCCTCTAGACATATATGTACCTGCACAATAAAATATGCAGCAATTGCAGTATGAGTACGAAAATAGCGTGTACCTAGTAAGTATCAAGCCTAATCTCGAAGCGGTAGAGACAAGATGGCCGACTTTGCCACTCACTAAGGGTCATCAATAATAAATGGAATAAATTAAAATTATTCAAATCAGCATGATTCACAGAGTTAACAATTCCAATTTATCAAATAGTTTTACAAGTTACAATTCAAATTATCAAATAGCTTTACAAGCTGCAATAAACTGTCCAAGTATCGTGAAATTATTATTATTATCAAGCACGATTTCTGCCGAGGTCATTCGGGCCGATCCAGAGTGTCGTGTACACTGCCGAGGGACATGCGACACGATCCATAGATGCATCTATCCTGTCGAGGCATTCGGCCCGCTCCACAAGAAATGAGGACATTTTCTTATGTACTTCCGGAAAGAGAGTATATTCATTATAAGATAGATTCGGGAGGATGAACAATTCCTTTTAACAATTAATTAATTTAAACAAAAAATTGAGCATGTGAAATTTCCATATTTTAATATTTTTATCTAATAATTCACAACATATATATAAATATACCAAATAATTTAATTAAGTAAAGACTACAATTTACACAAGTAATTCATGCTTTTGAGTCCTAAACTACCCAGACTTTAGCATTAATAGTAGCTACGCACGGACTCTCGTCACCTCGTGCGTACGTAGCCCCCACAATTAGCAATAATTAATTAATTAATTTAATCACCTATGGGGTAATTTTCCCCTCACAAGATTAGACAAGAGACTTACCACGTCTTGCTCCAATTTAATCCACTAGTAGGCCTTTTCCTCGATTATCCAACTTCGATTGGCTAGAATCTAACCAAAATAATTCGATACAATCACTAAAATTTATAGGAATCAATTCTATAAGAAAATACTACATTTTAAGTATTTTCCAATAAAATCCCGAAATTAATTAAAAATTCATCCGTGGGGCCCACATCTCGGTATCCGGCGAAAGTTACAAAATCTGACAACCCATTCAATTACGAGTCCAACCATATCAGTTTCACTCAAATACGACTCTGAATCGATTCCGAAATCTCAAAAATTCCTTTCTATGAGATTTCTAAAAATTTCCCAAATTTCAATCTCCAAACACCAGTTTATGGTGAAAACAATGATATACTTGTATATGTAGACCAAATCCGAGTTAGAATCACTTACCCCAATGTTTTTCCCTTGAAAATCTGTCAAAAGTCGCCTCTGCTCAAGCTCAAGTTCGTCAAAAATGGCAAATGGGACGAATGCCCTCTTTTATAAACTACCCAGGTAGCCTTCGGAATTGGGCCTTGATCGTGGCTTCGATCGTGGCCCTCGAGCCTGGTCTTCGGTCATTGCCTCGAGCTTGGGACTTGGTCATGGCCTCGATCATGGCCTCGAGCCTGGGACTTCGATCGTGACCCTCGATCTTGGGTCTTGATCCTGGCCCTCGAGCCTTGCCTTCGATCATGGCCCTCGAGCTGGACCTTCGATCGTGGCTTCGATACTGAGCCTCGTCCCTGGCTTCAACTCAGGCCGTCGACCCTGGGCTTGATATCTGGGCTTCGGTCATGGCCTCGATCTTGGGGTCGATCTTGGGCTCGATCACAACCCAGAATATCCAGCAGAAGGGAAAATTGCAGCAGCTTTTTAAGTCCAACTTTTGATTCGTTAACCATCCGAAACTCACCTGAGGCCTTCGGGACCTCAACCAAATATACCAACAAGTCCTAAAACATTATACGGACTTATTTGAAACCTCAAATCACCTATAACGACATTAAAACCATGAATTATGCTCAAATTCAAGCTTAATAAAACTTAGAATTTTCAACTTCTATATTTCGATGTCAAAACCTATCAAATCAACTCCGATTGACAAATTTTGCACACAAGTCATAAATGACATAACAGAGTTATGAAAATTTTCAGAACTGGATTCTGACTCCGATATCAAAAAGTCAACTCCCGGTCAAACTTCCAAACTTAAATTTCTATTTTAGCCATTTCAAGCCTAATTTAACTACGGACTTCCCAATAAAATTTTGAACACGCTCCTAAGTCCAAAATCACCATGCGGAGCTGCTAGAATCGTCAAAATTCTATTCCGGGGTCGTTTTCTCAAAATGTTGACCGAAGTCAAACTTGCCCTTTTAAGGCTAGCTTAAGGAACCAAGTGTTCCGATTTCAACCCAAACACTTCCAAATCCCGAACCAACCATCCCCGCAAGTCATAAATTATTAAAAGCACATACGGGGAGTTTTATTTAGGGGAACTGGGTTCTAAAAGTCAAAATGACCGGTTGGGTCGTTACATTCTCTCCCACTTAAATATACGTTCGTCCTCGAATGTGCTAAGGAGTGTTCCGGAGTTATCCAAAATCACTGTTTAACACCTCGTGCACCTACCCGTGCTACCACACCCAGTTAAGCACATTAACTCGAGCCAATGTGAAGATTCCCCCCTTTATTTAGGCAAATAAGCCTTAGAGCCTAATTCTAACATCCAGAATTCTCCACCATGCGTGTTTCCAACCTATGAACACTGTCTCAATCACTACATGATGCACCAATACAGGATTGCATACTTTTGTTGAATTTAGACCATGCACCGCATCATTCACATGACCATAATAACATCCTTCGATAACAATAGCCAAAATTTCACGAATCTGATGTTCACAACACACCTCATGATACATATAAGTCCTATTCCAACTCTTGAAATGCTTCCACGATGGAAGAAATGTGTATAAATTCATAACCAACTACCAAGTCAACCAATTATTGAGTTTCTCCTTCTGACAAGAACCATTGCCTCATTATGAACCAAATACCTATATTTTCTCTTTATTATACTTCATATAATCCGATTGCACTGATCTCGGATCCAATAATCTCGTCTCACCCAGTATAAGTTGCTCAGGCAACAAGCCACCTCAGACTCGATCAAAAAGCCCCATATGATGCCACAATGAGCTAATAAGCTATGGGATCGATTGCGATACATAAGAAAAACGAACTCTGGAAAGGATTACTCAACCCACGTGACTAATTAAACAACTGAAAAGGTGTCATGAACCTTCCTCAGAAAATGGGACACAAAACACACAAAATAGAATATAGGGGACTGTACTCATTATCACATTGTTGCGGCGTGCAACCCGATCCAAATAACATACCTGTGGCTGCGTGCCACCCAATCCGCATAAAAAAAAGAATCTATAATGAAATACTTACCGAGCTAGAATGCTCATTACCTACAAAATATCCGAATATCGGACACAAGCACGCTAAATGCATAATACCATCCTTGGAAGGAGCGACAACGCCATACGCTACAAAACTTAACCACAACTAAGGTGCGATATATGATTTGAATCTCGAGAGCCATCCTGCTCACATAACACCATCGCTACGCGGAACTTCAACACATAAGAAATTTATCAAGCCGTTTCACAACTCACACGACACAATATATTATTACATGAAATAGCCGACGACGAAATGACATCCAACATCCAAATACTCCTCCATAAGGAGCGCTATGCTGAATGAACACATCCGGCCTGATATAGAGTCCATATTCATATTTAAATCCATCCACAGACCTCAAGCCGATTCTGATCGCACCATACTAGGCTAATAACCCTTCAAGGATCCAAAATGACCTTTTTCCCATAACACACAAGAACAACCATCATAACCGGAACAAACTTCTGTAGTCCACAACCAAATGAACCGAGCGCCCTTCAGGCATAAATCCTCGAATTAGCGATATCGCAACAATCTTCATACTTGGTTCCAATCTTCACTCAATTAAGTGACTACATGCCACTCTTACACAATCTTTCCGTGAGACACGCTCCCACGACCTTCCTCACTAGGGAACAAGTCTACACACCATGCTACCGGTTACTCTAATGTTGTAAGCATATCAAGAATCCACAAATCAATACACAAGGTCTCTTACACCTGACATCGACCTTAGGTGATGCCAAAAACAGTACCATCTTACTTTAAACATCTAAATCCTTTTCCTTCTCATCCGAGCTTATGACATCCTTGTCAACACCGAACCGAAATCTTGAATCCTCAACTTTCGAATTCCATGCCACTTAGTGCACTAAATCACGCAATGTGTAGGAGTACAAGAATTCCATCATAACTCCCGAACCACTAATAGGGTAAACACTTCATCATATAGAAATCTTCTACTTAACTCATTTCAAGAGAACCATTGCAACACGTGACTGAATTCCCATATCCGCAAAAAATACCGGCCTCAAGTAGTGATCTAAACCACTATAACTCTTCTAGGATCCCTCTACACATAACGTGCCATAATATTTGAATTCCTCCAAATAAAATCAATTACGGCGGTCGCCAAGCCTCGCACGTACTGCCACAAATTACATGCATAACTCTTATACGCTGAAGGAACTGATCATTGCCACCATCATGCCGATTCAACCATTATTAGCCGACTCGTCTTTTTCTCAATTTATTCTCAACTTGCCTTAGAAATAATAAAAACTCCATTCATTACATCACGAACTCAAATCCGCACGCATCCCGAGTGACCTTATTTCACGAGACAACGCTGTTTCAAAACCCATGAATCATCTCCTACTCTTCCTTGAGCACACTTTTACATCTTCAACCGGTACACATTCTGATACTTCTTTTATGAATCCGAAGTTATTTTCTTCCGTTTCTCTAATGCTACACCACAACCGGAAGATAACACAGAGTACTCTGAGCCCCATTTAATAATCTGCTGCAAAAGCATGATACTCAACCATACTACGGACTCGAGATCCTTAAGCACCGTACTTTAAATGTTTTGAACCCTCTAAGACCGTTATCGAGAGTCACTTGCTCTGACTTATTCCCAAACATGATCAACTCCAAGGCCCTGCTAGCACATGGACACTTTCTCAAGGAAACACCCGGCTGTCTCACTTTCCCTGTGCATTACATCTACACAAAGCATAAACTCTGAGTCTTCCAAAAACCTGAATATGAATCGATAAGGCCAAATATGGCACACATTCCCAAAATCCTTTGCTTAAATTACCGTTGATGTTTTCTTCCCTTAGTTGCAATGACCCACCAATACATCGATAACCAGGAACCTCACAAATAGACAACCATACAATCCAATTATAGATGGTGGGACTCTCCCACTTAGCTTAAAGCTACAATTACATAACTCTGGAATCCATCGAGATTCTTTCTTCATCGTTGACATGATCCTGCACACGCAACTTGCCAAATTTCTCGAAATCCTTCTATTAATCTTTAATAAACACTCCGAACCACTAGCCACATTTACATATTAAATCTCTTACCGGGTAGCTAGTAGAATTCTTCGCAGAAGCTTCATCAACACCACGCGACCGCTAACCTGCTCACAGGAAATAGCCCGCCTATGGAAATTACATGCTGACATATTCCAGCGTCGCTGCAACGGGTGCAATTACTACGAAATCAGTAGATCATCCTGGGTCCGAGCTCATTCACCAGTTGCACCAGTTCGTTCACTCCTCATGGACATCAACTAAAAGTGAGACAATACATTCCAATCCAAAGTCATGTTGTATCCTTCTTCATATCAAGCAACTCCCTCCTGTTGTATCCAATCTCCCTCGATATAGCAACTAATATTACAACTTAAGTCCGTAGACCTAGTCATTGTCTATTCTACATCCCAAATCACTCCAAACTTTCCTCAAGACGTGTAACCATCCTACCACGTAACCCATATGCTACCTTGCCACTCTCCCACTTTGGTTAACCATCTCCTTTAAGCAACTACTCGACTTCTATTTTCTTACACTTGGCCTTCTCGGAACCTAACCACCATAAGAGACCTTCCACGTGTCCTTCCTCATCCTTCGCTGCCCAGCTGTTGCCTTAACTAAAAATCCATCTCTGTAGTACTTGAACCAATAGGTCGTTGCCAGATTTAAACCTTTCCAAGGATCATCTTTCTCGAGCCATCAATACTAGGAACACTGCTTCAATCTTGAACCACTGCCCACCGCGATCTCTAACAACTGCTTCCCCTACACCAATTCCTAACACCCCGCCGTGAAGGCTAGTTGAAGAAAACTATAACACCGGTAAACCTTAATGCATTTAACAAGGCGATGACACCACATCAAAATTGAGAACTCTACCACGCTTGAATATATCATGCTTTGTTACTCCATCAACCCCGAACCTGAACATTCATAGTTCGATTTCCTTTTCTCTGCTGGAAATAAAACATGAAACCTCTGAATCATGTACTGGGAAAAATATTCTTTCAAGTCGTTTACTGCCCTGACACATAGACAGGCTGTAATGACCCGGCCGGTCATTTCGAGAGTTATAACCCCATTTTCCCCATTCCTACTTCTTTTTGTGTTATTCATCTATATTATGTTATATCGGGTTAGTTGGTTCGAGTCCGGAAGGAGCTCGGAGTGAAATGAGACATTTAGTCTCATAATTGAAAATTTTAAGTTAAAAAAATGGACCGGATATGGACCTATGTGTAAACGACCTCGGATTTGAATTTTGATGATTCCAATAGCTCCGTATGGTGATTTTGGGCTTAGGAGCGTGTCCGGAATATTATTTGAGAAATTTGACCGGGGGGTTGACTTTTTGATATCGGGGTCGTAATCTGATTTTGAAAATTGGAATACCTCTGTTATGTCATTTAGGACTTGTGTGCAAAATTTGAGGTCAATCGGACGTGATTTGATAGGTTCCGGAGTTGTTTGTAGAAATTAGAAATTTCAAAGTTCATTAGGCTTGAATTGGGGCGTAATTCATGATTTTAGCGTTGTTTGAGGTGATTTAAGGATTCAACTAAGTTCGTATGATGTTTTAGGACTTGTTGGTATATTTGGTTGAGTTCTCGAGGGCCTCGGGTGAGTTTCGGATGGTTAACGGATCAAAAATTGAACTACAACAGCTGCTGCAACTTCCTTCTGTTGGAAATTTCTTCTGCTAGATTCGAGCCCAGAAATCTCTTAGAATCGAGCCCAGATCGAGCCCAGAGTCGAGGGCCATGATCGAAGCCATGATCGAGCCCAGAGTCGAGGGCCACGATTGAAGCCATGATCGAGCCCAGAGTCGAGGGCCACGATCGAAGCCATGATCGAGCCCATGGTCGAGGGCCACGATCGAAGCCATGATCGAGCCCAGAGTCGAGGGCCAAGATTGAAGCCATAATCGAGCCCAGGGTCGAGGGTCACGGTCGAAGGCCGGGTCGAAGACATGATTGAAGGCCTAGGATCGAGAACCATGATCGAAGGCCTAGGATAGAGAACCAAGATCGAAGGCCAAGATCGAGGCAGAGCCGAGGTTGTCTGGGCAGAATTATAAAAATAGGGACTTCGTCCCATTTGCCATTTTTGACAAATTGGAGCTTGAGGAGAGGCGATTTTTGATATATTTTCAAGGAAAACTTGAGGTAAGTCCCTAGTGATCATTTATACTCCATAATATTGAATTATCATCGAATAATCCGACTAGATTACATGATTTTGAGGTGTAAATCAGAGATTGGAACTTAGAAATTTGGAAATAAGATTTGTAGATTTGAGGGCCCCAAAGGCGATTTTTGAGCCAATTTCGGGTTTTGGTCTAATTTTGAAACTTTTCTTATGGAATTCATTCCATTAGCATATATTGATGGTATTATACTGATTGTGAATAGATTTGGAGCATTTGGAGGCCGAGTCCAGAGGCAAGATCATTGCGGGTTAGAGATTTGACCGGTTTGAGGTAAGTAACGATTGTAAATCTAGTCCTGAGGGTATGAAACCCCGGATTTTGTATCATTCTACTATTTTTAGTGACGCACATGCTAGGTGACGGGTGTGTGGGCGTGCACTACTGGGGATTTGTGACTTGGTCCGTCCCGTAGCAACTGTAAAGTTGCATACTTTGTTGAAACCATTTGATACTTATATGTTTTCGAAATAATTTCTGTAAATTGGGCTGAATGTCATGTTTGGGCCTTGCGCCAATGCTGTTTGGACCCTTAGGGGCTGTTTCTTACCATCCTCTCATTGTTTTTCGATTGAAAATCTATACTCAGTCATTATTATACTTGTTTACCACATAACTCAGTTTTATGACTCTATTTTGATGCATATAAATGTTTTGGGCCGAATCCCCTGTTTTACTGAAATGCCCGAGAGGCTTGAGTTACTTATGACTAAGTGAGGCCGAGGGCCTGATTTGTGAGGATGAGTGTGGATCGGGGCTGCCCGCCTGCAGCATACTTATGACTGAGTGAGGCTGAGGTCCTGATTGGTGAGGATGAGTGTGGATCGGGGCTACCTGCCTGCAGCATATTTTATTATTATCGCACGTGAGTTGTCCGTGCTGATTATAGCACTTGGGCTGAAGGAGTCCCTCCGGAGTGTGTACATACCCCCAGTGAGCGCAGGTACCTACTGAGTGCGAGTGCCGAGTGCTGAGTGACTGGGAGACATGAGTGATTGTGAGGTATGCCCGAGTGGCAAAAGTGATTGTGAGGTATGCCCGAGTGGCACGAGTGACTGGGAGGTTTGCCCGAGGGGATGTATATGAGTGATGTTTTGCCCGAGGGGCTGTTTATGATTTCATCATTTTTTCTCACTTTGGCATTGAGCCTTCGTTTGAAAAACTGTTGGAAAAATATCTTTAAATGATTTTTACTGGAACTGGGTTTAAACGAGATGTTTGATTCAAATCCTGATTTTAAAAGCATGTGGTATTTTACTGAGATTTCCTGATATGAACGTTATATGCTTTATTGCTCGTCACTACTGCTCAGTCTTTATTTATTGTTGTTACTTACTGAGTTGGCGTGCTCACGTTACTCCATGCACCTTGTGTGCAGATTCAGGTATAGCTGGACACGGTAGCAGTTATTGAGTGTTCTGGTTGCAGATTTTCTTGGAGATAGAAAGGTAGCTGTTTGGCGATCGCAGCCCCTGCTCTTCTCCCTCTTATCTTCCTCTAGTTGTATTTAGCTATTTTCCAGGCTGAGTTAGCCTTGATATTGTTAGAAAGATTGTAGCAGATGCTCATGACTAGTGACACCCCGATGTCGGGCTTTTCTTTTTCGCACTTATGTTTTTCTTTGATTTGAACTCTTTAAATGGAGGTTTTATGTTAAATAACCTTGAAATTATCTTTAAAATGAAAATATCATTTTGTTTTGAAAATGAGTCGGCTTTCCTAGTTCCACGATAGGCGCCATCACGACATGGGTTAGTTTTGGGTCGTGACACAGGCATTCTACCATTTCATAAAAACTGTGCGATAACAACGCACGAATCGTCATAACAATCAATGCCAAATCTCAAAACCTTAGGTAGTACTGATACTGAACTGAAACGATAGAGAGGCCTTCCGCAAGGCGACGACAATAGCCCAATTAATTATGCAGGGAGAAGTATCCTGCACTATATCTGTAGTACCATTAAAAATTTTCTCGATCCCCAATTTATAACAAGCGCTTCACGTCGCATAAGATTGAATAGGAAGGAAATGTAGGCATAAGCCTCAAGGAATCGAATCACACGATGAGGAATCAATAATCGAATCACACGATGAGGAATCAAAAAAAGAAGTATTCATAACAGCCCTGTAGACTCTATTAGACTTGCTCATGACTCGTGAGACCTAAGTAAACCTAGTGCTCTGATACTATGTTGTCACGACCCAAAATCCATTAAGGCCATGATGGCGCCGGACACCACTGTCAGGCAAACCAACCATAAGCAATTAACTTAATTACCCATTTTAGTATTATTGAAATCAAAATTTCTTCAATGAAATAGTAAAGATAAAACTCATAGAGTAAATGATAAATATTTTTAGCAACTAAATTTTTAAACAATTCACAACCATTCCCAAAACCCGGTGTCACAAGTACATGAGCATTTACTAGGGAATTAAAATAAAATACAGCATCTATCCAGAATACAAATTAGACAGGAAAATATAATAACTCTGAAGGAGACTCTGTTAGTTGCGGATCGTAATATAGAATACAGCTCACCTATGTCCCCACAATTATTAACCATACCTCTACGCCCACAAGACCGCTAGACATATATGTACCTACACAATAAAATATGCAGCAAGTGTAATATGAGTACGAAAATAACGTATACCTAGTAAGTATCAAGCCTAATCTCGAAGTGGTAGAGACGAGATGGCCGACTTTGACACTCACTAAGGGTCATCAATAATAAATGGAATAAATTAAAATTATTCAAATCAGCATGATTCACAGAGTTAACAATAATTTTATTCAATTAGCAGAAATAATAAAAATACTTCAAATGCAACAATTTCCAATCTATTAATTAAATCCTTCAATTTCATTAAATCTTCCAATTTATCAAATAGTTTTACAAGCTTTAATTGAATTTAAATAAATTTCTAATTTATCAAATAGCTTTACAAGCTGCAATAAACTGTCCAAGTATCGTAAAATTATTATTATTATCAAGCACGATTTATGCCAATGTCGTTCGGCCCGATCCAGAGTGTCGTGTATACTGCCGAGGGACGTGCGGCACGATCCATAGATGCATATATCCTACCGAGGCGTTCGGCCCGCTCCACAAGAAAGGAGGACATTGTCTTATGTACCTCTGGAAAGAGAGTATATTCATCATAAGATAAATTCGGGAGGATGAACAATTCCTTTTAATAATTAATTAATTAAAACAGAAAATTGAGCATGTGAGATTTCCATCTTTTAATATTTTTATCTAATAATTCAAAAACATATATATATAAATTTAACAAATAATTTAATTAAGTAAAGACTACAATTTACACAAGCAATTCATGCTTTTGAGTCCTAAACTATCCGGACTTTATCATTAATAGTAGCTACGCACGGACTCTCGTCACCTCGTATGTACGTAGCCCCCACAATTAGCAACAATTAATTAATTTAATCACCTATGGGGTAATTTCCCCCTCACAAGATTAGACAAGAGACTTACCTCGTCTTGCTCCAATCGAATCCACTAGTAGGCCTTTTTCTCGATTATCCAACTTCGATTAGCTCGAATCTAACCAAAATAATTCGATAAAATTACTAAAATTTATAGGAATCAATTCTATAAGAAAATACTACACTTTAAATAAAATCCCAAAATTAATTAAAAATTTATCCGTGGGGCCCACGTCTCGGAATCTAGCGAAAGTTATGAAATCCGACAACCCATTCAATTACGAGTCCAACCATATCAGTTTCACTCAAATACGACTTTGAATCGATTCCGAAATCTCAAAAATTCGTTTCTATGAGATTTCTAAAAATTTTCCAAATTTCAATCTCCAAACACTAATTTATGGTGAAAATAATGATATACTTGTATATGTAGACCAAATCCGAGTTAGAATCACTTACCCCAATATTTGTTCCTTGAAAATCTGTCAAAAGTCGCCTCTGCTCAAGCTCAAGTTCGTCAAAAATGGCAAATGGAACGAATTCCCTCTTTTATAAACTGCCCAGGCAGCCTTTGGTATTGGGCCTCGATCGTGGCCCTCGAGCCTGGGCTTCGGACATGTCCTTGAGCTTGGGACCCCCCTCGAGCCTTGCCTTCGATCATGGCCCTCGAGCTGGACCTTCGATCGTGGCTTCGATACTGATCCTCGTCCTTGGCTTCGACTCAGGCCGTCGACCCTGGGCTCGATATCTGGGCTTCGGTCATGGACTCGATCACAACCCAGAATATCCAGCGGAAGGGAAAATTGCAGCAGCTTTTTAAGTCCAACTTTTGATTTGTTAACCATCCGAAACTCACCTAAGGCCCTCGAGACCTCAACCAAATATACCAACAAGTCCTAAAATATCATACGGACTTATTTGAAACTTGAAATCACCTAAAACGATGCTAAAACCACGAATTATGCTCCAATTCAAGCTTAATAAAACTTAGAATTTCCAACTTCTACATTTCGATGTCGAAACCTATCAAATCAACTCCGATTGACCTCAAATTTTGTACACAAGTCATAAATGACATAACGGAGCTATGAAAATTTTCAGAACTGGATTTCGACTGCGATATCAAAAAGTCAACTCCCCGGTCAAACTTCCAAATTTAAATTCCTATTTTAGCCATTTCAAGCCTAATTTAACTACAGACTTCCAAATACAATTTCGAACATGCTCCTAAGTCTAAAATTTCCATACGGAACTGCTGGAATCGTCAAAATTCTATTCCGAGGTCGTTTTCTCAAAATGTTGACCGAAGTCAAACTTGCCCTTTTAAGGCTAACTTAAGGAACCATGTGTTCCGATTTCAACCCAAACACTTCCAAATCCCGAACCAACCATCCCTGCAAGTCATAAATCATTAAAATCACATACGAGGAGTTTTATTTAGGGGAACGGGGTTCTAAAAGTCAAAACGACCGGTTGGGTCGTTACATCTACATGCCAATATACATACTGTATGTGATGCACTTCAGTGGAAACCTCGTATACTCAAATCTCAAAATACTCAATCACTCAGTACTGTATATAGACAATCCAGTACAGGGAAGATCCATCCCATATATATGTACACATCGACTGGCAGTCAGTCACTCAATACTGTATAAGGCCAATACAGCCTAGAGGTAAATTTATCGCCAAATGTAAATGACTCGGACAAGATTCATGTCGAGGGAAATTCATCATAATTATAAATAAATAAGGCAAGTACATACCCTGGGAAGTCCATCCCGAATATATATAAATAAGGCAAGTCCATGCCCTCGGAAGTCCATCCCGAATATAAATCATCTACGCTCACTGTGGGGGTGCAGACTCCAGAGGGGCTCCTTCAGCCCAAGCGTGATATAAAGCCGATATGGCCTACTACAAGCGGGCAGCCCCAATCCATATAATAATAAAGCCTATATGGTCTGTTGCAGGCGGGCAACCCCGATCCATATAATAATAAAGTCGATATAGCCTGCTGTAGGCAGGCAACCCCGATCCATATAATAATAAATATAAAGACAATATGGCATACTGCAGTGCACAACTCGATCCTATAAATATCCTCACAATGGATGAATATGACTGAGTATGAAATGTACATTTTAAAACGATTAATTCAACAGCAACACGACTCTATGGGTCCCAAAATATTGACACGTAGGCTAAACATAATCTTTAATACGAGTCTCAGCTCAATTTTTCTAGCACGTGTAGGATATGCGAATAATAACATGATTCTTTAGTTTTTACAACTCCACAAAATTTATTCAAGTCACCATTTCTATGGTGCACGTGTAACAACCCAACCGGTCATTTTGCCTTCTAGAACCCCGTTCCCCTAAATAAGACTCCCCGCATGTGCTTTTACTATTTTATGACTTGCGGAGATGGTTAGTTCGGGATTTGGAAGGGTTCGGGTTGAAATCGGAACACTTGGTTCCTTAGTTGGCTTTAAAAAGGCTAAGTTTGACTTCGGTCAATATTTTGTAAAAATGACCACGGAATCGGGATTTGACGGTTCCAATAGATTTGTATGATGATTTTGGACTTGAGCGTATGTTCAAATCGGGTTTTGGACAACTCGGGAGCGTTTCGGCACTTAATAGTGAAAGTTAGCTATTTGGAGGTCTTAAGGTTCTTTAAATTTGGTTTGGAGTAGGTTTTGGAGTAATCGAGGTCTGTTTGAAATTCTGATTCTAGGAATAGTTTCGTATGGTGATTTAAGACTTGCACGCAAAATTTGGTGTCATTCCGAGTAGTTTAAGTATGTTTCGGCACGTTCGGAGTAAGTTTGAAGAATTTGAAATTCTAAGTTGAATCAATTTGGTTTGAGGTATGATTCTTAGTTCTTATGTTGTTTTACGTATTCTGAGAGTTCGAGCGAGTCTGTTTTATGATTTCAAACTTGTTGGTTTGTTCGGGCAGGGCCCCGGGGACCTCAGGTGTTAACCGAATGAGGTTCAGACCAAGTTTGGACTTGGGAGGAACAGCTAAAGCTTCCAGCTTCTGGTGTAACCGCACCTGCGCATGGGCAGCCGCAGGTGCGAGCCACGAGTCACAGGTGCGAAGAAGGGAAGGCAGGACAGCAACCGCAGGTGCGGAACTTTTGGGCTTTTCATCTATTGCAACACCTTTGACCAAATTAACTCAGAAGGGTGCTCCGTTCCGATGGTCCGATGATTGTGAGGTGAGCTTTCAGAAGCTCAAAACAGCATTGACTACAACACTAGTATTAGTGTTACCTTCCGGTTCAGGGATGTATACAGTATATTGCAATGCTTCACGCGTCGGCTTGGGTTATGTATTGATGCAGGAGGGGCGAGTTATTGCATATGCCTCCCGTCAGCTGAAGCCCCACGAGAAGAATTACCCGGTACAGGATTTGGAGTTAGCTGCGATTGTTCACGCTCTTAAGATTTAGAGGCATTATTTTTATGGGGTGTCTTGTGAGGTTTACACTGATCATCGCAGTTTGCGGCATTTTCTCAAGCAGAGGGACCTAAATTTGAGGCAGCGCAGATTGCTTGAGTTACTTAAAGATTATGATATTACAAGCCTGTATCATCCAGGCAAATCAAATGTAGTTGCAGACGCCTTGAGTAGAAAGGCGGAGAGTATGGGTAGTTTGGATTTTATTTCAGCACAGGAGAGGCCATTAGCTTTGGATATCCAGTCATTGGCTAACAGACTTGTGAGGTTGGATATTTCAGAACCCAGCCGAGTTCTTGCATGTGCTGTTGCCCAGTCTTCACTATTTGAGCAGATCAAGGCTCGCCAGTTTGATGATCCACACTTGTTGGTTCTTCGAGAAACGGTACTACGGGGTGGTGCCAAGGAAGTTACTATTGGCAAGGATGGTGTTCTGCGACTCCAGGATCATCTTTGTGTTCCTAATGTGGATGGACTAAGGGAAAACATCCTAGAGGAGGCACATAGTTCTTGATATTCTATTCATCCAGGTGCTACAAAGATGTATCGTGATCTGAGGAAGCATTATTGGTGGCGGCAGATGAAGAAGGACATAGTTGAGTATGTAGCTAGGTGCCTAAATTTCCAGCAGGTTAATTATGAGCACCAGAGGCCAGGTGTCCTGCTTCAGCAAATGACTATACCGGAGTGGAAGTGGGAGCGCATTACTATGGACTTCGTAGTTGGGTTGCTGCGGACCTTGCAGAAGTTTGATGCATTTTGGGTCATTGTCGATAGGTTGACCAAGTCAGCACACTTCATTCCGGTTGTGACTACATATACTTCAGAGAGGTTGGCCCAGATTTACATTCAGGATATAGTTCGGTTGCACGGTGTGCTAATTTACATCATATTAGATAGAGTCCCTTAGTTTACTTTACATTTCTGGAGAGTAGTACAAAGTGAGTTGGAGACCCGTGTGGAGCTCAGCACAGCCTTTCATCTGTAGACCGACGGGCAGTCAGAGCAGACAGTTCATATTTTGGAGGATATGCTCAGGGCATGTGTGATTGACTTTGGAGGTCAGTGGGATCATTTCTTGCCTTTGGCCGAGTTTGCTTATAACAACAGTTACCAATCCAACATCGAGATGGCTCCATTTGAGGCTTTATATGGTCGGCGATGTCGTTCGCCCATCAGATGGTTTGAACCCGGCGAGGCTAAGTTATATGGTACTAATTTGGTGAAGGATGCCTTGGAAAAGGTAAAGTTGATTCAGGAGCGACTTCATACAGCACAATCCAGATAGAAGAGTTACACGGATCAGAGAGCGCGTGATTTATCATTTATGGTAGGTGAAAATGTCCTCTTGAAGGTTTCACCGATGAAGAGAATCATGAGATTCGGGAAGAAGGACAAGTTGAGCCCAAGGTTTATAGGCCTATTTGAGGTGTTGAGGCGAGTTGGGGAGGTTGCTTACGAGCTTGCTTTGCCTCCCAGTCTATCGGGAGTTCATCCGGTTTTCCATGTATCTATGTTCCCGAAGTATCATTCCGACCTATCACATGTGTTAGACTTCAGCATAGTTCGACTAGATAAGAACTTGGGTTATGAAGAGGAACCAATTGCCATTGTTGATAGACATGTTTGCCAGTTGAGGTCCAAGAAGATTTCTATGGTAAAAGTCCAGCGGAGGGGCCAACCAGTCGGGGAAGTGATTTGGGAGGCCGAGGAGGACATGCGGAACAGATATCCATATTTATTCAGCACTCCGGGTATAATTCTAAACCCGTTTGAGGACGAACGTTTGTTTAAGAGGTGGAGAATGTAACGACCCAACCAGTCGTTTTGCCTTCTAGAACCCTGTTCCTCTAAATAAGACTCCCGGTATGTGCTTTTACTATTTTATGACTTGCGGGGATGGTTAGTTCGGGATTTGGAAGGGTTCGGGTTGAAATCAGAACACTTGGTTCCTTAGTTGGCTTTAAAAAGGCTAGGTTTGATTTCGGTCAATATTTTGAGAAAATGACCACGGAATCAGGATTTGACGGTTCCAATAGATTTGTATGATGATTTTGGACTTGAGCGTGTGTTCGAATCGGGTTTTGGACAACTCGGGAGCGTTTCGGCACTTAATAGTGAAAGTTAACTATTTGGAGGTCTTAAGGTTCTTTAAATTTGGTTTGGAGTAGGTTTTGGAGTAATCGAGGTCCGTTTGAAATTCTTATTCTGGGAATAGTTCCGTATGGTGATTTAAGACTTGCACGCAAAATTTCGTATCATTCCGAGTAGTTTAAGTATGTTTCAGCGCGTTCGAAGTAAATTTGAAGAATTTGAAATTCTAAGTTGAATCAATTTGGTTTGAGGTACGATTCTTAGTTTTTATGTTGTTTTTCGCGTTTTGAGGGTTCGAGTGAGTCCATTTTATGATTTCAAACTTGTTGGTATGTTCAGGCGAGGCCCGGGGGTCTCGGGTGTTAACCGGATGAGGCTCGGACCAAGTTTGGACTTGGGAGGAACAGCTGAAGCTTCCAGCTTCTGGTGTAACCGCACCTGCGCATGGGTAGCCGCAGGTGTGAGCCACGAGTCGTAGGTGCGAAGAAGGGAAGGTAGGCCCGCAACCGCAGGTGCGGAACATTTAGGCGCAGGTGCGAGAAAGGCATCGCAGGTGCGGACAAGGGCGCAAGTGCGGCGTATGCACCGCAAAAGTGGTCTCGTAGAAGCAAGCCACTGATCGCAGAAGCGGACGAGCTGGATAAGGGAAAAGCCGTATCTGCAAGGTTCTTTCTGCAGATGCGGAGCTGCGAAGCGGCAGTCGAGCCGCATGATGTCGCCCAAATTCACACCACTATTTGTGATTGTGAAGCGGTCGGTGCAATTATAATTATCCAACTTTGAGTCAGGGTCGATTCCTCAGAGATCTTATATTGGATTAGATATATACTTAGACTAGGTGTATGACGTGCCTAAATTGAACTTCCACATACTTGGTTGTTTCTTTCTACTTCTAAAATTTGTGCTATTATTTGTAAATGTAAAGCTATAGAATGATATTTTTGGTGTTGTTGTTTTTCAAGTTTATAAAAGATCTAGGACTGTGACTTCCACCTAAGTGGTTACCTAACGGGTTGTGGGCTTTAGGGCATGTTTTGTTGGTCGTGATGTAATATAGCAATCAACACGTGATTACCCACTCGATACCTCTCGGTAGTTAGAGTGGTTTTGTCCAATTTGGCTTTCTCAAGTCCAAATGGGTAATTCATAAAACCGTTGATATATGCTCAAGTCGGGTCTTACTATCTCTAGATTCAACCCTTTAATTGAGGCTGTCAATTTCTTGAGTTCACCCCAATTTCTTCTTAGCCAAGTTTTCCTAGACTCAGTCTCTCTTTCTCAAGTAGAGACTATGTCAATTAGGCATGAATCAATGTTTGCATCCATTAATTCCTAAATTCAAGCAAAATCTAGGCTAAATATCATACACCCAACCTTAAAAAGCCCTAAATCAAACACCCATTAGGTACCCACACTAGGGTTGGGTCACAACCCTAAATAGAGATTTAGCTACTCATAGACAAAAATTAATAAACTAAGGAAGAAGATAAGATTAAACTCATAATAGATGATGAAGGGATGAAAATCCAATGTTAAAAATGATAAACTAATACAAAATTTCCCAAAGCAGTAAAGGAAAAACGACTATCTATTTTCTGGAGTTCAAACTTGACATAAATGTGAAAAAAAGAACTATTTATACACAACTGAAATTATCGGACAAAATTGCCCCTGCGGAGGTTCTGCGGCCACACAATTATGTGTGCGGTCCGCACTTTGAAGTTGGGCTTGACAGGATGGACTTCTGCGGCCGCACAATTCTAGGTTGCGACCGCACGTCTTCAGATTCTGCGGACCGCACATTTCTGAGTGCGGCCGCACTCTTGAATTTGAGCTTGACAGGAGGGACTTCTGCGGACCGCACATTTTTGAGTGCAGCCGCGCTCTTGACTTCTGCGGCCGCACAATAATAGTGCGGTCCACACTTCTTCATGGACTCAAAACTCCATCTCTCTGAACCTCATCTTCTGCGGCCACAGAATAATTGTGCGGTTCGCACTCTTGAATTGTACGGCCGCACAATAATCTTGTTGTTTGCACTTCTTCATAGACTCAGAACTCCATCTCTCTGGACCTCTTTTCTCCGGCCGCACAATAATTGTACGATCCGCACTTTGCAAAGGCATTATGTTCGAGGTCCTTCATAGTCTGCGGTCGCACTTAATATTGTGCGGTCCGCACTTTGCTCTTTTTGCTTGGTTTTAGTCCTTGTCCAAAAATACTCCTTCTTGAGTTGAATTTCATCGTTTTGGCTCTTTTTCCAATGCTCCTGCAGGTAAGCACATTTTATCAGTTTTCGGGAATACCTTTAAGCTTGAGCTAAAACTAAAGTAAAAGAGTGCAAATAAGTAGTCAAAATTCCTACTTATCACCGCAGAAGCGAAAAATCGCTGGGCAGAATGTCAGAAAACGAGGCTCAGCCATTTTTGAGCCCATTTTCTCCATTCTTGGGCGAATTTGGAGTTTTTTTAGAGGAGTATTCGCCTAGCAACTTGGAGGTAAGTTAATTCTACCTATTGTGAGTTAAATACATAGATTATGGATAAATTATAACATGTAAATTGTGTAAATCAAGGGTTTAGATAAAAAACTTAGGTTTTGACAAAAATGAGATTATAACCACGAAATGGTTATGGAATAGGATGAAAATTGTATACATGAATTCTTGAGATTATGGGTAACGATTTTCTCCGATAAATTTTGAAATCCGGGCAGGTGGGCCCGGGGTATATTTTAGGAATTTTATCAATTTGGGTCGAGTAATTAATCTAATACTCTAAATTCGAATTGTTAAGCATGTATTAATTATTTTATATAACATTTGGCTAGTTTCGGATTTTTCGGCACCAAATTGAGGCTTTAACGTGACGTTGTGATCGGGAAGTGAACTTTGAGACAATGTAAGTCTCTTGTCTAACCTTGTAAGAGAGAATTTACCCCATAGGTGATTTAAATTAATAATTGTTGCTAATTGTGGGGGATACGTATGTATGAGGTGACGAGAGTCCATGCGTAGCTACTAATTATGCTATGTCCGGGTAGTTTAGGACTCAAATCATGAATTACTTGTAATAATTACATCCTTTATTTAATTAAAGTACTGGAATTATATTGGAAATTGTTAGAGGAAATAGTAAAAGACTGAAATTTCACATACTTGAATTTTTGTGCAAATTACTTGACTGTTAATAGAAATTGTACATCTTTATGTGTTAGCCTTGTAATAACTTCTCATTCCGGAGGTTCATAAGGAAATGTTCTCCTTTCTTGTGGGGCGGGCCGACCGCCTCGACAGTATAGATGCATCTATGGATCGTGCCGCACGTCCCTCGGCAGTGTACACGACACTCTGGATCGGGCCGTACGACCTCGGCAAAAATCGTGCTTAATAATAATAATTACACGATACCTTGATATCCTATTGCAGCTTGTGAAGATAAATGATGAATTGGAAATTATTGAATTTGAAAGAATTATTTAATCCCGCTTGTTAAGAAGATTATTGTTATTCACATAAATTATGTCTATTTAAATATTTCTATTTTAATATTATTGACCTATAGTGAGTGTCAAAGTCGACCTCTCGTCACTACTTCTTCGAGATTAGACTTAATACTTAATGGGTACACGTTGTTTACTTATTCATGCTACGCTTGCTGCACTTTTTGTGCAGGATCTTGAGACAAAAACCTTAGGCGGTCCTACCGGTGCGCACCCACGCTATCCCGAGGCCTAGTGGTGAGCTGCTTTTCCTGAACCGTTCCGCAGTACCTAGAGTCTCCCTCTGTATTTGTTTTCTATCTATTTTGTGTTCAGACAGTATTTTGGATTTCTTTTGTATAATCTACTAGATGCTCATTTACTTGTGACACCAGGTCTTGGCACACTCACTAGTACAATTATGGATTAAGTATTTTCTTGGTTTTATTTAATTAGAACCTTTTGTATTTTTCTTAAATCTTGCAAGTAAGAAGAGTTTAATTACTCGAAAAATTATTAAAAGACATAATATATGTTGATTCACTAGTTGGCTTGCCTAGCTGTGATGTTGGGTGCCATCACGACCTATAGGTGAAATTGGGTCGTGACAAGCACGCCCACACGCCCCTCACCTAGCATGTGCATCACCTCCATATAAATCATATAACACGTAACTCAGGGACTTATACCCTCAACTCCAAGTTTAGAAGAGTTACTTACCTCGAACAAGCTGAATCCAATGCCGAGTAAGATAAACAATACTTCAAAAATTCGATTCCGCACTTATCAACCGCCAATCGCCTTCCTATCTCCTCAATTCAAGCCAAACGATTTGTATCTATTCAAACAAAGTGCAAATTAATCACTATGTACTCCAATGCTTACAATTTAACAATTTATAAAAATTTCCAACTCCGCTCGAAACTTTGGCAGTGGGGCCCACATCTTGGAATCCGACGAAACTCACAAAATCCGACAACCCATTTAACTACGAGTCCGACCATACTAGTTTCACTCAAATCTGACTCCGAATCAACATTCAAATCCCAAATATTTATTTTATGAAATTTCTACAATTTTTCCCAAATTTCCATCTCAAAATACTAATTAAATGAAGAAAACAATGATATATTCATGTATATTAAGCAAATCCGAATTCGAATCACTTACCTTGATGAATTTCTTAAAATTCCCACGAAACATCGCCACAATCGAGCTCCCAAAGTCCAAATATGAAATATGAGTTGAAACACTCGTTAATATGGTACCAATCTGATCTCTCAATGTGCTGACCGCACATTATTTTGTGCGGTCCGCACATTCCATGTTCCGCGGCCGCAATCCAAATTGTGCGGTCGTACTTCAACAGTGACTGCACTACCAGGCTTCAGTAAACTAGCCATAACTATCAGTATAAATGTCCAAATGATGAATGGTTTAACTTTCTGGAAACTAGATTCAAAGAGATACAACTTTTGTTTTTGGATCATCTCCAAATTCCTTGTAGATTAAAAGATATAAGCTTCCGAAGTCGAACCATCGAATCTGCAGAATCTTCTTTTTGCGGCCGCGAGAGAATTTTTGCGGTCCTCACTTTTCCTCTACGGTCCGCACCTGAGGCTTTGCCTCAGCACTCCAAAATGTGCCCCTCACACTTCAAAAGTTCCAGAACAATATTAGAGTGTCGAAATGCCCAGACTCACTCAAAACTCACCCAAAAACACACTCGAGCCCCTCGGGACCCCATCCGAATATACCAACAAGTCTCAAAACATATTACGGACCTACTCGAGGCCTCAAATCACATATAACAACATCGAAACAATGAATTGCACCATAATTCAAACTTAGAAATTTTTAAACCTTTTGATTTCCAAAACGCGTGGCTAACCATATCAATTCAACTCGGAATGAACTCAAATTTTGCGTACAAGTCATAAATGACGTATCAAAGATACTGAGATTTCCGGAACCATAATCTGAACCTGATATCATCAAAGTCAACTTCTGGTCAAACTTATTAATATTCCAAACCTTCAAATTTCTAACTTTTGCCAATTGGTGTCGAAACCTTCTAGAAATAACCAAATGAAATTCCGGGCATACGCCCAAGTCCAAAATCACCATACGGACCTAACGGAATCATCATAACTCTGATCCAAGGTCAAATACTAAAAAGTCAAACTTGGTCAACTCTTCCAACTTAAATCTTCAAACATGAAATTCATTCTTCCGAACTTATTCTGAAACACCTGAAAAACCAAAACCGACGATTCACACACGTCATAATACATCATATGAAGCTATTCAAGACTTCAAATATTTAAAAGGAGTGTAAATGTTCAAAACGACAAGTCGGGTCGTTACATTCTCCCCCACTTAAACATATATTCGTCAGCGAACGTGCCAAGAGTTGTTTCCAAGCCATCAAATCACTGTGCCACCTTACCAGCACATACTTGGGGGTGATCTCATGTCACCCTATTCTATATAGGCCTCATAACACAACATAACTGAAAATCATTAATTTAACCTTAGCCCAAAAACTTGGAGCCCAATTTTTAACATCCGGAATTCTTTTCAAGACCCAAGTCGCACATCTACACACTATATAAGTTTGAACAAGCTGTATCAAGCCATAACCATAACCCCAGATATAATCACATAACATACTACACAACTCACATACTCGCAGCACCATTCCCGATCACAGTAACTACTCAAAACCAACCTGGTACTAGTATTAAACCCCATATTAAACAAAACCTCATTCCAAAACATTTGTACACTGCTGATAATGAAAGAAACACGTGGAATCTCATGACCCCTTATCATATCAACAAGTCATGGAGCTCTCCCACCCCAACCATAACCGTAATCGCTTTCTAAGCCGACTTTCAATATTATCCTCCCGAATATACCGTAATCAAACCTGATAGTACCCATTCTAGGTCCAATGACCTTATATTATTAAACACAACTATCACACAGACATGCCACACCAATATAACTCAAGCAACAACTGCATAATCCGTGTACCCAAAAATGGGAAATGTCTCAAAGAAGAGAACCGTATTGCAAGCTCAACAAGCACCACCATAACCGTAATGCTATGAGCTCATTATATATAGTAGAACTATGACACACGAATCTAATAATGGTAACCAGATCTCCTAGAGCTCACATTAACATCACTTGCACGGATAACTCACGTGCTATAGTATCAATATCTGGACCCGCACGGACAACTCACGTGCCAATAATATCAGTATATGGATCTGCACGGACAACTCACATGCCAATAACATAATTCGCCTGGCATGGTCATAGGCCTCCAGTCCAAGCATATTATACAGGAACAATTAAATAAGTACACATGTATATGATAAATGAAATAAGATTCACATGTTCCTGGACTAGTATAAATAACATGCCATAGAGTAAGCATGTGCAAAGTGTGCTATCACAACTCAAATCGGCAAGTTAACGCAGAAATAGTAACTACCCAGTTTATTCAGGGAATTAGCCTAAGCATACGAGAAACGTTGTAACTTCTGGTGTTGTAACTTTACGCTTACGAGAAACGTACGAATACGAGAAACGTTGTAACTTTACGCTTAACAGTCAACTCTAGGCATATCATAGCCTAAGCATTCTTCCGAGTATGAATACTTGCCCCGATGCCCGCACATGGTCTAAACCTCACATATACACGCATTCGTAGCGTGTAACTATCACAAACAATTAACGCAACTAGTGCCTCCACTGAGTTTAAATAAAATGCTCACCTCAAACAAGCCGCAACCCTGAAACAATATGCTTATGAGAACTCCCAGTCCCCAAATTCATAGAACACATGAATCACCGTAATTGATCCCAACTCTAGCACTCGAATGACTAACACATCTTTCATGCACGATCCTCCCACTAGGAATATTTCCAAAATTCTTTCGTGCCACATAGCAATAATTTAAATATCACTAGTCTACCAACCATGTGAGTATTGCAATACCAATGAACCTCCATAAGTCAAAACACAACGTGCCTTCTGAAATGAGCACCATTCTCAAGAATTACCGAGCAATTATAACATTCATCTAAATATCTGAAACTGACCATTCTGTCCAAAATTCATGACCTTTCCTTCAAGACTGAACTGCCATCTTGTACATGTAAGATCTTAATCCCGCACACCACACCACATCTATCATGCCATCATGTGACAAGCACAAGAATCTCATTTTCAACTCTAGGTAACCAGCAAATTACATACCCGGTCAGTTTGAAACCTTCATCTTGCTTCCTTCCAGGAGAAAATCACCATACATAACACATTTCCCACACCGATAGAAAATATCAGGTTCGAACCATGGTAGAAACCATCAAGAACGCTTTGAAATCCATTTGCACATAACCAAGCTATCAGAACTGAATTCCTCTAACTCGACCAAGCCACTTAGGTTACCAAATCCGAGAGTACTACCACAAAACACCCGTAAAGCCTCACCTCATCATAAGACCAAAAGAACCGAGCATACCATTACCATACTGATCCAGCATGTTACCCATTTGTCCTATTTTCTCCGAGTTTCTTCTGAGTTACCCTGAAGTTGACACTACTCCTTGTCAGAACACCACGATCCTTACTCAAAGCACCAGAAATCCCAGCATAAACCACACTGCCCTAAGGCCCATAAGCCGTTGTATTCTTCCTAAGCACCTCCATAAATACGACAACTGAGACACCTACTCTTAAAGACCTTATATGAATTTAAAATTGTTCCTCTTTCCTTTTTTATACTGGAATATAGAATCCATAGTCATACAGAATTATCGCAAGTCCCGACACCATCCAATGTAAATAACCGATTCTAATGATATACAAAATTCAAAAAAAAATTTTAATTGCCACATATACATTTTGAATCCATTAGAACCTTCTCGAGAGTCATCCACTCTACCAAAATCTAAATTGTACCGCCCAAACGGGCCGAAAGACACGTGCCCATTAGCACAACAACACTCAAAGAAGTAACCCTGCTTTAACACCACCAATCAAATTCATATTCTGTGCGCACTACATCCTTCAAATAACAACTTATCATTCTATGATTTTCATATTTTTATAAAGTGTAATGTAACCCGTATTCAGGAATTTCCTTGCTCGAGTCATCCCTGATCTCAACCTCTGTTGTCATAACTGATCCAAAACTAAAATTTAACATATAACCATGAAATTGAATTGTCAATAGCAGGCTCCCCCACTTGGCTCAAAGCCATAAAACAAAACACTTGATAACTCACAATACTCATACTCTATTATTGCCATAATACCGCAGTCAGTTCAACGAGAATTCTTCTCAAGCTCATGCAACACCAACCATAAAATACCTTCATTATCCACTAAGCTAGCATTCATTCTCTTGACAGTCAAGTCAACTTTCTCAACCAGATTCAAATTCAAATCTCAACATATACACCCCGCTGGTAGAAAAGAAACTCTCCACTCAATATTTTATGGAGCACACCTCCGTAGATTACTCCGCATGAGATAACCCACATTCTTAGCCTAACATTGGCATCTTGAATTACCCTTTCGCAGCCACAATCACTACACGATCACTTAATCTTCCTGAGTCCAAACTCATTAACAAGACATGAGAATTTAATTTGTCCCATAATTTAACAACATGAAAGATCCTTCAACACATTCATACCCAATGGCCCTTTTACATCTCGAGAAACTTTTCTCATCACATTCAAACCATTACATAGTCATTCAACTGCTCATCGAGCCACAAATTTCACTCATAGGGACACTACCGGACGAACACGTTCTCACAACCAAAACTACCAAGCTTAAGCTGCGGTCTAACTCTGGCCTCAAGTCCTCCAGACTGACCCATCACCAAAATACGGAATACTCATCTCGAACCTCGTTCATAGAATCATAAGCCCGTGATGCACGGCTGATACCAAGCGCTCACATGCGCACACGAATGCGTGGAAGGAATTCAAAGAGTTATACTTCAAGCTGAATCAATTTTGCACGATAAGGAAAGAAAGATGGGAAATTATCCTAAATGCCCTGTAGCCTCTCGAAGATAAGTATGGACGTCATCATACCGATCCGTAAGACTCTACTAAACACTTGCTCATGACTTGTAGAATCTATGAACCTAGAGCTCTGATACCAACTTGTCACGACCCAAAATCCAACTAGCCATGATGGCACCTAACCTCACCCGCTAGGTAAGCCAAATAACAACAATCCAATTCAATTAATATTTAACTGACTCTAATACACTCCCCAAGGACTGTAGTACAAATCATGAGCTTCTAAGATTAGAATTTACATCTCTATATAAGGAATATGACATCTCTATATTTATATGCCAATGTACATACTGTATGTGATCCTCTTCAATGGAAACCTCATATACTCAAATCTCAAAATATTCAATCACTCAGTACTATATATGGCCAATCTATCCCAGGAAAGATCCATCCCATATATATGTACACATTGACTAACAGTCAGTCACTCAGTACTGTATAAAGCCAATCCAACCCAGAGGTAGATTTATCCCTAAATATAAATGACTCGGACAAGATTCATGTCGAGGGAAATTCATCACAATTATAAATAAATAAGGCAAGTCCATGCCCTGGGATGTCCATCCCGAATATATATAAATAAGGCAAGTCCATGCCCTCGGAAGTCCATCCCGAATATAAATCATCTACGCTCACTTTAGGGGGTGCAGACTCCGGAGGGGCTCCTTCAGCCCAAGCGTCATATAAAGCTGATATGGCCTGCTACAGGCGGGCAGCCCCGATCTATATAATAATAAAGCCGATATGGCCTGCTGCAGGCGGGTAGCCCTGATCCATATAATAATAAAGCTGACATGGCCTGCTGGAGGCGGGTAACCCTGATCCATATAATAATAAATATAAAGCCAATATGGCATGCTGTGACGCACAACTTGATCCCATAAATATCCTCACAATTGATGAATATGATTGAGCATGAAATGTACATTTTAAAATGATTAATTCAGCAGCAATACGACCCTATGGGTCCCAAAATATCGGTACGTAGCCTAAACATGATCTTTAATACGAGTCTCAACTCAATTTCTCTAGCACATGGAGGATATGCGGATAATAACATGATTCTTTGGTTTTTACAACTCACATAATTTATTCAAGTCACCATTTCTATGGTGTACGCCCACACGCCCATCACCTAGCATGTGCGTCACCTACATATAAATCATATAACACATAATTTAGGGATTTATATCCTCAGTTCCATGTTTAGAATAGTTACTTACCTCAAACAAGTTAAATCCAATGCCGAGCAAGATAAATAATACTCCAGAAATTCCATTCTGGGCTTATCAACCTCCAAACGCCTTCCTATCTCCTCAATTCAAGCCAAATGATCAGTATCTATTCAAAAAACGTGCAAATTAATCATAATGTAATCTAATGCTTACAATTTAACAATTTATAAAAATTTCCAACTCCGCTCGAAAAGTTGGAAGTGCGGCCCACGCCTTGAAATCTGACGAAACTCACAAAATCCGATAACCCATTCAATTACGAGTCTGACCATACTAGTTTCACTCAAATCCGACTCCGAATCGACATTCATGTCACGACCCAAACTCACCTATAGGTCGTGATGGCGCCCAACATCCCAGTTAGGCAAGCCAACTAATGATTTAAACATATATTCATTTCTTTAAAAATTATCCAAGTAATCAAACTCTTCAAAATTTCAAAATTTAAGAAAGATATGAGAAAATAAGATAAATTAAAACCCAAGTAAAATAATTAAATCTACAAATTGTACTAGTGTGTGTGTCAAGACCCGGTGTCATAAGTGTATAAGCATCTAGTAGATTATATAAAATTCTAAATACTGTCAGAAATAAAATAGATAGAATACAAATACAAGAAGAGATACTAGTTGTTGTAGAATGGCTCAAAAAAGCAGCTCACCACTAAGCCTCTAGATAATGTGGGTGTGCGCCGATAGGTTATCCGATAGTACCTGTCTCAGGTCCTGCACAAAAAGTGCAGCAAACGTGGCATGAGTACGTAAACAATGTGTACCCAGTAAGTATCAAGCCTAATCTCAAAGAATTAGTGATGAGAGGTTAACTTTGACACTCACTATGGGTCTATAATATTACAATATAATATATTGAATTAAACATGATTTTTAGATGAACAACAATAATTTTCTTAACAAGCAGAAATAGTTAATTCCTTACATTTCAATAATTTCCAATTCATCAATTAACTTCACAAGCAGCAATTAAAATATCAAGGTATCGTGTAATTATTATTATTAGGCACGATTTCTGCCGAGGTCGTACGGCCGGATCCAGAGTGTCATATACACTGCCGAGAGACGTGCCGCACGATCCATAGATACATCTATACTGCCGAGGCGTTTGGCCCGCTCCACAAGAAAGGAGGGCATTTTATTATGAACCTCCGGAATGAGAAGTTATTATAATATTAACATGTAGGATGTTCAATCTCTATTAACAATTCAATAATTTACACAAAATTCGAGTATATAAAGTTTCTATCTTTTACTATTTCCTCATTTAATTTACAATACAATTCCAGTAATTTAATTAAATAAAAGGAGCAATCATCACAAGTAATTCATGATTTGAGTCCTAAACTACCCCGGACATTAACATAATTAGTAGCTACGCACGGACTCTCGTCACCTTGTGCGTACGTAGCCCCCACAATTAGCAACAATTATTAATATGAATCACATATGGGGTAAATTCTCTCTTACAAGGTTAGGCAAGAGACTTACCTTGTCTCAAAGCCCACTTCCCGATCACAATGTCACGTAAAATCTCAATTCGGTGTCGAAAAATCTTAAATTATCCAAAAGTTATATAAAATAATTAATACATGCTCAAAAATTCAAAATTAAACTATTAAATAAATTACCCTATCCAAAAATGGTAAATTCCTAAAATTCACCCCGGGCCCACGTGCCCGGGTTCCGAAAATATTTGGAGGAAATCGTTACCCAAAATCTGAAGAACTCAAATATACAATTTCCATCCAATTCCATAACCATTTTCGTGGTTAAAATCTCATTTTTATACGAATCTAGTTTTTTCCTCTAACCCTTGATTTCCACAAATTTATAATTTATAATCTACCCATAATCTATGTATTTAACTCAAAGTGGGTAGGATTAACACACCTTCAAGTTTCTAGTTGAAATCCCCTCTCAACAGCTCCAAAATCGCCCAAAAATGGAGGAATTACGGGCTAAAATGGCTGAGCCTCGCCCATTTAAAACGTTCTGCCTAGAAGTAATTTCGCACCTGCGGAAAAAGCCTCGCAAGTGCGAGTTTCCCTCGCCTGGACAAGCTTCTCATATGCGCCCTAAGGACCGCACCTACGCGCTAGCAGGTATGCCAAAAATCTCGCTTCTGCGATCCCTGTGCGTGCTTGGCTTGTCCGCTTCTGCGGCTCGTGGCTCGCTTCTGCGAGCTCGCACCTGTGGCTGGCCAAGCGCATGTGCGGTTGTAGTAGAAGCTGGAAGCTTCAGTTGCTGCACCAAAGTCCAAATTTGGTCCGAGTCTCGTCTGGTTAACACCCGAGGCCCCCGGGGCCCCGCCCAAACATACCAACAAGTTTGAAATCATAAAACGGACTCGCTCGAACCTTCGGAACGTGTAAAACAACATCAAAACTAAGAATCATACCTCAAACCAAATTGATTCAACTTAGAATTTTCAAATTCTTCAAACTTACTCCGAACGTGCCGAAATATACTTATACTACTCAGAATGACACCAAATTTTGCGTGCAAGTCTTAAATCACCATACGAAGCTATTCTCAGGCTCGTAATTCCAAACGGACTTCAATTACTCCAAACCAAATTTAAGAACATTAAACCTTTAAATAGTTAATTTTCACTATTAAGCACTTAAAAGCTCCCGGGTTGTCCAAAATCTGAAGTCAATTTTCGGGGTCATTTTTCTCAAAATATTGACCGAAGTCAAACTTGGTCTTTTAAAACCAAATTAAGGAACTAAATGTTCCGATTTCAACCCGAACACTTCCAAATCTCGAACCAACCATCCTCGCAAGTCATAAATTAATAAGAGCACATACGAGGAGTTTTATTTAGAGGAACGGGGTTATTAAAGTCAAAATGACCGGTTGGGTCATTACATTCTCCACCTCTTAAACAAATGTCCGTCCTCGAACAGGTTTAGAATTATACTTGGAGTGCTAAATAAATGTGGATATCTGCTCCGCATGTCTTCCTCGGACTCCCAAGTCACTTCCTCGACTGGTTGGCGTATCCACTGGACTTGTATCGCAGAAATCTTCTTGAACCTCAACTGGCGAACCTGTTTATCAATAATGGAAATTAGCTCCTCTTCATAACCCAAGATCTTATCTAGCTAAACCGTCCTGAAGTCTAACATATGCGATAGGTCGGTATGATACTTCCGGAGCATAGATACATAGAAAACTGGATGAACTCCTGATACACTCTGGTATAGTCATCTGCTGAAGTAGGCCACCTGACCTATGGTGCCCATATTTGACTTGCTGGCAATTTAGACACCTAGCTACATACTCAACTATGTCCTTCTTCATCCGCCGCCACCAATAATGCTGCCTCAAGTCACGATACATCTTCGTAGCACCTGGATGAATAGAATATCGAGAAGTGTGTGCCTCCTCTAGGATCTTTTTTCTTATTCCATCCACATTAGGAACACATAGACGATCCTGGAGTCGCAAAACACCATCCGCGCAAATAGTAACTTCCTTGGCACCACCCTGTAGTACCGTTTCTCGAAGAACCATTAAGTGTGGATTATCAAACTGGCGACCCTTGATCTACTCAAATAGTGAAGACTGGGCTACAACACATACAGGAACTCGGCTGGGCTCTGAAATATCCAGCATCACAAGTTTGTTAGCCAAGGATTGAATATCCAAAGCTAATGGTCTCTCCTATGCTGAAATGAAAGCCATACTACCCATACTCCCCGCCTTTCTACTCAAGGTATCGACAACCACATTTGCTTTGCCCGGATGATACAGGATAGTAATATCATAATCTTTTAGTAACTCAAGCCATCTGCGCTGCCTCAAATTTAGTCTTGAACAAATGCTACAAACTGCGATGATCAGTGTAAACTTCACAAGACACCCCATAAAGATAATGCCTCCAAATCTTAAGAGCGTGAACAATTGCAGCTTACTGCAAATCATGTACCGGGTAATTCTTCTCGTGAGGTTTTAGCTGACGTGAGGCATATGCAATAACTCGCCCCTTCTGCATTAATACACAACCCAAATGAACGCGTGAAGTGTCACAATACACTGTATACATCCCTAAACCGGAAGGCAACACTAACACTAGTGTTGTAGTCAATGTTGTCTTGAGCTTCTGAAAGCTCACTTCACAATCATCAGACCATCGGAACGGAGCATCCTTCTGGGTTAATTTGGTGAAAAGTGCTGCAATAGATGAAAAGCCCTCCACGAACCGACGATAATAACCTGCTAAACCTAGGAAAGTCCTGATCTTAGTCATCGAAGTGGGACGATGCCAATTCTGAACTGCCTCAATCTTTTTAGGATCAACTTTAATGCCCTCGCCCGATACAATATGCCCCAAGAATGCTACAGAATTTAGCCAAAACTCACATTTGGAGAAATTAGCATACAACTTTTGTTCCCGCAGTGTCTGAAGCACCACTCTCATATGTTGCCCGTGCTCTTCCTTACTGCGTGAGTAAATCAAAATATCATCAATGAATACAATGACAAACGAATCAATATATGGCATGAATACCCTGTTCTTCAAATCCATAAACGTCGCTGGGGCGTTAGTCAAACCAAAATACATCACCAGAAATTCATAATGACCATATCTAGTCTGGAAAGCAGTCTTCGAAACATCCGAATCCCAAATCTTCAACTGATGGTACCCCGACCTCAAGTCGATTTTAGAAAAAACCCTAGCACCCTGCAACTGGTCAAATAGATCATTAATACGCGGCAACGGGTACTTGTTATTAATGGTGACTTTGTTTAGTTGGCGATAGTCTATACACATTCGCATAGTTCCATCCTTTTTATTCACAAATAATACTGGTGCACCACAAGGCGATACACTTGGTCTGACGAACCCTTTTTGCTAATAACTCCTCAAGTTGTTCTTTCAATTCCTTTAATTCTTTCGGAGCCATGCGATACGGTGGGATAGATATAGGCTGGGTATCTAGAGCCAAGTCAATACAAAAATCAATATCACGATCTGGTGGCATGCCTGGAAGATCTGAAGGAAAAACATCAGAGAACTCCCGAACTACAGGCACTGAATCAATAGCCGGAGTCTCTGCAGTAGTATCCCGAACATAGGCTAGTTAAGCCAAACAACCCTTCTCGACCATATGTCGAGCTTTTACAAAGGAAATAACATGATTAGATGTGCTGACAGACGAACCCTTCCACTTCAACCTAGGAAATTTCGGAATTGTCGAGGCCCGCTTTCGCGAGAAAATGGGGCTCGGCATGTGACAACTCTTTTGGATGGAAGATAGGGTGTTAAAAGAAGAAGAGTTGCCACCTAATGATTTTTGGGGTGCGTTAAGGTACTTATTACATAGATAACTCTGTTTTGACTAGTCAACGTCACCAAAGATCGGGTAAGAGCTCAAGTTACCTCAAAGAGAAGGTGTTAGGCGCTCCTCGAGGTCAATAACTGTAGGTCCCGGCCAAACTTAAAATTATGTGGATTAGGCTAAGCGATCAAATAATCAAACAATTACAAAAAAATCTAAATGCGAACATAAGGGTACAACTATTTCAATTCTACTAGAAAGAAAGAAAGAAAGAAAAGGGAGGGGGGGATCCTAAGTTTTTAAGCCTAAAGGATCACCCCGTGCAACATAAATAATACTTCGCAACTCCCTTGGGGTAGGGAATTACTCATATTATCTAGCGGGCATAAACTATCATCTCCTACTACCCGATTACTATGTTAAAGTTGTTAACCTAAAGCATTCTAATTCAATTCTAATTTGTGCCCTACGCGTGCACTACCCGTCCCATACCTATGGTCCAGGAGCTTTTGGACCTCTAGTAGGATGGTTCTAGACCTTACCTAGGCTGCTCAATAATGAAAAGCTTAGCGACAGGCAAAAACACATAAGACTTCCGCGTGCACTACCCGTCCCATACCTATGGTCCAGGAGCTTTTGGACCTCTAGTAGGATGGTTCTAGACCTTACCTAGGCTGCTCAATAATGAAAAGCTTAGCGACAGGCAAAAACACATAAGACTTCATCTAAAGGCAGTTAAAGGCTCACGTTAACCTCCACACTTAGACAGCAAATGCACGCAAACAAATATTCAAGTTAAGAGGTTTCAGAATTAAGAACCTTAAACCCTATAGACATGATTGCTAGGTGATTTTGAATTAAAGCATGCAAGCCATTTCAGATGCAAGATATCGCTTGTAGAAGGGATTATACAGTTGTTATAACCTGATTATTGAAATCGCAAGTTTCATATTATTAAACCTATAGGCGTTATGCCTGGGTGATCTATGCAGTCAAAAGATAGCAAAAGTTGTTGTGGGAAAGCTCCAAAATTATTCATGCTCTCTAACAGTAGCATACATAAAACAGTATTCGAGTGGTCTAGCATTAACCAATTATCGCGAGCAATTATTCCCTATAGGCAGGATCTCCAACGTGTAGTACTTAGAGACTATTTTATTGTCATATCTTAATCCTATAGGCATATTTTCTAGGTGAACAGTGCCAAACGGAATAATTTGTAGTGAATGACGCAAATTGAAAGAACAATTAATGACAACCGGTTCCTATAGGCAGATTTTCTAATAGCACATAGCAGTAAACATAATTGCAGCATTGTTTATTCATGTTTGCTAGCAGGAAATGTGTGTGTGTGTGCTTCCCCTAATGGCATGATTTCTATAGTGCACATAGTGATTGAATAGCATATATAGCAAATACACTACTAAGTCCTATAGGCATATTATCTACCCATTTTGTATGCAAATATTAAAATCTACCCCTTCTCCATTTTTACTAACACCCCATTGTTCGTTACAAAATTATTACAGGCCCAATAATAAAGTAGTTACAAATGTGGTACAAATAATGACACTAAGCCCACAGCAGGCCCAAAGAAATACTTAACATTGTCTGGGCCTTCAGTAGCATACCTAGACTTTCAACACAAACCAGAATCCATAGAGGAGCTCAAAAGCCAAATCATACAACCATGTTGTCAACCATTGAATCGCTTAAACCAAATAGCTTACAAGTTCATGGGACAATAAGAAGAAGGAGCTGGGACAATTCAGGTTCCAATAGTAGGAGAAATGATTAGGGACCCAAATCCAAGTGTGTCAGAGTTCACAAGGGCCTCGAAAGGACCCCGATCAGTGCTCACACTAGGGAGGTCAGTAGTAAAGCCTAGGCAGCCTTGGCTTTCAGCCGGCTAAGAATGGAAACTTTAAGAGAGCATAGGTAACAAGTGAAAGGGAATGGACAATGGTTGAGAGGCAGGAATTGAGGGATACAGACATAGTCAAGTTAAACATATAGAGCAGATAATCGAATAGGTCACATGATTTAAGAACAAACTTAGTAAAGATTTAGAAATAGGTTCAACACTTAGTGCATTGGCAGTCACACATTAGCAGAGTTAAGGAAAGAACAAGTTTGCAAGATTGGCAAAAGTTATCGTACACAGATTCATAATACCAAATAAGTGAAAACCTAAAAGGTCCAAATTATGCTAAGTATAGGTCCTAGTGTTACAAAATAGTCATGTTAATTTGGTAGAAGAACATCATTTAGACATGATAGGGAAGCAGATTATGACAATTACTGGTGAATCAAGAGACCCAAAAACATGCTAAATGGCAAGATACCATTACATAAATTTAGAATAGAATAGGGAGATAAACTCGTGCTATATAGTAAATGCAAACATTCAGGTTTTGAACACAATCGACTAGTTAAACTAAAGAGAGTACAAATTATGCAGATGAAGCAAGTTTAAATAATAGAATTGGCATTTTGAGCAAAACTAAACACTGAAGAGATGCTAATTAAGGCAAAGGTCACACACAGTAGTGGTTCAGAACATATTGACTTAGGAGAGTCTAAATTACTTGAATCAGGCTTGGGCATGTTTCGACTAGCAACATTATGAAGTTAAAGGTTAAAGAGACCTAAAATTGTAGTAAAGCAAACAGAATTGCACACAAGAATAACCCAGAAAACACTAAACTATGAACTTCATAAGTGAAAACTTATGCAAATTGCGGATACAGAGGAATGAAATTGCAAAAGTCCAGTAACTCACCAGTTAAACGAATAACAGTAAAGAATCAAAATTTCACAAGAACCTAGAATCTCAATGCGTCAAAGTTCCCAAGAGCTTCGAAAGAACTCCGGTCAATGCTCGCACCAAGAGAAGGTTGAGTAACAAAGTCTTAGTGGCCTTGGCTTTCAGCCGGCCAAAATAGAATACAGAACATTAGAATAGCAAAAGCCCCAATTTTTTAGTGAAGAATATGTCGATTCAAGTCTGTCCCAAAAGGGGAAATGGGGGGTTTATATAGCAAAAAAAAAAATGAACGAATACATAGGGAAACAAAATAAATCGAACAACGAATAAGGAAAGAAAGAATGCAAAATCAGTTCAAAATCAATTTAGGAGAGAAATCGGGTAAACCCTAGTTTTTAGGAAAAGTGTAAATCAACGGAGATCTAAATGAAATCGGACTCACATAATATGGTATTGAACGTATGCAGACGAAATAATGCTCAAAATCAAAGATTCAAACCACTTTGGTTCGATTTCAGAAGGTATTGCTTGCCATGTTTAGGCAAGCACCTAGGTAACACCACAAATGGACAACCAGTACCAAAAGGTTTCAAATATGGCAAGAGAATAGTAGTTGAATCCCATTATCACTGGGATTAGGAGAGGAATTAAGGGGAGGTGGCTAGGGTTTAGTGAAGAGGAGATGAGTGACATAGGGAATAGAGGCGGCTATCTTTAGGAAATGGGGTTAGGATTAGGTTTTGGGGGTATAAGGAAAAGGGGTGGGTTTATTAGGGGCCGTTGATCATTTGAGATCAACGCCCAAGATGAAAAGGGGAGCTGGGTGGGTAGTTTAAAATGGGTTACCGGTCGAGTTATAAATAAAAGGGGTCGTTTGGTCTTGGGCTAGGGGTTGGGCTAATAATATTGGGTCAATTTGATCCAAAATTATTTTAAAGCTAGGTTATTATTTAAATACACGAAAATAATTTATAAAATTGCTTGATAAATAAGTAAAAGTTATTTATACACTTAAAGCTTAAAAATAATAACTTTGTTTTATAAAAATATAAAAATGCTATTTTGACACAAATAATATAAATAAAAAGCATTTATGTGTGCATATAGGCTATTACTGCAAAATTGTGATAATAGCTTTAAAAATGCTAATGAAGTAAAAATATTTGGAACATGTATTATTGATGAAAATAATAATTTTAGGTAAGTAAGTCATCACAAAATAATTTGAAGGAGTAATTAATAATTATTCTAGTAATTTAAATGCAGGAAAATCAATTTAAAAACTCTAAAAATTATGAAAAATTATAGAAAATGTTTGTATAGATTTGTAAACTAAATAATGATGCAAAATTGATGTTTTGAAAGCATATATATATTTTGAAAAAAATATGAGGGCAAACTTGGGTATCAACAGCTACCCCTCTTTACCCGGGAATGATGAAAGATTTGTCGGGTAAAGAAAATGATGACCAATTTTGGCCGAATTGAATGTGGGATGATGTGATTTGGAAACAATGGGGGTCGAACCCTGGTTCCTGAGTTGCTTACATATCCCTAGTGGCCGTGTGTAGTTCTGGATCCAACGGCGAACGAAACCGATAAAGTTGTTATAAGCATGGTTGTATGTTTTGAAAAGGGTTCCTTTGGGGTAGGACAGTATCAGATGAATTTATGCGAAGTCATAAATGTGAATCTAAAATGTTATGGATGTATCACGGAGCCAATGTCTGAACGGTCATAGAGTAAGAGGCAGGTACTTGATGATGGTCGGTTACATTTGAAACAATTGATGGATATGAACGTTGTGAACGGAAATCGGAGCGAAGATTGCTCCCGTTTGAAGAATGGTTACTTCCTGGATTACCTGCAAAACTTAAAACACAATGCATGCAAATATATATGGGTTATTGAGAGAATTTAAACATGATGAAAATTCTATTTGGACCATGAAGGTTGTCTTTGGATGGTCAGGATGATGTCCTTGGACCATGGAGCCCCGGGTCATGAATCATGCGATAAGGGATTCGCAGGCCACGAAATGATGTCCTCGGGCCATGAGGATGGTTCCTCCGGACGATGATGCCTTTGAATAATGATGTGCAATATTGAGAGATCCTTAGGCCATGGCATGGTGTCCCCCGGCTATAAGGATAATGCCTTCAGACTATGACGCCTTTGGACAAGACGGCTATGTTTCAGCCCATGAAATGCAAAAATATGACGCTTGGTCACATGCGAATATGAGACAAGACAAGGCTTAGTCTTGTGTAAGATTAGGGCAGTGCTTAGCCCTAGGTGAACAGAGGGATAGTGCTAAGTTGTAGGTAGCGTAGTGGAGACAGTATTTAATCTTATGCAAGGAAAGGCAATATTTAGTCTAATGCAAGAGGAGGAGACAATGCTTAGTCTCATGGAGACAGGGAGGCAATGCTTAGACTCATGACAAAAGGGAAGACAATGCTTAGTCTCATGGAATTAGGGAGGCAATTCTTAGCCTCATTCAAGAAGAGAAGACAATGCTTAGTCTCATGCAAAGGGGAGACAATGCTTATGCAATTAGGGGAGACAATGCTTAGAATCATGGAGACAGGGAGGCAATGCTTAATCTCATGCAAAGAGGGAGGCAATTCTTAGCCTCATGTAAATAAGGGGAGATAGTGCTTAGTCTCATGCAATTAGGGAGGCAATGCTTAGCCTTATGCAAGAAGAGGAGACAATGCTTAGTCTCATGCAAATGAGGGAAACCATGCTTAGTCTCATGCAAGGAAAGGTAATGCTTAGCCTTATGCAATTAGGAAGGCAGTGCTTAGCCTCATGCAGGAAGAGAAGACAATGCTTAGTCTCATGCAGTTAAGATGAGATAATGCTTAGTCTCATGCAAATGAGGGAAACCATGCTTAGTCTCATGCAAGGAAAGGCAATGCTTAGCCTTATGAAATTAGGGAAGCGATGCTTAGCCTCATGAAAGAAGAGGAGACAATACTTAGTCTCATGCAGGGAAAGACAGTGTTTAGCCTTATGCAAGAAAACCGATGAGTGACAGTGAGAAAGTAAAGTATTTCTTAGCTGGAAGTGTTTGCGTTAGGTAAATTGTTGTCTTGAAGGTAGTAATTTGATGTATTTGCGGGTATTATTGTCTTATAGTGCCTGCATCCAAAGAAAAATTATGAGTTTTGTGGGGGAAGATTGGTTTGCGCTTTTGTCTTCTGTTTTGCCTTTGCTCTTGTCTTGAGGTCCTGTTTGAGTTACCCTGGGTAGCATCTGGCTGTCATAGAAATAAAGTTTTCGAAAAATATGCATGCATTTGATAAATATAGTTATTTGAAATGTAGTAGTATGCGATTTCAAATAATTTAGATGAACCGGTAACTGTGACATATTTTAGAGACATTGCAACCTCCTTGCTTTAGAATTTTGAGGGTTGCCCTCAAAATTCTGCCCCAGTTTAAATGTAATACTTTGGTTGTTCCGTGTATGACGATGTCGGCTGAACTTGCTTTAGAATTTTGAGGGTCCTCCTCAAAAATCTGCCCTAGTTCTCTGATCATGGCAAAATGAAGATTTTATTAAGATGTGACCGAACCCACAGGGCTGCCTACGTTTCCCTCTTAAACGGGAATCAGGTCAAGCGTAGTTCAGTTACCTAAGCATAGTATCTCTTGACTGCATCTGAGTTGATAGGTTTTTGCCAAATTTCTCTGTCCATTTTTGCAAGTATAAGTGCCCTTCCTGTTAATACTCGATGAACCATGTAGGGACCTTGCCAGTTAGGTGAAAACTTCTCTTTAGATTCATCTTTATGCGGGAAAATTCGCTTTAGCACTAGTTGTCCCGGTGTGAATTGCCTTGGTCTGACCCTTTTGTTGAAAGCTCTTGCCATTTTGTTTTGGTAGAGTTGACCGTGACATACTGCACTCATTCTTTTTCCATCAATGAGGGCCAGTTGCTCATATCGGCTCTGTACCTATTCTGCGTCACTGAGCTCGGCTTCTTGTATGATTCTCAGAGAAAGGATTTATACTTCGGCAGGGATAACCACTTCAGTACTGTAAACCAATAAATAAGGAGTTGCCCCAGTTGATGTGCGAACCGTGGTACGAATCCAAGCAAAGCAAACAGTAGCTTCTCGTACCATTGTTTGTAATTATCTACCATATTTCTCAGTATCTTCTTGATGGTTTTGCTGGCGGTTTCTATAGCTCTATTCATTTGCGGCATGTATGCTGTGGAAATCTTATGCTTGATCTTGAAAGTTTCACACATGGCCTTCATCGGATCACTGTTGAGATTGAAGGCATTGTCGGTGATGATTGACTCTAGTACTCCGAACCGACAAATAATGCGATCCCAAACAAAGTCTGCGATGACCTTCTTAGTTACAGCTTTGTAAGTTGCAGCTTCAACCCATTTTGTGAAATAGTCTATTGCTACTAGAATAAATCTATGCTCATTTGAAGCAGCGAGTTCGATTGGACCGATGGCATCCATACTCCAAGCGGAGAAAGGCCATGGTGCACTTGTTGCATTGAGTTGATTGGGTGGCACTCGTATCATGTCAGCATGTATCTGGCATTGGTGACACTTCTGGACATACCTGATGCAGTCTGTATCCATGGTCATCCAAAAATACCCTGCTCTTAGTATTTCCTTAGCTAAGACAAAACCATTCATGTGCAGCCCGCAAGTTCCGGCATGTATTCTCGAGCAATTTGGATGCTTCCTTGGAATCGACACACCATAATAACCCCAGGTCAGGAGTCCTTCTGTATAGAATCCCTCCGCTTTGAAAGAAGTGGTTGGCTAACCTTCGGAGTGTGTGTTTCTGAGTATGAGTTGCGTGCTCCGGATATTCTCCTTTTGCCAAGTATTCTTTGATGTCATGGAACCATGGATTTCCATCACTTTCTTCTTCAACATGAGCACAATAAGTTGGTTGCTTATGAATTCCTATTGGGATAGGGTCGATAAAATTCTTGTATGGGTGCTGTATCATTGAAGATAGAGTGGCCAATGCATATGCGAACTCATTCTGAATCCTCGGAACATATTTGAATTCTATCTTCGTGAACCTCTTGATCAGCTCTTGCACACAGTACAAATATGGTAATATCTTAGTGTTCTTCGTGGCCCACTCTCCTGAAACTTGATGTACTAAGAGATCGGAATCTCCAATCACCAACAACTCCTGAACGTTCATGTCAATGGCCAACCTGAGTCTCAAGATGCAAGCCTCATATTTTGCCATATTGTTGGTACATGGAAACCTGAGTTTTGCGGATACCGGATAGTGTTGGCCAGTTTCTGATACTAAGACAACTCCAATACCTACTCCTTTGAAGTTTGCGGCTCCGTCAAAGAACATCCTCCAACCATTGTATGGTTCAGTGATGTCTTCTCCCACAAATGATACTTCTTTGGGAAAATACGTTTTTAATGGTTCGTATTCTCCGTCTATAGGATTTTCTGCCCAATGATCTGCCAATGCTTGCCGTTTGGCTGCCTTCTGAGTTACATAGATGATGTCGAACTCACTCAGCACTATTTTCCATTTCGCCAACTTTCCGGTAGGCATGGGTTTCTGGAAGATATATTTCAACGGGTCTATTTTTATATGAGATATGTGGTATAAGCATAGAAGTAGTGCCTCAACTTTTGAGCTATCCATGTCAAAGCACAGCAGGTGCGCTCCAGCAAAGAGTACCGTGCTTCATAGGGTGTGAATTTTTTACTCAGATAATATATGGCATGCTCCTTTCTTCCTGTCTCATCGTGTTGTCCCAGAACACAACCAAAAGCCCCATCTAGTACGGATAAATAAAGCAGCAAAGGTCTCCCTAGTTCTAGTGGGACCAGAACAGGTGGTTTAGATAAATATTCCTTGATTTTGTCGAAGGCTTTCTGGCATTCTTTAGTCCAACTCGTTGTGGCATCTTTCTTCAACATTTTGAAAATTGGTTCACAGGTCATAATTGATTGTGCTATGAAACAACTGATATAGTTGAGACGCCCTAAGAAACTCATCACATCTTTCTTGTTCTTTGGAGGTGGCAAGTCCTGGATAGCTTTTGCCTTTGACGGGTCCAATTCAATCCCTCAACGGTTGACGATGAATCCTAGCAATTTTCTGGCAGGGACTCCGAAGGCACACTTTGCAGGATTTAGTTTCAGATTGTACCTTTGAAGACGATTAAAGAATTTTCTCAAGTTTGCTATATGATTTGTGCTTCTCATGGATTTGATGATGACGTCATCCACGTACACCGATATTTCCTTATGTATCATGTCGTGAAAAATGGTTATCATGGCTCTTATGTAAGTGGCTCCAACATTCTTTAGGCCAAACGACATCATTTTATAGCAATACATCCCCCATGGTGTGATAAAGGTTGTCTTTTCGGCATCCTCTTCATCCATCCAGATCTGATGATACCCCGTGAAGCAATCCACAAAAGACTGGAGTTATGCTTGGCATAGTTGTGGATTAATATGTGTATATTGGGCAATGGGAAATCATCTTTGGGACTTGCTCTATTTAGATCCCGATAATCGACACATACTCTGACATTCCCATCCTTCTTCGGAACCGACACAATGTTAGCTAACCAAGTCGGATATTCAACCACTCTAAGAACTTTGACTTTGATTTTCTTAGTGGCTTCCTCTTTTATCTTCAAACTCATATCTGGCTTGAATTTTCTGAGCTTCTGTTTCACTGGTGGGCACATGGGATCGGTGGGTAACTTGTGAGCCACTATGGATGTGCTCAGACCAGTCATATCATCGTAAGACCATGCAAAGATTTCTTCATACTCCTTCAGGAACTGGATGTACTCTTCCTTCTCTGACGGTGATATGTGAATGCTTATATGGGTTTCCTTGACTGTTTCAGAATCCCCTAAGTTAACCATCTCGGTCTCGTCTAAATTAGACTTAGGCTTGTTTTCAAACTTTTTCACTTCTCTAACAATTTCCTCGATATTACATCATCTTCTAGATCCTCTAAATCACTATCCTTATGTTGCATTATCTCATTACATTTCACAATCGTAGGTTCATCGGGATAGGTAATAATAATGCCAGGAACTCGACGGGCCCGAGATGGTGCAGCGGTCCAGTTCTTGAGAAGATGCTAGTATGCACGAACCAACCTTTGGGAATGGGAATAATCAAAATAAAGAAAAAGCAAAAGGTAACCAAGTTAGTAAGGAATATTAAAAGAGTGTTTGCGATATTAAAACATATTTCACAAAGTCATGCAATAATTCGCGTCCTAATTTGGGGACCTCATTGTGCCTGAGGTAGGCCTAAGCAACACGTGGACTTGGAAAAAATTGATGCCAACATTTGCATCATTTCATTAATGCCAAAAATGTTTACGCAATAATGATCAACACATTGGCATATTTTTCTCCAAGTAATGCACATAGCATGATAGCGTCCATTGGGATTGTGGAAATCCCATTGGAGTTTGGACGAGGTTCATCTTAGCGGGTTGTTACATTTATAACTCTTCAACCCGTACTAGGTTTAGCATGATGCATGTACATTTCAAGTTGGAGTAGGGTTTCTAGAATGGTCTAGACTGGTACTCCCAAAGGGTAATTTTCGGAAGAGCGCGGACACTCATCAAGTTCCGCTATGATGATAAATGGCACGAGTGGAGTATGATGTGGAGCATGCTTTATGCAGCAATAATAATATGTCATCAAATATTTGCATGATATGTAAAAGCATTAAATAATATAACAAAGGTAAACACAGAAAGAATATAGAAGAAAGACAAAAGGAAGGAGTTAGTTTAGTTCATAAAAATATATGCGGGAATGTAATAAAGCAGGTAAGGAAGTAGGCATGATATAGAAATTTTGACAAGATAAAAGAGCGGTCATAGCAAGTAAAGGTGAATAGGGGGAAGGGATGTGCCTGTCATAGCAGATTTAAACAAATAAAGATGAGTAGGAGAAAGGATGTGCATGTCGTAGTGGATTTATATAAATAAAGGTGAGAAGGGAAAAGGATGTGCATGTAACAAAGAAAGTAATCCACATAAGCCAAGTTCATTATGGTAAGAGCCTAAGTGTAAATCCCCAACAGAGTTACCATGCTGTCGAGGCCCGCTTTCGCGAGAAAACGGAGCTCGACATGTGACAACTCTTTTGGATGGAAGATAGGGTGTTAAAAGATGAAGAGTCGCCACCTAACAATTTTTGGGGTGCGTTAGGGCACCTATTTCGCAGATAACTCTGTTTTGACTAGTCAATGTCACCAAAGCTCGGGTAAGGGCTCAAGTTACCTCAAAGAGAAGGGATTAGGCACTCCTCGAGGTCCACAACTGTGGTACCGCCCGAACTTAAAATTATGTGGATTAGGCTAAGTGATCAAATAATCAAAGAATTACAAAAAAATCTTAATTCGAACATAAGGGTACAACTATTTCATTTCTACTAGAAAGAAAGAAAGAAAGAAAGAAAGAAAGAAAAAAAGGGGGGGTCCTAAGTTTTTTAGCCTAAAGGATCACCCCGTGCAACATAAATAATACTTCGCAACTCACTTAGGGTAGGGAATTACTCATATTATCCAGCGTGCACAGACTATCATCTCCTGCTACCCGATTACTATGTTAAAGTTGTTTACCTAAAGCGTTCTAATTCAATTCTAATATGTGCCCTATGCATGCACTACCCGTCCCATACCTATGGTCCAGGAGGTTTTGAACCTCTATTTTGATGGTTCTAGACCTTACCTAGGCTGCTCAAAAATGAAAAGCTAAGCGGCAGGCAAAAACACATAAGACTTCATGTAAAGGCAGTTAAAGGCTCACATTAACCTCCACACTTAGACAGCAAATGCACACAAACAAATATTCAAGTTAAGAGGTTTCAGAATTAAGAACCTTAAACCCTATAGACATGATTGCTAGGTGACTTTGAATTAAAGCATGCAAGCCATTTCAGATGCAAGATATCGCTTGTAGAAGGGATTATACAGTTGTTATAAGCTGATTATTGAAATCGCAAGTTTCAAATTATTAAACATATAGGCGCTATGCCTGGGTGATCTACGCAGTCAAAATATAGCAAAAGCTATTGGGGAAAAGCCCCAGAATTATTCATGCTCTCTAACAGTAGCGTACATAAAACAGTATTTGAGTGGTCTAGCATTAACCAATTATGGCTAGCAATTATTCTCTATAGGCAGGATCTCTAACGTGTAGCCATATTTTCTAGGTGAATAGTGCCAAACGGAACAATTTGTAGTGAATGACGCAAATTGAAAGAACAATTAATGACAACTGGTTCCTATAGGCAAAATTTCTAATAGCACATAGCAGTAAACATAATTGCAACACTTTTTATTCATGTTTGCTAGCAGGAAATGTGTGTGTGCGTGCTTCCCCTAATGGCATGATTTCTATAGTGCACATAGTGATTGAATAGCACATATAGCAAATAAATTACTAAGTCCTATAGGCATATTATCTACCTATTTTGTATGCAAATATTAAAATCTACCCCTTCCCCATTTTTACTAACACCCCATTTTTCGTTACAAAAATATTACAGGCCCAATAATAAAGTAGTGACAAACGTGGTACAAATAATGACAGTAAGCCCACAGCAGGCCCAAAGAAATACCTAACACTATCTGGGCCTTCAGCAGCATACCCAGACTTTTAACACAAACCAGAATCTATAGAAGAGCTCAAAACCCAAATTATACAACCACGTTGCCAAGCATTGAATCGCTTAAACCAAACAGCTTACAAGTTCATGGGACAATAAGAAGAAGGAACTGGGACATTTCAGGTTCCAGTATTAGGAGAAATGATTAGGGACCCAAATCCTAGTGTGTCAGAGTTCACAAGGGCCTCGAAAGGACCCCGAGCAGTGCTCACACTAAGGAGGTCAGTAGTAAAGCATAGGTAGCCTTGGCTTTCAGCCGACTAAGAATGAGAACTTTAAGAGAGCATAGGTGACAAGTGAAAGGGAGTGGACAATGGTTGAGAGGCACGAATTGAGGGATACAGACATAGTCAAGTTAAGCATATAGAGCAGATAATCGAACAGGTCACATGATTTAAGAACAAACTTAGTAAAGATTTAGAAACAGGTTCAACACTTAGTGCATTGGCAGTCACACATTAGCAGAGTTAAGGAAAGAACAAGTTTGCAAGATTGGCAAAAGTTATCGTACACAGATTCATAATACCAAATAAGTGAAAACCTAAAAGGTCCAAATTATGCTAAGTATAGGTCCTAGTGTTACAAAATAGTCATGTTAATTTGGTAGCAGAACATAATTTAGACATGATAGGGAAGCAGATTATGATAATTACCGGTGAGTCAAGAGAGCCAAAAACATGCTAAAGGGCATATTGACAAAGAATTAGTCATGGTTGATAAAAAAGGATCTTGACACAGGATTAAAACATGCTACATAGGCAAGATACCATTACAGAATTCAGAATAGAATAGGGAGATAAACTCGTGCTATATAGTAAATGCAAACATTCAGGTTTTGAACACAATCGATTAGTTAAACTAAAGAGAGTATAAATTATGCAGATGAAGCATGTTCAAATAACATAATTGGCAATTTGAGCAGAACTAAACACTGAAGAGATGCTAACTAAGGTAAAGGTCACACACAGTAGTGGTTCGGAACATATTGACTTAGGAGAGTCTAAATTACTTGAATCGGGCTTGGGCATGTTTCGACTAGCAACATTATGAAATTAAAGGTTAAAGAGACCTAAAATTGAAGTAAAGCAAACAGAATTGCACACAAGAATAACCCAGAAGACACTAAGCTATGAACTTCATAAGTGAAAACATATGCAAATTGCAGATACATAGGAATGAAATAGCAAAAGTCCAGTAACTCACCAGTTAAACGAATATCAGTAAATAATCAAAATTCCACAAGAACCCAGAATCCCAATGCGTCAAAGTTCCCAAGAGCTTCGAAAGAACTCCGGGCAATGCTCGCACCAAGAGAAGGTTGAGTAACAAAGTCTTAGTGGCCTTGGCTTTCAGCCGGCCAAAACAGAATACATAACAAGAGAATAGCAAAAGCCCCAATTTTCTAGTGAAGAATATGTCGATTCAAGTCTGTCCCAAAAAGGGAAATTAGGGAGGGGGTTATATAGCAGTAAAAATTTGAACGAACACACAGGGAAACGAAGTAAATCGAACAACGAATAAGGAAAGAAAGCGTGCAAAATCAGTTCAAAATCAATTTAAGAGAGAAATTGGGTAAACCCTACTTTTTAGGGAAAGTGTAAATCAACAGAGATCTAAATGAAATCGGACTCACATAATATGGTATTGAACGTATGTAGACAAAATAATGCTCAAAATCAAAGATTCGAACCACTTTGGTTCGATTTCAGAAGGTATTGCTTGCCATGTTTAAGCAACCGCCTAGGTAACACCACAAACGGACAACCAGTACCAAAAGGTTTCAAATATGGCAAAAGAAAAGTAGTCGAATCCCGTTATCAGTGTGATTAGGAGAGGGATTAAGGGGAGGCGGTTAGGGTTTAGTGAAGAGGAGATGAGTGATAGAGGGAATAGAGGCGGCTATCTTTAGGAAATGGGGTTAGGGTTAGGTTTTGGGGGTATAAGGAAAGGGAGTGGGTTTATTAGGGGCCGTTGATCATTTGAGATTAACGACCAAGATAAAAAGGGAGCTGGGCGGGTCGTTTAAAACGGGTTACCGGCCAGGTTATAAATAAAAAGGGGTCATTTGGTCTTGGGCCAGGGGTTGGGCTAAGAATATTGGTTCAATTTGATCCAAAATTATTTTAAAGTTAGGCTATTATTTAAATACACGAAAATAATTTATAAAATTGCTTGATAAATAATTAAAATGTTATTTATACACTGAAATGCTTAAAAATAATAACTTTGTATTATAAAAATGCTATTTTGACACAAATAATATAAATAAAGAGCATTTATGTGATATAGGTTATTACTGCTAAATTATGATAATAGCTTTAAAAATGCTAATGAAGTAAAAATATTTGCAAAATGTATTATTGGTGCAAATAATAATTTTAGGTAACTAATTCATCACAAAATAATTTGAAGGAGTAATTAATAATTATTCCAGTAATTTAAATGCAGGAAAATCAATTTAAAAGCTCTAAAAATTATGAAAAATTATAGAAAATGCTTGTATAGATTTGTAAACTAAATAATGATGCAAAATTAATGTTTTGAAAGAAAAAATATGAGTGCAAAATTGGGTATCAACAGGCATTGCCAAAGTAACAGTCTTAGCATGGCAATTTAGGACGGCATGATATGGGGATAGCCAATCCATGCCCAGGATAATCTTGAAGTCGGTCATTTCAAGCAGCAGAATATCTGCTCTAGTCTCATAACCACAGAATGTAACAACACAGGACCGATAGATCTGATTCACAACAACAGAATCGCCCACAAGAGTGGACACATAAACAGGAGTACTCAAGGACTCTCGAGAAACACCCAGGAAATGAGCAAATAGAGAGGACACATATGAATACGTAGATCCTGGATCAAATAATACGGAGGCATCTTTGCCGCAAAAAGATTTAATACTTGTAATCACTACATTTGAGGCCTCTGCATCTGGTCTGGCCGGAAAAGCATAAAATCGGGCTAGAGCGCTAACTGGCTTGGCCTCCACCTCTAGGACGGCCCCTACCCACCTTCCCTCTCCCTCTGGGTGGTCAGACGGCTGGTGGAGCAACTGGTGCAGTAATCCTAGGCTGTTGACCCTGCTGCACTGGTCTACCCCCGAAGCCTGGGGCAGAATCTCCGCATGTGACTGGAATCCCCGCACTCATAACAACTTCTCGGTGCGATGGTCTGCTGACTAGAAGTCTAACCCTGGTGACCTGAGTACCCACTGGAAGAACCCTGAATAGCTTGTGGGCGATAAGAACTTTCTGGCATAGAACTGAAATAACGTCGCACTGGGGCACCCCGAGGAGGCGGTGGTGCTGGATATGGGGGCCTGCTGGACTGCCCTCTCACGAACTGACCTCTACCTCCATACGGAGCACCTCTGAACTCCCCAGAATTTCTAAATCGCTTATCCATCATAACTTGGTCTCGGCTGCGCTGACGCAAACCCTCAATCTTTCGAGCTATCTCCACATCCAACTCATAAGAAGTCCCCATCTCAACCTCTCGGGCCATAGTGGCCTGAATGCCAGTATGTAAACCCACAACAAACCCCCGCTCTCTCTCCTCCTCAGTAGGTAGTATCATAAGTACATGGCAAGATAACTCATAGAACCTCACCTCATAATCGGTCACTGACATCTGACCCTGCTGGAGTTGTTCAAATTAAAAACGCAACTCTTCCCTCTAGAAGGTGGAATATACCTGTCCAGGAAAATACGGGTGAACCTGTCCCAAATAATGGGAGGAGAATCTATTGGTCTGCCAAGAAGATAAGACCTACACAATCTACGGGCTCTGCCCTCCAGCTGAAAAGTAGCAAAGTCTACCCCATGAGACTCCAATATCCTTATGTTGTGCAGTCTGTCCCTGCACCGATCAATGAAATCCTGGGGATCCTCATGTCGCTCACCCCCAAGACAGGAGGATGTAGTCTAGTCCATCTGTCCAATAGCTTATGCGGCTCGGCGGCCGCAGCTGGTCTGGGCTCAGGTGTAGATGGTGCCACTGGCTGGACTCCACCCACAGGTAGAGCACCCTAGGTTTAATATACAGTAGCTGCCTGCCCAAGAGCCTGTGCGGTAGGGGTCTGTGCTCCTCCGCCCGCCTGAGATGTGGTTGGGTCTGCCGGAAATAAACAGGCCTGAGTCATAGTGTCCATGAACTGCAGCATATGGCCCATGACCTCCTGGAATCCCGGTGCAGACGTGAAATCCACCGGAGCTTGCTCTGCTATGGGCACCTCACCCTATTCCTCAATAATAGGATCCTCTGCTGGACCCACTGGTGGCATAACTGGAACAACTCTGGGATGTCCTCGTCCCCTACCACGGGCTGGAGCCCTCCCTCGGCCCCTTCCTTGTCCTCTAACAACAGGGGAGTAGCTCTTCCCTGGTCTGGAACTTTATTAGAGCGTGTTCTCACCATCTGTGAGAGAATAAGAGAAAGATATTTAGTACTACATTATTTGAACAATGGGAGATGAAAAAAGGTAGTTTTCCTAACACCCTATAACCTCTCGAAGATAAGTACAGACGTCTCCGTACCGATCCGCAAGACTCTATTAGGCCTGCTCATAACTTGTGAGACCTACGTGAACCTAGTGCTCTGATACCATGTTGTCATGACCCAAACTCACCTATAGGTCGTGATGGCGCCCAACATCCCAGCTAGGCAAACCAACTAATAATTTATATATTTATTTCTTTAAAAATTAAATGAGTAATCAAACTCTTCGAAATTTCAAAATTTAAGAAAGATATGAGAAAATAAGATAAATTAAAACCCAAGTAAAATAATTAAATCCACAAATTCTACTAGTGTGTGTGCCAAGACATGGTGTCACAAGTGTATGAGCATCTAGTAGATTATGCGAAATAATAAATATTGTCCGAAATAAAATAGACAGAATACAAATACAAGAAGAGGTACTAGTTGCTGCAGAAAATACAAATACAAGAACGGCTCAGAAAAGCACCTCACCACTAAGCCTCTGGATAACGTGGGTGCGCGGCGATAGGTCCTCCGATAGTACCTGTCTCAGGTCCTGCACAAGAAGTGCAGCAAGAGTAGCATGAGTACATAAACAACGTGTACCAAGTAAGTATCTAGCCTAATCTCGAAGAAGTAGTGACGAGAGGTCGATTTTGACACTCACTATGGGTCCATAATATTACAATAGAATATATTGAATTAACCATAATTTTTAGATGAACGACAATAATTTTCTAAACAAGCAGAAATAATTAAGATCTTTCATTTCAATAATTTCCAATTCATCAATTAACTTCACAAGCAGCAATTAAAATATCAAGGTATCGTGTAATTATTATTATTAGACACGATTTCTGCCGAGGTCGTACAGCCCGATCTAGAGTGTCGTGTATACTACCGAGAGACGTGCGGCACGATCCATAGATGCATCTATACTGCCGAGGCATTTGGCCCGCTCCACAAGAAAGGAGGACATTTTCTTATGAACCTCCGGAATGAGAAGTTATTATAATATTAACATGTAGGATGTTCAATCTCTATTAACAATTCAATAATTTACACAAAATTCGAGTATATGAAGTTTTGATCTTTTACTATTTTCTCAAACAATTTCCAATATAATTCTAGTACTTTAATTAAATAAAAAGAGCAATTATCACAAGTAATTCATGATTTGAGTCCTAAACTACCCGGACATTAACATAATTAGTAGCTACGCACGGACTCTCGTCACCTCGTGCGTACGTAGCCCCCACAATTAGCAACAATTATTAATATGAATCACATATGGGGTAAATTCTCTCTTACAAGATTAGGCAAGAGACTTACCTTGTCTCAAAGCCCACTTCCCGATCATAATGTCGCGTAAAATATCAATTCGGTGCCGAAAAATCTTAAACTATCCAAAAGTTATATAAATAATTAATACATGCTCAAAAATTCAAAATTAGACTATTAAATAAATTACTCTATCCAAAAATGGTAAATTCCTAAAATTCACCCCGGGCCCACGTGCTCGGGTTTCGAAAATATTCGGAGGAAATCGTTACCCAAAATCTCAAGAACTCAAATATACAATTTCCATCCAATTCCATAACCATTTTCGTGGTTAAAATCTCATTTTTATACAAATCTAGTTTTTTCCTCTAACCCTTGATTTCCACAAATTTACAATTTATAAGCTACCCATAATCTATGTATTTAACTCAAAGTGGGTAGGATTAACATACCTTCAAGTTGCTAGTTGAAATCCCCTCTCAACAGCTCCAAAATCGCCCAAAAATGGAGGAATTGCGGGCTAAAATGGCTGAGCCTCGCCCATTTAAAATGTTCTGCCCAGCAGTAATTTCGCACCTGCGAAGGGCTAGCCGCACCTGCGGAAAAAGCCTCACAAGTGTGAGTTTCGCTCACCTGGACAAGCTTCGCATATGCGCCCTAAGGACCTCACATGCGCGCTAGCAGGTACGCCAAAAATCTCGCTTCTGCGATCCCTGTGCGTGCTTGGCTTGTCTGCTTCTGCGAGCTCGCACCTGCGGCTGGCCAAGCGCAGGTGCGGTTGATGTAGAAGCTAGAAGCTTCAGTTGCTGCTCCAAAGTCCAAATTTGGTCTGAGCCTTATCCGGGTAACACCCGAGGCCCCCGAGGCCCCGCCCAAACATACCAACAAGTTTGAAATCATCAAACGGACTCGCTCGAACCTTCAGAACGTGTAAAACAACATCAAAACTAAGAATCATACGTCAAACCAAATTGATTCAACTTAGAATTTTCAAATTCTTCAAACTTACTCCGAACGTGCCGAAATATACTTATACTACTCGGAATGACACCAAATTTTGCGTGCAAGTCTTAAATCACCATACGGAGCTATTCTCAGGCTCGGAATTCCAAAACGGACTTCAATTACTCTAAAACCTACTCCAAACCAAATTTAAAGAACATTAAACCTTTAAATAGTTGATTTTCACTATTAAGCACCGAAACGCTCCCGGGTTGTCCAAAATCCGATTCGAACATACGCCCAAGTCTAAAAATATCATACGAATCTATTGGAACCGTCAAATCCCGATTCCGGGGTTGTTTTTCTCAAAATGTTGACCGAAGTCAAACTTGGTCTTTTAAAACCAAATTAAGGAACTAAGTGTTCTGATTTCAACCCGAACACTTCCAAATCCCGAACTAACCATCCTCGCAAGTCATAAATTAATAAGAGCACATACGAGGAGTTTTTTTTAGGGGAACGGGGTTATTAAATTTAAAATGACCGGTTGGGTCATTACATTCTCCACCTCTTAAACAAACATTCGTCCTCGAACGGGTTTAGAATTATACCTGGAGTGCTGAATAAATGTGGATATCTGCTCCGCATGTCCTCCTCGGCCTCCCAAGTCGCTTCCTCGACTTGTTGGCGTCTCCACTGGACTTGTACTGCTGAAATCTTCTTGAACCTTAACTGGCGAACCTGTTTATCAACAATGGCAACTAGCTCCTCTTCATAACCCAAGCTCTTATCTAGCTGAACCGTGTTGAAGTCTAACACATGCGATAGGTCGGTATGATACTTCCGGAGCATAGATACATGGAAAACTAGATGAACTCCTGATAGACTGGGAGGCAAAGCAAGCTCATAAGCAACCTCCCCAACTAGTCTCAACACCTCAAATGGTCCTATAAACCTTGGGCTCAACTTGACCTTCTTCCCAAATCTCATGATTCCGTTCATCGGCGAAACCTTTAAGAGAACTTTTTCACCCACCATAAACGATAAATCACGCACTTTCTGATCCGCGTACCTTTCTTCCTGGACTGTGCTGTACGAAGTCGCTCTTGAATTAATTTTACCTTTTCCAAGGCATCCTTTACCAAATCAGTACCATGTAACTTAGCCTCACCGGGCTCAAACCATCCAATGGGCGAACGACATCGCCGACCATATAAAGCCTCAAATGGAGCCATCTCGATGCTGGATTGGTAACTGTTGTTATAAGCAAACTCGGCCAAAGGCAAGAAACAATCACACTGACCTCCAAAGTCAATCACACATGCCTTGAGCATATCCTCCAAAATCTGAACTGTCTACTCCAACTGCCCGTCGGTCTGCAGATGAAAGGTTGTGCTGAGCTCTATGCGGGTCCTCAATTCACTCTGTACTGATCTCCATAAATATGAAGTAAACTGGGGGCCTCTATCTGATATGATGAAAATTGGCACACCGTGCAACCGAACTATCTCCTGAATATAAATCTGGGCCAACCTCCCCGAAGTATACGTAGTCACAATAGGAATAAAATGTGCCGACTTGGTCAACCTGTCAACAATGACCCAAACTGTATCAAACTTCCGCAAGGTCTGCGGAAACCCAACTACAAAGTCCATAGTGATGCGTTCTCATTTCCACTCTGGTATAGTCATCTACTGAAGTAGGCCACCTGGCCTCTGGTGCCCATATTTGACTTGCTGGCAATTTAGACACCTAGCTACATACTCAACTATGTCCTTCTTCATCCGCCGCCACCAATAATGTTGCCTCAAGTCACGATACATCTTCGTAGCACCTGGATGAATAGAATACCAAGAAGTGTGTGCCTCCTCTAGGATCTTATTTCTTAGTCCATCCACATTAGGAACACATAGACGATCCTAGAGTCATAGAACACCATCCGCGCAAATAGTAACTTCCTTGGCACCACCCTGTAGTACCGTTTCTCAAAGAACCATTAAGTGTGGATCATCAAACTGGCGAGCCTTGATCTACTCAAATAGTGAAGACTGGGCTACAATACATGCAGGAACTTGGCCGGGCTCTGAAATATCCAGCCTCACAAGTCCGACTCCGAATCGACATTCATATCACGACCCAAACTCACCTATAGGTCGTGATGGTGCCCAACATCCCAGTTAGGCAAGACAACTAATGATTTAAACATATATTTATTTCTTTAAAAATTATCCGAGTAATCAAACTCTTCGAAATTTCAAAATTTAAGAAAGGTATGAAAAAATAAGATAAATTAAACCCCAAGTAAAATAATTAAATCCACAAATTCTACTAGTGTGTGTGACAAGACCCGGTGTCACAAGTGTATGAGCATCTAGTAGATTATACAAAATTTTAAATACTGTCAGAAATAAAATAGACAGAATACAAATACAAGAAGAGGAACTAGTTGCTGCAGAATGGCTCAGAAAAGCATATCACCACTAAGCCTCTGGATAATGTGGGTGTGCGCCGATAGGTCCTCCGATAGTACCTGTCTCAGGTCCTGCACAAAAAGTGCAGCAAACGTGGCATGAGTACGTAAACAACGTGTACCCAGTAAGTATCAAGCCTAATCTCGAAGAAGTAGTGACGAGAGGTCAACTTTGACACTTACTATGGATCCATAATATTACAATAGAATATATTGAATTAAACATGATTTTTATATGAACAATAATAATTTTCTTAACAAGCAGAAATAATTAATTCCTTTCATTTCAATAATTTCCAATTCATCAATTAACTTCACAAGCAGCAATTAAAATATCAAGGTATCGTGTAATTATTATTATTAGGCACGATTTCTGCTGAGGTCGTACGGCCTTATCCAGAGTGTCGTGTACACTACCGAGAGACATGCGGCACGATCCATAGATGCATCTATACTGCCGAGGCGTTTGGCCCGCTCCACAAGAAAGGAGGACATTTTTTTATGAACCTCCGGAATGAGAAGTTATTATAATATTAACACGTAGGATGTTCAATCTCTATTAACAATTCAATAATTTACACAAAATTCGAGTATATGAAGTTTCGATCTTTTACTATTTCCTCAAACAATTTACAATATAATTCCAGTACTTTAATTAAATAAAAAGAGCAATTATCACAAGTAATTCATGATTTGTGTCTTAAACTACCCGGACATTAACATAATTAGTAGCTACGTACGGACTCTCGTCACCTCGTGCGTACGTAGCCCCCACAATTAGCAACAATTATTAATATGAATCACATATGGGGTAAATTCTCTCTTACAAGGTTAGGCAAGAGACTTACCTTGTCTCAAAGCCCACTCCCCGATCACAATGTCGCGTAAAATCTCTATTCGGTGCCGAAAAATCCTAAACTATCCAAAAGTTATATAAAATAATTAATACATGCTCAAAAATTCGAAATTAAACTATTAAATAAATTACTCTATCCAAAAATGGTAAATTCCTAAAATTCACCCCGGGCCCACGTGCCCGGGTTCCGAAAATATTCGGAGGAAATCGTTACCCATAATCTCAAGAACTCAAATATTCAATTTCCATCCAATTCCATAACCATTTTCGTGGTTAAAATCTCATTTTTATACAAATTTAGTTTTTTCCTCTAACCCTTTATTTTCACAAATTTACAATTTATAATCTACCCATAATCTATGTATTTAACTCAAAGTGGGTAAGATTAACTTACCTTCAAGTTTCTAGTTGAAATCCTCTCTCAACAGCTCCAAAATCGCCCAAAAATGGAGGGATTAGGGGCTAAAATGGCTGAGCCTCCCCCATTTAAAACGTTCTGCCCAGCAGTAATTTCACACCTGCTGAGGGCTAGTCGCACCTACGGCTCCACACCTGCGGAAAAAGCCTCGCAGGTGCGAGTTTCCCTCGCCTGGCCAAGCTTCGCATCTGCGCCCTAATGACCGCACCTACGCGCTAGCAGGTGTGCCAAAAATCTCGCTCATGCGATCCCTGGGCGTGCTTGGCTTGTCCGCTTCTGCGGCTCGTGGCTCGCTTCTGCGAGCTCGCACCTGCGGCTGGCCAAGCACAGGTGCGTTTGCAGCAGAAGCTGGAAGCTTCAACTGCTGCTCCAAAGTCCAAATTTGGTCCAAGCCTTGTCCAGTTAACACCCGAGGCCCCCGGGGGCCCCGCCCGAACATACCAACAAGTTTAAAATCATAAAACGGACTCGCTTGAACCCTCGGAACGTGTAAAACAACATCAAAACTAAGAATCATACCTCAAACCAAATTGATTCAACTTAGAATTTTCAAATTCTTCAAACTTACTCCGAACGTGCCGAAATATACTTATACTACTCGGAATGATACCAAATTTTGCGTGCAAGTATTAAATCACCATACGGAGCTATTCTCAGGCTCGGAATTCCAAACGGATTTCAATGACTCTAAAACCTATTCCAAACCAAATTTAAAGAACATTAAACATTTAAATAGTTGATTTTCACTATTAAGCGTCAAAACGCTCCCGGGTTATCCAAAATCCGATTCAAATATACGCCCAAGTCCAAAATCATCATACGAACCCATTGAAACCGTCAAATCCCGATTCCGGGGTCGTTTTCTCAAAATGTTGACCGAAGTCAAACTTGGGCTTTTAAAACTAAATTAAGGAACTAAGTGTTCCGATTTCAACCCGAACACTTCCAAATCCCGAACCAACCATCCTCGCAAGTCATAAATTAATAAGAGCACATACAAGAAATTTTATTTAGGGGAACATGGTTCTAAAAGTCAAAATGACCGGTTGGGTCATTACAATTCAAATCCCAAAAAATTATTTTATGAAATTTTTACAATTTTTCCAAATTTCCATCTCAAAATACTAATTAAATGATGAAAATAATGATATATTCATGTATATTAACTAAATCCGAGTTAGAATCACTTACCCCGATTAATTTCTTGAAAATCCCACAAAATATCGCCACAAACCGAGCTCCCAAAGTCCAAATATGAAATATGAGATGCAACCCTCATTTATATGGTACCAATTTGATCTCCCAATATGCTGACCGCACATTTTTTTTCTGCGGTCCGCGCATTCCAAGTTCCGCGGCTACAATCCAAATTGTGCGGTCGCACTTCAGCAGTGACTGCACTATTAAGTTTCAGTAAATTAGCCATAACTTTCGGTATAAATGTCTAAATGATGAATGGTTTAACTTTGTGGAAACTAGATTCAAAGGGCTACAACCTTCATTTTTGGATCATCTCCAAATTCCTTGTAGATTAAAAGATATAAGTTTTCGAAGTCGGACCATCGAATCTGCAGAATCTTCTTTCTGCGGCCGCGAGAGGATTTATGCGGTTCGCACCTGAGGCTTTGTCTCAGCACTCCAAAATATGCCCCCCGCACTTCAAAAGTTTCAGAACAACATAAGAGTGCCGAAATGCCCAAACTCGCTCAAAACTCACCCCGAAATACACCCGAGCCACTCGTGACCCCATCCGAATATAACAAGTCTCAAAACATATTACGGACCTACTCACGACATCAAATCACATATAACAACATCGAAATGATGAATCGCACCATAATTCAAACTTAGAAATTTATAACTTTTCGATTTTCAAAACTCGTGCCGAACTATATCAATTCAACTCGGAATGAACTCAAATTTTGCGTACAAGTCATAAATGACGTAACGACTGAGATTTCCGGAACCACAATCCGAACCTATCAAAGTTAACTTCCGGCCAAACTTATGAATATTCCAAACATTCAAATTTCTAACTTTTGCCAATTGGTGTCGAAACCTTCTAGAAATATTCAAATGAAATTCCGGGCATACGCCCAAGTCCAAAATCACTATCCGGACCTAACGGAATCATCAAAACTCAGATCCGAGATCGAATACTAAAAAGTTAAATTTGGTCAACTCTTCCAGTTTAAAGCTTCAAACATGAAATTCATTCTTCCGAACTAATTCTGAAATACTTGAAAACCAAAACCGACGATTCATACACGTCATAATACATCATATAAAGCTATTCAAGACTTTAAATAGTTAAAAGGAGTGTAAATGTTCAAAACGACAAGTTGGGTTGTTGTAAAAATCTTCCTGTAATTGTTCATAATCTGTATTATTATTAGGTGATGATTTAGAAACATGTGTAAAGTTATTTAAATTACTAATAGAAGTTGAAGTAGTGCCTCTTTTTTTATTTTTCTGATTACCCCGATTAGCAACCTTATTACAAACTCTTTTTGCAGCACTAAACATATTGTGAAAATTTAACTACTACTAAAAATTAAATATGCAAATAAAATAGTAAATAAGAGAAAGAGTTGGAGCGAGTGCACCGAATTCCGCAATAAATTGAACACTTGATGATTTTTGAAGTCTTGAAATTGAATTTCGCAACATCGATGTTACCACGAAAAAACGTCAATTGTTCAAGGTTCAAACTTCAAATAATACCATAAATAAAATTTAAAAAAAAAATGAGAGGCAAATAGTTGATTGCAATTTAGGTGAAGAATGAGAGAACGACAATTGATAATTTGGGTTTGAGAATTGAGAGATAAGTGAAGAAATGAAGAAGAGGGGGTATATTTATAGTTTTTCAAAGGGTTAAATTAGTAAATACAAAAAGTGTTATTTTTTAAACAAATCTCCAAAAAGGACTATTCTTGCAAAATAGCCGTTGGGAAACGGTCAAAATGGTAGCCCTTTCCCCGTCCTAACCCAACCCTGCCCGGCCCCCTATCTACCGGTCTGGTCCGATCTGGGTCGATCCGAAACCGGATCAACCCGGCCCGTTAGACACCCATAGTTCAAAGTACCACGCCACTACGCCATACATCAGTTATACCATGTAGTATTTGAAATAATGTTTTTTATGAACGTTGTTGCCACTAGTTAATTAAACCATCCCAAAAAAACTAGTCGATGAAAGTTCAGTCTAGAAGAAGCCACAAGACGCTGGTTCAGCTCTAGACCTCTAGCCATTGGGCTACATAAATCTTAGTATATAGTAGTAGTAAACTTTTTTTTTGTTCTTCGAATGACACTAGTGAAGACTAATTCTTCTTATTATGAATTGAAAATACAGTACTATTTGCTTGTTATTTTGGGTCATGTATTAATAATCACATGAATAATTATATTTAAAAATTCATAAAAGCACTCCCTATAAATAACAATGGCTAATAATTCAAAATATTTTAAAATATCTAAAAAAATTGTGAATGGATAAAGAGGCGGATCTAGGATTTAAATCATAAACCACTATATTTTTGGTTAATTAACTCTTATCATCTCCTCATTATAGTAATGTTTGCAGAATTTAGAATTACAAAAAGATATCAAAAATAAAATATTCCTTTGGTTTTAAAAGAGAATGCAATTCCCACGAAAATACTTTTCGTAATCCCTCGTAGAAAATGAATTACATCATACTCCACACTATACCTGACCAGACGGGTTGGTCCGGGTTGGACACAAAAACAAAATAGCCCGTCTAGTTAGTGGTCCGGGCTGGATAGTGGGCTGACTAATCGGACTGCTAACAGGTTGGGAATTTTCGGGTTAATTAGAGCCCATTCGGGTTCAGGTTTCGCGGGTCCGGACCGGGCCGATTTTTTTTTTCTTAAGTGTATTATATTTTTCAGGTCAATGTACTTGAAAATTAAAAGTTTACAACAATTATAAAAAATAAGAAAGAGTACATCACATCCTTTGCATAATTTTTGTAAGTTCATTCATGTCAACCTCTGTTTTAAAAGGCGTGTCTGGGGCGAGCTACGGGGTGAGGCGTACCAAAAACGCCCTGGGGCGATGGTGTGGGGCGAAAGTCTCAAGAGGCGTACGCCCCGCAATTTGGGGCGTACGCTCGGGCGTTCGGGGCGTACACCCGGGCGTTCGGGGCGCGTTTTTTTAGTAAGCAGTAAGCCCTAGAGACTTTTTCAAATTAAAATAAAATTTGTTGAATTATCCTTCATATAATACCCAAATTCTCAAAAGTGAGTTTGGTAACTACCCAAAAGGTTTAAAAAGGAACTCAAAAGCATTAAATTTAAAAGTAAAGACCTTTTTTTTTATTGATTTAAGCCCTAATTCATGATTTTTCCAAATTTTTATCTTGTCCGCTAGTCTGCTAATATCTCCCAAAAGCAACGAATATTTAATTTTTTTTACAAATACAAAGAGAACTATATTTTTCTTCATAGCAGCAAATATAAAGTTCAAATTGCAGGTTAATCATCCTTTTTGTTCTTCCATATAGAAAATTTTATTCTTTTAGACTCAAATTACTTGTGCTTGTAAGTAACGTATAATAGATTGTTTTGATTAGTTTTTTGTGGGGATGGAGCACACATATATATAGTTTTCTTCAATTTTTATGCAATTTTACCTGTTTATAAATATTAATTGTCATTATATTATTTTATTAAATATTAAAAATTAAATACCTATGGGGCTTACGCCCCGCTGAGACATATGTAAAACGCCCTGCCTTACGCCCACTCCTTTTAAAACACTGATGTCAACATGAGGTTCTTGGTTTCTGCCATTGTTTGAATCGGAACCATAAACCATTATATCTCCAATTTCTTGGTCCTCCGTTTTATCTACCTCTTCATACCCTTGATTTCGTCGTTCTGATCTTATCCAATCTCTGAAGCACACTAGAACTTCCAAAGCGTTGCTGCCCAATGAATGGCGGGTATCTCCTAGCTGCTACCTTGCTTGGCTAAATGCGCTCTCTGATGCAACTGTTGAAATCGGCACATTTAGCACGTCTCGAGCCATGGCCGAAAGAACATAAAATTGATTTGAGTTGCTTCTCCACTAACTCAGTGATAGAAATTCCTTTGTGCGGGGCTCTGGTAACTTTTGCAAGTAGAATTGGAGTTCATCAATATTCCTGCGACTGGTTTGTTGATGCTCTCCTAGTGTAGATCAAATCAAATAATCTTCAACGCCATCATTATCCTCCAAAGCACCGGATGCATATGTTAAAACTAAACTTGAAGGAATATTTGCATCTACAACCGAAGAAGCATCAACAATGTTAGCATAATAATTATATAAAGTTTATAAATGTTTGTGTAGATCATAAATACAAGTTTCAACATCAGGGATTTTAGTTGGTCCAATATCCATATAAACATATAAAGCAGTGATTAATTGGCGATAAGTGGCCATTTTGATAGAAGGGTTTAAAATAGCACCAACTAGGTAAATAGGGAGAACTGGATAGAAATATTTCTTAAATTTATCTAGCATAGATTCAACAACATAACTATATCCTTCTTTCTTCTTGAAATTATGGAGTAAAAGAGAAATTCCAGCAATATGAACTAAATCATTTGCAATAGTAGGATAATAAGCTCCTAAAAACTCAAGTGTAGCTACATAAAATTTTTGTAAAAATTTTGCAACATCTTCAATGAGAATTTTACAACTCAAGTGTAGCTTCATCCCAAGTTCTAGGTATTAACAAACGGTTAGGATCGGTACAATGAGAATTAGCAACTTCAGTTATATGCATTTTATATTTATAACAATATCTTAAGAATACATAAGTAAAATTCCACCTAGTAACTATTTCTTCAGGCATGAGTCTTGATTTTAGTCCATATTGTACACATTTATCCTTAAATGCATTAAATCTAGCACTTCTATTATTTTCTTGAATTACACCAACAACTCTTCTAACTAAAGTGATCTCATTTCTAAATAATTCAAGGTCACTCTTAACAATTAAATTATAAATATGATATGCACACCTCACATGAAATATTTCAGGAAGTGGCGGGTGTAGGTGCAATTTTAATAGTGTAATAGCAGAATTGTTGTTAGATGACATACACAAAAAATTTTCTGAAAGATTGTAAAATATAGCAACTTCACGGATAGTATTACTTATAATGCACCAGTATGACTTTGATCTTCATCATATTTAAAAGCAATAATACGTTTTTGCATACAAAAATTATCATCTATCTAATATCATGTAATAGTCAAATAATCATTTCCATTAAATACACAACCAATATCAGAAGTAAGAGAAACTCTACAAGAAAGACTAGCGAACAAATAACGGATATATGTCTGATATTGTCCAAAACGCCTAAAGATATCAGCTCTACAAGTACTTCTAGGAATACCGTTAAACAAAGGGTTATAAATTCTTTGAATATAAGTAACAATATATGGTGAAACAGCAAAACTAAAAGGTAAACAACATAAAACAATCATTTTAGCTAATTCTTTCCGATCTTTCACTATATCCTATTTACTCATTAAACTGCCAGTACCCGGGTTAAATTTTTGTTGGCCACCTTCCTCATCAGCACTCCATGCAATAAGGCGGTTATCTACTATGTACCTACGAAGTTGACCCGTTCCCCCTTGCTTACCTTCGGTCTCATGTTTATTGTCACGACCCAAACCTATAGGCCGTGACGAGTGCCCGAATTCTACCTATCGAACACTCCTAAGCATTCGTCTAAGATATAAACATGAAATAAGTGTAGGTCATGCATAACGTCTGGAAATAAACTATTAATTCATATGAACAACCTACGTGGGAAAACATGCCCAAAAGACATATATATACATACATATATATACTGTAGGACATACACGAAATACGGTAGGGCTAGCCGACAAGGCCACATACTATCTGACTATACATAACTGTCTACAGACCTCTATTAGAGTGTAAAACTGTATAAAGGATGGGACTGGACCCCTTCGTACCCTATATATATATATATATATATATATATATATATATATATATATATATATATATATATATATATGCAAACACATCGTACCAAAACTCAAAGCAGGTCCGGATCAAATGGAGCACACCAACTCTCGCTGATCAAGGATCCTAAGAAGGGGGACCGTCAGCCTGTCTACCTGCACCTGCGGACATGAAACGCAGCATCCCCAGGCAAAAAGGGACGTCAGTACGAATAATGTACTGAGTATGTAAAGCATGAAAATCAGTACATAAAAGACATAGATGAAACATGGGGTAAACATTCCACCTATGAGTCTAAATAACTTTGTGAATCCTGAAATATTTATAATGTCATGCACGTGCGTGTAAATGTCGTATCATGCATAGGTATAGGTGTACATAACATCATCAAGCCTCTCAGGGCATCTCATCATATCATCTCAGCCACTGTGGGCAAAAACATCAACATATACTAGCTGATCAGGTGGTGGTGCGTATATAATGCCGTAACTTTTTTCCATATACCATATACATATAATATACGCGTATATAATGCCTTCTGATCATGGGTCAATGTACATGTATAAATGCATGAAATGCATAAGAAATACGTTAATAAGATTTCGCGAATATCATAAAATCAATATGCCCGTCAGACAAACTTTATAAAATACGTATTTTTCTGAGACTCATGAATAGAGGATATAATAATAATTCACATGGGGAATCAAGAATATAGACACCCCTAGTATTTCTATGAATGGAGTCATTTATTAAAGTTGCGTATTTTGCTCGTTTCGTTTGTATCATTTGGATCATGCCAAAAAAAGGGATAGCCTTAACATACCTCAAGTCGTCAATGCAACTCAACAACAAGCTTATGACAACTAGCGCGCCAACCCTATAACAAAGAAATATGTGTACAATTTAGATGGCGGTAGCATATTGCGTATCTCAAACGATAACTCGATTCTAAAATAAAACGGGCAGCATTTTCCCTGATTTTACTACTCCCTCAAGCCTACTATAGGCGAGATAAAAACATAATACAATCAGCAACTCAAAACCAACCTAATTACAATTCAGGACCTTCAATACAATAAAACTCCAAATATACCATAATACACCCAATCAACAAGTTATCAATTAGCAGTAACTACAATGATGAGCGACCAACCTACTACCCCTATCACATGTGGCGTTTCTCCATGCCCTTTTTATCTTTCCAAACTCCATAAATTAGCAGCACAATAGACAGCCCAAAAGCAACATGAAATAGCCTACAAAATAGTCCACTACAAGTCAAATAACTCGAACTCACGGCTTCCGATCACTGTCCTGTGAGGTCTAACTATTAGGAAACAAATTTATTAACTTTTCTTGATATTTTAAAGCTTAAATACAGAAATGAGGAATTTTTATTAACTATTAAATACATTCCAAAACTCAAACTAAAAAAAAAAAAAAAAAAAAGAGGCGATATAGCGATAATTACGTCGTAGGGATCGTTCTGATGTTATCGCTTCTCGATTTCGTACCCGGGATGTTAGTATTATTTGAAGAACTATTAAAGAACTCAAGGACCATTTTTTATGGAGTTCTCTGGTCATATTATGTTTAAAAATGAAGAGAGAGAGAGAGAGAGAGAGAGAGAGAGAGAGAGAGAGAGAGAGAGAGAGAGAGAGAGAGAGAGAGAGAGAGAGAGAGACGAGCTAAAGCAATATAACAACTTTTGAAAAGTCAAAAGGTGCTAGCTTGGCACCCTCTGATTCTCCCATCTTTCGACGCTTATATCTTTTTACTCGGATATCGTATGAACAAATGGTTAAGAGCATTGGAAACTATATTCCAAGACCTTCAATTTGTTATATAATATGTCCCAAAAGGACCTCATATATCATACTAAATATATTTCTCAAAAAGCTCTGTTACATGGCAAATCCTTAGTTGGTTTTTCCGCAACTTTAATCCGATTTTTCCCAAACTTTATATGTTTTATCCAACCATCATATATAGTCATATTATGACTTTAAAATCATTTAAATCATGATTAACAAGTCTCATATTTATTATACGTCAACTTGGTACGCACAGGGTGTAACAATCTTCCCCCTTAGAAACATTCGTCCTCGAATGTTAAACTCCCAGATATTTATAGAAATTTTTGGCAGAGTCTCCTCTGTAATGGTGCCACTATCAACCTGTCAGACAGAAAACCCAACAATACAAAGCTACACATGGCCACAATCAACAATAACACCAATGGTCTCACACGCCAATGACATTAACTAACATAAGAATCAAGTAACATATACGTACCTAAGGCTGTGATGTCTCAGTCTGATCATCATCCGGAAGCGGAAATAAGTGAGGATACCTAGACTTCATGTCTTCTTCAGCTTCCCAAGACATATCCTCCATATTATTATTCCTCCAAAGTACTTTAACTGAAGCTACGTCCTTAGTTCTCAATCTCTAAACTTGTCTATCTAGTATAGCAATGGGAGTTTCCTCATATGATAAATGCTCTGTGACCTGAACATCGTCAACTGGAACAACTCTATAAATATCTCCAATACACTTGCGGAGCATAGACACGTGAAAAACTGGATATACTGACTCTAAGTTGGAAGGCAAGTCTAACTCATATGCTACCTGACCTACTCTGCGAATAATCTTATAAGGTCCGATGTACCGAGGGCTAAGCTTTCCTTTCTTACCAAATCTCATAACGCCTTTCATCGGTGATACCTTTAGGAATACCCAGTCATCTACCTGATACTCCAAGTCTCGTCGTCGATTATCTGTATATGACTTCTGATGACTCTGAGCTGCTAATAGCCTTTCCCGTATAAGCTTAATCTTCTCAATTGCCTGTTGTACCAACTCTGGTCCTACTAACTTAGTTTCCCCAACTTCGAACCATCCGATAGGTGACCTACACTTTCGTCCATAAAGAGCTTTGTATGGAGCCATCTGAATGCTGGAATGATAACTATTAATATATATGAACTCAATAAGTGGAAGATGATCATCCCAGCTACCCCTGAAGTCCATCACACAAGCCCGTAGCATATCTTCCAGTGTCTGAATAGTATGCTCAGCCTGACCGTCTATCTGGGGATGAAATATTGTACTAAGACTCACCTTAGTCCCCAATCCTTTTTGGAAGGACCTACAAAAATTAGCTGTAAACTGAGCACCTCTATCTGAGATAATAAATATAGGGACACCATGAAGTCGTACTATCTCCTTAATGTAAATCCTTGCATAATCCTCTGTTGAATACGTAGTCCTGATAGGTAGAAAATGGGCTGATTTTGTAAGTCTATCAATAATAACCCATATAGAATCGAACTTACGCTGGGTACGAGGTAAGACTATGATGAAATCCATGTTAATCACTTCCCATTTTCAAGTCGGAATCTCTATAGCCTGCAATAATCTACTGGGTTTCTGATGCTCAATCTTAACCTGCTGACAATTAGGGCACTGAGCAACAAACTCTGCTATATCCTTCTTCATTCCGTCCCACTAGTATATTCCCCTAATATCAATGATACATCTTCGTTGCTCCTGGATGAATTGAATAACGAGAATAATGAGCTTCTCCCATAACCTGCTGGCGCAACCCTGCTACATTAGGAACACATAATCGACCTCGATATTTGAGGACTCCATCTCCTGTAATCTCCAATGGTGTCTTCTCCTTTTGAGGGGTTATATCTCTGTAGTGAGCTAGCACAGGATCTTTATACTGGCATTCCTTCACTTCAGTTACTAGAGAGGATGTTATTGTGTCCTGAATAGTAACTCCGGTACCACATGAATCTAATAATCGAACTCCAAGATTAGCTAGCTGATGAATCTCACAAGCTATCTCAGTCTTCTCTAGCTGTAAATATGATAAGCTACCCATAGATCTACGGCTAAGGGCATCGGCTACTACATTCGCCTTTCCTGGATGGTATAAAATATCAACATCATAGTCTTTTAGTAGCTCCAACCATCGCCTCTGACGTAAATTCAATTCCTTTTGCTTGAATATATACTGAAGGCTCTTATGGTCCGTATAGATATCAACATGGATGCCATACAAATTATGCCTCCACATCTTTAGTGCATGAATCACCGCGGCTAACTCTAAATTGTGGGTCGGGTAATATTTCTCGTGGTTTCTTAGTTGTCTAGAAGCATAAGCAATAACCTTACCATGCTGCATCAATACACAACCCAATCCAATACCCGAAGCGTCACAATAGATAGCATAACCATCAGTCCCTTCTGGAAGTGTCAGAACCGGTGCTGAAGTCACTATGTCCTTCAATGCCTGGAAACTCGGCTCACAAGCATCAATCCACTGAAACTTGGTTGCCTTCTGAGTCAACTTTGTCAATAGTGCTGAAAGGGAAGAAAACCCCTCTACAAATCTCCTATAATAACCTGCCAAACCCAGGAAGCTGCGAACCTCTGTCGGTGTCGTGGGTCTAGGCCAAGTTTTCACAGCCTCAATCTTCTGTGTATCGACCTAGATAGCCTCACCCGAAATAATATGACCAAGGAAGGCTACAGAATTCAACCAGAATTCACATTTAGAGAATTTTGCATACAACTTCCTTTCTTGTAGATCTCTAAACACAGTACACAAATGATCTGCATGCTCAACCTCTGAACGAGAATAAACCAAAATATCATTTATAAATACAATCACGAACAGATCTAGAAAGGGCCTGAACACATCAAGTCCATGAATACTGCTGTGGCATTGGTCAAACCGAACGACATAACACGAAACTTAAAGTGCCCATATCTGGTCCTGAATGCTGTCTTCGGAATATCCTTCTCTCTAGCCCTTACCTGATGGTACCCCGACCTCAAGTCTATCTTTGAGAAACACCTGGTACCCTGCAACTGATCAAATAAATCATCAATCCTCGGGAGTGGGTACTTATTCTTGATCGTCGCCTTATTCACCTGTCTGTAATCAATACACATCCGCAAGTAACCATCTTTATTTCTCACAAATAACACAGGTGCTCCCCACGGTGATGTATTGGGTCTGATAAAGCCTTTTTCAAGCAAATCCCTCAGTTGTTCTTTCAACTCTCTCAGCTCTGCAGGTGACATTCTATAAGGAGGAATAGATATCGGATGAGTATCTGGTAATGTATCAATAGCAAACTCAATCTCCCGCTCTGGCGGAAGGCCTGGAAGCTCATCGGGAAACTCATTAACCACCGGAATACATTGAAGGGTCGGTGACTCTGCTTTCACATCATGTACCCGAACTAAGTGATAAATATAGCCCTTTCTGGTCATCTTCCTTGACTTGAGATAGGAAATAAACCTACCTCTCGGCGATGCAATATTACCTTTCCACTCTAGAACTGGCTCCTCTGGAAACTGGAACCGAACCATCTTTGATCTATAATCAACATTAGCATAACAAGAAGCTAACCAATTCATACCCATTATAACATCGAATTCTACCATATCTAACTCAATCAGGTCTGCTACTGTAGAATGACTAAGAACTACTATTATACAATCTCTATATACCCGTCAAGTTATCACTGGATCCCCAACAGGTGTAGACACCTCAAAAGGTTTAATCAACTCAGGTTCTATCCCAAACTTGCTAGCAACCAACGGAGTGACATACGATAAGGTGGAACCTGGATCAATCAATGCATATGCATATGCATCATATGAGGAGACTAATAATATACCTGTAACAACATCAGGTGACGACTCTTGATCCTGTCGACCCGCTAATGCATAAATACGGTTTTGAGGACCGCTCGAGCTAGATGCTCCACTTCTTCCTCTACCACGGCCGACTGGTTCCTGTGATCCTTGCCCATGGGGGCATACTGATGATGACGAACCAGCAATAGATCCCGCTGGCTGAACTATACCTGCACCACCTCTCATCGGACAATCTCTCATAACATGGCCTAGATAACCACAAGTATAACAAACACCCAACCCCACGAGGCACTGCCCGACATGCTGCTTACCACACTGAGCACATCGTGGCAAGGGTGGCCTCATCTGACTTGACTCATCCCTATACTGAGAATGTAAGGCCCTGGAACTTTGACTGGGCCTTGAATATATGGAACGATCAAATCTCCTACTGGAAAACTGAGGGGGTGCACTAGCTGATGGCTGAGCTGGATACCTCGGATACTGATGTCTTTGACCACCTCGAAACTCACCAGAAGGACCTGAAGATCTTGCTCTCTTACTATGGCCCCTATCATGCTCACGATCGGCTCTCTGCTTCTGCTTACACTCCTCTACACCCTGAGTGTATGCCTGAATATGAGAAATATCAATGCATGGATGAAGTGAGATCGACATACAGTCATTGAGCAGATGCGGCTCTAACCCCATCATGAACCGGTGAACCCGATCCTCCATATTAGCTACAATAGTGGGAGCATACATAGCCAAAGAATGAAAATGAAGGTTGTACTCCCGAACACTCATATTACCCTGTCGAAGAGTCAAGAACCTATCAACTCTGGCCCGTCTAAGCTCTGGTGGAAAATAATGACGAATAAAAGCCTCTGTAAAATCCTGCCATACTGCTGGAAGGGCATCCTCACTTCTGGAAAACTCCTAAGACTCGTACCAAGTAATTGCAGTATCCCAAAGTCTATAGGAAGCTAGCTCAACTGGCTCAGTCGCAGTGGCCTTCATTATCCTCAAAGTTCTATGCATCCTATCGATAAATACCTGAGGGTACTCGTTTGGATCTGCTCCAGTGAATATCATAGGGTCCAAATTAATGAAATCACGAACCCTCGCACTAATGGCCCTATCTGCATGACCAATACCAACCTCATGGCATCGAGCTTGTGCGGCCACTAATCGAGTCAATAGCTGAATAACATCTCTCATCTCCTAACCCGATGTATCTGGATGAGGAGCTGGGGGTACTAGAGTGGGTGTTGGAGTTGGTGCCCCTCGGATCTCCTCTGGAAAGGGCAGGGTATGTGAAGTCTGAGATGTGAGTCTCACTATGTGACTCTCCCCGAGACCTGGTAACTCGTGGCGCTCTACTTGTAGTCTCATCATCCACGGACTTGCCCTTCTGGGCGGCAGTAGCCTTCTTGGGCATCGCTGAAAACATAACATGTCGTTAGGAAAATGAATTCTTATATCGGACGATCTAAGATAAGAAAGAAAAGTAACCATCCTAAATATCTTGTAGCCTCATGTCTATAAGTGTGGTGCACAACATACCCATAAACAAGACTCTACTAAATATGAACTGTAGACAACCCTAGGACAGAACTGCTCTGATACCATTTTTGTCACGACCCAAACCGATGGGCCGTGACGAATGCCCGAATTCTACCTATCGAACACTCCTAAGCATTCGTCTAAGATATAAACATGAAATAAGTGTAGGTCATGCATAACGTCTGGAAATAAACTACTAATTCATATGAACAACCTACGTGGGAAAACATATATATATATATATATATATATATATATATATATATATATATATATATGGAATACGGTAGGGCGAGCCGACAAGGCCACATACTATCTAACTATACATGACTGTCTACAGACCTCTATTAGAGTGTACAACTGTATAAAGGACGGGACTGGGCCCCGTCGTACCCATATATATATATACATGCAAACACATCGTACCAAAACTCAAAGCAGCTCCGGATTAAATGGAGCACACCAACTCTCGCTGATCAAGGATCCTAAGAAGGGGGACCGTCAGCCTGTCTACCTGCACCTGCGAGCATGAAACGCAGCATCTCCGGGCAAAAAGGCACGTCAGTACAAATAATATACTGAGTATGTAAAGCATGAAAATCAGTACATAAAAGACATAGATGAAACATGGGGTAAAAATTCCACTTGTGAGTCTAAATAACTTTGTGAATACTGAAACATTTATAATGTCATGCACGTGCGTGTAAATGTCGTATCATGCATAGGTATAGGTGTACATAACATCATCAAGCCTCTCAGGGCATCCCATCATATCATCTCGGCCATTGTGGGCAAAATCATCAACATATACCAGCTGATCAGGTGGTGGTGCGTATATAATGCCGTAACCTTTTCCCATATCCCATATACATATAATATACGCGTATATAACGCCTTCTGGTCATGGGTCAATGTACATGTATAAATGCATGAAATACATAAGAAATACGTTAATAAGATTTCGCGAATATCATAAAATCAATATGCTTGTCGGACAAACTTTATAAAATACATATTTTTCTGAGACCCATGAATAGAGGATATAATAATAATTCAATGGGAAATCAAGAATATAGACACCCCTAGTATTTCTATGAATGGAGTCATTTATTAAAGTTACGTATTTTGCTAATTTCATTTGTATCATATAGATCATGCCAAAAGAAAAAATGGATAGCCTTAACATACCTCAAGTCGTCAATGCAACTCAACAACAAGCTTATGGCAACTAGTGCGCTAACCCTATAACAAAGAAATACGTGTACAATTTAGATGGTGGTAGTATATTACGTATCTCAAACGATAACTCGATTCTAAAATAAAACGGGCAATATTTCCACTGATTTTACTACTCCCTCAAGCCTACTATAGGCAAGATAAAAACATAATAAAATCAGCAACTCAAAACCAACCTAATTACAATTTAGGACCTTCAATACAACAAAACCCTAAATATACCATAATACACTCAATCAAAAAGTTATCAATTAGCCTGTAACTACAACGACGAGCGACCAACCTATTACCCTACCACATGTGGCGTTTCTCCACGCCCTTTTTATCCTTCCAAATTCCATAAATTAGCAGCACAATAGACAGCCCAAAAGCAACACGAAACAGCCCACAAAACAGTCCACTACAAGTCAAATAACTCGAACTCACGGCTTCCGATCACCGTCCCGTGAGGTCTAACTATTAGGAAATAAATTTATCAACTTTTCTTGATATTTTAAAGCTTAAATACAGAAATTAGAAATTTTTATTAACTATTAAATACATTTCAAAACTCAAACTACAAAGAAAAAGAGAGGCGATATAGCGATACTTATATCGTAGGGATCGTTCTGATGTTATCGCTTCTCAATTTCGTACCCGGGATGTTAGTATTATTTGAAGCACTATTAGAGAACTCAAGGACCATTTTTTATGGAGTTCTCTGGTCAGATTATGTGTAAAAATGAAGAGAGAAAGAGAGAGAGAGACGAGTTAAATCAATATAACAACTTTTGAAAAGTCAAAAGGTGCTAGCTTGGCACCCTCTAATTCGCCCATCTTCTGACATTTATATCTTTTTATCCGGATATCGTATGAAGAAATGGTTAAGAGCTTTGGAAACTACATTCCAAGACCTTCAATTTGTTATATAATATGTCCCAAAAGACCGCATATAGCACACGAAACATATTTCTCAAAAAGCTCTGTTACATGGCAAATCCTTAGTTGGTTTTTCCGAAACTTTAATCTGATTTTTTCCAAACTTTATATGTTTTATCCAAACATCATATATAGTCATATTATGACTTTAAACTCATTTATATCATGATTAACAAGTCTCATATTTATTATACGTCACCTTGGGACGTACAGGGTGTAACATTTATATACTTCCTTACAAATTTGACATCTTACATAATTTTTATCTTCTTCTAGTCTTTCAAAAAAATTTCAACACTTACTTCTTAATCTTCTATTCATCTTAATAGGGAGGGGGGGCCTACCCGTATTACCACGACCTTCACCCCTAGTATTTTGACTAGCAGTATCAGGTGTAGTTGGTGGTGTTTCAAGATTATTAAGTGATTGAATATCATCTAAATTATCATCTACATTATCATCTATACCATTATCTTCTTGAAGTTGCTCATAATCTATATTTAAATTTTCAGGTGAACTTTCAGAAATATGTATAAAGCTACTAGAAGAACTAGCACCACCTCTTGATCTTTCAGTATTTTTACTCTTACTACTACCACCCTACTAGTACACGCTTTTTTGGCTGCTCTAAAAATATCCATTATGTAAATTAAATTAAAAAACTAAATCAATAATTCTAAATAATAAAATAAAAATATACACCAAAGAATAGAAAGAGATTGAACGAGTGTACCTGGATTCCGGATGCCGCAATAAATTTGATATCACACTTCAATTGATATTTGATGATATTGATACCACACTTCACTTGAATACTTGATAATTATAATTTTGTAGTGACTAAAATAAATATTTGATGAAACTTGAAATAATAAGTAATTGAGAACTTGAAAGCAATAAGAAATATTATCAAGAGAGAATTGAAAGAGAATTAGAGTAGTAAGAGAGCAAATCGTGAGAAAAAATAAAAAAGATGGGGGGTTATTTATAATTTTTAAACTCTGAAAATTACAATTTATCAATTATTAATTGTAGGGGGCTATTTTCTTAAGGGGCAGGCCGAAATGGCCAAAAATGCAAAAAATGGCTGTTGCCCAACGGTCATTTTTGAATTTGACCGTTGGCAACGGTAAAAAAAATTTAAAAAAAATTATCTAACGGTAACCGGGATGTAACCCGGTAAAAACCCGATAGTGGGTAACCGGACTAACCGGGTTCCGAGGCACCGCTTACCAAAAAAGGCCTGCCCCCATCCGATTCCACCCATAACCCTCCCCAACCCGTCCCATCACTACCGGACCGGGCTGATCCGCGCTGAACCGGGTCAAGTCGGGTGTCATTGGCTGGCCCGGCCCGTTTAACAGGTTTACTCTGCACGCACTATAATGTGTACAATATTGAAATTCATTCCTTGTCACATCATGCTACCGATGTCCGCCTATATAAACCCAATTCAGGCGCGAAAGGATAATTATCATTTCAAACCCACATACTGTTCTCTCTTCACTCTGCATACGCAGAAGCAAAGGAAAAGCGGGCGATCGAAACTCGAAGCTTTCGAAATCATTGGGAATCGAAATTGAAGTCGTCCTTTTCATTCGATCGTACACATTCACCAGGTTTCGCAGATTCGGATTGTTTTTGCTTTTACTTCGATTCCATCCGTACGTATCAAACTGTGAAATGTTTAAACGAGGAAATTTGGCAATTTATTATCCATTTTCGCAATATCTGAGCTGTGAATAACTTTAATTTTATAATTTGAGGAATTGGTGAAGAGATCAAGTCCTTTTACATGTGACGTTAATTTTAATGGTATCGATTTACTAATCCTCAAGTTTATGAGACATTTTTGCTGTCATTTATTTTCGATTCATCAATTTGAGTATATTTATGCTGCGATTTGAAACTTTAGGATAAAAGTAGGAGATGTATTCTAAGATGATAAATATACTTCAGGAGAGAGAGAGAGAGAGAGAGAGAGTGAGTCCAAGCTGTGTTACTATCTAGATTATCTTTAGAGAGTCAAATAATTTACTTACATGCGTTTGCACAAAAGGCTAATGCTCCTAGTATTTGTTTCACTGCTGTAGTGCATGTATACTGTATGCTTCAATATAAGTTAGAATGCAATTTATTTTCTCATAGCCTTGTTATTGTATTCGGACCAGTAGGTTTAATTTAGAATTTTTAAAGATCTCATTTATCATCTGTCTTTAAACTTATTCATTTTTTCTTTTGCATTCATGAGTTAATCATGTTATTTAACTTCAGGAATTCGTTAAAATTTGTCTGAATAGCAATGTCATTTAGAGTCTCCTTTGTAACTGGCAGGAAACTTAATCTCTGATCCTACAGAGGCAGATCTCCACTTGGCTAAGTGAACAGTGACTAGTGTGCTTTGGTTGGAGCCTTAAAACAGAACTTTGATATTAGCTCTGAGATTTGAAAAGAGATATAAGATACATATGGTTCTCTTTTTGTGTCATACTGCCTTCAAATGGCCTCTGGAATGTGTTGTTTTCTTGTTTGGTTAAATTTCATAGCATTTAATTGTCCTATGAATTGCAAATTCTCCAAGTAGTTACCAAAAAAGTTCGCTTCCAGATTTCGACATTCATATCAGATATTTTGTTACAGACAGAGGGAACTTAAAGTTTTGCATAAAATGAGTGTGCTTGTAGATTTACTCTCGCACTCCTTTTTATTCCACCTTTCTATTAGTGTTCTTCATGACGCCGTGTATGTTACGCCTTTGCAAAATAAATTTGTGCTTGGTCTGGTCAAGCCTTGCTAGGAAATGATGCTTTGATTCCATATACCATATTGCAGCTGTTTTCTGATGCAAAAATGTTGAAAGAACCATTTAAGTTTTATGACTTGATAGAAGTCTTATATCAAACTACTTATCACCTAAAAAAGTCTTATTTCAAACTATCAGAGTGCCGTGCAAGAGCTGTGGTTCTTTGCTTCTAGTTTTGTAGTTCTGTGATATGTTCTCTTCGAATAACTGCTCCTTCACCTACCTTCTTGAAGCCCTTTGAGATCCTGACGCTTTCTGTGCAGATGGCAGAATCTCAGAAGGGAGCAGCTTCGACTGTCAAATCAAAAGAGAAAGATTCATTACTTGGTACTTAACATTTCTTTTGGGTTCACACTAGAATCTAGATGTAAACCTATTTGTAGAATTAAACACTGAAAACTGCACTTCTTAAAGCTTAAAAATATCTGATTTCAGCATGAAATACCTATTAGAACAGATAGCTTCCTTGAACAGTATTGTCATGTAATACCAAGTCTGTTTAAAAAAAGTTACAAAAGACAATCTAGATGAGATTCACAATTCTCAGTTTTTTGTACTTGTATTCAAGAAACGTTCAGATATAAAGCTTTTTGAAAATGAAAATGTCAGGATCAACAGTATATGACGCCAGACTTTAAAATAGGAATGCTACATTGAAGTATGGCAGCTTAATGGATTGTAACGTGCAAAATGTCCAATAATATACATAGTGGGGGAACAAAGTAAATAGAGATACATTCTTCGTTGCAGATAATTCTCAATGAGTTTATGTTTATCTGTGCCTTTCTTTATACATCTCGAGTACTGCAGATATTGGAATTTTTAATCCACATGGATAATTACTATTTACGTTATGTTGTGACAGATCTGGATATTGGAGATGACTTTCTTAAGTCGTTGAAATCGATGTCTATGGGAAATGATGCAATGGATTTCGACTTTGGGCCTATATCCAAAAATAAGAAAAAGACATTCAACTTTGACAAAGAGTAACGTCTGCATAGCCTTGTGTTGTTATTTCTGATTATGTAATTAATTAATTTTGTTAAGCTACTGCATCAGAATACTCGCATTTATTATTTTCATTTATTTCGTCTATTACTTTTTTGTTGGTACTTGGATCTAAGGTATCTGTCATTAACTTGCAAGTCTCTCTGTCTCTCTTTTACGGTATTACTCTCTGTAAAAATTTGCAGTATCTTTGTGACAAACAATTTTCGCGACTTGATTCTGGACAAGCTATAGAATGTTGAATAGAGAAGGAATGACACATTACCTAATTCTGGCATTGAACTTTCTTTAGGGATATGGATTTCAATCTTGATAGTGATTTTGGCAAGATATCATCCTTCAACATTGACATGCCAGATCTTGATATCTCTTCCCCATGTAAAAAGGATCGAAAATCAAGGGAGACATCAAAAAAAGAATCCAAAGGTGCTGTCAACAAAAAGAAGGGAGATGACTTCAATTTTTCATTTGATTTTGAGTATGTACTACTTTTATGCTCCTTTTACTGTGCTCCATATTTGTCTAGCTTCAGTTCATCAAATATCAACATGACTCAATTGTTCCACTGTAACTAAGTGGAGTATCCCCAACTGTGTTTGGTCCAGGTTGGATAATTTCGGTTTTGGGTCAAGCCAGGAGAGTAGAGAAAAGGCGAAGAACAACCAAGAAAAGGATAGCTTCAGTTTTGGGTCAAGCGGGGAGACTGGAGAAAAGGCGAACAACCAAGAAAAGGAATGTTCTTCTAAGAAAAGTGGTAATGAAGGCTCTGGAAGTCATCTGAATGAAGACCTTGGTTCTTTAGAGGACAGGACAGCCCAGAAACACGGTGCATCAGAGGCTGGGATGAATTTGACTATTGATTCTCATATTGACATAGATAAAAATCATGACACCACAAAACATAGTTTACCTTCAAACCATACTATGGGCAATAACGACACTTCAAAGTTGCAATCAGTTAGCAGTGAAGTTGCACTGGAGAAAGCAAAAATTTCGTTGCAGGAAAAAATATCCACCAGCACTCAAGAAGCAGTTTGCCAAGTAGAGGGAACTTCTTTGATATCACGGAGTGAATCAAGAAGTGATACTTCTTCTGGTTTACAGCAACATGTTAATTCGGCTGCGGATGTTACTTTCTTTGGTGTAGGAACAGACGTAAACAAAAAAGTGCTTTTGGACTCAGACAAAAACTATGATAAGACAGTTTTAGAAAGTTCATCTTTGGAGGGTGTTGCAACATCAATGAACAATGCTAGTGAAAAGAGCATCCTTGAAAGCGATAAGCATGTTTTGGAGACCAATAAGGACAGGACTCAGACACATTCCAATAGTATGTACATTGCAAATGCTACAGAAGACAAAATGCAAGACGTGAAAGTCGGTAACGAGATTCAGAGCCCAACTTCTGAGCTTTCTGCATCCTCATTAAGCAAGTAGGTCAATATGGACCATCTCCCTTCTGTTCATTCAGCATTACTGTCCATGATGTCTAACTTGGAAACTGCAAAGCTTAGCTTTCGTAGAGAACAGTGTAAAATAAGTCTCTGTCCTGCATATTATGAAATTGTGGTGCACTTGCTTTTTCTGAAATTGTCGCAGTGGAATAGTAGCTGAAGATTTGACAGCAGAGAAAAGAAGAGACACTGGTGTCATCAGGTCAAAGTTTTTTATGCCATCAATTAAACCTGCAGCTCAGATGCAGAAGACAACATCATTGACTGAGACAAAACTTTCTGAATTTGGTAACAAGAGAGTTGGCTCCATAACACAGAGTCCTTCAGATGAAATAATGTAAGCCAATGGTGTAAACTAGAAATTTTTTTTAGACAGTTTATATGATACTATTTAATACAGATCTCAAGATAACAAAGATGATGAAACTGGGAGCAAAGCTGGTTTCCCCACAGACTCTGGATTACTGCCAATGATTAACCCTCTTCAGACAGGAAGTCAGGAGAGCCACCAAGTTTTAGGCATTACTATGTAAGTTTTAGTAACTTACATTTGTATCATGCTTAAATTTTCAAGCTTCCGTTTACTTTACCTGATTGTAATTTCATGGTAAATGCAAGAATTCTAACATTTGTTGTTGATAACCCAAATACTTTAGGAAGGACTCCCAGTTGGATGGTGAGGAAAACATAAGAGCGTTGATTGGTTCTTTGAGGCCAAATGAACAAAAACCAAAACTAGGAAAATCTGTTCCTGAGAAAAGCAAAGCAAGCAGTAAAGATCTTTTTACTTTCAGGTCTCGCCATCTCGCCCATCAGATTGATGTTTCCAACAGATTATGCCATTGAATTCACCATGTAAAATGCTTGAGATGTATAGAAAACTTTTCTTAGCATGCATGGACTACTTTAGCTGATCTTGTTTCTTGGTTTCTTTTGCAGTATCGTTTCTGTTTGGATGCCCGCACCTAAAAGAATTTCACATATTTATCTGATTTACTTGTTTGAACTTTTTCTCTTAAACTAGTCATGTTTGTTGTATATGGAGATCAGTTCACCCAAAACTATTAGTTATATAAGATATTGTTTGGCATTCTAAGTAGATTAAGAAATCATCTTATATGTTATGAATGATAATGCCATATTTCTAAGCCATAGACACAACGCTCTGATATTGTGCTTAAATCCAGTTAAGTGCCTCTCTTGATGAATGAAAATAGAAATATTTTCTAACCAAAAAAAAAATCGTTGGCATGTTTTCCTTCAGTTCCCGGATAAGTCCTCCTAGCAAAAGTCAACAGACAACTACGTCCACCCCATGCAGCATTGCTGTAACAAGAAACATAACTCCTATTCCAACTGCAAAGAATACTCTCAACGAAGGAGACAAAACACTGCCTATTAAAGCTGCCAGGAGGACTCTAGACACATCCAGCCTGAAAATTTCAGCGTACCATACTGATTTTCTTTCTGCTACCTGTCAAATTCTGCAAATATGGAGATCTCATTTTTCTGAAATCTTTCAATCAATCACATGCTCCTAATGCAGAAAACTTGGTTCAAAGCCCGAGACATCTCGGACAGTGTTGCAAAAAAATATGAAATCCTCAAAAAATGTGGACCAGCATGGTGGTTTTAAAGCTATTTTACAAGCCAAAGACAATAATTGTACAGAGAGGCTGAAGCAAATGCCTGCTAACTTGTCCATCAAGAGGAAAGTACCAGAGGTCTGTTTTCCTTTTCTCCACCGCTTTCCCTTGCAAAAGAATACCTTTTCTGCATAGTCACATAACAAGTATAGGACATCTTTGTCACTTGTGATAGCACCTAATGCAGACGAATTTGGATTTGACGATCCTACTTCCGTCAAAGCGTCTTTCGCACTCACCCAGTGAAAGCAGGTTCTTCTGTAAAATTAGATAATGCACATCTTTTCTTCATCAATGCTGAACTTAGGTGTGATTACTCCTCAAAATTCTACAGGGGCTCCTCTGAAGGTACTGAAAGGATATGGCACAAACAGGTGATTGATAGAAAAGGAATAGATATAGATGTTTGATATAGTTTCCGAAGTGTCTCCCATACATAGGAACGTAGAAGCATGTCAACCTTTTAAAGTTCTCCATCATTCTTCATTGATAGGTTAATGATCATGAGCATTCTGGAAATGGTAATAAGACCAGTGATTATGAAAATTGCCAAATCTCTTCACGTGATGTTCCTATGGAGATGAACATCAAAGAGTTAGGACGCCCTTTTGCGATAGAAGATGATGACAACATAAAGAAGGCTGAGGCTCTTTCAAAGGATCTCGATGATGTAAGGAGTGCTTCCTCGCTATTTTTGGTTCTTCCTTTTTTTCTGCTTGCTGGTGTAGTATCTTTTCAGATATTATGAGAACTCAGGAAGTAAATCACTGCTATAAATTGTGGAAAAGGTAAATGCTTGTTCAGCCAGTACATTTTACTCTAAACAAGTAACCAGACAACATACACTTCATATTTTAAGTTTCTCTGAGATTTAGAATTGCATGAGATATACCACCTTCCCATTTTATATTGGCTACACGAACAATGAAAAAAATTCTGCATTCTCTCTCAACTTGTTTTCTGTTGGTAACTTAGACATGTCCTCTTTGGTCCTAGAAATTGTTACAGTAGTTCCTTTTAGGTTTATGTAATTGGATCTGAATTTTCTTAACATCCTTTTCATTGTATCAATCTTAGCTAGAGTTCCACTTTAGTGAAACCTTCAGTATGCTCGAAAGCAGGTTTGCTCTTTTTAACTGCACCTCGGAATTTCAAGAGGCATCCATGAGTTTGACAAAGAAAAAATGGACACGAGAATAAGAAGCCAGTTTAGATGGTTATTCTGATTTTGTTGGTGGAAGTTTTATATGTCTCTTATATAAGCGGAATTGAAATGGGGTCCCCAAAGCCAATTGGTGGATGCATTAATTAGTGTCCTAGACCACCCTCTATTAATGCTTTCAAGCCGATAATTGAAAATTCAAAGGTTACGTGGTGCAATAATTCTATATGCTTCAACTTAGCTCCTTTTTCTCCGAGCAAGCAACAATTTGTTCTTTGTTGAGGCCTAGACGAGGCAGGTGAGAAAGTGTCATGCCTGATCATAGTTTATTATGTTTCCAGATGTGCAGCATGCTCAGGAAAAAACAGGAGGAGGCAAAAGAACTATTAGTTCGTGCTGTTGTGAACAACAATAAGCTGCTACTGCTTAACCATCCCATTTATGAAGAGAAGATATCCTTATTACTGAACTACTGTCGCACCCTTTCCTTTTCACAATTTTCAATTCTTTAGTCTAAAAATGGTCATGTATGCCTTCACCACCTAGAACATACACAGGGTTCAGAAATTCGCTGCTGAGTTGATGATGAGGTACCAACTAGCAATATCACACTAAGACAACATAGAGGTATTTTTTTCCTCTCTGTGTGTGCATGCTGCAGAAAAGACTTGAGTAGTTAAATACGTATAACTACTAACGCCATGTAGTTTCAGGCAGAGCTTGCTGCTGACTGTTCTAATGCAATCACAAAGAATCTCTTTTCATTGCATTCCTCCGGGTGAAGAAGCATTGAGTTCACAAGTGCAAAAGATGACTTTGGTGCTAATAACAAACTAAAGTGATGTTTGAGCTAGTTTACTCTTGTAGGCAGATCTCTGACTGAAGGAGAAGTCGAACTTTTACTAGATTTCAAGTATCTCATTAAACGTCTGCATCTTAGAATCTGTCCTTGTACAGATATTGGCAGTTTGCTTATACTAAGATCACCTGAAGATATTGAACATCTTAGTATGCTTTTTGCACTATCATTTTGTGCTTCTTTACAGATTCTCCCCCTTTGGAAACCTTACAAAGCAGCACTAAATGAGATAATAGATTTCTGTGGCTATTGTGAATACATATGTTATTCATATCCAAATATGGGTAGTCAGCCCACGATCTGAATAAATTCATAACCGTATGAGCTGAAAGTTGAGTAAACACAAGGAACAGGTTAAACTATTGGGGAAGGAGATAACTGTGTTTTCTGGGCATAAATCTTTATGAAATTTTAAAAGTGAAATGAAAGCAAACTCTAGAATCTTTGTCAAACTATCAATTAAGTATAAATTGCTGTAATTTTATCTTTAGGGAACCATCTACTCACATCGTGGAGCTCTTGATGGGACATTTCATTACAGAAAATAAGAGGTAATAGGTGCTACAGAATAAGGCAGGACATTGGATCATGCCTAACCAAATCTTGTTGCAGGAGAAAGAGGTTTCCCTTTGCAAAGATGAAGGAAACAAGAGTAGAGAAGATTGAAAGAGGTTTCCCCTTTTCAGAGATGAAGGAAACCAGAGTGGAGAAGATTAAAGAAAACAACAACTATAAGTCTTAGCTTTATACTCCTCAGGCTATATTGCAATATAAGTGATGGAACTAAAAGTTGTATAGAAGTAAAACAAATACTCTGAAAACTTATTTACCTAATTGAAGACCTAAAATTAGGGATACCAGGCTTGTCATATTGAGCAATTTACAAGCATGAGAGTGAAGTTGCATGAAGTTATCAAAATCCCGTGAAAACATGTTAACTGCATATATATGTCTCCAGATAATCAGCCATTGAGTTGCCTCCCTGCAGATATGTTGAATCTGCACCATGATATGCCTAATGAGTCCCGATATTTGTTCAGTCAAATTCATCAATGGGTATGGAGGTACTCATTTCCTATTGAAGAGTTTTCGTTTTGCATCCTATCAGTGTCAATAATAATTTTGTCCACACCATTGTGCAGCATTATAAATGAACGAATCCTTTGGAAAGTTGGTTTAAAGCTAGCAAAGTAATCTTGTTGAAGCACGTATCAAGTAAATATTTATTGCTATTTCTGATAATGAACCAGTATTCACATAATCCAGGGTTGTCGTTAGAAGCTCCATCAATATTGCATATGCATTTAGAAAATATCTAACTAAAAAAGAGTATTTAAAGTAGAAGTTGAAAGAATAGTCTATGAGGTCTCAACCATGTAACTGCAGTGTAATATGATGAGTGAATGACGGTAAATAATTTTCAAAATCTTATTATTGTTACAAGTCATCTATGCTAATTGAAGAAGGCTACTGTCTGCTCAGATAGTAATTTTGGCTGCATTTAAGTATTGGCATGTCAATCTTGAATTTGCACACTTCATCGCAGTTGGACTTCGCAATTTTCTGGACATGAAATTGTAAAGAAACTAGTCTCTTAAATTTTGACAGAAAGATTATTAGAATACTTAATTTGGATAATGTTGTACAAAAATGTTAAAACTTTGTTCTGATCCACAACTTTATTGCTGATGCTGAGATGCTGTTTGCATGTCAGTTCCTATTGGCTTTTGCATTTATAAAAGCTCTTCTCTTAATTTTGCTTGGCTCACTGTATGAGTTTCATGTTTATCAGAATGAGCCGTTGAGCCAATGAGTTTACATCTCCATCAGCATCTATTCAAATTAGATGAATTCCATGCTGTAAATTCACTATTTTTATCAAAGTCATCCTCCACCATCTGTCCATGTCATTTCCTAGATGTGGTCCTAAGTAAATCCTTATGCATTAGCTAAAAAAGCAAACTTAAAAACCTTTTAACATAGTAGGCTGACACAAAGAGGGTTGACTTTTGTCTTACGTATCTCTTGGGAAAAATTAACTTAAATTCATAAATGGACTGTGCAGACCTCATCCCTAAACATTACTGCAAATTAGGACGTTAAAAGAATATTTTTCAAGTAAAGACAAAAAGATTATGCTTCTTGAATCAGTTTCCTCTTATTAAAGCTTTACATCCATATAAAAATATATTGAACATTACGAGTAGTCACAGAAAGAAATGTATATAATGAAACTCTCTAGCTCTTCTGAAATACTTGAATGATAAATACAATGTCTAGCTTCAAGTATTTATCCTGCATTATCTTGCTGATCTTGTTTTCATCTGCATTAATCGAGGCTCGCTCCTTCATTTCTATTAGGATTGCCAGGGAAGCATTGGAGGAACAATTCGAACGAGAGAAGACGAAATATAGCACCCGCAATTGGCCCGAGCGAGTGAGTCCAGGAGGACCTGACCCTCATCACCATTTTAAACACTTATGATCAGAAAATTATATTGTCTAGGCCATAGGGAACCAGAAATCAAGAATCTTCATCTAAATTGGTGTTCAGATGCTGTAATTACGTTTTTCCTTTGCAATAATGTGATCTGATGCTTTTGACAAAGAACATTAGTACACTACAGCCCTTTTTTGTAATAAACTTATCAGATGTTAAGGAAAATATTTCATCAGAGTAATTTCTTACATTATGTTTTTTCGCTGAATTAATTCTGGTCTTTGTGAATTGTTCGGTTTTCTTTTTGTCAGTTTAATACTCTTCAGCAGACTGAACTAATTAATGTCGAATAATTTTGTTTACCCGAAAAATCGGATAACGTTAAATTTAGTTATGGTTCTAAGGGTATGCAAATTCCTTTGATACAAAATGACAATACAGGTATTTTTGCTATAAAATGAGAATGATGGACGGGAAGACTGAAATGAGTTAGAAAAACAAGCACAGTGAAATCTTAATATATCTTCGAGGACCTGCGTCTATTGCAGTCTATCCCCCTTTTTATAGTAGAAGGTTACTGCTTTATCTATAACAACATAATAAAATAATACATATAGTGGAGGACCCGTGATGGTTTGTCTCTTCCTTGATTCTCGCCAAGATTCTCTCCCTCGGTGCGGTTGTAACGGCTCTTGTCTGCGAGCTCGGCACTGGCTCGAGCTCGGTGTTAGATCGAACCCCCAGTCTTGGTTCGAGCTCGGTTCTGCCTTGGGGCATCGATATTCGGGGCCTGTGTCAATCGGTGTTGCCCCGTAGTCCGATTCAGACACGGGCTCGATAATGATATCGAGTTTTGCCGTTGATCGGTCTTATAGCTCGAAGCACGACGTCCCTACTTCGGAATTCGTCCGAGCTTGTCATGTGGATACCCTTCGATTGAAACGTCATTGTCTAGACCGGTCTTTATGACTGAGAATCGGTTTTGACCGTACACAGATAGTCCCCTCGTTTCTCGGAAAGGATGTGGCGAGGAACGATATGATTTCCCTGCGGCTCGATCAAATTTATGTTGACGTTTCTATCGAACCCGATCTTGACGTATGTGATAGCTGTCCCATCGGCTCAATTTTACCGAAGCATTTAATGTGTGTCAGACGGTGGTCGGCCACCGCTAATACCGAACCATCATGCCTTAGTCTATAAATAGTCTTTCCATACAACCTTTACCACTTTTGCGCCTTCTCTTCTTCAAAACTTTCTTATTTATCCTCTTTATTTCGCTGCTACGGGGCCGCCCATACCAGAATTTTGGTGCTGTCTATTTCTTCACCTTCCTTTGCACTCTTTCCTTTCATATCAATGGCGAAAACTTCCAAAACCGTACCTCAGAAGGAGAAAGCTTCTTCCTCACGGCTGTCTGATGATAAGGTGCCGGTGGAGCCGTCAGTTTATGACTATGTTCCTGGCCCGTGCATTTTGAAGACCGATTTTAAGGTGGAGAATCCTTCCTCCGTTCCGGGTCGATGTGAACATGTATCGATGTATACGTGCTCTATAACAGAGGATCACCTCGAGGCCGTCAGAAAAGACTGCAACTGGGGTTCCGAGGTCGTGTTGCAAATTCCATCTTCCGATGAGAGTGTTACCACTTACGTGGAGGGGTTTTTAAGTATTTATACTTATCCCTTCACACTGGGACCCGTCGACCCGGTGATTATTGATTTCTGCAAAAGGTATCAAGTCACCCTTGCCCAAATTCATCCCTCTTTATGGCGTATAGTGATCTTATTGCGCTTCTTCTCTATCAAAGTCGGGGGGTTGGATTTTTCTCTGAACCACCTCATACGACTGTATCGGCCTCAGATCTTTCGAGAACTAATCAGACTTCATCGTCGGGCATCGAAGGCTTTGATGTCGAGCATCGATGAAGACAAGGATCAGGGTTGGATGGGTCGTTATATTCGAGTGAGGACCCGTGATCTCATTCCGGAGGAGAAGATATCGTTCCCTAAAGAATGGAATTTTGACCGTAAGTGATTTTTGTTCACTTTTCATGTCCTTTTTCGATTTTTTCTGATATCCTTCCCTGATGTTGAGCTGCCCCTTGGATGCCACAAGCGGTGCCTGACCTCGAGAACTGGGTTCGGAAGTTAGCCTCGACCTCCTCTTACACCGAGCGCGCTTGGCGTGATTTGGCAAAAGGCAGATGGGAGGCCAAGAACCATGGTGAGGTTTGCTTCTTGTTTCCTTCGAAGTATTCTTTGCGTTCTATTCGTTACCGATTTCCTTTTGTGCAGGCGTAACCAGGGATGCCGCTTTGAAGCCTTCGAGCGGTGAAGAAGGGAACAAGTCCCTAGTCCCTAAACATGGGGAAGATAAGAAGCGAAGAGCTTCCTCTCGGTCAGAGGACCCCAAGCCCAAAACTCGAAGGGTGAGGAGAAAAGTAATTGCCCTTTCGATTGACTCGGTCCAACGACTGAGAGAAGAAGAAGAAGAAGAAGAAGAAGAAGAAGAAGAAGAAGAAGAAGAAGAAGAAGAAGAAGAAGAAGAAGAAGAAGAAGAAGAAGAAGAAGAAGAAGAAGAGGAAGAAGAAAATAGCTTCTCGACTTTGGTAGTCCGATCTACGGAGGCCATCGAGGTTGCCAGAGCTCCCGAGACGATGGCGGCTGTGCCTGTCGGGGTTGTTTCCGAAGACCTGAGTCTCGACCGAAGTACTCCGAGTGATTTGCTCGGGGCTATGACAATGGGTCATTCGCCTTCTCTTCCATCTTTTTCTGAGGAGGCGTTGAAGGAAGCTCGAGAGTTGAAGACTCCCAATATCGACGCAGGCTCTGGTGCAGGGGATCCTTTTAGGGATTGTTTTACTGGAGTCGATGGTGGTTCCGATATCGGTGACGCTTCTCTTTTATTAGAGGAGGCTCAGCGTTTCATTACTCGGGTAATGATTCTTCCATACTTGGTTTCTTTGTTCTTTTCCATACTTGACTCATGTTTTTTACTGTGCAGGCCATTAGTAGGTTTCGAGTTGATCTTAGCCAGTGTGAGGCCGAGCTCCGGAAGGTCTCAGGTGAGAGAGATGCCCTGCGACTTCTTTGCAGCCAAAAGGACAAGGCTATAAAGGACCTCCAAGCGGATTTGGCTAAGGTCGGTGAAGAAGGGGTCGAGCTCGATAAGCAGGTGAGCCTCATTCTGTTAAAGTATGGGTCTGACTCAACCGTGGAAGTTAACCCTTTGTTGTCTCAGTTGCAACAAAAGATCGAAAAGATCGGGTTACTTCGAGAAGAAGTCGATCAAATCCGAGCTGAATGCAATCGGTGGAAGGAAACCCTCGACCGCCTGGCAGCGAAAAAAGAAACCATCTTAACAAAATTATTATCGGCTGACGTTCAACTTCGAAGTGTCAAGCAAAAGGGGTCGGTTCAAGCTAAGAAGATCGAGGAGCTTGAAACACGACTTGTTGAGGCTAAGGCGGAGGTTGAGTCGTCGAAAGTCTTGGCGGAAAAGTCCATTGCTGTATATCGGGTTGATGATGAGGCTGCTCAGATGGAGGCCCGGGAAGCGGCGAAGACCGCCGATACTCGAGCTCATTGGGTTGCCGAACTTGCTAAGTGTAGGTCTCGGAGGGAGACACTCGAGGAGATACACGCTCGAGGTTTCGACCTTACCGAAGAGGTAAAAAAGGCAAAAGAACTCGAAGCTGAAGCTGAAGCCTTGGCTTCTGATGATGATGATGATAATGATGGTAGCAAAAGCGGATTCGAGGACGGGGAAGAGCTCGACCAGGAAGCTTAGTTTCTAATTCTTCATGTTTGTACATTAATCATGTAGGCAATTTTTGTATATATATGTATAATCAGGTCGACTTGTTTTTGTTTTGTGAAGACTTTTAATCGAATGTTGACCTTGTAGTCTCTCTGATCGATCAGATTTGTAGCCCCTGGGTTTGCTTGTTGAGTCGATGATTCAAACTTTGAAGGAACATAATCCGTAGGTGTAATGTAATGGTTGAGTTAATGTAAACTAAGAGTAAAAGTAGCTTATTAGCCATCGAGTGAATGTTTTGAACTTGAAATATTGTAGCCCGTTGGCTTAATGGTCGAGTGAGTGCTTGCTCGAACTCGGAATAATAGTATCCCGTAGGCTTAATAGTCGAGTGAATGTTTCGAACTAGAGATAATGTGGCCCGTAGGCTTAATAGTCGAGTGACTGTTTCGAACTCGAGATAATGTGGCCCGTAGGCGCAATGGTCGAGTGAGTGTTTCGAATTCAAGATAAAGGTAACCCGTAGGCTTAATAGTCGAATGATTGTTCCAAACTTGAAATATCGTAGCCCGTAGGCGTAATGGTCGAGTGAGTGCTTGCTCGAACTCGGAATAACAGTAGCCCGTAGGCTTAATAGTCGAGTGAATGTTTCGAACTCGAGATAATGTGGCCAGTAGGCTTAATAGTCGAGTGAAGAACTCGAGATAATGTGGCCCATAGGCGCAATGGTCGAGTGAGTGTTTCGAACTCGAGATAAAGGTCGCCCGTAGGCTTAATATTCGAGTGATTATTTCGAACTCGGAATGAAAGTAGCCCGTAGGCTTAATATTCGAGTGATTATTTCGAACTCGGAATGTAAGCAGCCCGTAGGCTTAATGGTCGAGTGAGTGCTAGCTCGAACTCTAAATAACAGTAGCCCGTAGGCTTAATAGTCGAGTGAATTTTCGAACTCGAGATAATGTGGCCCGTAGGCTTAATGGTCGAGTGAGTGCTTACTCGAACTCGGAATAACAGTAGCCCGTAGGCTTAATATTCGAGTGATTATTTCGAACTCGGAGTGTAGGTATCCCGTAGGCTTAATAGTCGAGTGAATGTTTCGAACTCGAGATAATGTGGCCCGTAGGCTTAATGGTCGAGTGAGTGCTTGCTCGAACTCGGAATGTAAGTAGCCCGTAGGCTTAATAGTTGAGTGAATCTTAATCTGGTTGCACAATAAATCTCAAGTCATTGCACATGTGTTTATGTTTGGGCCAATCTATATGAGCATGGTTCATTTTGACCATTTGGCTCTTACAATTTTTCCTGTTGGAACTCTATTGTTGTGAGATGATTTTCTTGCATCTGAACTCGATGTATTTGAGGGCCCTGATGCCCCCCCGGTATTCGAGGTCGGTTGGAAAGAGGCCTCGGATATTGTTAAAAGTGCAGCACGATCGATGGTTGCCTCATTAAAAACCTTGTCGAAAAATCCATTTGGGAGAAAACCGGTCTAAGGGAAAAAAAGTGCAACGCGTGCTTTTAATCGAAAGATCTTCTTTAGCTCTTGTTCGGACTTCTGCATGGGTCAATTAGATGAATATGGAAAGGTCGTACCTTAGCAGTAGTACCGTTTTAGATGTGATACATTTCAACTGCTTGATAGATGTTTGTCGTTTATGATACCGAGCCTGTATGATCCTTTTCCAACGTTCTCGAGCACCTAGTATGGTCCTTCCCAATTTGGTCCTAATTTTCCTTCGTTTGGATTTCGAGTATTGATGGTGACTTTTCTTAACACTAAGTCCCCGGGATTGAAATGGCGAAGTTTAGTTCTTCGATTATAATACCTTTCGATTCGTTGCCTTTGGGCGGCCAATCGGATGAGGGCAGCTTCTCGTCCTTCGTCCGATAATTCAAGGCTGCTGTTCATAGCCTCGTTATTTGATTCTTCCGTTATGAATCGAAATCTGGGACTAGGTTCACCGACTTCAACTGGTATAAATGCTTCGGAACCATATACTAAGGAGAATGGGGTCGCCCCCGTACTGGATTTTGACGTTGTTCGGTATGCTCAAAGGACTTCGGGCAGGATTTCTCTTCATTTTCCCTTCGCGTCTTTCAATCTCTTCTTCAGGTTTTGAAGAATAGTCTTGTTCGTTGATTCGGCCTGACCGTTCCCACTGGGGTGGTATGGTGTTGATAATATCCTTCTTATTTTGAGATCTTCGAAGAATTTTGTGATTTTGCTGTCAACGAATTGCTTCCCATTGTCGCATACTATTTCGGCGGGTATCCGAATCGGCATATGATATGATCCCAAATAAAGTCTATAACTTCTTTCTCTCTTATTTTCTCGAACGCCTGCGCTTCAACCCACTTAGAAAAATAGTCAGTCATAAATAAAATAAATTGGGCTTTACCTGGGGTCAATGGCAGAGGGCCGATGATGTCCATTCCCCATTTCATGAATGGCCATGGGGATAGGAACGAGTGAAGTTGCTCTCCGGGTTGATGGATCATTGGCGCAAACCTTTGACATTTATCACATTTACGAACAAATTCTCTCGCATCTTTGCCCATATCGATCCAATAATACCCCGCTCTGATCACTTTTCGAACTAATGTGTCGGCACCGGAGTGATTGCCACAAGTGCCCTCGTGTACTTCCTGGAGGATGTAAATGACGGAATTTTTTGGGGATTGGTTTTGGGGCCGCGCTTGAGGGAAAAGGCTTTTGTATGAATTTTTTCGAATCGAGCCCTTTTATCATTGGCGGAGCCCCCGGGATTTGATCGACCCTAGCGTTATACATTTCCACTTTTTTGTCGTTGGCTTCGACTCATTTTGTGAGTTCCTCGAGCAATTTAGCAATTTCAGGAGCGGTCCCCGATTCCTGCTCATTTGATTTCACTACGGCGGGCTCCGTTCTGGGGGTGACTTCTCGAAGAAGCGGGTTGGAGTTCGGCCCGCTTTGCATATGAGTTCGGCTCTGTAACTGAGCTATCGCTGCTTGTTGGGCTTGTAACATTTCGAAAATCATACGCAAGCTGACCCCAATTTCCCCCGTGCTGTAGGTGTCTCGGGCTATGAATCGAGCACCGCCCTGAACGCTTCTTTCCGGTTCAGAACGCTGATTCGCTTCTAGAGCTATTTGTGAATTGATATCCAATGGTACTTCGGCTCGAATTTCGGGTTCTTCGATTCGAGCCTCGTTGTCGTCGTCAGGTAGCCTTCCGGCTCCGGGCGCCAAGTTGTTGGTTTCATCTTGAAGGCCGGCTTCGAGGTCGATAGGTAGAGCCATTGCTGATTTGAAATTGTAAGTTGGAGTGTACTGTAGATTTATATCAAATAATCACTGTTACCCTTAGCCCCACGGTGGGCGCCAAACTGTTTACCCGAAAAATCGGATAACGTTAAATTTAGATATCGTTCTAAGGGTATGCAAATTCCTTTGATACAAAATGATAATACAAGTATTTTTTGCTATAAAATGGGAATAATGGACGGGAAGACTGAAATGAGTTAGAAAAACAAGCACAATAAAATCTTAATGTATCTTGGAGGACCTGCCTCTATTGCAGTCTATCCCCCTTTTTATAGTAGAGGGTCACTGCTTTATCTATAACAACATAATAAAATAATACATATAGTGGAGGACCCATGATGATTTGTCTCTTCCTTGATTCTCGCCAAGATTCTCTCCCTCGGTGCGGTTGTAACGACTCTTGTCTGCGAGCTCGGCACTGGCTCGAGCTCGGTGTTAGATCGAACCCCCAGTCTTGATTCGATCTCGGTTCTGCCTTGGGGCATCGATATTCGGGGCCTGTGTCGATCGGTGTTGCCCCGTAGTCTGATTCGGACACGGGCTCGATAATGATATCGAGTTTTACTGTTGATTGGTCTTATAGCTCGAAACTCGACGTCCCTATTTCGGAATTCGTCCGAGCTTGTCATGTGGATACCCTTCGATTGAAACGTCATTGTCTTGACCGGTCTTTATGACTGAGAATCGGTTTTGACCGTACATAAATTTCACTTAGAGCTGCTTGAGAACACTGCTGATAAAATTATTTTCTTGCTTCTTTTCTGTCATCAATTATTTCTTCTTACATTAATTCACCTTAAGTTTAATCCTCTAATCTAGCTGAATATTGGATACATCTGGCTCACGAAAGTGTTAGTGTCAATGAACTTTTTTTTGTCTGATCTCTAAATTGGGATCCGAATAAAATATGGGAATATCAAATAATCTGATGCTATCTATATACAACTGACAATAAGAACTTTGACACTATAAAGCCATCTAAAAAATATTTCAAGTAGCTGGTCATAATACAACTAGGAAAATAAGAGACACAACCTGCAATAATATGATGATGGTGTAAAGAAATTTTATACTATAAGTACATAATAAATAATTACTCTACCCCATCGGGTAGAGGTAAGGTCTGCGTACACACTACCCTCACCAAATTCTACTTGTGGGACTATACTGGATCGTCGTTGTTGTTGTTGTAAGTACATAATAAATTAGACCCTATTACGATTAAATTTTAGGATCAACATTGATTTTTCTCCCTCTTATTGGAGGATAGACTGGGGGATGAGTTCTTTCGGAGCATCCAAGGGGCATAAGTTACCATTTTCTCAGAGATTCTTTGTATAAGCTAAGCACTTTGTTGATATTTAATTTTTTCATTGAGATCCTATTGGAAGACTACTTTCGGAAGATTGTCCAAGATATTTTGCAGATTATTTGGGAAGATCAGATTTGATTAATTGATGACTAAAAAACTCTAATTAATTGATGAACACAGGCTAAGGATAACCATTTAATTTAGGGACTGAGTGTTTCATTCTTTAAATTTCAGATGCACGCCGGAGCACATTGCTTTCATTCTACTGGAAACTTATAAAGCAGGGCACTAAACATTACTACTACATGCTTTGTTGGGGCATTACTTTTATTTTTATTATTTAGTTTGCTCTTATACTTATCTCTACAACATCCTCTTACTTATGTATTGCCATCTCATTAAGTTGGAATGAGGTATTCTGCCATAGGGAACTTCGATTATTAGGAAAAGAAAAAAGAAAACGCGTAGCAGGGTTTTGAACCATTTTTAAAAAGTCATATACGTATATTCAACTTATAACGCGTAACTCTTATTAATTAACATTGAATTAACTAGTTATTATGCGAAAGAAAAGAAAAGAAAAATCACAAAAATGGAGGGAAGCAACTAATAGCTCTTTATCAATCCATAACACAATCCAACATAACCGATCTTGAAAGCACATCATATTTATTATTTAGATAGATAAGGTTATTAATTTCGTCATGAGGAAAGTGACCACTGAGATAAGAGCTGATAAATAATTACTTATAATTTTCTTGTGTTTAATAAAAATGGGAATTTGATGTCAACTTGCTATTCCATCTAATCCAACTTTACTTACTGCAAGTGGTGCTATCTGCAATAAATTATTATTATAAGAGCATCCAAAGCCGCAATGTTTTGATAAGATCAGTCAACACATATTAAGTGTTAGTTGTCACTTGTTAAGTGGGGCTTAAAAGTTCTTCACTTTAACTGCTTATGAACCTACCTCAATCTGTTGATGGTACAATTGCGGCCCAGGACTATTTGACTTCTATAAATTGACATTATTAGTTGTCCAAAAAAGCCGCAAATGAACGATATAGTTTGAGATGGATTAGCACAATCTTTCAGATGCCAAAACTGTCACACATTATCTACTGTAAAACCATCTTTATTCTTATTAATATACTCAATCTGTTTCAATTTATGTGAACTCATTTGATTAGGCACGGAGTTTAAAAAAAAGAGTAGACTTTTAAATTTGTGGTGTAAAATGAGGCACATATATTTTGTGTGGCTATAAATCATTCCATAAAGGTAAATTGTTTCAAAATAGGGAAATGAGTCATTCTTTTTTACACGAACTAAAAAGGAAATAGGTTCACATAAATTGAAACGGAGGGAGCATGATTAACGGAAATAAGTATTTTTTTTATTTGGACTTTTGCGACCCGTCTGAGTTTTTTGTTAATTAGTCACACCAAATTTTTACATGGAATCCAAATTAACTCCATCATATTATAGAGAGGGTTACAAAAGTCTGGCCTCCAAAACGGTCACACTATAAGTGCTAGAAAAGGAGAAACAATAGCAATAAGAGCTACAAAAAAATAAGTGAAGAACGAGGAAGAACAACCAAAAAATGAGCTACTCGTTGTGGCTAATTAGAATCTGCTGCTAAAAACCTCCAAACACGATATCCACGATTCAAATAAAGAATATATTATTAAGAATTCTCAGACCATATTTCAGCTCAAACCCAATAGTGAAAATGAAAAAACTCAATTTGCTTGTTAAAACGGTTGCTCCCTTTTCTTTTTGTTACATTCAAAAAGCCCTGTAATTAAATCCAAACAAAAGAAAAAACATAATTGTGCAATATTTTAGACATGTTTTTTGTAAATTATTTGTAGCTATTATACATGGTATTTTCTTCGTTAGGCATTATACATGGTACAATTCAAGTGTAATAGTGATATATTATAATTATACACTATTTATACATGCGGTATATTAATTTAGGTATATATATATATATATTATATATGTGATGATTATACAATATAAATCATATATAATTAATAAAAAATGTATAATCATAGAATATCCGGTATTTTATTTGCAACTTCGAAAGACTTCTCATGCGAAAAATGTCAAACGGCCCTTTTAAATGAGTGCATAATTTGGAAATGGAAAACAAATTTTAAACAATAAGTCTTAATACATATGTGTGTTGAATCTCCGTTTGGAAAAGGGATGAAAAATGGTGATAAAACCGGGCGGATGGGGGAGGGGTTTGGGAAAAAGAAAGAGAGAATAGGAAGAGAAAGGGTTTCTAACTCTTATTTTTTGGTACTAGATTTTTGGTAAATTAGGTAACTGATCCTTAATGTGTGCTTTAGTATTTATTTTGAAAAATCATGTTTAAATTTTAAATATGCTATAAAAGTAAATAAATCTGCTACTTTTGAAATAAACTAAGAGTTATGTTATTTATATAAAAAAGTTTTGAAACTTGATTTACCATGTAAAAATCTCAAAAGAATTTGAAACCAAATCAAACCAAAAAGATTTGGAAGCCAATATTCCCAATTCAAAAGGGACTGAAAATAGCCATTGGACCACTCACTGGAGAAGTGAGCTTGGGCCCACCAAGGGGACTAATAAGTCTTCAATCAGAAGAAGTGAGGATAGTAACTCAAAAGCAGGGGTGTTCAAAACCGAACCGAACCGAAATCGAAGCTTAATGGCTTATTGGTATCGGGTTAACGGTTTAACGGATGGGGAACGGATTGAATATTTTTTATTAACGGCTTATCGATTTGGGGGCGGATTATTCAATTTTCTTAACGGATAATTCGTTAACCCGTTAAGAATATATATATATATATATATATATATATATATATATTAAATATCAAAAACCCTTCCACTTCTTCTAGTACTTTATCTCTAAGCCTAATTCCTAAATAATCAGAACCCTAACGCCTAAACTTCAACTACCAGCAGAATTATGGTTCTCTTTATTCGACCATAATTCAACCAGCTTCAGTAGAAATTCAACCAGCACTCCAGCAGCCACCCGTAGTACTCTATCCCGTCGACTTTCAGACTTCCAGCACTCTATCTTAGTGCCCTAGTATGAAGAGCAAGCTCATATTTTTGCTTTTTAAAATTGTAAATATGGCTCCAGCACATCCTTTGTGTTAATTATTAATATATTGTTACCTTTCTAAGAGAAATGAACAAGAAACAAAGGGAAGGACCGCACGTTTATTGTAATATTGCTTAGTTTGTGATATGAATAAATTAATAAAAGCTTAGATGCCATTATATTTAATGAGATAAACTACTAAAATTGTTCCTTTGCATCTAAACCCAAGTAATCACATAGTTATCTCAATAAAATTTGATATCCTTGTATGATCCATGTTATAGCTAGCAAGAGTTACAGTGGCATATCTATTAGAACTACTTTTTCCTTAATTACATCATATCATAGTCTGCTTTGGGATGTAATATAGACTACAATGTGTTCTGCTTTTTTTACTCTACACTACATCATTCTTATATAGGCGTTAACAGACATGTATGTCTGGACTCAATGTGTAATTTCCTATTCTGAATTTGTATGCTAGGCGGTCAACAAACAATGAATGCACGCAATATAGATTGAATTAGGCCGATAAACCGCCCGATAACTGTCCGATAAGAGCTAAACCGATACCAATCCGCCCGATATCTTATCAGGTGGCTAGCGGATTAATATATTTAAAAGCCGATAACCGTTAAGCCAAACCGTTAAGAGTAATTAACCGCCCAATCCGCCCGATAAGCAGCCCTACTCAAAAGTACATACTTATTGGAAGAAATGGTAAATATTTCCTCGCTTCGGGGCGGTTGTAATATTATTCAGAGTAAACTTACAAATTCTATGATTTTATTGAGATAAAATTTTAATTTTTATGCAAACAAATTAAATTCTATAAATTAATTTAATAACAAAAATAATATTTTACTTCATCGAGGTGATCAATTTGCCTGAGGATGTTACTTACCTTACTTAATTAAAGTGTAAATTTTGAGCATTGGCTTGACAATAATGCTGAAGTAGTTTACCTCTTTAATCGACTTTGTGAAGGTATTTCTTATACGCATCTTTAATAGGTTCTACCATACAAAATGTATATACTAATGTATACTTCAACCAAGTGTAGATGAACTAAGATACTGGGCAAGAGAAGATGTTGCACCATTCGTTATATATAGAGAGAGAAATGTATGATGTAAGCCATTTAACCTTCCCTTCCTAATTAAAGGTCGTATAAATATGATAAGAATTACAATTATTAGTAATTGTATGAGAGGTTTTGGACTTCTGGGTATACGTACTCAGGGGCGGCTCTAGAAAAGTTGTGGCCTAAAGCCAAACTTTATTAAGAGGCCTTAAGCTTTTAAAAAAAGGTTCAAACATATTTTTATTTTAACTCTATTTTGTCTAGATTTTTGAGATGCAAAATTATTAATGATATGTATATAATTTATTTTAATTGTTCTTTTATATTTGACAATATAAATAACCCATTTATTCTTTTTTGAGATCACTGTTTAATGAAATCCTCTTTTAGATTGTATTAAAGTTTCAATAATAATCTTTTTTAAGTTGAGTAACCTTATTCTTATTGACATATTTGAATCCTAATATATAATGGGAAAAAAACAATTTACATCTATGAAGTGAAAACAAACAAAAAATGCAAAGCAAAGTTTCACTGCTTTAATTATTTTTGATTGTTAGTATGCGTGCTTGAAAACTTGAGAAATAATAATGACAATGAATGTACAATTTAATTTATTCAATGTCCCTTGTTTTTATTTTTTTGAGAATAAATAGCTGTGTAGGAGAAGAAGAAGAAAAAGTACAAGTTTCATTATGAAAAAAGGAGAAGAAAATATTAATGTCATACTTTAAATTAACCAACATTCATTATCAATCCTTGAGTAAATAGTTATCTATTCATCTTCTATAAATATTGTATATTTTTTACCTTATATTATTCAATATTTTTGAAAAAAAATCAAACATAGAAAACATAATTTAAAAATGGGCCCCCAAAGAATTGGGGTCTAAAGCCATGGCTTTAGCTGCTTGGCCCTTCAGCCGGCCTGGTACGTACCTCGTCTCTCCTTCATTTCATGTTTAAATGTTGTTAAAAATAATAATAATAATATTCATTATTCAAATAATTACTCCCTCCGTTCCAATTTATGTGAACATGTTTGACGGTGCACGGAATTTAAGAAAAAAATGAAGACTTTTGGAATTTGTGGTCCTAAACAATTCAAAAAGGGGCTCAGAGTATTTGTGTAGTTATAAAAACTTCTCATTAAGGGTAGAATTGTAAGTTTAAGTAAAATTGTTTCCAAATTTAGAAAGGGGTCATTCTTTTTGGAACGGACCAAAAAGGAAATAAGTTTACATAAACTGGAACGGAGGGAGTAGTATTTATTTATACGTAGTCATATCTAGCTACTTTAAAATACAGAAGAAAACTTTAATATTCTATTTTGGATATATTTTAATGCAATAAAAAAGAGAGACATACTTAGTAGTAGGTTTTTGCATTCTTACTATGTTTAACAACAAAGTTGGGCGCCACCATAATCCCAATAGAATAAATTGAAGTAGTTCTCTCTTGTCAAAATGGAAAGGGAAACTTTTTATATGAGAAAGAAAAGTAAAAGGTAAATCGATTTAAGTTTAGAAGATAATATTAACAATGTCATATCCCAGTAATTATAACCATAATTAAGTTCCAAATTAAAGCTGATTACGTTTTCATTATCATTCTAAAGAGTCGTATAGGAGCTAGATCAAGATCAACCAAGTTCTCGATTCTTTGAGATTTTATTGAGAATTTACTTTTCTAAAAGTTACGGTGATTTTTTCATAAAAACAACAAAAGTCAATCGTTACAAAATCATTAAATCGCTTAGTTCACCAAAAACATTAGGTGATCATTAGATTATTTTCCATGAGAGCAGCACAACAACCATAGCATCATTATGCATTACGTGAAAAACAAAAGAAATTCCAACCGTCCACGCACGGTAAACGGACAAGGCCACCTACAAATAACCAAAAAGAAGTGCTTTAATATTACCGATAATATCGTTAAAGAAAAGACGCTTTAGAAGAACAGGACAAGAATCTCGTTATTTTGTAGTTTGTGTTTTGTCTTTCCACATAAGAAAGATAAAGTCAAATGATTCATGTGGTCGTCTAAACTTTATAGTTCGTGCATGGTACAATGTTGACTCACCAAAAGATTATAGTAAGTCAGGTACAATCTTTCATTTGGCCGTCATATCCACTTAATATTTGTTTAATCTTCCTTCCTTGTCTTTCCTCGATGTCCTCAAGCACCTTGTAGAAGAGAACAAGCTTCATCATGGGGTCCTTATTTGAAAAGGTATAAAAACCCAAAAAAAATTGTTAGTTGGATAAGCACATTCTCAAGAAAAAAATATGTCTTTTGGATATTTTGAATTGTTAATTATTATGACATATAATATTTTAGTTGTAGTTTTCAAATATATAAATTTTGTTTCAAAAAATTTAAAGATTTTATATTCAAATTGACGGTCAAAATTACAGCGTTTAACTCTCGAAATTCGAGTTTTGCCACATAAATTGGAACAGAGAAAGTAGTAATTACAGACTGCCCTATATATTTAGGAACTTGAAGAATGATGATTGTGATATAAATCATCAAAAGGTGTCCCTTGAGCAACAGATTCTTCGATTGACTATTTGGTGTTGCTAAATGTGGAGCGGCGATTCGAATATAAAGAAAATATTTAAAACGCAAAGAACAATATGACAAGAAAAACTTTTAGGCCTACGCATACCTTTTGTCTTATTTCTTAAAGGGTTAAAGTAAACATTGTCTTATGCATATTTCTTTTTGATTAATTACATTAGAGCAAGAAGCTGGTAAAACACTTAATCTGTGTAAAGCACAGCATCTATTTTTTGGGAATCTTGCATGCTCACGACTAGTCCATCTTAGGCTATATGTATCATGCCTATCAAGGAGAAATTAGACCGACTGATCTGAAGGAGTACATATGACACCTAATGCAAATTTGAGTTTGGAAAAAGAAGAAATTAAAGTGTAGTGTTATATAAGGCGTAATACAATTTAGCTCGAGGGTCAAATCCGTGAGTCTGTTGGATCAAAGCGGATAGTATGTACCGTCGTGACTCGTGATCAAGGTGATTTCTATATGGACAACTCTATCCTATCAAAATGTCGGAAGCTCAAGCCGCATTATTTGGAATTAAATGGTGCGTATAGAATATAATGGGATCACTGATTTTATAATCGAACTCGACTCTCTCTTAGTGGAAAACATGCTAAAGGACAACCATACTCACAACTATAAATTGCGAAGGACTATGGAGGAGATCTCACAGTACATGAACCATGCCAATATGATCACTCCTACTCATTGCTATAGAGAAGCTAACCAAGTTGCAGATTGCAAAATATGCGACTAATGCTACGGAGGATAACATCTATCTCTCCTTTAATCAGCTGCCAAGGGGAGCAAAAGGACCTTTCATTTTGGACAAATTTCAAGTTCCTAGTATTAGAACTAGGTATGACAAAGCAAATTTATTTGTTAGTTAGAAATGCTTTGTAACATACACAGAGGTTGATTTTATAATCACCTGGCTGTGTTTTTTTGCCCTGTGTTGTAACCTCTGGAGGTAAGGCAATCCCTCCCCCCCCCCCCCTTTCATTAAAGATAATACAACACACCCATATATACTGGGAAATTTAATTTTAAAAAAAAAACCATATGTGCCGAGCTTCAACAATATAGTACCGTACAAAAAAACCGCTCCCTACCAAGGAGGATCCTATTAATTTTCAAAATTCAAACCCGAGACCTTTATACAAGGATAGAGGATTCTTTACCATTTCACTCCATTCGTTGGTGGTTGCTATCAACTAGTTAAAACGAGTTAAGGGCTTTGGAGTTCAGGAGTCATTCTTCTACATATAACAGCCTTAGCTTTAATAACGTCTTTAGGAATAATTTCGATCATGCTTAACTCCATTAACGGCTATGGCGCATCTAAAAGGCAATTAAAAGTCCTCAACTTCTGTTGAATAATTGAAGTTAGACACCGAGTTGATATTGAGAACTTAAGAATTGCTCTTGGTGGATTAAGAACCATTTATCTCGTATAACTAACAGACAATCTGTACTCAGCAGGCCCCTCTACTATTGGGCTGGCCAGTTCTCTTTTAGTAATGTGCTATTTTTAATGTTGATTTGTGGGTGCTAGAATTTATGTTCAGAACCATCCAAGAAACGATGACAAAGATATTAGTCATCCAAAACCAATGTGATAGTGGAAGGAAGGGAAAAAGAAAGAGGAAACAGAGGAATTAATCAACAAAAGTTGCAAGTGTCATTCACCAATAATAATAAGAAATTTAGTATAATCTCACAAGTGAAGTCTGGAGAAGGTGAGATATATGGCGGACCTTACCTCTACTTTTATGGGGCAGGGATGGACATTCAGCTCAAGAAAAGTGTTTTTCGAAATAGGTTTGAAAATATAAGAGTAAAAAATCTATGATGAAAATACTATAGAAGAGAAAAGTAATGACAAGAAAAAAAATAGTAAAGCTAACTAAAGTAAAAGAAACAAAAGTTGTAAGTGTGATTGTGCGGCCGAATTAATGAAAGCTTGATTACGTAGTTTTCATGTAATCTGCTTAACTTGAGTGGAAAATACCATTAAACAAAACTCAGTATCCCAGTAACTTGATCCATTATTCTTTCTGTATACGCATGATCATTTGAAAGAAAAGGTTACTGTTTTTGGACACTTCCCTTTGGATTGCCTTATATATTTGGATAATATTTCTTGATCTCTTACTTGATCAAGCTTGCCACCTTTAGCTTATTGCAAAGTCTCTTTTATCTCCAATAATATCTCTTGAATTTTCCTATCAAACATATGGCCAACTCCAAGTCTATACTAAGCTCAATTTTAGTCCTTCTACTAATATTCTCTTTACATGTAAATACTTCAGTTTCAAAAGCTACGAGTTATCGTGGACTTGAGAACATGAGGAGAAAAATAGATAGCAAACAAATTTTAAAAAAATTAGTGAATGATTTTGGAAAGAATTTGGAGCAAAATCATAGAAGGTTAATGAAGGGTAAAGACAGAGTAGCACCTGGAGGGCCAGATCCTCAACATCATTAGCACATAGCTCCCGAATCTTGTCGCATGAATGTACATGTGAAGCTATGTTACTTAGCCTTCAAATTTCAATAGAGATAGGTTTACTCATGTATTTTTTTCATCTGTGGGTGAAAATTACTCTTCTCTTTGCTTCTTGGGAAATGTCTCTTTCTTTTTAAAATAACCAAAATCATTTTCTTCCAGAATATATCACTCTCTAACCTTTCTATTTGCATTGTGACAAGACATGCAGAGGCTCATTATGGCCATCATTATAAGGGGCTATTCAGTTGTCTAATTTACAAAATGGGACGAATAGTAGTACGTAGCACTTTAGAACCTTTTCCTTTTAATGCAAATATGCAATTGCAAATCTAGAGTTGTTAGGGAGTTACTGAACGATGAATTAGAAATAACAGTCTATTGCATGAAAAAAGCTCTCTCTCTCTCTCTCTCTCTAGCGTATAAGAATGTGGAAGAATTGCAACCACAACATTTTTAGGGTTTGACACGTTTTTTTTTTATATTGTTCAAATTATCTAAAGTCAACCATTTTGAGTAACTTTCTGGCAGAAGAAGTCGAGAGAGAAATTAATAGTTGGCCATAACAGGCCTAAGTTAAGGATACATAGTTAGTTATTTTTTTTTAAAATAATTTTTTCCAGCATATTCTGGGGGTGTTGTATTAAACAAAAAATAGAGTTTAGTTATTACAACACAAGGGTAGAGCGTACCTTTCAAAAGATGGGGCATAGGCGATTATAAATAGGTCACCCGCCTCCTAATACAAAAGAGCCTAGGACAAAAAAATTGGCCTTATCATATTTGTTCCTTATGCTCGGCATCTGATTTTTATCCGGCTTAAAGGGGCCCTTAGCTTCCCATTCCCTGGGCAGCTGATGGTTAGAGTAGAAGAAAGCAGCCTGTTGAGATTTTGCTGCCATTTTTGCTAAGCAATCTGCAAGTTATTTAGCCTCCATGTAACCGTGCGTAATCTGAATTTTTGAGGTATTTAAGATGTCTCCAATCTTGGAAATGATATTAAATAAAGAGGCAAGTTAATGAAAGTCACATAAAAATATGGAATACTATATATTAGGTAACGTAATAGCAATAGTTAAAAATTAAAAAATATTTAATATTAGAAATAGAAGGAAGGCGACTTGAACTTGATATTAGATTAAATTACTGGTGAAAACGCTCAAACTATGGATAGGACAACAAAATTATAGTTTTATTAGATAACGAAAAATAACAATTGGATAACAAATTAAAATTTTAAATATATAAAATAAATATCTCATGTAGGTAACTTTACTAACGAAAATTAATGCCAAATCTGTATCCTAAAACTAAAAGAGACAGAAAATTTAATTGCACTTGATACTAAAAGAGACAAAAAATATAATAATAAAAAAACTTATGCATTAATATTTTAGTCTAATTCAAATTTATAACTTAAAATAAAATATGATACTATATATTTTGATTATTGGCAAAATATTAATATAAAAAACTAGATAAAATTTCATAATAGGGAAGAGAATGTATAAAGATGAAAATAAAGATAGTGTGAGAATATTTATACTTTGAATTAATTTAAAAATAAATAAATTAAATAATACTCAAAAATATTATTAATAGATTTAAATGACGAAAGAGTTCTGAGTAAGAGAATGATAAAAATAATTTAAAATTTAGGAATAAAATTTTTATATTTATATATGATTATCAAAAGAATAATAAGCAAGATATTAAGTCAATTGGTAAGCTAATAAAAGATCACATGATAATATAATAATATTAGATAATGATTAACACAATAACTATAAGCAAAGAACAAAGAGAGATTTTTTGGGTGAAGATGTAGAAGGATAAAACTTATTCGAGTTGGAGGCGAAACATAAAGTGGTATTAAACAATATGATCTAATATACTCAAATAAAACATATCTTAACGTGATATGTTTGATATTCTTTAATATTGACCAGGAAATAAAATGCAAGTATTAAAATTAAGGGGTCGGGTTGTTACAGATATAAAAAAAATATTATCTACTACGAGATATGAGAAACATTTTCATTTCATGCTTCTTAATTGGTATCTAATAATTATCCGTAAATTTTATCCGGAAGGTTTAAATATTAAGATAATTTGCATATAATTCAAATAACCCAAATTATAACTTGATATTTGTGTCTGTACATCGCACGGGTACTAATACTAGTACACTTATACTACAAAGATATCTCCTATTATGTGTATTTGTATACCTAATTCATACAAAAATGAAATCACAATTAGTTGAACTTTCCTTGTCTGCTTCCATTCTCTTATTTATTCATGCTAAATCCTTGTACTGTTAATTCCTTATAGACTTGGAAATTGTCTAAATAATTTTTACATTGTTGCGCTCTTGTGCATTGTTTCCTCTGTTTCAAGAAGAATGAAACAATTAGCATCCTCAGTGGGTCAATGTATCTGATTTCTATGTGAATTAGGACATCATTTATTAGAAACTGCATGTATAAAATTGCTAGATATCACAATATTTTAAAATAAAATCATGGTCAAAGAAAAATATTAGTAAGTACGTTTGAGTTTGGAATGGATAGCTAACATCGCTTATTAACTATCCAAAAAAAAAAAAATTTAAGAAGAAAAAAGATTTTTTTTCTTGAAAGGAAATTAAGGTACCTTGTTACCCATACTGTTAGGCATGTGATGGTCACATGATAATTATTAATGGCGAAGTGCCATAAAGTACAAATGTTAGGTTATTTGAGAAATGTATATTTTTTGGCTTAGCAAATACAATTAGTTTTGTTCGTGTGTTTAGGAGTATTTCTTTTGAAGCCTCATGCCCTAGAAGGCCCACAAGCCCAATAGGCAATTGGTCCTAAGGCTCGCGAGTCAATTTAGGCCCACTATGATTTCCTTTTTTGGAGAATCCTTGCTACTACTATGCTTTTGACGCAACTATCAATATGTATATTACTTATCCAAAAGATCTCTTAGGAAGAGCCTCCACAATTCTTTAATTTAATGTGTAAGAAAATTATACGTTTGATGCATATTGGTTACTGCATATCAATCTATAGCCTGTGCTTGTAGTTATAAATAAATGTTCAACCACATGTAACTATTAGAGTAGGGTCATATTAGTTGTGATAGTTATGTTAGTTAGTCAGGGGTATTTTAGTCCTTTTACCTATTCTACACACGTGACTCATGTGAACCATCTGTATATAACTAACACTCTGTATTAACAGAGTCAGTTGCACAAATAATGAAAGCTTCTTCCTCCTCTCTCGTTCTCTTCTCTCTATACTGATTATTCTTCTTAATTGCATGCAATCGTGTTCTCCGCTAGATCTGTACACAGATTCTATCATGGTATAAGAGCAGGCGATTTGAGATTGGATCGAAGATTTCAAAATTTCAATTGACGGCCATTTTCGAAGCTTAAGCTGGACTGTCATGGCGAAAACTGGAAATATGCAAATTGATCACAATCACCCACTGTTTTTACAACAAACTGATACTCATGGAATAGCGTTGATAGATATCAAGCTTACTGGACCTGAAAACTATGCGCTATGGAGCAGATCGATGAGAATGGCATTATTGGTGAAAAACAAGCTAGGGTTCATAGATGGAACCTGTCTAAAAAGCTCTTACAGAGGAGAATTAGGGCATAAATGGGAACGATGTAACGCTGTGGTGCTTTCGTGGATAGGTCGCACTGTATCTACTGAATTGAAGCCAAGTATCATCTACGCTTCAGATGCAAGAAAGGTATGGAATGAATTTAAGGAACGTTTTAACAAATCAAACCTTACTAGGTTTTATCACTTATGGACGACAATAGGAACTCTAAGGCAAGGTACAGACTCTATAACATCCTATTATACTAAAATGAAGGATTTGTGGGATGAAATGGATTTAATGGTGCCAGGAGCAGGATGTGAATTGTCAGGAAACTAGGCCTTTTCTAGATTAGTTTAAAAACTTGCGCTTGTTGCCATTCCTTGTTGGTTTAAATGAAAGCTATAGTCATGTGAGAAGTCAGATTCTACTTAAAACACTTGTGTTAACTATGAATCAAGCATATGCATTAGTAGTTCAGGAAGAGAGTCAAAGAACACTTAGTGTAGCTAATTCAGACAAGGAGCCTTTAACTATGCTAGCTGGAAGAGGACAAGGTTTCAAGGCAACAAGGAAACCAGGTCTCATATGTGATTACTGTGGTTACAAAGGTCATTTGAAGGAGAACTGTTACAAGATTATAGGCTATCCATCAGATTTTAAAAGCAAGAAAAAACCTCAGAACTCTGGTGTAAAGGGGTATGCTAATGTATCAGCTGGAGAAGGAGGGAGTTCTAACACTACTACTCAGACACATGGGCATTACTTCACAGAAGATCAATACAAATAACTGTTGGGACTCTTGAACAAACCAGATCCTGATCCAGGTGACTGTCATACTCTAATGGCATTACTTCACAGAAGATCAATACAAACAACTGTTGGGACTCTTGAACAAACCAGATCCTGATCCAGGTGACTGTCATACTCTAATGGGACTCTTGAACAAACCAGATCCTGATCCAGGTGACTGTCATACTCTAATGGCAAGTATAACTTCATTGTTGTCCAAGACATTTAACTATGATTGGATAATACATACATGTGCCTCACATCATGTTACACCTTATAAAGATGTATTAGATAATGTGCGAAAGATTGAAAACCAAAATAATAATGGTGTACAAGTGCCTACAGGAGGTAAATGTCATGTAGCACATATAGGAGATGTGAAGATATTAGAGGATTTGACACTAAGAGATGTATTGCATGTTCCTGACTTTAAATTTAATTTAATGTCGGTTTCTAAACTGACTAAGGAGTTATCATGTTGTACTGCATTCTTCCCTAATTTCTGTGTATTTCAGGATCTTTACAGTGGGAAGGTACTGGGGATTGGTAAAGAACACAATGGTTTGTATCTGCTGAAGAAGGAGCTCAATAAGGAATTCACAGCTATAGCAGAAAGTGTTGTGCAAATGCAGGAAGATTCATCACTTTGGCATATAAGATTAGGTCATCATTCAATTGTTGCAATGCAGCATATTCCTCTATTAAAGAATAAGGTGGACACCAAGTTACAACATGGCTATGAAATATGTCCTTTAGCAAAGCAAAATAGACTACCTTTCCGGCCTAGTATTAGTAGAACGGATCAGATTTTTCAAGTTGTGCATGTAGATGTTTGGGGTCCTCACAGGATACCAACATATGACAGAAAATACTACTTTGTAACTGTGGTGGATGATTTTAGCAAATATACTTGGTTATGTTCTTTACAGTCCAAGTGTGAAGTACTTGTTGTATTGAAGGATTTCTTTACCATTGTGCATAATCAATTTGGTTTGAATGTCAAAAAATTGAGATCAGATGATAGAACTGAGTTCTTCAATTCAAAATGTAATAAGTTATTGACTTCATTAGGAATTGTGCATCAAAATAGTTGTCCATACAAACTCCAACAAAATGAGGTGGTGAAAAGAAAACACAGGCATATACTGGAAGTAGCTAGAGCCTTGAAGTTTCAAAGCTCCTTGCCAAACAGATTCTGGGGAGACTGTGTAAAACCAACAGTTTACTTGATAAACAAGTGGCCAACTTCTGTTCTATCAGGCAATCACCCTATGGAGTTTTTTTATAAGAAACCAGCTAAGATTGAGCATCTGAAGGTATTTGGTTGTTTATGTTTTGCAAGCACCCTACCAAAAGGAGACAAATTTGCTCCAAGAGCTAGGACCTAGATGGCATATTCCCAAAAAGGCTCAAAGACTCAAAAAGGCTCAGAGACTCAAAAAGGCTACAAGTTGTATGATTTGGAGAGCAGGACATTTCTAGTGAGCAGAGATGTCACATTCAGAGAACAAGCATTTCCTTTCAAAGGAATGACTTCAGACCTAGATGACATATTCCCACAAGACCCTCCCGAGCTGATGCCTATTGAGATACCTTCTAATCCTAACACCTCTCAACCCAGTTCTCGTAATATCCCTACACCAGTTGAAAGTACATCTCCCATCACACAAACAGAATCACAAAATCAGCCACATGAAGAATTACATGCATACCGTGTTGATCACTTATCATCACAGAATTAGGAAGAGGCAGATTTCTACAGCATTAATCCAGATCCTTTAGCTTCAGATGCAGTTGAAGAAGTGGGAGGAATTTCACCTGAAGGAGATGCAGTGATTGATGTGAGGAAGTCAACAAAACCCTCTAGACCACCTATATGGCTAAAGAATTATGTGACAAAAGGGAAATTTACAGGCAACAGTCTATATTCAATCTTGCAAGGATTGTCATATGCAAACCTCACTGTAGGATATCAGTCTTATTTGAAGGCCTTCTAAGCATACATTGAACCTGGTTCATTTAAGGAAGCTGCTCAAGATAGCAGGTGGGTTGAGGCAATGCAGCAAGAGATACGTGCACTAGAGGAAAACAACACATGGAAGTTGGTTGATCTCCTACCAAGGAAACATGCCATTGGATCAAAATGGGCCTGTAAGATAAAACATAAAGCAAATGGAGAAGTAGAAAGGTTTAAGGCTAGATTAGTGGCTAAAGGTTACAACCATAAAGAGGGCCTAGACTACCATGACACTTTCTCTCCAGTGGCAAAAATGATACCTGTTAGAACTATTATCAGTATTGCTGCAGCAAAAGGATGGAGTTCACATCAAATGGATGCCAACAATGCCTTTTTACAATGTGACTTATATGAAGAAGTATACATGGCATTACCATAAGGTTTTCATGGACAGGGGAGAGGAAGGTTTGCAGGCTACTAAAGTCACTCTATGGGTTGAAAAAAGCATCAAGACAATGGAACATAAAGCTTACAGATGCCTTGATCACATATGGCTACATACAGAGTACATTTGATCACTCTCTATTCAGCAAAAAACAAGGCTGAGGTATGGTCATCAAACTAGTTTATGTAGATGATCTATTGATCACTGGAAGCAATCCTCAGCTAGTCAATGATGCTAAGAAGACATTACAAATCCAATTCAAGGTGAAATATTTGGGAGAACTAAGATACTTTCTTGGTATTGAGGTCCTTAGACCACAAAAAGGGATTCTGCTGAACCAAAGAAAATATGCACTTGAGTTGATTTCAGGAGTAGGTCTAAGTGGTTCTAAGCCTGTTTCAACACCTCTAGAGTTGAATCAAAAGCTTACCACATTAGAGTATGATGCTCGTGTAGGAAAGCTAGGAGATCAAGAATTAGGAGACATCACTGCATATCAGAAGCTGATTGGGAAGCTCTTGTATTTAACAATCACACTACCCGACATTAGCTTTGCAGTACAAACATTGAGCCAGTTCATGCAGAGTCCAAAGCAATCTCATATGGATGCAGCCTTAAGGGTGGTCAAGTTTATCAAAGGAGCACCGGGTCTTGGAGTTCTTCTGCACGCAAAGCCAATTGATAGCTTGACTGCATACTATGATGCAGATTGGGCAGCCTGCCTTAATACTAGGAGGTCTGTGACAGGATATATTGTCAAATTGGGGAGTTCTCTGATCTCATGGAAATCTAAGAAACAACAAACAATCAGTATGAGCTCAACAGAAGCAGAATATAGAAGCATGGCAGCTATGGCAGCAGAGGTAACTTGGTTGTCAGGCCTTCTTGACGAACTAGGGATATCAATCTCTAAACATGTCCAATTGTTCTGTGACAACAAGGAAGCTATTTAAATAATTGAGAATCCCATATTTCATGAACGAACCAAACACATAGAAATAGATTTCCACTTTGTGCTACAGAAAATCAAGTCTGGGTTGCTTGCACCACTGCTCTTCAACTTGGAGACTTACTCACAAAGGGTCTATCTGTTGCTCAACATCACTCGCTAGTTTCCAAGCTTGGAGTGTTAGAATGTCTTCCACCCTCCAGCTTGAGGGGTAGTATTAGAGTAGGGTCATATTAGTTGTGGTAGTTATTTTAGTTAGTCAGGGGTATTTTAGTCCTTTTACCTATTCTACACACGTGACTCGTGTGAACCAGCTATATATAACTAACACTGTATTAACAGAGTCAGTTGCACAAATAATGAAAGCGTCTTCCTCCTTTCTCGTTCTCCTTTCTCTATACTGATTTTTCTTCTTAATTGCATGCAATCATGTTCTCCACTAGATCTGTACACAAATTCTATCAGTAACCGATCACACAGGCCGAGTTATAGCCCCACAATAATATACTAACATGAGTTGTTCCGTAGCCCACACGAGAAAAACACATATTGCTTTGAGCCGGGGTATGAAATTACTTGTACATCCATACCTCTAAGTCAATAAACAAAATATTTTTGCTAAAATAGGAAATAGCTATTCCAAAATATATTAAAGACCGGAGGAGAGGGGCTTCAACATATATATGCTATATTCCTTCAAAAGACTTGAGAGGATCATTTGGATCAATTTCATTAATCACTGGCAGATCAACTGGTAGAGTTTCCACACTCAACCCTTTCTTCTTAAAAGCCTCCAGCACCTCCTCAAACACAATCTCGTTCCCTGTTTTACTCAGGTGCAAACCATCGCTGCGACATAGATATAATGGAATTAAAACACTGACAGTTAAACAACTTTTATACTATCAGGCCACCTAAAAAAAATTACATATGTAGATGTTTCATAAAAAGAAGAACTAGTGAGACTTATATAAATAGTTATGCAAGAAGGGTTAGAAAAAGAGAGAATCCTCTGGGATTAAATGAGGATGTTTATTGTATATTCAAAAAAAATTGATTTGGCAAAACACATTTACTTTTCGATCAACAATTGTTTGGCGAAAAACTTCAGCTTTTTAAACTGAATTTTAACATATGAAAAGCTACAAAAATGTCTGGTCAAATAGCAACCGCGTCCTAAAATTTTCCCTGGTAATCATGTTTATGTAAATCGAAATATGAGTAAACATGCTTGGAAATCTTCAGTTTCAGATTCAACAGGTACAAAGGTTGAAATGAAATTCATTTTATGATTGGGAAAACAGCTTAGATGATCAGAATAATATCCTGTTAGCATTAACAAGTACTATCTACTCTGGCCAGAAGCAGACAACTAAGATTGATGAAACCTCTGTTACAGTTCAGAATATAAATGAAGGAGAATGAATTATGACAAAGTAAAATCATAAATTTCTTGTACTACAGGGGATACCTTAAACAAGCTGTTTGCCAGCCAGGAATTTGCTGCATTCTGGTCCACAAATCCACAGCCAAAACCCCACATTCAGCTGCAACAGATATACTTGCTTTGGCATAATTTCCAGCAACTTCGTTCGTCCTCTCTGGCAGGCCCAATTTGTTCTCAATAAAAGGATATCTACATTTGTTTGAATTAAACATCAGACTTTCAAGCAAAGTGCACTATTAGTCATAGAATCAGGAAACATATGGAAAGAGATTTACAGGAGTCGCGTAGGTTCATCAATTGGAGGAGGTGAGATGAGGACAATTTGAGTTGTTGGCCATCGCCCCTACAAACAGCACAGTGAATCTTCAACATGAGTATATAGTCTCATTATTAAATCGAGAATATAGAGTTTTTACCATTTGTTGCTGCGAAACTTTTAAACTAAAACATGTACACACACTTATGGATGGGCGACTTGATGATTCAAACTAATTAGGTAAAGACAAACTACTGCTCACCTTCTCTTGAGAGTGTTATAATGGGCGGGTTGGGCTAATTTTGGGTGGGTCAAAATAGGTTGAATCAATAAATGGGCGGGTCATTAACCCCCGCAAAAGTTATTCGGGCTGGGTCAAGATAGACTAAAATTTGGATTATAACCCAACCCGCCCAACTTCTACCAAGTTTTAATTAATGTATTTGTTTTCTTATGAATTATTTAATTACTAAATAAGACTTATTTTCTTATATTATGGTCATATATAACATAATAAACAAAAAATATATATTTTAAAGACGTTTTAGCAAAGTTGTTCATAAATCAATTTGGCTAAAAAATTAGCCCAACTTTAGCTAGACTGAGATTAGTTGGGTCAAGATAGGCTAAGGTCAACAATGGGTGGGTCAATGAGCGACCCAACCTTAGGCGGGTTGGGCGGGTTAAATGGGTTTGGGCTTAAATTATTACCCCTGCATTCCCTCAACCAAGAAAGTTCATTCAAAAGACACTACTACCTCCGTTCCAGTTTATGTGAACCTATTTTCTTTTTGGCCTGTTCAAAAAAGAATTACCCTTTTCTAAATTTGGAAACAATTTTGCTTAAACTTACAATTCTACCCTTAAGCTTTTATAACCACACAAATACTCTGGGCCCATTTTTGACTTGTTTAGGACCACAAATTCCAAAAGTCTTCATTTTTTCTTAAACTTTGTGCCCAGTCAAACATGTTCACATAAATTGGAACGGAGGGAGTACTAGAAATCTGCCAAAATCCGTCCAAACCATACCGACCGAAATCGGTCGGAAAAAATCTAAATTGGTCGCAAAAGTCAAATAAAAATTTTGACTAAAAAATACCGACCACTTTCGGTTGGAAAAAATGGTCCCACAATAAAGAAACAGTGCTTTGTCTCACACATATAACAATTTCGACCGATGTCGGTCGAAAATTGGTCAATATTTGACCAAAACCTGATCAGACTTTGCATATTATCTACCGAAAACAATTTAATTAAAAAAATTCAAGTATACCGACTGAAGTCGGTCGGAAATTTTGATTTAATATTTCCCGCCCAGGCTCAATTATTTTTTTTCCCATAACAAAAATAATTTTTTAAAATTAATATGAATATACCGACCGATTTCGGTCGGTATTAATGGTCAAAAATAATCAACCACTTATAAATTATTGTTATTTACAATCTATATATATATATATATATATATATATATATATATATCATAGCATGTTGGATACAACGACTATATCAACTAAACTCGATCAATTATATATATAATGTGTATCATCCGTGTGCTTTTATATAAATTATACTTCATATCCGTATACGTGTAATAGATTCTAATAGAATGTATGATTTTATTTCGTTTATGATAATTTACACTTACATACATATGACTAGCGTTGATGATTTATTCTCAACTGCTCATACTCGAATGCTTGATGATTTATTCTCAATTGGATATAATTTATAGTAAATTAGATACAACTTAATATTGGATATAGATCCAATATTAAGTTGTATTAATACAATTTAATTCAATTATAGTAAGTTTTAATCGAATATAATTGAATTTTAAATTGATTCACTGATGAAGTATCCGAGCAAAGTACTAATAAGGTGATCCATAATAAAATATTCAAGACTGTGTCTATTGTACACATCTTGGAGCATCTAGTCACTCATTATACCGGAGCATCTAGTCACTTAAACTCCAAGATTTATTTTCTTATTTAGTCACCGATCAAGCATTCGAGTATGAACAGTTGAGAATAAATCATCAACGCTAGTCATATGTATGTAAGTGTAAATTATCGAGTTTAATTGATATAGTCATTGTATCCAACATGCTATGATATAGTCATTGTATCCAACGGGGTTATAATATATATATATATATATACACACACACATACATAACACAAACACACACACACACACACACATACACACACATATAGATTGTAAATAACAATAATTTAATTTTTGACCACTAAAACTGACCGAAATCGGTCGGTATATTTATAATAATTTAAAAACGGGAAATTTTTTATTAAAGTTTCTGACGGAATTTGGTTGAAAATTTTGAGGTCAAATAGTCAAAACATATTTTATTATTACCGACCGACATTTCTGACCGAAGTCGGTCGGTAATATCCTAATTAGATCTAACAGACGAGTTTTCTTCCCTATTTTCATCTTTTCCCTCTCTTTTCTTTCTCTTCCATCTCTCTTTCTCACACCTTTTTACCAAATCCCACCCAAAATCAAGTCCCCCACCTCCAAAATCGAAACCCCACCTCCTCCGCCTGCCGCCGCCGCCACTACCATTCTCTTTCAAGGTTAGTGTTCTACCTTATTAGCCTTTTAATTTTTAATTTATTGCATACCTAAATATAATTTTATGCAATATGTTTAGGGTTATTGTCTATTTTGGATTTATGTGACGAAATTTGGCAGTTTTTGAACTGCATTGTATTTAAAGTGAACTACATTGTAACTAAAATTGATTATGCACTAATAGAGATGTATAAATTATTTAAACTAGTTAATTTGTGGTGTATAAATTATATTATTTAGGGTTTAGTGCTCTTAATTTATGAAGTTGGATGCTCTTATTTTTTTTTTATTGCTTTTATGGCTTAACTAATTCATTGTCTAGCGAGTCTAATTATATGATTAATGATAGAAATTTAGGGTTTATTAATTTAGGGGATAATATTGTTCTATTAGTGTTTATTGCTTTTAGAAAATTAGGCTTAACTAATTATGCTAGATTAATTGAGTGTATTAACAAATTATAATTAGTGAGTTAGTCTAATTGAATGGCTTAACTAATTCAATATTCTAGTAAGTAAATGTTGTACTTTGTAACTAAAGTTTATTATGTAACTTAATTCTATAAATTAATTTGAATTATGATTAATATAACATGTAATTTATTTGTTCTTTATGTAGATGGAATATCGTAATTGGATGTATAATCGGAATTATCCTAATCGTCGGTTTTTCAGGGAGGAATGTATAGAAGGGGTTAAGGAATTTATTAGGCATGCAATGTCACTTGAACCGTTTCGGATTGGAAGGATGATTAGGTGTACTTGCACGAAGTGGAAGTGTTTGCCATTTTTGGGTTCGGAGGATGTTACGACTCATCTTTATAGAAATGGGTTTATGAATAATTATTTTGTGTGGACTAGTCATGGAGAGGTTGGTAGTACTGATAGTGTATTTCATAACATAGTTGTTGGTGAAAATAGTAGGTCGGTGGAGAATAGCGTTCAACATCCTAGATACCATGCAATGGTTGCAGATGTTTTTGGGATACACTTCGATTTTGAAACCCATGAAAGTGTTGAACAACCTCCTAATGAAGAGGCAAAATATTTTTATGAACAGTTAGAGGTCGCTAGTCGTCCACTAAGGGAAGGGAGTATGCACTCACCGTTGTTTGTTGCGGTTAGATTATTAAGTATCAAATCAGATACCAATATTTCTCAAGCGGGAATGGATTCTTTCATTGGCCTTATGAGTGAACTAGTTGACCCAACTTTTAACATACCCGAGATTTTTATAAGGCTAAAAGATTGGTTTCTAAGTTAGGATTCTCGTCTATGAGAATCGATTATTGTGAAGATGATTGTATGTTGTATTATAAGGATGATGCATATTTAGAAAGTATAAATTTTGTGAAAACCCTCGTTTTAAGAGGGTTTCCAGCGGGAAGAATGTTGCTGTGAAGTCTATGCATTATTTACCTTTTATTTCTAGATTAAAGAGGTTGTGCGCATCAATGAGTTCCGCTTCTTATATGAGATGGCACTATGAAAATAGAAGGCCGACCGGTGTTATGTGTCATTTTTCGGATGGGGAACGTATTCGGATTATGCTAGTGAACCGAGAAATGTTCGGTTGGGATTGTGTGCTGATGGTTTCACGCCATTTTCTATTTCTGCAACACCATATTCATGTTGGCCGGTCTTTATTACGCTGTATAATCTTCCGCCTGAAATGTGTATGACTAGTCCATATATTTTTTAAATTGTGTTATTCCCGGTCCCCGCAATCCAAAGAGTTTGATCAATGTATATTTGCAACCTCTGATTGATGAGCTAAAACAGTTGTAGTATGATGGAGTTGAGACATGACATATCAACTAAGCAAAATTTCAACTTGCATGCTAATTTAATGTGGACCATTAATGATTTTCCTGCGTATGGAATGTTGTCTGGGTGGATGACTGCTGGAAAGTTAGCATGTCCTTTCCGCATGGAAAATGGTAAAGCGTTGACTTTAAGACATGGCCGAAAGCACTCATGGTTTGATTGTCATCGTCTGTTCTTGCCAGTTGATCATGAGTTCAGAAGGATGAAGAATCCATTCAAAAAGAATACAGTTGAACATGATTTGCCACCTCCAATTTTGTCCGGTGAGGAAATTTGGGAGAGGGTTCAGAACTTCATTAAAGTTGCTGAGGCCCCACCTTCTAGATTTTCTGGATATGGTGTTACTCATAACTGAAAAAACAGAGCATATTTTGGGAGTTACCATATTGAAAGGATAATCTTCTCCGACACAATCTTGATGCCATGCATATTGAGAAGAACTATTTTGACAATTTGTTCAACACAGTGATGGATGATAAAAATAAGACAAAAGATAACCCGAACGCTAGACTGGACTTGTAAGAATATTGCAGACGACCTGAATTACATTTGCAGTCTGTGAACAATGGTATGGTGTTCAAGCCCAAGGCCAGCTACACAGATTTGTGAGTGGGTTACAAACCTAAAGATGCCCGAGGGCTATGCTTCGAACCTGGAAAAAACGTGTCGATATGGTTGAAGGAAAGTTGACTCATATGAAAAGTCATGACTGCCATGTCTTCATGAAAACCTTAATCCCTATTGCATTTTCTGCTTTGACTGAAAATATATGGAAACCCATCATAGAGATAAGTTTATTCTTCAAAGACTTATGTTCTACCACATTAAGGGAAGAAAACCTATTTCAAATGAATCAGAACATTCATGTAATCAGTAATAAGCTGGAAAGGATTTTTTCATGTGGTTTCTTTGATGTGATGGAACACCTTCCAATTCACCTTGTACACGAGGCGCGACTTGGAGGGCCGGTTCAATGCAAGTGAATGTATCCATTCGAGAGATAATGATTAAACCTTGATTTATTCTTGTAATTTTCTTTAACGTTATCATCTAATATGACAATGTGCAGGACTATCGGCAAGTGTAAACGATTAGTTAAACAGATAGGATTGAAGAATCCATATGCGAAGCCTATCTAGCAAAGGAAACTGCCCATTTTTGTTCTTACTACTTCGACAGTCATGTGCCATGTGCTAGAAATAGGCCCAATCGGCACAATATCGTGATTGAGATTGATCCATTATATCCACCAATGTCCATATTCAATCAACCAGGTCAAGGCTCTAAAGATTGAATAAAAAGGGGCCTAAATAGTATGGAGTACAAATCAGTTTCAAATCATGTGTTGCTAAATTTTTTGGAAGTTCAACCCTTCCTTAAGTAAGTGTTGACGTAAGATTAATTTACATGGACTACTATTTAATTTGGTTGATGCAATTAACAAAATTTTCAATGTGTCGCTCAATAACTTCGTGAGTCAATTTGGCCATGATGATGTATATTCTACATTTGAGGCATGGTTTAAAGAGTGTGTAAGTGCATCTTACATACTTTCTCACATGTGAATATACATACTTGGTCACTTGTGAATATACTTGCTCACTTGTGATTTATTTAACATTACATGTAGGTCAATAATCAAAACAACGGTGTTAATCAATTTTTGACAAACATCTTGGGGAACTGCACCTACGGTTACAACTATGTCTAAGTAGTTTATGAATGGTTACAAATTTCACACCGAGAAATGCTCCAAGTATAAAAAAAAAAAGCAATAACAGTGGGGTGTGTGTCAAAGGTGATGGGAAAAATGATTATTATGGTGTGATCAAAGAGATTCTAGAATTGTCATATTTAGGTTGGCCAAATAAGAAGATCATATTTGTCCGATGCAAGTGGTTTGACCCAACACCTAGAAGAGGTACAAATGTACACTCGCAGTACAACATAATTGAGGTTAATAAAAAGAGGGAGTATGATCGCTATGATCCTTTTATAATTGCAGAAAAAGTTAGGCAAGTGTATTATGCTCCGTATCCATTGCGGAGGGATAAGGCTGATTGGTTGGTTGTAATCAAAACTAAGCTTGTTGGTAGGGTGGAAGTTGAGAATGTGCTAGATGTTGCTTATCAAAACGATACCTCAAGTGTTAACCAAATGATGGATGATCAGTTAAAAAATGACTTGGAGCATCCTCAACGCATATTAGAAGAAGTTGATATGGAGGAAACATAGAAAATGAGGATGAAGAATCACCTAATGAAAATGAAATAAGTCAAGAGGAAGAATTTTCAGACGAGGAAGGATACTTCGAAGACGACTACCATGTTAGTTTTTTCAAGCGCTCTCAACTTATATAGATTTATATTCTCAATTCTAACATTTTCTTTAATTTTTGCAAATGAAAGGTAGGGGTCGAGGTAGGTCTAGGAAGGATAAGAGGCATATTTATCATGATGATGATGCTACACCCTTGCTTCCTTCCACTCCGCACTTGCATCCCTCCGTTGCTGATGGCCGGCAACAATCTTCTAGGCACACATCTATTCCACCACATCCATCTACTCATCAGACTACCTACCATTCATCCTCCCAACAGTATTCTTACCATTCTCCGTCACAGGGCAATACCCCGCTTCCTCCACATGATCCTGCATATAGTTACATGAGTCCATCGAGTCAGCAGTCATTGGGCCATGTAAGTGATACGCCTGTCATCTGCCCCATTTGCTTCATTACCAGCTGGATCGCATCCATCTAGATTTCAGCCAGTCGGATCGCAACAGTGGTCTAGATTGCAACATGGGTCTAGATCGCTGCAGGGGTGTGGATCGCAACCATCTTCATTAGCGACCCCGTCTCTCTCTCCACGGAGTTCGTCTCCTAGCATTTCTAGACTTCGCCTTCGGGATAGTAGCGCTGAGCCAGATGCCTCCCCTTCTGCGCACGCTTCAGATTTATCGGAGCAAGATGATCCAAAAGAAGTGCGGTATAAGTACGATATGATCGTTATCATAGGATGATCATCAGGTCTGAGGGCAATGGGTAAGATTTATTTATTGCTTCTTTATTTTTGTTGAATTATAATAGCTATTCTTGTTTATTTAATGTAATTTCTATGTTGCGGGTTCATACCTAATCATCGGACTACAAAGATAATCATTGAAGCTCTTGGCCGGTTGTATAATGCACCCTATACGACTTGGAGTGACTTTTCATCGAAGCTCGTGCAATAAATTTTCAACCAATTTAAGATTTTAATACAATTCTTATCTATTTAAATATTATATTAACAATATTTTCATCTAACGTTACACACTTCATTTGTAGACCAAGTGTACCTGGGAGGACCGGCATAACAGTGAAATTTTTGCAAATTTTGTATTCAAATACCGTAAGAGACTATTTGATTCCTTCTGCTCTGCTCGAAAGAAGAAGAAGAAGCCTTCATGGGTTCTACCGCATTTATGGGAGAATCTGCTGAGGCAGTGGACCACTGAGAAGTTCGAGAAGAAGAGTGAACAGGGAAAAAAGGCTCGAGCATCTCAGAAGAGTGGCTCATTGCACTGTGTGGGTGCAAGAAGCATGGGGACTGCGAGGAGACTACTGGTAATTCCTTAAAATATTTAATTCTATATATATCAAACTATATTTATATATTTTAATTTAGTTAACATGTTTTATTATATTTGTAGGAAAAAAAATATGGGAGGAAGATGACTCATGATAAGTTCTTCATGGAGACTCACATCCGGAAGAAGAAGGCACCGACAAATCCAGCTAGATGGGTCGAGGACCGGGCGGAGACTGCATATGTAAGTTTCATAACTACTATAACTTGAAATTAATGTTTATAATATTATATAGTTAATAATTTTCTATCTTATAAATAAAGGGTCGCTACAAGATTAATGTGGAGGAGTACACTTAGAGCTTGCCACCGAATAAGCAAGGCGAGCGACCACCCCTTTCAGACGAAGAAACGCAGAGGATATGATTGGATGTTGACGGTGGTCCTAAAAAGGGGATAGCATACGGCCTTCTAGAGAGATCATTTCGACGCTACATGGATGAATTGCAAGGTATATAGACTTCTGCCCAAGGTGAGGCAATTGATAGGTCGACTCTCTCGTCTATGGAGAAGAAGATTGCAAAGATGACAACAGAGCTTGAAGAGACAAAGGCTAGAGAACAAACGAGAGATGAACAATTTGTTACCCTTTAAGTTCAGCTAGAAAAGAGGGACCAACAATTTAATCTCCTTCGAGGTCAGCTGGGCAATCTTCTTACTAATGGTGCTTTCCCCATTCCCCGGTCTCGTGAGCCTTCCCCGGATGCTAATCCTTCTCGTCGTGATCCTTCGATCCGTGCCGATGATGAAGCTTTTAGTAGTGAAGATGGAGATGATGCAATACAAAACACTCATTGAATGGTGTGTATTGCTAAACAAAGTCTTGAACTTATGAATATTTAGTTGAAGATAGTTTTGAATGATGATTGTATTGTTGATATTATTTTGTTAATGAACATTTGTATAGTTGTTGTTGTGGTAGTTGTTGGTTAATTGTGGTTGAATGACAGCAATGTAATGCTGTCATTATAGGATGGATATTGATTATAATTAGCAGGTAGTGTAGCTTAAAAGCAGGCATATTCTGCCAGGTTTTTACCCAGAAAACTGACCGATTTCGATTGGAAAACTCATATTATTTCCCAGAAATTCAAAATTTCCAACCTAAGTCGGTCGAAAATTACTTCTTTTTTTTTTTTTAAGTATACCGACCGATTTCGGTCGATTTTTTACAATTTACAAAGAAATATAAAATTATTATATATTTATATTTCCAGCCGATGTCGGTCGCTATTTTGAAAAATAAACAAAAAATAATTTAAATAATACCGACCGACTTCGATCAGTATATTTATTTTTGTAATCAGTCAAAGCGTTGAATTAACCGACCGAAAAATTGCAACCGCCTTCGGTCGCAACACCTTAGCGACCATTATTTTTTCGACTAATTAAAAGCGGTCAGAAATCAGTCGTTTTTCCTTTAATTCCGACCGATTTCGATCGGTTTTGGTGGACGAAATTTGGCAGTTTTCTAGTAGTGAGAAGAGGCGACTTGATGCTTTTAACTTGATAGATTATCGTTTCTAATCTAAAAATACTTATGATACTCTTCATAATTTTTAAATGTTTAAGCCAAAAATGTAGGGTTCAATGGAATTCCAAGTTGCGATTATAGGTCTCCTGTCAAAAAGCCAGACTCAAATAACTATAAGACACAGGTTTACATGCTTAATTAGTTGACATCTCAACAAGTATGTACAATACATAAGGTATGAACTGTCAATATCAATAGAACGACACATATTTGTAAGATAGTGATTAACGATTCACGTTGACTGGTCCAAGAGTTACAATTATTGTAAGAAATCTTTATAGGATCAAACAAAGAAGAAAGAAGAAAAGGGCAGCTCAGAATTGCGTTATGACGTGAAAAAAGGAAAGGCAATACTGTTATACAGGCAATGCAAACGAGCGATATTACACAAAGAAGTGCACAGAAAGGCTAGTGAAAATGACAGAGCACTACATGCATTGCATAAATAGCAATAAAATTAGTAAAAATGGACAAAGTGGGGGAGCAACAAAAGAGACTACTGGACCTAACGGTTTGTACACTTTTAATTGGCATTGCCTTTTACCTTGAGAACTACATACACTAAGTATCCATCAAAGGAAACATATGGACTTGAGGGAAGGGGGAGGGGATACTTAAAGTAGTATAAAAAATTATTTTTCTAAAAAATATTTTCTACTCTCTAATCAAACATTAGAAAATATTTTTCGAAAAGTTTTTTCACTCACCAACCAAATAAAAAAAAAAAAGTGATAAAATCATTCATTTTCCATGAAAATATTTTCATATATTTTCCTTTATGCCAAACACATGCATAATCCTACAACTAATCTAGAAAGAAGTTCACCGTTAACTTAGTGGGCGTTTGGACATAAGAATTGTAAATTTCCAAAAAAGGAAAAATATTTTTTCAAGTGAAAATGGTATTTGAAATTTAGAGTTGTGTTTGGACATAAATATAATTTTGGGTTGTTTTTGAAGTTTTGTGAGTGATTTGAATGAAAATTTTGAAAAACAGCTTTTTGAAGTTTTTCAAATTTTTGAAAAAATTTCGAAAATGTATTTTCAAGTGAAAATTGAAAATTTTATGAATAAACGCTGATTTCGAAAAAAACTGAAAATCTTTTGGAAAAAAGGAAAAAACATTTTATGTCCTAACGCGCTCTTATTAGTATGCCGGAAATGAAAATCTCAATTGTTAGTTGTTACGGTTACCTTCGATTGTAAGAGGGTCAATAAAAGCAATGCATATATGTAGATAGTTAAATACATGATGTTTGACCATCCGATACATAACAATGAAAGGTGGAAAAATACATACCAATGAAAACGCATATGTTTGTATGCATATTTACCTTCTTTTTTTTCCAATTGGAAAGATTAAGGGGTCGTTTGGTAGAAGATATTAGAAAAAATAATACAAGCATTCCTATTTGGTATTATCCTATGTATAATTAATACATAACAAATCATGGTATTTGCAATGCAAAATTTTTTAATAGGCCAAACCCATATACAACTCATTCAACTTGACTCTATTTTTTATTTTGGCACTCTATCTCAACCGTGTTCCATTTTGACCCTCCAACTCTATTTCTTATGTTTCATTTTAACACAAAAGTTGAAACCAGTGCAAAAAAATATAACGCGTGTGTATACACAGATCTGAGGTGTAATAAATATCCAATTAAGTATTGTCACCTGGTTTTTTCATCCTTTATTTCATATAAGCTTGAAGTTTGAAGTGAATCAATGTCTCAAAGAAAATTACTTTTTCATAATAGAATGGATATTTGTTCTTGTGGATTTCAAGTTGAACCGAAAGTATCATGGACACCAAGAAATCCGGGTCGGATATTTTAGTATTGACCCGTTTGACAAGGATGAACAATATTTAATTGGATATTTATTACACCTCAGATTTGTGTATACACACGCGCTATATTTTTTTGTACTAGTTTCAGCTTTTGTGTTAAAATGAAACATAAGAAGTAAAGTTGGAGGGTCAAAATGAAACAAGGTTGAGATAGATTCCCAAAATGAAAAATGAGACCAAGTTGAATGGGTTGTATATGTATTTGTCCCTCAAATCACTCAAAACTTATTCCAAATACTTTCAGCCATATTTTGTATATCATTATATTGTGATATTTTAATTAACTTTTTTTTTATCATTCTACTATAATCAAAATAATATCATATTTAATGTATTAAATTTGATTTGAATTCGTACAAAGTATAAATTAAAATTTTCTTTATTTGTTAAACATCTACCCAAATTTTTAATATTTGGTATTTTGTGTTATATATCATACCAATTAAAATTTTCTTCTTATTTTACTTTAATATTTTAATTAGTTTTTTCTTTTAATTTTGCTCCTCAGTTAAAAAAAAAAAATGGCTTTAGAGAGAGTTTAAGAATTTGAAGGGTAATAAAATTATTGTTAAAAATAGTGTACAAAGTTAAAGAGTGTAGAGAATATCTTTTTAGAAATTATGCAAGGTTTTAATACACCCAATCAAGCAATTGATAAGAAATAATATCAGCATAATTAAAGCCCGCATTACTAATCTTCGTCGAAAAATTACACTGTCTAACTCAGTAATATTTTTAAAAATATGTATATATACTATATAATGACACCCCTTAACTTATTGATAAATTTATTACTTTATATTTTAACTCCCTTAATAAAAATTTTGACTCTGCCACTATATTGAGCACTGTTATTATACATCCTAAAAAATGACCCCTAAGGTGCATGTTCCAAACAAAACCCAGTTGGATCATTCAGTACTTATCAAATATTAACTGGTCAAATTTTTACGCAAGTAAACGAAGGCAATCATACAACACACAAACATAAGAAGACAATATTTTTAAAAAGGCAAAAAAAAAAAAAATTACCAGCGTTTCGCAAAGCTCATTTAATAATAGATGCAATTGATTGGCTACCTAACAAAATTAAAAAAATGAATCGACGCACGTGATCCAGCACGGTTACAGCTGCCACCGCCACCATATTTTATTAAGCAACAAATACTGAAAATGGTGATCAATTTTCAAGAACTGCGAATCCCCATGATTCAAGGAGGTGAAAACAAAGGGTATTGAAGGAGAAGGTTAAGAGGATTGATATACCTTGAGAAAGGAGACAATGGAATGAAGATTCAGCTTGTACTCATCAATAGGGACATGTTGAAAGGCAGAGCATCTATCAGGAAGACAAGCATCGTTTGCTCCAAAGAACACTGTCACTGCCAATGGCGCCGTTTCCTCATCAAAAACTTTCTCTATCACCTTCAATGCCCACCTTGTGTTATACCCACTATACCCTCTTAACACCACATCCACCTAAAATAGAAAACCAAAAATCCATAACAGGAAAAGAAGAAGAGAAACTAATTAAACGGTGTTGGGTATATATACCGTGCGGTTGAAGTGGTTGACAAGAGAAGCACCCCAGCCACCATCCTCAAAGGACATTTCAGTGATGGAATCTCCAAACAGATAAATCTTTGGTCTCATCTTCCTTTTGTTGTTTCTCAAAGAATAATGATCAAAGGGTGTCTGTGAAAAGAAATTACTAGGAAGATTTAGCTTTAGGATTATGTGAAACAGAAAAGGAATGGCCTATATGCAAGAATGTGTGATGATGGTAGGAGAGGGTCTAGAAGTAGAAAGTTGCAGCAACTGCTGTACTTTAAAAGCAGCAATTACTGCTTTTTTCTTTTACCTAAAAGCTGATGTTTCAATATGTAATTTTCTTAGTATTTATTGTGGGAAGGTAGTACAAAACGTGATGAGGACGTGTAGGAGAGGGTAAAGGATTAGGTGGGTGGGTTGTGTCGGGAAGTGTGTATACTAAAACTGAGTTAACTTTATCCTACTATATGTGACGTTTGTATTTGTTCATAAGACTATTTCATTCGTAGTTCCTGGCTTCGTGAATCCACTGGACAATGAAAGTAACTACTATTTCCCAATGTTGACCATTTGTAAAACTTGGATTTGCTAACTACTTAAAATCGTGAACAACTCCTTGTGTCTAGTTGGCCAATTGTAAATTTGCTGCTGTTTGCCAACATAAATATATTAAGCTAAGTTCTGGTCATGTCAAAAGAGTTTCATAAAAGATAGATTACATAGGGATTAAATTGAATTCCCAGCTCAGTTGGACAATTACAATTTTATGGATCACTGAGAATTTTAACTCTTGTCATTTGGTTTTAATTTCTAAAATATTTTCTCTCGTGGCTTTTGAAAAATCTTCTTCTGCAATTCCTTTTCATTTATTGTACCTTACTAATAGTGCTAAAAACAACTACTAGTACTTTTTTTGTGCAAGTTGAAAGGGTTTCTATTTTTTTGTAACGCTGACCCACCCAATTTCGCTCTTAACCAAAAGCACCACTATATTTGGCGGTGTTTTAAAAGGCGTTTTCGGGGCGGACGAGACACACCAAAAACGTCTGAGGTGATAGTGTGGGGCGAAAGTCTCAAGAGGCATACGCCCAACAATTCGGGGCGTACGCCCGGGCGTTTGAGATGTATTTTTTTAGTGAGACGTAAGCCCCAGAGATTTTTTTCAAATTAAAACAAAACTTGTTGATAAGTCCTTCATATAATACTCAATTCTCAAAATTCAGCTTGGAATTACTCAAAAGTTTTAAAAAGGAACTGAAATGTATTAAATTTAAAAGTCAAGACCTTTTTTATTGATTGAAGCCCCAATTCATGCTCTTTCCCAATTCTTTATCTTTTCCGTTAGTCTGCTAATATCTCCCAAAAGCAACGAATATTCAATTTTTTTACAAATACAAAAAGAACTTCATTCTCTTTCATAGTAATAAGTTCAAAGGTCAAATTGTAGGTTAGTCATCCTTTTTGTTCATCCATGTAGAAAACTTTATTCTTTTCGACTCAAGTTACTTGAGCTTCTAAGTAGCGTATAATAGATTGTTTTGACTAGTTTTTTGTGGGGATGAAGCGTGCGCGCGCGCACACACACACACATATATATTTCACATATTTATATTTTTCTTCATTTTTATGCAATTTTACATGTTTATAAATATTTACTGTAATTATATTATTTTATAAAATATTAAAAATTAAATACATATGGGGCTTACGTCTCGCCGAAACATATGTAAAATGCCTAGCCTTACGTCCACGCAAAGTAGATTGATGTAACACTTGCTCTTTAGTGTTATCCATCTTAATCCATGGATCCCTATTAAATCAATGACTTGTTCGACGCTAATGAAACATAATGAGAAGGAAACACTAAAAAGAAGAGACATATAAAAGAGAAAAAAAGGTGAATGGAAGTTGTTTTCCGATCCCAAAGCTTCTTAGGTTTTTCTAATTAAAATTTGTGAATCTGTTCTAAAAGTTGTTATTTTAGGACCACGCCAACTGCCAAGTGTGGGGTTAGAAATATGAAGAGAGATGCGAAATAGATTACCTAATTAGAACAAATCTCAATTTGGGCTTCTTTAGGTGTGTGGACTTCTTGCTAGTTGTTTGATAAATAGTAGGGAAAATAATATTTTATAGCTGCTCTTAATTGAGCTTATATACTTTTATTATTGAAATTTTTTCAGAAATCACTATTGTTTATTGGCTATTAACTTCTTATAGCTACCATATACTTAACTACTTCCTATAGCTACCTTTTCAGTTGTTATGGTAATGTATTCGATATATTCAAACTATTGTATTCATGAATACAGTAGGAAAACTAGGCTAAAAAATAGGGTAGCACATCTGTACAGCTCTGTATTCATATGTATTCGCGCCATATATTCATGAATACAGTAACGACAATCAACGTAAAAATAGGTCTCTCCGGCTGTTTAAAAACGGAAAGTGGATCAATTAACGTGATGCACTCCTAATATAACTCAGCAAACACCATTATAACACGCAATATTATCAATCCAATTAATGAAAAGATTTTGCAGACGACAAACACCAAACAACAGAGCCATCTTCAGAGTTTCACTCTTTTTTTTTTCCTGGTATCGTTCAATATTCTTTTTACACTGATATTGTTCGAGGTTCTGCTAGGAAGTGATACAAGTATCTACAGAAATAGTTTGAAATTTGATTGTCTAGATGGCAAGTTTAACCATCCTAATTCGTCATTCTGGCAAGTGGAACATTGAAAATTGTTATGTCGATTATTCGATTAATGGGATACTGATAAAGCAGTATGCGTCGTACAATGATTTGGTTGCTTCAATTTCGAAGCAACTTGGAATAGATTTGTAACGACCCGACCGGTCGTTTTGAGAGTTATAGCCATATTTCCCCAATTTACTATTCCTTTTGTACTTTATAGCTATTATGTGACTTGCCAGGGTAGTCGGTTCGGGTTCGGAGAGATTTCAAAATAAATTGAAACACTTAGTTTCATGGTTGAAAGCTTGAGTTGAAATGGTTGACCGGATGTGAACTTATGTGTAAACGACTTCAGAATGGAGTTTTGATGGTTCCATTAGCTCCGTTGGGTGATTTTGGACTTAGGAACGTGTCCAGATTGTGATTGGGAGGTCTGTAGTGGAATTAGGTTTGAAATGACAAAAGTTGGATTTTTGGGAAGTTTGACCGGGAGTGAACTTTTTTATATCGGGGTCAAATTCTGATTCCGAAAATTGGAGTAGGTCCATAATGTCAAAATGTGACTTGTGTGCAAAAGTTGGGGTCAATCGCACATCATTTGTTAGGTTTCGGCGTCACTTGTGGAAGTTGGAATTCATTAGTTTCAATTGGCTTGACTTGGGATGCGATTCGTATTTTTGAAGTTGTTTAATATGATTTGAGGGCTCGACTAAGTTTGTATGAGGTTTTAGGACTTGTTGGTATGTTTGGTTGAGGTCCCCAGGGCCTAGGGTTGATTCCGGAGGGTTAACGAATCAAAAGTTGAAGTTGAGAGATTGGTGAAGTTGGACCTATGTTGGTGTAACCGCAGCTGTGGAGCTTTGATCACAGGTGCGAGCTCGCAGGTACGGACTAGAATGCGCAGATGTGAATTTTCTGGGGAGTGTGCAGGTGGCCGCAGGTGTGAGGTAATTTCCGCACCTGCGTGACCGCAGATGCGGCAGGGGGACCGTAGAAGCGGAACTGGGCAGGTGAGCTTGGTCCGCAGAAGCGGCTTAGATGCTCGCAGAAGCGGAGTAAGGGACCGCAGGAGCAGAAGGAGCCGCAGATGCGTGTGAGTTGTCACTTCTGCGACGTCGCAGAAGCGGTTAAATTTTCGCAGAAGCGGAAGTGCTGGACAGAACACTTAAATGCAAGGGTTCGCGATTTTGCTTCATTTTAAACATTTTGAGCTCGACTTTGGGCAATTCTTGAGAGGGTTTTCGAGGGGATTCTTGAGGTAAGTCCCTTGTGATCATTTTTAATCAATAATCTTGCTTCCCCATTGATTTTTCCATATAGTTGGTGTGTATTTAAGGTGTAAATTGAGAGTTTGAGGCTTGGGATTTGGAGAGTTTGATTTGGGGATGTGGGTGACGATTTGGTGCCAGATTTTGATAAATTTGGTATGGTTGGACTAGTGGTTGAATAGGCTTTCGAGTTTTATGACTTTTATCGAATTTCGAGACGCGGGCTCGGGGGCCGGATTTTGAGTCGATTTTTGACTCTTGATTAATAACTTAGCATTTTCTTGTGGAGTTGATTCCTTTAGCCTGTATTGATTATATCGAATTATTTATGGCTAGATTCAAGGCATTCTGAGGCCGTTTCGCGAGGCAAGGGTGTGTTGGAGTAGAAATTTACTCAGATTGAGGTAAGTAACAGTTCTAAATTTGGTTATGAGGGTACAAAACCCCGTATTACGTGTCATGTATTTGGCTTTGAGGTGACACACATGCTAGGTGACGGGCATGTGGGCGTGCACCGTAGGAATTGTGACTTGGTTAAATTGCATGGAATTGTGTAGTTGAGTAATCGGTTATTATCTGTACATTCTCCATGTATTAGAGAAATTGAACCAGAAATCATGTTTAGAAAACATGTGTTGGCACTATAGGGACCCACAGAGGTTGGGTACATGTTGAATTATCTACTAAATTGCTATTTTGTACTCAGTTATAGTTTTACTTGTATATTATGTCTCAGACTCTATTGTTCATTATTGATGCATCATATTATTGATGTTTGGGCTACTTATCATGATTTCTGAGAGCCCGAGAGACTGGAGAAGTTGATGACTGAGTGAGGCCGAGGGCCTGATTGTGAGGATATTTATGGGAACGGGATGCACGCCGCATCATGTTTCACTGATATATGCCATGATTGTCTTGTTATAGCGCTTGGGCTGAATGAGCCCCTCTGGAGTCTGTACACACCCCAGTGAGCACATGTACCTACTGAGTGTGAGTGCTGAGTGATTGAGAGGAATAAGTGATTGTGAGGAAAGAGTGATTGTGAGGTTGGAGTGTATGGGAGGACTGAGTGACTGTTGCTCTGAAAGGATGCATTGACTTCATTATTGTTGCACTTCCGCTGTCATATATTTTTGTCTTGAAATTTCTCAGAGCTTTTATCTTCTGTTTCAGTTGAACTTGACATGAATTAACTGTTTTGGCCTTAATTGTCGAACTTGAAAGCATGCCTACTTCTCTATGTTGAAATCACTGTAATTGAACTTTGACTGGGAACTTCCGAGTTGTGTTTTGGGTTTCTATCCCGTTTATGAGAACTTTTATTATTTAAAGTGCTTTAAATTTGTTTTTCTGTTAAGTGTTGGGAATATTTTGAAATGCCGGCTTGCCTAGTATCACGATAGGCGCCATCACGACAGGTTAGGATTTTGGGCCGTGACAAGTTGGTATCAGAGCCTAGGTTACAAATGTCTCACGAGTCATGAGCAGGTTTTGTAAAGTCTTGCGGATCGGTACAGAGACGTTTGTACTTATCTTCGAGAGGCTGCCAAACCCTTAGGAAACTTCACATTCTTGTATTCTTGTCGTGCGGATTTGTGGATTCTGGTAACTAAACTTCTATATTCTATTCTCTCACAGATGGCGAGGACACGTGCTACCGGACAGGATGGACAACCACCAGTACCACTAGCTAGAGCCATGAGAGGCCGAGGTCGTGGTAGGGGCAGAGGTGCAGCTCGTACTGCAACTAGAGCAGCACCTGCAGATCCACCAGTTGCTCCAGCTCAAGAGCAAGTTCTAGATATGGTTTGTCACGATCCAAATCTCCCTCCGTAGGATGTCGTGATGGCATCTAGTCTTAAGGACTAGGTAAGCCTAACATTTACTGAATTTACTAAAATAATAACAATATTAATTAACGATGGACAAATGCGAAGTAGAAATCTCTATAAAATACTTACAATCCCAAGACTGGTAGTACAAGTCATAAGCTCTACTAAGTTACTAGAAAGCCTATAAGTACAACTATTTTGAAGTAGAGATAAAACAGTGCAAGTACAATATCAGAAGGTGACTCCGAAGCCTGCGAACGAAGTAACAGGTTTACCTTGAGTCTCCACAGCAAGATCCGTACAGCTAGCTAGCGGTCAACTGACTCCAAATTACCTGGCTCTGCACAAAAATATGCACAAGTGTAGTATGAGTACACCACAGTCGGTACTCAGTAAGTATCAAGACTAACTTTGGTGGAGTAGTGATGAGGTACAGTCAAGACACTCACTAGTCAAATAACCTGTGCAATATAGCATACAAAAATAATAAAAAACAAATAGCAGTGATAGCAACAATAATCAACTAGTGATATAAACAGTAAGGCAGCAAGAACACCATAATTATTACACAGACGAATGAGAAACACAAGTACAACCAATTAAACAAGTCCTTCAAATATAAATCTTTCACATATAATTCTTTCGAATAAATACCCTCAAAATATATTTCTTCAAATAAGTATCCTTCGAATATAAATCTCTTTCAAATAAATATCTCATATCATAATCATAAAATACGGTTATCAGCCCCCTTTCATATTCTCACGTCATCTCGTGCCCATATCTCTATCACAACCGCACAGACAACTCTCATGCCAAATATGTCAATACATAAAATCCGCACGATTAATTTATTTTCAATAAAGTAAGTTTGCAATTTTAAACCAAGTAAGAATTCAACAAAGAAATAAATTTATTTTAGAAATAGTTTGAGTGAAGAAAATGACATTTCAATTTAAATAAAACATGAGATAAGCTACTGATTTGGATGTAAAATTTATCAAATTAAAACATAATAGTCATTTCTTTTATTTAAATCAAATCAATCATCAAAAACACGTACAAACCAGAAATATAAATCCTCAAAAGTCTTGTACGAAAAAGCCAAAGCCAACACAACACTACAAGCAATACAAAACGCTTAATATTGAGTCAAATAATACATCCCGGAGAACACAGGAATTTACATATTACGGAAAATAAAATAACCAAAGGCAAGTGCAACTATAGAGAAATATCAATAAAAAGGGCACTCCTGAGGTACCGTCTCGTAGTCCCAAATCATAAATAAATTTCAACAAACAACAATACCCTGAGGCCATCACAAGTCATCACAAATATATCCTCAACATAGCCCACCTTGTCTCGCCACGTGCACAATAATAACGTAAATGCCCGCCTTGTCTCGCCGCACGCGCATAATAATATTCCCACCTTGTCTCGCCACATGCGCAAACCCACATATATAGCCCGCCTTGTCACGCTGCATGTGCATATATCAATAGTAACGATAGCAGGACAGAAACCTTGTGCAAATACCCGAACAAACCTCTCAACAATATCACGCGCCAATATCACAACATCTCATAAATTGTACCTCAAGTGCTCAATTATCACAACATATCACAAATTGTACATCAAGTGCTCAAATATTATAGCTTGCCATAGAAATCAACAATACATTAATCTCCACAATAAGGAGCCCATGGCTCGACCATAATGTGCACATATCTTAACAAAAATGTCCGGGAGTGAACAACTCAACAGAATAATATTTCACACTTTAATATTTTACCTCAATATGATTTACGACCTTTATAACTCAATACCAATTTCCACAACATGAACTGGAAAATAATTCATCAAGGAACAACGCCTTCTTTAATCTAAATTTTTGGCAAATAGATTAATGCCTCCTTTTAAACTTACCTATTGAATTATTTGGAAATGAATAATCCATAATGAAATTATCTCAAGGAAATATCAACTCAACAAAACACGGGATTCACATAAAAATCAAAGTGGCAATCACACCCAATTATCATATAAAAATAAATTCAACAAACAAGGATTTAGGCATGAGAAATAAAGGATTTACTATGTTCCAACAATTTTCCAATTTAATACATAAGGGCATCCATGAATTCAACCAATGTAATTTGCACATATAAACCAAGTACGTACTCGTCACCTCGCGTACATGGTTTCAATTACACAATTTTCACATAAGACTCAATGCCTAAGAGGTAATTTCACCACTCAATGTTAGGCAAGATACTTACCTTTTTGAAGTTAGGCCGATATTCCAAAATAACCTTCTTGCTTGAATTGACCTCCGGACAGCTCAAATCTATCCAAATTAATTGTATAACTTCATTAAAATTCATCGGAAAAAATTACGGATAATAAAAGGCCGACTTAAAATTTTATTCTAAAAGGTCACGCGGGACCCGCCTCTCGGAACTCGATAAAATTTTTACGAAATCCGAACACCCATTCCGATACGAGTTCAACCATCCCAATTTCATCAAATTTCGATAACGAATCGACCTCCAAATTCTCAATTTAAGGTATAGAAAATTTCTACCATTTCCAAACCAATTCACTAATTTCATGATAAAAACAACAATAGATTCATGTATTTTAATCAAAATCGAGTTAGAAATTCTTACCCCAATGTTTTCCTTGAAAAACTCTCGAAAAATCGCCTCACCCGAGCTTCCTTCCTCCAAAAATGGAAGAATGAGACGAAGTCTCATTTTTTGACTTTATTCTGCTGCCCAGGGGTTTGTTCTTCGCATTCGCGACCCTCCCCTCGCGTTCGCGATGAACAAATTCTTCAACAGTCATTACTAAACTCTTTTCAGACAACCTCTAGTTTAATGGTCATAAGTTTTTGTATAAAACTCCAAATGATGAATAGTTTGACTTTTTGAAAACTAGACATCAAGTGCTACAACCTTCATGTTTTTCTCATCTCCCAATTCCTTATAGATTTTGAGATATAAGCTTCTAAAGTCAGCCCTGTGCAACAACAATTTCTTCTTCGCGATTACTCTTCCCAGACAGCCTGTAGTGTATCCATCATAACTTTTTGTACACAACTCCAAATACCAAACGGTTAAACTTTCTGAAAATTAGACACAAAGGGATACAAATTTAATTTTTGGATCATCTCCAAATTCCTTATAGATTGCAAGATATAAGCTTCCAAAGTCGGGTGACAGACAACAGGATTTCCTTCTTCGCGAACGCGAAGAACAAAATCCCAGAAGCTAAATCCTACTTCGCGAACACGAAGAACAACACCAGACATCAGAAAAACAGCATCCAAAGTAGCCCAAAATGATCCGAAACACACCTGAAACACACCCTAGGCCCCCGGGTCCCCAACCAAATATACGAACAAGTCCTAAAATACGATACAAAGTTAGTCGAGGCCTCAAATCACATCAAACAACACAGAAACTATGAATCACACCTCGAATCAAACTTATGCATTTATGAAATTTCAGCTTCTTCATTCGATGCCGAAACCTATCAAATCAAGTCCAATTGACCTCAAATTTTACACACAAGTCATAAATGACATAACGAACCTATTCCAATCTCCAAAATCAGATTCCGACCCCGATATCAAAAAGGCAACTCCCTGGTCAAACTTCCAAACCTTCAATTTCTTATTTTCGCCATTTAAAGCCAAATTCAACTACGGACTTCAAAATAAATACCCAGACATACCCCTAAGTTCGAAATTAACATACGAAACTATTGGAATCATCGAAATTCCATTTCGGAGTCGTTTGCTCAAAAGTCAAACTCCGATCAATTCTTTTTATTTAAGCTTCAAAAATAAGAATTATTCTTTTAATTTAATCCCGAATCATCCGAAAACTAAACTCGACCACACACGCAAGTCATAACACACATCACAAAGCTGCTTGTGACCTTAAGTCACTGAATGGGATGCTAATTCTTAAAACAACAAGTCGTGTCATTACATTCCCCCTCTTAAATATACATTCGTCCTCGAACGTGCCAAGAATTATTCTGAGGACATTAAATTACTGAGTGTATTCTTACACACATACTCGTAGGTGATTCTACGTCACCGCAAATTTAACATGGGTATGACAACACCATGTCAGTTGAGATTATTTCCTTTTATCCATATTTATACACTTTAAAACCAATTTCTTACACTCCAAACATTTTTAAAAGGCCTCATTTTCACATAAACTGTGCCCGTTGTGATCCCAGGCTTTTAGAAGGCTTTGGCCCAGATATTGACGGTTTGTACTGACCTTGCTCAGGTGGTTTCGGCTCAGGCCGCGCCAGCCACTTCTCAGGCCGGGGGAGGTACTCATACCCCGGCTTCCCGTACTCCAGAGCAGGTGATGCAGGGACTTCAGACACCGGGGGTAATACCAGCCCAGTCGGTTGCAGCTGCTCAGGCCTCGGTGGTCCCCGTTATGACTGATGATGATCAAATGAGACTTGAGAGATTTGGGAGGCTTCAACCTCTATCATTTAGCGGTGCTGAGTCAGAGGATGCCCAGGGTTTCTTGGATAAGTGCCAGTGGATTCTTCACACGACTAGTATTCTGGAGACCAGTGGGGTCTCGTTTACTACTTTTCAGTTCACTGGGATGCCTTCATATAGTGGGAGGCTTATGAGAGGCGCAGGCCGATCGGTGCAATACCACTTACATGGTAGGAGTTCTCCGTTCTCTTTTTGGAGAAGTTCGTGCCGCATTCTCGCAGAGAGGAGCTGCGCAGATAATTTGCGCAGTTACGATAGGAGGGCATGTTTGTGACGCAATACGAGATGAGGTTTTCTGAGTTGGCTCGTCACACAGTTTGGTTGGTTCCCACGGATAGGGAAAGGATTAGGAGGTTCATTGATGGCCTCACATATCATCTGCAATTGCTTATGACTCGGGAGAGGGTGTTTGGTTCTACTTTTGACGAGGTGGTTGACATTGATCGGCAAATAGAGATGGTCCGTAGCCATGAGCGTGGAGAGAGGGAGGCCAAGAGGCCTTGTGAATCGGGTGGTTTTGGCGGTGTTCCTTCTAGAGGTCAGTTCTACCACGGCAGGGATCGTCCTTATAGGCACACTCAAACGACTCGTCTAGTTCACCGTGGTACATCATCCAGTCATGGTTCGTACAGTTCTCATCAGGATCAGTCATCTCTCAATGCCTTTCCAGCTCAAAGTTTGTCCTGTGCTCCATCGGTTTAGGGTTCATCTATGCCGGGTTCTTCTAGCAGTTATCCCGGTGCTCGGGGCTCCCTCATGTCCCCACCACCAGCACCAGGGAGTTTCTTTGAGTGTGGGGAGTTTGCGCATATGTGGATGCAGTGTCCTTATCACCCAGGAGGTCTAGTACAGTAGAGGAGTTAGGTTGTGACTTCAACACCAGTTACTTCACCACCCGCCCAGCCAGCTCGGGGTGGGGCTCAGTCAGCTAGGGGTCGCCCAAGAGGGGGAGGCCAATCAGGTGGAGGCCAGGACCGATTCTATGCCATTCCTGCTAGGTCAGATGTTGTTGCTTTCGATGCAGTGATCACGAGTAATGTCTCGGTATGTCACAGGGATGCCTCTGTATTATTTGACCCTGGTTCCACTTATTCATATATATCATCGTATTTTGCTTATTATCAGGATATGCCTCGTGAGTCCTTAGTTTCATCTGTTCATGTATCTATGCCAGTGGGCAATACTATTATTGTGGACCGTGTGTATCGATCGTGTGTAGTGACTATTAGGAGATTAGAGACTAGAGTTGATCTTTTATTTCTTAGTATGGTGTACTTCGACGTGATCTTGGGTATGGACCATGGCATTGGCGATGCCGGGGTTGCCAAGGATTGAGTGGAGAGGTTCTCTAAACTTTGTTCCCAGTAGGGTGATTCCCAAAAGATGGTTGGGAAAGGTTGCTTATCTTATTTGGCCTTTGTGAGGGATGTTGGTGCTGATACTCCTTTAATTAATTATGTTTCGGTGGTGCGAGACTTTCCGGATGTGTTTCCTATAGATCTGCAAGGCATGCCGCCCGACAGGGATATTGATTTCGATATTGACTTGATGCTGGGAGCTCAACCCATTTCTATTCCTCCATATCGTATGGCACCAGCTGAGTAGAAGGAATTGAAAGAGCTGCTTCAGGAACTTCTTGATAAGGGGTTTATTAGGCCTAGTGTGTCGCCTTGGGGTGCACCGGTTCTGTTTATGAAAAAGAAGGATGGTACTATGCGGATGTGCATTGATTACAGGCAGTTGAACACAAAGTTACAATCAAGAATAAGTATCCTTTTCCACGCATTGATGATCTATTTGACCAGCTTTAGGGAGTGAGGGTGTTCTCTAAGATTGACTTGAGGTCTGGGTATCACCAGTTGAAGGTTCGGGACTCGGATATTCTAAAAATGGCATTCAAGACCCATTATGGTCATTATGAATTCCTCATGATGTCTTTGGGCTGACCAACACCCTGGAAATGTTCATGCATCTGATGAATAGTGTATTTCAGCCTTATCCTAACTCATTTGTCATAGTGTTCATTAATGATATCATGGTGTGCTCTCGTAGCCAGGAGGAGCATGCCCAGCATTTGAGGATTGTGTTGCAGCGGTTGATGGAGGAGAAGCTTTATGCTAAGTTCTCCAGATGTGAGTTTTGGCTTAGTTCAGTGGCGTTTTTGGGGCACGTGGTGTCCAGTGAGGGGGTTTAGGTGGATCGGAAGAAGATAGAGGCAGTTCAGAGTTGGCCCAGACCGTCCTCAGCTACGGAGATTCAGTGCTTTCTCGGCTTGGCTGGTTATTTTTGTCGCTTTGTGGAGGGTTTCTCGTCTATTTCATCGCCTTTGACCAAATTGACCCAAAATGGTGCTATTTTCAGGTGGTCAGATGAGTGTGAGGAGAGCTTTCAGAAGCTCAAGATTGCCTTGACCACATCTCCAGTTGTAGTTCTACTTTAACTTTTGGTTCTTATACAGTGTATTGTGATGCTTCTCTGATTGATATTAGATGTGTCTTGATGCATGGGGGTAGAGTGATAGCTTATGCTTCGCGCCAGTTGAATCCCCATGAGAAGAACTACCCTGTCCATGATTTGGAGTTAGCTGCCATCGTTCATGCATTTAAGATTTGGAGCAATTATCTCTACGGTGTGTCTTGTGAGGTGTTTTCAGATCATCGGAGTCTCCAGTATTTGTTCAAACAGAAGGATCTAAATTTGAGGTTGCGGAGATGGTTGGAGCTGCTAAAGGACTATAATATCACTATTTTGTATCATCCCGGGAAGGCCAATATGGTGGCCGATGCCTTGAGTAGAAAGGCGGTGAGTATGGGTAGCCTTGCATTCAATCCTATTGGTAATAGACCTCTTACAGTTGATGTTCAGGCCTTGGCCAACCAGTTCGTAAGATTATATGTCGGGTTCTAGCTTGTGTTGTTTCTCGATCTTCCTTATATGATCGCATTAGGGAGCGCCAGTATGATGATCCCCATTTTCTTGTCCTTAAGGACAGGGTTGAGCATAGTGATGCCAGGATGTTACTATTGGGTATGATGCAGTATTGAGGACGTAGGGTCAGATTTGTGTGCCTAATGTAGATGGGCTACGTGAGTTGATTCTTGAGGAGGCCCACAGTTCGCGGTATTCCATTCATCTGTGTGCCGCAAAGATGTATCAGGACTTGAGGCAACATTATTGGCGGAGAAGAATGAAGAAGGATATAGTGGGATTTGTAGCTTGGTGCCTTAACTGTCAGCAGGTGAAGTATGAGCATCAGAGACCGGGCGAATTGCTTCAGAGGTTAGAGATTCTGGAGTGGAAATGGGAGCGGAACACCATGGATTTTGTAGTTAGGCTCCCACGGACTTCGAGAAAAATCAATGCTATTTGGGTGATTGTGGATTGGCTGACCAAGTCCGCGTACTTCATTACATCCGGGAGATTATCCACCTCCATGACGTGCCAGTGTCCATCATTTCATAGGATCAATTTCTGTCGCTCGTGGAGTTTGCCTACAACAACAACTACCAGTCGATCATTCAGATGGATCCATATGAGGCTTTGTATGGGAGATGGTGTAGATCTCTGGTGGGTTGGTTTGAGCCGGGTGAGGCTAGGCTATTGGGTACTGACTTGGTTCAGGATGCTTTGGACAAGGTTAGGATTATTCAGGAGCGGCTTCGCACGGCGCAGTCTAGACATAAGAGTTATGCCGACAGGAAGGTCCGTGATGATGCTTACATGGTTGGGGAGAAGGTACTGCTCAAGGTTTCACCCATGTAAGGTGTTATGAGGTTCGGGAAGAAGGGCAAGTTGAGCCCTCGGTATATTGGGCCATTTGAGGTACTTTAGAGGATTGGGGAGGTGGCTTACAAGCTTTCTTTGCCACCTAGTTTGTCGAGCGTGCAACTAGTGTTTCATGTTTCTATGCTCCGAAAGTATGTTGGCAATCCGTCTCATGTTTTGGATTTTAGCACGGTTCAGTTGGACGGTGATTTGAATTATGATGTGGATCCGGTATCACGACCCAATTCTCCCTCTGTAAGATGTCGTGACGACACCTAGTCTCTACGACTAGGTAAGCCTAACAAAGATGCGGAAATAACAAAAATGGAAACAAAACTTAACAACTAACTGTAATAGATAACTAAATAACTGATAACAATGCCGCTTGGCATTTACAACAACCACACTCTAATAATACACAGTATTCCCAAAACCCGGAACATCATAAGTCAAGTGCTACAGGAGGAAAACTAGTATTTCTATACACCAGAGTCTAATAAAAGTAGTAAGGAAGGTAAATGACATAGGAGGAAAATGGAGGGGGACTCCGAGGTCTGCGGACGCGGCAGATATACCTTGAAGTCTCCGTACAACAGCAAGCACTCTCAGCTAGTAGCGGGACTGATAAGAAGTACTTGGATCTGCACACAAAACATGTGCAAAAAAGTAGCATGAGTACACCACAATAGTACCCAGTAAGTGCCAAGCCTAACCTCGATAGAGTAGTGACGAGGTCAGATCCGGGCCCTACTGGGATATAATAATAAAACAGATGCTATAATAAAACTGAAGTAAAATGGAGAAGACAACAGCAAGTATTCACAAAGAAATAACAACACCGCACAATGATATAGCAAAAGCTCCCGGGATACCTTCTCGTAGTCCCAAAAGTAAATATACAAGGAGAACTCCCGAGGTACCGCCTCGTAGTCTCAAAAGTAAATATACCGGGAGAACTCCAGAGGAACCGCCTCGTAGTCTCAAAAGTGAATGTGCAGGGAGAACTCCCGAGGAACCGCCTCGTAGTCTCAAAAATAAATGTGCAGGGAGAACCCCCGAGGAACCGCCTCGTAGTCTCAAAAGTAAACACATAGCTCAAACCGATAGATATAACAATTAACAGCAAGAATTTTACAGTTAAGACTGATAAATATCAAGGGAAAAATAGGAAATCAATTAGGCATGCTGCACAGAGTTGAAATAAGCAGTTAAAGCACGTTGACATGGGATATTAGACTGAACAGGATAACTACACATATTGGAATAGCTCAATTAAGACTAAAAAATAGACTAATACTCATTTAAACCGTATAACTTCCAATTTAAGGAAAAACAGGTTGCTACTCAGTAAAATAAATCGGGTTTTACAATAATTAGCCAGTGTACGTACTCGTCACCTCACGTACACGACGCTCACATATCACAACAGTACCAAATCCTAAGGGTATTTCCCCCACACAAGGTTAGGCAAGCCACTTACTCGAACCAAGCTCAATCAATCGGTGACAATGCCTTTTCCACGAATATCCGACTCCGAATAGCCCAAATCTAGCCAAAATCAATTACATACCATAAATACAACTATAAGAAATTAATCTAATTAATGAAATCAAGACTTTAACAGAAATTCCGAAATTCATCCTATAAAGTTGACCCGGGCCCACGTCTCGGAATCGGGTAAAAGTCACAAAATACGAACATACATTCACTTATGAGTCTAATCATACAATGATTTCTCAAATTCCAAAACTCAAAAACTTAGTCTAGGAAGTTTATACCATTTTTACCCAATTTCCAACTCAAATCCTTAATTAAAGGGTGGAATCAACTATAGATTAATGATATATAACCATATAAGAGTTAAGAATAATTACCCACAAGTTTCCTCTGAAAATCCCTTGAATTTTCGCCTCAAACCGAGCTCTGAAACTCCCAAAATCGAAATGGGAAATCAACCCTCGAAATCCTATTTTCTGCCCAGTAAACTCGCTTCTGTGAGCCTTCAACCGCACCTGCGGGAAAACCATCGCAAGTGCGAGAATGACTTAAATGGCTGGGACAACATCTGCAAGCAATGGGCCGCACCTGCGCGCCCGCTCCTCCAGAATTCCTCCGCTTCTGTGATCTCTCACGCCCTGGCCCCTTCCGCTTTTGCGCTCCATCTTCCGCATCTGCGGCTGCACAGATGCGGTTGTACCTCCGCACCTGCGACCTCTGGACACTTCTTTCTAAACCGCACCTATGTCCATTGGCTCATTTCTGCGGGCTCGCACCTGCGGTCAATGTTGCGCAGGTGCGATTACACCAGGTACAACAACTTCAGCTATTCTTCCAAAACCAAATTTGATCCGTTAACCATCCGAAATCAACCCGAGCCCCCCTGGACCTCAACCAAACGTACCAACTAATCCTAAATAACCATACAGACTTAGTCGAGCCCTCAAATCACATCAAACAATGCTAAAACCACGAATCACCCTCCAATTCAAACTTAATAAACTTTGAAACTTCAAACTTCTACAGACCTTCAAAACACAATTCAGACAGGCCCCGAAGTCCAAAATCACCCAACAGAGCTAACAAAACCGACAGAACTCTATTCCGGAGTTATTTTCACACAGTTTTGACTACGGTCAAAATCCTAAGACTTAAGCTTTCGTTTTTAGGGACTAAGTGTCCCAAGACACTCTGAAACCAAAACAAGACCTCCTGACAAGTCACACAAGCAGAAAAAGGTACGGGGAAAACAGTAAGCAGGGGATCGGGGCTATTACTCTCAAAACGACCGGCCGAGTCGTTACATCCTTCCCTTCTTAAAACAATTATTCGTCCTCGAACGAGCATAAAGACATACCTAAAGTGGTGAAAAGATGAGGATAACATTTGCGCATATCCTGCTCAGTCTCCCAAGTCGCCTCCTCGACCGACTGACCCCTCCACTGAACCTTCATGGAAGCAATATTCTTTGACCTCAGCTTTCGAACCTGTCTGCCTCGGGTCATTACAACCTGTCGCTATTTTGGATCGGCAGGTTCAGAAGTTGAGGTCAAAGGACATAACTTCCATGAAGGTGCAGTGGAGACGTCAGCCAGTTGAGGAGCCTACTCGGGAGACCGAGCGGGAGATGCGGAGTAGATATCCACACCTATTTGAGACTCCAGGTACATTTCTAGACCCGTTCGAGAACAAACGTTTGTTTAAGAGGGAGAGGATGTAACGACTCGGCCGATCATTTTGAGAGTTATAGCCCCGTTTCCCCCATTTACTGCTCATTTTGTACTTTATAGCTGTTATGTGACTTGTCGGGGTAGTCGGTTCAGTTCCGGAGAGATTTAAGAATGAATTGAGACACTTAGTCTCATGGTTGAAAGCTTAGGTTGAAACGGTTGATCGGATATGGACTTATGTATAAATGACTCTAGAATGGAGTTTTGATGGTTCTGTTAGCTTTGTTGGGTGATTTTGGACTTAGGAGCATGTCCAGATTGTGACTAGGAGGTCCGTAGTGGAATTAGGCTTGAAATAGCGAAAATTAGATTTTTGGAAAGTTTGGCCGGGAGTGGACTTTTTGATATTGGGGTCAAATTCCTATTCCGGAAGTTGGAGTATGTACGTAATGTCAAATGTGACTTATGCGCAAAATTTGGGGTCAATCAGACGTGATTTGTTAGGTTTCGGCGTCAGTTGTAGAAGTTGGAATTCCTTAGTTTCAATAGGCTTGAATTGGGGTGCAATTCGTGTTTTTGACGTTGTTTAATGTGATTTGAGGGCTTGACTAAGTTTGTATGAGGTTTTAGGACTTGTTGGTATGTTTGGTTGAGGGTCCGGTGGCCTCGGGTTGATTCCGGAGGGTTAACGGATCAAACGTTAAAGTTGAGAGATTGCTAAAGTTGGACCTCTACTGGTGTAACCGCACATGCGAAGCTTTGATCGTAGGTGCGAGCACACAGGTGCAGACTAGAATACGCATGTGCGTGTTTGGGGGGAGAGTGCAGGTGGCCGCAGGTGCAAGGTAATTTCCGCACCTGCATGACCGCAAATGCGACAAGGAAACCGCAGAAGCGGAACTGGGCAGGTGAGCTTGGTCCGCAGAAGCGGCTTGGATGCTCGCAGAAGCGAGTCTGCAGGAGCGGAAGGAGCCACAGATGCGTGTGAGTTGTCACTTTTGCGATGCCGCAGAAGCGGTTAAGTTTCCGCAAAAGCGGAAATGGTGGACAGAACACTTAAATGCAAAGGTTCACGATTTTGCTTCATTTTAAACATTTTGAACTCGGCTTTTGGCGATTCTTGAGAGGGTTTTCGAGGGGATTCTTGAGGTAAGTCCATTGTGCTCATTTTGTTTTATCAATAATCTTGCTTCCCCATTGATTTTCCCACCTAGTTGGTGTGTATTTAAGGTGTGAATTGGGAGTTTGAGGCTAGGGATTTGGAGAGTTTGATTTGGGGATGTGGGTGACGATTTTGTGTCGGATTTTGGTAAATTTGGTGTGGTTGGACTCGTGGTTGAATGGGCTTCCAAGTTTTGTGACTTTTATCGAATTTTGTGATGCGGGCCTGGGGGCCGACTTTTGAGTCGATTTTGACTGTTGATTAATAACTTAGTATTTTCTTGTGGAGTTGATTCATTTAGCCCATATTGATTATATCGAATTGTTTATGGCTAGATTCGAGGAATTCGGAGGCCGTTTCACAAGGCAAGGGTGTGTTGGAGTAGAGATTTGCTTGGATTGAGGTAAGTAATAGTTCTAAATTTAGTTTTGAGGGTACAAAACCCCGTATTACATGTCATGTATTTGGCTTTAAGGTGACGCACATACTAGGTGACGGGCATGTGGGCGTGCACCGTAGAAATTGTGACTTACTCAAATTCCATGAACCTGTGTAGTTGAATAATCGGTTGTTATCTGTACATTCTCCATGTATTAGATATATTGAACCACAAATCATGTTAGAAATCATGTTTAGACTATGTATTGGCATTGTAGGGACCCATAGAGGTCGAGTATATGTTGAATTATCTGCTAAATTGTTGTTTTGTACTCAGTCACAGTTTTACTTGTATATTACATCTCAGTCTCTATTGTTCATTATTGATGCATCAAATTAATTGTTGTTTGGGCTGCTTATCATCATTTATGAGAGCCTGAGAGACTGGAGAGGTTGATGACTGAGTGAGGCCGAGTGCCTGATTGTGAGGATATTTATGGGATCAAGCTGCACGCCGTAGCATGTTTCAATGATATATGCCATGATTGGCTTGTTATAGCGCTTAGGCTGAAGGAGCCCCTCCGAAGTCTTTACACACCCCCAGTGAGCACATGTACCTACTGAGTGCGAGTGCCGAGTGCTGATCGATTGAGAGGAATAAGTGATTGAGAGGAAAGATTGATTGTGAGGTTGGACTGTATGGGAAGACTGAGTGACTGTTGCTCCGAAAGCATGCATTGACTTCATTATTGTTGCACTTCCGATGTCATATATCTCTGTCTTGAAATTTATGACAGATTTTATCTTATGTTTCAGTTGAACTTGACATGAATTAAATGTTTTGGCCTTAATTTTCGCACTTGAAAGCATGTCTACTTCCCTATGTTGAAATCACTGTAATTGAACTTTGACTGTGAAGCTCGTCACTACTTTCAGTTCTTTATTTAATCTTGTTACTTATTGAGTTGGTTGCACTCACACTACACCTTTCACTTCGTGTGCAGATCCGGGTATTTTCGGACACGGTGGGTGTTGATTTCAGCGCACAGTTGATCTTCTGGAGATTCCAAGTTAGTTGTCGGCATTCCGCAGACCTTGTCTCTCCTTCCCTATCTTTCTGTTTATTGTGTTTAGTTCAGACTATCATAGACAGTATTTTCCAAACTTGAGATGTATAGATGCTCATGTATTCCGTGACACCCAATAGTTGAGAACTTTCGCATTGTGTTTTGGATTTCTATCCCGTTTATGAGAACTTTCATTTTTTAAACTACTTTAAATTCGTTTTTCTGTTAAGTGTTGGGAATATTTTGAAATGTCGGCTTGCCTATACCACGATATGTGCCATAACGACAGGTTAGGATTTTGGGTCGTGACAAGATTTGAGCTCAATGTCAATTAAAGATGAATACAAAGTGGAAGGAAATTGCACGCCTATGGAAATACACAACGACATGGGCTATCGGGTGTATGTAGGGTTGAAAAAGGAGAACAGAGAATTAGGGATGTATCCATTGTGTATAACTTCAATGGATAAAGAAATTGTAGCTGGAGGAAGTTTAATTCAAAGTGACCTAATGCAACTTGACGAAAACGATGGGGTGAGTAAATTTGATACAGTTGATACACTTGCACTTGGGTATTTCAAAAACAAATCAAAAGAGGTGATGGCTTGACAAATGTATAAGGATAAGGACACATTGAAGGCGGTGATGGAGCAATATGCAATTGCTGAAAGGCTTCAATTCCGAGTTGATAGGTCAAATGCTATCATGTTTGAATGTTATCACTTACAACCTCTTCACCAAATATGTTGTATTCAACTGTATGTATATGTATTCGTAATAGTTTAATCGTGTATTCAAGGCAGTATACTGTAAATACAGCAAGTATAATGTTGTATTCATAATATATGTTCTCCTTCAGTGTTTTTAATTGAATGATCTGAAACTGTTATAGGAGAATTGCACTATTTATATTAATTTTGTTCATAATACATTGTTTTATGCAATGTATTCAACAATATTTTATAGTATATTCTTGTAACATACATTGTATTTCATTGTATGTTTCTCTATTCAAAACTTTGTTGACAAATGAAAATTTTGTGTGTCTGTAGCCGAATCAGCTGTAGGAGCTGTATATGTTTTATCCATAACTAACCAATCGTATTTATAACACAAATATATTTGCAGCTGTACATTGTTATGTATTTCTGAGGATTGTGAATGGAAATTTAAGGCTTCTAGTATTAACAAATCACAAATGTTCAAAGTGAGGGAGTTCAATGATAAACATACATGTCCGTTGAAGGATAAGGTGTATGATCAACGTCAAGCAACCGGTAGGTTGATTGGGGGAATGATTAGGTCCAAGTTTACTAATCATAATAGGAAATATACGCCAAAGGATATAATTGATGATGTGGAATTGGACTTTGGTGTAGATGTTAGTTACATATTGGCGTGGCGCGCTAGAGAAATGGCAGTGAAGTTTATGAGGGGTGAACCAGCTGATTCATACAATTAATTACCAGGGTACTTATATACACTGGATATGACATATCGTGGTTCACATATTAGAATGGAAAAATCATCTAAAAATGAGTTCATGTATTTGTATATATCGTTGTATGCTTTTATAAAGGGGTTCGATTACTGTAGACCCATCATCGTTGTGGATGACAGCCACCTAAAATCAGCATATACAGGGACATTCGTCTTGGCTAGCATGTTGGATGGTGCAGGTTAGTCGGTTTAAAAAAAAAAATACATACAAGCTTGATTAACATAAAATATTCTATTTTGACCTTTTTAATATAGCTTGAATGATATTTTTTTTATCTGTATGCAATTGCATTTACATGACATATATTGCCCCTAGTATATGGTATAATACATAAACAGAGCTTTTATAAATCTAAGGCTACCCTGAACAAAAGGCAGCTACAACAGGAACGCAGGTACATCTTCAAGTCCCGCAACCATCGAGCACAGCAACAACAACAGCCAACATCTGCACGTAATGTGCAGAAGTGTAGTATCAGTACAATCGACCTCATGTACTGAGTAAGTAACAAACCTAGCCGTAGGTTGAAAGTAGTGACGGGCTTCTACCAAGGTCGGGTCTATAACCAATAGTCCACAACCGTCCATAACAACATAAAGCAAATAATACCAGAAGTAACTCAGAGATAAAATGCTCAGCCAAATCATGATTTCAAAAATAATAGTTCTTCCTTCCAAATAAATCAGTGAAAACCCAAATCGTTTGCCGAAGTTGCCAAAAATATGAATAGTTTGAAAACAATAATTTCACCCAAGATATTTTCAATAATAAATAAGATGTTTCATTTTCCTCCTGGATAACCCGTGTAAAACGAATGCATCACTATGCCCATCTGTAAAAATGTGTGAGAAATCATGAATGATGTGATGTTGTACAGCATGAGGAAAATACATCTCTATGCCTGTATGTCATGTGTGCATGCCAATGCAATGCAACTCAATGATAAAATCATAAATAGCCCCTCGGGCAGAACATCACTCATATACATCCCCTCGGGCAAACCTCACAGTCACTCATGCTTTTCGGGCATACCTCACAGTCACTCATGCCACTCGCGCATACCTCACAATCACTCATGCCACTCGGACATACCTCACAGTCACTCATGCCACTCGCGCATACCTCACAATCACTCATGCCACTCGGACATACCTCACAATCACTCATGCCTCCCAGTCACTCAGCACTCGGCACTCAGCACTCGCACTCAGTAGGTACTTGCGCTCACTAGGGGTGTGTACAGACTCCGGAGGGGCTCATTCAACCCAAGCGCTATAATCTGCACGGACAACTCACGTGCTGCACGGACAACTCACGTGCTATAATAATAAAGTATATAAAGAATGCTGCAGGTGGGCAACCCCGATTCACATAATAATCCTCACAATCAAGCTCTCGGCCTCACTCGGTCATCGATCTCACCAGTCTCTCGAGCTCACAATGTCATGAAAATATCCCAAAAATGATGATATGATGTATCAATAAATAACAACAGAGACTGAGATATGATATGCAATGAAATGAATATGACTGAGTATGAATTTTTAATTTAAAACAAATAATTCATAGCAATATGACCTCTGTGGCTCCCAATAATACTGGCACATAGCCTCAACATGATTTTTAATATGCTTTTCAACTCAATTTCTTTAACTCATAAAACCACATGGAAAATGCCAAGATCATTTAACTACAAAATTCCACAGAAACAATTATGTCACAATTTCTATAGTGCACGCCTACACGCCGTCACCTAGCATGTGCGTCACCTCCCAACAATTCACGAAATACATATATTCAGGGTTCATACCCTCAACTGCAAGATTAGAAGAGTTACTTACCTTGAACAAGCTGAATTCAATGTCGAGCAAGCTAAACAATGCTCCAAAAATCCCATTATGCGCGTATCAACTCCTGAACGACTTGAATCTACCACAATTAATTTTATTCAGTCCACACAATTTATAGGAATTAATTACATATCCAAAATGCTAATATTTTCCACAAAATCCGAAATTACGCCCCCAAAAATCACCCGTGGTACCCATGTCTCGAAATCCGACAAAACTCACAAAATACGATAAACCATCCAATTACAAGTTCAACAATAGTAATTTCACTCAAATCCGACTCCAAATCGGTATTCAAACTCGAAAAATTCGTTTTGTGACATTATAGAAATTTCCTTCTAGTTCTCTTGAAGATTCAATAATCTTACACCAAAAATGAAGATTAATTCATGGAATATAATCACAAGGGAGTTAAGACCACTTACCCCAAGTTGTGTGGAAAAATTTCCTCTCCAAAATCGCCCAACCCGAGCTCCAAAATCCGAAAATGGGTGAAAATGTCGAACCCTCGAATTTAAGGTTTTGACCCAGCGATTTCCGCATCTACGGACAAGGGGTCACACCTGCGACCTTCGCTTCTGCGGGAAAAAATCTCGTTTCTGGGAGAAAAGCTTCGCCAGCCATAATTGCTTCTGCGATGCCAAGGACCGCACCTGCGGTCGCGCTTCTACGCGCGTTGGGCCCTCATGCGCAAGCGCTTCTGCGCCCTGGCTTTCGCTTCTGCGATGCCTTCCCAGCCAGCACTCCCTCGCTTCTGCGACTTGAGTGTCGCTTCTGCGACCATCGCACCTGCGAGCCCATTTCCGCAGGTGCGAAGACACCAGTAACAGAAAAATTCCAGCCTTAGCCAAAACTTCCAAAATGCTCCGAACCTCATCCAAAACTCACCCGAGTCACTCGGGACCTCGTCCGAACATCCCAACAAGTCCCATAACATAACACGGACCTACTCGAGGCCTCAAAACACACATAACAACATTGAAACGTCGAATCACACCTCAATTCGAAATCATTGAACTTAGAAACTTCAAATTCTATATCTTGTTCCGAAACACATCAAATCACGTCCGATTGACCTAAAGATTTGCGCATAAGTCACATTTCACATTACGGACCTATTCAAATTTCCAGAATCGGATTCCGACCTCGATATCAAAAAGTCAACCCCCCGGTCAAACTTCCCAAAAATGCATCTTTCGGCATTTCAAGCCTAATTCCACTACGGACCTCCAAATAATTTTCCGGACACACTCCTAAGTCCAAAATCACCGTACGGAGCTATTGGAATCATCAAAACTCCATTCCGGGGTCGTTTACACATAAATCGACATCCGGTCACTATTTTAACTTAAGCTTTAAACCTTGGAACTAAATGGTGCAATTCATTCCAAAACCTCACCGGACCTGAACCATTTACCCCGGCAATTCACACAACAACTGTGAAGTACAATTTGAGCAGTAAACAGGGTTGTAATACTCAAAACGACCGGCCGGGTTGTTACATTCTCCCCCACTTAAACATACGTTCGTCCTCGAACATGCCAAGAGTTGTTTCCAAGCCATCAAATCACTGTTCCATCTTACCACACACGTACCCGGGGGTGAACCCACGTCACCCTATTCCACATAGGCTTGACTACACAATACAACTGAAAATCATTAATTTAACCTTAGCCCATAAACCTTGGAGTTTAATTTCCAACCTTTAGAATTTCTTTCAAGACACAAATCTTACATTTACACACCGTATAAGTCCGAACAAGTTGCATCGAACTATATCTATAACCACGGATATAATCAACCTATATATTACACAACTCGCATGCTCGTAGCACCATTCCTGATTACAGTGACTACTCCACAACCAACCACATACTAGTATTAAACCCATATCGAACCAAACTGCATCCCAAAACCTTCGTACACTGTTGATAATAAAAGAAACAAGCGAAATTTCATGACCCCTCACCAGATCAACAAGTCACGGAGCTCTCTTTCCCCCAACTAGAACCGTAATCACTTTCTGAGCCGAATTTCAATATTATACTCCCAAATATACCGAAATTAAACCTGATAGCACTCATTCCAGGTCCAATGACCTTATATTACTAAACATAACTGTTCCACAGACATACCGCACCAATATAACTCAAATCAGAGAACTGCCCCGCCAGATTAACAAGTACTGCCACAGCGAAATGCTGAAAATTCATCACACACCGTAGAACCATCACCCGATCCTAACACAAGGTTCATACCTTAACATAACTCCGCTCCAGTGCGTGACGCCATCCAAACGCTGGTCCATAATATATACCTCGAGCCACCCCGCTCAAAATCAATAACCATAGAGAGGCAAATGACAAAAATGCCACACAAAACCTGAAAGAACATAACCATTACGCAATCGATCATGCAATACCCAAATGCTCATCACACTCAAATTCCGCTATAAAGTTCAAATAGAACCGCACCATCTGTGCAAATAACCAATGAATCACAACTCCTCGTAGCATAAAGGAGTAACTCACAGATCATTTCAAAACACGAATAAGTTCAACATCAACCGAGTGACACATCCCTCAATAATACCAGTATGGAGCCAACTATTCTGGCTCGGTGTAGAATACACATCTTAATTGGGCCTACCTATGGACCCCCAAATCAACTCGGGTTACCCAAAAATAGATAACAATCCCTCCGAAAATCCATAATGACTGAATCATAACATATTTTATCATATGGCTAGCTCCGGCCACAACTTCACAGTCCACAACCATGAAATACTTTAAAAGTTTTTCCGTGCCACTTGACAAAATTTGAATATCAGCAGTCGATCAACCAGGAAAATGCCGCAATACCTATGAGATATCCATAATTCAAAACATAGTGCTCCTTCCGAAATGTACATTCTTCTCACGCAATACCAAATAGTTATAACATTCATCTAAACATCGAAAACTGTTCATGCCCTCTAAGAATTTATGACCTCCCTTTCAAATCTAAACCATGACCTTGCACACGCCAACCTTAATCCCACACAACACACCGCATCTATCATGCCATCATTTGAAAAATACAAGAACCTCATAATTATTCCGAGTCACAATTAAAATACATATCTGATCAGCCAGAAGCCTTACATTTGATCTCATCCGGTATAAAATCACAATACTCAACATGCTCCTCAGGCCGGTAGGAAAATACCCATCTCAAACCGTGGTAGGAAACCTCGAGAATGCTTTGGAATCCATTTGCACATAATCAGGCCATCAGAGTTGAATCTCTCTAAATGAACCAAGTCACGCAGGTCGCCAAGCCCAGGTGTATTGCCACAAAGCACCTGTAGAAAACCCCTACATCATAAGTACCCAAAGAACTGATCATATCCATTACCATACTGATCCAACCTACTACACGTTTGTCTTATTTTCTCTGAGTTTCTTCCGAATCTGTCTTCAGATTAATACTTCTCCTTGCTAAAACGACACAATCTTTAGCCACAGCTCACCCCACAAACCTAGCATAGAACCACAATGCCCTACGACCCATAAGCAAATGTATTCTTCTTAAGCACCTTAAAAAATACCACAACTATAACATTCACTCTGAGAATACCTTATGTGAATTTGAAATTGTTCTTCTTACCTTCCTTATACAAAAATGTAGAATCCATAGTCATATAGAATTTTCGCAAGTCCAGGCACCATCAAACGCAAATCTCGGATTTTATCCATACACAAGTCCGAAAACATTCTCAATTGCTATATATAATTCTCAAACCCACTGGAATTTTCTCGGGAGTCACCCACTTTGGTCAAATCTAATTGCACCGCCCAAATGGGCCAAAAGACACGTGCCCCATTAGCACCACAACACTCACAGAAGTAACTCTACTTTAACACCACATATCAAATTCATACTCCGTGCGCACTACATCATTTACCAATAACAACTCACTCATCCCACAAATTTCATATACTCATACGTGCAATATAATCCTTAACCGGGAATTTCTTTATTCGAGTTATCCTCGATCTCAACTTCTGCAAGTCATAGCTAACCCACAAGTATGCGTCAGACCAAAATTAAAATTTAACACCTAACCATGAAATAAAATTGTCAATAGCAGACTCCCCCACTTGGCTCAAAGTCATAGATTAAAACATTCCATAACTCACAATACCAATACTTTCTTACTGCCATAATGCCACAGTCAGTCCAACAAAACTTCTTCCCAAGTTCATACAATGCCAACCATAAAATACCTCAATCATCCACTAAGCTCGTATTCATCATCTTAACATACAAGTCAACTTTCTCAACTAGATTCAGATTCAAATCTCCACCCATACACCCCGTCGGCAGAAAAGAACTCTCCACTCACATCAAAAGGAATACACCTACGTAGATTACTCCGCAGGGGATAACCCACCTGCTTAGCCTAAAACTGGTATCTTGTTATACCCTTTCGCAGTCACAATTACTATGCAATCACTTAGTCTATCTGAGTCCAAACTCATTAACCAGACATGAGAGTTTGGTCTGTCCCAAAATTTAACAATGTGAAAGATCCTTCAAAACATTCATTACTCGAGGCTGTTTGTCATATCAAATCGAAAATCAAGCACCCAATAGCCATTCCTTTAAATTTCAAGGAAACACTTCTCGTCATATTCCAATCGACTTAACACATCCCGCGGTTACATCATACCCATCACACCATCATTCCACCGCTCATCGAGCCACAAATTCCACTGTAGGGTCATTACCAGACATATAAGTTCAATTGTACGAGTTACAACTGAAGTTACCGAGCTTATGCTACGGTCTAAACCTGGCCTCAAGTCCTCCAGACCGGGCCATCACTAAAACATAGAATACTCATCTAGAACTTCGTTCATGGAATCACAAGCCGGCGATGCACAACTGATACCAAGCGCTCATGTGCGCATACGAATATGAATACGTGGAAGGAATTCAAAGAGTTTATGTCTCAAGCTGAATCAATCTCGCACGATAAGGAAAGAAAGATGAGAAGTATATATCCTAAATGCCCTGTAACCTCTCGAAGATAAGTATGGGCGTCATCATACCGATTCGCAAGACTCTACTAGACACTTGCTTATGACTTGTAGAACCTATGAACCTAGAGCTCTGATACCACCTTATCCGACCCAAAATCCAACTAGTCGTGATGGCACCTAACCCAACCCGCTAGGTAAGCCAACATTCAATTATCCAATTCTAATAATAATTATTAAAGCAATTTAAATGAATAAACATCTTAATCTTATACAATCCCCAAGAACTAGTAGTATAAATCATGAGCTTCTAAGAATAGAGTATACAAAGCGGAAATGAAATAAATGCATAGTCCGTTTGAATAATACATAAATAGAGCTTTTATAAATCTAAGGCTACCCTGAACAAGAGGCAGCTACAACAAGAACGCAGGTACATCTTCAAGTCCCGCAACCATCGAGCACAGCAACAACAGCAGCCAATATCTGCACGCAATGTGCAGAAGTGTAGTATCAGTACAACCGACCCCATGTACTGAGTAAGTAACAAACCTAGTCGTAGGTTAAAAGTAGTGACGAGATTCTACCAAGGTCGGGTCCATAACCAATAGTCCACAATCGTCCATAACAACATAAAACAAATAATACCAGAAGTAACTCAGAGATACAATGCTCAGCCAAATCATGATTTCAAAAATAATAGTTCTTCCTTTCAAATAAATCAGTGAAAACTCAAATTGTTTGCCGAAGTTGCCAAAAATATGAATAGTTTGAAAATAATAATTTCTCCTAAGATCTTTTCAATAATAAATAAGTTGTTTCATTTTCCTCCCGGATAACCCGTGTAAAACAAATACATCACTATGCCCATCTCTAAAAGTGTGTGAGAAATCATGAATGATGTGATGTTGAACAGCATAGGGAAAATACATCTCTATGCCTGTATGTCATGTGTTCATGCCAATGCGATGCAACTCAATGATAAAATTATAAACATCCCCTCGGGCAGAACATCACTCATATACAGGCCCTCGGGCAAACCTCACAGTCACTCATGCCTATCGGACATACCTCATATTCACTCATACCACTCGGGCATACCTCACAATCACTCATGTCACTCGGGTATACCTCACAATTACTCATGCCTCCCAGTCACTCAGCACTTGGCACTCGGCACTCGGCACTCAGTACTCGCACTCAGTAGGTACCTGCGCTCACTGGGGGTCTGTACAGACTCCGGAGGGGCTCCTTTAGCCGAAGCGCTATAATCTACATAGATAACTCACGTGCTGCACGGACAACTCACGTGCTGCACGGACAACTCACGTGCTATAATAATAAATTATATAAAGCATGCTGCAGGCGGGCAACCCCGATCCACATAATAATCCTCACAATCAGGCCCTAAGCCTCACTCGGTCATCGATCTCACCAGTCTCTCGAGCTCACAATGTCATGAAAATATCCCAAAAATGATGATATGATGTATCAATAAATAACAACAGAGACTGAGATATGATATGCAATGAAATGAATATGACTGAGTATGAATTTTTAATTTAAAACAAATAATTCATAGCAATATGACCTCTGTGGCTCCCAATAATACTGGCACATAGCCTCAACATGATTTTTAATATGCTTTTCAACTCAATTTCTTTAACTCATAAAACCACATGGAAAATGCCAAGATCATTTAACTACAAAATTCCACAGAAACAATTATGTCACAATTTCTATAGTGCACGCCCACACGCCGTCACCTAGCATGTGCGCCACCTCCCAACAATTCACGAAACACATATATTCAGGGTTCATACCCTCAACTGCAAGATTAGAAGAGTTACTTACCTCGAACAAGCTGAATCCAATGTCGAGCAAGCTAAACAATGCTCCAGAAATCCCATTATGCGCGTATCAACTCCCGAACGACTCGAATCTACCACAATTAATTTTATTCAGTCCACACAATTTATAGGAATTAATTACATATCCAAAATGCTAATATTTTCCACAAAATTCGAAATTACGCCCCCAAAAATCACCCGTGGTACCCATGTCTCGAAATCCGACGAAACTCACAAAATATGATAAACCATCCAATTACAAGTTCAACAATAGTAATTTCACTCAAATCCAACTCAAAATCGGTATTCAAACTTGAAAAATTCGTTTTGTGACATTATAGAAATTTCCTTCTATTTCTCTTGAAGATTCAATAATCTTACACCAAATATGAAGATTAATTCATGGAATATAATCACAAGGGAGTTAAGAACACTTACCTCAAGTTGTGTGGAAAAAGTTCCTCTCCAAAATCGCCCAACCCGAGCTCCAAAATCCGAAAATGGGTGAAAATGTCGAACCCTCGAATTTAAGGTTCTGACCCAGCGATTTTTGCATGTGCGGACAAGGGGTCGCACCTGCGACCTTCGCTTCTGCGGTAAAAAATCTCGTTTCTGCGAGAACAGCTTGGCCAGCCATAATCGCTTCTGCGATGCCAAGGACCGCACCTGCGGTCACGCTTCTGCGTGCGTTGGGCCGCTCCTGCGCAAGCGCTTCTGCGCCCTGGCTTCCGCTTCTGCGATGCCTTCCCAGCCAGCACTCCCTCGCTTCTGTGACTTGAGTGTCGCTTCTGCGACCATCGCACCTGCGAGCCCATTTTCGCAGGTGCGAAGACACCAGCAACAGAAAAATTCCAGCCTTAGCCAAAACTTCCAAAATGCTCTGAACCTCATCCGAAACTCACTCGAGTCACTCGGGACCCCGTCCGAACATACCAATAAGTCCCATAACATAACACGTACCTACTCGAGGCCTCAAAACACACATAACAACATCGAAATGATGAATCACACCTCAATTCGAAATCATTGAACTTAGAAACTTCAAATTCTATATCTTGTGCCGAAACACATCAAATCACGTCTGATTGACCTAAAGTTTTGCACACAAATCACATTTCAGATTATGGACCTATTCAAATTTCCAAAATTGGATTCCGACCTTGATATCAAAAAGTCAACCCCTGGTCAAACTTCCCAAAAATTCATCTTTCGGCATTTCAAGCCTAACTCCACTACGGACCTCCAAATAATTTTCCAGACACTCTCCTAAATCCAAAATCACCGTACGGAGCTATTGGAATCATCAAAACTCAATTTCGGAATCGTTTATACATAAGTCGACATCCGGTCACTATTTTAACTTAAGCTTTAAACCTTGGAACTAAATGGTCCAATTCATTCCAAAACCTCACCGAATCTGAACCATTTACCCCGGCAATTCACACAACAACTGTGAAGTACAATTTGAGCAGTAAACAGGGTTGTAATACTCAAAACGACCGGACGGGTCGTTACAAATCAAAAAGAAGCTTCACACACGTATACACCGCTTGTGAAAAAATATCAGGAGATCCTTACATTGAATGAGGCATTATCTACCCGAATGAATGTATGTTTTTTTTGCTATAAGTAATTGCATTGAAAAAATTAAGATATATGAATACATCATGTATTTATGCGTGATACAACATGCATTAGTAACCTACTGTTTTCCCTTTTAATAATAACACTAGTGCATGCATTCTGTTGTATCTAACGGTTGTATTCAATATATTCAAATGTATTCTTGTATTAACTGTATATTATATATTCATAATACATGTTACTACAACTGTATTTATTGATAGTATTTTACTGTATTTCACAAATAAATGTGTTCACTTTAATATTCTGTCTGTTAAAAAGTGTTTGAATTCAGTGTATTTCAAATGGTTTTTTCATGTATTCATGTATAATATATTTAATAAGTCAAGTCATTGACAGATACATGTCTTGTACAAATGTCCACAACTTATATTTCTCCGTCAAATGTAGGTTGTCCCATCGATTGAACACATGCACATAGTGAACGATGAAGGAAGGCATTACACTGTTTGCCTCCTAGAGAAAACTTGCAGTTGTGGGATGTTCCAAGTTGATGAATTACCATGCCAACATGCTTGGGCTGTCGTAAAAAGCAAGTTCCTAATGCGGAAGATTATTGCTCGGATTATTACAAGCTAAAGTCTGTTGTAGTGACATACGAGGTGCCCGTGTATCCACTGCCTGACCGAAGTGAATGGAATATACCAGCACATATATCAGAGGAAGTTGTCTTACCACCCAAAAGGAAATGTCACGACCCAAAGTACCATCATAGGCGTCGTGATGGCACTTAGTCACTAAGACTAGGTAAGCTGATTACAATTTCATTTCGAGCCTTTTTTTAAACATATAATTTAATACAAGTGTTGAAACCAAAAGAGGAAACAAATATAACAACCTTCCAAGACTGGTAATACTAAGTCACGAACTCTAACTTAATTCAAGCAATGATCTCAAGGATCGAATATACAATACTGTTCGAATAAGAGTTGACAGTACAATAAAATGGAAAGACTCCAACGGACTGCGATGACCAAGCAATCCTACCTTGAATCCTTGCGATCACACTCTAATCTCTGCCCGAGTACGGATATCTCCAATACCTAGCTCTGCACAAAAATATACAGAAGTGTAGTATGAGTACACCACAGTCAGTACCCAGTACGTATCAAGACTAACCTCGATGGAGTAGTGACGAGGTACAATCAAGACACTCACTAGTGAAATAACTTGTGCAATATGGCAGTATACAATAGTACTGGAAAACAACTAGCAGTGATAGCAACAAAAATCAACCAGTGATATAAACAACAAGGCTACAAGAACACCATAATTATTACTCAAACGAATAAGGAACACAAGTATAACCAATTAAACAAATCCTTCAAATATAAATTTTTCACATATAATTCTTTCGAATAAATACCTTCCGAATATATTTCTTTCAAATAAATATCTTTCGAATATAAAATTCTTTCAAATAAATATCTTTCGAATATACTTATTTCAAATAAATGTCTTTCGAATATAATTCTTTCAACTAAATATCTTTCGAATATAATTCTTTCAAATAAATATCTTTCGAATATACTTCTTTCAAATAAATATCTTTCGAATATAAATTATTTCAAATAAAAGTCACTCTGTGACACCTCATTTCATAATCATAAAACACGGGTCTCAACCCACTTTTATATTTTCGTAACACAGGTCCCAGTCCACTTTCATGTTTCCATAACACCTCGTGCCCATATTTCTATCAAAACTGCACTGACAACTCACATGCCAATAATAAAAATCATCATATTTTTCCCTGGCACCTTGTGCCACATTTCATATATATTGCGGTGTGCAACCCGATCCCATATAATAATAATCATACCTGTTGCGGCGTGCAACTCGATCCTACATAACATTAATCATACCCGTTGCGGCATGCAACCCGGTCCCATATAACATTAATAATACTTGTTGTGGCGTGCAACCCGATCCCATATAACATAATTTGCCCGGCAATAACCACAGGCTCACGATTTTGACATAGATCAGACTATTATCAAGTTTACCGAAACAACAAGACAAGTTGCACAAGATATAAGAATAAATACAAGGAAAATCACAACATCACATGAAAATTACCAACACAATAACCCCACATCATCACATATCATCCCTGACAATAGCCACCCTTATCTCTCCTGTAGCCACCCTTATCATTCTTATAATAGCCTCCCTTATCCCTCCGCCCTGACAATATCTGTAGCCAATATTATCGCTCCTATAGCCATCCTTATGGCTCCGTTTAATAGCCACCCTTATTACTCCGCTCAGTCAATATCCCAACACACATAACCACAGTGAAATGCCACACTTATACCGACACAATATTAATAGTGGAATGCCACCCTTATGTCCTTATAATAATAATTCAAATCACATAACAATTCACACAGACCATTATAACGACAACACACCATAATAAATTCATATCAGAAATTGCCCAATGGTCACAACAAATTCCAAAGATATAACAAAATCAATAAAGTTTACAACAAATAGCCCAAGGCTCCAAACAACGTATATAACACCTCAACAACAACAAAAAGACGGAAAAGTAACTCAACATAGGACAACGCCTTCTTAAATCCAAATTTTGATAAAAATATTAACGCCTCAATTTAAACTTATTTAATAATTATTTGCAAATGGAAAATCCATAATGAAATTAATTCCAAGAAATATCAAATCAACAAACACACAGAATTCACATAAAAATCCAAGTGGCGATCACCCCAGATTATCATATAAATTACACACTCGACAAACAAGGAATAAGGCATAACAAATCAAGGATTTACTAAGTTCCAAAAATTTTCCGATTTAATACATAAGTGTGTCTACAAATTTTAACCGATATAATTTGCACATATAAACTAAGTACGTACTCGTCACCTTGCGTACACGGCTTTCAATCACACAATTTCCAAATAAGACTGAATACCTAAGGGGTAATTCCCCACTCAAGGTTAGGCAAGATACTTACGTTTTGGAAGTTATGTCGATATTCCAAAATAGCATTCTTGCTTGAATTGACCTCCGGACAGCTCAAATCTATCCAAATTAATTTATAACTTCATTAAAAATCATCGGAAATAATTCAAGATAATAAAACATCAACTTAAATTTTTATTCTAAAAAGTCAATGCGGGGCCCGCCTCTTGGAACCCGACAGAAATTTTATAAAATCCGAACACCCATTCCGATACGAGTTCAACCAAACCAATTTTATCAAATTCCGATAACGAATCGACCTCCAAATTCTCAATTTAAGGTATAGAAAATTTCTACCATTTTCAATCCAATTCACTAATTTCATGATAAAAACAACAATAGATTCATGTATTTTAACCAAAATCGCGTTGGGTATTCTTACCCCACTATTTTCCTTGAAAATCCCTCGAACAATCGCCTCGCCCGAGCTTTCTTCGTTCAAAACTGGAAGAATGAGATGAAGTCTTTTTTTTGGACTTTATTTTGCTGCCTAGGAGTTTGTTCTTCGCATTCCCGACCCTCCCCTCGTGTTCGCGATGAACAAATCCTTCCACAACCATTTTCAAACTCTTCTCAGAGAGGATCTAGTACAATGGTCATAAAATTTTGTAAAAAAACTCCAAATGACGAATGGTTTAATATTTTGAAAACTAGACATCAAGGGCTACAACTTTCATGTTTTGCTCATCTCCCAATTCCTTATATATTTCGAGATATAAGCTTCCAAAATCAGCCTTGTGCAGCAGAAATTTTTTCTTCGCGATTTCTAAACTCTTCCCGGACAGCCTGTAGTATATCCACCATAACGTCTTGTACACAACTCTAGTGCCAAACATTTTACATTTCTAAAAACTAGATAGAAAGGGCTACAATTTTCATTTTTGAATCATCTCCAAATTCTTTATATATTGCAAAGATATAAGCTTCCGAAGTCGGGTGACGGACAACAGGAATTCCTTCTTCACGAACGCGAAGAACAAAATCCCAGAAGCCAAATCATTCTTCGCGAACGTGAGAGGAACCTCGCAAACGCGAAGAACATCACCAGACATCAGAAAACCAGCATCCAAAGTAGCCCAAAATTATCCGATAAAACTTGAAACACACTCGAGGTCCTCGGGACCTTAACAAATATAGCAACAAGTCCTAAAACTTGATACGAACTTAGTCGATGCCTCAAATCACATCAAACAATACCGAAACTACGAATCACACCTTGAAGCAAACTTATGAGTTTATGAAATTTCCAAATTCTATAACTTGTGCCGAAACATATCAAATCAATCCGGAATAACTTCAAATTTTGTACACAAGTCAAAAATGACATAATGTAGTTGTTCCAATTTCCGAAATCGAATTTCGACCCCGATATCAATAAAGTCAACTCCCGGTCAAACTTTCTAAAAATTTTCTATTTTCCAACTTTCGCCAAATTGCGTCAAATTGTCCTACAGACTTCCGAATCCAAATCCGAACATACGCCTAAGTCCAAAATTACCATATGAAGCTATTGACACCATCAAAATTTCATTCCGGAGTCGTTTGCTCAAAAGTCAAACTACGGTCAACTCTTTTCATTTAAGCTTCAAAAATAAGGATTGTTCTTCTAATTAAATTCTGAATCTTCCGAAAATGAAACTCGACCACACCCGCGGGTCATAATACATATTACGAAGGTGTTCGGGATCTTAAGTCACTGAACGGAACGTAAATTCTCAAAACGATAAGTCGGGTCGTCACATTCTCCCCCTCTTTAATATATGTTCGTCCTTGAACGTGCCAAGAATCTTTTTGAGGACTTTAATTCACTGAGTGTATTTACTACACACATACTCGCAGGTGATTCTACGTCATCGCAAATTTAACATGGATCTGACAACGCCATCTTAGTTGAAGATTATTTCTTTCATCCATACTTATAAACATTAAAACCAAATTTCTTACACTCCAAACATTTTAAAAAGGCCTGATTTTCACATCAACACACGGTACTAGTCTCAACCGGCTGTAGCAACTTGTTCCTACACACACATCATACATATGCCCATAACCACATCTCTGGTCATAATAGCTGTTCATAATCAATTTCAGCATCGTCAATTAACCTCATATTAACCAAAAACCTCGTTTCAAATTTTCACAACACTGACAGCAAAATATGAGGCATGAAGACCTCATAATTATTTATCCGACTTAACGAGTCACATTTAACGCCACTTGGGCACTCATCTCGTAGGCTAAAACTCAATAATTACAGCACGGATATGGCTATATATGCACAGAACACATAAAAGAATTATCAAATAAGCCTAACAGGCATGACTCCCTATTAGTACTATAGTACAAATTAAATTTCACAAAGGGAGAATTTAAAACACATGAATTTAATCACAAGGATCTCATCCTGGTATAACTTCCACTGCGGCACGTAACCCAGGTTAAACATATCAAATCATAATAAACTGCGAGACCATCCTCAACTCTGAATCACGAGTACTTTTCACATTGTGCCAACTGAAATTTTCCTTTTTTTTTCTTTCTTCCCCCCTTTTTAAATAAATTCTATGAAACAAATTTCACAACACATAATGAACCCCCGTACCGGTAGGGCATATAATTCATAAAATTATAATCAATTATCCCAGAATTACATCAAAACCCACTGTAGTAAGTAATAGAAAGTCACTTTTGGACTCATAGCCCTCTATAGTGTACAAAACAAAATGATAGACATGGATATCGCAATAAAATCTCCCAACAGGGGTAAACATATAAGTAGGTTACAGAATTACAAAGCTCACCCATAAGTGGAGCATAATAGGAAGACTCGACTCGATACTCAGAACCGAATTAAAACTAAGGAAAATATTCTTTTACCATAAATCGGGATCGTACCTGTAATGACACCATCTGGTGTATCAGCCTCAGCCAATTTATAGAAATTATATCAGCGGGCTGGGCCTCCCCCTCTACGGTGCCATCTACCCGCCTGTCCTTCACCCCTAACTGGCTGTGCATATGGAGTATTAACTAGAATAAAGCCTGTAGCCTGAGTGTTTTGATAAAATTTGCCTCTCCCAAGTCTGGGACAATCTCTCATGATGTGCCTGGTATCACCACTCTTATAAAAACCCTTCTGAGGCCCTGTCTGCTCGTACTGAGCCTATGCCGAATAACTGGAATAACCACTGTAAGAACCTCGTGCCGGTGGTGCACTAAAAGTGTTAACTGGAGCACTACGAATACTCTGAATTGCGGACTGGGCTGACCGACTGCCCGAGCCTCCACCATGATGATTCATAGCTGCAGAGTAGAATCCACTAAATCCTCCAGAGTTCCGAGACTTTTTGGCCTCGTTAGACTCCTTTTTATCACTTCGAACACATTCTAACATCCTGGCAATCTCTAGTACTTGCTAAATGGAAAGTCAGTATGCAACTCTCGAGCCATACATATTTTTAAATCATAATCGAGCCCTTCGATGAATATGCAGACTCGCTCTCTAACTGTAGGAACCAAGATAGGTACATGATGGGTAACTCACTGAACCTGATAGCATATTCTGACATTGTCATGGTGCCCTGGCGCAACCTTTCAAACTCTGTGCGCCACACATCCCGTAGAGTTTGGGGAACAAACTCTTTCAAAAACATCTTCGAAAATTGAGCCCAAGTTGGTGGCATTGCATCAGCTGGTCTACTTTCTTCATAAACTTTCCACCACTGATACGCTGCTCTTGACAACTGAAATGTAGTAAAGGCAAATCCAATCACTTCCACAATACCCATGGTGTGGAGAATACAATGACACTTTTCTAGAAATTCTTGGGCATCCTCGATAGCTGTGCCACTGAAGGTAGGTGGACTATACCTCTTAAATCTCTCAAGTCTCTTTTGTTCTTCGTCTGATGCTTCTAGCCTGACCTCAGGCTGAACCGGAATAACAGGCTGTACCAGTACTATACCCGAAACTTGACCAATGTGAACCTGCTGCTTCGAAGTACGGGCGGTAAGAATCTGAACTCCTCCTCCAATCTGTGAAATATTTGGTGAAACGGAGATCAATCCTACCTGAGTTAATGTACCAAGCATGTTCAGGAACTTTGCTAATGTCTCCTAAAGTCCGGGGGTAACAACATGTGTCTATGGTGTTTGTGCCCCAACTGGAGCTACTAGCGGCTCCTAAACTGCTGCTCTGACAGGTGCTCTAGTTGCGGCACGTGCCCTTCCTCGGCCTCTACCTCGGCCCCGACCTCTTGCGGCCCTAGCAGAATGTGCTGGTGTCTACTCAACTGACCCGGTAGCACGTGTCCTCACTATCTGTGAGAGATTAGAGATATAAAGGCTCAAACTCCAAAATCAACAAATTCTGCATGACAGGATTGAAAGAAGTGGAAATTTCTTAATAGTTCTGTAGCCTCTCGAAGATAAGTACAGACGTCTCCGCACCGATCCGCAAGACTCTACTAGACTCATTCGTGACTCGTAGAACCTATGAACCTAGAGCTCTGATACCAGCTTGTCACGACCCAAGATCGCATCATAGGCATCGTGATGGCACGTAGTTTCTAAGACTAGGTAAGCCGATTATAATTTCATTTCAAGCCATTATTTTTTGAAACATATAATTTAATACAAGTGTCGAAACCAAAAGCGGAAACAAATATAACAACCTTCCAAGACTGGTAATACTGAGTCACAAACTCTAACTGAATACATGCAATGATCTCAAGGATTGAATATACAATATTGTTCGAATAAGAGTTGACAGTACAATTAAATGGAAAGACTCCAAGGGACTGCGATGACCCAGCAACTCTACCTTGAATCCTTGTGATCAACACACTAACTCTGCCCGAGTTCGATATCTCCAATACCTAGCTCTGCACAAAAATGTGCAGAAGTGTAGTATGAGTATACCACAGTCGGTACCCAGTAAGTATCAAGATTAACCTCGGTGGAGTAGTGACGAGGTATAGTCAAGTCACTCACTAGTGAAATAACCAGTGCAATATAGAAGTATACAATAGTACTGGAAAACAACTAGCAGTGATAGCAACAAAAATCATCCAGTGATATAAACAGCAAGGCTATAAGAACACCATAATTATTACTCAAACGAATAAGGAACACAAGTACAACCAATTAAACAAGTCCTTCGAATATAAATCTTTCACATATAATTATTTCCAATAAATACCTTCCGAATATATTTCTTTCAAATAAATATCTTTCGAATATAAAATTCTTTCAAATAAATATCTTTCGAATATACTTCTTTCAAATAAATGTCTTTCGAATATAAATTATTTCAAATAAAAGTCACTCTATGACACCTTATTTCATAATCATAAAACATGGGTCTCAGCCAACTTTCATATTTTCGTAACACGAGTCGCAGCCCACTTTTATGTTTCCACGGCACCTTGTGCCCATATTTCTATCAAAACCGCACGGACAACTCACATGCCAAAAAGAAAAATCATCATATTTTTTCTCGGCACCTCGTGCCCACATTTTATATATGTTGCGGCGTGAAACCCGATCCCATATAACATTAATCATACTTGTTGCGGCGTACAACCCGATTCCATATAACATTAATCATACCTGTTGCGGGGTGCAACCCGATCCCGTATAACATAATATGACCGGCAATAGCCACATGCTCACGATTTCAACATAGATAAGACTATTATCAAGTTTACCAAAATAACAAGACAAGTTGCACAAGATATAAGAATAAACATAAGGAAAATCACAACATCACATGAAAATTACCAACGCAATAACCCCACATTATCACATAAAAATTACCAACACAATAACCCCACATCATCACATATCATCCCTGACAATAGCCACTTTTATCTCTCCCGTAGCCACCCTTATCACTCTTATAATAGCCTCCCTTATCCCTCCACCCTGACAATATCAGTAGCCACTATTATCACTCTTATAGCCACCCTTATCGCTCCGTTTAATAGCCACCCTTATCACTCCGCTCAGTCAATATCCCAACACACATAACCACAGTGAAATGCCACCCTTATACCGACACAATATTAATAGTGGAATGCCATCCTTATGTCCTCATAATAATATCTCAAATCATACAATAATTCACACGAAACATTACAACGATAACCCAACACAATAAATTCATATCACAAATTGCCCAACGGTCACAATAAATTCAAAAGATATAACAAAATCAATAAATTTCACAACAAATAGCCCAAGGCTCCAAACAACGTATATAACACCTCAAAAACAACAATAAAGATGGAAAAGTAACTCAACATAGGATAACGCCTTCTTAAATCCAAATTTTGATTAATATATTAATGCCTCAATTTAAACTTATTTAATAATTATTTACAGATGAGAAATCCATAATGAAATTAATTCCAAGATATATCAAATCAACAAACATACAGAATTCACATAAAAATCCAAGTGGAGATCACCCCAAATTATGATATAAAATACACACTCGACGAACAAGGAACGAGGCATGGCAAATCAAGGATTTACTAAGTTCCAACAATTTTCGAATTTAATACATAAGGGTGTCTACAAATTTTAACTGATATAATTTGCACATATAAACCAAGTACGTACTCATCACCTCGCGTACATGTCTTTCAATCACACAATTTCCACATAAGACTCAATGCCTAAGGGGTAATTCCCCCACTCAAGGTTAGGCAAGATACTTACCTTTTTGAAGTTAAGCCAATATTTCAAAATAGCCTTCTTGCTTGAATTGACCTCCAGACAGCTCAAATCTATCCAAATTAATTTATAACTTCATTAAAATTCATCGAAAATAATTCCGGATAATAAAATGTCAACATAAAATTTTATTCTAAAAAGTCAACACGGGGCTCGCCTCTCGGAACCCAACAGAAATTTTACGAAATCCGAACACCCATTCCGATACGAGTTCAACCATACCAATTTCATCAAATTTCGATAACGAATCGACCTCCAAATCCTCAATTTAAGGTATAGAACATTCTACCATTTTAAACCAAATTCACTAATTTCATGATAAAAACAATAATATATTCATGAATTTTAACCAAAATTGAGTTAGGAACTCTTACCCCAATATTGTCCTTGAAAAACCCTTGAAATATTGCCTCACCCGAGCTTTCTTCGAGTTTGGACTTTATTCTGCTGCCAGGGTTTTTTTCTTCGCGTTCACGACCCTCCCCTCGCATTCGCGATGAACAAATCTTTCCACAGCCATTTCCAAACTCTTCCGAGACAGGATCTAGTACAATGGTCATAACCTTTTGTACAAAAATCCAAATAATGAATGGTTTAACATTTTGCAAACTAGACATCAAGGACTACAAATTTTATGTTTTGGTCATCTCCCAATTCTTTATATATTTTGAGATATAAGCTTCCAAATTCAGCCCTGTGCAGCAGAAATTTCTTCTTCGCGATTTCTAAATTCTTCCCGGATAGCCTGTAGTTTATCCACCATAACTTTTGGTACATAACACAAAATTCCAAACAATTTATATTTCTGAAAACTTGACACAAAGGGCTACAACTTTTATTTTTGATCATCTCCAAATTCCTTATAGATTGCATGATATAAGCTTCCGAAGTCGGGTGACGGACAACATGAATTCCTTCTTCGCGAACGCGAAGAACAAAATCCGAGAAGCCAAATCCTTCTTCGTGAACGCGAGAGGAACCTCGCAAACGCAAAGAACAATACCAGACATCAGAAAACCAACATCCAAAGTATCCCAAAATGATCCGATAACACCCGAAACACACCCGAGGCCCTCGGGACCTTAACCAAATATAGCAACAAGTCCTAAAACATGATACGAACTTAGTCAAGGCCTAAAATCACATCAAATAACACTGAAACTACAAAATCGCACCTCGAATCAAACTTATGAGTTTATGAAATTTTCAAATTCTATAACTTGTGCCGAAACATATCAAATCAATCCTAAATGACTTCATATTTTGTACACAAGTCAAAAATGATATAATGGAGTTGTTTCAATTTCCGGAATCAAATTTTGACCCCGATATCAATAAAGTCAACTCCCGGTCAAACTTTCTAAAAATCTTTCATTTTCTAACTTTTGCCAAATTACGCCATATTGTCTTACAGACTTCCAAATCCAAATCCGGACATACGCCTAAGTCCAAAATTATCATACAAAGCTATTGACACCATTAAAATCCCATTTTGGAGTCGTTTGCTCAAAAGTAAAACTCCGGTCAACTCTCTTCATTTAAGCTTCAAAAATAAAGATTGTTCTTCTAATTAAATTCTGAATCTTTCGAAAACCAAACTCGACCACACCCGCGGTTCATAATACATATTATGAAGTTGCTCGGGACCTTAAATCACTGAACGGAATGTAAATTTTTAAAATGACAAGTGGGGTCATCACAGGAAAAGACCTCCTGGAAGGCCAAAGAAGAAGCATGATAAGCCGTTAAGTGAATTGCTTCAGAAAAAAATCAACATTCGTGTACTATATACGGGCAGGGAGGACATAATAAGCGTACTTGTAGAAATGCTCCACGTAGGAATTAGTTCATGTTCTAATTTTAATTGCTGAAATAACTATATGGCATAGATTTTTTCAAGTTTTCTATTACATATTGATTTCTTGGTTTATTGGACTCTTGCTGGATGAATTTTTTAAGTCTAGATTACTAAATTGAACGTTATTATGATGTATATACAAGTATGAGGTATAATGGTACATGTATACATAACATAAAAAAGTGTGCATTCAAAAAATAATTGAATACATAATACAACAAGTGCATGTATTATGTTGTATCTAACGGTTATATTCAATATATTCAAATATATTCTTGTATTAATTGTATATTATATATTCATAATGCATGTTACTACAGCTGTATTGTGTATATTGTATTGGTTGTATTCAATTGATTTCTATATTTATTGACTCTATTTTACTACATTTCACTGTATTTCACAAATAAATGTATTCACTTAATATTCTGTCTGTTAAACAGTGTTTGAATTCAGTGTATTTCAAAAAGTTATTTCTTGTATTCATATATACTGTATTTAATAAGTTAAGTCGTTGTTTGGATTGGGTGTTGTTGAAAATAATTGGGAATATGCTTTGGAGTTTATATCTCATTTTTGAGGGGTTTTGGTGAAGATTAGACTTGGTTTTGACTGAATTTCAAATTGAAACTCGAAGAAAAAGAAGAAGAAGAAGAAGAAGAAGAAGAAGAAGAAGAAGACGTATATTGCAGAAATTGTAGAAAAATTGTAGACAGTTGTTTATTTATTTTTCTTTTATTCATTTACCTATTGTATGAAAGTTGAACAACATTGTATAAAAATTATATTTAAGTGGATGATATTTTAATTAAACATGACTTTTAGGTGAACAACAATAATTTTCTTAACAAGAAGAAATAATTAATTGCTTACATTTCAAAAATTTCCAATTTATCAATTAACTTCACAAACAACAATTAAAATATCAAGGTATCGTGTAATTATTATTATTCCGCACGATTTCTGTCGAGGTCATACGACCCGATCCATAGTGTCGTGTACACTGCCGAGGGACGTGCGGCGCGATCCATAGAGACATCTATACTGCCGAGGCATTCGGCCCACTCCACAAGAAAAGAGGACATTTTCTTATAAACCTCCGGAATGAGAAGTTATTATAAAATTAACACATAAGATGCTCAATTTCTATTTACACAAAATTCAAGTATATGAAATTTCGATCTTTTACTATTTCCTCTAACAATTTATAATATAATTCTAGTAATTTAATTAAATAAAAGAAGCAATTATCACAAGTAATTCATGATTTGAGTCCTAAACTACTCGGACATAGCATAATTAGTAGCTACGCACGGACTCTCATCACCTCGTGCGTACGTAGCCCCCACAATTAGCAACAATTATTAATGTAAATCACCTATGGGGTAAATTTCCTCTTACAAGGTTAGGCAAGAGGCTTACCTTGTCTCAAAGCCCACTTCCCGATCACAATGTCGCGTAAAATCTCAATTCGGTGCCGAAAAATCTAAAACTATCCAAAAGTTATATAAAATAATTAATACATGCTCAATAATTTGAAATTAGACTACTAAATTAATTACCCAACCCAAAATGGTAAAATTTTCCAAATTCACCTCGGGCCCACGTGCCCAGATTTCGGAAATTTTCGGAGAAAATCGTTACCCATAATATCAAGAACTCAAATATACAATTTCCATCCAATTCCATAACCATTTTTGTGGTTAAAATCTCATTTTTATACAAATCTAGGTTTTTCCCCTAAACCCTTGATTTTCATAATTTACAGGTTATAATCTACCCATAATCTATGTATTTAACTCAAAGTGTGTAGAATTAACTTACCTTCAAGTTGCTAGTTGAATCCCCTCTCAAAAAACTTCAAGATCGCCCAAGAATGGAGAAAATGGGCTAAAACATGGCTGAGCCCCGATTTTAAGAATTTCTAAATTTCTATGGTAACTTCTATGGTAACTTCTATGGTAAGAATTTCTATGGTAACTTCAATGACACCGTGTACTTATACTACTCATTATGACACCAATGTTTGCGTGCGAGTCTTAAATCACCGTATGGAGCTATTCTCAGGCTCGGAATTCCAAACGGACTTCAATTACTCCAAAACCTACCCCAAACCAAATTTAAAGAACATTAAACCTTCAAATAGTTAATTTTCACTATGAAGCGCCAAAATACTCCCGGGTTGTCCAAAACCCGATTCGAACATACGCCCAAGTCCAAAATCATCATACGAACCTATTGGAACCGTCAAATCCCTATTCCGGGGTCGTTTTCTCAAAATGTTGACCTAAGTCAAACATAGAATTTTAAGGCCAACTTAAGGAACCAAGTGTTCTGATGTCAACCCGAACACTTCCAAATCCCGAACCAACCATCCCCGCAAGTAATAAATTAATAAAAGCACATACGGGGAGTTTTAGGGAATGGGGTTCTAAAAGTCAAAATGATTGGTTGGATCATTACATTCTCCACCTCTTAAACAAACGTTCGTCCTCGAACGGGTTTAGAATTATACCTGGAGTGCTGAATAAATGTGGATATCTGCTTCGCATATCTTTCTCGGCCTCCCAAGTCACTTCTTCGACTGGTTGGCCCCTCCACTGAACTTTTACCGCAGAAATCTTCTTGGACCTCAACTGGCGAACCTGTTTATCAACAATGGCAACTGGTTCCTCTTCATAACCCAAGCTCTTATCTAGCTGAACCGTGCTGAAGTCTAACACATGCGATAGGTCGGCATGATACTTCCAGAGCACAGATACATGGAAAATCAGATGAAACTCCTGATAGACTGGGAGGCAAAGCAAGCTCATAAGCAACCTCCCCAACTCGTCTCAACACCTCAAATGGGCCTATAAACCTTGGGCTCAACTTGCCCTTTTTCCCAAATTTCATGACTCCTTTTATCGGCTAAACCTTCAAGAGAACTTTTTCACCCACCATAAACGATAAATCATGCGTTTTCTGATCCGCGTAACTTTTTTTGTATGGACTATGTTGTACGAAGTCGCTATTGAATTAATTTTACCTTTTCCATTGCATCCTTTACCAAATCAGTACCATGCAACTTTGCCTCACCGGGCTCAAACTATCCGATGGGCGAACGACAATAACCTCCAAAGTCAATCACACATGCCCTGAGAATATCCTTCAAAATCTAAATTGTCCGCTCCGACTGACCATCGGTCTGCGGATGAAAGGTTGTGCTGAGCTCTACACTGTCCCCCAATTCACTTAGTACGGCTATCCAGAAATGTGAAGTAAACTGAGGGCCTCTATCTAATATGATGGAGATTGGCACACCGTGCAACCGAACTATCTCCTGAATATAAATCTGATTCAACCTCTCCGAAGTATAACGGATTTATAGCTTTAGGGCATGTTTGGTTGATCGGGATACAATATAGCATTCACACGTACTTAATCACTCTATACCTCTCGGTAGTTTGAGTGATTTTGCCCAATTCGTCTTTCTCAAGTCCAAATGGGTATCTTACGAAACAAGTGATAAATGCTCAAGTCAGGACTTACTATCTTTAGATTAGACCCTTTAATTGGGGCTATCAATTTCTTGAGTTCACCCTAATTTCTTGTTAGCCAAGTTTTCCTAGACTTAGTCTCACTTCCTCAAGTAGAGACTAAGTCAATTAGGTATGAATCAATGTTTGCAACCATCAATTCTCAAAATCAAGCAAGAACTAGGCTAAAATTCATATACCCAATCACAAATAAGCCCTAAATCAATCACACATTGAGTACACATACTAGGGTTGGGTCACAACCCTAGATAAGGGTTAGATACTTATGGAAAATGAAAAAATTAAAGAAGAAACTAAGATAAAATGCATAATAATTGATTAAGAAAAGAAAATGTAATGTTTAAATACTAAACTAGTACAAAGCTGCCCAATACAGTAAATAAAAATGACTCTCAATGTTCACGTGCACCAAACATAACCTAAAAATGACAAAAATATCTATTTATACCCAGCTGAAAATATCTGACAAAATTGCCCCCGCGAAGGTTGTGCGGCCGCACAATTCTGTGTGTGGTCCGCACTTTGAGACTGACTGGTAGGTATGGCTTTCTGCGGTCGCACAAAAGTGAGTTGCGGCCGTACTTCCTCTCATTGTACGGACCGCACATTTCTGAGTGCGGCCGCACTCCTGCTCTTGGACTGGATCAGGGTTCCATTCTGCGGACCACATATTTATGAGTGCGGCCGCATTTTGGCATCCTGCGGCCTCACAATAATAGTGAGGTCCGCACATCTTCATTCTCCCAAACTTCAGCACTCTAAATCTAGTCTTCTGCGGCCGCACAATAATTGTGCGGTCCACATTCTATGAAGAAAATCTATTAGAGCCTCTTCAGAGTTTGCGGTCGCACATAGTATTGTCCAGTTCGCACTTTAGCCCTTTTTGGTTGTTTTCCAATTTTACTTCTTTTTGAGTTAATTTTCACTTCTTTGGCTCGTTTCCCAATATTCCTGCAAGAAATCACATTTCATTAGTTCTCGGGAGTACCTTTAAGTATTTTGGAGCTAAAACGTAAGTTAAAGAGAGTAAATAAGCGGTCAAAATCCCTACTTATCAACTTCCCCAAACTTAAGCTTTTGTTTGTCCTCAAGCAATTAATGCAATTTCCCACCTCCACTAGAAAAGAGCTATTTCAGCTGGCCTAAGTTGAGTCAAACACAAATCAATTGGGACCAATAATTACCCACACGCTCATGAATCATTAACAAGCCTATGAATTGAATCTTAAAGCACAAATGGCTCTAATGTGACGCTTGAGAATCAAGGGCTGACTTTGTTCATCAAGGAAGCTCGCACTTTCATATAGGTCACTGTGGATCACAAACTCCTCCTATACTCTCCGGAAGCTCATCTCACTAGCGAATGAAGAATTCAATTCAATGACTCGAGAAAGATTCGTTCATCACTCTCAAAAGAATGTCACAAGCCCGGCTCTAAGTACCATATGCTTGCCCCTCATGTAGATCACCACTAATGAAAGCTCGCTCGGCTTGAAATCACGTAGGGCTTTTTCGGCATGTAATGAAGGCTTTTGGACTAAGGAGGGAAATATCAGAATGGAATTGGTTCATCTTCCCTTTAGCACTTCATATTCTCTTTTTGGCTCTTACTTTGCCGCCTCTTTGAGTCATTTTTCTTTCCATTAGGGGGATTAAAGGGACTTGAGATCACTCTTTATTTGCCATGCTATTCATACTTTCCTTCTTTGTTGTCCATGATTTGAACTTTTGCTTTCTTTTGCATCTTTTCAACCCTTTCACATTATTCACTTTATTTTTGTGTTTTTCTTTAATTCTTCCTTTCTTTTTCTTTGCCTTTCCTCATCTTCATTTTTTTTTGTGCCTTGAGACCATCTTTAAACTCCTCGTCTCTCCCCCAAACTTATGTTTTTGCCATTTGAATCACATGAGTGCTAAAGAAAGTTAGGGTGCCAAGAGAGAGTCACTATAAAATGGGTAAAGGCTTGTAATGAGGTTATCGAATAAAAAGGCTTTAGGCTCAAAAGGGTTTACTAAGGATGATATCATTGGTGGGCCATGGAAGGTTTCAAAACGGGTCAAGGAAAGCCTACAATCACTTGTCAAGCCAGGCTAACTTAGAATTTTGCCTAGAAACACATTCGGGGCAAGTTCTAGACTACTCACACGGGTACTTGACTTGTAACAAAATACCTCACCTCTCACATAACCGGATTATCAAAGAGAAAAGAGTCGAGGGCCCACAACAACCACATTCAAGATTGAAAATCACAATTGTTCAACTAAACCACCTAATGATTGCCTAAGTCAACACAAGAGTCACAAGGTCACTAATTAGGGCTATTTCTTTACAAAAACTTATTTTTAACCGTAAGAGCGTAGTTAAGTGTGTTGGTACCAAGTGAAGCATGCTTGACCCTTATTTATTCATTAATACTACTTGTTTCTACCTAATCATCAAAAACTGACTCGATCCCTTAAGAAGGTTGTCACGCCATCCATCATTGGGTAGAGCCACCCGGTTCACACAAGACCCACCTTTGGAAAGAACCGTAGCATTAAGTAAACCAAAGGCTTATTGTTCACTAAAACATAAAAAGAAGCTAACAAATCAAAAAGAAGCTAATAAAGTAACTAAGAAGCTATACTATTAAGAAAACAAATTGAAGAAGCTATGAAATAAAATACTAAAAGTAAGGCAGCTGAATATACAAACCGAGAGGAATAGAATATATACAAGCGGGATGAAAATATACATAATGAGGGCGAAAATAAAAATAAAGATAAAATAAAAAGAGTATTAAAGTTATTACAGGCCCAAATGTAATCAAATGTCATCACAGTCATCCAAAATGAACCAAAATTGACCACTCCCCAGAATAAGAATAAGCATTGTCCTCAATGCTTAGCAATATCAAAACAAAAGAGGATAGAGAGTAAACAAAACTCCCTATGTGGTCTCAGGGTGACTGGCAGCATCACCTTCCTTTGTCTCCTCCAACTGTATCTCATCATCACCGGGCTGAGGGACCACAGGGTTGGTGAGCATCTGAAGCATCTACTCACCAGTGGGGGCAGTGAGATCTGGCTCGTCAGACTGGCCAGCTGGTGCCTCTACTGATGGTGCTGCTGGGTCAACTGGTATTGATGGACCTGTCTCCATCAGTAGGTTAAAGGGAAAATCACCTGCTGCTGCTATCTTCTTCACCTCCCTGCTCAAACTCTCCACTGCTTTCTTTGAAGCCTGGGATTTCCTCATCTTCTTCACCGGCTTGCTCAACTCCTCAATAGCACCCCCGTGAGCCACCAGAGTATCCATAATTATCTTCTGGTTGTCCAGAATCTTCTTCAATGTTTCCTTCACTGAAGGAGGGACCTGTGGTTCTGCTGAGGTGGAGGGCTATGCTACAACAGTACTGGATATGTCAGACAGCTTAGAAGTGGCTGTCTGTATCCAGTTGTTGAGGCTCGCCAAAGTCTGGGAGACTCGCAGCGTAGTGAGAGGATAAGTGGATGAGGTTGGCACTGGTACTGCAGTTGATGGCCTAGAAGATGAAGATGGTGGCATAGTGGATATCCCAGTGGAAGGCTCGGCTGCTGTGGAAGGCAAGGGAGCTGTAGATGGCTCAGCAGCAGCCTCAGAATCCACCACTGATGGCTTGTCAGACTGACCAACGGTGGTAGTGATCTTACCCTTGAACTTTGGGTTGTCCGCACCCTGCAGGTGGTACCATGAGAAAGGCTTCTTGGCCTTTGCTTTTGTGTCATATGGTCTCGGCTCCACTTTGGCATCATTAAAATACTCTGTGAGAGTGTTTGGGTAAGGGTAAGACTTTTCACTTTTACGGACCGCCAATGTGATGTTGGTTGACATGATTTCACCCACATTGATCGGGAACCCCACCATAATAGAAGCCAACAAAATTGCTCGGGGAAGTGGGAGGTTGTTCTCATTTAGACTCGGATTAATCCTGCTCCACACAAAGGTTTGCCACCCTTTAGCTTCAAAATTTAGGGTGGCCCGGAGGATAGGAACTCCTGCTGTAATCCATGGTGGTGATGGTCCTCGGGCACCAAAATCTTAGCTAGCCACGGGTGAGCTGCATCACCCAGAGCCAACTTCTCTAGGTACTAGACTTCCTCTACGTCTTCGAATCCCACATAAGTGTTCAAAGATTAGGCGTCAAAGCGGACTTTCAAATTTTTCACCTTTGTCACTTTCGTCCCCTTGTTGATATGAGCCACATTGGCGTATAACTCCCTGACCAAGTGCTCATTTGCATCGATGACACTGTGGGTGAACCACTTCCAACCCTTGCGCTCGTGGGACTGTCTAAGGACATTTGGATTATGAATATCCAAATCCTTCATTAAAAATCGTCGCTCAAGTGTGAGCAACCTCTGGGGCCACAATTACCGGAACTTGTTAAAGGCTGTCAAACTCACGAACCGATCCTCCCATATTTCCTTTTGCTTCGACCTCTCAAGGCCGCCCACTTGTGTGCCCCCCCTCTACCATCATCTGGGACATTATCATCATTGACATCAATAGGTATTGGTGCCGTAGGAGTAGGTGTAGAGGAGGGCTCGGAACCCTGGCTTCCCGCATCAGAACCTCCAGAAGAACTGGATGTAGGTTCATCGCGCAATTGAAAATGCCCAGTAGGCGCAATTGAAAATGCCTAGTAGATGGATTTAGTAACTCAAGCCATCTATGCTGCCTCAAATTTAGGTCGCTCCATGAACCGACGATAATAGCCTGCTAAACCTAGGAAACTCCTGATCTCAGTCGCCGAAGTGGGACGATGCCAATTCTGAACTGCCTCAATCTTTTTGGGATAAACTTTAATGCCTTCGCCCGATACAATATGCCCCAAAAATGCTACAAAATTTAGCCAAAACGCACATTTGGAGAACTTAGCATATAGTTTTTGTTCCCGCAAGGTCTGTAGCACCACTCTCATGTGCTGCTCGTTCTCCTCCTTACTGCGCGAGTAGATCAGAATGTCATATATGGCCTGAATACCCTGTTCATCAAATCCATAAATGCCACCAGAGCGTTAGTCAAACCGAAAGACATCACCAGAAATTAATAATGACCATATCAAGTCCGGAAAGCTATCTTCGGAACATCTGAATCCCGAATCTTCAACTGGAGGTACCCCAACCTCAAGTCGATCCAAGAGAACACCCTAGCACCCTGTAACTGGTCGAATAGATCATCAATACGCGGCAACAGGTACTTGTTCTTAATAGTGACTTTGTTCAATTGGAGATAATCAATACACATTCGTATCGTTCCATCCTTTTTCTTCACGAATAATATCGGTGCACCCCAAGGCGATACACTCGATCACACAAACCCCTTGGCTAGTAACTCCTAAAGCTGTTCTTTCAATTCCTTCAATTCTTTCGGAGCCATGCGATACGGTGGGATAGATAAATGTTGGGTATCTGGAGCCAAGTCAATACAAAAATCAATATCACGATCTAGTAGCATACCTGGATGATCTGAAGGAAATACATCGGAGAACTCCCGGACTACAGGCACTGAATCAATAGTCGGAGTCTCTACAGTAGTATCCCGAACATCGGCTAGATAAGCCAAACAACCCTTCTCGACCATATGTCAAGCTTTTAGAAAGGAAATAACATGATTAGATGCGCTGACAGACGAACCCTTCCACTCCAACCTAGGAAATTCCGGTATTGCCAAAGTAACAGTCTTAGCATGACAATTTAGGACGACATGATATGGGGATAGCCAGTCCATGCCCAGGATAATCTCGAAGTAGGTTATATCAAGTAGCAGAAGATCTGCTCTAGTCTCATAACCACAGAATGTAATAATACAGGACCGATAGATCCGGTTCACAACAACAGAATCGCCTATAGGAGTGGACACATAAACAGAAGTACTCAAGGACTCACGAGAAACACCCAGGAAATGAGCAAATAGAGATGACACATATGAATACATAGATCCTGGATCTAATAATACAGACGCATCTTTGCCGCAAACAGAAATAATACCTGTAATCACGGCATCTGAGGCCTCTGTATCTGGTCTGGATGGAAAAGCATAGAACCAAGCTGGAGCGCCAACTGGCTGGCCTCCGCCTCTAGGATGACACCTACCCACCTGCCCTCCACCTCCCCTACCCACCTGCCCTCCATTTTTAGGTGGTCAGACGCTTAGTGGATCAACTGATGCGGTAATCATAGGCTGCTGACCCTACTGCACTGGTCTACCCTGAAGCCTGGGGCATCATCTCCGCATGTGACTAGAATCCACGCACTCGTAACAATGTTTCGGTGCGATGGGTTGCTGACTAGAAGTCTGACCCTGGTGACCTAAATACCCACTAGAAGAACCCTGAATAGCTGGTGGGTGATAAGAACTTTATGGAATAACACTGAAATAAGGTCGCACTGGGGCACCCCAAGGAGGTGGTGGTGCTGGATATGGGGGCCTGCTGGACTGCCCTCTCACGAACTGACATCTACCCCCAGACAGAGCACCTCTTAACTCTCCAGAATATCTAAACTGCTTATCCCTCATAACCTGCTCTCGGCTACGCTGACGCACACCCTTAATCCTTCAGGCTATCTCCACAACCAACTCATAAGAAGTCCCCATCTCATCCTCTCGGGCCATAGTGGCCTGAATGCCAGTATGTAAACCCGCAATAAATCTCTGCGCTCTCTCCGCCTCAATAGGGAGTATGATAAGTGCATGGCGAGATAACTCAGAGAACCTCGCCTCATAATTGGTTACTGACATCTGACCCTTCTAGAGCTGCTCAAAATAAAGCCGCAACTCTTCCCTCTAGGAGGGTGGAATATGCCTGTCCAGGAAAATACGGGTGAACCTGTCCCAAGTCATGGGAGGAGAATCTGCTAGTATTCCAAGAAGATAAGACTTCTACCATTTGAAAAGTAGCAAAGTCTACCCCATGAGACTCCAATATCCTCATGTTGTGTAGCCTGTCCCTACAACGATCAATGAAGTCCTGGGGATCCTCATGTCTCTCACCCCCAAAGATATGAGGATGTAGTCTAGTCCATCTGTCCAATAGCTTCTGTGGCTTGGCGGCCGCAGCTGGTCTGGGCTCAAGTGTAGTTGCTGCCACTGGCTAGACTCCACCCACAGATAGTGCACCATGGGCCTGATATACAGTAGCTGCCTGCCCATGATCCTGTGCGGTAGGGGTCTGTGCTCTCCCTCCCGCCTGAGATGTGGCTGGGTCTGCCGGAAATAAACCAGCCTGAGTCACAGTGTCCATAAACCGTAGCATATGGCCCATGACCTCCTAGAATCCCGATACAGTCGTGAAATCCACCGGAGCTGTCTCTGTTACGGGCACCTCGCCATGTTCCTCAATAATAGAATCCTTTGCTGGACCCACTAGTGTCATAACTGGAATAGTTCTGGGATGTTCTCGTCCCCTAACTCGGGCTGGATCCCTCCCTCGGCCTTTCCCTTGGCCTCTAAAAACAAGGGGAGTAGCTCTTCCCTGGTCTAGAACTTCATTGGGGCGCGTTCTCACCATCTGTGAGAGAATAAGAGAAAGAAATTTAGTACTACATTATTTGCACGATGGGAGATGAAGAAAGGTGTAACGACATCGGTTGTTTTGAGCTCTAGCACGTCATTCAACGGTTTGAGACCCTGAGCAGCTTCACTTCGTGTATCATGACTTGTACGCGCAGTCAAAATTTAATTTCGGGAAGTTCAGAGTTGATTTGGAAAACAATCCTCATTTTGAAAGCCTTAAGTTGAAAGAATTGACTAATATTGGATTTGTGATTAAACGACCTCGGAATCAGGATTTGAAGGTTCTAACAGGTTCGTATGATGATTTAGGACTTGGGCGTATGTCCGGATCAGGTTTTGGGTGATCCGGGAGCATTCCGGCGCCTATTGTGAAAAATAGCATTTTTAGAAGGATTTCATAAATTTGGGTTGAAGTGCATTTTTATGTTATTGATGTCCGTTTGGGATTCTGAGTCTAGCAATAGCTCTGTAGGGTGATTCTGGTATCGGGAGCGCGTCCGGAAGTGGATTTGGAGGTCTGTAGGTCATCCTAGAGTCATTTGGCGAAAGTTAGAAATTTTAAGGTTTTTTAGAAGTTTGACCGGAAGTGGACTTTTTGATATTAGGGTCGGATTCCAATTCTGGAAGTTGGAGTAGGTCCGTAATGTTAATTATGACTTGTGCGTAAAAGTTGAGATCAATCAGACGTGATTTGATAGGTTTCGGCATCGATTGTAGAAGTTAAAGTTTCAAAGTTCATTAAGATTGGAATTAGGTGCGATTCATGAATTTGACGTTGTTTGACGTAATTTGAAGGATCGACTAAGTTCGTAATGTGTTTTGGGACATGTTGGTATAATTGGTTAAGGTCTAGAGGGCCCCGGGTGGATTCCGGGTGGCTAACGGATCGAATTTGGAATTTGAAGAAGAGTTGAGGCAGCTGATATCTGGTGTACCCGCACCTGCGAGGTTTTGACTGCAGGTGCGGAGGGCACAGAAGCGACATTAGAGTCGCAGAAGTGGAGCAGGCTGGCCAGGTGAAGGACCACAGGTGCGAAGCTTTTGGCCGCATCCGCGCAAGCGCAGAAGCGGAAAGTGCCTCGCAGAAGTGGAAGTAGGCGCATAAGCGGAAGGTTTCTCGCACCTGCGAAGGACGGGGCTGGGCAGTGTGCTCTTTAAAAACGGGACTTGGCCCATTTTTCTCCCATTTTCATTTGGTTTGGACGATTTTGGAGAGCTTCAAGGGGAGATTTTCTTCAAGCGATTCTAGGTAAGTGGTTTCTTCCCATTTGTGAGTTAAGTACATGAATTATACATGAACTGGAAGATGGAAATTAGTATAAATTGTGGGATTTTGGTAGAAAAACTAGAATTTAGTATTTTGGATTTTGACCTCAAAATTGGGCATAGAATTGAGAAATAAATTATATATTTGAGTTCGTGGGGTTATGAGTAAAGTTTATCTTCGAAAATTTTCGGAATCCGGGCACGTGGGTTTGAGGGTGGTTTTTATCGACTTTTCGAACGGAGTTGGGAATTGCAGTAAATAGGATTATAATGAGTATTTGAGTATATATTTATGAAATTTCTCAATTTTTGACTAGTTTCGGAGCGTTGGGCATCGGTTTGAATTGTCAAAGGCTTTGGGAGCCGGTTATGGAACTACGGAGCGAGGTAAGTCTCCTTTTTAACCTTGTAAGAGGGAATTAACCCAATAAGTGAACTAAATTATTTTTTGCATCTATTTGTGAGGGCTATGTACGCACGAGGTGATGAGAGTCCGTACATAGCTACTAGCTATGCCTACGTCCGGGTAGTTTTAGGCTCACATCATGCCTTGTTGATATTGTTATTGATTTATGTTTATTGTTTGCCTTGAGAGGGAGCGAGATTGAGTCTGCTTATTAAATGTTTTGAAAGGAGTTGAAATTGAAGAACTTAATATTTAAAAGGTTTTATTTGAACTTCGAAATTTCGAAAAGAATTGAGGAATATCATAAAAGCTGAAGAAATCTACGTGTAACTGCGTCGTATGTATGTTTCGCGAGCGGGGTAATTTCATTAAAATGCTACAAGATGAATTTCCCTTGTTTTGAAAAGAACCAAGAAAGAGATATGATTTTAATGTTAAATTTATATTTGACCGCATCGCACGTATGATCCGCGAGCGGGGTGATTCCTTAAATTTATGTTTCACCGCGTCACACGTATGATTCGCGAGTGGGGTATTTCCTGCTACTCTTATGGGATCGGGCCATTTGCCTCGACAGGATTTATGTACCACACTCTCATGGGAGCGGGTCGTTCGCCTCGGCAGGTTAAGAGATGCATCTACAGTTCGCGCCGTTCGACCCTCGGCAGTGCACAGTTTACTTTTATGTTGGATCGGGCCGTACACCTCGACATTTCCTATATATTTTATCCTCATGGAATCGTGCGTAATATTTGGCAAAAGGCCAGTGTATCTGAGGTTTTTCCCTGATTTGAATTATGACAACCTCTTTGATGAGATCCATTATCCCTATATATATATATATATATATATATATATATATATATATATATATATATGCTCCGGATACGGAGGGAACTTGCTAGTTGAGAGCTTGAGTAAAATTGTAACGAGGGGAATCATACTACGTATTTTATACATGTTTATTTCATACATTCACTCGGTTTCATATTTATTCACTTCTTTACTGTACATGATATTATTAGACCACTAGTAAGTGTCGAAGTCGACCTTTTGTCACTATTTCTTTGAGGTTAGGCGGGATACTAACTGGGTACGCGTTGTTTTAGTACTCATACTGTGCTTGCTGTACATTTTGTTATACAGGTACATGTATGGCTAGTGGCCTTGTGAGCGTAGCAGCGTGGTTGATACGGGGACTTAGGTGCGCTGCATCTTATGAGATGATCCGCAACCAGCAGACTCTTCTTCAGAGTATTTGTATTTTCTTTTCTATCTAAATTTGCATTCCGGACATTTACTGTATTTTACTTTGTTCCCTAGTAAATTTTCATGCTCTTGTGACACCGGGTTCTAGGATGATTAAGGGATTATTCAGTATTGAAATTTGCGAAAAACATTATTATTTACTCTGTGAAGTTCATCATTTAGTACCATTAAAATTCCTCGATTCCCAATTTATAACAAGCGCTTCATGTCGCATAAGACTGAATAGGAAGGGAATGAAGGCATAAGCGTCAAAGGAATCAAATCGCACGATGATGAATCAAGAAGGGAAGTGCTCCTAACAGTCCTGTAGCCTCTCGAAGATAAGTACAAATGTCTCCATACCAATCCGCATGACTCTACTAGACTCGCTCATGACTCGTCAGACCTAAGTGAACATAGTGCTCTGATACCATGCTGTCATGACCCAAAATCCTTGAAAGGTCGTGATGGCGCCAGACACTACTGTCAGACAAGCCAACACCAAGAGTAAATTTACTAGTAAATGTTATGACCCAAAATAATGTTCCCTAGTAAATGTTTGATTGTTATGACGATTTGTGCGTTACTATCGTACAGTATTGGCAAAATGGTAGGATGCTTGTCTATGCATCGAAGCAGTGCATGACCCAGAGGTTCAGTATTTTATATCCAACGGAGGAAAGGTAATCGGACTATGAATGTTCAGATTTGGTTGATAGGTTAACGAGACTTGGCATATTCGAGTGTGGTAGAATTTTCATCTATTGTGTGGTGTCGTCGCCCTTGATTGAATGTGTTAAGTTCACCGGTGTTATGATCTTCTTCAATTCGCCCTTGGGGACAGAGTATTGTGAACTAGTGCTGCGGAAGCGGCTGTCCGAGATCACGGTGTGCGGTGGTTCAAGATTGAGTCGGTGTTCTTGGCGTTGATGGCCCAAGAAAGATGAACGTCAAAGGGGATTAAAGTGGGTAGCGATCTATTAGTTCGAGTGCTACAGAGATAGATTCTTGAATTTAAGCAACAATTGGGCAAGAAGGATGAGGAAGGACATGTGGGAGGTGTCATGCGGTGGTTAAAGTTTCTAGAAGGCCATGTGTAAGAAGCAGAAGTCGAGTAGTTTCTTAAAGGAGTTAGTTTGACCAAAGTGGGAGAGTGGCCGAGAAGTATGTGGGATTTGTGATAGGATAGCTACACGCCTCAAAGAAAGTATGGAGTGATTTGGGATTCATGATGAACAGTGACTAGATCTACGGGCTTAATTTAAAATATTGGCTATTATTCGGCGGGAAATAGGATACAACAGAAAGGAGTTTCTTGACATGAACAAGGGTACGACATGATTTTGGATTTGGAATGTGTTGTCGCAATTTTTGAAATGTCAATGGGGAGTGAACGGACTTGTACAGCTGATGAATGAGCACGAGCTCAGGATGGGTTACTGATTTTGTAGTAATTGCACCCAGTGAAACGATGTTGGAAGATGCCAGCATTTAATTTCCACAGGTGGGTTATTCCCTGTGAAAGGGTTAGCGGTCGTGTGGTGCGGACGAAGCTTCTACAAAGAATTCTACTGGCTAACCAGTAAGAGGTCAGACATATAAACGTGGCTAGTGATTCAGAGTGTTAATGAAATGGTTAACAGGAAGATTTTGAGGCAATTTGGCGGGTTGATTGTGCAAGATCATGTCAATGGGGGATAAGGAGTCTTGGTAGATTTCAGAATTTTGCAATGGTAGCTTCAAGCTAAGTGGGAGAGCCCCCACTGCCTACGAAGGGATAACATGGTCGTCTATTTGCGAGATTTCTGGTTATTGGCATATTGGAGGGTTATTACAACTACGGAAAGAAAATATCAGCGGTAAATTGAGCAAAGGATTTGGGAAAATGTGTGCTAAACGATTTATGTTCAGGTTTGGGAAGACTCAAGATTTACGCTTCATGTAGAGATGATTTACAAGAAAGGTGATTCAGCCGGGAGTTTCCTTGAGAGGGTGTTCATGTGCTAAAAGAGTCTTGGAGTAGATTATATTCAGGACCGAGTCAGAGTGGGTGACTCTCAGCAACGACCCTAGTGGATTCAACGGTTAAAGTGTGGTGCCTAAGGATTTCGAGTCCGTAGTATGGTTGAGTATCGAGCATTTGCAGCGGATCGTGAAAAGGGGGCTTGGAGTGTTCTATGTTATCTTCGGCCTGCGGGATAGTATTGGAGGAATGGGAGAAAATAACTTCGGACTCATAGAAAAAAATATCAGAATGGATGTACCAGTAAGCAACGGTTGAATTGGCATGATGGTGGTAGTGATCAGTTCCTTCAACGTATTAAGTTATACACTTGATTTGCGGTATTACGTGCGAGGCTTGACGACCGCCATAATTTGATTTATTTGTAAGTATTCGAGTGTTATGGCCTGTTATGTGTAGATAGATCCCGGAAGAGTTATGGTGGTTTAGACCACTACTTGAGGTTGGTAATTTCTGCGGTTATGGGAATTCAGTCACGGGTTGCAAAGGTTCTCTGAAATGAGTTAAGTAAGGGGTTCTATATGATGAAATTCTTGTACTCTTGCGCATTGTCAGGATTAAGTTCCGTAAGTATCGTGGGAATTGGAAGTTGAGGATCACGGTCGTGGCTCGGTGTTGGCAAGAATGTCACGCACTCGTATGAGCGAGGGAGGAGCCAGATGGTTGGAACCAGCTGATATTGTCTTTAGCGTCACCTGAGATCGATGTCTTGTGTAAGAGGCTTGAGTTCTAATTTGCGAAATTTTGATTTGCTTCACAGTGTTAGTGTGGCTAGTGGGATTATGGAAGTTTGTTCTGAATTTGACGGTTGTTCTTGCGTGTCATGGGAGGCTATTATGGACCCTTGAAAGGTTATTAGCCTAGTGCGGTGCGATCAGAATCGGCTTGAGGTCCGTGGATGGATCTAAAATATGAATGTGGGCTCTATCTTAGGCTGGATATGTTCATCTCAGCATAGCACTCCTTATGGAGGAATATTCGAACGTTGGATGTTATTTCGTCATTGGCTATTTCATGTAATACTATATTGTGTCGTGTGGGTTATGAAATGACTTGATTAATTGCATATGTGTTGAGGTTTCACGTAGCGATGATGTTATGTGAGCAGGATGGCTCTCGAGATGCAGATCATATATCGCACCTTAGTCGTGCTTGAGTTTGTAGCGTATGGCGCTATCTGTCTCCCCAGGGATGGTATTATGCACTTAGCGTGCTTGTGGCCGGTATTTAGGTATTTTGTAGTGATAAGCATTCTAGCTCGGTAAGTATCTCCTTATATAGATTTTTTGTGTGGATCGGGTGGCACGCCGCCACGGGTATGTTGTTTGGATCGAGTTGTAGGCCGCAATAGTATGATGTTGAGTACAGTTTCCCCTATATCTATTCTTGTGTATTTTGTTTCTCATTTTCTGAGGAAGGTTCATAACGCCATTGCGGTAGTTTAATTAGTTATGTGGATTGAGTAGTCCTTTCCAGAGTTGGTTTTCCTTATGTATCCCATTCGAGCTGGTAGCTTGTGGCATCATATGAAATTTTGGTCCTGTCTGATGGCTTATGGCCTGAGTAGCTTATACTGGGTGAGATGAGATTATCAGATCCGAGATCAGTTCAATCAGATTGTATCCAGTATATTAAAGAGCAAATACCATTATTTGGTTCATAATGAGGTGATGATCCTAGTCAAGAGGAGAGACTCGATGATTTGTTGACTCGGTAGTTGGTTACAAATTTCTATACATCTTTTCCGTCGTGGAGGTATTGCAGGAGTCAGAACAAGACTTATATATGTCATGAGGTGCATTGTAAGCATCAGATTCGTGAAATTTCGACTATTGTTGTCAGAGGATGTTATTATGGTTATGTAAGTTACGTAGTGCATAGTGTGGATTCAGCAAAGGTATGCAATCATATATTGGTGCATCGCATAATGATTGATACGGTGTCCGTATGATGGAAGCAGGCCTTGCAGAGAATTCTGGTGGAGTTGGCATAGAGCTCTAAGGCCTATTTTGCTAAGTAAAAGGGAAAATCTCCAGATTAGCTCAAGCTAGTGTGCTCACTGAGTTGCGGTAGTATGGGTAGGTGCACGAGGTATGGAACAGCGATTTCAGGCAACTCCGGAGCAGTTCTTAGCACGTTTGCAGACGAATGTATGTTTAAGTGGGCGAGAATGTAATGACCCGACCGGTCATTTTGAGATCTAGCGCGTCATTCAATGGTTTGAGACCTTGATCAGCTTACTTCAGGTATCATGACTTGTACGTGTGGTCGAAATTTTAATTTCGGGAAGTTCGGAGTTGATTTGAAAAGAAAATCCTCATTTCGAAAGCCTTGAGTTGAAAGAATTTACTAAGATTGGATTTTTGTGTAAACGACCTCAGAATCAGGATTTGAAGGTTCCAATAGGTTTGTATGATGATTTAGGACTTGGGTGTATGTCCGAATTGGGTTTTGGGTGACCCAAGAGCGTTTCGACGCCTATTGTGGAAACTAGCATTTTTAGAAGGATTTCTTATTGGCGAAAGTTAGAAATTTGAAGGTTTTTGAGAAGTTTGACCGGAAGTGAACTTTTTGATATAGGGGTCGGATTCCGATTTCGGAAGTTGGAATAGGTCTGTAATGTCAATTATGACTTGTTTGTAAAAGTTAAGGTCAATCGGACGTGATTTGATAGGTTTCGGCATCGATTGTAAAAGTTGAAGTTTCAAAGTTCATTAAGCTTGGAATGGGGTGTGATTCATGAATTCGACGTTTTTGACGTGATTTGAAGGCTCGACTAAGTTTGTAATGTGTTTTGGGATGTGTTGGTATAATTGGTTAAGGTCCTGAGGGACCCGGGTGGAATCTGGGAGGCTAACAGATCAAATTTAAAATTTGAAGAAGAGTTGAGGCAGCTGATAACTGGTGTACCCGCACCTGCGAGGTTTTGACAGCAGGTGCGGAGGGCGCAAAAGCGACATTAGAGCCGCAAAAGCCGAGCAGGCTGGCCAGGTGAAGGACCGCAGGTGCGGAGCTTTTGGCCGCATCCGCGCAAGCACAGAAGCGGAAAGTGCCTCGCAGAAGCGGAAGCAAGCGCAGAAGCGGAAGGTTTCTCGCACCTGCGAAGCCGTAGGTGCGGCTACCTGACCGCAGTTACGAAGGACGGGGTTGGGCAGTGTGCTCATTAAAAATGGGACTTATCCCATTTTTCTCCCATTTTCACTTGGACCATTTGTGAGTTAAGTACATGAATTATACATGAACTGGAAGATGGAAATTAGTATAAATTGTGGGGTTTTGGTAGAAAACCTAGACTTTAGTATTTTGGATTTTGACCTCGAAATTGGGCATAGAATTGAGAATAAATTATATATTTGAGTTCATGGGGTTATGGGTAAAGTTTATCTTCAAAAAATTTCGGAATCCGGGCACGTGGTGTGAGGGTGGTTTTTATCGACTTTTCGAATGGAGTTGGAAATTGTTGTAAATAGGATTATAATGAGTATTTGAGTATATATTTATGGAATTTCTCAATTTTTGACTAGTTTCGGAGTGTTGGGAATCAGTTTGAGTTCTCGGAAGGCCATGGGAGCCAGTTATGGAACTACGGAGTGAGGTAAGTGTCCTTTCTAATCTTGTAAGAGGGAATTAACCCCATAGGTGAACTAAATTATTGTGTGCTTCTATTTGTGGGGGCTACATACGCACGAGATGACGAGAGTCCGTACGTAGCAACTAGTTATGCCTACATCTGGGTATTTTTAGGCTCACATCATGCCTTGTTGATATTGTTATTGATTTATGTTTATTGTTTGCCTTGAGAGGGAGCGAGATTGAGTCTGCTTGTTAAATATTTTGAAAGGAGATGAAATTGAAGAACTTAAGATTTAAAAGGCTTCATTTGAACTTCGAAATTTCGAAAAGAATTGAGGAATATTATAAAAGCTGAAGAAATCTACGTGTAACCGCGTTGCATGTATGTTTCGCGAGCGGGGTAATTTCCTTAAAAGGCTACAAGCTGAATTTCCCTTGTTTTGAAAAGAACCAAGAAAGAGATATGATTTTAATGTTAAATTTATATTTGACCACGTCGCAAGTATGATCCGCGAGCGGGGTGATTCCTTAAATTTATGTTTGACCGCGTCACACGTATGATTCACGAGCGGGGTATTTCCTACTACTCTTATGGGATCGGGCCGTTCGCCTCGGCAGGATTTATGTCCCACACTCTCATGGGAACCGGCCGTTCGCCTCGGTAGGTTAATAGATGCATCTATGGTCGTTCGACCCTCGGCAGTGGATAATTTACTTTTATATTGGATCGGGCCGTACACCTCGGCATTTCCTATATATTTTATCCTCATGGAATCATGCGTAATATTTGGCAAGAGGCCAGTGTATCTGAGGTTTTTCCCTAATTTGAATTATGACAACCTCTTTGATGAGATCCACTACCCATATATATATGCTCCTGATACGGAGGGAACTTGCTAGTTGAGAGCTTGAGTAAAATTGTAAAGAGGGGAATCATACCACTTATTTTATACATGTTTATTTCATACATTCACTCGGTTTCATATTTATTCACTTCTTTACTGTACATAATATTATTGGACCACAAGTAAGTGTCAAAGTCGACCTTTTATCACTACTTCTTCGAGGTTAGGCGGGATACTTACTGGGTACGCGTTGTTTTCGTACTCATACTATTCTTGCTGTACATTTTGTTATACAGGTACATGTATGGCTAGTGTCCGTGTGAGCGTAGCAGCGTGGTTGATATGGGGACTTAGGTGCGCTGCATCTTGTGAGACGATCCGCAGCCAGCAGAGTCTCCTTCAGAGTATTTGTATTTTCTTTTCTGTCGAAATTTATATTCTAGACAGTTACTGTATTTTACTTTGTTCCCTAGTAAATTCTCATGTTCTTGTGACATCGGGTTCTGGGATGATTATGGGATTATTCAGTATTGAAATTTGCAAAAAACATTATTATTTACTCTGTGAAGTTCATCATTTATTATTTAATTGAAGGAAATTTACGATTTCAGAAATATTAAAATGAGAATTTACTAATTATTGGTGTTGGCTTGCCTGACAGTAGTGTCCGGCGCCATCACAACCTTTCAGGAATTTTTGGTCGTGACAACATATAGTTTTCCTAACATCCTATAGCCTCTCGAAGATAAGTACTGACGTCTCCGTTCCGATCCACAAGGCTCTATTAGGCCTGCTCATAACTTGTGAGACCTACGTTAACCTAGTGCTCTGATACCATGTTGTCACGACCCAATTTCACCTATAGGTCGTGATGGCACCTAACATTACAGCTAGGTAAAACAACTAGTGATTTAAAGATATAATTATTTCTATAAAAGTTATCCGAGTAATTAAACTCGTCGTACTTGCAAAAATTAAGACAATGTGAGAAATACGATAAATTAAAATCCAAGTAAAATAATTAAATCCAAAAATTCTACTAGTGTGTGCCAAGACCTGGTGTCACAAGTGAATGAGCATCTAGTAGATTATACAAAAATTCTAAATATTGTCTGAAATAAAATAGACAGAATACAAATACAAGAGAAAACTCAAGGGATGCAGAACGACTCAAGAAGCAGCTCACTACTAAGTCTCGGGGTAGCTGGGGTATGCTCTGGTAGGTCCTCCGATAGTACCTGTCTCAGGCCCTGCATAAAAAGTGTAGCAAGCGTAGCATGAGTACGTAAACAACGTGTACCCAGTAAGTATCAAGCCTAATCTCGATGAAGTAGTGACGAGAGGTCGACTTTGACACTCACTATGGGTCAATAATATTACAATAGAAATATTTAATTAAACATGATTTTTAGGTGAACAACAATAATTTTCATAACAAGCAGAAATAATTAATTGATTACATTTCAAAAAATTTCAATTTATCAATTAACTTCATAAGCGGCAATTAAAATATCAAGGTATCGTGTATCGAGGTCGTACAGCCCGATCCAGAGTGTCGTGTACATTGTTGAGGGATGTGCGGCGCGATCCATAGATGTATCTATACTGCCGAGGCGTTCGGCCCCCTCCACAAGAAAGGAGGACATTTTCTTATGAACCTGCGGAATGAGAAGTTATTATAAAATTAACACATAGGATGTTCAATTTATATTAACAATTAAATAATTTATATAAAATTCAAGTATATGAAGTTTCGATCTTTTGCTATTTCCTCTAACAATTTACAGTATAATTCTAGTAATTTAATTAAATAAAAGGAGCAATTATCACAAGTAATTCATGATTTGATCCCTAAACTACCCGGGCATAGCATAATTAGTAGCTACGCACGGACTCTCGTCACCTCGTGCGTACGTAGCCCCCACAATTAGCAACAATTATTAATGTAAATCACCTATGGGGTAAATTCCCTCTTACAAGGTTAGGCAAGATACTTACCTTGTCTCAAAGCCCACTTCCCGGTCATAATATCGCGTAAACTCTCAATTCGGTGCCGAAAAATCTGAAACTATCCAAAATTTATATAAAATAATTAATAGATGCTTAATAATTCAAAATTAGACTATTAAATTAATTACCCAACCCAAAATAGTAAAATTTCCAAAATTCACCCCGGCCCACTTGACCGGATTCCGAAAATTTTCGGAGGAATTCGTTACCCATAATCTCAAGAACTCCAATATGCAATTTCCATTCAATTCCATAACGATTTTCGTGGTTAAAATCTCATTTTTATACAAATCTAGGTTTTTCCCCAAAACCTATGATTTCCACAATTTACATGTTATAATCTACCCATAATCTATGTATTTAACTCAAAGTGTGTACAATTAACTTACCTTCAAGTTGCTAGTTGAAATCCCCTCTCAAAAAGCTTCAAGATCGCCCAAGAATGGAGAAAATGGGCTAAAACATGGTTGAGCCCCGATTTTAACACATTCTGCCAAGCAGCCTTTTCGCATCTGTGGCTCGCAAGCCGCTTTTGCAACTCCACATCTGCGGAAAATGCGTCGCAGATGCGGCTTCCCCCTAAGCCGCCCCCGTCCGCTTCTGCGGCTTGTACATCGCACCTGCGATGCACTTCTACGGTTGTACCTGCGCATCTGCGCCCAGCCCGCTTCTGCGGTGCTTTTCACGCACCTGCGGGCTCGCACCTGCGGCTGTCCAAGCGCAGGTACAGTTGTAGCAAAAGCTGGAAGCTTCAGCTGCTTCTCCAAGGTCCAAAATCGACATGAGCCTCGTCCGGTTAACACCCGAGGCCCCCGGGGCCCCGCCCGAACTTACCGACATGTTTGAAATCATAAAACGGACTCGCTCGAACTCTCGGAACATATAAAACAACATCAATACTAAGAATCATAGCTTAAAACAAATCGATTCAACTTAGAAATTTCAAATTCTTCAAATTTACTCCAAACGCGCCGAAACATACTTATACTACTCGGAATGGCACCAAATTTTGTGTGCGAGTCTTAAATCACCATACGGAGCTATGTTTAGGCTTGGAATTCCAAACGGACTTCAATTACTCCAAAACCTACCCCAAATCAAATTTAAAGAACATTAAACCTTCAAATAGTTAATTTTTACTATTAAGCGCTGAAACTCTCCCAGGTTGTCCAAAACCCGATTCGAACATACGCCCAAGTCCAAAATCATCATACGAACCTATTGGAACCGTCAAATCCCTATTCCGAGGTCATTTTCTCAAAATGTTGACCGAAGTCAAACTTAGCATTTTAAGGCCAACTTAAGGAACCAAGTGTTCCGATTTCAACCCGAACACTTCCAAATCCCGAACCAACCATCCCCGCAAGTCATAAATTAATAAAATCACATATGGAGAGTTTTATTTAGGGGAACAGGGTTCTAAAAGTCAAAATGACCGGTTGGGTCATTACACATACTTCAATACATTGGATACATATTGCTGAATAAAACAGCGAAACACAGTGAAGTTTGAAAACCAGTGAAGACACTGAAATACAGTGAATACGGTGAAATACAATTAAGACATTGAATACGGTAAAGACACTGAATACAGTGAATATAGGGAAGACATTAAATAGAATGAACTTTTAATACATATTGAATACAATTATTATATATAAAATACATCTGAATACATACAGAAATACATTGAATACAATGATTATAAAATTTTGATATGTATTGTATACAGAAGCTATATGTATTGATAATAACTTATCTACTGTTAATATAAAATACATCTGACTACACTGAGAGCAACATAATGAATACAGTGAATCCAAATACATAATCGAACTATGTGGATGATTATGCTAATATATAAATACAATAGAATATATGCATTAACAACATATATTCAACTCTATTATGGATTGTATCATTAACATCTGAAAGACAACTAGACAGTCATGTATTCAAAACTAAAAAGGTTGCGTACAACCATGATGTATTCAGTAATAAGCTGCAAAATACAATCCGTTTTACATAAAACTACTCTAAAATATCACGATCCAAAATCCAACTAGTCGTGATGGCACCTAACCCAACCCGCTAGGTAAGCCAACTTTCAATTATCCAATTCCAATAATAATTATTAAAGAAATTTAAGTCGTTTTGAGAGTTAGAACCCCAATCCCCTAATAACTATTTTCCCCATGTTTGTTTCCACTATTGGGACTTGCCAGAGTGATTGGTTATGGAATTCGGAGAGTTTTGGAACACTTAGTCCCTAGTTGTAAGTTTTAGCCTTAGAGTTTGGACCGTAGTCGAAACTGTGTGAAGAAGGATCCGGAATAGAATTCCGTCGACTCTGTTAGCTCCGTTGAGTGATTTAGGGGTTAGGAGCGCATCCGGGATGTATCTTCGAGGTCTGTAGTAGATTTAGGCTTGAATTGGCGAAAGTTAGTTTTTTGGCGATTTCGGCCGATAGTGGAAATTTTGATATCGAGCTCGGAATGGAATTCTGAAAGTGGATGTAGGTTCGTAGTGTCATTTGTGACCTGTGTGTCAATTTTGAGGTCATTCAAACTAGATTTGATATGGTTCGGCGTCGTTTGTAGAATTTGGAAAATTCTAAATTCTTACGCTTGAATCCGTGCTTAATTCATGATTTTGGTGTTGTTCGATGTGGTTTAAAGGCTCGAATAAGTTCGTATGGTGTTTTAGGATTGTTTGGTATGTTTGGTTGAGGTCCCGGGGGCCTCGGGTGAGTTTCGAGTGCTTAACGGATCGAAAAGTTGGATTTGTGTTGCTGCTGAAGTCTTCAGGCATTTGGTATTTTAGCACGTGCGGTGGAGAGACCGCAAGTGCGGGATCGCACGTGCGGAGAGGCAAGAGTAGAAGAGGAAAGGTGGAGGAGTGCCAAGGGTCACAGGTGCGAGGTGAATTCCGCATCTGCGTTAGGGTCATCGCATGTGCGCAAGGTTCACAGAAGCAGAAGGGATTTCCGCAGGCGCGCACGCGCAGGTGCGGCCCTTTCATTGCAGGTGCAGAGGTAGAGGAAGTAAATGAAATGCGCAGATGAGCCATTTGGAACACAGGTGCGGTGTCCGCAAGTGCGAGAAACGGCCGCAGGTGCGAGAATCACTGGGCAGAAAATGGGATTTCGAGGGTTTGAAATTTCATAACATAAAATTTGATTTAGAGCTCGGTGGGAGACGATTTCTCGAGGGATTTTGAAGGAGAACTATTGGGTAACTAATTCTAACTCTATTTTGATAATAATACATTAATATATTGTTGTTTTCCTCGCTAATTAAGGAATTTGAGGGTAGAAGTTTGGAAATGGGGGAAATGGTTCCCCAATTGAAAATCTGAGATTTGAATGGGAATTTGACGTCGGATTTAGATGATTTTTGTTCGAGTGAACTCGTGAGTGAATAGGTATTCATAATTTGTAATTTTTACCCGAATCCGAGACATTGTCCCGGGAAGACTTTTTGGGCATGTTTCCTAATTTCACACTTTAGCTTCGAATTAATTAGTTAAATTAGTTACTTGAAGTTATATTTACATTATGCAATTAATTTGAATAGATTCAGGCCATTTGGAGTCGGATACTCGTGGCAAGAACGTGATATCGAGTTGATTTGAGTGGTTCGAGGTAAGTGGCTTGCCTAACCTTGTGTTGAGGACTTTCCCCTTAGGATGTTTGATATTAATTGATGTGTGGGCGTCGTGTACGTGAGGTGACGAGTATGTACATGGGCTATTATTGCAAAAATCCCATTTTTCCTTTCTAAATCATAAACTGTTTTTCCCTTATTAAATTGCACTAATACGTTTAATTGTTTAGCTTAGATTAGAGAAGCATGCTTACGTGTTTTAACTGCCTATTTGACATTCTCTGCGCCATGCTTAGTTGAGTCCCTACCTTCTGTATCTGTGTTCAGTGTAAACTGTATAACTCGATGCCATACTTGTCATTTCATATTGCATTGCATATTTAAATTGGGACTACGGACGTATTCCAGGAGATCCCCCAGTCTTGCATATTTAAATTGGGACTACGGACGTATTCCGGGAGATCCCCCTATCTTGCATATTTATTTTGGGACTACGGACGTATTCCGGGAGATCCCCCAGCATTGCATATTTATTTTGGGACTACGGACGTATTCCGGGAGATCCCCCTTGTATTGCATATTCATTCGGGACTACGGGATGGTATCCCGGGAGTTTCCACATTATGTTTACCTTGTTCTGAGCCGAGGTCTCCCTTAACTGTTAAATTTTCGAGAATTTCTTTAACTGTGTTACCGTAAACTTTACTTATATCTTTTACTGTTTAATTTATTATATTTACTCCGATAGGGCCTTGACCTGACCTCGTCACTAATCGACCGAGGTTAGGCTTGGCACTTACTGGGTACCATTGTGGTGTACTCATGCTACTCTCTGCACATGTTTTTCGTGTGCAGATCCAGGTGCACCTTATCAGCCGCACTATCAGTGAGCTGGGACAGCTTTGGAGACTTCAAGGTATATCTGCCGTGTCTGTAGACCTCGGAGTCCCCTTCTACTCTTTCCCATGTCCATTATCTTTTGTATTTTTCCTTGTTAGACTCTAATGTATAGAGACACTAGATCTTTCCTTATGTAGTTTGTGATTCACGATGTACCGGGTTTTGGGATTTGTTGTGTATTTTTGAATAGTTGGTTAAATTTTTATTTTTATTTCATTTTTGCAAAATGTTAGGCTTACCCAGTTATAGAGACTATGTGCCGTCACGACGTCAGACGGAGGGGAAATTGGGTCATGACATTATTAAAGCAATTTAAGTGAATAAAGATCTTAATCTTATACAATTCCCAAGAAGTGGTAGTAAAAATCATGAGCTTCTAATAATAGAGTACACAAAGCGGAAATGAAATAAATACATGGTCAGTTTGAATAATACATAAACAGAGCTTTTATATATCTAAGGCTACCCTGAACAAGAGACAGCTACAACAGGAATGCAGGTACATCTTCAAGTCCCGCAATCATCGAGCACAGCAACAACAACAGCCAACATCTGCACGCAATGTGCAGAAGTATAGTATTAGTACAACCGACCCCATGTACTGAGTAAGTAACAAACCTAGCCATAGGTTGAAATTAGTGACGAGCTTCTACCAAGGTCGGGTCCATAACGAATAGTCCACAACAGTCCATAACAACATAAAGCAAATAATACCAGAAGTAACTCAGAGTTAAAATGCTCAGCCAAATCATGATTTCAAAAATAATAGTTCTTCCTTTCAAATACATCAGTGAAAACCCAAATCGTTTGTCGAAGTTTCCAAAAATATGAATAATTTGAAAACAATAATTTCTCCCAAAATCTTTTCAATAATAAATAAGATGTTTTATTTTAATCCCGGATAACCAATGTAAAACAAATGCATCACTATGCCCATCTGAAAAAAATGTGTGAGAAATCATGAATGAAGTGATGTTGTACAGCATGAGGAAAATACATCTCTATGCTTGTATGTCATGTGTGCATGCCAATGCGATGCAACTCAATGACAAAATCATAAACAGCCCCTCGGGTAGAACATCACTCATATACAGCCCCTCGGGCAAACCTCACAGTCACTCATGCCTCTCGGGATTACCTCACAGTCACTCATGCAACTCGGGCATACCTCACAATCTCTCATGCCTCCCAGTCACTCAGTACTCGGCACTTGGCACTCGACACTCACACTCAGTAGGTACCTGCGCTCACTGGGGGTGTGTACAGACTCCAGAGGGGCTCATTCAGCCCAAGCGCTATAATCTGCACGGACAACTCACGTGTTGCACGAACAACTCACGTACTATAATAATATCTAGATCTGCACGGCCAACTCACGTGTTGCACGTACAACTCACTTGCTATAATAAGCCAATAAGGCCTGCTGCAGGCGGGCAGCCCCGATCCATATAATAGTTGTCACGCCCCAAAATCGAGGAGCGTGACCGGCACTCAACCGAGTGAACCCAACCGAGCAAGCCTGATAGATTTCATTCTACCAAAACTCATCCACGAATAGAGATAATACATATTTTCATTAATTAGACGAAAATGTGTTCATGTCTACAATACCAATTCATTTCCAATAGTTTCATCATTTTTAAAGTCTCAAATGGACAAGTAATACAATCACAACATAACATAGTTTGTCTTTCCCAGCACCAATACACAACCCACACTATGTCTACGGAGCCTCTATAGATAAAGACGAGTACAATGATAATGCTGGCAACAAGGCCCCGGCTATACCTCAAATAGAATACACAAAGTACAAAAGATTTATGACCCCGGAATGAAGTGGGGCTCACCAAGTCAGCTGGGAAGAAGGTGCACTGCTATCACTGATCAATATCTCCTGTTGTGGAGCCACCTGCATCCATTGAAAGATGCAGCGCCCCGGGCAAAAGGGATGTTAGTACTGTCGAATAGCACTAGCATGTATAACTAAACACCCTCTCAATAGAATGAAAAATGATACAAATAAGATTATCATAAAATCAATGAAAGCCTTAACTAACATCAAACCTCAATTTAGGATCAAGACAGTATTGAAATTAATTTCCATATCTCGCATTGGGAGATTTTTAGTATCGATATACCATTGACCACAATACAAGTACAATTATTCACCATACCAATACCACTATTCACAATACCATTAGTCACAATACCGGTACCATCGTACTCTTAGCACGGAGTCCGATCATGACCCGATCGGCTAGGCCATCTCATTAGAGACATCAACCACAATTTCTCTCAATATCAATACCACCGTCTTTAACACGGAGTCCGATCACGACCCGATCGGCTAGGCTATCCATTAGGGACATCGACCACAATCACAATTTCAATTACAATTTCCAGCACAATCACCACCATGTGTGCGGCATGGTGTCCGATCATGACCCGGCCGGCTAGGCTGTCTTATTTGAGACATCAACCTTTTTATATCAATCATCGCATTTCATAATACTTTCACATCTTTTCATTTCATTGGCACTAGTGGCCATAATTATAAGATCATTCTTGGCACGTTGGCCATATTCAGTATTTCATGCTCACATTATCAATTTCAAATATCATCCTCATCATCAACAACAAACACAATTCAAATCAAAGTGTGTAGTACACATGTGAGCAATTTAGAGTCTAATGCACATAGAGATATTTCACAAAATTTGGCATAATAGCCTTCATTTGAACTTGACTTAAAGTCGAAACATTATTAATGCACAACCCGTATTTTAACACATCCTCAATTGGTAACATAACATGAATAGAGCATTTTGGATGCTTGTTGAACATATATCTTTCAACCCAATCTTACTCGGAATGGCCAATTTCATAATGAATTACTCGGGCCTTACATAATTTACATGAATATCGTGGGATTCTATTCTAAAAGAAGAGTTTAGCCAACATACCTCACTTGAGCTTCCTTACACTCTAAAACATTCCGGAATTCTTAGCAACTTCAATCTATTTTAGAAATATAACAAATTGAATCAAAATTAGGAAGATGATCATGGTTCTAGCTCACTTGAGCATTTTATCAAACACTAGGTGTGCATAAGGTTTCAATGTCCCTTTTATGAAGGATTTCATCATCCCACAACCCAATCTTTACCATTTTTAGCTCAACAATATTCCTACACCCTTTGATAACACATGCATGTAAAATAAACAACTCTCATGCCCAAATATTTATCTTGCTAGTTACCCATTTTCAGAAAATTTCAAAATTAGGGTTTAGGGTGTAGAATCTTACCTCTAGGATAAAGACCTAGTAAGCTTCCCTTCTTAATCTTCCAAAACTTGAGCAAGAATTGAAGAAAAATTATTGAAGAACACCTTCTCACTCTAGGGCACTCTCTCTCACTCTAAAATATCAGATTAAGTCTCAAAAATGGCCTAAAGAGTGTATTTAACAAAATAGGGTTGGGTTTTAAAAATCCAAAAATGGAGCTCCGGAACAAGGTATGCGATCGCATAACCGATATGCGGACCGCATATCGGTCGCATATTTGGTTACAAAATAGCCAAAAGAACTGCCTGTGTATGCGGTCACTATGCTGTCCGCATAACTGTTATGCGGTCGCATAATGCACCACATAACAGTTATGCGGTCGTATAGTCGACCGCATAGTTGCTTCCAACTGACCCAATCAACTGCCTCACTCTGCAGCCATTATGCGATCCGCAGAGTGGTTCTGCGGTCGCATAATGGACCGCAGAAATGCACTTTTTCGCCGAAAATTTTCCTTTACATTCTGGTGCATTGTTCAACCCAAAACACGTAAGCCTATTCCGGCACCATGAAACGTTATTTCCTTTGCAAACTTTACCGGGCTTTACACTTAAGTACTTCGAAATTTTTCGGGGTGTTACAATAGTAATAATATATATAAAGCCAACATGGCATGTTGCGACGTACAGCCCGATCCCAAAATATCCTCACAATCAGGCCCTCGGCCTCCCTCACTCATCAATCTCACCAGTCTCTTTCTCATGGGCTCACAATGTCATGAGAATAGCCCAAAAAATAATGATATGATGTATCAATGAATAACAACAGAGACTGAGATATGATATGTAATGAAATGAATATGACTGACTACGAATTTTCAATTTAAAACAAACAATTCACAACAATATGACCTCTGTGGGTCCCAAAATACTTGCACATAGCATCAACATAAATTTTAATATGCTTTACAGCTCAATTTCTTTGACACATAAAACCGCATGGAGAATGCCAAGGTTATTTAACTACAAAATTCCACAGAAACAATTATGTCACAATTTCTATAGTGCACGCCCACACGCCCGTCACCTAGCATGTGAGTCACCTCCCAACAATTCACATAATACATATATTCAGGGTTCATACCCTCAGCTCCAAGATTAAAAGAGTTACTTACCTCGAACAAGTCGAATCCAATATCGAGCAAGCTAAACAATGCTCCAGAAATCCCATTATGCGCGTATCAATTCTCGAATGGCTCGAATCTACCACAATTAATTTGATTCAATCCACACAATTTATAGGAATTAATTCCATATCAAAATGCTAATATTTTCCACAAAAATCCGAAATTACGCCCCAAAAATTACCCGTGGGGCCCACATCTCGAAATCCGACGAAACTTACAAAATACGACAACCCATCCAATTACAAGTTCAACCATACTAATTTCACTTAAATCCGATTCCAAATCGGTATTCAAACTTGAAAAATTCGTTTTGTGACATTATAGAAATTTCCTTCTATTTCTCTTGAAGATTCAATAATCTTACACCAAAAATGAAGATTAATTCATGGAATATAATCACAAGGGAGTTAAGAACACTTACCCCAAGTTGTATGGAAATCTTCCTCTCCAAAATCACCCAACCCAAGCTCCAAAATCCGAAAATGGGTGAAAATGTCAAACCCTCGAATTTAAGGTTCTGCCCCAGTGATTTCCGCATCTGTTGACAAGGGGTCGCATCTGCGACCTTTGCTTCTACGGGTAAAATCTTGCTTTTGCGAGAACAGCTTGGCCAGCCATAATCGTTTATGCGATGCCAAGGACCGCACCTGCGGTCACGCTTCTGCGCGCGTTGGGCTGCTCCTGCGCAAGCGCTTCTGTGCCTTGGCTTCCGCTTCTGCGACTTGACTGTCGCTTCTGCGACCATCGTACCTGCAAGCCCATTTCCGCAGGTGCAAAGACACCAGCAACAGAAAAATTCCAGCCTTAGCCAAAACTTCCAAAATGCTCTGAACCTCATCCGAAACTCACCTGAGTCACTCGGGACCCCGTCCGAACATACCAACAATTTCCATAACATAACACGGACCTACTCGAGGCCTCAAAACACACATAACAACATCGAAATGACGAACCACACCTCAATTCGAAATCATTGAACTTTGAAACTTCAAATTATATATACGGACCTATTTACACCTTATATTTCACACCTCACATTTCACATTGAGGACCTATTCAAATTTCCAGAATCGGATTCCGACCTTGATATCAAAAAGTCAACCCCCCGGTCAAAATTCCCAAAAATTCATCTTTCGACATTTCAAGCCTAATTCCACTACGGACCTCCAGATAATTTTCAGGACATGCTCCTAAGTCCAAAATCACCGTACGGAGCTATTGGAATCATCAAAACTCCATTCTTGGGTCATTTACACATAAGTCGATATCCGGTCACTATTTTAACTTAAGCTTTAAACCTTGGAACTAAATGGTCCAATTCATTCCAAAACCTCACCGGACCCAAACCAATTACCCCGGCAAGTCACATAACAAATGTAAAGTATAATTTGAGCAGAAAATGGGGAAGCGGGGTTGTAATACTCAAAACGACCGGTCGGGTTATTACATTCTCCCCCACTTAAACATACGTTCGTCCTCGAATGTGCCAAGAGTTGTTTCCAAGCCATCAAATCACTATTCCATCTTACCACACCCGTACCCGGGGGTGATCTCACGTCACCCTATTCCATATAGGCCTGACAACACAATACAACTGAAAATCCTTAATTTAACCTTATCTCAAAAACCTTGGAATTGAATTCCCAACCTTCAGAATTTCTTTTCAAGACACGAATCTTACATTTACACGTTGTATGAGTCTGAACAAGCTCTATCGAGCCATAACTATAATCACGGATATAATTTACCCAGAATGTTAGACAACTCGCCCGCTCATAGCACCATTCCTGATCACAATAACTACTTAAAACCAACAAAATACTAGCATTAAACCCCATATCGAACAAAACCTCATCCCAACACCTTCGTACGCTGTTAATAATAAAAGAAACACGCGGAAAACTCATGACCCCTTATCAGATCAATAAGTCATGGAGCTCTCTCGCCCCAACTATAACCATAATCCTCTCCTAAGATGACTTTCAATATTATCCTCCTGAATATACCATAATCAATCCCGATAGTACCCTTTCTAGGTCCAATGACCTTATATTATTGAACACAACTATCCCACAGATATGCCACATCAATATAACTCAAGCCACAACTGCACAATCTGTGTACCCAAATATGGGAGATGTCTCAAGGAAGAGAACCGTATTGCAAGTTCAACAAGCACCACCACAACCGCAATGTTACAACCAACTCCTCAAATTTCGTGAAGAGGATAACCGTAGGTGCATGTACACAATTTCTCAAATACGATGCTCATGTAATTTTATCATAGAGGAAGGGAAGCAATGAAATCCGATAAATTATCACAGAAGTAAAATTCCCACACACGGCACGGATAACTCACGTGCCAGTAATATGAATGGCCCTGGCATGGTCACAGGCCTCCAGTCCCAGCATATCATACAGGAGCAATTAAACAAGTACACTTGTATATGATAATGAAATAAGATTCTCATGCTCCTAGACTGGTAGAAATAACACGCCATAGTGTAATCATGTGCAAAGTCCGCTATCACACTTTAAATCGGTAATTTTTTTTTTAACGCAGAATTAGTAAATACCCCATTTATTTAGGGAATCATCTTCTTTGCAACCTCAATTATAGTCCAGATAGTTCTTAATAAAGGTACGAATACGGGAAACGTTATAACTTTATGCTTAACTGTCAACTCTAGTCATATAATAGCCTAAGAATTCTTCCGAGTATGAATACTTGCTCTAATGACCGCACATGGGCTCAAACCTCACATATATGCGCACTCATAGCGCATAGATATCACAAATAATTAACACAACTAGTGCCTCCACCGGATTTTAAATAAAATAGTCACCTCAAATAGGTCGCAACCCTGAAACAATATACATCTGAGAACTCCCAGTCTCCAAATTCATCGAACACATGAATCACCGTAACTGATCCCAACCCCAGCACTAAAATGACTAACACATCTTCCATTCACGATAATCCCATGAGGAATACTTTCATAATTCTTCCGTGCCACATAGCAATAATTTGAATATCAGTAGTCTATCAACCAGGTGAGTACCGCAATACTAATGAACATCCGTAAGTCAAAACAAATTGCACCATTATGAAATGCGCACCCTTATCAGGAATTATCGAGCAGTTATAACATTCATCGAAATATTTGAAACTGACCATGCTGCCCAACATTCGTTACCTTCTCTTAAAGACTAAACTGTCACATTGTACATGTAAATCCTAATCCCGCACAACACAACACATCTATTATGCCATCATGTGACAAGCACAAGAATCCCATTATAAACTCAGAGTCACCAGCAAATTACATACCTGGTTAGTTAGAAATCTTCCTCTTTCTTCCTTCCAGGAGGAAATCATAATACACAACACGTTTCCCACACCAGTAGAAAATATCCGGTTCAATCCATGGTAGAAACCATCAAGAACACTTAAATCCATTTTCACATAACTAAGCTATTAGAACTAAATTCCTCTAACTCGACCAAACCACGTAGGACACCAAACCCAAGAATATTGCCACTATGTAGAGTCTCACCACATCATAATTACTCCTATAAATACCACAACCAAAACACCCACTCTGAAAATACCTTATTTGAGTCTAAGGCCATTTCATTCACCTTCCTGATACCGAAATATAAAATCCACAATGATATACAAAAATGCCACAAGTCTCGACACCATCCAACTTAAATCTCAGATTTTAGCCATAAACAAATCCGCCAAAAAAATTCTCAATTGTTACATATTAAATCTCGAATCTATTAGAACTTTCTCGAGAGTCACCCCATTTGTTCAAATCCACATTACACCGCCCAAATGGGCCAAAAGACACATGCCCCATTAGCACAACAACACTCCAAGAAGTAACTCTACTTTAATACCACCTATCAAATTCATAATACGTGCGCACTACATCATTCACAAATAACAAATCACTCATCCCACGATTTTCATATACTCATAAGTGCAATATAACCCGTATCCAGAAATTTCCTTATTCGAGTCATCCTCGATCTCAACTTCTACAAGTCATAACTAACCCACCAGTATGCCACAGCCCAAAACTAAACCATTACATATAACCATGAAATTGAATTATCAATAGTAGGCGTCCACACTTGGCTCAAAGCCATAGATTAAAACATTCCATAACTCACAATACCAATACTCTATTACTGCCATAATGCCACAGTCAGTTCAACGAAACTTCTTCTCAAACTCATGCAACGCCAACCATAAAAATACCCCAAATCAGCCGCTAAGCTCGTAGTCATTCTCTTGACACTCAAGTTAACTTTCTCAGCCAGATTCAAATTCAAATCTCCACACATACGCCCTGTTGGCAGAAAAGAAACTCTCCACTCACATATAAGGAACATACCTACGTAGATTACTCTTCAGGAGATAACCCACCTCCTTAGCCTCAAATTGGCATCTTGTTATATCTTTTCGCAGTCACAATTACTATGCAATCACTTAGTCTATCTGAGTCCAAACTCATTATCCAGACATGAGAATTTAATTTGTCCCAAAATTTAACATTGTAAAAGATCCTTCAAAATATTCATACTCGAGATTGTACGTCACATCAAAATTAAAATCAAGCACCCAATGGCCTTTCCTTTACATTTTACGGAAACACTTCTCGTCACATTCAATGCGTCTTAACACATCCGGCATTTACATCGTACTCATCACAAGGCCATTCCACCGCTTATCGATTTACAAATTCCACCTATAGGGACATTACCAGACATATGAGTCCAAATGTACAAGTTATAACTGAAGCTACCGAGCTTAAACTGTGATTTAACCATGGCCTCAATTCCTCCAGACTGGCCCATCACCAAAACATAGAATACACATCTCGCACATCATCCCTGAAATCACAAGCCGGCGATACACAACTGATATCGAGCGTTCATGTGCGCATACGAATGCGTGGAAGGAATTCAAAGAGTTATATTTCAAGATGAATCAATTCCGCACGATAAAGAAAGAAAGATGGGAAATTATCCTAAATGCCATGTTGCCTCTCGAAGATAAGTATAGACGTCATCATACTGATCCGCAAGACTTTACTAGACACTTGCTCATCATTTGTAGAACCTATGAACCTAGAGCTCTGATACCACCTTGTCACGACCCAAAATCCAACTAGTCGTGATGGCACCTAACCCAACCGGCTAGGTAAGCCAACTTTCAATTATCTAATTATAATAATAATTATTAAAGAAATTTAAGTGAATAAAGATCTTAATCTTATACAATCCCCAAGAACTGGTAGTACAAATTATGAGCTTCTAAGAATAGAGTATACAAAGCGGAAATGAAATAAATACATAGTCTATTTGAGTAATACATAAACAGAGCATTTATAAATCTAAGGCTACCCTGAACAAGAGGCAGCTACAACAGGAACGCAGGTACATCTTCAAGTCCTGCAACCATCGAGCACAATAACAACAACAGTTAACATTTGCACGCAATGTGCAGAAGTGTAGTATCAGTACAACCGACCCCATGTACTGAGTAAGTAACAAACCTAGTCGTAGGTTGAAAGTAGTGACGAGCTTCTACCAAGGTCGGGTCCATAACCAATAGTCCACAACAGTCCATAACAACATAAAGCAAATAATACCAAAAGTAACTCAGAGATAAATGCTCAGCCAAATCATGATTTCAAAAATAATAGTTCTTCCTTTCAAATACATCAGTGAAAACCCAAATCGTTTGCCGAAGTTGCCAAAAATATGAATAGTTTGAAAACAATAATTTCTCCCAAGATGTTTCATTTTCCTTCCGGATAACCCGTGTAAAACAAATGCATCACTATGCACATTTAAAAATAATGTGTGAGAAATCATGAATGATGTGATGTTGTACAACATGAGGAAAATACATCTCTATGCCTGTATGTCATGTGTGCATGCCAATGCGATGCAACTCAATGACAAAATCATAAACAGCTCCTCGGGCAGAACATCACTCATATACAGCCCCTCGGGCAAATCTCACAGTCACTCATGCCTCTCGAGCATACCTCACAGTTAACTCATGCTATCGGGCATACCTCACAATCACTCATGCCACTCGGGCATACCTCACAATCACTTATGCCTCCCAGTCACTCAGCACTCGGCACTCGGCACTCGGCATTTGCACTCAGTAGATACATGCGCTCACTAGGGGTGTGTACAGACTCTGGAGGGGCTCCTTCAGCCCAAACGCTATAATCTGCACGGACAACTCACGTGCTATAATAATATCTAGATTCTCACGGCCAACTCACGTGCTGCACGGACAACTCACATGCTATAATAAGCCAATAAAGACTGATGCAGGCGGGCAGCCCAGATCCATATAATAGTAATAATATATATATAAAGCCAACATGGCCTGCTGCGGCGTACAACCCGATCCTAAAATATCCTCACAATCAGGCCCTCGGCCTCCCTCAGTCATCAATCTCTCCAGTCTCTCTCTCATAGACTCACAATGTCATGAGAATAGCCCAAAAAATGATGATATGATGTATCAATGAATAACAACAGAGACTGAGATATGATATATAATGAAATGAATATGACTGAGTAAGAATTTTTAATTTAAAATAAATAATTCACAACAATATGACATCTGTGGGTCCCAAAATACTTGCACATAGCCTCAACATAATTTTTAATATGCTTTACAGCTCAATTTCTTTGACACATAAAACTGCATGGAGAATGCCAAGGTTATTTAACTACAAAACTCCACAGAAATAATTATGTCACAATTTCTATAGTGCACGCCCACTCGCCCGTCACCTAACATGTGCGTCACCTCCCAACATTTCACATAATACATATATTCAGGGTTCATACCGTCAGCTCCAAAATTAGAAGAATTACTTACCTCGAACAAGCCGAATCCAATGTCGAGCAAGCTAAATAATGCTCCAAAAATTTCATTATGCGTGTATCAATTCTCAAATCTACCACAATTAATTTGATTCAGTCCACACAATTTATAGGAATTAATTTCATATCAAAATGCTAATATTTTCCACAAAATCCGAAATTACGCCCCAAAAATCACTCATGGGGCCCACGTCTCGAAATCCGACGAAACTCACAAAATATGACAACCCATCCAATTACAAGTTCAACCATACTAATTTCACTTAAATCTGATTCCAAATCGATATTCAAACTTGAAAAATTCGTTTTGTGACATTAAAGAAATTTTCTTCTATTTCTCTTGAAGATTCAATAATCTTTCACCAAAAATGAAGATTAATTCATGAAATATAATCACAAGGGAGTTAAGAACACTTATCCCAAGTTATGTGGAAACTTTCCTCTCCAAAATCGCCCAACCCGAGCTCCAAAATCCGAAAATGGGTGAAAATGTCGAACTCTCAAATTTAAGGTTCTGCCCCAGCGATTTTCGCATCTGCGGACAAAGGGTCGCATCTGCGACCTTCGCTTCTGCGGGAATACTCTCTCTTCTGCGAGAACAGCTTGGCCAGCCATAATCGCTTCTGCGATGCCAAGGACCGCATTTGCGGTCACGCTTCTGCGCGCGTTGGGCCGCTCCTACGCAACTGCTTCTACGCCCTGGCTTTCGCTTATGCGACTTGAGTGTCGCTTCTGCGACCATCGCACTTGCGAGCCCATTTCCACGTGCGAAGACACCAGCAACAGAAAAATTCCAGCCTTGGCCAAAACTTCCAAAATGCTCCGAACCTCATCCGAAACTCACCCGAGTCACTCGGGACCCCGTCCGAACATACTAACAAGTCCCATAACATAACACGGACCTACTCGAGGACTCAAAACACACATAACAACATCAAAATGACGAATCACACCTCAATTAGAAATCATTGAACTTTGAAACTTCAAATTCTATATCTTGTGCCGAAATACATCAAATCAAGTCCGATTGACCTCAAACTTTTCACACAAGTCACATTTCACATTACGGACCTATTCAAATTTCCAGAATCGGATTCCGACCTCGATATCAAAAAGTCAACCACCGGTGAAACTTTCCCAAAATTCATCTTTCGGCATTTCAAGCCTAATTCTACTACAGACCTTCAAATAATTTTCCGGACACGCTCCTAAGTTCAAAATCACCGTACGGAGCTATTAGAATCATCAAAACCCCATTCCGGGGTCATTTACACATAAGTCGACATCCGGTCACTATTTTAACTTATGCTTTAAACCTTGAAACTAAATGGTCCAATTAATTTCAAAACCTCACCAGACCCGAACCAATTACCCCGGCAAGTCACACAACAACTGTAAAGTATAATTTGAGCAAAAAATGGTGAAGCGGGGTTGTAATACTCAAAACGACCGGTCGGGTCGTTACATAAAACTATCTTCACAGATGTATACGAATATGTGATTTGCCTAACAATCTTTGCGGGTGCTTCATTGTCGCTTATCGCATCGGCCTCTATCTTCCACATAGCTTAGTCCCAAAGGAGGGCACCATATCTTTGACGGAGTAAATTTGCATCAAAGGTTATTTGTGGAACCAATTCATAAGTACTCAAATACTCTGTGTATGCTGCGACATACAATCCACAATCCCTGAAAGAGTAGATTGACAATAGTTAAATACAATTTATATATATAATATTATAAATGATACAAGAATCAGAAATAGGATTGAATGCATACATGCTCCCAGCTCTTTTGTTGAGGCAGATTTGAAACAAAAACAACATCAAAAGGCTTAGTTTGTGCTTTGACATTGTATGCTAGTTCATGTGAGCAATCTATGCATTGCTTGTATCTGTAAAAACCATTTATCGATAGGTACAGAGGTATAAGCTTAGCAAGCTTATCTATCTCAGAACTTACATAAGCATCATGACCTGCTGATCGGTAGGAGTCATATACATTGATACACTTCTCCTTAAATGAGACAACTACCACTATCCAATGAAGTTTGTCTTTCAAGTTGACTGGTATCAAGACATTGTCGACCGTATGCCATGGTACATTAGCTAGCAATCTGTATGTCACGACGCAATTTCTCATATAACATCTTCTTCCTTGGCTACACTTGCATCATTATTTATATCATTAAACTTGTCGAAGATTTCAGCAATTCTTATCTTGAATATACAATCAACAGTGGTGTATTTGAATATGTTACTTTGGTTGTACTTTCCCTTCTTTCTCAAATAGTAAAATATGACATCAATATGCTGTATATAAATTGAATACATAGCGTCAATACATTGAAGTAAAAAAAATGAAAAATATGTTCTTAACATTGAATACAGTTAGTGTACATAATTTGGAATAATTTAAATACAACCTAGATAATATTCTAGAATATATTGACTGAATAAAGTGAAGTTTTAAAGACAATGAAGACACTGAATACATATTGAATACATATTTAAATACATTGATTATATATTAAAAACACTAAATACATATTTCAAAACACCAAATACAATGATTATAAACCTTTGATATATATTGAAAACAACAATAATATGTATTAAGAATAACTTAACTATAGTTAATATAAAATACATCTGGATACACTGAGAGCAACATAATGAATACAGAGAATCCAAAAGACTATTAATAAAAAATACATCTGAATACATACTTCAATACATTGGATAAATATTGCTGAATAAAACAGTGAAACACAGTGAAGTTTGAAAAATAGTGAAGACACTGAAATACAATGAATATAGTGAAATACAATTAAGACATTGAATACAGTGAAGACACTGAATACAATGAAATAGGGAAGACATTGAATATAGTGAACTTTTAATACATATTGAATATGGTGATTATATATTAAAAATACATCTGAATACATATAAAAATACATTAAATACTATGATTATAACATTTGATATGTATTGTATACAGAAGCTATATGTATTACGAATAACTTAATTATTGTTAATATAAAATGCATCTGACTACACTGAGAGCAACATAATGAATACAATGAATCCAAACTTTGAATATGCTGAATAAAACAGTGAAACACAAATTGAATGTAAACACAAACAGTGAAACAGGTAAAATACACTGAACACATATTTCAAAACATTGAATCCAAATAATGAAAAAATTGAATATAACTAAATTGAATGTATAAGGGATATATCTTACATCGTCATTCCATAGTTGCCCGTCAAATGAGAGAAGGTAAAACCAATTTTTTCCAGTGACTTCGTGAACTCCAAAATCTAACGGTATAAGCATGTTGACTTGTGTTTCTTGTAATGGTCTTCCTTATCCTTTCTACAAGGATTTAGGAAAAAAAAATTATTCTTCACACTATAAAGGGTAAAACCATACATTACAGATCGAAAAAGAAACTTACTTTTGATCATGTTTAGCCAGCAGACTATCACGAACTCATTTATCGAATTCTTCAATGACTAAAGTATGATGTGGCCCCGATATTCAATCATCTTCAAAGGGATGTTATTTGTCAAATATGGGAGTCAACTTTACTAAAGTACATGCAGTTCATCGGAGTCATTAATAGCGACATCTAATTATAGTTAACATGGGGGTATAAAACATAGCTTTTGTATACAAATTTACTGACCAGACGAGTCGAAATTGGTCTGATAAGGCGAAGAATTCCATCGACTTGGACGCCGAGTCCTATGCGAAGGTAAAGGCATTGAATCAACAAGTGTAGGTGCTGGATATATCACAATTCTAGTCTCTGGAATTTAACTTGGAAGGTCCTAGTCGGCCAACTGAAATTGTGACACACGTATTTCTACGGATACATCCTCATCAGTTTGGGTGGTATGACTATAACGACATGGCCGGTCATTTTGACTATTACAACCCTGTTTTCCCATTTACTACTCAAATTATAATTTACGGTTGTTATTTGGCTTGCCGGGATAATTGGTTCGGGTCCTGTGAGGTTTTGGAATGATTTGGAACACTTAGTTCCAAGGTTTAGAACTTAAGTTGAAAAGGTTGACCGGATGTTGACTTATGTGTAACAACCCAGGGAAATTTTGCTAAGGAAATTAAGGTTTTGTGGTGCCGAGGTAGATCAATTAGTACAAAGGTTATAGGCTTTTTGGGTTGAACAATGTACTGGGGAGTAAAGGAAATTTTTCGGCAGAAAAAAAAATTTATGCGGTCGCAGAACCACTCTGCGGACCGCATAATGGCCGCAGAGTGAGGCAGGAAAGGGGAAGCTTTGGATGCCATTATGCGATCGACTATGCGACCACAGAATTATTCTGCGGTTCATTATGCGATCGCAAAACAGGTCTGCGGGCCGCGTAGTGACCGCAAACCCAGATAGGCAACTTCAATTTTTGGGCATATATTTTTGCAACCAAAATGCTGACTGCATATCAATTCTGCGATCACATATGCAACCGCAGAGTGTGTTTCGTAGATTCATTTTTCTGGTTTTATAAACCCGACCCCATTCTTATAAAACACTATTGGGGGTCATTTTGAAGGGTTTCATCTGATATTTTAGAGAGCGGTGAGAGCATCTTAGAGAGCGAAAGTGAAGACTTAGTCAATTATTCATCGATTCTTGTTCAAGACATGAAGATTTCACAAGGATCTTGCTAGGGCTTCAAAGAGGTAAGAATTTCTTTCCCCCAATTCTTCAATTTCGATTTTTGGGGTAAAAGATGGGAGATTAAGAGTATGATTCTTGGGTGTAAGAGTATCATTTATACATGCACGTACCAATAAGGTTGTGAAAATATTGTTGAATTTAAATGGGTAAAGATTGGGTTGAAAATGGTAGAAATCTTCATAGATTTTAATTGAAGATTTGAGGGTCGAGTTGATGTCGGAATTTGATAAAATTTGTATGGTTGGACTCGTGGTTGGATGGGCGTTCATATTTTGTAACTTTTGTAGGGTTCCGAGACGTGGGCCCTACGGGCGAGTTTTGAGAGCAATTTCAAATTTTGTTAGAAAATTTTGTATTTTCATGTGGAATTAATTTCCTATAATTCGTATTGACTGAATTAAATTAATTATGGCTCGATACGAGGCTTTCGGAGACCAATTCGAGAGGCAAAGGCATAGCGGAGTAAGAAATTACGCGGTTTGAGGTAAGTAACACTTCTAAACTTGGTTCTGAGGGTATGAATCCCTGAATTACATGTTGTATGAATTGTTTGGAGATGAGCCACACCCTAGGTGACGGGCGTGTGAGCGTGCATCTTAGGAATTGTGACCTAATTGATTCCGTGGAGTTGCATAATTAAATAAATATCATTATTCGCACATCCTCCACGTGTTAGAGAAATTGAGTTGAGACTCATGTTAAAGATTACGATTTGGCTACGCGACGATATATTTTGGGACCCACATGGGTCGTATTATTGTTGAACTATTTGTTTAAATTTATAATTTGTACTCAGTCACATCTATCACTTGCATATCATATCTCAGTCTCGGTTGTCATTCATTGATACTTTATATCATCATGTCGGGTTGATTCTTCATGTTATTGAGAGTCCGAGAGACTGGAGATTCTGAGTGATAGTTATGTTTATTTATTTATTTATGCCTGGATCTGGCTATTATAGTGCTTGGGCTGAAGGAGCCCCTCCGGAGTCTGCACCCCCACAGTGAGTGTAGTTGGTATATGAAAATCGAGGGCAGGAAATCGATGTCATGAAAATCGAGGTTCCCTGGGCATGGTTCTTGCCATATATATATATATATTGAGGGATGGATTTTTCTTGGACATGGATCTTGTCCGGATCATTGATATTTGGGGATGGATCTTCCCCTGGGCTGGATTGGCCTTATACAGTACTGAGTGACTGACTGTCAGTTGATGGATATACATATATATTTTGGGATGGATCTTACCTGGGCTGGATTGGTCATATACAGTACTAAGTGATTTAGTATTTTAGATTGTAAGTACACAGAGTTTTCGTTAAGGTGCATCACATACAGTATGTACATTGGCATGTAGATACAGAGATATCATATTCCTCATATTGTTCAGAATTGATCTGTTTTATTTGTACTAAAAGCAAATGTTGAACTTGAAAGCATGCCTACATTTATGTATTGTTATTATTTATACTGGACTGTACCTGCGGAGCTCGTCACTACTTTCAGCCCAAAGGTTAGTTTTGTTACTTATTGAGTTGGTTTTACTCATACTACACTCTTCACATTGTGTGCAGATCCAGGTACATCCGGATATGGCAGTTGCCATATTTGAGGATTTATCTGTTGGAGACTATCAAGGTAGCTGCTCGGTGTTCGCTGACCTTGTCTCTCTTTCCTTCAGTTATTGTACTATTCTATACTTTCAGATAGTGTTTTATCAGTCAGAATTTTTATTCATATTAGAAGCTCATGTACTCAGTGACACCGGGTTTTGGAGGTGTTTATATATGCATTTGTGAGACTTCTTCTATTGCATTTAAATACTATGTTTTCAAACTTAAAAGATATTGTGGGTTATTGATTATGTTGGCTTGCCTAGTATTGAGATACGCGCCATCACGACGAGTGAGATTTCGGGTCGTGACAATGACACTCCGCTTAAAGTAGCATGTGGAAGTCCATCGGCATGAATGTTTGCGTTCAACTTCTTTTCCATAGCCTTAACATACACCCACTGGAATCTATTAATATGTTAAATATTTGAAAGAAATCTATTTATCAGATTAGAATAAACATAAAGTTCCAAATTCAAAGCAGATGTATACACCTGTCACGCCCCAAAACTCATTAAAGGTCGTGATGGCGCCTAACACCGATGGTCAGGCAAGCCCAACAATAATTGATTAACTTAATTACTCATTTTTGTATTGCTGAAATCATAATTTCCTTCAATTAAATAATAAGAGATAAGATTTACAGAGTATATTGAAATGTTTTCACAACTACAATACTGAACAACCCATAAGTACCCCTCCAAAACCCGGTGCCACAAGTGCATGAGCATCAACTAGGAAGTAAAATAAAATACATCATCTGTCCAGAATACAAATTAGAAAGGAAAAATATATAAGCAACTCTGAAGAAGACTCTGCTGGCTGCGGATCGTAACATGGGATGCAACTCAACTAAATCCCCGCAAATAACTGCTCCTCTGCGCTCACAAGGCCACTAGACATATATGTACCTACATAAAAATGTGCAGCAAGTGTAGTATTAGTACGTAAATCAATGCGTACCAAGTAAGTATCCAGTCTAACCTCAAAGAAGTAGTGACGAGAGGTCGACTCCGACACTTACTATGGGCTAACAATAAAATGCAGATGCTATAATTAAGCATGGATTTTCATAATATAGCTGAAAACTCAATAACTGGAAATAATAAACAATCCTCTTACTAATAGAAATTCCCAAATTTTATTCTCATCATTTAACAATTTATATCTCAAGCCAATGAAGCAATGTCAAGTATTATTAGTTCCAAAGAGTTATCATGCGCAAGTCATGCCGAGGTCGTACGGCCCGATCTAACATCAATATTTAAATTGTGCACTGCCGAGGGTCGAACGGCGCGAACCATAGATGCATCTATTAACCTGCCGAGGCGAACGGCACGCTCCCATGAGAGTAGTGAAAATTTACCCCGCTCGCAAAATATTGTTGCGACGCTCCCATAAGAGTAGTGGAAATTTACCCCATTAGTAGCTACGCACGGACTCTCGTCACCTCGCGCGTACATAGCCCCCGCAAATAAGAGCACACATGAATTCAATTCACCTATGTGGTTAATTTTTCTCTTATAAGATTAGAAAAGAGACTTACCTCGCTCCAAAATTCCATAACCGGCTCCAAAGACTTTCAAAGATCTCAAATTGATGCCCATCGCTCCAAAACTACTCAATAAATGTGCAAATCCATAAACATATACTCTAATACTCATTATAATTCAATTTACAACAATTTCCAACTCCTCTCGAAGAATCGACAAAGCAACCCTCGGGCCCACGTGCCCGGATTCTGAAAATTTTTAAAGATAATCTTTTCCCATAACACCACGAACTCGATTATATTATTTATTCCAAATTCTATGACCAATTTCGTGGTAAAAATTCAAAAATATCAATTTCTAGGTTTTTCTTCAAAATCCCAAATTTCTACAAATTTTCATGAATTTACAAGCCTAAATTCGTATATTTAACTCACAAGTGGTAGAAATCACTTACCTCATTATTGACAGTGAAAATGGTGCTCCAAAATCGCTCCAAGGTCGGCTCTCATGGAGGAAATGAAATAAAAATGGCCAAACCCCGTTTTATTGAAAACCTCACTACCCAGCCACGATTTCCGCTTCTACGGTCCAATAGCCGCTCCTGCGGCTCCGCACCTGCGAAAATTCCATCGCAGGTGCGGTTCAAGCTTGGCCTAATAGTCCCCGCATCTGTGCCCCATACAACGCATCTGCGCTCGCGCACCTACGCGTTTGTGCCCGCTTCTGCATCCCCAGGCCTTTTGGCTAACCTCCGCTTCTGCACTTGCCTTGCCTCTTTTGCAGCGTCACACCTGCGGCCTTTTTTTATCTCAGGTGCGATTGCACCAGCAACTATAAAATCCCGGCATTCCCTTAGTTCAAAAATCGATCTGTTAAGCATCCGAAACTCACCTGAGCCCCCCGGGACCCCAACCAAATATACCAACAAGTCCTAAAACATCATACGAACTTAGTTGAGCCTTTAAATCACATCAAACAAAGCTAAAACATGAATCACCCTCTAATTCAAACTTAATGAACTTTGAAACTTCAAACTTCTACAATCGATGTCGAAACCTATCAAATCACGTCCGATTGACCTCAAATTTTGCATACAAGTCATAATTGACATTACGGACCTACTCCAACTTCCAAAATTGGAATCCGACCCCGATATCAAAAAATTCACTCCCGGTCAAACTTTCCCAAAAACCTTTAAATTCCCAACTTTCGCCAAATGACCTACGGACCTCCAAATCCACTTCCGGACGCGCTTCTAAGGCCACAATCATCATACGGAGCTATTACCTGACTCGGAATCTCAAACGGACATGGATAATATTGAAATTCTTCCAAATGCCAACTTTCTACAATATGCACCGAAACGCTCCCGGGTCATCCAAAACCCGATTCGGGTATACGCCCAAGTCCAAAATCATCATACGAACCTGTTAGAACCTTCAAATCCTAATTCCGAGGTTGTTTACTCAAAAATAAACCCTTAGCCAACTCCTCCAACTTAAAGCTTCTGAAATTAGAATTTTCTCTCCAAATTAACTCCGAATTTCAATTCCGACCACAAGTACAATTCATAATACCCGAAGTGAAGCTACTAATGGCTTCAAACCGCCGAATGACGCACTAGAGCTCAAAACGACCGGTCGGGTCATTACAACACCTGTATTCTATAAATGTAGACACAACTGCTGTAAATATATTCACTAAAATAACCTTGTATTTACATGTATATAAGTGTATTCTGAATTATGTATGTTGTTGTATACATGATTACACTGAAGCATAGTAAAGGCTGATTAAAAATATGTATTCAGAAAATCCTGAATACAGTTATAACAACATATAAATACACTGATTAAACATGTATCATTATACTACATATATACTAAAGAGTTTAAAAAATTTTAACCTCTGAATTCTCCCCAACAGTTATATCATGCTGTATTTGGCCTTTGGGATTATCATGCAAGTTGGCCTCGGGTGACCTTTGAATACCACCATCATGTCTCCCAGTATATTTCTTTCTTTGGTATACCCTTTCTATATTCTGATTGGCTTTAACATGTTCAGAAAGCTTTTTGAAATTTTCATTGATCAATGATCATAGAGAAGTGAACTCGCCCATCACCTAATAATTACATAAATAATTAGAGAGGGGTTAGAACATATAGGAAAGTTAATACATAAACTGTAAAGTTGAATATGCATTAACAATACTTACATAATACTTGAATGAATTTAGATCCTGCCTCAAGACAGATAAATTATCAGATTTAGAATCAGCTAGCTTCTTAACACTCAATACAGGTTCCTTGATTTCAATCTTAGCAGTAGGAGGAATCTTGGCTTGAAGTATTGCGGACACATGTGGTATTGGATTCTTTGTAGTTGAGGGATCAATTAGCTGTTGTTTGCGCTTTTTGTGAGGTGGTGATGAAGATAGACCAAGGCTTGCATCATGTTTCTTATTTGGTTAAAGAGGCGGTATAAGACTAAAGTCATCAGAATCCTCTTCATTGTCGTCTGTATAAATAGGACTTTTGTCTACATCAACACCATACGGAGGCACCTGAATAACTGCAAGCTCACTAGCGGTTGTTTGAATGTTGTATTTCTTGTGAAAATGCAAATACACTCAATGTAAACCACGTTTGTTGTATGATTACTAATGTAATCTTCTTTATGTATATGGACAATTATGTATATACATGTATTCAATTGTATTGTATAAAAAATTTACAACATATAATTAAATACGTAGTTGTAAACTATATTATGTATTCTGTTGTATTCCTATTATTTGTGAATATATGGACATAGATGTATGATGTATTCAACTGTATTTATTTTTAAATTTTAACACTGTTTTTAATTACAGAAACATAAGTTGAATAAAATACCAGTCAATTAAATAATAATAAATTACCATATTTCCCTAGTCGTTGAACATGTCGTTCATCAAGTAAGCATAAGTTGGCTGGTTGTCAGTGGTTTTCCAATTGAGTATTCTGGGAATTCAGTTATCAACTCGGAGTGCAATTTTGGAGTCGACCTTTGAACAACACTCGTATAACCATACTTTCATAGCGAGAGGCATCCCAGCCATACTGTAATACTTCTTCTGGGAATCCATCTTCTTGCTAATAGATTTGATAAGGGACTGGAATGCCTCCTTACTTCATGGGTAATCAGAATATCTTCCGCTCTCGACCAAGTCAAAGTATAGTCTTGGGATGATTGTGCAGTTCTTCTCGGTGGATACTATGAATGTATGTATGAAATACCACACAACTATTTTAATGGCATCTCTATCAATGTCAAACAATTCTTGTCATCAAAGAATTTCAACAAATCTTTCTTCTTGACATTTTTTGCACCGTCAAAATTTGTATCCTCAATCATGTTAGGCATCTGTATTAAACTCAAAATTTCCAGCGCTAACACAATTGACACCAGTAACTACCGCAAACTCCCTGATTGAAAAGCTTAATATTGTACCATTCACATATATTAAAAATGAATAAACAAGACTTTCTTCCAGTTGCAGAACCATGAAGCACCTGAATAATTGATGTTGAACCTCACAGTGCTTCATATAGAGGAAACTTCCAAAACAAGTAGTACCAAATAATTTGTATTTATCTAGAGTAAACTTTTCTTTGAGGTCGGAGATTATGTCGGTATTAGTATAGGAACTGATATGCGGTGATAAAATAAGCGAGTGTTTAACAAAGAGTTTTATTTTCTGTATACAAAAAACAATTAAAAAGATAAAATATATGATTGAGAATATAAAAGAATACATTTAGGTTGAATACATAACTCGTTCATGAGATACAATATAATGTTGTGATAATTACCCCAAAAATTGTGAGTTATGGCAATGACTGTTGTTTTAAATACATATGAATATATATAGGTTGAGAATACATATGAATATAGTTAGATTGAATACATAACTAATACAGAATAGTTGGTGTATTTAAAAATATTGTTGAATGAACTTAAATACATCTAAATACAACAGTAAAAAATTACTGTACAAAATAAAAATCAGTATAGGCAATACCGAATACATATAAATACATCTAAATACAGGAAGAGGCAACCACTGTACAAGCTAATAATTAATGTATGCAGACTCGAATACATATAAATACATCTATAATTACCTTGTCGTTATGTGTTTCCGAGCTGGTTCCTTCAACGACCTCTTTTCCCTTAATCCCCGAAGCATCATCCATAAGTTTTCTTCTCTTTTCAACATTAGGAAGCGTTGATTTTTTCGAACATTTCTCAACTTGACGTTGTTGAGTAGGGTTATTGCGAATTTTTGTTCTCCTTTCTGCTTCACTGTTGCTGATGAACCTCTAAATACAGATTCTGCTTGAGTGATTTGCAAATCGAAAGATGGCCCATCGAAATTGAGTGCTTCGGTGGGTATACCTCGAGTAACCCTCTTATGAGTTGTTGAATCAGCCATTGAAGAGGAAATTTCAAGTTTTCTGGTGAAAACATAACAATGGTAAATATTTTAAAAAATTAGTAAAGAGAAAAAGAAGAAGCTTTAACCGGCCAAAAGCCAAAAAGTTTAACACTTACCACAACATTTTGGAGCAGAAAAACTAAAAATTGAGGGAGACAATGGCGATGTGAGAGAATCGTGGTTTAACAACGGGGAAGACAATGACGCTGTGAGAGAGATCGTGGAAAGAGGAATGAGATATTGTGCGGTGAGTTTGGAAGAGAATAACTGAAAGAATGAGAGAGACAATTATTAGACAGCGTACTTAATGGCTTAACGGTAGTGTATACCATAAATACATATTTTGCTATAAAAACTAAAAGGTAGCTATAGAAAATAATATTTTAAAAGGATTTTTATTTATAATAAATATGGTATAAAGTTTTGCTATAAGAGGTAAAATTTCCTTTATTATTACTAAATTAATTAATTTCGGCCGTAGGCCCAAAGTGATTTTTGCCCGGGGAACATATTGGTTTGAGCTCTCCCCATCAAATTTAGCCCTATGTATGTAGTAGCGAAGTACTAGCAATGGTGTTCCATACCAGCCCACTTTCTGTTGCTATTACATGTTTTTTCTGTTTGTTTGTTTCGAACACTTTGAAACTACACGTGGCTAATAAATTTCAAGAATACAAGAGTAACATAAAAAAAAATACTTGCTTTCGGAAAATCAGAAATTTTATTTTGAAAAAAAATGAAAAGGAGTAACAAACTTCTCTTCCCCCCCCTCCCCCCCCCCCCCCCCCCCGCGCCTTTTGTTTTTAATATTCAACTAGTAGTGGCAATAACCAATGATTTTAAAATTTATGTACATTGTTTATGCCCACATTTTAACACGTATAATTATCCCTATATTTATAAGTAAAAAATGGGTTGCTATTTGACTTAGTAAAGATATTAGCTGGATATTATGGTTGTTGATAAGCAGCGCCAAACAATCACATGTAATAGCGTACTAATAAATTTCTCTCATTATTCATTCACACCTAAGTGTTGATTCTTAGCTCGGATGAGACAATTATGGGTTTGTTAGCCCTGAGTTCTTAACAAAATGGCTGAGGCTTGGGGATTTTTGAATTTAACAATAAAACGATGAAATGTTCGTAGAATTACTCATATCATCTGCTAAAAAAATCCTTATATGTATGTTAATCATTAATCTATTTACTTTTATGAGGCTTCATATGAAAAATGTGAAATAATCTGAATATCCATCTAACTCAAAACCTTAAAGCAATAGAGAAAGTATTCTAAGGAGTATTATAAATCACTTTGAAAACCTTACACAATACTTTCACAAGTAATATATATATATATATATATATATATATATATATATATATATATATATGCCAAAGAATGAAAAATAGTAAGAAATAAAGAAAAGATTATAGTGAGATGTTTCTTTTTCTTTCGTTAAATTCTTCTTCGGTCTTGATGGACTTTATATTGTTTTTTCATTTAGGGAAAAAACCAAGGGAACGAGCAAGGTCACTGATTTAGCATTTTTTGTGATTTAGCATTTTTTTAAGTCAGGGAACGAGCCAGGTCACTGATTTAGCATTTTTTTAAGTCAGCTGTTACGCAGTACAAATTCATTCATGAAGTAGTTAGACACACCAAATAGATTCTTAATTTTAGTAAAAATATATTAAGCGTATTGACCTTGACTTTATATTATTTTCTGGATGCAAGTGGGATAAACAAAATTCAATTTACTCCAATTGGGTACATAAAACAAAGGGGAAAATCGTGGATTTGGTTGGCTATTACCAAACTCTCTTTCTGTCTTGATTGGCCAATGAATTTCAAGAAACCTTTACGTACAATATAAATGGCTGCGTTTAGATTTGTTTCTGATCAGCAGGCTTTCCTTTTTTCATTACACTAAGTCCAAGTTTCTTTCTCTACTAGGCTGAGCTCATAACAATGGATATCAACGAAGAGAAATCAGCAAAGTCACAGTTACCCATTGAAGGAGATCAGGAACAGAAAACAACAAAGCCAGAAGAAACAGCAAAGGAAAATGATCAAGTGATCATCACTGCATCAAAGACTGTAACAACCGAAAGTGATGCAAATATAGCTGCAGAACAAGTTAAAAAAGAAAATCCAACTGAGGACAAGAAAAATGAAGAAGTTAAGAATGAAGAGAAAGCCGGTGAAGATACAAAAGAAAGTGCAGAAGGGCTAGATGCGGAGAAGAAGCCAAGTGAAGAAAAGTTCAAATGCCGGCCAATAGCGTTTCTGTTGGGACTTCCATTTGCCCTTATATCTCTTGTCCTCGCTTTTGTTGGAGGCATTATCTGGATTCTGGGGTTTGTCCTCCTATAATTCCTCTTTCTTTTTATAATAATTTTATCTTTACTCATATATTTTTGTTACAAAATCAACTTATATATGAACACTAACACTATATATATATATATATATATATATATATATATATATATATATTGTATGTTATTTTTAAAAATTTTAATCCCATGACATGTACCTAGCTAGTTATCTTTTGGGCTACATAATAGTTAAACTGCTCCAAGAAGAAATGCCTAGCTATAGCAAAGATAATAGAACAATTTTGTGTATTTATTTTTGTTTTTCTTATTAAACATATTTTGAAAAAGTTCCTTATTAACAGCTATCCTGTTTCTTCCGAGAGCAAAATCCCAATGGACGCGAGTCACGAGTATTAATCGGAATTTCTTTATAAAGTTGAACCTATAACCTCATGTTCATTGTCATGACTGTTTTATTTGGACAAGTTACTGACTTACTGGTCTATGTTTATCGCGAATGAGCTATAAGCTAAGTAAACAAAGTAATTTATTGTACTATGCCTATGTCCTACAATTTGTATGTTTTAGAGGCGAAGATTTATATACCTATATGAAAAGTACTTCTAAACTGCTAATCATTTTAAGAGTGTTTATTCGTCTCACTTATTCCTAAGTTGCTTATTGCGCTATATATGTCAAACAAAGTTGTTGGAAGAAAGCATTTTTTATGTTAATTAAATGTATAAGCTTCTTTTTTAGCTTATTGATATATTTTGGTCATGTGGATGGTGCAGGTTAATGTTGACATGCATATGCCCCTGCTGCTTCTGTGTAACTGTCTTGGTTGAAATGGCACTTGGTCTAGTCAATGCTCCTTTTGCCTTGTTCCAGTATATCACTGATAAAATACCTTTCTGAAGAGTGAAGAACTTGTATATGGGAATTATGGGATTAATTTATATTAAAGGTTGCTCAATGTTGAACTATATTTAAGTACATCACTTCAATTAATCCTATCACATAGCTATTACAGACCTTCATCCATAGAGAAAGAAAAGGACAAAAGAAAATAGAAAAGATTAAGACGTGTTTTTATGTGTTCCAGTCTTCAAAAATTTGTTTTAATGGCCCTTTAATTTTGGTCTCTTCAAGTTTAAGTGTACTACACCCAGTAAATTTGTTCTTGATCTTTTTACAACGTTAGATTAATGTTATCGACCACAAAGTAACATTATATTTATGACAAGTGTAATTGTCACCACCATAAAAATTTGTAGCGATAATTTCATTTAACTGATAAAAATAAAATTTTAGACGACATTAATTTTTAACTACAAAATTATAAACCATTTTTACAAAAGAAAATTTGTCATTAATTCATACATTTTAGGGACGAAATATTTTTATGTATATAAAAGGTGATCTTTAACGACAAAATTACTTTTATACAACTACGAAATATGCACAATTTTAGAGACAATTGACGTCGTCAGTAATTAAGCTAAATAATTAGTGACAAAATTATTTTATCGGTATTAATAACTTTTTAGTGACGAAAATAAACAATTAGCTACAATTTTTATTTTACTTTCCCTGAAAAATAATCTTGTCACAGATACTATTCATTTGGATACGAAAAAAATTCGTTGTTAATATAGTTTTATTTAGCGACGAAACAATAAGTTGTCTTTGTATACTTTTAGTGACCCTCTTTAAGGACGAACTATTGACAAAAAAAGTTTCGTCATAAAAGGTTTTTTGTGACGAAATATGAAGTTTAAGTGACAAAATAATTCGTCACTGATAATCAAATTTGTTGTAGTGACGCCTTTTCTCCCCTACCATTTTATAAGCTCGTGACTAAGAATAATGTTGTCTACTATCAGTTACCTGGTATAAAAGCTTACTGGCTTCCATCCACTAAATAATTCATAACACCTTGCAGCCTCTTAGTGAGTAGCTTTGATATGATTTTGTATACTGCAGTACAACAGGATATTGGTCTATATTTTCTGATAGATGTAAGATGTTTCACTTTAGGTATAAGAGTGACAGAGGTACAGTTGATAGGTTGGTACATCTCATTTGTTTCAAAAAACTTCATTACTGCTTCAGTGATTTCCTGTCCTACCACCGGCCAGGACTTCTTGAAAAAATACGAATTAAATCCATCACAGCCTGGTGCTTTCAAATCATCTATGCCACAAAGAACTTGGTAAACTTCTTCTGGAGTAATTGGTTTTATCCACATCAGCTGCTGGTCTCTGTGTAGTATAGGCCCTTCTTTCATCACAATGGGATTTATGGCAGGTAAATGTCCAGTTGTTGATCCGAGCAAGCTTTTATAGAAACCTGTAATTTCTTTTTCTATCTGGTCCTCTGTATGCAACAGATCCCCAAATTGGTTCACCAATCTAGTGATCTTATTTTGTGCACACCTATCTTTGAAACTAGCATGAAAGAAGGATGTATTGGAGTCCCCTAATTTTAACCATTGATTTCTGGACTGTTGTTTGTATATGCTTTCTTCCAGGTTCCCCCATTTTTCTAACTGATTCTTCAGCTCTTTTTCTTTGTCAAACAGATCAAGAGCATGGCCAATGTTTCTCATGTTTACCTGTATTTCTTTAAGTTGGTCCCTGGTATCTTTGAGTTTTGCTTGCATCCCCCTGAAGGTAGTATTACTAATTTGTTTCAGTTCCTATTTTGTTATCTGTAGTTTTGCCCAAACCTTTTCCATCCCATCACTGCTTATTGGAATGTACAAGTATTTTTCCAGCACATTTTGAAAGTCAGGATCCTCTGACAAGTAATTATAGAATCTAAAAAGCTTTGGTCTTCTTGTTGGTTTCCTCATAATCTGGATGGATAGAGGAGTACGATCCGAGAAGTAGGGGTCCATTATCAGTACCTCCTGAGCAAGCATTGCTAGCATCCACTCAACATTTACCACTGCCCTGTCAATCCGTTCGTCCATATTAATTCCCTACCAACATATTTCAACTCATTCATGCCAGTGTCCTGAAGTAAGTTTCTCAAATCCCTCATTTCCATGTCCTGGATTGGAGCCACATGCTCTATCTTCACTGTGCAGGACTGCAGATTTATAAAGGACCAGCGCCATATTTCTCCTTTCCATAATTCCATATTGTTCTCTCCATTTGCTATTATTTTTATTATTATTTGATTTGTTGATAGAGTGATTTCATTTTTGTAGAACTCCCAAAGGCACGTAATTACATATATTGTTTAACAAGAAAATCGCTCTTAAATAATATTTATGAGAACAATAGATATTTACACGAAACAAGCAATTCTCAGATAAATATTATTTTTGTCACTAGATACATGCAATTTGGGACAAACTAATATAAATGTGATTGTCGTTGCTGAAAAATAAGGTTTTAGAGGTAATACATTTTGTCAATAGTTACAAAATTTGATGTCATTTAAATTCGTAGTGGTTCTATTTATAATTAGTACACCTAGTTTTCCATTAATTAATAATATATAATTTTACAAATTGGAAATAACATAATAAAACATGCATGGTAACAATAAAAAATTTCATCCACGATCATATAATTCTAAGCAACTAATACTATATTGAGATAATATCTCATTACAAACTCCGTAAATTAAAATACATAAATAAAGTAAAATCTATCCAACATGAAAATCTAATCGGAATTACAAGAATAATTCTAATGTAACCACTTATCTATTTTAAATTTACTCTTCATTAACTTCCGCGTTCATGAACCTGTGAAAAAAAGTTACATAATTTTAGCCGTACTTTTTGATATCATAATTTAGAAAAAAATATTAAACGTTAGTCATAAATTAATTATTAATTAGTGAAGCAAACAATAGAATAAGAAATAAGTACTTGTAAATAAAATACTTACTCGATTTAACACAACAGATATTCCCAATTCCTCTTTGGCTGCAAATAACCACAAGAATTAAGAGCAAGAAATGTCAAATTGAGTACTTAACCTCTCAAAAATTAAAGAAACATAAACAAAATATATTTAAATGTTCTTCATAAAATTAAAAAGAAACCACTACTACATAAACACAATGAGATCCGGTATGGGATTTGTACCGAAGCAAAAGAGGCACGAGAAATGGCATTAGGTCTTAAAATGAAACATTATTACAGTTTTAGTCTCTTAAAGTTGTTAAGCTATTAAAAAAAAAAGGCCTCGAAGAAAATCAAACATTTTGGATTGTGTGTTTAAGAGGGAGAGAGAGAGAGGAGGAAAAAAAGAGAAATGATATATCATGATAGATGTAGGCAGATACTACTAGGGTAAGAGTTAAATGGGGACGAAAATCAT